>NC_135328.1:204042986-205284236 GCF_023851605.1 Tamandua tetradactyla | reverse complement strand
TCTGCAGTTCTGAAGGTCAGCATTGCCATATATAACCATTGCTGAAAAAAGAGATCAGGCTTCAATTAGAAATAAGAATGAAGCCGATCTGGTAAGGACTAAGGTAAATCAGAATACAGGATTAAGGAAGACATTGTCTATATTTTAGAACTTCACTTACTCTATGAGACCGAAAGAAGAGAGGTTTATTTTGGACAAAACCTAAATTTTCTGTAGCACATACCTAACTCAAGAAGTCTTTATAGATCATTTGAACAATCCTAACACAGGATGCCCATAATGAGATTGAGGGTTTGTAATTCTGTATACCTCAATGTAATGCCCAGATAAATCTCAGAGTACATTAAGCAGATAATTAAAAAGTACTGGCAAAGTCCCTTGAGGGATGGGAGAAAAAATAGGGAACTAATACATTTTCCTTAATAGGAAGATCCCTGATACTGTCTCAAACATTAGAGACTCCCAAGTCTATAGGCCAAGCCCATAATACTAAGGCGTGCTCTTCTGAAGCTTGTTGATGAAGCAGAGAAGCTAAGCCTACCTATAGTTATGGCTAAGAGTAATTTCCAGAGGACCTCTTTTGTTGCTCAGATGTGGCCTCTCTCTCTCTCTCTAAGCTCAATTCTATAAGGAAAATCATTACCCTTTCCCCTATGTGGGACATGACATCCAGGGGTTAAAGTCTCCCTGGCAACATGGGTATGACTTTCAGGGATGAGCCTGATTCTGGCACAGTGGGATCAACAATGCCATCCTGACCAAAAGGGGGAAAAGAACTTTTACAAATAAGGTTTCAGTGGCTGAAAAAGATCAAATAGAGTCAAGAGGCTACTCTGGAGGCTACTCTTACACACAAGCTTCAGCCAGATATTGCTATTAATCATGGTTTGCCAAACCCCAATCAAAGTCATTCCTGCCAACCCTAAAGAACACCCAGGGCTTTATCTAAGATTCTACCAAGGTTCCATGCATTAGGGTACTTTCCAGAAACCTACAAGCTCCAGATGGGTTCCTAGGCCAGATAAGTCCTGGAATACAGAGAAATCAGCCTCTCCAGAACATTTAGTAGTTTCATAACCCTATGCCATGTTATCATTCCAAAATGAAAAAGTTAGAATGGGCATAGCGGAAATATTTCTAAAGACTGGGAGAAAATTCAAAAGAGAAGATAGGATTTAACAAATGAGTATGACTGTTTAATCATTACACCAATATTTCTTTTAGTCTCTAGTGTCTTAGAGCAGCCAGAAGGAAACTATAATCCATACCAAACTCTGAAATCTATTCTATAGCTAATTGTTGTGGTATATTTTGAAATGTATTGCTTTTTTGTATATATGTTATTTACCACAATAAAAAAAGGACATTACTGGGACATTAGAAAAAACTGGAATACAGAACATAAGCTTTATATCAATGTTAAACTTCTTGAACGTGATACCTGCACTTAAAGTGGTTACATAAAAGAATATTCTCGTTTGTAGGAAATGGACATGGAAGTATTATGTGTTCAAGGACTATGATGTGTGCAATCTTCTCTCAAATGTTCAGAAAATAGTTGATTGATAGAAATCTAGGTACATGACAGAATGATATAGGAAAGGTAGCAAAATGTTAACATTGGTGAGTCTGGTTTTCTAGGAATTTAGGATATGTTAATCTGGGAATTTAAGGTATGTTGGAGTTCTCCGTATGGGGTTTGTATTATTTTTTCACTATCTTATAGGTTTGAGATTATTTCAAAATAAAAAACCAAACAGAAAAAAAGTACAAAGGAAAGGTTGATTAGTTCTTTTCTGGAAAAAGGATATTTCCAGTGAGCCTCCAGAGGTGACAGTTCAACAAGGAACGAACAGTGAGCCTACAGTCTGCCATGACAGGAGAGGGACATCATGGGCATGTCAAACACTGATTATAAACACAAGCACAAAGACCGGTAACGCCATAGCAAAGAGATGGATGAGAGAGAGTGAGGGGAGGTAAGACCAGATAATTGATAAGGGCTACACTAAAAAGATATGTCAAGTGTGGTGGACTGAATTGTGTACCCAAATTGGACATGTTCTTGGTTTTGGTCTCTATTCTGGTAGGTGTGGACACATTGTAAATAAGACTTCCTTAAGATATTATTTCAGTTATGGTGTGGCCTAACTGAATAAGTATGAGCTTTAATCCAGATTATTAGAGTTCTTTATAAACAGAGTGAAAGTCAGTCCAAAATGAAGCCACCAGGAGCAGCCAGAGGGGGAAGTCAATGGAAACTGAAAGAGAAAGAAGAAGCTACCAAGGTTATTGTTGTTTTACAGAAAAGTCAAGGACCAAGAATGACCAGCAGCCAGACCAAGAATGCCACAGTCTTTTGGGAGAAAGCATTACCTTGCTAAGGTCTCTGTTTTGGATATCTCCTTGCCTCAAAGTCATGAGTCAAAAAATCCCCATTGTTTAAGCGAACCATAATGTGGTATTTATTTTAGCAGTTAAAAAACTTAAATACAAGTTAAGTAAGGACTTTACCTTGAAGGGAAGCCTAGGAGATGCTGAACAGGGCAATAATATTATAAGATTCGTTTAATAAAGACAACTCTTACAACAAAATGGAGTCCTGGAGAAAAGATTGGCATCAGGGATACTATTTCTGTAGTTATTGCCATAATTCATTGTTCGTGATAAAGGGCTGGTCAATCTCAGTGAATCTGGACAGAAGAAGAGAGCCCTAAGAGATAATGAGTATACTGAAAAAGCAGGACTTACTGCGCAATAAGACATAAGGAATAAGAAAACTGATACTCAAAAGTTTGAAGCTTGAGTGGCTAGGAATGCTTATAAGAGCTCAAAATGATTTGGTCCCTGGCCACCTCTCTGACATCACCTCATATACAATTACCCTTCAATCACACTGGCTTTCTTTAGTTCCCTCAAACATACCAAATTTGTCTTCTCTTACAGCCTTTGCATTAGTTGTTCTTTTGCTTTGGATGAAAATGTTATGAACTCATTCATATTAAGTCAAGTTTGAAGTGCCAAAGAAATCCTCAGACAAAACCTAAGGGACAATTAAACATGTACAAAGCAGAGTCAACCACTGAGAACAATCTAGAAATCAGCAGTAAAGATCCTTCCCACAATAATCCTTCCCACAAGAGTAAACGAGATTGTCTAAAATACAAGATCAGAGAAGGTTCTGTATGAAATGACAGAAAATTATTTGCAAAAACATTCTTGAAACAGAAGAAAATCAATCTGTAAAGGAGAAAGAAGGAGCATTTCTGAAAAGTGGGACATACATTCTCTTTATTGAGAATCTATTTACTGCCAGGCAGTAATATCTCCTTTATACAAAACCTCAGTGCGGTGAAAGATTTTTAAAAGAAAAACTAAGGTAAGTTGCCCATAAAATTCACACAGACAATACATACCTAAATCACCATGTGAACCAGATGTACTGAAATCGACTACAACAATGAGAGTAAAGGGAAACAAATACAAGAGGAAAAACTCTAAGAAAAGTAAAATATCAACATAAAAATACAGGGAGAAGATAAAAGGTTTCAGATAAAGGAGCAGAGGGGTTTCAAAGATACTGGTACTAGATTTCTTAAGGACTTGTGGATAGTGCATGATGTGTTTTATTATTCTTTAAACTGATTATGGTATAATGTATACTTTTATATGATATCATAATTTTTAAAACAGTAGGTTCTTCATAAAAAAGTAAGAAGGACTAGAAAGAGTGAAGCAGGACTATCATGATGCACAACTTCAGGAACTGTACAATAACCTGTCAGCAATTAGTGACCATCCTGTGCAGCAGAAACACAGTACGGGATGACCAGAAGTTACTTAGTGATAAATAAAAGACTACATATTGGTCCTTTTTTCCTTCAAGCATTTTGCAGTGAGCCTCTTTTATATATATATAGCAAACAATTCAAAAGAGTACAAAAAAAAATATGTGAAGTTCAATTTAAAAATTACAATATAGCGCTGGCACAGTACACAAAGACTTTGATAAAAAGAAACAATAATAAAAGATCTCTATTTTAAAAATCATTCGTATATACCTTGTGGATGAGAGCTATATACTTTTACACACTGTTTTAGAAGAATAAATTAATGAATTACAGGGGAAAAAAAAAAAGACTACACATTGGAGGTGCAATACTCTTGCCTACCAACAGCAGACCTGGGTTCCATTTCTGGACCATGCATTCCCTCCCCTCACCCCGCAAAAAAAAAACTCAACAAATAGTACTGCAATAATGGGATAGTCACATGGAAAAAGAATGAACTGTGACTGCCACTACACAGAAAAAAAAAAAAGACTACATATATTGTTAAGAAGTCAATTTTACCAAAAGCAATTTGCATATTCAATGCAATCCCAATCAAAATTCTAACAGCCTTCTTTGCTTGAAGAGCCAATCATCAAATTTATATGGAAGAGTAAGAGGCCCTGAACAGCCACAGCCTTCTTGAAAATGAACAAAGTTGTAAGACGCACATTTTTCAATTTTTAAACTTAAACAACATGGTACTGGCATAAGAATGGACATATAAGTCAGACCATTTCTGGAGAGTTCAGAAATAAAGCATCATATCTTTAACTAATTGATTTTTGACAAGGGTGCCAAGTCCACTACATTGAAAAAGAATAGTTTCTTCAACAAATGGTGATAGGAAAACTGGAAGTCCATATGCAAAAGAATGAAAGGGAACCCTAAACTCAATCATATAAAAAAAATTAATCTCAAAATGGATCAAAGACCTAAATATAAGAGGCAGAGCAAAAAACTCCTAATTGAAAATATAGGGAAGCATCTTCAAGACCATATGTTAGGGTAATGGTTTCAAAGACTTTGTACCCAAAGCATGAACACAAAAGAAAAAATAGATAAATGGGACACAGCATCAAAATTTAAAACTTTTAGGCATCAAAGGACTTTAATACAACAGCAAAAAGACAACTTATACAAGTGGAGAAAATATTTGGAAACCACATATTGAATAAGCTTAATATCCGGAATATATAACTATAGAAATCCTACAGCTCAACAGCAAAAAGACAAACCAATTTTTAAAATGGGCAAAACACTTGAATGTACATTTCTCCAAAGAAGATACACAAATGGCTAATTTTAGCTTGTGCAAAGATGCTCAACACCTTTCTAAAAGAATCTTGCTAATTCAAGTAGACTGTCTTAATAGTAAAATATGGTAAGCAGGAAGAAGTATATTTAATATAAACAGCTCTAAAAATAGGTTGAAAAGAAATGCACGCACATAAATCCTATTTATCAACAAAGATATGTGGGCTCCTATATCTCATTCAAGTCACTTTCCACTTTTTCTACAGGTAATGTGCATATAGGGGTCTCATTGTAGAACATTTAATTTCTCATAATTCCTTCTTCTTATAAAAATCAACAAAATGATACATATGAAAGATAAAAAACAATTTCTCTACAGACAGATTCTCATTAGGTTTGTTTCATTACTAGTTATTGAGAGAACTGTTCATTTCTGCTGATATGTCTCATTTAATAAATAAAAATATGCACATTATAAATCTAAGGCTATATAAATCCCAATTATGGCTCTAATGGATGACTTGGGATAAATCTAAATCAAGTATCAGCTAAAACAAAATACAATTAATCTAACCAAATAGAAATAGAAAGTGAATGTCCTCTCCAACCCCTTCTCCCATTCCTGTTCTCAGGCAGGACAATGCTTGCATTATTTCACTGAGTTAGGGAAAAACGTTTCCTCTATTTAAAAAGAAAAGTTTTATGATACAGATTTAGAATAAGACAGGGGCAAAAATAAAACATTATTTCACACGTGATTTTCAAACTTCACCTAGAGTTCTATAAAAAGAGTTACTAACAAACTGTTACCATCAATGAATCAGATACTACCTTTAATTTCTGTCACCCAGACTTCTATAAAGCTAATGAGCAAATGGAAAAAAAGGATAATGAAAAGATGACAGAGAAGAGCCAGTGAGAGGCCATAAGACACCTTACAAAATAAAGGACGGCATAAATAACCAGAAACTAGTTACCTATTTTTAATACTTGGACTATTTTCAAATAAGTCATATTAAACACAGTGAGAATTGCTTTTTGAATAATCAAATAACAGATGTGCCTTTAGAATTCTCTAAAAAATGCTCTAGACTTAATTTTTGCTTTCCATATGCTATAATGTTTACTTGAAAGTTAATATAGATGATAATTTTTTTAAAAGTTCACAAGTTAACTTCAGGAGTTTCTAGATGACATCAAGGCCAGTGCCATGACTTTCTGAATGGTTAACTTCGAATTTCTAAATCTTTCTATATCAGCTTTGCCCGAATGTGACTTGTTCTGAAACAAATTTATAGGGTAAATAAATCAGATATAATACAGTGACAATCAAAACTAATTAAACCTTTAACAATATTAGGCAATAATAATTACTAGTATCAATGCCTATGTAGTAAGGTTTGGTTTGCAGTAATGATGAGTGAAATAATATGAATTATTATTAAACAGTCTAGGAAACACCCCAGAAACACAATACTTAAAATTAATGCCATAGTACACAATTAATACCTGAATTCCAAAATTAAAAATAATTAAATACTTCAAAGCCAAAAGGAATGCAATGAACATTTATTAAGGACCGACCCAGCATTTGCTAGGGTCTTTGCATGTTATCTGATTTAATTTTAACACCATCCTATAATACAGGTATTATTATTTCAATTTAACAAATGGCAAAACTTTTAGTTGGAGAGAGATTTAATTTATCTAAGAACTCATTAATTAATAAGTGGTAGAACTAGGATTCACAACCAGGTCTCTATATTTAAAAAGAAACTGCTTTCTGTAATGTAGGAAATAGAGAATACTTTCCACAGCTTATAGTCTGATGTGGGGATAGGGCTCAATATCTCAGAAAAAATCTGGGAAGACTGTGTGATCAATTTCTTTTGTAGTTAGTTTGATAGAAAAATTTTCTGGGATGTCATCACAGTTCAATTGTTGGGCTCTACTTGAGGCTTCTTCAAGAAGTGCTCCAATAGAGAGGTTACTCATTTCTAAATAGAATCTCTTTTCAACATCAGGGACATTACTGCTAGAAAAATAAAAAGTCTATATTTTAAATGTTATCTACCACAAATACTGCTTACTTAATTGTGGCTTTTGGAAAATTTTAAATGAATGTTTTAGGCAATTCAACCATTCATTAAGTCATAATGTGTTTTATTCTATAAAAGGACTATGCAATTACTCTAACCTCAAAATAAATATTTAAAGAGCATTACCCTACACAAATTAAAGCATACATTAATGTAATTCATCACCCATCTCAAAAGCTATATTTATCATGTGACTCTTATTATCAACTCTAAAAATATTTATCATATAAAACGGAAGTCTAGGTGAGACAATTTTTAAAAGTAAACTGATTTCACATCATACTCCATTAACTAAAATGCTAATTTAGTGCCAAAAAATTATGAATCTTAATCCCTATTATTTCTTTTTAAATTCTAACATGTAAAATCACTAACTCAGAGACAATATTTATTTGTGCTTGTGCTGGTTTGAAAGGATGTATGTCTCCTAGAAAAGCCATGTTTTAATCTAAATCCCATTTCATAAAAGCAGAATAATCTCTATTCAATACTGTATGTTACAAACTGCAATCAGATCATCTCCCTGAAGATGTGAGATAATCAAGGGTGGTTGTTAAAGTGAATTAGGTGACGACATATCTCCACCCATTTGGGTGGGTCTTAATAAGTTTCTGAAGTCCTATAAAAGAGGAAACATTTTGGAGAATGGAGATTCAGAGAGAGCAGAGAATGCTGCAGCACCACAAAGCAGAGTCCATGAGTCAGCGACCTCTGGAAATGAAGAAGGAAAATGCCTTCTGGGGAGCTTCATGAAACCAGAAGCCAGGAGAAGAAGCTAGCAGATGATGCCGTGTTCACCGTGTGCGGTTCCAGATGAGAGAGAAACTGTGACTGTACTCGCCATGTGCCTTCTCACTTGAGAGAGAAACCCTGAACTTCATTGGCCTTCTTGAACCAAGGTATCTCTCCCTGGATGTCTTTGATTGGACATTTCTATAGACTTGCTGTAATTGGGAAATTTTCTCGGCCTTAGAACTGTAAACTAGCAACTTATTAAACCCCCCTTTTTAAAAGCCATTCTGTTTCTGGTATATTGCATTCTGGCAGCTAGCAAACTAGAACAGTGCCTAACTACCACTATGTCTCTATTTAAAGACTTTTTTGTGGTTTATATCCCTGAAATATTCAGGACAAAATATGAGATCAGCTGCTCAGAAAAGGTAATATACTCTCTATTCAATACAGTACTAAAATGGATTAAAAAAAAATTATTTCCCTGGTATAGCATCCTGACAAAACTTTTTCAGATTAGGACCTCAAGTATTGTTTGACTCACGAAAACAGAAGAGATGAAATATTGAAGAAAGATTCCCAGACACTAATTCTTCCTCAGAATAAGCTCTGTATGAGAGTAGAATTTTGTTTTTTTTTTAAGTTTGTACCTGTGAAATAAACATTTTTTAACTGCACAAAAAAATTAACAGTAGTAATCAGAAAAAAATTCTCTGCTTAGCCAAATAAAACCCACACTGCAAACAATCAGAAAGTGACATGTTTCAAAATGTTCATTTAGAACTTTTTCCATCTATCAAAGATTTAAGGACCTCCTATGGGTCAGGCATTATTCTTGTCATATGGGGGGGGGGGAGGCAGAGGCTTCAAAACTTTTTAAAAGCATTATACTACAGCTTTAAATCCAGGATGA
This sequence comes from Tamandua tetradactyla, assembly GCF_023851605.1. NCBI lineage: Eukaryota > Metazoa > Chordata > Mammalia > Pilosa > Myrmecophagidae > Tamandua > Tamandua tetradactyla. The sequence continues at coordinate 205,275,405 of NC_135328.1, read as the reverse complement.
TTTGATTATAAGGTACTGTAAAGCTAAAATATTTCCAACCAACATGTTCTTATTCTGCTTACATTAGAAGGATCAATTATCTAGCACCTGTTGGATACAATCTTGAAAAACAATAAAACTATGAGTATTGGCTGTGACACAAAGTAAATTATCTAAAAAATGTTCTAACAGTTTTCTAAAGATACCATACAAATGGCTCTTAATCATCAAAGCCACTTCTCCTAATTAAGAAATGGCCCAATTCATTATATTTGCTGTACTCTAAAAACAGGGCAAGTTCTGCTCCTTTCTCTAAAAACTACTCCCAGTAAAGAAGGGCCAAGATCTCTCACGTAGACAGTGGGCATCAAAAAGCACTACACCACAGGTTTGCTATCAACCTGGCTATAAGATAGAATTATACGGGTCCCATTCCAAGCAATTAAATGAGAATGTCTGGAGAATGGGGTTCAGGAATCAGAAGATTCTAGTGTGCAGCCAGGATTGCTATTTATGCCTTCCTCATATCTGAGCAATGACATTATACGGAACAGAGAAACACTGTACTGAATTTACCATCATTTCTATACTATTTATAATTACATCATCATTTAAATGTTGTAGGTTTTACCTTTCACTAGACAACAATGGACTTATATAATAGCATGGTTTTCACAATACAACTAGATTTGACAGGGTAATTGTTTTCCCACAGTAGTAACTAAACTATTCAAAGTTCAGCTTTTCCTTACATAATATGTAAACCAATTATCCTCCCCCAATCCCAAGACCAGATACCCCAGACTGTAGGGCTAAAAGTACTGTCTGCCTTCAGCCTAGAAAATAAAGGCTTCAGACAGGGAGAATGTTGCTGTCTCACTGCATCCCCAGGCAGCAAAGGTATTCTATAACCTGTGCACTGCTGGCTCTCTGTATCCAACCCCAGTGCCTGCTACTCATCATATCTCCTGTACCTTCTACTCACAGCCATCCCAGATCATCTCTACTACGTTCATTCCCCCATCCCCACCTTTTTTAGCGTCTGTTTTCTTGTTAATTTATCCTCCTCCCTCTCATGTAAACATGGCAGGCAGATTCCCCTTTCATTCATTTGCCACAAAGGAATCATCTTCACTCTTTTCAGTACTGCTGCTCCCCTTTTAAGACAACCTACTCCTTACCTACATTCTTAAATTCCAGATTTAGAAGTGTAGCTCTATGTTTAAGAACCAGAAATTTGAATACTAAATAGCTGAATTTTTATAAAGTCCCATTTATGTTTCCCATGTTGTTTTGGGTTGATCTTTGAAAAGTTGAAGCACACTAATTCATAAAAACAATGTCATGAATGGTGGTTATATTCCTAGAATGAATTATGAAAACCTAGTTTGTTTAAAATGAACCTGAAATATGGTAAATTATGAGGAAGCAAAGAATGGAATCTAGAATTGGGCCTGCATCTGGACTCAGTCCCATACCAATGGTGCTAAAACATTAGCAAGTCATCTTACTTTTCAGACTCAACCTTCCCAATCTATGAAACAGGGATAATCATATCTATTTCACAGGAATATTGTGATGATAAAACAAAATTGCTAAGGTGAAGTAACTGAGAAATACTGTGAAAACTAGAATCTAAGATAATCTAACACTAAAACATTATCCTTAAATACAGTGATCTGATAATAGAAATGTACAATAAACACAAGTTCATATTGTTATATTCCTAAAATAGGAAGGGCAGTTTTCATTTAAAATTATTTTCAATTTTTTTTCACAGTCAGATCTTTCTACTATTGTTTCTCATCTGCTCCAGAGTTGGTATTTTTGAGGAGGACTTGTCCCTGTGAAATGTACCTTTAGAGCCTACTAAAATATCCCCTTAGAGCCTGCTATAGCAATAGCATTTTATGTAACATATTTTTTCCCAAAGACTGGATGGATGGTCACTGTGCTGCTTAGAAAGTGTTGTGTACCCCAGAAAAGCCATGTCCTTCAGTCCTTATTCTATATTGTATGGTGGGGCTTTCTTTCTCCGCCGGCCCGCTGCGCGGCGCCCACGCCCCGCAGCAGCCAAGCCGCCCGACCTCCTTCTCCCCTCTCCTCCCCCTCCTGCTCCGGCTGCTCTCCAACCACCACGGAGCCCTCTTCCCCCGCCTTCACCGTGCTCCTCCGCCACCAGCCTCGACAGCCTTGCCACCCTCACCTTTCCTCCTCCAGAACAGCTACTGGGGGAGTGGAGATAATACAGAGCAGCTCCCAGAGCCACGAGGGAGATCAAAGGGACAGCGTACCCCATCCTGGAACGGCTGACTATCTGGGAGAACCAGCTCCGGTGAGATCACCAAGGGGCACGGGCTTTCCTGGGTGGGACGGCAAGCAACCGGAGTCCCTCCCTTCCACCTTCCCAGGCCAGCTGGTAGAATTGGACAGGCGGTCCCCTTAGGCCGCTGCGGCTGATGCCCCCACCACACGAGGCCCCCCGGAACAACTGAGATAGTTGGGTCGGAAATCCCCAGACTGCGGAGAACAGTGACCGGGGGATCCCTTCCAAACACGTGACTCCCCCGTCGGCTGGGAACAGTGCACTCTCCCGGGCTGCGACAGCTGGCGCCCTCCCGCCACGCTTGGTGCCCCGGGCCGACTAGCTAATTTGGCCGGACGCTCTCCTGTGCTGCGACGGCCGGCGACCTTCCCCGCATTCGGAACCCCAGGCCGGCTGGCATTCTTCCAAGACGCTTCGGCTGCCGAACCTCCCCTACGGCAAGAATTTTCCAGAGTTAAAGGACCTACAGCAACTTTCACTGGTGGAACCCACAGACAAACGTGTGCCACGAGCGCCACCTACTGGGCAGGATAAGAAAAACAGAACCAAGAGATTGCACAGAAAAATCTTTCAACCTGTGGGGTCGAACACCCGGGGAAATCTGACTAAATGCCCAGACGCCAGCAGAAGATAACGGACCACACTCAGAAAATTGAACATATGGCCCAGTCAAACGAAGAAACCAATAGTTCAAATGAGATACAGGAGCTGAAACAACTAATGCTGAATATACGAACAGAAATGGAAAACCTCTTCAAAAACGAAATCGATAAATTGAGGGAGGACATGAAGAAGACATGGGCTGAACATAAAGAAGAAATAGAAAAACTGAAAAAACAAATCACAGAACTTATGGAAGTGAAAGATAAAGTAGAAAAGATGGAAAAAACAATGGATACCTACAATGACAGATTTAAAGAAACAGAAGATAGAATTAGTGATTTGGAGGATGAAACATCTGAATTCCAAAAAGAAACAGAAACTATCCGGAAAAGAATGGAAAAATTTGAACAAGGTATCAGGGAACTCAAGGACAATGTGAACTGTACAAATATACGTGTAGTGGGTATCCCAGAAGGAGAAGAGAAGGGAAAAGGAGGAGAAAAACTAATGGAAGAAATTATCACTGAAAATTTCCCAACTCTTATGAAAGACCTAAAATTACAGATCCAAGAAGTGCAGCGCACCCCAAAGAGATTAAACACAAATAGGCGTTCCCCAAGACACTTACTAGTTAGAATGTCAGAGGTCAAAGAGAAAGAGAGGATCTTGAAGGCAGCGAGAGAAAAACAATCCGTCACATACAAGGGAAACACAATAAGACTATGTGTAGATTTCTCAGCAGAAACCATGGAAGCTAGAAGACAGTGGGATGATATATTTAAGTTACTAAAAGAGAAAAACTGCCAGCCAAGACTCCTATATCCAGCAAAATTGTCCTTCAAAAATGAGGGAGAAATTAAAACATTCTCAGACAAAAAGTCACTAAGAGAATTTGTGACCAAGAGACCAGCTCTGCAAGAAATACTAAAGGAAGCACTAGAGTCAGATACAAAAAGTCAGAAGAGAGAGACATGGAGAAAAGTGTAGAAAGAAGGAAAGTCAGATATGATATATATAATACAAAAGGCAAAATGGTAGAGGAAAATATTATCCAAACAGTAATAACTCTAAATGTCAATGGACTGAATTCCCCAATTAAAAGATATATTGTATGGTGGGAACCTTTGATTAGACTGTTTCCATGGTGATATAATCTATGCAATTATAGGTGTGACTTTTTGATTAGATGGCACTACGGCACCGCCCATTTAAGGTGTGTCTTGATTAGTTTACTGGAGTCCTTCAAAAGGGGAAACATTTTGGAGAAATCTCAGAGCCTACAGAGACACCGACATTTGGGGATACAGAAACCCCAGGAGATGTCAGGAGTTAAGAGAGTCAGAAGAGCCAAAAGAGAGCAAACACAAGACCCAGACCATTGGAGATGTAGAAAGAAAATGCTCCTGAGGAAGCTGTTTGAAACCAGAAGCCAAAAATCCCAGCAGATATCAGCCATGTGCCTTCCTAGCTGAAAGATGTATTCCAGACACATTGGCCTTTCTTGAGTCAAAGTATCTTTCTCTGGATGTCTTAGTTTGGATATTTTTATGGACTTACAACCATAACTTGCAACTCAATAAATTCCCTCTTAAAAAGCCACTCCATGTCTGGTATAGTGCATTCCAGCAGTATTTAACAAACCAATACAGCCACTCTTCAAGAAATTTGTATTCTTTAAAGATTTCAGAATGAGTCTTCCTAAGCAAAAGACAAAGATTTGGAGAAGGTTGTTTTTGTTTTTGTTTTCCACAGGCAGGCACTGGAAATCGAACCCAGGTCTCTGGCATGGCAGGCAAGAAGTCTGCCTGTTTGAGCCACCGTGGCCTGTCCGAAGGTTGCATTTTATAAAAAGCTTTATTTATTACTCAATTCTAACCTTCTTGATGTTAAAGTTAGAAGACAATCACTCTCAAAGCCAAAGAGGAGATAGGAGAGGACAGCCTTTTTGGTCTCTGACACTTACTTTGCTTGGCCAGACTCCAGTCTTTTTGTTACTTCCCTCCTTTCTTAAATATTGCCAAATGGTGATGTAAATAAGACAGCTGGTTTCTGAGAAATAGTTTCTGCAAACTACTTCTCTAACACTCAGTTTTAAGTTTGACATACTCTATGAAACCTCAACAGTTCTGAGGAATTTTTCAGTGACTTTATGAGCATGTCAGCTGAATTTTTAGTGATTCTTCTCACACTAATGGTGGTGTTATTGGTAGCTGTTGCTCACATACTGAGAAGTATTTCTACAGTTCCTTCTAAAAATGTCTACCCTTTGGTATCCCAAAATATTTTTCTCTAAACCTGCTACCATTTTAATTCTAAGAGAAAGTTTCCATATGGGTAAAATGTAAAATACTAAGAAGAAATAAAAAGACTACATTAAGATAGTTTGATTGAATGTCATAAGTACTTGGAATCTCAGGTAGGACATGAGATTTTGTTCGTTTGTCCAGAGTGATACCCCGATGAATCCCAGGGTGATTTGATCTGTGAATGGAAAAGTATTTGCAAGCCCCCTTCGGGGAATGGTGAGAGCGGGGAGAAATTCAACTGCCCCAAGTTGAATTCTTGATATTCTCACAAGCAGTGTGGACAACCAAAGCTATAGGCTAAGCCCCTAGTCTTGGGGTTTGTTCATAGGAAACTTAACCCCACAAAGGATAGGTCAAGTCTACTTAAAATCTAGACCTAAGAGTCACCCCTAAGAGAGCCTCTTTTGTTGCTCAGATGTGGCCTCTCCCTCCAGCCAACACGACGAGCAGTCTCACCACCCTCCCCCTTGCTGCGTGGGACATGACTCCCAGGGATGTGGACCTTCCTGGTAACGTGGGTCAGAGATCCTAGAATGAGCTGAGACTCAGCAACAAGGGACTGAGAAAAACCCTAGAATGAGCTGAGAATTAATGTCAAGGGATTGAGAGAACCTTCTTGACCAAAAGGGGGAAGAATGAAATGAGACTAAGTGTCAATGGCTGAGAGATTCCAATGGCTGAGAGATTCCAAACAGAGTCGAGAGGTTATCCTGGAGGTTATTCTTATGCATTAAGTAGATATCACCTTGTTGTTCAAGATATAACGGAGAGGCTGGAGAGAAATGCCTGAAAACGTAGAGCTGTGTTCCAGTAGCCATGTTTCTTGAGGATGACTGAACAATGAAACAGCTTTCACAATGTAACTCAGTGAATGTGAAAACCTTGTGTCTGATGCTCCTTTTATCTACCATATCAACAGAAGAGTAGAACATACGGAATAAAAATAAATAATAGAGGAAACAAATGTTAAAATAAATTTAGTTTGAAATGCTAGTGGTAAATGAAAGCGATGGGTAAACGGTATGGTACGTATAATCTTTTTTTCCTCTGTTATCGTTGTTTTTATTTCTGTTGTCTCTTTATTTCTTTTTCTAAATCGATGCAAATGTTCTAAGAAATGATGAATATCCAACTATGTGATGATATTAAGAATTACTGATTATATATGTAGAATGGAATGATATCTTAATGTTTTATATGTTGTTAATTTTTTTTAATTAATAAAAAAAGACTACATTACATTCAATACAAAAAACTCTGTAATTGCTTTGAACAATTACAGTTACTCTGACTCCTGTGCTGGTTTAAAAGGATTTGTACCCTAGAAAAGCTATATTTTGATCCTGATCCATTTTGTGGAGGTAGCCATTTCTTTCGATCCCTACCCAGCAATGTAGGTCGGAACTTGATTAGATTATCTCCATGGAGATGTGCCACACCCAATTGTGGGTGTTAACCTTCAACTTGACCCATTCTAGGTGGGTCTTGATTAGTTTATTGGAATCCTTTGATAGAGGAAAGATTTAGGAAATGAGCTACAAGAACCACGATAGGCCACACAGCTAGAGTTCTTTGGAGATGAAGAAGGAAAATGCACCTGGGAGAGCTTCACGAAACAAGAAACCTGGAGAGAAAGCTAGCAGATGTAGCCATTTTCGCCATGTGCCTTTTCAGTTAAGAGAGAAACCCTGAATGTCATTGGCCTTCTTGAACCAAGGTATCTTTCTCTGGATGCTTTAGATTGGAAATTTCTATAGACTTGCTTTAATTTGGACATTTTCACAGCTTTAGAACTATAAATTTGCAACTTAATAAATCCCCCCTTCTAAAAGCTGTTCTGTTTCTGATATATCACATTCTGACAGCAAACTAGAATACTCGTGAAGAACAGAGAAAAATCAATCCCAAAAAATACCTAGGAACTTGGGGTATGCAGACTACATAGCATGTCACAAATCAAACTAATGTAACTCCAAGACTAACAGAAAAAGAACATCAGAAAAAATAAAAAAGATATTTTGTAATTTTACAAAGCACATATGCCATATAGAGGAATAATCTAGAATTCTGGTCACTGTGAATCAGACAAATTCTTTTCACACTTGGATTTGCAAATAAAAAGAAACATTTCCCATGTAGAATATTTAGGAGGTTTTACAAATGACTCTAAACATCATATTTAATCTTGTGGAACAAGATTTTTTTTTTTTTAATCTGGCATGTGTTTTAAGGCAACCTCATCAAAGCTAACTAAAGAACACATTTTTTAATTCTTCCAGAATGCTTATTTCTAAAAGCCAACCTAAACAAACGTATAAAATTTCTGTGTTCTTTCTCTTATATCTAATTAGCTAGGACTTTCAAACTAGATTTTTAAAGTCTTACCAAGTCATTAATTATAATTTTCCCAGTCTTTTAGAGGTATCTACTTTCAAAGTTCTTAATCTTCACCTTAATCTCACTCTCAAGTGATGACACTTTCTTTACCTACTAAGAAACAAAATGTTATGCCATTTATGATAGACATATCTCTTTTTAAAATATATGGAAGGATTTTTAAAGAAATCGGCAGTAAACACCATATTTTACTGGTGTAACGAAAGTTGAACAGCTTAAAGAATTTTTGCTTTGGAGTAGCTTTGCTAGTTCATTAAAATATGATATGAAAAAGTAGGAGAGGAAGGAATAGAATGAGGGAGGGAAAAAGAAAGAAAGGAAGAGGGAAAGGCAGAGAAGAAAGAGGGAGGGAAAGAATTGGATTAAAAAAGGGAACAGAAAAGCTTTCTGACACTTAATAGTTCATCTAGTCTCACAAAGCAAGCTTCCAGGTCAAGGTTCACTGCATTTTGTTGATTTAGAACCATGAGGGAGAGCAAACACTTCCATGGTTAGCCACAACTCAACAGAACAGAAATTCTCAAAGGATGATAAGGACAGTAGTGGAATGGAAAGGGAGTTTCACGGAGGAAAGAAAATGCATGTAACTGATTCTGATATGCCCTGGATTCTGTAATGCTCTATTCTAGAAAATCTTGCAAATGGACAAATCATCCAAAACTTTTCTTGACACAAAGTATTTTCAACAGTTGCCCATTTTTAAATTAAATTTTCTTCCTTTTAATTCTTTGTAATGGGGTCGTGCGATAGTGACTCAGTGGCAGAATTCTCACCTGCCATGCCAGAGACCTGGGTTTGATTCTCAGTGCTTTCCTATGCAAAAGAATAAAAAAGATAATAACGAAGAATGTCCTTCTATAATTTACTCTTATTATATCAGGGAGAAGATTTCAAATAGGTATAATAAACATTAACACTTCTATTTAATGCCTGCTAACATCAACATATCAGAGCTAAGACTGCTGTACTCTGCATGCCGGCAGAAATGGAAAATAAGAGGCAGAAATCGGAAGGAATGACAATGTAAAAGAAGACAAATTACGAATCCAAAATTCATAATAACAGAAGGTTTCCTATATCTAAAGGAGTCCTCTAAAGTGAAACTGTCTAAATCCCTTTTGGCTTAATTTTCATTTTATCATTTCTCCCCAACCCCCCCACTCCCACCCCACTTCCCTTCTCTCATAGAGCTACATGGGCTTGTGTAGGAAGGGCAATATTACAATGCAGAAGCTAAACCCTAAATTTCAAGTTAATCAATCAAAATACATTTTCCAGATTAAATCCTTCAACACAATAAGAATACTGAAGTTATCAAGAAAAACATTTTTTCTTATTTGCCTTAACATGTCGGTATCTAAGGCCAGTGACTAACAACATGCCTAACTCTACTCTCATAGTACTATAAAGATACAGAAAGTAAAAATTGAAATCTGAAGTACTTCTCATGGATGAGATAAATAGTCAAAAAGGAAAAAAAAAAAATCTTTGAGAGCGCTGCTAGAAAGTACTCAGGTATATTGCATCAGGCCCATTAGTATGGCTGCACATTCCTCTGATCTTGAAGTATGTTAAAAAAAAAAAAAACCGCATATAAGAAAATAAGCAATCTGTATAAAGCCAACAATATGAACAAGAAGTTTCAAAGTTCTGTATTCAAGTGTTGCCCTATATACTACCCTGTGACACTTAATAATGAGCTACTCATGTAAATTTCATTTAAAAGATACTAACTGGCCTCTACAATAGTGTAAAGACAAAAATTAAAATGAGTATTAATTTTATAAGTATTATTTTACTATATTCTACAATTAGCTTATTTTTCTTCAGCTATTTCATGATTAAATACATGACCTAAACATGTAAAATATTTCATTTCATCTCTATCAGTGACTTTTTTTAACTTTTCTATCAGTGACTTTCTAAACACATTTTTAAATTATTTATACTAAAATTATTACTCTAAAGAAATTAAAACAATGAAAGGTAGAGTCTACTGTCCTTCACTTCCCAATAAAGAGCCAGTTTCATTGGTAATCTTCTACATAAACTTTCTATGCATTGCAGACATATATGAAGCATTCAGATATATGTTTTTATACTGTAACGACCAAAACATATAAATTATTTTGCATGTGTTTTTTTCACACTGAACATAACCTTGAGCTAACACCAGAATCTACTCAGCTGAGCAGCAAGTGGACAGAGCTTGGCACCTATACCTCTGTATTAGCCATAGTAGCTCCAATTTTATTTGTTTAATATACTGAACTGTCATATAAGATTTAGTTGGGGAAACATTGGATTCTGCTACCTGAAAAATGTTTTAAGATGTACCTTTAACATATGCTATTTTCCTCCACTTTTCTTTCAGTGGTAATGGAATATCACAATGGTCAGGGCTCCCATTCTTATTTTTAGCCAAATGTAACAGTTCATACATAACAAAATACAACCCAATCTTGCTGGTGCACAGCAACAAACAAGGGCAGGGAATTTTATCTGATTTATTTCCCTGATATATCCTAACCACACAGAAACTGATGGTAGAAAGCAGACAATTAACATTTACTGAATGGATGAATTATGGAAATGAGGTACACATATTCATTCAGAATCTGCTTTGGTTTGCTAAAGTTGCCAGAATGCAATATACAAGGAATGGAATAGCTTTTAAAAAGGGAATCTATTAAATTGCAAGTTTAAAGTCCTAAGGCATAAAAATTTCCAAACTATGGCATCCAGAGAAAGAAACCTTGACTCAAGAAAGGCCAAAGTCTGTCATATGGGAAGGCATGTAGGGGATATCTGCTGATCATTGTTCCTGTTTCCAGCTTCTGATTCCAATGGATTCCTCTCTAAACATTTGTGGGCCTGTACTTAGCACCTCCAAGGCAAAACCCTGGGTTCCGGTCTGGCTTGCTTAGCCTCTCATGAAAAGGCACATGGTGATGTCTGCTGGGCTCTACATTTCCAAACACCCATGTCTAGATGTCTGCTCTCTCTGTTAGCACTCCACGCATCTCCAAATGTCTGTGTCTCCATCAGTTCTCAAGCAACTGTTCTCCAAGTGTCTGTATCTGAGGTGTCTCCAAAATGTTTCCCCTTTTAAAGGACTCTAATAAGCTAATCAAGACCCACACTGAATGGGCGGAGTCACATCTCCATATAATCAAAAGGTCACACCCATAATTGAGTAGGTCAATCTCCAAGGAAACAATCTAACCAAAGGTTTCCATCTTACAATATTAAATCAGGATTAAAGGACATGGCATTTCTGGGATATACAACACTTTCAAACCACTACAGAATACATGTATCACTTCTGACTGACATGAGCATTTTGCTCCAAGGTTTCAGGATAAAATGTTTAGTATTAAAATAAATATGGGGGGGTTCAGTTCCTGGTGTCTGCACATGCAAAAAAGAAATATACATATATATATATATATACTGTGCTAACAGAGAGCAGCTAGATAGACACGGGCGTTTGGAGATGCAGAGCCCAGCAGACATTACCATGTGCCTTCCCATGAGAGGTTATGCAAGCCAGAACCCAGGGTTTTGCCTTGGAGGTGCTAAGTAAAGTATGGATATAGGACGATGCAATGGTGGCTCAATGGCAGAATTCTCACCTGCCATGCCAGAGTACCAGGTTTGATTCTCGGAACCTGCCCATGCCAAAATTAAATAACTAAATAAATAGATAAAGATATATTATCAAATACAATGAAAGTCTTGTGAAGTTTTAAGGTAAATCATGAGATTTCTGAGAAATCTCAAGCTTTTAATGGGCTTTTTCAGGTAGTGTGCTCCATCTCCTGAACGTACAACTGCTATAACCACTTAAGTGGAGAAGTTAGAGATGCTTTGTAATAAATGAGAAACACAAATTATAAAGCAATATGCACATACATACTTACATATGCTAACATATGGAAACAATCAAGAAAGATTAGCATAACATGAAGCTATATAGATGATTGTTCTAGTTTGTTAGCTGCCAGAATGCAACACACCAGAGACAGATTGGTTTTTAATAAAGGGGGATTTATAATAGTTCTTCAGAAGAAAGGCAGCTAAGTTTCAACTAAGGTTCTTGCTTACATGGGAAGACACAGGGTGATCTCTGCTGGCCTTATCTCCAGGCCTCTGGGTTCCAACTTTTCCCGGGGTGATTTCTTTCTGTATCACCAAAGGCCTGGGATGAGCTGTGAGTGCTGAGATGAGGTATGCTGAGCTGCTTGGGCTGTGCTACATTGAGTCTCTCATTTAAGCACCAGCTAATTAAATCAAACATCATTCATTGCAGCAGGCACGCCTCCTAGCCAACTGCAGATGTAATCAACAACAGATGAGGTTCACATGTCACTGGCTCATGTCCACAGCAGTAGAACTAAGTACCTTCACCTGTCCAAGTTGACAACTGAATCTAACTACCACAATGATCAAATTGATTATTTTTGTTTGTATTTTCCAAATTATCTATAATGAACATATATGACTTATCAGAAGGAAAAACATTCAATAAATTACATGGAAAATGCTGCTCCAATACTGCTCAAATAAATAAAGAACTGTCCCTCTAAAAATGAGCAAAAATTTATACCTTGAACTCTCATATGTTTACTTTAGTAAACAAATATTCATATGGAAAAATAAGAAGACAAAGTGGTATCACTGCTCTGCCATGCAATAGCAAGAAGTCCTTGATTAAGTTCCATAAAATCTTGCTCTAATCCCCCAATCTTAAAATTACATATGATATCTCTTTTATGTGGCTGTATTAATTAGTAAATAAAATTATTCCTGGGCACAAACTGGTTTTCAATAAATATCAGCCATTTTCACATCATCATTACACAGGTAATGGAAAATTCAAAAACCCTGAATAAATCAATTCCTATCTCATTACCATGGGACAAAGAATGTTTCCATGGACTGGTCCTAATCAGGCTTTTGAGTCCAGAACAAGGTTAAATTGTCTTAGTTGCATTCCAGTTTAAAAACAATGCCCTAAACAAATGTTAAAATAAATTTAGTAAATTGAAATACTAGTGATCAACGAAAGGGAGGGGTAAAGGGTACGGTATGTATGAATTTTTTGTTTTCTTTTTATTTCTTTTTCTGAATTGATGCAAATGTTCTAAGAAATGATCATGATGATGAATTTACAACTATGTGACAATACTGAGAATTACTGATTATATATGTAGAATGGAATGAGCATATGGTAAGAATGCTTGTGCTTGTATGTTAGTACATTTATTAAATAAAATATATTTAAAAAAACAAAAACAAAAACAGTGCCCTAGTAGCTCCTACACACATGAACTAAGCCCTAGGGAAATGTCTTACAAATATAATGGCATAAATTTTTCTTCATTGCGATGAATTCTCATACTTAGTGATGTTTATGAAGCTATCAGTAACTGCTTCTCCCTAAGAAATCATACCCAGTACTTCTACAATCATTCTATGTAGGAGGGAGCTATGAGGTACCACATCAAAACAAATATTTATACAGAATTTTTCTCTAATAAAAATAATACATTAAAAATATGAGGTTAACTGCTTGAAAATTGGTATACACAACCTAAAAATCAACTTTCACATAAAGAGATCCACTGCTAACATTTTAAGGGAGTATGTGCAAAATGTGTTCAATGGTATACTTGTAAATGGTTAATCAGCTCTCCCAGGAGGGCAGAAAAGGCATTTGCTGATTTCCATGGTATAAATACACCCACCACAGCCAATTTCAAGTTACTAAGGTGACATCATTGAATATTTACTTGAGAAAATATGCACACCTCTGGCTCTTGTGAGTCAGTATGAGCCAGCTCCAGTTGGCTCCGAGTATCTCTATGTATTGATCATGGGGAAAAATTGAAACTCTGTTGGGTACTTAATATTTTGACTTAACATTGCACACAATTACAATTTTCCCTTATTAATAAATTTTCTTGAGAAACACCATTTTCAAGATTTTACATATTAAAATTTTAGAAATTCTAACCAACAAAGGTTGGTATATTCTTATTTCCACTAAGAAAGAAAAAAACCCAGAGTATTTATTCACTAGGAATAAGCTTAACAGCTGCAAATAACAGAAGTACATATCAAGTTGGCTTAAATAAGCAGACGTTTATTTTTCTCAGACAAAAATTCTGGAGATGAGAGACTGCAGGCACAGTTTTAGCAGCTAAAAAGGGGATTCAAAGATTCAAGTTCTTACAACCCTGTGACTACCACATTCTTCACATACCAAACAGAAAACAAAGGGAAGGGAAAAAAAGACTTTCTCCTCTGAAACTCTTGATAAATATAATCAAGCAATTGATATTTCTTAATAAACTTTCTCTTATATATCATTGACTAGAATTGCATCACAAGTTCACTTCTAGACTAATCACTGGAAAAGAGAAATGAGATCATCATGACTGACAGACTAAAAATGATTCATCTACCGTGGCAAGATGAGGCCCATATTCCTAGGACAAGGAATCTCTCTATTCACTACCAAACAAGGAAGAACAGAAAGAACAGCTGTTAGGGTAGACAGTGAACAGTGTCTGACCAGAATTTTCTTAATAGTTTTCCTATAGAAAGACAAAACAAGTTCACTGCTAATACCAGGCCCTTATGCACTATCACAGAACCTGCCATTAAGATCTTCTTTCACACACACTTTCAAACAAAGAACATATGAGAAGACTCCACTGAAGTAGGCAGGCTTGCAAACCAAAGTGGCTGAAGTAGTGTATAATGTCATCTGGTACCTATGGGATATGTTAATTTTTGTCAAGCAAAGAAATTAGTATAGGGCCTCTAAGTGTGGGTATATGAAAAGATAAAACACAGACATGAAATTTCTATACCACCATCAAGTTTGTTATTATCAAAAGAAACATATTCTGAAAGATAGAAAGCATGACAGTCAGGCACTTAAAAGCTGAAAATATTACAAAGGGAGTTAGGCATTTTACAGGTAGTGTTTACAATCACCACCACTAGAACAGGAAATAGGCTAGGTAAGGGTATGACAAAGAAAACCTATAATCCTTAAATTAAAATGAGACAATCCTCCATTCAGATCATTAGTTCATTTATATTCAATATTTATATTATACTATATCTTTAAAGCCACACGTTTTCCTCCAACAATTTAAATACATCACACAAATTCTGATACATAGTACTACTGTCATTTATTTCTAAAGAGTACTTACTTTAACATTTGTATGTTTTGTAGGTGCTCTTTATCATTATTTCTTAATTTTTTTTAACTAGAAAAGTTGTTGGCTTGATGCGTCTACAAATCTTACAGAAAAGTCATGAAATAATACAACGTTCCCATATACCTCTCTAATGTTGATACTTCGCATTATTTTGGTACCTTTGTTGAAACTGATGAAAGAATATTGAAATACCAACACCTAACTATACTCCACAATTTACATTAAGTGTATTTCCCTCCAAATACCATCGTGCTATTAACACCTTTTATTAGTATTATATAATCTTTATAATTCATAAAAGAACATTCTTATACTTGCACTAATAACAACAGTACATCATACACAACAGGGTCTGCTGTGTTATTCAGTCCCACGTTTTATCTTTAACTTTCATTCTTGAACATGAACATTCCATTTAAACCACATTCACATAAATAGTTCAACACTGTTAATTACAATCACAATAATCTACCACCATCACCGCCATCATTTCCAAACCTTTACACTCAACCTAAATAGAAATTCTGCAAATATTAAGCATCAGCTATTCATTCTTAATGCTAATCTATCCCCAGGTAACCTATATTCTAGAATCTAACTCTGTAAGTTTGCATGTTACAATTATTTCATGAGTGAGATCATACAATATTTGTCTTTTTGAGCAGGGATTATTGCACTCAGCCTAATGTCCTCAAGGCTCATCCATACTGCCATATGCAACTGAACATCATTCCTTTTTACAGCTGAATAATATTTACTATATAGAATATACACACACACACCAAATTTTCTTTGTCCGTCAGTTGATGGACTCTTTATCTCTGTTGGCTACCATAAATAATGCTGCTATGAGAATAGGTATGCAAATATCTGTTCAAGTCCATGCCTTCCATTCTTCTGGGTATATAACTAGTAGAGGGGTGGCTGAATTATAAGGTAATTCTATACTTAGCTTCATGAGGAACTGCAAACTGTCTTCCACAGTGCCTGATGACAAATTGGTACTTACATTTTATCAAGGATCCATTGTATGTGACAAATTACTTTTCTCTTGCTGCTTTCAGAATTCTCTATCATTGGCATTTGATATTCTAATTAGTGTACATTTTGGTGTAGTTCTATTAGGATTTATTCTGTTTGGAGCATGTCGAGCTTGGACATCATATTTATGTCTTTCATAAGAGTAGGGAAGTTTGGGGCCATTATTTGCTCAAATGTTCTTACTGCCCCTTTTCCCTTCTGTTCTCTTTCTGGAAAAGCTATGAAACATTTTTTTGCATTTCATTCTGCCACTCAAATCCCTAAGATACAGTTCTATCTGTGCTTTTGACTGTTTGATTTCAACTGTCCCATCTTCTGAATCAGAAATTCTTTATTTTGCCTGTTCAAATCTGCCATTGTATGCACTCTTCTACTTAATTTTTAATCTTCACTACTGTGCCTTTCATCCTCATTTCGCTTGTTATTTTTACACCTTAAACCTTCTTAATGCTTATACATTGTCTGCAAAACAACCTTGATCTATTTATGCATATTTTCCTAAATCATTGAATTGATTTAGGAAACTTGTTTGAACATCTATAATTAGCTGTTCTAACTTCTGAGTCTCCTCTGAAGTTTTAATTTGTTCCCCTAGCTGAGGCATATTCTTTTGTTTGTTAGTAAGGCTTGTAATTTTTTGCTGATGTCTAGGCATCTAATTACCTTGATGAGTTAATTGCTGAATAGACATTTCTCCCACTTATCTAGGGTTTCTTTGTTGATTGCCTTTGAGTTAAGGCTCTTCTCTGATACTTGGTCTAACCTACTCTAGAGTTTAGACTAGCCCATTTGTTCAGCTTTTCTCCATTCTTCATCTAATTCCTGCCCTAGATATGTGGTACAATTTTTAAGATTATAATTTTCCTGTAATTGTTTCATCTCCTTATGAGAGCTTCCTTTCCTCTCCTCCTTCTCTTGGAATTTTAACCTGTTCTGTTTGTTGCTGTGCTGACTCCTCTCCTGAGCTCCTATGACTTCTTTAAATTCACTCCCTCATTCAGTAACCTATTTTCCTTACTCCTTAATGTCTTGGGAATCATCTCATCTTACAGCAGTTCAGTTTACCTCTACCTTTTTTTTTTTTTTCTGTGAGGATTTCTGCCTCTGGTTTCATCTCTATTAGGGATAGAGATGAAAAGCCAGATGGGGTCAATCCAGAAAGATGTATCACTTCAGTAAAGTCAGTGTTTCAAACAGAGTCTCTGTGGACTCAGGTCACTGTGCCAGGATATGCCTGGAGTTTTAACTTGATGCTACTATGAGTCTACAGTCAGAGTCTATGGTGGGAGGGAGTTTTTTGTGCTGCCTTTGTGTGATTATCAAGCTGGCAGGACCGAACTGGGGATGGGGGTGGGGGGACAGGAGAATCAGTGACTAGGATAGAATTCTCCTGAGATTTTTCTGTTTCTTCAATTAAGCATTTATGCAGTCCTTCTCCAGTCTCTACCATCTTCTAAGCAAGTAGAGTGTGTCCTTTTATTCACTAAATGTCTAGGGTATTTTTCACAATGGATGTCACCATGGTGATGATGGCACCACTGCTTTCCTTACTTTAACTTTTGATTTTTATCTTTGTGCCAGTTGGAAACTATTATGTACCTGAGAAAAGTCTTTCTTTTTTCCTGATCCAATCTTGCGGCACAGCCATGTTGCTTTTAATCTTGATTCAGTATTGTGAGGGGAAACTATGTATTGTTTCCATAGAGATGTGATATACTCAATTGTGGGTCTGACGTTTTGAAGTGATGGAGATGTGACTCTGACAATTCAAGGTGGGCCATGATTAGTTTACTGGAATTCATCTTAGATGCTTGGAAAACACTTGCTTCAGAAAGGACAGAGACGCAGACATTTGTAGATGTTTGGAGGGCCAAAAGAGAGAGAGCAGACACCTACGTAGCTATGTTTGGATATGCAGAACCCTTCAGACATCACCACGTACCTTCCCATGAGATGTTAAACAAGCCAGAACTCAGAGCTTTACGCTGGAGGAGTTAAGTGAAGGCTTACAGACACTTAGCGAGGAAACCCCTGGCATCAGAAGCTGGAAGCAACAGAAACAGGAACAATGACCAGCAGATACCAGCCACATGCCTTCCCATGTGACAGACATTGACTTTCCTGAGTCAAGGTATCTATCTCTGGATGTCTTTTTTTTTTTTTCCTTTAGGACATTTTTATGGGCCAGGAACTATAATCTTGTAACTTACAAAATTCCCTTTCTAAAAGCCATTGCTTTTCTGATATATTATATTCTGGCAGCATTTAGCAAACCAAAGTAATCTTTTTTAAGTTAAAGTAATTTTTAATTTCCAAACAGATTTTGTAATTCTGTTGTTGTTAGCATCTAATGTAGAACTCCATTCAGAGAATATAAATATGATTGCAATTAAGATAGATGTTCTCTCGAGTCTAACACATTATCAAATTCCTAAATGTTCCATGAGGTTTTCTTTTTGCAGTTTTACTGAGGTATAACCACACACCATACAATTCATCCAAAAATATACAATCAACAGCTCATAGCATCATCACACAGTTGTACATTCATCAAGACAATGAAATTTAGAACACTTTCATTATAAAAAAAAAAATCCCATACCACTTTTATCCCCACCTATTACTAGTCCCTAGCATTGGTGTGATACATTTGTTATTATTGATGAAAGAATATTAAACTAGTACTGTTAACTATTATATTCCATAGTTTGCAACACGTGATTTTTTTTAATCACTATTGAAAGGACAATATGACAATCAGAGAAAGAAAACTATAAAAAAGAATAAAATTTACAAAAAACCAGAATGCAACGTTTCACCACACAAAACCTTCCTATTACTCTGCATCCTCACCAACACTTGCTATTGTCCGTTTTTTAAATAATAGGCATTTCTAGTGGATAGGAGGTGGTACATGTACTGTGCATTTCCCAAATGCGTAAAGATATTGGCTATTTCACATGTTTATTGGCCATTTGTATATCTCCTTTGGAGAAATGTCTATTAAGTTCTTTGTCAAATTTTAAATTAGGCTGTTTGTCTTTTAATTCTTTAGTTGTTGGAGTTCTTTATATATTCTACACATTACACCATTATCAGTTAATGATTTTGAAATAATGTCTCCCATTCTGTAGGTTGCCTTTTCAAATTCTTGATAATTTTACATTTGAAGAAGTTTAATATATGTCTTTTCTTTTTTTTTTTTTTAAATTTTTTTATTAATCAAAAAAAAGAAAAGAAATTAACACAACATTTAGAAATCATTCCATTCTACAAATGCACTCAGTAATTCTTAGTATTATCACATAGATGTATGATCATCATTTCTTAGTACATTTGCATCGATTTAGGAAAAGAACTAGCAAAAGAGCAGAAAAAAATATAGAATGTTAATATAGAGAAGAGAATTAAAATAATAATACTAATTATATATATATATATATATATATAAAGGAAAAAGAAAAAAAACAAAAACAAAAGATACAAACACACAAACAAACAAACAAAAAACCATATTTCAGGTGCAGCTTCATTCAGTGTTCCAACATAGTTACATTACACTTAGGTATTATTGTGCTGTCCATTTTTGAGTTTTTGTATCTAGTCCTGTTGCACAGTCTGTATCCCTTCAGCTCCAATTACCCATTATCTTACCCTGTTTCTAACTCCTGCTGGTCTCTGTTACCAGTGATATATTCCAAGCTGATTCTCGAATGTCGGTTCACATCAGTGGGACCTTACAGTATTTGTCCTTTAGTTTTGGGCTAGACTCACTCAGCATAATGTTCTCTAGGTCCATCCATGTTATTACATGCTTCATAAGTTTAGTCTGTCTTAAAGCTGCATAATATTCCATCGTAGGTATACGCCACAGTTTGTTTAGCCACTCGTCTGTTGATGGACATTTTGGCTGTTTCCATCTCTTTGCAATTGTAGATAATGCTGCTATAAACACTGGTGTGCAAATGTCCGTCTGTGTCTTTGCCCTTAAGTCCCTTGAGTAGATACTTAGCAGTGGTATTGCTGGGTCGTAATCCATTCTGCCATTCTATGTCTTTTGATTGGGAAATTCAGTTCATTAACTTTTAGTATTATTACTGTTTGGATAATATTTTCCTCTACCATTTTGGCTTTTGTATTATATATATCATATCTGATTTTCCTTCTTTCTACACTTTACTCCATACCTCTCTCTTCTGTCTTTTCGTATCTGACTCTAGTGCTCCCTTTAGTATTTCTTGCAGAGCTGGTCTCTTGGTCACAAATTCTCTCAGTGACTTTTTGTCTATAAATGTTTTAATTTCTCCTTCATTTTTGAAGGACAATTTTGCTGGATATAGGAGTCTTGGTTGGCAGTTTTTCTCTTTTAGTAATTTAAATATATCATCCCACTGTCTTCTAGCTTCCATGGTTTCTGCTGAGAAATCTACACATAGTCTTATTGGGTTTCCCTTGTATGTGACAGATTGTTTTTCTCTTGCTGCTTTCAAGATCCTCTCTTTCTCTTTGACCTCTGACATTCTAACTAGTAAGTGTCTTGGAGAACGCCTATTGGGGTCTATTCTCTTTGGGGTGCGCTGCACTTCTTGGATCTGCAAATTTAGGTCTTTCATAAGAGTTGGGAAATTTTCAGTGATAATTTCTTCCATTAGTTTTTCTCCTCCTTTTCCCTTCTCTTCTCCTTCTGGGACACCGACAACACGTATATTTGTGCGCTTCATATTGTCATTCAGTTCCCTGATCCCCTGCTCAAGTTTTTCCATTCTTTTCCCTATAGTTTCTGTTTCTTTTTGGAATTCAGATGTTCCATCCTCCAGTTCACTAATTGTAGCTTCTGCCTCTTTAGATCTACCATTGTAGGTATCCATTGTTTTTTCCATTTTTTCTTCTTTGTCCTTCACTCCCATAAGTTCTGTGATTTGTTTTTTCAGATTTTCTATTTCTTCTTTTTGTTCAGCCCATGTCTTCTTCATGTCCTCCCTCAATTTACTGATTTGGTTTTTGAAGAATTTTTCCATTTCTGTTCGTATATTCAGCATTAGTTGTCTCAGCTCCTGTATCTCATTTGAACTATTGGTTTGTTTCTTTGACTGGGCCATATCTTCAATTTTCCGAGCGTCATCCATTATTTTCTGCTGGTGTCTGGGCATTTGATCAGATTTCCCTGGGTGTGTTACGCAGCTGGTTGAAAGCTTTTTCTGTGAAATCTCTGGGCTCTGTTTTTCTTTTCCTGCCCAGTAGGTGGCGCTCGTGGCGCTCGTCTGTCTGCACCGCAGTTGGCCCGGGAAACCGCGCGTGGAGGTGGGGGTCGCTGGCCGCCGCGGCTTGGGAGAGTGCCGGTCCTAATTGCCCAGCTGGCCCGAAATGCCAAGCGTGACGGGAGGGCCCCGCTATCCAACGTTCCCAGTCAGGCCGGTGAGCCACGTGCGTGGAGGGGACCCCAGTCGCCAGCCGCCCCGGCCGGGAAAACGCGCGCCCCTCGGGTAGCTCACCGCAGCAGATTCTCCCTGCCCGTTCAGCTGTTCCAGAATGGGGTACGCTGTCTTTTTGGTCTCTGTCGTGACTCCGGGAGCTGTTTCGTATTGTTTCTGTTTCTTTAGTTGCTTTTCTGGAGGAGGAACTAAGACCCGCGCGTCTTACTAAGCCGCCATCTTCTCCGGAAGTTGTCTTTTCTTTTGATGCTCATACTTAAAGTATAAACTCAAAGAATCCATTGCCTAATACAAGGTCTTGAAGACATATCCCTATATGTTCCTCTAACAGTTTTCTAGTTTTAGCTCTTATAGTTAGATCATTGATCCATTTTGAATTAACGAGGTAGGGTCTATTTTCATCCTTTGTGTGGAGATTAAGTTTTCCCAATACCATTTCTTGGAAAGACCATTTTTAAATGAATGGACTTGGCATTCTTGTCTAAAATAAATTTGGTACTGTTCTAGTTTGCTAGCTGCCAGAATGCATCTCACCAGAGACGGATTGCCTTTTAATAAAAGGGGATTTATTTTGTTAGTTCTTCAGAGGAAAGGCAGCTGACTTTCAACTGAGGTTCTTGCTTACATGGGAAGACATAGGGTGATCTCTGCTGGCATTCTCTCCAGGCCTCCGGGTTCCAACAACTTTTCCCGGGGTGATTTCTTTCTGCATCGCCAAAGGCCTGGGATGAGCTGTGAGTGCCAAGATGAGGTATGCTGAGCTGCTTGGGCTGTGCTACAATGAGTCTCTCATTTAAGCACCAGCCAATTAAATCAAACATCATTCATTGCAGCAGGCACGCCTCCTAGCTGACTGCAGATGTAATCAGCAACAGATGAGGTTCATGTACCATTGGTTCATGTCCATAGCAACAGAACTAGGCACCTCCACCTGGCCAAGTTGACAAATGAATCTAACTACCACAGGTATAGATGTTCGGGTTTACTTCTAAATTCTCAATTCTGGTCCACTGATCTATTCCATGAGAACTTGAAAATAAAATATAGTCCTACTTGAATGAGAAAAAAGTTATTAAAACAAATTTATTAAATATGACATCAAATCATCCATGGCAATAATTCCTATCTTTTATCTTGGTTGAATGCATAATAAGTTCACTATATAAAGAGAGTCTGCTTATTAAGGTATCTTAATCATCAGTACCTTCAATTTACTTTCATAAAATACAAGTCATTTATTTATATATTTTTTTAACCTCTTATGCAATGAATTCATAGGTAATATATTCCAGTAGCTCAGGTGACTTCCCCTTGGTTCTCAAAGAGTGTGCTCCTTTGGGTGGAGTAGGTTGTACTTCAGCTGAACCTTCAGCTGGCTTCTTAATTTATCTGAGCATTTTCCTGAAACATGCTCTCTCAGCTCTTAGACTGCTTAATATGCTCATTTCATACATAATTAGCTGGCAGGAATCTTGGCCTTAATCTGCTTGTGTACAACAACACCAACAGTATGCTGTAGAGTCTTCCAGCTTTGCCATGGTAACATCTGTGGGGTGTTTCTTTTTGAATATTGCCTATTACTTTGTCGTCAACTATTTCACTTAAAATAGTTAAAGTTTTATTTTTTCTTTTCCAATTTGGGTGCCTTTTATTTCTTTTTCCTGCCTAATTGCTTTAGCTAGAACTTCTAGTATGATTTTTGAATAACAGTTAGTGCCAGAGCGCATCCCTGTCTTATTCCCAGTCTTACGGGGAAGGCTTTCAGTCTCTAATCATTGAGTACAATGCTGGCTATGGGCTTTTTGAATATACTCTTTTATCATACTGAGGAAGTTTCCTTCAATTCATACCTCTTGAAGTGTTTTATCAGAGAAGGATACTGAATTTTTTTCAGTACTTTTTAGCATGTGGTGTCAAAGAAACAACTCCATATTTCCTAAAAAGCCTAGAAAACAGAGTAGGTGCTTCTCTTCTTTCCCTTTGTTTCCATTATTTTGGCAAATTACTACAAGATGGCAGTTCTGGCCAAAAGGCTCAAATATTTTTTATCTTGGTTGAATGGGCCCCAAATTTATATTTCATATTTATATATGCCATTGAGCCTATATATATATATACACACACACATAAATAAATAAATATAGCAAGTTAATTATTTGTGCTATTTATCTACATCAGAAGGGGTAGATATGGCCCTTGGCACTTGTTTTAATAGAACCAGCCTATTATTAGCCTATTTAATTAATTTAAAAATTTAATTAATTTTTTAATTAAATAAAAATTATTTAAAGAGTTGTTTAAAAAATCAAAGAAGGATATACAAAAGACCATGTGGCCCAGAAAATATTTATTATTTGGCCCAATACAGTTAAAATTTGTTGGTCGAAAGCCAGAATAGCTATACTAATATCAGACAAATTATACATTAAATATAAAGATGTCATAAGAGACAAGGAAAGACACTATATATTAATTAAAAGGACAATTCACCAAGAAGAAAATACAATTATAAATGTTTAGGCTCCTAATCAAGGAGCTCCAAAGTACATAACACAAACATTGGTAAAACTGAAAGGAGCAACAGACGTTTCAACAAGAATAGTGCGAGACTTCAATACACCACTCTCCTCTACAGATAGAACA
The DNA here is from genome assembly GCF_023851605.1 of Tamandua tetradactyla. Lineage (NCBI taxonomy): Eukaryota > Metazoa > Chordata > Mammalia > Pilosa > Myrmecophagidae > Tamandua > Tamandua tetradactyla. The sequence continues at coordinate 205,251,437 of NC_135328.1, read as the reverse complement.
ACCAGACAGAGGATCAACAAGAAAACAGAGAACTTAAATAGTTTGATAAATGAATTAGGCCTGAAAGACATATATAGAGGGTTACACACCAAAACACCAGGATATACATTCTTTTCTAGTGCTCATGGAATATTCTTCAGGACAGACAATATGCTGGGGCACAAAACAAATATTTACAAATTTAAAACAATAAAAATCATTCAAAGCACTTTCTCTGATCACAATGGAATGAAGCTGGAAATCAATAATCACGAAAGAACCAGAACTTTCACAAATATTTGGAGATTAAATAGTGTACCCTTAAACAATCAGTGGGTCAAAAAACAAACTGCTAAAGGAAAATATCTGTAAACAAATGAAAATGAGAATACATGTGAGAATTTATGGAAAGGGACAAAGGCAGGGCTAAAAGGAAATTTATTGCCCTAAAAAAAGGCCTATACTAAAAAAGAAGAAAAAGTAAAAATTGATGTTTTAACTGCTCACCTACAGGAACTAGAGAAAGAACAAAAAACTATCCCCAAAGCAAATAGAAGAAGAGTAATAACAAAGATTAAAGCAGAAATAAATGGAGGGAAAAAAAAAAAACAGAGTCAACAAAATCAAAAATTGGTTCTTTGAGAAAATCAATAAAATTAACTAACCCCTAGCTATGCTGACAAAGAAAAGAGGAGGCTGCAAATAAAATCAGAAATCAGAGGGGATTTAGTAGGTACCACAGAAGCTGAAGAAATTTTAAAAACCATAAAAGGATACCATGAACAAGTGTACACCACCAAACTAGACAACTTAGAAGAAATGGATGAATACCTAGAAACACATGACCAACCAATCATGACTCGAGAAGAAAAGGAGATCTCAACAAATCAATCACAAGTAAAGAGATCCAATCTTCCTACAAAGAAAAGCCCAGGACCAGATGGCTTCATAGAGGTATTTTATCAAACACTCAAAATAGAATTAAAACCAATCTTGCTTAAAGTCTTCCAAGAAATTGAAGAAAAAGGAACACTACCTAACTCATTTTATGAACCTAATATCACTCTAATCCCAAAACCAGGTAAAGATGCTACAAGAAAGGAAAACTACAGGCCAACCTACCTAACAAATATGGATGCAAAAATTCTCAGCAAAATGCTAGCAAATCTAATCCAAAGACATATTAAAAAAAATTATACACCACAACCAAGTGGAGTTTATACCAGGAATGTAAAAGGGTGGTTCAACACAAGAAAATCAATCAATATAATACAGCACATTAATAAACCGAACAGGGAAAAGCACAGAATCACCTCATTTGATGCTGAAAAAGCACTGAAAAAAATTCAATATCCTTTTCTGATAACACACTTCAAGAGGTATGAATTGAAGGAAACGTCCTGAATATGATAAAGAGTATATTCAAAAAGCCCATAGCCAGCGTTGTACTCAATGGCTGGAGACCGAAAGTCTTCCCCCTAAGACTGGGAAAAAGACAGGGATGCCCTCTGGCACTACTGTTGTTCAAAAATCATACTAGAAGTTCTAGCTAAAGCAATTAGGCAGGAAAAAGAAATAAAAGGCACTCAAATTGGAAAAGAAAAAATAAAACTTTAACTATTTTAAGATGACATGATACTATATTGGAAAATGCTGAGAAATCTATGACAATACAATTGGGCTAATAAATTCATCAAAGTGGTGGGATACAAGATGAACATGCAAAATCAGTAATGCTTCTATACATAAGCAATGGCCTAAGTGAAGAGACAATTGAGGAAAAAAATCCATTTAAAACAGCATCTAAAAGAATCAAGTAACTAGGAATAAACTTAACAAGGAATGTCAAGGACTTGTACACAGAAAACTACAAAACACTGATAAAAGAAATCAAGAAAGATCTAAATAAGTGGAAAAACATTCCCTATGCATTGATAGTAAGGTCAAATGTAGTTAAGATGTCAATCTTACCCAAATTAACTTACAGATTCAATTCAAGATTAATCAAAATCCCAACAACCTACTTTGAAGACTTAGAAAAGCGAGTCATCAAATTTATGTGGAAGGGAAAGAGACCTTAAATAGCTAAAAATATCCTAAAAAAGAAGAACAAAGTGGGAGGACTTACCCTTCCTGATTTTAAAGCTTGTTATTAAGCCACAGTGTTCAAACAGCATGGCACTGGCACAAAGAGAGAAGTATTGACCAATGGAATTGAATTGAGAGTGCAGAAATAGACCGCCAAATCGAAGGTCAACTGATCTTCACAAGGCACCCAAAACAACTGAGCCTTAAAGGGCATTGTGAAAAAGGTGAAAAGGCAGTCAACAAAAGGTGAAGAGGTAGCCAACCCAATGGGAGAAAATATTTGGAATTCACATACCAGATAAAAGTTTGATATGTATACATGAGAAAATCATACAACTCAACAGCAAAAGCCCAATTATAAAATGGGCTGAAGATATGAACAGACATTTTTCCAAATAGAAAATATAGATGGCTAAAACCCACGAGGAAATGCTCATTTTCATTAGCTAAAAGGGAAATACAAATCAAAGCTACAATAAGATATCACTCCACACCTATAAGAATGGCTGCTATTAAAAAAAACAGGAAACTATAAATGGTGGAGAGAATGTGGAGAACTAGAACACTCATGCACTGCTGATGGGAACCCACTTTGGAATACAGTTTGGCAGTTCCTTAGAAAATTAGATATCAAGTTCTCTTATGACCTGGCAATACCACTACTCAGTATATACCCAGAATACCTGAAAGCAGTGACACAAATGGACATTTGCACACCGATGTTCAAAGCAGCATTATTCACAACTGCCAAAAGATGGAACAATCCAAAAGCCCATCAAGAGACAAGTGGATAAACAAAACGTGGCATATACATACAATGGAATATTATGCAGCAATAAGACCAAATGAGGTCCTGAAGCATATGACAGCATGGATGAAACTTTAGGACATAATGCTGAGTGAAATAAACCAGGCACAAAAAGACAGATATTGTATGATTTTGCTATTATGACCCTGTTAATATATTATCAAAGTATTCTCAGAAGCAATGTGGACAACCAAAGCTATAGGCTGAGCCCCCAGTCTTGAGGTTTGTTCATATGAAACTTAACCCCACTAAGGATAGGTCAAGCCTACTTAAAATTAGGCCTAAGAGTCACCCCCAAGAAAACCTCTTTTGTTGCTCAGATGTGGCCTCTCTCTCCAGTCAACACAGCAAGCAAACTCACCACCTTCCCCCTGTCTACACGGGACATGACTCACAGGGGTGTGGACCTTCTTGGCAATGTGGGACAGAAATCCTATAATGAGCTGAGACTCAGCATCAAGGGATAGAGAAAAACCCTAGAATGAGCTGAGACTCAGCATCAAGGGATTGAGAAAACCTTTTCGACCAAAAGGGGGAAGAGTGAAACGAGACAAAGTATCAATGGCTGAGAGATTCCAAACAGAGTTGAGAGGTTATCCTGGAGGTTATTCTTACGCATTAAGTACATATCACCTTGTTATCGAAGATGTAATGGAGAGGCTGGAGGGAACTGCCTGAAAATGTACAGCTGTGTTTCAGTAGCATGTTTCTTGATGATGATTGTATAATGATATAGCTTTCACAATGTGACTGTGTGATTGTGAAACCCTTGTGTCTTATGCTCCTTTTATCTACCTTGTCAACAGATGAGTAGAACATATGGAATAAAAATAAATAATAGGGGGAGTGTCATGGTTAGGGACAGGTGTCAACTTGGCCATGTTGTGGTACCTGTTCGTCTGATTGGGTAAGCACTGGCCTGTCTGTTGCAATGAGGACATTTCATAGGATTAGGTTATGATCACGTTAGCTACATCCACAGCTGATTCCATTTGTGATCAGCCAAAGGGGAGTGTCTTCTGCAATTAGTGATGCTAAATGCAATCATGGGAAGTCTTTTAAGGAGGACTCAGAGGAGATAAGTTGCATTCCTGCTTTGGCTGGCGAGCCTCTCCTGTGGAGTTCATCCAGGCCATCCATTGGAGTCATCAGCTTCGCAGCCTGCCCTGTGGATTTTGGACTCTGCGTTCCTACGGTCACGTGAGACACTTTTATAAATTTTATATTTGCAAGTGTTCCCTGTTGATTCTGTTTCTCTAGAGAACCCTAACTAATACATCTTGGTACCAGGAGTGGTTCTTAAGGAACAGAATCTTAAAAATGGGTTTTTATGAATGGTTTTCTACTCTGACTGGGCTCAGAGACACTAAGGACTCTGATTCCCATAATCAGAATGACACTCCCAATCCATGGACTGAGTTGGCAAAGGAGATAGTCAAAATATCATCATTCGATTCTCCTAATGCTTCACTTGTACGAAGCCAGACTCTGGGGGATAATGTTCTTGACACCTTTACAGAGTTTTGTAGAAATAAGAGTTATAGAGATGTTGGTTGGTTGTTGTTAGATACACTGTCTGCATTAAAGGGTGAAAGGGATGGGCTTAAGGCTTCAAACAAGAAGCTTAAGTGCCGTCTGAAAGATGTAGAGGTTTCTATGAGTATCCTCAAGGAAAATTTTATTTCCTGTAGCCGTAGACTTGAGATCTCTGAAAATCAGACTCAGAATCTTATTGTTAGAGTAGCAACTTTACAACGTAAACTGAAATCTCAGTCTTGCATGGTGTCTGCCGTTAAAGTGAGGGCATTGATTGGAAAGGAGTGGGACCCTGAAAAATGGGATGGTGACATATGGATTGATAATGATGTTGGGGGTGAGGTTGAAACCCTAGACCATGCTGAGCCTTCTTTAGATAACCCTGTAATAGTCTGCCCTGAGGACATAGCCGCCCCACCTTCAGCCTGCCTTGAGGAATTGGCCACCCAACCTCCTCCTGAAGGGATTAGCCCTAGAGTTATTAATCCTGTTTCACCAGATGAAACTGCAAATGAAAGCCCTGAAGCAAATGGCTTGGAAGATATTTCTAATTCTTTTCATGACCCACCCCCACCACCCCTCATTTCTTCTAGACCTATAACTAGACTAAAGTCCCAACAGGCCCCTAAAGGTGAGGTACAAAGTATCACACATGAGGAGGTACGTTATACTCCAAAAGAACTGTGTGAGTTTTCCAATTTATATAGACAGAAATCAGGGGAATATGTGTGGCAATGGATTTTAAGAGTGTGGGATAATGGTGGGAGGAATATAAGGCTGGATCAGGCTGAATTTATTGATATGGGCCCACTAAGCAGAGATTCTGCATTCAATGTTATAGCTAGAGCAGTTAGAAAAGGTGTTAACAGCTTGTTTGGGTGGTTGGTTGAAACATGGATCAAAAGGTGGCCAACATTACCTGAGGTTGAAATGCCAGAACTGCCCTGGTATAATGTAGATGAGGGGATCCAGAGGCTTAGAGAGATTGGGATGTTAGAGTGGATTTATCATGCAAAGCCTGCTCTTACACCCCAGGAATGTCCAGAAGATGCACCTTTTACCAGAACAGTGAGAAATAAGTTTGTGAGACTAGCACCATCATCCCTCAAGAGCTCTGTGGTTGCAATTCTCTGTAGGTCAGATATTACTGTAGGAACTGCTGTCACTGAGCTGGAATCCTTAAACACAATGGGGATGACAGGATCCCGAGTTGGCAGAAGCCAGGTGGCAGCACTTAATCACCAAAGACAGGGTAGACGTGGGTATTATAATAGACAACAAACTCAAAGGAGGCATCAAAATTATATGACACGCAGAGATTTGTGGCATTGGCTAGTAAATCATGGGGTGCCTAGAAATACAATAGAAGGGCAGTCTACTAAATTCTTGTTGGAGCTGTATAAACAAAAGAGTTCTAGGTCAAGGGAACAGAAGTCTAACCTGAATTACAAAAACACAGAATCACGGCCCCTTAATCAATTTCCAGACTTGAAACAGTTTACAGACCCTGAGCCCCTTGAATGAAGGGGAGGCCAGGTCCCTATGGGGAAGAAACCTGTTACACTGCCACAAATTTATACTGTTGACCTTCCTCTAAGTCTTCCTCAAGGAGACCGACGGCCTTTTACCAGGGTAACTGTGCATTGGGGAAAAGGAAATGATCAGATATTTCGGGGATTATTAGACACTGGTTCAGAAGTGACATTAATTCCAGGGGACCCAAAACGTCACTCTGGACCACCAGTCAGAGTGGGGGCTTATGGAGGCCAGGTGATCAATGGAGTTTTAGCTCAGGTCCGTCTCACAGTGGGTCCAGTGGGCCCCCGGACCCATCCTGTAGTTATTTCCCCAGTTCCGGAATGTATAATTGGCATAGACATACTGAGCAACTGGCAGAATCCCCACGTTGGTTCTCTAACTCATGCAGTGAGGGCTATTATGGTGGGAAAGGCCAAGTGGAAGCCACTAGAACTGCCCCTACCAAGCAAAATAGTAAATCAAAAGCAATACCGTATTCCTGGAGGGATTGCAGAGATTACTGCCACTCTTAAGGACTTGAAAGATGCAGGGGTGGTGATTCCCACCACATCCCCATTCAACTCTCCTATTTGGCCTGTGCAGAAAACAGATGGGTCTTGGAGAATGACAGTGGATTATCGTAAACTCAACCAGGTGGTAACTCCAATTGCAGCTGCTGTTCCAGATGTAGTATCATTGCTTGAGCAAATCAATACATCCCCTGGTACCTGGTATGCAGCTATTGATCTGGCAAATGCTTTTTTCTCAATAGCTATTAGTAAGGACCACCAGAAACAGTTTGCTTTCAGCTGGCAAGGTCAGCAATATACTTTCACTGTCCTACCTCAGGGGTATATCAACTCTCCAGCCCTATGTCATAATCTTGTTCGCAGAGACCTTGATCGTTTCTGCCTCCCACAAGACATCACACTGGTCCATTATATTGATGATATCATGTTGATTGGACCTAGTGAACAAGAAGTAGCAACTACTCTAGATTTACTGGTAAGGCATTTGCGTGTCAGAGGATGGGAGATAAATCCAACAAAAATACAGGGGCCTTCCACCTCAGTAAAATTTCTAGGTGTCCAGTGGTGTGGGGCTTGTCGAGATATCCCTTCTAAGGTGAAGGATAAATTGCTGCATCTGGCCCCTCCCACAACCAAAAAAGAGGCACAACGCCTAGTTGGTCTTTTTGGATTTTGGCGACAACATATTCCTCATTTGGGTGTGCTACTCCGGCCCATTTATCGAGTGACCAGAAAAGCTGCCAATTTTGAGTGGGGACCTGAACAAGAGGAGGCTCTGCGACAGGTCCAGGCTGCTGTGCAAGCTGCTCTGCCACTTGGGCCATATGATCCAGCAGATCCAATGGTGCTGGAAGTGTCAGTGGCAAATAGAGATGCTGTCTGGAGCCTTTGGCAGGCCCCAGTAGGAGAATCACAACGCAGACCCTTAGGATTTTGGAGCAAAGCCTTACCATCTGCTGCAGATAACTACTCTCCTTTTGAGAAACAGCTTTTGGCCTGCTACTGGGCCTTAGTAGAGACTGAACGCTTAACCATGGGCCACCAAGTTACCATGAGACCTGAGTTGCCTATCATGAGTTGGGTGTTGTCTGACCCACCAAGCCATAAAGTTGGGCGTGCACAGCAGCACTCTATTGTAAAGTGGAAATGGTATATACGAGATAGAGCCAGAGCAGGTCCTGAAGGCACAAGTAAGTTACATGAAGAAGTGGCACAGATGCCCATGGTTTCCACTCCTGCTGCCACATTACCTTCTCTTTCCCAGACCAGAGCTATGGCCTCTTGGGGAGTTCCTTACAGTGAATTGACTGAGGAAGAGAAAACTCGGGCCTGGTTTACAGATGGTTCAGCACGATATGCAGGTACCACCCGAAAGTGGACAGCTGCAGCATTACAACCCCTTTCTGGGGTGTCTTTAAAGGACAGTGGTGAGGGGAAATCCTCCCAGTGGGCAGAACTTCGAGCAGTGCACCTGGTTGTTCATTTTGCTTGGAAGGAAAACTGGCCAGAGGTGCGTTTGTATACTGACTCATGGGCTGTTGCTAATGGTTTGGCTGGATGGTCAGGGACTTGGAAAGACCATAATTGGAAAATTGGTGACAAAGAGGTCTGGGGAAGAAGTATGTGGATAGACCTTTCTGAGTGGGCTAAAAACATGAAGATATTCATGTCCCATGTGAATGCACACCAGAGGGTGACTTCAGCAGAGGAAGATTTTAATAATCAAGTGGATAAGATGACCCGTTCTATGGATACCAGTCAGCCTGTTTCCCCAGCAACTCCTGTTATTGCCCAATGGGCTCATGAACAAAGTGGTCATGGTGGTAGGGATGGAGGTTATGCATGGGCTCAGCAGCATGGACTTCCACTCACCAAGGCTGACCTGGCTACAGCCACTGCTGAGTGCCCAATCTGCCAGCAGCAGAGACCCACACTCAGCCCCCGATATGGCACCATTCCCCGAGGTGACCAGCCAGCTACATGGTGGCAGGTTGATTACATTGGACCACTCCCTTCATGGAAGGGGCAGCGATTTGTTCTAACTGGAATAGACACATACTCTGGATATGGGTTTGCTTTCCCTGCACGCAATGCTTCTGCCAAAACTACTATCCGTGGGCTTACAGAATGCCTTATCCATCGCCATGGTATTCCACATAGCATTGCTTCGGATCAAGGAACACACTTCACAGCAAATGAAGTGCGGGAATGGGCACATGCTCATGGAATTCTCTGGTCTTACCATGTTCCCCATCATCCAGAAGCAGCTGGATTGATAGAACGGTGGAATGGCCTTTTGAAAACTCAATTACGGTGCCAACTAGGTGGAAAAAACTTGAAAGGCTGGGGTAATGTTCTCCAGGAAGCTGTGTATGCTCTGAATCAGCGTCCACTGTATGGTGCTGTTTCTCCCATAGCCAGGATCCATGGGTCCAGGAACCAAGGGGTGGAAATGGGTGTGGTGCCACTCACTATTACTCCTAGTGATCCACTGGGAAAATTTTTGCTTCCTGTCCCTGCTACCCTGAGTTCTGCTGGTCTACAGGTTTTAGTTCCAAAACGGGGTGTGCTTTCTCCAGGAGAAACAACAGTGATACCACTGAACTGGAAGTTAAGATTGCCACCTGGCCACTTTGGGCTACTTATGCCTCTGGATCAACACACCAAGAAGGGAATTACATTATTGTCTGGGGTAATTGACCCTGACTATCAGAAGGAAGTAGGACTGCAACTACATAATGGAGGTAAAGAAGAGTTTTCTTGGAATATAGGAGATCCCCTGGGGCGTCTATTAGTACTACCATGCCCTGTGATTAAAATCAATGGGAAACTGCAACAACACAATCCAGGCAGGACCACTAATGGCTCTGAGACTTCAGGAATGAAGGTTTGGGTCACCCCACCAGGCAAAGAACCACGGCCAGCTGAAGTGCTTGCTGAGGGGAAAGGGAACATGGAATGGGTAGTGGAAGAAGGTAGTGATAAATATGAACTTCGACCACGTGATCAGTTACAGAAACGAGGACTGTAATGCTGTTTTGTTTGTGTTATACTATTTAAGTTGTAAGATATCAAGTTTAAGAATGAATGTTGTCCAAGGATTTGCACCCTATTCTGGAGAGATTTAATGTGTTTCCAGTTATATGCAGGACAGTTGAGTATTGTCAGGTAAAAGAAAAAATGTGTGCTTATTTTTGTTTTCATTTGGAAATCTAAGGTATAGGTGCCAAGTTGACAAGGGGTGGACTGTCATGGTTAGGGACAGGTGTCAACTTGGCCATGTTGTGGTACCTGTTCGTCTGATTGGGTAAGCACTGGCCTGTCTGTTGCAATGAGGACATTTCATAGGATTAGGTTATGATCACGTTAGCTACATCCACAGCTGATTCCATTTGTGATCAGCCAAAGGGGAGTGTCTTCTGCAATTAGTGATGCTAAATGCAATCATGGGAAGTCTTTTAAGGAGGACTCAGAGGAGATAAGTTGCATTCCTGCTTTGGCTGGCGAGCCTCTCCTGTGGAGTTCATCCAGGCCATCCATTGGAGTCATCAGCTTCGCAGCCTGCCCTGTGGATTTTGGACTCTGCGTTCCTACGGTCACGTGAGACACTTTTATAAATTTTATATTTGCAAGTGTTCCCTGTTGATTCTGTTTCTCTAGAGAACCCTAACTAATACAGGGAGCAAACGTTGAAATAAATTTAGTTTGAAATGCTAGTGATCAATGAAAGGGAGGGGTAAGGTGTATGGTATGTAAAATTTTTTTTTCTGTTTTTGTTTTATTTTTCTGTTGTCTTTTTATTTCTTTTTCTGAATTGATGCAAACGTTCTGGGAAATGATCATGATGATGATATGCAACTATGTGATGATATTGTGAATTGCTGAGTGTATGTGTTGGGAATGTTTGTTTTTCTTTCTTGTAATCTTTTTTAAATTAATAAAAAATTTAAAAAAATAAGTTATCAGTGGCTATACATATGAGTTCAAATAAGAGTTGAGTGGCTATTCTGGAAGCTGCTCTTATGCAAGCTTTAGCTAGATGCTGCTAATTACCACACTTTGCTGAACCCCAACCAAAATCATTCTTGGTAACCTTAAGAAAACCTAGGGCTCTATCTGAGATTCTAAAAAGTTTCAAGCACTAAGATTACTTCCCAGAAACCTACAAACTCCAGATGGGTTCTTAGGTCACATAAGTCCTGAAACCCAGATGGACTAGCCTCTCCAAGAACTTCAAGTAGTTCCATTCCCCACCCCATATTACTGACACCCATTTCCAACATGAAAAAGTTAGAAAGGGCACAGCCCAAATACTACTAAAGATTGGGAGAAGGATCAAAAGAGAAAGAAAAGTTATAACAGAGAAGATAGGATGTAATAAGCACCTATGACTGTTAAATCATTATATTAATATTTCTTTTAGTCTCCAGTGTTCTGGAACAGCTAGAAGGAAACACCTAAAACTGTGTAACAGTTACACATACCAAACTCTGAAATCTGTTCTATAATTAATTGTTATGTTGTGCTTTGAAATTTACTGCTTTTTCGTATATATATTTCATAATAAAAACTGTTTAAAAAAATAAATTAAAAAAGCAAAGAAGTGATTACTACAAAATGAAAATGTGGTTACTCTTAAGGATGAAAGAGGGGTCATGTTTAGGATGGATGTTTTTCAACACTCTATTTATCTCTTGACCAAAGCAGTAGTTTAAAGACTGTTTATAATATTTAATATGCCATGAATTTGTTTTTTGTTTTTTTTCTCAGTTTTCCGTATCTATGTTATATTTCATCATAAAAGAAGGTTAAAAAATAAAAAAAATTGTTGATATATAGGTCAGGGATTGGCCATTCTGTTTTTGTAAAGGGCCAGGCAGTAAATATTTTAGGCTTTCTGAGCCATACAGTATTTGTCTCAACTATTTATTTCTGGTGTTGCAGTGAAAAACCAGAACTCATAAACAAATGAGCATGGTTGTGCTCCAGTAAAACTTTATTTACAACAGGCAAGGAGCCAGATTTGGCCCTTATGCCATAGTTTGTCAACCCCTGACCTATATGATCTGTCCACTTCTCAGAGATGCCAGCTTCCCTCATTAATTATGGATTTTTTATTTATAATTTTGTTCACATTTTCCTTTATATATATTTCTAAACCAACTATTAGGTAAATAAAGGGTTTATAACTGCTGTAACTCCTAGACTCATGTCTTTTTATTGTAGGAATTACTCCTCTCCCATAGTTTGAGTTTTGTCTTGAATTTTTGTGACCTCTAAAGACTGTATAAATCTGCTTTAATTATTAGCATTTTCAGTTGCCTTTTTTTGCCACACATTTGTTTTCATGTTTAAATGCATACATCTAGATTTTTGGTTTTTAACCAATTTGAGTTCCTATTTCGTAGGTGAATTTAACTTACTTATTATTATGGTTACCAACACGTTTCACAATCCTGTCATTTTATCAGATTTGCTTTCTGTCTTCCCCTTTCATGCCTTTTGTAACATTCACTGGAGTTCACAATTTTATTCTTTGTTAGGAAGTTATATCCGTTCATTATTATTTGTGCCAATTACCCAACTACTATCTTGCAGCTCTAATCAATCCTGTAAGTATGAGAAAGGACTTCCTTCCTGCTCCCACAACGTCAGCATGGCTATAGTGGCAGTGCAAAGCTATGGCTCCAGACTCCAGCTCCATTCAGACTTTCCATCACTAGCCTCTCAAGGCTATTTGGATGTGCCAGCAGCAGCACGCAAACATGAATGCTTGATATTTCAAGTTATCAGCCTGATTCCCTCACACACTGAGTCGTAATCCATTTCTCAAGACCAACGTGTAGTAACTCGTTTCTCACAGTTCTGATCAAGTGTCCTAGTTTGCCAGTGCTGTTTTAAAATATACCACAAACTGGTTGGCCTATACAACAGGAATTAATCATATTTCAGTTTGGAGGCTAAAAGTCCAAAATCACGTCGCCAGCAGGGTCATGCTTTCTATAATGTCTGCAGTATACTGGAGGCTTGCTGGCAATCCATAACTCAATCTCTACCTCTGTCACATGGCTATCTGTCTCTTACCCTGACTCTCTCCAAATTTTCTCTGCTCATAAGGACTTCAGTCATATCAGCTTAATAAGGCCCACTCTGATTCGGTTTGGTTTCAATTTAACTAATAACATCTTCAAAGATCCTATTTAGAAATGAGTTCATATCCAAAGGATTAGGGGTTAAGAACATGTCTTTGTGGGGAACATGACTCAATACATAACACTAACAGTCCTAAAGGAACTCTCCTCTCACCATAGATTCTAATGAGACAAGCAATCGTTTTTCATTCCCACAGCTCTTAGGGATGTTAGCTGCTTCCAGAATTTATTAATCTCTGGATTAACTCAGAATCCCCTTTTTTAGCCATTTAGCCAATACAACAAATTTATGTATTAAATCTCCTGTTTGAAATACTTAGTACGGTTTCTTTTTTCTCAAGGCTTCCAACTAGTACTGCTAAACTTTTTAATTTAAACCTTTTTTTTTATACAACTCAAGTTATTAGTTATCTTCCCTTTGCATTTCTCTGCAAACAGAAAAATCTTAAGATTTCACTTTCTTCCATCCGCATCTTGACCTTTTATATTAAAACCATCTAACATTCTGTTTCCAGATTGTTAAACATTTTTATGTTATACATTTGTAATTTAATGAGCAATTCTAATCATCCTATTTTATAACCTGATTTTGACCCTCAAAAAACTTAATAACTAAAATATAATTTTGTAACTATTGAAATGAGGTCAATATAACATTTGGGGAAATGAGAAGATGTTTTCAATATACTTTTACAAAATAGTATATTTATCTTGACACCATTTTTGTAAAAACACACACCTTTCAAAAGTCAATTCAAAAATCATACAAAAGAAAAAAATCAGTACCATCAGCCAAATAAATATAACATAATTTCTTATCAAATCTCTCTAAATTGCTACATAGGAACTCTAGAATTGAAATTTCTATAGAACCCATCTCCTAGAATATAAATGTAAGTTTAAGGAAAATAAAATAAAACTAAGGAAAACTATAATTCCATTTCTAATTAGAGACGTTAGCATGCTGTTTAATTTCCAAACAAGAAAAATGAAGGTGGGAAGCATTTACTCTTTCACCACTACTAAGTATGACGTTAGTTTTTATAGATGCCCTTATTTCTTTTATTTGTCAATTTTTGCTTGTTTTTTAAACAATACCTCTATTGTTAGTTATATAGATGTTTAGGATGATTGTGGGTCATGGTAAATTGACCGCTTTGTCACTACAAAGCTTCTCTGAATCCTCAGTAATATCCCCCCATAAAGTCTATTTTGAATGTTATTAATATAGCCACTCCAGATTTTATAAGATTTGCAAAGTATATTTTTTTCGTATTCTTTTATTTTTAACCCATCTTGTGCAGTCATATTTGAAGTACACTGCTGATAGATTGCCTTCCTTGTTCACCCAACTGACAATCTGTCTCATGATTGGTATGGTTAGTCCATTTACATGTAGTGTAATTAATGTAATGGATGAGTTCAAGTCCACTGTTTTGGTATTTGTTTTCTGTAGGCCTCAACTATTCTTTGTTCCTTCTTCCCTCTTTCCTTGTCTACTTCTGAGTATTTTTTAAGGATTACATTTTATCTCCACTATTAACTTATTTTAGACACATAGGCACACACACACACAACATACACACATGCACATAAGAAATATATCTCTTTTTTTCAGGATTGCTCTAAGGTTTAGAAAATACATCTCTAGTCATCACAGAATGCCTTTAAACAATATTATCACTTGATATATAAGAGCTTTAATACTGTATACTTCCATTTCCTACCTCCCCACGTTGCGATATTGTAGTCCCATACTTTACTTTTACCAATTGTTCTCCATGACAGTATGTTGTAGACGCTTTTTAACGCCTGAGACTGAATAAGATAACTGAATGAAGAAAAAAAAAAGTCCACAGACTGAGCACTGGGAACCCCTGTAACTCCCCAAATACACTGATTTTTATTTTGCTTTGTACACTTAATTATTTGTATAAAATTTTTTAATGAGGGAAAATATCTTTTATATTTAGACACATATTTGCCATTTCCAGCACAATCTTTCTCCAACTGAGTAGATCCAATTTTAACTCTGACATCATGTTCCTACCCCCTAACATTTGCTACCAGTGCAGCTTTGCTGGCAATGTATTTTTTTTACCTTCTGTTTGTCTTCTTTTTTTGCTGTATGTAGTATGTGTTTCTGTCTTTCTTTTTGATTGGTTTTCAGCAGTTTGATTAAGATGTACCCACATGTGATTTTCTACATCTTTATCCCTGTTTGAGGTTTATGGAACTTCTTGGGTTTATGAGTTCATATTTTTCAACAATTTAGAAAATTTCAACCATTATTTTTTCAAAAATGCCCCTTCCTATTCCTCAACAGCTGGGATTTCAATTACATGTATGTTAGGCCATTTCATCTTTTCTACATTACCCTATAAGTAACTATTTTTTCTAACCCGAACTCCAGAATCTTCTCTCCCTTTACTTCAATTTGAGCAGCTTCTATTCACCTGTTGTGGTGACTTGGAACTATGTAACCCAGAAAAACATGTTCTTAAACTTAATCCATTACCGTGGGTGTGGTCCCACTGTAAATAAGATCTCTTCAAGATGTTACTTCAGTTAAATTGTGAACAAAAATAAATCATTTTAGGCTTTAATCTGGATTACTGGAGTCCTTTCCAAGCATAATGAAAGAAAAAAAAGCCACAGGGAGCAGTCAGAAGCTGGAAGTAAACAAGACTTGGAAAAGAAGCCAGGAGAGGTCGCAATGTACATTGTCATGTAACAGAAATACCAAGGACGAAGGATGGCAAACAGCCAGCCCCAGAATACCAAAGTCTTCTGGGCGAAAGCATCATTCTGATGAAACCCTGATTTTGGACCTCTCCTAGCCTCAAAACTGTGAGCCAATAAATTTCCATTTTTTAACCCAGCCTATTGCATGATATTCCATTTAGCAGTCAGGAAACAAAAATACTTATTTTTAAGTTAAGTGAGCTTTTCCTCTATAGTGTCTAAGATTCTATTAAGCTCATAAAATGAATTTTTCAATTCAGATAACAAATTTTTAGTTCTAGAAGTTCTATTTGGTTTTCTCCCCCCCACACACAATTTTCATTTCTTTTTTATTATGCTCCCAGATTCCCTAATTCCATCATCCCTGTCATTACGAGTGTTTCTATAGATTGACTTTTCTTCCAGTTATACATCATATTTTCCTTCTTCTTCTCATATCATTTTTATTTTTAATTGGATGCTAGCCATTTTGAATGTTATATTATGGAGTATCTGGATGGTCTTGTCTTCCTTTAAAGAATACTGAATTTTATTCCACCAAACATTAATTAATTTGCTTGTAGATCAGCTGGATCTTTACAAGGTTAGTTTCAAAGCTTTGTTAAGTGGGTCTTTACTCTAGGATTAGTTCACCATACTTGTAAAACATAATTGTTCAAAAAATCTCTACTGGAATCCGCTCAGTTTTCAATGAAGCATACCCAGGAGCTAAGATAATTAACTGTTTGGTTCATAACTCCCTGGACAGTTGTTGTTTAACAGGCATCTTGCGGGGTCTCATCATATCCATGAATAGCTTAGTGTTTAGCTAGAACTCAAGGCAACTACTACAGTTATTTCTAAAGCTCTTTCTGTACTGCTTCCTCTCTTTTGGTATCCTGCCCCATGGATTGCAGCTGTCTCACCCTGTATGAACTCTGATCTCTATCTTCTCAGCTCAGTGATCCATCTTACCATGCTTCACTTGGGACTTTCCCTCCTTGCACAAAAATCCAGAAAGTGCTTTTATCAGAAAGTCAAAAGAATTATATATAGAACAATGTTTATTCCATTTCTGTCAGATTTCAATCCTAAACTGGCTTACCAGTCAATATCTTAAAACAACTATTTCATATATGTTGGCAAGTTTCTAGTATTTATAGCTTATAGTTTACAACTATTAATGTGTTAGTTTACTATTAGTTACACCATCATGTTCCAGAAGTGGAAGCCCTAGTTACTAGCCCTAGTTATCTGCAATTTTTTAATTCAGTAGAGACAATTATTAGGCTGTAATGCTATCTACTGAATTAAAAAGGCAGATAAAAATTTTGGAATTGAACTTTAAAAGAAGGTGAGCATTTTTAATGGTCTTCAAGAATAATCTAATTCGGAATAATACATAGTCTTAAATAATATATTTTAGTATCTTAAAAAAATGAATTATCAACACTAGGCAATAGAAAAGGGGATTTATTTTACCTATGAAGCATAGCAAAATGCTGCCAACATAATTTCTTTTAATTTTCACTTCCCAAGGTACCTACAGAATGAATTACTGAGTAGAAAGAAAAGATATCACATAAGAGAGAGAGATTTTGATAGCTTGAGAACCTATGATTTCTCGTAGAAAACAGAAAAATAAGGGCCCATCAACTGAGGAAAGTATGGAAATCAATTTTAGCTCTTCCTTGCTATGTAATTATCAGCAGACTGGACACGTGAGAAAAAAAGAACAGTAAATAAATACTTGCATTCAGAAACTAAAACTAGGTTTTTCAGTTTGGAAAAAATACAATATTTTTATTTTTCTAACAGTCTATATATTACATATATGTAAATATAGTTTATATTTAAATAATTTCTTGCTTTAAATATAACTAAATTAAATGCTTCACTACTCATTATCAGAATTTTGAATTACCATTTATCTATAGTGAGGTGTATAATGTTTTCATTGAGTACTGAGTCACTGAAATTCAGAATTCTTAGCTCTATAAAGACAGCTACCTTTTGTATACTACACTTTGTGGTGAGCAAAACACTTTCAAATATACTTTATAATGTAATCCGTTATAAAAAAAAAAGTACTGTATTAAGTTTGTTCTTTCCCATCCTCCACACATTTGCAAACAGCCTTAACCCAATTAATCTAGACAGGCATATATTTCCATGTGCATGATCAAACTCAGGAGAATATTCTACATGTCCAAGGTACTTACCCCCTCCTCTGCTGGCCTTTCCCCCATAGTCTTGTCTGCCCACTTCCCCATAACTCTCTGCATCACCTAAAGGAAATGTATATTTCTACAGGATATATAATGAGTACTTTGCATAGTCAAACTGTCCTGATTCATAATTTTCTTTAGGAGTTATGCATTCTATTTTCCATCCCTAAATTTAATGGCACATGCTAAATAATTCTGAAATAACTGAAGAAGCAATTTTCAGAACCCCTAAGCATAAAAATCTACCAAATCTACAAGTCACAGCCAGGGCAAAAATAGATTAGTAGCACTGTAGTAAGTCTCCCTTCTAAATCTATGGGAATTAACTGCAGTATAAAATTCAGAATACGTAACCTTTAAGGGAAGAGGTTTTTAAAGACCTATTAAAACAGATGAGTAGTAGTCAGAGAAATCAAGAAGAGTGTCTCACAACATGTACAGAAGGGGGAGAAATAAAAGTTCTTTAAATATGCAAGAAACAAAATCCTAAACCTTTTACCTCTGACAGAATTTAGATGAAAATGACAATAACCCCCTCAACCAATTCTGCCCCCCCCGTTCCCCCCACCACCAGAAAAAAAAAACAACTGAGCTTGCATCACTGCATCAATGAGAACACAAAAAGTGTTTGGAAATCACACAAACTGCTTCTTACAAAATCCTTTAGTTTTCTAAAACAATGTTGTATTAATGCAGGCTTAAATTTTAAGCTTTCAGTCTTTAATTATACTTATATATGTCAAATATGGAGTCTTGTCTTCTGGATATACAAAAAAGAACCTAAAACTTGATGTTTATGGTAAGGAATATCCAAATAACAATTCCACTTAACTATTATTCTTACAGGAACACTTCAAAAACAACCTCAGAAAGTCTGAGAGAAACTCAGTGGGATTGTTTTCTAGCTAGGTGCAAAGAAAACCATAATCAAACAGGCATATAAATATTACTTTAGGCACTTTTCAAAATAAATTACAAGACTTCTGGGTCAAGATGGCGGCTTAACAACGTGCGCATTTTAGCTCGTCCTCCAGAACAACTACTAAATAACCAGAAACAGTACAGAACAGCTCCTGGGGCCACGTCAGTGACCAGACACACAGCATATCCCAGTCTGGACCAGCTGGACCCACTGTGAGCACCCCCCAGAACCGTGAGTTCCCAAAGCTGCGATGGCCAGCGCCCCTCCCCCACAGGCCGCTTCCCAGAGGGGAAAGGAAAGGACTTTACCAGCAGCAGGGACTGGGCACAATCAAACGCCAATTGTGGAACTAATTAACAAATTCTGACTACTAAAAATAGGCCCCCAGCTTAAGTGAACCTGATCAAAGCAGAGGTTGCTAATTTTTGAAAAAATCCTTTACTTAGCATTTCAAGAGACAATAAACAATCTAGAAGCACCATCAGTTCACTATTATACAATACCCACTTTCTCAGCAAAATAGAGGAATCACATAAAATATCCAGGAACAGTAGGCAGACAACACGTATCACAGCACTTCTTTGGCATTATTCTGAATATGTCTTCTCACTCTTAAAAAGCTTAGGTGTTTAGAAAGTGATACAGAGAGAAAGAAGAAAAGACTTACATGTTGAACCTTTTATCCAGTGCCAGTTAAGTTTGTTTTCCAATTAAGTTCAATTTTGTGAAAACTAAGTTAATGTAAGCCTGTGACGTCAATTAAGCAGTAAGAAAGTAGAAAACACTTTCATTTTTACTTGCCAAATTATTCAAAATAATTCCAATAACAAATACTGATTTCTTTTTAAATGGGTACAAGATGGAAAACAACGTAAAGTCTGACTAATTTTAAATCTAAAATAAAAAAGAATCCAAAGTTTTCATAATAACTACTGACGACTTTGAGGCCAGTTTCCAAAAATCTTAAAAGAGAATGTGGATCTGATCAGGTACAAACACAAGCTCTCATTTGCAAGAGGAAAACTGGGCATTAATAGGAACTTCCACAAAGTACAATCCTGAGATAGATACTTAAATTCTGCTTTAGAAAAAATCAGAAAACCAGAATGACTTTTTCACAAAGACATTTCTTCTTTGTTACCTGAGAGAGTCCAGGGGACGATGCATGTCCCGGGGGCGTTGTCGCAAGATTTGGATGCCCCTTGTTTATTTCATGTGCTGAATAAGGGGAAGGAGTTGGGGGTCCCGGCTGTCTTGCTACTTGCGTTACCTGTGATGAAATCAATATGTGGTAAAAGCATTATATTGGTGACTCAATTTTAATAAATATATCTGAACTACTAACTAATTTTATAAAACTTGAATTCTGTGTCTCACAATTTAAAATGAAATAAGTATGAGACTGATTAAAACCTTAAATTTTCACAAATGAAACAATGAAATTGTTAGAAGAATACACATGAATAATTTATTAATTTTATAAAAGAATTTCTATGGCCGATCCCAAAGCCAGAAACATTAAAAGGAGAAAACATACTAAAGGAAAAAAACCAGACTCTTAATTATATACCATGTGATTCTTATTTATATAACATTGTGTAAAAGGGACAGAAAAGAGATCAATCGGTTACCAGGGAAAGGGACTGACTGCTAAATGACAGGCACGAGGAGATTTTTAGAGGTGATACAACTGTTCTGTATCTTGATTACTGATAGAGGGGATTACATGACTCCATGCTTTTATCAAAACTCTTATAACTATACAATAAAAAGAGTAGATTTTATTGTAGTAAATTATAACTCACTAAACTGGAACCAAAAAAAAGGCAAGTTAATTGTGGAGAAGAGTCTCATTTTTGTTTTTAAAAAAGTACAAGTAACCATGTTTATGTGCACGACTGTATGTATTTATATACATATCTATGTCTACATAAGTATATATACACACACACACACATACACCCATACACATGCAATATTTAAAGGATCTGAGATAGAACAAAACAGAAAGCATTACACATATTTCATTTTTCTCTTATTTTTATTTTCTAATATAATATAATGGTCATAAACATATAAAACTGAAAAACAATTAGCATGCATTTTTATATGAACACAAATTAAATTTATTCAATTTTTTGCTGGCCCTAAACTGACTGTCATTCCATGATCAATATGAAACCAATTCACTCGGGTCCCTTTCCAGAGTCCAGCAATCGACACAAACTGGCTCCTCCTTTTTACATAATATAGCACAAACCAGAACAAGTGTAGAAAATCACTTTGAATTGAGACAATTCTGCATTTTCCCTAATATGAAAGGATCCATTCTCCCTACATGAGGAAGTCATGAACAACTGTGCACTCTAGTGAAAACTACAGACCTCTTAGAATCATTTATTAAAAATTAATAAAAAAAACTTGGACTAGGATAAAAAGCAATTATAACGGAATAAAAGTACAAAATATAAAAACACATTTGTGTTATACTAGTATCTATATTCTATATTAATGCATTAAAAATAAGAACCACACCCCAATAACTATGATATTTCTGAAGTTGTGATAAGAATAAGCCATATGTCAATATAGCTACAACACCAATAATACGATACTGCTAAAATCATAGGGTTTGTTATCTACACTCATAATTCAAAGAAATGCTTAAGCTTGATTAGATATGCTTTCCATCAAAATTAAGAGATTCCATAAACTCTATCAAAAAGTTAAAAACCTCCATTCAGGGAAAGAAGAAAGTAATCTCTCTGTAAACAGAATTACATTTTCCTGGAATTTACTGAATCTGTCAGAAAATCCACACCATGATATTCTAATACTGAGAGCTAAATAAACAAACAAAAACTCCTAAAGACTCAGCAATCTAATCCTAATTCTGAAATAAAAGGTACTCACAGAGAACTAGAGTCAAAAGCTTACAGGTTATAAGCTTACAGGTAAAAAGTGCTACATTCATAGCAGCACTGTTCACAATAGTTAAAAGATGGCATCAAACCAAATGTCCATTGAGTGATAAACATACAAAATGTGATACAAATATATAATGGAATATTATACAGCTGCAAAAAGGAATGAAGTTCTGACACATGCTACTTTCACGGATAAATTCTGAAGGCATCTTTCAGGACAAATATCATCATTTCATTCATATGAAATAAATAGTCTTTACAAATCCACAGAGACGCACTCTAGATTAGAGGGTACCAGGAGCTGGGAAAGAAAGGGGGAGGTGGGAGAGAGACTGCATAATGGCTAGAGATTCTCTTTGGGTGAGGAAAAAGGTTTGGCAATACATGGCGGTGATGGTAGCACAATATTGTAAATGAAATTAATATTACTGTATTGTACACACAAAAGAGGTTAAAATGGGATATTCTGAGCTGCATATGAATTACCATAATAAAACAACTTTTAAAAAGCAGAGGTACAGGTGATCCTAAAATGTGACCCATCAAGTTTCATCCCATTTTTAAAGGGCAAAAGATTTACCATGAAATGCTGATCATCAGATCAATTTTTTTAAGGAGAAAAATTAGATTGCTATTTAAACATCTAATTTAGAAAACTGATAACCAGAAATGAAGACTTCTTATAAACAAATTTCTCAACAATAAGGCTTAGAAACAATCGATTTCAAATGCTTTAGAATAAATTATTTTCATATTCCACTGAAGAAAAACATTCAAATGGATACATTTTTCCCAATTTTTTAAAGTAAAGAAGTTGTACATTTACAGAAAACTCATGCAAAAACTACAAGGTTCCCATATAGCTCCCCCCACATACACACCAGTTTCCTCCATTATTAATATTTTACATTAGTGTGGCAACTTTGTTACAATTGATGAAAGACCATTATCATAATTTTACTATTAACTATAGGTCACAGGCCTATACATTAGGTTACTCTGTGTTGTATAGTTCTATGTTTGGCTCTTCAAATTTTTATTCTGTTTATATAAATATATAAAACCTAAACGTCCCCACTTTAACCTCTCTCACAATATTCAATTCAATGGTGTTAATTAACTTCACAATGTTGCTACCTAAAATTAAAATCTCTGAGATTAATGTGCTCTACTCATTAAAAATAAAGTTTCTATTATCCCTGAGGCACTGCATTAGGCACATGTTTGCTATCAAACATTTTTTTCTTTGTCATAGAAAAAGGCACACAGATATCAACTAAAAATTATACAAATAATAATTAACATTAATAAAGACTTCTCCCAAAGAAATGGCACAAGTGCTAATGAACCACTTGGGGATAAAAAAAAATGAAAGTTACCTCAAACATTAAACATCTTTTTTCCAAAATACTTCCAAGTTAATGTTTATTGAATCTTCAAATCTCTGGCTAAGGTTCTGTTTCCTGTCACCTATTCCACTCAGCCACGCTATCTTAATCCACCACCTTCACAGTTGGTGACGAGACTTTTTCACAAAAAGTAAACAAGTGCTTTCGAAGATATTGCTACCATTTCAATAATGAAGGTAGAAAGCAATATAAAAAATAGGTAATTATGACAACTATTTAAACACTTCCAAAGTTAAAAGATTCTGTTTTCTAATGTAATATTAATTCAAAGCAAAATTAATCAACCATTTATTGGAGTGCCATGTGTGTATTGTATTTAAATTTAAAAGATAATATGACATACCCCCAAGCTTATAATTCAATTAGTTAATCATGTGATTAGGTGATTTCCATGGTGACATGTTTCCACTTATTCAAGGTGGGTCTTAATCTGCTTACTGGAGTACTCTAAGAGGGAATCATTTTGAAAAAAGCTTCAGAACCGACACAGAGAGACGTTTGGAGATGCAGAAAAAAAAGTCCCAGAGAAGCTGTTTGAAACCAGAAGTCATAGGACCAGCAGATGTCAGCCACGTGCCTTACCAGTTGAAAGAGGTGTTTTCATCGACTTTTCTTGAATCAAGGTATCTTGCTCTAGATGCCTTAGTTTGATGGCATTAGAAACTGATCAACTTGTAACTTCATAAATCCCTGTTATAAAAGCCAACCCATTTCTGGTATATTGCATCTGGCAGTATCAGCAAATTAAAAACAATATGTATACACTAGGGACCAACTATTCCACTCCAAGATATACATTCACAAGAAATTAGTGGAAATATGCACCAGGGTAACATGTACAAGAACTTTCACAGGTATATTGTGATTTTTTTTTATTTTAATTTTTATTAATAAAACCAACCAACATACAATATGAACATTCCTTTTTTTCCATCACGTAGATGTAATTCATCATCATCATTTCTTAGAACATTTGCATCAATTCAGAAAAAGAAATAAAAAGACAGAAAAAAATTCATACATATCATCCCCCTTATCCCTCCCTTTCATTGATCACTAGCATTTCAGCCTATTAAATTTATTTTAACATTTGTTCCCCCTATTATTTATTTTTAATCCATATGTTTGACTCATCTGTCCATAGGTAGATAAAAGAAGCATCAGAAACAAGGTTTTCACAATCACACAGTCACACTACGAAAACCATATCATTATACAAGGATCTTCAAGAAACATGGCTACTGGAACACAGCTCTACATTTTCAGGCAGTTCCCTCCAGCCTCTCTGTTACGCCTTAACTAAAAAGTTGATACCTATTTAATGCATAAGAATAACCTCTCGACTCTGTTTGGAATCTCTCAGCCACTGACACTTTATTTCGTCTCTCTCATTTCCCTCTTTCACCTTTCGGTCAAGAAGATTTTCTCAATCCTTTGATGCTCAGTCCCAGCTCATTCTAGGATTTCTTCTGCCAGGACGGTCCATACCCCTGGGAGTTATGTCCCATGTACAGAGGGGGAGGTTAGTGGGTTTGCTTGTTGTATTGGCTGAGAGAGAGGCCACATCTGATCAACAAAAGAGGTTCTCGGGGAGGTGACTCTTCGGCCTAATTTTAAGCATGCTTAGCCTATCCTTTGCAGGATTAAGTTTCATAAGAACCAACCCCAAGATCAGGGGCTCAGCCTATTGATTTGGTTGTCCCCACTGCTTGTGAGAATATCAAGAATTTTCCACTTGAGGAAGTTGAATTTTCCCCCTTTCTCACCATTCCCCCAAGGGGACTTTGCAAATACTTTTTACTCACTGTTCAAAATCTTTCTGGGATTTATGGAGGCATCACTCCGCACAAACCTACAAAAGCTCATGCCCTACTCAAGGTTTCATGTACTTATGGTCTTGAATTAAGCTGTCCACATAACTTATTTCAGGAAATGCACTAGTCAAAACACAAATTTTGCACCAAATAAATATTTTTTGCTTTAGTCTCACACCTAAGCTAAAGTTTTCAAATATTAATTACCATCTGTTTTTAACACCCTGCACTATTAACATTCCTTTGTTCTTCCTCATGCAAAACATTTTTAAATTTGTAAATTTAATCACTATCATTACGGTATATTGCTCTTAATAATCAAAAACTGGAAACAACCCAACTGTCCCACACAGGAGAAAAGGTATGAAATACTCTTCTAAAAGAAATGGAAAGGAAAACTAGAGCAATATACCACACCTCGGATAAATCTTATCAAACATAGTGTGCTAAAGATGACAGAATATATATAGTATGATTGCATTTAGAAAAAGTTTCAGAAGAAATAAAATTAACTAAATCTTCTGTTTAGAGATGCATACAGGGGTAGTAACACTGTAAATAAAAAAGGGGATGGGCGGGCCGCGGTGGCTCAGCGGGCAAAGTGCTTGCCTGCTATGCCGGAGGACCTCGGTTCGATTCCCGGCCCCAGCCCATGTAACGAAAACGGAGAAACAAAATACAATAAAACAAGAAAATGTTTAAAAGATGTTTCCCTTTCTTCCTCTCTTCCTTCCTTCTATCCTTCCTTCCTTCTCTCTGTCTTTCCTTTAAAAAAAAAAAAAAAAAAAAAAAAAAAAGGGGGAATTTAAAAAAATGGCAAACAATATTACCTTATGAGAAAGGGGGAGTTTTGTATAGGAATGGCCACATGACTTTTTTTTTTGACTTGGGAGGTGATACAATATATTTTCAATTTATAAATATTTATTAAACCTTTCTTTTATGTTTTATATACTTCTATGTCTTTATATTATTATTATACTGTCCCACTACTCTCCAAAAAGACTAATGATCAAACAAACTACTGAACACATGGGGTAAAATATCAGATATTGTTACACAGTTGTCCTACAGAGTAGTAAGAATATAAAAAGGAAAATATGCAGCAGTATTTTTTATGAAACTCTAAAATATTGACAGTGAAAACTTCAGCTAGCTAGTGAATTTTCATTCAAGATTTCTATCTAAAGACAAATTATCTTCCAGAAAACACATCATCAATTCCCGTATACATCTTATATTTCACAATAAAAAATCTTTTAAAAACTCAAGCCATCTGGTATAGGATATAACATTTACATATTTAGCACCAAACTGTGTGGTTAAATATACTCTCTAATTAAGAGCTATCAAACATCAACTTCAATTTCCAAATAACAAAAATTAAAATATATAAATTACAGTTTCCTGAACATAATCTTTCTTTGATGACTGCAGATGAACATGTTGAAAACACCAGGTAGAAAATATGGAGAAATGGTAAGAATACCCCCTCCTTTCCAACTGGGCAGTAGATACTCAACTACTCAATAGGAACCTATTACTGCCATGCTTCCAATGTTCAAAAGAAAACAAAAATTTGAATTATTATATAAAATTTTCCTGATCTGCAAAACACTATTCAAGCCAAAAGATACACATCTGTTGATTAGGCAGAGTCAACCAATGTGTGAATCCAGCCCTAAGGGTACCCTTGTGATTCAATATAAACTTTCTATTTTAAGAAAGCTCTCATATGCAGACTTGTGGTTGTTAAAATATTAAACAAATAGGAATAAGTAAATGTAGATAAAATTCAAACATTTTACATAAATGTATATATATAAAGCACTGTTCTACTGTTTTTGCTAAACTGAATTTTATACATAATTACATGTAGTATAAATAACATATACAATAAAACTGCTTTTCAAAAGCAAGTAAATCATTGCTAAAAGGTATCATGATAAAAGAAGGCACCAGAATCCCTATCAAGTAATGTTAATTATTTTAGAATAATTCATATAAAGGCAAATGGCACTGGTTTATGTTGAGAAGCCACTCAATTTTTTATTTCAAGATAAAGTTTATTTAGTAAGGACACTGAAAAGCACCCCAACAGCTGCAACTCCACATAGGAATGCCCAAGTACAATTTGGAGTAGCTTGGAAAGATCCCAAAGATTTTTTTACTTAGCTAATTTCAATACCTGACATTCCTCAGGCACCAGAACGGAAAAGTAAAGTTTTCCTTCCTCACTGATTTTTCATATCATTCTGTTCCACCTACACATAATGTATATAGTATCTGCACTACAATGTATGCTAAAATTTTACTCAGTATCTCTCCAGCACTGTTACTGCCTAACCCAAACTACCATTAACAAGGAGGGTAAGAGGTTCCGGGGAGATGGCCAAATACGATAGATAGAGTTCACCCTGCTCCAAGGAAAAGTCAGAGAAGGGACCGGAGGGCAACTGAGATGGCAATTCAAGGGTGCAACTGACTGGAGAGCCTTCTGCACCACACAGGGAGAATCTTCTGCACCCTGGTTCAAAAAGCTGAGGAACGGAGAAGTAGAGAACTGGAGCCTAACACAGAAGCCTGGAGTCCATAAGAGTGCACAGACAAGGAGATGGGGACTAAGAAGTAAGCTAAGCTGTGTATTTTGAAGCGGCTACCCTCATCAGCGCATCCTCATGACTGACAACTCACTCCATGCACATGAACCACGTCACCCGCTACCACTCCCTGCACTCCAAGTGCCCCAGCCCCACCAACCCCAACTGGGTGGACCTGCCCCACCCCCCAACCCCAAGTGCAACCCAACTCACCTTTCCTGCACTGTCTCCAGTTCATCAAGGCTGTGGGCACAAACATCTATACCCAGGCTACACTAGCCCCCAGCCTACAGTGTTACACAGCATCCCACACCTCGCACCTGCGCCCTCAGCTCTGCGCATCCGTTTACAGCACTCCAATACCCGCACATGCGCATGATTATCAGTCACACTTCGCAGCTCTGAGAAAGCAATGACCCATGCAGCTGTGTCACATCTGCCCCCAGCCCATGAAGACGAAACACCAACCGACTAACATAGCTCTGCACATACCCACAAAGTGCCCTGCACCCTAGTTCAGTGTAAACCAAGGTTACGCGCACACACACACACACACCCGCCCCACCCCGACCAGTATACTGGTACAGCTACATACTCCCTAGCCACGGGGCACCCACGTTTACAAACACCAGCATAACATACCCTACCTGCACCTATACCGGTGCTGCTACTCATCACTGCACTGCTGTGCCCTGCCCTGTACCCTGCCTGCATCCTGCTACACATCCACCCGCAAACACAAAGCCTTAGACTACTGAAGGCAATCAACTCCCAAAGTAAATTAGTCAAGATATTTACATATGATGAAAACAACAGAAGATCACTAAGCATATCACAATGCAGACAGATACATGTCAGTCTAATGATCAAATTAAAACAGAGAAGACACCGACTTTGAAACAATTAATGAAAGATGTTCATATAACACTACTTAATAAAATAAGGAGGATGAGTAATGACATAAAGGAGATCAAGAAGACACTAAAAGAGCATAAAGAGGAAACTGAAAGAATAAATAGAAAAATAGCAGATATCACAGAGATTAAATACTCTGTTGAAAAATAAAAAACATACTAGAACACCACATAGCAGATTGAAGACACCCAAAAAAGAATAAACAAACCAGATGACAGGATAACTGATTTTGAACATTTAAAAGAGAAAATGGCATAAAAGATACAAAAATCTGTACTGGATCGCAGGAAAATGATACATACACAAAACAAAGCACACAAATATAAGAATCATTGGTCTCCCAGAAGGAGAAGAAAAGAATAAAGGGCTAGTTGAGGATATAATGGGGAAAAAGTTCCCAACCCTTATAAAGGACATAAATATACAAATCAAAGAAGCCCCATGAACTCCAAACAGAATAAATTCAAATAGGTCTTCCCCAAGACACATACTGATCAATCTGTCAAATGTTGAAGATAGCACACAATTTTCAAAGTGGGCAGGGAAGAGAAAAACAATCTACTACACACAAGGGAAACCACATAAGACTCAGTTCAGACTACTCACACACAATAGTCTGGCACAATAGAGGCGAGAAGGCAGTAGTATGATAGACTTAAGATCCAGAAAGAGATAGACTTGCAGTCAAGAATTCTGTACCCAGTCAAATCGTCCTTAAAAACTGAGGGAGAAGAGGAGCAAGATGGCAGCCTAGCGAGGTGTGGGATTTACTTCATTCTCCTGAGCAGCTAATAAATAGCCAGGAACAGTACAGAATAACTGCTGTGGCCACATCAGTGACTAGACACACAGTGCACGCCAGTCTGGACCAGCTGGACTGGCTGCGAGCCCACCCAGAACCGAAAGTTCCCCAAGCAACAGCGGCCGGTGCCCCACCCCACCAGCAGCAGGGGCTGAGCGCAACTTCAATTGCGGAATTAATTAACAAATTCTGACTACTAAAAAAAACAGGCCCCCAGCTCAGCTGAAACTTGAGTAAAAGCAGAGGGTGCTGATTTTTGCCCAGGTGCATAGGGGGTAGGGCTGATGGAAAAAGGAAAAAAAAAAACAGAGGTTTTTTGGATTTGAAAAGGTTTGGGCCCTGAAGGAAAGGAGGGGGCATAAAGAACCTGGAGATAACAGAGCAACATACGCACTTAACTGCTTGATTGGCAAACCAAGAATCAGGGGTCCAACTCTGAAAAGGATTTTTCTCTTTCGTTTTGGTGGCTGTGTTTCTAAACGCTTGATTGCTCTTTGGATATAGCTGTAAAGCTTCTCAGGCTCCACTATCCCAGGCATAAGTAGAATTAAGCTTCTGTGAGTATTTCTTTGGAGCCTGTACCTTCCCCTGGAGAGAGGTGGGGCCCAGCTCCGGTGGGATCATCCCTCAAGGAGTTCAGACCCCAGGGTCTGGAAAACTGAAGTGATTAAAACCAAATTAACAACCTCTCCTCTGTCCCCACCATGCCCCCCGCAGGGAGAGTCTGCTCA
Source organism: Tamandua tetradactyla (assembly GCF_023851605.1). Lineage (NCBI taxonomy): Eukaryota > Metazoa > Chordata > Mammalia > Pilosa > Myrmecophagidae > Tamandua > Tamandua tetradactyla. Next base: position 205,221,754 of record NC_135328.1, on the reverse strand, counting down.
AGTTAAAGGTACTGCATCACCTTATGCTGATGGGACCGGCAGGCAGACAAGCATCACATACCGGGCAGGGTAGGAAAACAGAGAGCCCAGAGGTTCACAGGAAAGTCTTTCAATCTGCAGGGTCACATCCTCACGGAAAAATGACACAGGTGACTCTCTCTTCCTGACAGAAGGCCAGTTGTTCTGGAAAAACCTGGCTGGGGTCTATAATACCTAAGTAGACCCTTCTTGGTGGGGGGGGGGGGGAGGAGGAAGGTACCATACAGACAGGGGAAGAATAGAAAAAAAAAACTGAAAAATTCTGACCTGTGAAACAAAACCTAAGAGTTCCAAAATACGGTGAACCAAATATCAAAGAACATATCGACAACAATGTCTTCAGCAAGAAAATCCTAAGTTAAAAAAAGTGAAAACATTCTTCAAAATAAACTGCTTAAGGTAATTAATTGCCTAGATGCCAGCAAAAAAAAAAAAAAAAAAAAAGAATCATACTGAAGATATGGTCCAGTCAAAGGAACAAACCAACAATTCAAATGAAATACAGGAGTTGAAACAATTAATTCAGAATGTTCGAACAGACATGGAAAACCTCATCAAAAACCAAATCAGTGAACTGAGGGAACATATAAAGAAGGCAAAGAATGCACAAAAAGAAGAAATTGAAAGTCTGAAAAAACAAATAACAGACCTATGGGAATGAAAGGCACAGTAGAAGAGATGAAAAAAACAATGGAAACCTACAATGTCAGATTTCAAGAGACAGAAGATAGGATTAGTGAACTGGAGAATGGACATCTAAATCCAAAAAGCAGAAGAAAATATAGGGAAAAGAATGGAAAAATATGAGCAGGGACTCAGGGAATTGAATGACAACATGAAGCGCATGAATATACGTGTTGTGGGTGTCCCAGAAGGAGAAGAAAAGGGAAAAGGAAGAGAAAAACTAATGCAGGAAATTATCACTGAAAATTTCCCAACTCTTATGAAAGACTTAAAATTACGGATTTAAGAAGTGCAGCGTACCCCAAACAGAACAGATCTAAATAGACGTACTCCAAGACACATATTAATCACAATGTCAGATGTCAAAGAGAAAGACATAACCTCGAAAGCAGCAAGAGAAAAGCAATTCATCATATCCAAGGGAACCTCAATAAGACTATGTGTAGATTTCCCTCCAAAAAAAAAGTCCAGGAATAGACAGCTTCACATGTGAATTCTATCAAACATTCAAGAAAGAATTAATAACAATCATGCTCAAACTCTTCAAAAATATTGAAGAGGAGGGAAAGTTAACTGACACATTTAATGACGCCAACATCACCCTCATACCAAAATCAGAGAAAGATATTGCAAAAAAAGAAAACTACAGACCAATCTCTCTTATGAATATAGATGTAAAAACCTTCAACAAAATTCTTACAAATCGAATTCAACAGCATATTAAAAGAATTATACACCATGACCAAGTAGGTTTTATCTCAGGTATGCAAGCATGGTTCAACACAAGAAAATCAATTACTATAATACACCATAGCAACAAATCAAAGCAGAAAAACATCATGATCATCTCAATTGATGCAGAAAAGGTATCTGACAAAATTCAACAACCTTTTCTGTTGAAAACACTTCAAAGGATGGGAATAGAAGGGAACTCCCTGAACACAGTAAGGAAATATGAAAAACCCACAGCTAACATCATCCTCAATGGGTAAAAACTAAAAACTTTCGCCTTAAGATCAGGAACAAGACAAGGACATCCACTATCACCACTGTTATTCAACATTGTTGGAAGTTCTAGCCAGAGCAATTAGACAAGAAAAAGAAATACAAGGCATCCAAAATTGGAAAGGAAGAAGTAAAATTCTCACTGTTTACAGATGATATGATACTATATGTCGAGAACCCAAAAAAATCCTTAGAAAAACTACTAGAGATAATAAATGAAAACAGGAAAGTGGCAGTTTACAAGCTCAACACTCAAAAATCTGTAGTGTTTCTATTCACTAGCAGCAAACAATCTCAGAGGGAAATCATGACAAAAATTCCATTTACAATTGCAACCAAAAGAATAAAATACTTAGGAAAAAATTTAACTAAAGAGACAAAAGACATATACAGAGAAAATTGTACAAAATTGTTAAAAGAAATCACAGAAGACCTAAATAAATGGTAGGGCATATCATGTTCATGGATTGGAAGACTATAGTTAAGATGTCAAATCTACCTAAACTGATATACAGATTCAAAGCAATGCTAATTAAAATCCCAAAAACTTACTTTTCAGAAATAGAAAAACAAATAACCAAATTTATCTGGAAGGGCAGGGTGCCCCGAATGGCTAAAAATATCCTGAGAAAGAAAAATGAAGTCGGTAGTCTCACACTACCTGACTTTAAGGCATATTACAAAGCTACAGTGGTCAAAACAGCGTGGCACTGGCATAAAGACAGATATACTGACCAATGGAATCGAATGGAGTACTCAGATATAGACCCCTTCATCTATGGACAAGTGATCTTTGATAATGCAGCCAAGCCAACTCACCTGGGACAGAACAGTCTCTTCGATAAATGGAGCTAGAGAACTGGATATCCACATTCAAAAGAATGAAAGAGGATTCATATCTCATACCTTATACAAAAAGGATCAAAGACCTAACATTACATCTAAGACCACAAAACTGTTAGAAGAAAATATAGGGAAATATCTTACAAAAAATATAATAGGAGGAGGTTTCCTAGACCTTACACCCAAAGCATGAGCACTGAAGAAAGAAAGAAATGGGAACTCTTCAAAATTAAACACTTTTGTGCATCAAAGAACTTTGTAAAGAAAGTAAAGACAGCCTACACAGTGGAAAAAAATACTTGGAAACATTATATCAGATGAAGGTCTAGTATCCAGAATATATACAGAGATTGTTCAACTCAACAACAAAAAGACAAACAACCCAATTACAAAATGAGCAAAGGACTTGAACAGACACTTCTCAGAAGATGAACTACAAATGGCCAAAAGGCATATGAAAAGATGCTCAACTTCCCTGCCTATTAGGGAAATGAATATCAAAACCACAATGAGAGATGATATCACACCCACCAGAATGGCCAATATCAACAAAACAGAAAACAACAAGTGCTGGAGAGGATGTGGAGAAAGAGGCACACTTATCCACTGTTGGTGGGAATGTCAAATGGTACAACCACTGTGAAGGCAGTTTAGTGGTTCCTGAGGAAGTTAAGTACAGAATTGCCATATGAACTGGCAATACCATTGCCAGGTATCTACTCAGAAGACATGAGGGCAAAGACACAAACGGACATTTGCACACCAATCTTTACAGCAGCATTATTTAAAATTGCCAAGAGATGGAAACAGCCAAATTTCCATCAACAGACGAGTAGCTAAACAAGCTGTGGTATATACATACGATGCAATACTATGCAGCTGTAAAACAGAATAAGGTTACGAAGTATGTAACTATACGGATGGACCTTAAGGTCATTATGCTGAGTGAGATTAGCCAGAAACAAAAGGACAAATACTTTATGGTCTCGCTGATATGAACTAACATTAATGAATGAACTTGGAGAATTTCACTTAAGAACAGAGATCATGAGGAGATAGAAATAGGATAGATATTGGGTAATTGGAATTGAAGAAATACAGATTGTGCATTCCTTCACAGGGACTGATTGTAAAAATTCAGAAATGGATAGCAAATACTACCTAACTTTAATACAACAACATCAAAATACTGAATGAAGCTAAATGTGAGAATGATAGAGGGAGGAGGGTTGGGAAGACAAATGAAATCAGAAGGAAAGATATACAATAAAGACTGAGATGGTATAATCTAGGAATGCCTAGAGTATATAATGATAGTGACTAAATGTGTAAATTTAAAACTGTTTTGCATGAGGAAGAACAAAGGAATGTCAATAATGTAGGGTGTTAAAAACAGATGGTAATTAATATTTGAAAACTTTAACTTAGTGTGAAACTAAAGCAAAAAATGTTTATTTAGTACAAAATTTATATTTCAACTAGTGCATTTCCTAATACAATTAATGTGAACAGCTTAATTGAAGAGCATAAGTACATGGAACCTTGAGTAGGGCATGAGATTTTGTAGGTTTGTCCAGAGTGATGCCTCGAAAAATCCAGAAGGATCTGAACAGTGAATAAAAAAGCATTTGCAAAGCCCCCTTGGAGTAATGATGAGAAGGGGAAAATTCAATCTCCTCAAGTGCAGAATTCTTGCTATTCTCACAAGCAGTGGGGACAGTCAAAGCAATAGGCTGAGCTCCTAATACTGGGGTTTGTTCTTTTTTTTTTTTTTTACATGGGCAGGCACCAGGAATCAAACCCGGGTCCTCTGGCATGGCAGGCAAGCATTCTTGCCTGCTGAGCCACCATGGCCCGCCTAGGGTTTGTTCTTATGAACTTAACCCCGCAAAGGATAGGCTAAGCCTACTTAAAATTAGGCCTAAGGGTCACCCCCAAGAGAACCTCTTGGATTGCTCGATGTGGCCCCCTTCTCTCAGCCAAAACAACAAGAAAACTCACTGCCCTCCCCCCTCTCTACCTGAGACATGACTCCCAGGGATATGGACTTTCCTGGCAATGTAGGACAGAAAATCTAGAATGAGCTGGAACTCAGCACTAAGGGATTGAGAAAACCTTCTCGACCGAAAGGGGGGAAAAAGAAATGAGACAAAATAAATTGTCAATGGCTGAGAGATTCCAGAATCGAGAGGTCAACCTGGAGGTTATTCTTATGCACTAAATAGAAATCGCCTTTTTAGTTAAGGCGTAACAGAGAGGCTAGAGGGAACTGCCTGAAAATGTAGAGCTGTGTTCCAGTAGCCATGTTTCTTGAAGATCACTGTACAATGATATAACTTTCACATTGTGACTGTGTGATTGTGAAAACCTTGTGCCTGATGCTTCTTTTATCCACCTTATGGAGAGATGAATAAAACATATGGATTAAAAATAAGTAGGCAGTCCGGAGAAGATGGCGACTTAGTAAGGCGTGTGGGTCTTAGTTCCTCCTCCAGAACAACTAGTAAAGAACTAGAAACAGTACAGAACAGCTCCCGGAGCCACAACAGAGACCAGAAAAACAGCATACCCCATTCTGGACCGGCTGGACCGGCTAAGAGTCTCCGCTGCGATGAGGTCCCCGAGAGGCGCGCGCTTCCCCGGGCCGCAGCGGCTGGCGGCCGGAGCTCCCTCCCTCCTTTCCGGGATGGCTGGGAGCTCTGGATCGGGTTCCGTAAACCACGGTGGCTGGCGCCCCTCCCCATGCACGGCTTCCCGGGCCAGCTGGGAGCCTCGGAGCGGCAATCCCCCAACCCGCGGTGGCCGGCGACCGGAGCCCCTTCCACACACGTGGCTTCCCGGGCTGGCTGGGAGATTTGGATCCGCGGTTCCCCAAGCCGCGGCGGCCGGGGCCCCTCCCCCATGTGCGGCTTCCCGGGCCGGCTGGGAGCCTCGGAAAAGCGGTCCCCCAAGCCGCGGTGGCTGGCGACTGCAGCCACTTCCACACATGAAGCTTCCCGGCTGGGAGCATCCGAACACGGGATCCCCAAGGCGCAGTGGCTGGCACCCCTCCCCGACAGACGACTTCCCGGAGGGAAAGGAAAGAGTCTCCAACAGTAGTAGAGACTGAGCCCAACCTAACACCAATAGTGGCATTAATGAACAACTTCTGACTACTAAAAATACGCCCTCAGCTCAGGCGAAACTGATCGAGGTGGAAATCGCTGATTGGGCTAACTGAAAAAGAGGAAAGGGGGCGAAACAGAGCCTTCTGCGGCTGTTTCTACGGAGGCTTCATTGCCTCTGGGCTCAGTGCTGGGATTACACAGGTTACAACTGCCCCGAACGCAGAAACAGACTGCTTTCAGGACTCTCTACCACCTGAATCTTCCCCGCGGGAGGGGTGAAACACAACTCAGGTGGATTCCCTCTCTCAAGGAACTCAGATCCCAGGACTTCACAATTTGAAGCCATTAAAACCAACCTACAACCTTTTCTCTGTCTCCACCACACACCCAGCAGCGAGAGTCTTCCAAAGTTAAAGGAGCCACAACATCTTTTGCTGGTGGGACCCGCAGACAGACAAGCACCACATACTGGGCAGGATAAGAAAAACAGAGCCCAGAGACTTCACAGGAAAGCCTATAACCTGCTGGGTCCCACACCCAGGGAAATTTGATTAAATGCCCAGACGCCAGCAAAAAATAACGAATCACACCAGGAAAATTGAAGATATGGCCCAGTCAAAGGAACAAACCAATAGCTCAAATGAGATACAGGAGCTGAGACAATTAATGCTGAATATACGAACAGAAATGGAAAACCTCTTCAAAAACCAAATCAATAAATTGAGGGAGGACATGAAGAAGGTATGGGATCGACAAAAAGAAGAAATGGAAAGTCTGAAAAAACAAATCACAGAACTTATGGGATTGAAAGACACAGTAGAAGAGATGAAAAAAACAATGGAAACCCACAATGGTAGATTTAAAGAGACAGAGGATAGAATTAGTGAACTGGAGAATGGAACATCTGAAATCCAAAAAGAAACAGAAACTATAGGGAAAAGAATGGAAAAACTTGAGCAGGGGATCAGGGAATTGAATGATTATATGAAGCGCACAAATATACGTGTTGTGGGTGTCCCAGAAGGAGAAGAGAAGGGAAAAGGAGAAAAACTAATGGAAGAAATTATCACTGAAAATTTCCCAACTCTTATGAAAGAACTAAAATTACAGATCCAAGAAGTGCAGCACACCCCAAAGAGAATAGACCCAAATAGGCGTTCTCCAAGACACTTACTAGTTAGAATGTCAGAGGTCAAACAGAAAGAGAGGATCTTGAAAGCAGCAAGAGAAAAACAATCCGTCACATACAAGGGAAATCCAATAAGACTATGTGTAGATTTCTCAGCAGAAACCATGGAAGCTAGAAGACAGTGGGATGATATATTTAAATTACTAAAAGAGAAAAACTGCCAACCAAGACTCCTATATCCAGCAAAATTGTCCTTCAAAAATGAGGGAGAAATTAAAACATTTTCAGACAAAAAGTCACTGAAAGAATTTGTGACCAAGAGACCAGCTCTGCAAGAAATACTAAAGGGAGCACTAGAGTCAGATACGAAAAGACAGAAGAGAGAGGTATGGAGAAGAGTATAGAAAGAAGGAAAATCAGATATGATATATATAATACAAAAGGCAAAATGGTAGAGGAACGTATTACCCAAACAGTAACAAGTGGTTATTAAAAGAATTTAAATACATACAATCTTCTTATAACCAAATGCCTATTCCACAACAAACAAAAGAATTTCATATTTTTTCCATAACTGTGATGTTTAACTCCCTGTGTCAACTTGGCTAGGTTTTAGTGTCCAGTTGTTTGGTCAAGTAAGCAATGGCCCAATTGTTACTGTAAGGGTATTTCAAATATTTAAATCATTAGCCACTGACTGCATTCAAGGCTACTCACCAATAATCAAGAAAGGCAATTGCCTTCAACAATGAGAGAAGTCACAGCCCATCAGATGATGGGAGAACTGATTTCAGCAGTCAGAAAGAAGAATTTCTAGCACTGCTGTAGTCAGCCAGAAAGTTGCTCTTCATGAATTAAAAAAACACCTTCATCAGAGTTACCAACCTGTGATCTGTACTATAGAATTGTACTTGCCAATCCTTACAGTTGCATATGTAAATTCTTATAATAAATCTTTAATATTTACTTATATACATACATAAATATACACGCATACACATGTACATATATATCGTCAGTTCTATTTCTGTGGAGAACCTTGCTTAAAATTCAATAATTCAAAAATATAAAATGAGAAAAAAGATTAAAATGATAGGAAGTCTTTAAAAAATCCTAATTATTCATTTCCCTACATAACAAGAAACGAGTACTTAAACTTTTGCTAATTTTATAAATGAAACATGGCATCATTATTTTATCAATGTCAAGCATTCTTCCACTTTCTTCTGCTAATTTCCTCTTCTGTAAATTGAGAAATATCAGTTCTGACCTATCAGATCAGCAATATATATTTTTTGAATTAGCAATATTTTAAAATGAGAAAACTTGAAACTGTCAAGATATAACGAAATGGACATACTCCTATAGTGGTAGCAGCAATGTACCGCTACAAATTATATAGTCTGTGAAAAATATTAAATACCAAAATATATTTTAACCCAAAATGCTTCTTTTGGGATTCTTAGCCAAATAATCCCTAATAGAGAAAAAAAAAATGCACACACATATTAAAACATATACAAATATGCATGTCCTGAAACCTAGAGGACCCAGCCTCTCCAGAACTTCAGCTAGTTCTATCTCCCTACCCCATATTATTGACAGCCCCTTCCAACATAAAAAAGTTAGAATGGCCATAGCCCAAATATCCCTAAAAGAATGGGATAGAAAGATCAAAGGTTATGATGGCGTTATACAGAGAAAGTAGGGTTTAACTAACAAATATGATTGGTGAATCATTAAATTGATATTTCTTTTAGTCTCCAATATCTTAGAGCAGCTAGAAGAACCTAAAATTGTGAAATTGTAACCCATACCACACTCTGAAATCTGTTCTACAACTAATTATTGTGCTATGCTTTGAAATTTATTGCTTTTTTGTATATATGTTATTTTTCAAAAAAAGTAGATTGTGATGATGAAAAATATTTATTTCTTCTAGCCACCTATATTCCGGAGCAGCTAGAAGGGAAAATTTAAGAGGATGGTATGGTAGCCCGTGACAAACTCTGGGATCTGTCCTGCAACTACCTGTTGAAGAGTGCTTTGAAAACTATTGCTTTTTTCTTTCTTTGCTTTGTTCATGTTATATTATACAATAAAAAAGTAAAAAAGAATTTATTTAAAATAGAAAATAAAGAAGTGGTTGTTAAGCAAAACAGGGGACTAGTTATGCAAAAGTTATACCCCATTGAGGAGCTACTTAAAATGTTAAAATTATGTTCATGACTGTTATAATTAATATGGAAAATTATTTATAAAATGAGGTTTAAAAAGAAACTTTGAAATTTATTGCTTTTTTTGTAAATACGTTACTTCACACAAAAATATAAATTACTAATAGGAGAAAAATATAACGAAAAAATATAAACCAAAAAAATAAAAAGAGGCTATCAACAACCAACATCACTCCTTTTAACTCTAAAGAGCACCCAGGGCTCTATCTGAGATTCTACAAGTTTCAAGCCCTAAGTTTATATATCAGAAACCTAAAACTTTCAAAGGTTCCTAGACCAAATAAGTCCTGAATCCCAGAGGTGCCAGTCTCTCCAAAAACATCAACTAGTTCCATCCCCCTATCTGATATTATTGATTACTTTTCCAGCATGAAAAGTTAGAATGGGCACAGCCAAAATATCCCTAAAGATTGGGAAATGGAGCAAAGGAGAAGGAGGAATAACAGAGAAGTTAGGATTTAACAAATAATTATGACTACTGAATCATTATATGGATATTTCATTTTAGTCTACAGTGTCTTGGAGCAGTCAGAAGAAAAAACCTGAAATTTTGGAACTGTAACCCATGTGAAACTTTGAAATCTGCTCTATAATTACTTATTAAAATGTACTTTAAAATTGATTACTTTCTGTTGTATGTATGTTATATCTCACAATAAAGAGATGTCAAAAAAATATTAAACTGCATAATCATTATGATTTAAATAATGGTTAATAAGACGTTATTAGGGGGAAAATACAGTATGAAACATGAGATTATACTAGCCTTAAGGGTTAACTTATCTTTTCTTACAGGAACAAACTACTGATACCCAAAAGAACAGGGATGAATCTCAAAGTAATTATGCTGAGTGAAAAAAGCCAAAATAAATAAATAATAACAAAGAGCACATAATTGCATGATTCAATTCATGTAGTAATCCATAGTGACAAAACCAGATCAACAATAGGGAAAACAGGAAGGAGTGATTACAAAGGGGCACAAAGAAACTTTGGGGAGTGACGGACATATTCATTTTCTTGATTGTGGTGATGGTTTTCATGGGAATATACATATGTCAAAACTTACCAAACTGTACACTTTAAATAAGTCCATTTACTATTTATCAATTTTATCCCAATAAACCATTATTGAAAATGAAATATAAAGTCAGTTCAACTAGTATATTTACCATAAGCAAAATGGATGGATTTTATTCTGTTCTGGATTATGGGACAATTAAATGGATTGACATCTTGCTGAACATTACTGTCTAAGTGGTACTAATAAACTCAGGCTGAATTTTGTTTCCTGTGGAGAAGTCTCTGCTGGCATGTAGGCCCAATCAATATCTTGGGAAAAAATATAAAAGCATGATTTTCTAATTAGATAACATAGGGCTACAGGGGGTCAAAATCAGGACTTTATAAATAAAGTATAAACTGGCCTAATAGGATTACATAATATTATAGGATTCAGGAACAATTTATCCAAATTAAATATTTTTTTCAAATTAAAATATTTATAGGAATATTTCATAAGCAGATAAGACAACCCTTCTACTTTCCCTGAAAATGGACTGCTACTTCTTGTAGTATGCTCATTTTCCCAGAGAAATGCTCTAATGACAAATTTGCATAAATAAAATAACCAGACTAAAATGTGACATGAAAGTATTACAAAAGTTGAGTCCAATATGGGATGTCTCTTTGATATCAACAGAGAACTTGCATCAAATGGCTGACATCAGTGCATAAAGCTTAATACCAGATATAAAAAAGTGAAATATTTAATTGTATATATATTTTTAAGAATGGTCAGTAGTCTTTTTGCCTTTCAAGGAATTCAACCAACTCAGTGAAAGAACAAATTAGCACCACATGAGGTAATAGGAGGTGAACTGGGAGTTATCCTTCATCTTATGATGCAAAAGTGATGCTAATGAACCTAGACACCAGAGGAATAATGAACAATATATAATCCTGGGGTTGAGGAAAAGGGAGACCAAGGACTTCAAAGCTCCTGGTCCACTACCTCCTACCAATTCAGTTAATAAAGTGTACAGCAATGTAGTAAAAGTGGAACAAAGACTTAAATTACTAAGAAGGGAAGCAATTTATCAAACAATGGAGACTATAATTTAAAAAAATATATTTTTGCTGAAATATCTTCACAACACATACAGTCCATCCAAAGCATTTAATCAATGGCTCACAATATAATCACACACTTGTGTATTCATCATCATGATCATTATTAGGACATTTGCAATACTCTAGAAAAAGAAACTAAAAGAAAAAAACTCATATATCCCCCTTTCACTGACCACTAGTATTTCAAGCTACCCTTTTGTTCTTTACCCCTTATGCCCCCTATTATTTATTTATTTTATCCTTATTTTTTAACTCATCTGTCCATACTATGGATAAAAGGAGCATCAGAACAAGGTTTACACAATCACACATCACACCATAAAAGTTACATAGTTATACAATCTTCCACAAGAATCAAGGCTACTAGAACAGGGCTGAACAGCTTCAGGTACTCCCCTCTAGCCACTCCACCACAACATAAACTAACATTAAGGAATATCCCATGTTGCCAGGGAGATTTACACCCCTGGAAGTCATGTCCTCATTGCAGGGAGAGCAGTGAGTTCACCTGCCAAATTGGCTTAGAGAGAGAGGCCATATCTGAGCAACAAAGAGGTTCTCTGCAGGTGACTCTTAGGCATAATTATAAGTAGACTCAGCTTCTCCTTTGTAGGAAGTAAGTTTCATAGGGGCAAACCCTAAGATCAAGGGTTCAGGCTATTGAATTGGTGTCTCCCCACTGCTTGCGAGAATATCAGTAAGTCCCCAGATGGGGAAGTTTAATATTTCCTCCTTTCTCCCCAGAATGCTACACACAAACATCTTCTAAATTGACCAAAGAACTATACACATGGCTTTAAACAGTAAAAGTCAAATTTGAGCTAAATAAAAAAAATTATTCAAAACATTTCCTATGAACTCTGTAATGGGCACTGTGCTGTCAGTCAAAGATTTCTGATGCTCTCATCACCTAAGTATTAATTTTAAGTTACATGTCCTTATTTATGAGAAATCTTAATAGCATGCCTAGTCATTAATTCAGTAATTCCACTTCTGGAAAGTTATTCTATAAAAATAATCAAAAATACAAAAGAAGACTTTAATTTAAAAGTTGTTATTTATGTTAATTTCTTTTTTTTTCTTTCCGTTAATAAAAAAATAAAAAATAAAAAAAAATAAAAAAAGTTGTTATTTATAATTTAAAAATTACAAACAACCTAAATGCTTAAAAAAAAAAAACCAATTAGAGTGGCTAGAGGGAAGTACCTGAAATTGTAGAGCTGTGTTCCAGTAACCATGTTTCTTGAAGATGACTGTATAATGATAAAGCTTTTGCAATATGACTGTGTGACTGTGAAAACCTTGTGTCTGATGCTCCCTTTATCTATGGTATGGACAGATGAGTAAAAAATATAGATAAAAAGTAAACAAATGGGAGAACAAAGGTTAAAATAAATTTAGCGGATTGAAATACTAGTGGTCAATGACAGAGAGGAGTAAGGGGCATGGCATGTATGAGTTTTTTCTTTTTTATTTCTTTTGCTGGATAGATGCACATGTTAAAAAAATTATCATGGTGATGAATACACAACTATGTGATATTATCATGAGCCACTGAATGTACACCATGTATAGAATGTTTGTATGTCAAGAATGTTTGTATGTTTGCTGTGTACAATATTAAAAAAACACCAAAAAATATTCAAATATATTCATTTTTCTCAGCAAAACCCTTGTTCCTCACCCAGTATTCATCACCAGAAAGAGCACCATGTTCACTCAGGTGCTGAAGTCAAGATCCAGGACATCACCCTTTACTATTTCTCACACATTCCATATCAAGTTTTCATTATACCCTATTGACTCTACTTCTGAGATACCAACCAAATCCCACTACATGTCTTTTATCACTATGCACTTTGATGAAGTTAGCCTCACCATTTGCCTCTTAACTGGTTTCAATGCTTCTACTTCACTAACTGTTCACTCACCTGTCCCCATCACGTCTACTCACCATATAGTGAGTAAAGTAATCTTTTAAAAGGAAAATCAGATCTACTGTTCTTGATCTCCCAATGGCTTTCCATCATATTTTAGATTAAAATTCAAAGTTAATCATATTAATCAGAGGCCTCATATGTTTCTCTGAATTCAGTCTCCTATGTCTCTACTTCTACTTCTCTTCACTATAACCACATTGGCTTCCTTTGCAGTTCTAAGACCAAATTAAGGAAGTTCTTCTCTCTGGGCCCTTGCATTTCTGTTCTTTCTACTGGAAATGTTCTTCCCCTAGAATTCTTCAAGACTTGCTACCTCACTTCATTTCAGTTTCTGCTTAAATACCACCTTTTGAAAGTGGACTTCCCTTGGGGCACGAGATATAGTAAGCTCTCCAGTCATTTACTATCTCTTCAACCTGCCTCAGTTTGCATCTGGGCACTTATTATCACCCAAGTGTATAGCATAGGTGTTTACTATTGTTCTATTCCATGAAAATGTAAATTCTGAAAGAGCTGGGTTTGTTTTGCTCACGATAATATCCCCAACACCCTGACACACAATATGTCTTTACTATGGCTGACACACAAAATAAGACTAATAAATATCTGTCAAATAGTGAGTGTGATGGTTAGGTTCATGTGTCAGTTTAGCCCAGGTGAAGCAAGCACTGGCAGGGTTGCTACTGTGAGGACATTTCATGGGCTTCAATTATCAGTAAATTGATTGCATCTATGGCTGATTACATTTAAAATCAGCTGAGGAGATTGCCTTCAACAATAAGAGACATCTCATCCAATCAGTTGAAGGCTTTAAAACGAGAAGTAATATTTCATCAGTCAGAAGAGAGAATATTCATCTTTATTTCAGCCTGCCAGCTCTAGGGGATTCATTTAAAACCTTCACTGGAGTTCCCAACTTGCAGTCTGGCCTACAGAATTTGGTCTTCTGCAACCCCAGCAACATGAGACAATTTTTATAAAAATTTCATAATATTTACAGATATCTCCCGTTGGTTCTGTTTCCCTAGAGAGCCCTGACTAATAAATACAGTGAGTGAATATGAAATCCTTATAATGAAACAAGACACAATAATTTATTGCTGAAGAAATATTTCAAATGACAAAGGAAAAACTAAAAAAGTAAAAAATTAGGATAAAACATCTTACAACAGGCAAAAGACAAAGGAAACTATATTAACAATGGCAATAGTCTCTAGAAATCACTCTGAATTACTAAAATTTTCCTTCTCTTCTTTTACTTATTTTAATTACTGAAAATAATTCAATGGTGAAGGTGCACTTTTATATTTAGAAAAAATATATTTTTTTTCTTTTTAAGAGTTATGCCTGATAAAAATCATATTACCTTCGTGCCCAGTAAAATCTATGGCCTAAAGGAATTTAGTGCCAGAAAAAATAAATGTTATATTTCAATGTGAATAGAAGTTTCACAATTACTAGGATAACCAGATAATTTATCATCCAAACTGGGTCAATTTTCAGAGTGAAAGAAGATAGAAAAAAATACTTGACAAGCGTTTAACTTACCTACAACGGTATGAACTGAGACGAGTCTCAGGCAAACCCAAATAACTGGTCACTGTACCCATTCCTTGTATGATATAGTTCTAACTCTTTAGGACCACCCTCAAAGTGCTGAAACCCACCTATCTGCAATCTACTGCTGTTCAGTGAACCCCATGCCACAACAAACTAATGACCATTCCACTAATCACTGTCTGGCACAGATGAGATTGAGGTCACATGCCCGCTGCAGAGATACAGCAAAGCTGTCTCTGTGGGAATAGGTACTTGATGTCCTGAAAAGATTGAAGTGTTGCAAAGCTGCTTGAGTCTGGGGCAGAAGGAGGCCTTGGGAAAAGCATTAACTTTTGACTTTTGACTCATCTTGGCACAGGGAAGCAGATGGTTGAGCCCCTGCTTTCTCTTTCCCCATTCTTTAGTTAGACTTTTGTTACTTTCTTTACCTCGTAACACTATAAAATAAACAGTGCTGAACCTCTTGGGGTCTTTGAGTCTTCATCAGAGCTCAGAGTCTTACCTGGTCCCAGCTTTAACCACAACTTTGTCTCTTGTCTTTCTTTCTTAATTCCCTGTCGCCTCCCTTCAGCTCCTCAGTCCTGACACTGAGCCATGCTGGTCGTTGACAAACCGTATTTCTGAATCTTTACATTCTAGAGAGGACTTTCCTTCCCTTCCCTGCCTAGAAGTCCTAAATCTTCAAGCATAAGTGAAACTTCTTCACTGAAACGTCTTCTTTCTTCACATATAGAAGCAAGCTCATCTCTCTAATCAAGGGTTCTTTTTATTTTTTAATTTTTAATTTTTTAACGAACATATACTCACTTCCAAAATAACTGCTAATCTAGTTTCTTCCTCTATGAATCTGCTAATTCTGGTCACCTCTTTTAAGTAACATCACGCAATTTTGGTCCTTAAGAGCGAGCTTACTTTACTGAGCATAATAATTTTAAGATACTTCCATGTTATAGCATGTGTCACAACTGCATTTTTTCTTATGACTGAATAATATTCCACTGTCTCTATATACCACATTTTGTTCATCCATTTATTTGGTGATGGACACTTGGGTTGGCTTCAGCTTGAGCTCTGTGAATAATGCTACTGTAAACATTGGTGGAAAGTATCTGTTGGAAACCTTGTTTTCACTCTCTTTGGGTATTTACCTAGAAGTGGGATTACTGGGTCAAATGATACCATCAAAGGTTCTTAACCTGGATCTATGGATAACTGATGGACATTTGTGAAACTCTGAAATTCAATGCAAAACCTAAGTGTGAGTTTTTTTGTTTTGAGGAGCAATCCTGCAACTGTTTTTAAATTCCAAAAACGACTTTATAAGGGTAAGAACCACTGCTCTATCATATCACTGCATGTTACAATCATTTATTTACTCATCTTCCTCACTAGACTGTGAGCTTCTTTAAAACATCATGTCTGTATTTCTAGGGACTCAATGGTATATTGAACTGAAAAGATAGGTTTGACTACCCAACTCCCTTACATTTACTTAGGCTCACTTAAGGTACCTGAAATTTTCCACGAATTTTACTAGCCTCATTCTCTTTTAAATTTCACTTCACTTATGAATTTGAATCAATCATTTAATCTAAAAAGTTAAATCTCCCATTAAAACCAATTTTCTCTTTTCTAAACTTTCTGCCTTTTTTATATGAACATGTAATCAATAGGGGGAATAAAAGTATTAAAAAAATACAAAAGAAAAATCTCAGTATCCTAAAAGAATTATAAGGCAGAAAAAAAGCAAAAAACAAAAACAAGACAGGTGTACAGGCCAATCTGTTTCACCTACAACTTTTTGGATTAAGATGATGAGTAAAAAGAACTATTCTTATTTGAATTGCATTCTATGTGTCTAGTTCTATTCTAGATATTACTGAACTTTTCACCAAAGACCTTTCATATGCCAATCAGACAAACATTGCCTATAATATTAAGGGCTCATAAGCAAAAGCAGATACACAGTGTAACAAACAACCTTAAGACACCTACCGTGCTGTATACTGCCGAGACCGTAGGAGTGAAGATTCGATCCTCAAGAGGCTGCTGCACAGGTCCTCTAGGAATTATAGAAGAGTGAGTTAAGGATAAGAGAACTCAAAAATGATTTGCTTTAGCTGTAAGAGAAAATCACCACCATGAAATTCTATCAATGCCCCAAGTTTCTGTGCCCAATAGTGGAGTTGAACAGTTATTTCAAATTTTCTAATGTTATTAAATCAATCCCACTAAAATTGATTCCCATGATAAACATTCCATGTAAACTCAAAACAAACAGCAATTCTATAATAAGCCTACAAACAAGTTACGAGATGAGAATGTCCTACCTTTACTTTCTACGGAAGGAGACTAAGGAACCACAAACAGGTTGCTTAGAAAGATAATCTAATTCATCAACATACAAATTGTCAACAAAACATCAGTTTGTTCTGCAAACTACATCTCAGATTATGGTGGGCTGATAATTTAAAAGTATTGGGACAGTCCCTGGAGGAGCCGATATATATATGTATCTGCAAAAAAATATGGAACAATTCAACTTTACCACTGGGGAAATCTCTGATACTGGGCCAAACATTAGGGACACCCAAATCACTAGGCAAAGCCCTTGATCCTGAGGCTCACTCTTATGAAGCTTATGTATGTAGCAGAGAAGCTTAGCCTACCTATAGGCATGCCTAAGAGTTACTACTCCTGGAAGACATCTTTTGTTGCTCATGTGTGCCCTCTCTATCTCTAAGTGCAATTTTCAAGTGAAAATCATTGCCCTTTCCATTACGTGGGACATGACATCCAAGGGTAATGGGAAATGACTCCCAGGGATGAGGCTGGCCCTGGTATTGTGGGATCAACAATGCCATCCTGACCGAAAAGGGGGAAAGAAGTGTAACTAATAAAGTATCAGTGGCTGAGAGAGTTCAAATACACTTGAGAGGCTACTCTGGAGGTCACTCTTACGCAAGCTTCAGTTAAACATTCCCACCTATCCTAACCTAAACCAAAACCATTCCTGCCAATCCTAAAAAAAACCTAGGGCGTTATATAAAAATTCTACCAAGGTTCCATGCACTAGGGTAACTTTACAGAAACCTACAACCACGACACCAGTTCCTGGACCAGGTAAGTCCTGAAATGGAGAGAGGCCAGCCTCTCCAGAAATTCAACTAGTCTCATCCCCTTACCGCATATTATCTATCATCAGCCCCTTTCAACATGAAAAAGTCAGAATGGGCATAGGCCAATACTCTTTAAAGAGCAAGAGAAAGATCAAAGGAGATGGTGGAGTTTTACAGAGAAGGTAGGGTTTACCAAATGAGTGTGATTGCTAATCATTACGCTGATATTTCTTTCAGTCTCCAGAGCAGCTAGAAGTAAAAACTTAACCCTGTGGAATTCTAACCCATAACAAACTCTGAAATCTGTTCTACAACTAACTTGTTGGGATATGCTTTGAAATTTATTACTTTTTGCATATATGTTATTTTTCACCAAAAAAGAAAAAAAAAGTCAATTGTGATAAATGTACAACTATAAGATGATACTGTGAACCACTGACTGTACACCTTTGATGATTACATGGTATGTGAATATAATACGTATCAATTTAAAAAATAGTTAAACAACAACAACAAAAAAAACCTCTCCTAAATGGGAAACCCCAGGTATTCTCTCAACCACTGGTGACTCCCAAGAAAATAAGCCAAGCCCTGGATTTTCAGGTTTGCCCTTATGAAACTTATTTCTCTATGGAAGAAGGTAAGACTACCCAGAGCAAGGTCTGAGTTGCTACCAGGAAGACTCTTTGTGGCTGAGATGTGGTCTCTCCCTCGCTAAGCCCAACTCTGCAAGGAAAATCACTGTCCTTCCTCCTAAGTAGTAGAAGCCATTCAGGGATGAAAATCTCTCTGATAACGTGGGCCATGACTCCCAGGGATGAGTCTGACCCTGGCCCCATGGGACTGACAAAAGCCTTCCTGAGCAAAAGGGGAAAAAGAAGTGTAATAAAATAAGGCATATGGACCAAGAGAGATCAAACAGAGTCAAGAGGCTGTTCTGGAGGCTGCTCTCATGCAAGCTTCAGTTAGATAGCGCTAATTGCCATGGTTGCTTAAACCCCAATAAACATCACTCTTATTGACTTACATGTAGTGCTCAAACTGAGACTCTATAAAGGTTTCTTGAGCTAGGTTTGCCTTCCTGAAATATGTAATTCCTGGAGGATTCCTAGATCAGATAAATCCTGAAACCCAGAGGGATCAGCCTCTCCAAGATTATCAATTAATTATATCCCTTGTTCTTTATGTGGACACCCCTTTTCAAATTGAAAAACTCAGAAAAGGCATTACTCAAAGATCCCTATAGACTGGGAGAAGGATTAAAAGAGAAGGAGGAGTTATGACAGAGAAAACGGGATCTAACAAACTAGTATGGCTGCTGAACCACTATACTAATATTCCTTCTAGCCTCCAGTGTTTTGGAGCAGCTAGAAGAAAAATGTGAGATGATGGAATGGTAGCCCATGACAAATTCTGGAATCTGTTCTGTAACTACCTACTGAAGTATGCTTTGAAAATTGCCTTTTTTTCCTTTGCTTTATATATATATTTTAAAATTAAAAAAATGTTTAAAAGAATATTGATTTCCTTTATTTCACTCCCTACAAACTACAACCTAATATTAAGGACTGAAAAAAAATTGTTATAAAAGGCCTTTTGGATAAAAAATAATTTTTTACAACAAAAACAATTCTATAAAAAGAAAACTGACATTGGAAGCCAGGAAATCTGAATCCAAGGCCTGGCTGTAAGCCTAACCAACTGCATTGTCTTCAGTGAACCAATGAAAACTATTTCCTGTAAACTGAGGCTCAAGAAGATAAAGTAACTTGACAAAGTTATAAAGGCTAAGTTAAGTAGCCAGGTCTCATCATACATTAAAGACTGTGATCTTCCTACTACATCAATCTGTATGAGGGCAGAACACTGTATATAACGGTAAGAAAAATACCACAACACAGTCAAATCATAGTTGCCCCAGTCTACATGACAGAACTTAATTATTAGTTCATCCCATTATGAAGTCAATGCAATGTCAGTCCAAAACATCTAAAAAGTCCTGAATTCTTAGCCCAAGCTGAATCAAGTGGTATTGGTTGCACAACTATGTAAATATACTAAAAATCAGTGCATTATATACTTTAAAAGGGTGAGTTCTATGGCATGTGAATTATATCTCGGTGAAAAATTAATTCAGTAATTTAGTAATTTGTAATTAGGCTGTTTAACATCCCCCCCCCGCCCCCATACCCCTAAAGCAAGCCTAGATAAATCAGTATGAGACGGGCATTGCTGGGCATTTTCTCCAGAAACAGGTGATTTTAAAGAAAGCTCTTAATTACAGTATGACAAATACATAGAATTACAAAATACAAAGCTTCATCTCTTCAGCATGAATCACTGGCTGCTTCTTTCCCTCTGAGCTCAAGGTAAGAAGCAAATAGCTTTTCAAGTTTTCAAACCACTTAAAATGCCAATTCTATCAATAAGCAGTGAAATATGCATGTGCAATGCCACAAAACATGTCATTTTTATTTTTTAAATCCCAGACTGAAATATAGTAGACATATCCACTTGAAACTTCCCAAATTAAAACTGTTGATTTTTATTATATCATTAGGAAACACAAGCAAAATCATTACCAGGACTATACAGATGAGTAAAAACGGAATTAATTAAGGCTCTAAGTAGAAATATAAATGCGAAAATATTAAAATTCCCTCTTTTTTTCTAATACATAATCAGTAAAAGCCAAATTTCAAAAATGAGTAAAATTTGAACATCAGAGTATTAAAGCACATAATGTCAGAATTGATGTTACATTAAAGTATATACTCACTATATATTCTCAAAATTAAATGGCATTTAGACAGATAAGGGCCAAATTTCAGAGAAAATAAGGATCTATGAGTAGACTAAAGATAATCTGAAAGTTTCCTACTCCTATCATGAAGGAAAGAGAGGACCAATAATTTTTTTTTAACATAAATGTTTGAAGAAATTTTACAAAGGATGAACTCTTTCCTCAGAATGAAGCTTTTTGCCCTATGGCAACCTTTCTGGCAAGAGGCATGATGACTCTTTGTCAATACCTTCTCTCAAAAGATGAATGCTGACACATCAGAAAACAAGTAGTGAAAGTTAACAAAAATTTTCCTTTGGTTTGCTGAACACTATTTGTAATTACTGGCTGAATGTTCCTAAACCTAGCCTTTTTTACAATAAAAGAAAAACATCTACTCAAATGCCCAGCAGAAGTAATATTCTTAAAGTGAGAGCCTCAAGTTATCATTTCCTCATTGAAAGAGAGATCAAGGGTACAAATACTGTCACATGAAAGTTGCTTTATAGCTGATGCAAGCAACCAACTTCAGGAGAGGTAAATAAATAAATGTACAAGATCTTTTTTTTTTTAATTTCTTATTTAGGCTCTAGGATAGCATGGTAATGTCAGTCAGTTTATGCTTTCTCTACTTTCTCCTTATTTCTACATAGTTTTAAGATTGAGAAAGGAAGTTAACTTGTGTAACATAAGAATAGGACAAAATTTTTAAACCATACCCTATTTCACACACATGCTACACATGAATTTTAAAAGAAGCACTTTTTAGAATACAGTAACTTTGCAATTAACAGCTATATTCCTTTCAACATTAGTCCTAACTCATAAGGGCTTTGCAGTACATACACACAATAAAATATTAAGCCATAGAAAGCAATGACGTTAAGAAACATGCTACAACATGGATGAATCATGGAAATATTATGTCGAGTGAAATAAGGCAAAATTAAAAGGCAAAATATATATAATTTCACATACATTGAAATATCTAGAATAAACAAATTCACAGAGACAGAAAATAGATGGGAGGGGAGAACTCAGGGGGAGGGGGGAATAAGAGAAATAAAAGTAAAGAAATCCTAAAACAAAAAACAAAAATTAAATCCAGTTTAAATAAACCAGAATATTTAGAAAATAACCTTCAGAGAGAAAATTTAGTCAAATTTAAAAAAAGAATGCCACACATTTACGGCTGATTTTCGATAAAAGTGGCAAATCCGCTCAAGGAAAGAACAGTCTCTTCAATTGGTGCTAAGAAAGCTGGATATACATATAAAAAAATGAAATTAGACCCCTTTCTCACACCATGTATAAAAATTCACTCAAAAGAAATCACTGGTAAATGTGTACTATGTGATTATACTGGGAACCACTGATTGTTTACTTAGGATAGATGGTATGGTGTGTGAATAATACTGTTTAAAAATAAACAGAAAGATGCAAGTGTTGGAGAAAATATGGAAAAAGAGATGTACCTATTCACTGTTGGTATGGAAGTAGAGCCGTGCAGTCTCTCTAGAGGGCAGTGTGGTGGTTCCACAGAAGGATGCACGTTACTAGTTATATTCTTAGAAGAAGTGAAAGGGACACAAATAGACATCAGCACACTGGTGTTTATAGTGGCAGTAGTCACAATTTGCAATGGATGGAAGTGGCCTAAGGGTACATCAACTAATGAAAAGAAAGACTACCGGTTGTGTATACATACAATAGAATACTGCAGCTGCAATAAGGAATGAAGTTGTGAGGCGTGTAACTAGTTGAATGAACTTTGAGGGCAGTATGTTGAGTAAAATAAGCCAAGAAATAAAAGACAGATAGTATAATGCCTTATTAATATGGACTTGAACTACAATGTGCAAACTCTGAGAACTGAATTCAAGAGCATAGGTTATCAGGGGGAGGACTATTACAAAGGTTCCTAGATTGTAATCTGTCACAGCAGTCACATCTATTCCTGAATTGTAACTGCTGTTTTTAATTCTGAGATGCTGAGCTTTTTATGTATAACCCGGTTATTACTTGGAACTTTGACACCTGAGACTAAGAGCTACAGTTCTGCAGCTATGAAAATCAGCATTACCCGTGACAGCATCTGCTCAAAAGCTAAAAAAGAGATCAAATTTCAATTAGAGATATGAATGAAGCTGATCTAGTTAGGACTAACGTAAATCAGACTAAAGGGTAAAGGATGTTAAAGACCGTATTTTGAAAGTTCAACTTCTGGGTGAGATCAAAGGAAGAGGTGTTTATTTGGTGCAAATTTATATTTTCTGTAGCACAATGTCTAATTTATCTTACATGGTCATTTTCTTCAAACACCATAATTACATGGAACCAAGAATAGGGAGTGAAATCTTGTTGGATTGTACAGGTTAGTATGATGTCCTAATACATCCCAGAGTAATCTAGGCAGAAGAAACACTATATTTGCAAAGTCCCCTTGAGGGACTAGGGAAAAATGTGGAAATATTTAACTTTCCCACCTGGAGAAAAGCTAATATTCTCACAAGGATTGGGGTCCATCAATTTAATGGGCCAAGCCCTTAATCGTGGGCTTGCCCTTATGACACTTATTCTTACAAAGGAGAAGCTAAGGCTACTTATAATTATGCCTAAGAGTCACTCCCCAGAGAACCTCTTTCATTGCTCAGATGTGGCCTCTCTCTCTAAGCCAACCCCACAGGCAAGTCCCACTATGTGGACTATGACTCCCAGGGGTGTAAATCTCCCTGGGAATGTGGGACCTGACTCCTGGGGATGACCCTGGCCCAGGTATCAAGGGATTGAAAAAGACTACCTGACAAAACAGAGGAAGAGAAATAAAACAAAATAAAGTTTCAGTGGCTGAGTGATTTCAAATAGAACTGAGAGAATAATTCTAGAGGTTATTCTTATGTATTATATAGATATCCCTTTTCAGTTTTTAGTGTACTGGAGTAGCTAGAGGGAAATACTTGAAACTGTTGAACTGCAATCCAAAATACTTAATTCGTAAGGATGTTTGTATAACTATATAGCTTTTGCAGTGCGACCATGAGATTGTGTAAATCTTGTAACTGACATGCCCTTTATCCAGCGTATGGACAGATGAGTAAGAAAATAAGAAAAACAAAATAAATAAATAATAGGGGGTAATAAGGAGTATAGGATGTTTTAGGTATTCCTTGTTTTACTTTTATTTTTATTCTTATTTTTATTGTTTATGGAGCAATGCAAATGTTTAAAAATCAATTGTGATGATGAACGTACAACTATAATACTGTGAACCAGTGGTTGTGCACTGTGGAAGGTTATATGGTATATGGCTATATTTTAATAAAATTGCACTAAAAAAAGGGCCTGTAAAACTTCTGTAATAATGTAAAAAAAAAAAATAATCACTGACTTAAATGCTAAGAAGTAATATGATAAAACCCTTAGGAGAAAACATAAGGGAGGGCAGGCCATGGTGGCTCAGCAGGCAGAGTTCTCACCTGCCATGCTGGAGACCCGGGTTCACTTCCTGGTATTTGCGGATCCACAAAAATAAAAAACATACGGGAAAAACTTCAGGACTGGAATTATACAGTGGATTTTTACACATTGTAGCAAAAACCCAAGCTACAAAAGAAATAGCTAAATGAACTTCCCCCAAATTAAAACATTTTATGGATCCAAGGACATAATCAAGAAAGTAAAAAGACGGCCTACAGAATGGGAGAAAATATTTGTAAACCCAATATCTGGTAAGGGCTTAATATGCAAAATATATTTTTAAATTCCTATAATCAACAACAAAACAATGAATAAAAAGGGCAAAGTTCTTGAATAGACATTTCTCCAAAGATATACAATGATCAAAAGCATTGATGAGTAAGACTCTCAACATCATTAGTCATTAGGGAAATACAAATCAAAAATACAATGAGAAAGACTTCCAGGCCAAAATGGTGGCTTAGCAATGTGTGCATTTTAGTTTGTCCTCCAGAACAAGGACTAAATAACAATAAACAGTACGGAACAGCTCCTGGGGCCACGTCAGTGACCAGACACACAGTGTACCCCAGTCTAGACCAGTTGGACCGGCTGCGAGCCCCCAAGAACCATGAGTTCCCCAAGCCGAGGCGGCTGCTGTCCCTCCCCCACAGTCTGCTTCCCAGAGGGGAAAGGAAAGAGATTTACCAGCAGCAGGGGCAGAGCCCAACCAAAGGCCAATTGTAGAATTATTTAACAAATTCTGATGACTAAAAATAGACCCCCAGCTCAGGTAAACCTGGGCAAAGCAGAGGGCACTCATTTTTGCCCAGGTGCCAAGGGGGCATGGCTGATGGAAAAAGAAGAAAAAAAAGGAAACAGGTTTTTGTGGCTGTGTTTCTACAAAGGCTTGAATACCTTTGGATAGAGCAACAGGGCTTCTCAGGCAGTAACTGCCACAGGCACAGGCAGAACAGCCTTGCTTGAGAGGCTGTCTGGAGTCTGCACCTTCCCCAGGGGAGGGGTGGGGCCCAGCTCAGATGGAATCCCTCCCTCAAGGAATTCAGACACCAGGGCTTGGTAATTTGAAGCCATTAAAAACAGCCTACAACCTCTCCTCTGTCTCCACCACACCCCCAGCAGGAACAGTCTGCCAAAGTTAAAGGTACTGCATCATCTTATGGTGGAGGGACCTGCAGACAGACAAGCACCACATACTGGGCAGGAAAAGAAAAACAGAGCCCAGAGACTTCACAGGAAAGTCTTTCAACCTGCTGGGTCTCACACTCAGGGGAAACCGATGCAGGTGACTCTTTCCCCCTGATAGGAGGCCAGTTTGGTCGGGGAAAATCCAGCTGTGGTCTATAATACCTATGTAGACCCTAAGGGTGGGGGGAAAAGGCACCATACAAGCACGGCAAGAAAAAAGAAAACAAGAACTGAAAAATTCTCCTCTATTAAAAAAAACCTAACCTAGAGGTCCAAATAAAGCTTAACTGAATGTCAAAGAACAGATAGACAACAAATTTATACAGCAAGAAAACCCTCGGTAAAAGAAGTGAAAACAATCTCCAGAATAAACTAAGGTAATTAAATGCCTAGACGCCAGTAAAAAATAATAAATCACACTAGAAAAATTGAAGATATGACCCAGTCAAAGGAACAAACCAACAATTCAAATGAGATACAGGAGCCGAAACAATTAATTCAGAATATACAAACAGACATGGAAAACCTCATCAAAAACCAAATCAATGAATTGAGGGAGGATATGA
Organism: Tamandua tetradactyla; assembly: GCF_023851605.1. Classification (NCBI taxonomy): domain Eukaryota; kingdom Metazoa; phylum Chordata; class Mammalia; order Pilosa; family Myrmecophagidae; genus Tamandua; species Tamandua tetradactyla. Next base: position 205,195,945 of record NC_135328.1, on the reverse strand, counting down.
AGAAAGCAAGGAATGAACAAAAAGAAGAAATCGAAAGTCTTAAAAAACAAATCACAGAACTTATGGGAATGAAAGGCACAGTAGAAGAGAGGAAAAAAAAACAATGGAAATTTACAATGGTAGATTTCGAGAGGCAGAACATAGGATTAGTGGACTGGTGGACGGAACATGTAAAATCTGACAAGAAAAAGACAATATAGGGAAAAAAATTGAAAAATATGCGCAGAGACTCAGGGAATTGAATGACGATATGAAGCGCACAAATATACGTGTTGTGGGTGATTCAGAAGGAGAAGAGAAGGGAAAAGGAGGACAAACACTAACAGTGGAAATTATCACTGAAAATTTCCCAAGTCTTATGAAAGACTTAAAATTACAGATCCAAGAAGGGCAGCATACCCCAAAGAGAATAGATCTAAATAGACGTACTCCAAGACATTTATTAATCAGAATGTCAGAGGTCAAAGAGAAAGACAGAATCTTGAAAGCAGCAAGAGAAAAGCAATCCATCACATACAAGGGAAGCCCAATAAGATTATGCGCAGATCTCTCAGCAGAAACCATGGAGGCGAGAAGACAGTGGGATGATATATTTAAATTACTAAAAGAGAAAAACTGCCAACCAAGAATTCTATATCCAGCAAAATCGTCCTTCAACAATGAGGAAGAAATTAAAACATGTTCAGACAAAAAATGACTGAGAGAATTTGTGACCAAGAGACCAGCTCTGGCTCTTCCCTCTTTGTCCGCCAGCCCGGCGCGCGGCGCCCACGCCCCACAGCAGCCAGCCCTCCCGCCCTCCTCTCTCCTCTTTGTCCGTCCCCTCTTCCCCCTCCTGCTCCGGTGGCTCTCCAACCACCACCATGCCCTCTTCCGCCTTCGCCGGCTCCTCCGCCACCGGCCTCGACAGCCTTGCCACCCTCACCTTTCCTCCTCCAGAACAGCTACTGGGGGAGTGGAGACAATACAGAGCAGCTCCCGGAGCAACGACGGAGATCAAAGAGACGGCGTACCCCATCCTGGAACGGCTAACTGTCTGACAGAACCAGCTTCAGTGAGATAACCGAGGGGCACGGGCTTTCCCGGGCGGGACAGCAAGTGGCCAGAGTCCCTACCTTCCTCCTTCCCAGGCCAGCTGGCAGAATTGGGCAGGCGGTCCCCTTGGGCCGCGGCGGCTGGCACCCCCACCACGCGAGGCCCCCGGACCAACTGAGAGAGTTGGGTCGGAAATCTCCAGACTGCAGAGAACGGTGACCGGGGGTCCCTTCCAAACACATGACTCCCCGGTCCGGCTGGGAACAGTGCACTCTCCCGGGCTGGGACAGCTGGTACCCTCCCGCCACGCTTGGCGCCCCAGGCCGACTAGGAAATTCGGTCGGCGCTCTCCCGTGCTGCGGAGGCCGGCGACCCTCCCCGCATTCAGAGCCCCGGGCCGGCTGGCACTCTTCCAAGACGCTTCGGCTGCCGAACCTCCCCTACGGCGAGAGTTTTCCAGAGTTAAAGGACCCACAGCAACTTTGACTGGTGGAACCCGTAGACAAACGTGTGCCACGAGCGCCACCTACGGGGCAGGATAAGAAAAACAGAACCCAGAGATTTCACAGAAAAATCTTTCAACCCCTTGGGTCCAACACCCAGGGAAATCTGACTAAATGCCCAAAAGCCAGCAGAAGATAACGGATCACGCTCAGAAAATTGAAAATATGGCCCAGTCAAAGGAGCAAACCAATAGTTCAAATGAGATACAGGAGCTGAGACAACTAATGCTGAATATACGAACAGAAATGGAAAAACTCTGCAAAAACCAAATCAATAAATTGAGGGAGGACATGAAGAAGACATGGGCTGAACAAAAAGAAGAAATAGAAAATCTGAAAAAACAAATCACAGAACTTACGGGAGTGAAGGACAAAGAAGAAAAAATGGAAAAAACAATGGATACCTACAATGGTAGATCAAAAGAGACAGAAGCTACAATTAGTGAACTGGAGGATGGAACATCTGAATTCCAAAAAGAAACAGAAACTATAGGGAAAAGAATGGAAAAACTTGAGCAGGGGATCAGGGAACTGAATGACAATATGAAGCGCACAAATATACGTGCTGTGGGTGTCCCAGAAGGAGAAGAGAAGGGAAAAGGAGGAGAAAAACTAATGGAAGAAATTATCACTGAAAATTTCCCAACTCTTATGAAAGACCTAAATTTGCAGATCCAAGAAGTGCAGCGCACCCCAAAGAGAATAGACCCAAATAGGCGTTCTCCAAGACACTTACTAGTTAGAATGTCAGAGGTCAAAGAGAAAGAGAGGATCTTGAAAGCAGCAAGAGAAAAACAATCTGTCACATACAAGGGAAACCCAATAAGACTATGTGTAGATTTCTCAGCAGAAACCATGGAAGCTAGAAGACAGTGGGATGATATATTTAAATTACTAAAAGAGAAAAACTGCCAACCAAGACTCCTATATCCAGCAAAATTGTCCTTCAAAAATGAGGGAGAAATTAAAACATTCTCAGACAAAAAGTCACTGAGAGAATTTGTGACCAAGAGACCAGCTCTGCAAGAAATACTAAAGGGAGCACTAGAGTCAGATACGAAAAGACAGAAGAGAGAGGTATGGAGTAAAGTGTAGAAAGAAGGAAAATCAGATATGATATATATAATACAAAAGCCAAAATGGTAGAGGAAAATATTATCCAAACAGTAATAACACTAAAAGTTAATAGACTGAATTTCCCAATCAAAAGACATAGAATGGCAGAATGGATTACGACCCAGCAATACCACTGCTAGGTATCTACTCAAAGGACTTAAGGGCAAAGACACAGACGGACATTTGCACACCAGTGTTTATAGTAGCATTATCTACAATTGCAAAGAGATGGAAACAGCCAAAATGTCCATCAACAGACGAGTGGCTAAACAAACTGTGGCGTATACCTACGATGGAATATTATGCAGCTTTAAGACAGACTAAACTTATGAAGCATGTAATAACATGGATGGACCTAGAGAACATTATGCTGAGTGAGTCTAGCCCAAAACTAAAGGACAAATACTGTAAGGTCCCACTGATGTGAACAGACATTCGAGAATCAGCTTGGAATATATCATTGGTAACAGAGACCAGCAGGAGTTAGAAACAGGGTAAGATAATGGGTAATTGGAGCTGAAGGGATACAGACTGTGCAACAGGACTAGATACAAAAACTCAAAAATGGACAGCACAATAATACCTAAGTGTAATGTAACTAGGTTGGAACACTGAATGAAGCTGCACCTGAAATATGTTTTTTTGTTTGTTTGTTTGTTTGTGTGTTTGTATCTTTTGTTTTTGTTTTTTTCTTTTTCCTTTTTATATATATATATTATTAGTATTATTATTTTAATTCTCTTCTCTATATTAACATTCTATATCTTTTTCTGCTGTTTTGCTAGTTCTTTTCCTAAATCGATGCAAATGTACTAAGAAATGATGATCATACATCTATGTGATGATACTAAGAATTACTGAGTGCATTTGTAGAATGGAATGATTTCTAAATGTTGTGTTAATTTCTTTTCTTTTTTTTGATTAATAAAAAAAATTAAGTTTAAAAAAAAAAAAAAGAAGAAGACACCTGCCCTACAAGAAATACTAAGGAGAGTTCTGATGACTGGAAAGAAGACAGGAGGGAGCTCTGGAGGAGGGCACTGAATTAAAGAGTACCAGTAAGAGTAATTTAAAGTATAAAAAGAGAGAGAAATAGAAGAATACATATCTGACAAATAAAAACCGAAGGATAAGATGGTAGATTAAAGAAATGCCTTCACAGTAATAAATTTAATATTAATGGACTAAACTCACCAATCAAAAAGTAAAGACTGGCAGCATGGATTAAGAAATATGATATCTATCTACTGCTCTGAAGACACTCATCTTAGACCCAAGGACATAAACAGATTGAAAGTGAAAAATGGAAAAAGACACAAAACAGATATGAAGAGGCAGAAGAAAAGCTGAGCGAACTACAAGGCAGGACAACTGAATTCAATGCACAAAAGAACAAGCTGTATGCAAGCTGTAACCAAAATCACACAGAACTAGCTACAATATCATACAAAATAGACTTTAAATGTAAAGACATCAAGAGAGATAAGGAAGAACACTACATATTAATAAAAGGGACAACTCACCAAAAAGAAATAACAATCATAAATGTTTATGCTTCTAAACAAGGAACTCCAAAGTACATGAGGCAAACACTGGCAAAACTGAAGGGAGCAACAGATGTTTCAACAATAAGTGCACCTTCTCTTCTGCTCCCAATATGGAGCATATACAAGTAGTTGCCAATGAAGCAGGCTTTGTCAGATTATATGATACAGAATCACAAACTTGCAAAGAGAAGTGCTAAAAATGGATGGCTCACTGGAATGCTACCTTTTGACCTAGCCTGGGTCTCTAGAGAACTTAATCTTGTTACAGTAGCAAGTGATCAAACAGACAATCTACTATATACAAGGGAAAGCAAATAAAACAGTTCAGACTACTCAACTAGCACTCTGGAGGCAAGAAGGCAGTGGTATGAAATATTCAAGATTCTGAAAGATAAAGATTTCTAGCCAAGAATTCTGTACCCAGACAAATTGTCCTTCAAAACTGAGGGAGAGATTAAGGTTTTCACAGACAAAGAAGTCCTGAAAGAATCTGTCAACAAGAGACCAGCCCTACAAGAAACACTTAAAAGGAATTCTGTCAGCTGAAAAAAAGGGACAGGAGAGGGAGGTTTGGAAGAGGGCACAGACCTAAGGGTAATTTAAAGAATAAAAAGAGAAAAAAGGAAAAGAATATATAGATCTGACAAATAAAATTAAAAAGATATGATGGTAGATTCAAGAAATACCTTTTCAGTAATAACTCTGAATGTTCACAGACTAAATTTACCAATTACAAGATAGAGACTGGCAGAATGGATTAAGAAACATACTACAGCTATATGCTGCTTACAAGAGACTCATCTTAGACACAAGGATACAAACAGACTGAAAGTAAAAGGATGGAAAAAGATTTTCCAGGCAAGCTGTAACCAAAAGAAAGCAGGAGTAGCTATATTAGTATCAAACAAAATATAATTTAAATGTAAAGACATCATAAGAGACAAGAAGGACACTACATATTAATTAAAGGGTCAATTCACCAAGAAGATACATCAATCATAAATGTTTATGCTCCCAGTCAAGGAGCTCCAAAGTACATGAGACAAACACTGGCAAAACTGAAGGGGGTAATAGATGTTTCAACAATAACAGTATATTTCAATACACCACTCTCCTCTATAGATAGAACAATGAGACAGAAGATCAACAAGAATATAGAGAACTTAAATAACTTGATAAATGAATTATAACTAACAGACGTATATAGGTCATTGCACCCCCCAAAACAAGGATATTAATTCTTCTCTAATGCTCATGGAACATTCTCTAGGATAGATCATATGCTGGGGCACAAAACATGTCTTTATAAACTTAAAAACATTTAAATTATTCAACGTACTTTCTCTTATCACAATGCGATGAAGGTGAATCTCAATAACCACCAAAGAATGAGAACAGTCACAAATATATGGAGATTAAGTAACACACTCTTGAACAACAAGTGGGTCAAATAAGAAATTACTAGAAAAATCAGTAGCTATCTGAAGTTGAATGAAAATGAGAATACAACTTATCAGAACTTATGAAATACAGCAAAGGCTGTGCTGAGAAGGAAATTTACTGCCCTAAATGCCTATCTTAAAAAACAAGAAAGAGCAAAAATCAAGGACTTAACAGCACACCTGGGGGAACTTGAGAGAGAACAGTAAACTAACCCCAAAGCAAACAGAAGAAGAGAAATAACAAAGATTAAAGCAAAGATAAATGAATGGGAGAACAAAAGAACAACAGAAAGAATCAACAAAACCAAATGTTAGTTCTTTGAGAAAATCAACAAAATTGATGGACCACTAGCAAGACTGACAAAGGAAAAAAAGAGAGAGGATGCAAACAAACAAAATCAGAAATGAGACAGGGTGTAGTACCACATCTGAAGAAATAAAATAAATCATAAGAGATATTATGAACAACTATACACCAACAAACCGGATAACTTAGATGAAACGGACAAATTCGTAGAGACACACGAACAAGCTACACTGACTCAGGAAGAAATAGAAGGTCTCAACAAACCAATAACAAGTAAAGAGATTCAATCAGTCATCAAAACTCTTCCTACAAAGAAAAGGCCAGGGCCAGATGGCTTCACAGGGGAATTTCATCAAACATTCCAAAAAGAACTAATACCAAACCTGCTCAAATTTTTCAAAAAACTTGAGGAAAAAGGAACTCTACCTAACTCGGTTTATGAAGCTAATATCATTTTAATACCAAAACCAGCTAAAGATGCCATAAGAAAGGAAAACTACAGGCCAATCTCCCTAAAGAACATAGATGCAAAAATTCTCAATAAAATATTAGCAAACTGAATCCAACAACACATTAAAAGAATTATACACCATAATCAAGTGGGGTTTATACCAGGAATGCAAGGATGGTTCGACACAAGAAAATCAATTAATGTAATACATCACATTAACATATTGAAAAGGGAAAAATCACATGATCATCTCAATTGATACCGAAAAAATATTAGACAAAATTCAGCATTGTTTTCTGGAAAAAAAAAAAAACACTCCAAAAGATAGGAATCAAAGGTAATTGCCTTAATACGATAACTGGAATACATGGAAAGCCAATAGCCAGCATCATACTCAATGGAGAGAGACCGAAAACTTTCCCCTTAAGATGAAGTACAAAAAAGGATGCCCACTGTCACCACTATTATTCAACGTTGTGCTAGTTCTATTTAGAGCAATCAGGCAAGACAAAGAAATAAAGGCATCCAAATTAGAAAGGAAGAAGTAAAACCCTCATTATTTGCAGTAGATATGATACTATCCTTAGAAGATCCTGAGAAATCTACAGCAAAGTTACTTGACCTAATAAATTCAGTGAGGTGGCAGGATATAAAATTAATGTGCAAAAATCAGTAACATTGTTATACACAAGCAATGACCTAGCTGAAGAGACAGTTAAGGGAAAAATTCTATTCAAATTAGCAACTAAAAGAAGTACTTAGGAATGAACTTAACTATGGATGAAAAGGACTCATACAAAGAAAACTACCTAGCATTGCTAAAAGAAATCAAAGGAGATCTAAACAGGTTGAAAGACATTCCCTGTTCATGGATAGGAAGGCTAAATATAGTTAAGATGTCAATTCTCCCCAAATTCATCTACAGATTCAACCCAGTACCAATCAAAATTCCAACAACCTACTTTGAAGATTTGGAAAAGCTAACTATCAAATTCATCTGGAAGGTAAAGAGACCCCAAATAGCTAAAAGCATCCTAAAAAAAGAAGAACAAAGTGGGAGGATTAACATTCCCTGACTTTAAAACCTATTTAAAGCCACAGTGGTCAAAACAGCACAGTACTGGCACAAGAACAGAAGCACTGACCAATGGAATTGAATCGAGAGTACAGAAAGAGACCACCAAATCTATGGTCAACTGATTTTTGACAAGGCCCCCAAATCCTCTGTACAGGGACAAAATAGTCTTTTCAATAACTGGGCATGGAAAACTGGATATCAATAGCCAAAGAATGAAAGAGGACTCTTATATTACACTCTACACAAAAATTAATTCAAAGTGGATCAAACACCTAAATATAAGAACTACCACCATAAAGCTTCTAGAAGAAAATGTAGGGAAACATCTTCGGGACCTAGTAATAGGAAGTAGCTTCCTGAACTTTACACCCAAAGCACAAGCAATACAAAAAACAGATAAATGGAAACTCCTCAAAATCAAATGCTTTTGCGCCTCAAAAGACTTTGTCAAATAGGTGAAGAGGCAGCCAAAGCAATGCGAGAAAATATGTGGAAATCACATATTGGACAAAGGTTTCATTTCCTGTATATACAAAGAAATTATACAACTCAATAACAAAAGAACAAGCAACCCAATTATAAAATGGACTAAAGATATGAATAGGCATTTTTCTGAAGAGCAAGTACAGATGGCCTAAAAGCACATGAAGACATGCTCATTTTCATTAGCTGTAAGGGAAATGCAGACCAAGACTACAATGAGATACCATCTCACACCTGTAAGAATGGCTGCCATTAAACAAACAGGAAACTATAAATGTTGGAGAGGATGTGGAGAAACTGGGACACTTATGCACTGTTGGTGGGAATGTATAATGGTGCAGCCACTATGAAAGACTGTTTGGCGTTTCCTAAGGAAATTAAATACCAAGTTGCCTTATGACCCAGCAATAGCACTATTTGGTATATACTCAGAAGAGCCGAAAGCAACGACACAAACATACATCTGCACACTGATGTTCATAGCAGCATTATTCACAATCTCCAAAAGATGGAAATAAACCAAATGCCCATGAACAGACGAGTGGATCAACAAAATGTAGTCTATACATATGATGAAATATTACGCAGCAGTAAGACAAAATGATGAACTAAAGAACATGACAAGTTAGACGAGCCTTCAGGACATGATATTGAACGCAATCAGCCAGATACAAAAGGATAGATACTGTATGATTCCACTTTTATGACCAGAATAAAGGTAGAAGCAGAGGCTCATTAATACAGACTATAGGGGACTTACGAGATACACAGAAGCTAGAGATGGGTGAACTGTTAGCTAATGAGACTGAACTCCAATGTAAGGGAATAGATAGGAGTGAAGGTGGTTCTCTCTGGGTCTGTAAGTAATGTTACCACATTGAAGATGAGCAAGATTGAAACAGGTTTTATAGACCTATGAGTCCCACTGATTAACATTAGAAATATGAATTAGTTCTCACAAGAACAACTTCAAAAATATGATTCATATACAAAGAGTGTTTAAGTCTAGGGTACACGGGGAAAACTGCTATTGCATGCTAAGAGCTCCATCTCCCTACCCCCTATTAGTGAGAGACCCTTCCAATATGAAAAATTTAGAATTGCATAGCCCAACGACCCCTAAAGAGAGGGATGGAAAGATCAAAGGTGATGGTGGAGTTATACACAGAAGATAGGATTTAAGAAATGAATATGAATGCTGAATCATTAAATTGTCATCTCTTTCAGTCTCTAGTATTTTAGAGCAGTTTAGAAGTAAAAACCTAAAATTGTGGAACTGCAACCCATGTCAAACTCAGAAATAGGTTCTACAACTAATGGTGATGCTGTATTTTGAAATTTTTAGGTTTTTTTGTATGTATGTCATTTTTCACAAAAAAAGAAGGAAAAAAGTCAATCGTGATGATAAAAATATATTTAAGCCCTCTAGCCTCCTATATTCTGGAGCAGCTAGAAGAAAAATATGAGGATTTTTGGTAGCCCATGACAAACACTGAGCTGGGATCTGTCCTGTAACTAACTGTTAAAGAGTGCTTTGAGAACTATTGCTTTATTTCTTTGCTTTGTTTATATGTTACACTATACAAAAAAAAAGTTAAAAATCAAAAAAAAAAAAAAGTGTACATTGAAAAGACCAGAACTAACTTTATACTTAATGGTGAAAGAGTGAATGCTTTCCCTCTAAAAAACACAAGGATGCTCACTGTCACCACTTCTAACACTGGAAGTTCTTGCCAGAACAACTAGGCAAAAAAGAGAAATAAAAGGCATCTAAATTATAAAGGAAGAAGTAAAACATTTCCTATTTGCAAATGATATGATTCTATATACAGAAAATCCTGAAAAATCTGTAGCAAAGCTGCTAGAGCTAAGAAATGAATTCAGTAAAGTGGCAGGGTATAAATGTGCACCCAAAAATCAGTAGTATTTCTATACACACGCAATAAACAACTGGATGAAGAAATCAAGTAAAATGTTCTATTTACAATAGACAACTAAAAGAATCAAATATCTAGGAATAAACCTAGCCAAGAATGTAAAGTACTTATTCAGAGAAAATCACAAAACATTGCTAAAAGAAAGCAAAGACAACCTAAAATAAATGGAAAAACATTCCATGGTCGAGGACTGGAAGAATAAATATCGTTGCAATAGCAATCCTATCTATTCCAAAGCAATTTATGGATTCAATGCAAACTTTCAACAACCTTCTTCGCAGAAATGAAAAACTCAAACATCAAAATTTATATGGAAGAGTAGGACCCCAAAATAGCTAAAGCCATCTTGAAAAAGTAAAATGAAGTTGGAGGGCTCATACTTCCTGAACTTAAAACTGATTTCAAAGCCACAGTAATCAAAACAGATGGTATGGACACAAAGACAGACATACAAACCAATGGAATTGAACTGAGAGCTCAGAAATCAACTCACATTTTATGGCCAATTGATTTTGGCAAGGTGGCAAAGACGACTAAATTGGGAAAGCATAGTGTCTCTTCCACAAACAGCGAAAACTGAATGTGCATTTGCAAAAAGAAAAGGAGGATCCCTATTCTCAAATCATATACAAAAATCAACTTAAATGGAGCAATGACCTAAACATAAAGAGCAAGAATTATCAAATTTCTAGAAGAAAATGTAGAAAAGCATCTTCAGAACCTTTTGTTAAGGGAATGGTTTCTTAATTTCACATCAAAAGCACAAGCAAAAATATACAGATAGATAAATAGAACATCATCAAAATTTAAAACTTTAATGCATCAAAGGACTTTATCATGAAAGTAAAATGACAACCTACACAATGGGAGAAAACATTTAGAATCCACATTATAGATAAAGGATTAATATCCAGAATATATAAAGAAATCCTTAAAACTTAACAACAAAAAGACAAAATCCAATTTTAAAACGGGCAAAAGAATTGAATAGACATCACTACAAAGAACATGTACCAATGAGCAGCAAGCACATGAAAAGAAACTCAACATCATTAGCCATCAGGGAGGTGAAAATCAAAACCACAATGAAATACCATTTCATATCCAATAGGATGGCTGCTATTAAATAACAATTGTTGGTGAAGATACAAAGAAATAGAAACACTGCTGGTGGGAATGTAAAATGGTGTAGCCACTGTGAAAGACAGTTTTGCAGTTTCTCAGAAAGCTAAGTACAGAACTAACATATGGCCCAGTAATTTCCCTGCTAGGTATGTAACCAAAAGAACTGAAAGCACATGCATGTTCATAGCAGCATAATTCACAACTGCCAAAAGATGGAAGCAACCCAAAGGCCCATCAATCGGTGAACAGACCAATAAAATGTAATATAGATAGATAGATAGAGAGACATACATACACAATAGAATATCCAGCTGTAAAAAGGAATGAGTCCTGATACATGCAACAACATGAATGAACCTTGAAGCCATCATAACGAGTGAAATAAGCCATACACAAAAGGACAAAAATTATCTTATTGATTTGAAACTATTAGAATAAGTAAACTCACAGACAGAATCTAGGAAATAGGTTCATTCATGTGAATGTTCTCAAAAACATGAATACAGCATTACTCTTAAGGACCCAAAAGTTAAAACAATCCAAGTGTTCATCAACTGATGGATGAATAAAATGTTGTACATGGAATGTTATTTGCCAATAAAATTAAAAGTGGATCAATGTGGTGCAATGAGACACTTCAGGGCTCTGTTCCCCATAGAGGATTTGAACAGCCAGCAAGAACTAGCAGAAACATCTTTCTCAAAGATCCAGACAAGTTAAAGGATTGCAGTAACAGGGCAAGCAAAAAATTTTAAAAAGGCCACTTAAAAGCAGTCCAAGACACTCAAAAAAAATTCCAAATGGGATAAATTCAAACAGACCCACTCCATGACATATCACCATCAAACCATCCAATGCTAAAGATAAAGAATTCTGAAAGCCACCTGAGAGAAGCAGTATGTCACACAAGGGAGCCTCAGTAAGATTAACTGCCAATTTCTTATCAGAAACCATGGGGACAAGAAGGCAACGATATGACAAATTTAAAGAGCTGGAAGCAAACAACTGCCAACAAAGAATCCTATATCCAGCAAAACTATCTTTCAAAAATGAGGACAAGATTACAACATTCCCAGATAAAATCTAACAGAATTAATCATCACAACACCGGCCTACAAGAGATACTAAAGAGAGTTCTGTAGTTTGAAAGGAATGGACAGTAGATAATAGAGCAAAGCTGCATGGAGAAATAACGCACTCTGATAAGGGTGAAAATAAGTATAAAATGTAAGGACAAGTCACTAGTTTTGGATTCAAGGCACAAACATGATTTGTGATAAGAACTACCAAAGGTGGGAGACAGAGGGGTACAGGAACATAGTTTGCATATACCATTGAAGTTAACTTGCTATCTCAACTAGAATGTTACAAATTTAGGATGTTACATTTCATCTCTGTGGTAGATACAATGGAAATATCTGAGAAAATGCAAGCTCACAGAAACAAAAAAGAGAGTACAGGTTCCTAGGGGTGGGGAAGCAGAGGGAATGGCGAGTGAATGCCTAACGGGCATACGGTTTCTATTTGAGGAGATGGGAAAGTTTTAGTAATACAAGCATTACACAACATTGTGAATATGAGTAATCCCTTTTGCATGGTATGCTTGGGAGTGGCAGGAATGGTAAAGTTTGTTACATATATGAAAGTTTATGTTTCATATATGTATGTTACATATATGTTCCTCTTTTTTTTTTTTTTTTAAAGAGAAATTGCAGCACCAAGAGACTGAGAAAACCTTCTCAACTGAAAGGGGGGGAAGAGAGAAATGAGATGAAATAAAGTGTCAATGGCTGAGATTCCAAACAGAGTCAAGAGGTTATCCTGGAGGTTATTCTTACGCATTAAATAGATACCACCTTTTTAGCTTAGGTGTAATGGAGAGGCTAGAGGGATCCGCCCAAAAATGTAGAGCTGTGTTCAAGTAGCCATGTTTCTTAAAGATGACTGTATAATGATATAGCTTACGCAGTGTGACTGTGTGATTGTGAAAACCTTGTGTCTGATGCTCCTTTTATCTACCTTATGGACAGATGAGTAAAACACACGGATTAGAAATAAATAAATAATGGGGAAACAAACGTTAAAATAAATTTAATAGATTGAAATGCTAGTGATCAATGAAAGGGAGGCGTAATGGGTACGGTATGTACGAACTTTTTTCTGTTTTCTTTTTATTTCTTTTTCTAAGAAATAAAATATTTTTTTTTATTTTTTTATTTGATGCAAATGTTCTAAGAAATGATCGTGATGATGAATATACAAAAAAAGTTCATGTTATATATTGTTTTGGTTTGATTAAAAAATAAATTTAAAAAAAGCAGTTGAAGAGACAATGACAATTAATTAAATAGATGCACCTGGATTGGATTTAATACTGGAAGAGTAGAAAAGGCCTCAAAGGACATTATGGAAAATATGAAAAATTGGATATAGACTGTAAGTTCTATTATTGTTAAATTTCTTGAACTTAATAACTACATTTGAAGTTGATATTGATAAGTGAATATCCTTATCCTAAAGTTGATATTCACATGAATGAATATCCTTGGTCTTAGGAAATGTACATGGCAATATTAAGTGTTCAAGGAGCCTGATGTATACAACCTACTCAAGTGTTCAGCAAATGTGGTGATAGGTAGATGGATAGATAGCTGGATAGACAGATGGAATGACAGGTTAATGAACAGACAGAATGCTGTGGTAAATGAGGTAAAAATGTCAAAATTGTTTGACACTGATCTGATTATCGGGGGGAATAGGAATATGTTGGAGTTCTCTGAATGAGGCCTGTACTATTATTTTTTTTTAACTGCTCTGTAAGTCTGAAAGTATTTCAAAATAAAAAGTTTTTTAAAAAAGAAAAAACTGAAGTGACTTGTATATATGCTAGGATATGGATGAATCTTGAAAACCAGTCTGTGGCGTAACTGAAAGCCAGTCACAGAAGACTACATCCATTTAAGTGAAATGTCCAGTGCAGGTCAATTACAGACACAGACAATAGCTTAGTGGTTACTTAGGGCAAAGAGAATTGGGTGAAAGAGGCGAGTGCTAAACAAGTTTCTTTTGGGGGTGAGAAAATTGTTCTAAAATCTACTGTAGTGATGGTTGCACAATTCTGTGAATATACTTAAAACCATTAAATGGTACACTCTAAATGATGAATAGTAACATGTGAATTATATCTCAATAAAGCTATTTAAAAATAGTAATGGCTTTACATAAATGGAGTCCAACCTCCTCTTCTTATATTCATTCAGACCTCTAGAACCCGCATGTTATTATCTCTAGTAATTTACCACATAAATTTACCTGCATAAATTATCTCTAGTAATTTACCACAAGAATCCTCCATTTCAAGCACACAGATCAGATCCTTGGAACCAGAACACACCACACTTATCTTCAAGCCCAAATCTCTATCCAGACCAGGCCCTTACCCAACACAGAAGACATCCAAACCATAACCATAACCATTATTTTAAACTTTTTATTTTCACTTTTCAGTTCAAATCCTATTTCTTTCTTATCCTATTTTTCTAAGGCTCAGAAAAAGGGTCAGGTGTCATCTTACTCATCCTTTTGCTCAAAATTGGCTGTTATTCAATTTCTATTTCCATTTACTTTTTCCTCCTTATCATTCCAAAATTGTTTTAAAAATTTAACCATTTTGTTAGTCCACCTGTCCACATATCCTTACTTGATATAGTACACTAAGAGGGAGGATGGGACTTCCGGGTCAAGACGGCAGCTTAACAATGTGCGCGTTTTAGTTCGTCCTCCAGAACAACTACCAAATAACCAGAAACAGTACAGAACAGCTCCTGGGGCCACGTAAGTGACCAGACACACAGCGTACCCCAGTCTAGACCAGTTGGAGCGACTGCAAGCACCCCCCAGAACCGTGAGTTGCCAAAGCTAGGGCAGCCAGTGCTCCTCCCCCACAAGCCACTTCCCAGAGGGGAAAGGAAAGGACTTTGCCAGCAGCAGGGACTGGGCACAATCAAACGTCAATTGTGGAACTAATTAACAAATTGTGACTACTAAAAATAGGCCCCCAGCTTAGGTGAACCTGATCAAAGCAGAGGTTGCTCATTTTTGCCCCAGCACCAAGGGGGCAGGACTGACAGAAAAAGGGGGAAAAAAAAAAAGAAGGAAACAGAGGTTTTTGTGGCTGTGTATCTACAAAGGCTTGACTGCCTCTGGATACAGCAGCAGGACTTTTCAGGCTGCAACTGCCCCAGGCATAGGCAGAAGTGAGCTCTTTGGGGTGCTTGTCTGGCCTTCCACAGGGGAGGGGTGAAGCCCAACTCAGGTGGGATCCTTCCCTCAAGAAATTCAGACCCCAGGGCTTGGTAATTTGAAGACATTAAAACCAGCCTACAACCTCTCCTCTGTCTCCACCACGCCCCCAACAGGGAGAGTCTGCCAAAGTTAAAGGTACCGCATCATCTTATGCTGGTGGGACCTGCAGTCAGAAAAGCACCACACACAGGACAGGATAAGAAAAACAGAGTCCAGAGACTTCACAGGAAAGTCTTTCAATCTGCTGGGTCTCACCCTCAGGGAAAACCAACGCAGGTGATTCTTTCCTCCTGATAGTAGGTCAGTTTGGTCTGGGAAAATCTGGCTGGGGTCTATAATATCTAAGTAGACCCTCCTAAGTGTGTGTGTGGGGGGGGAAGCACCACACAAGCAGGGCAAGAAACAAGAAAACAAGAACTGAAAAATTCTCCTCTGTTAAACAAAACTTAAGCTGAAGGTCCAGATAAAGTTGAACGGAACATCAAAGAACAGATAGACAACAAATTCATACAGCAAGAAAACCCTAGATAAAAGAAGTGAAAGCAATCTCCAGAACAAACTAATTAAGGAAATTAAATGCCTAGACACCAGCAAAAAATAACAAATCACACTAGGAAAATTGAAGATATGGCCCAGTCAAAGGAACAAACCAACAATTAAAATGACATACAGGAGCTGAAACAATTTTAATTGAGAATGTACGAACAGACATGGAAAAACTCATCAAAAACCAAAATCAATGAACTGAGGGAAGATATAAAGAAGGCAAGGAAAGAACAAAAAGAAGAAACTGAAAGTCTGAAAAAACAAATCGCAGAACTTATGGGAATGAAAGACATAGTAGAAGAGATGAAAAAAACAATGGAAATCTACAATGGTAGATTTCGAGAGGCAGAACACAGGATTTCTAAACTGGAAGACGGAACATCTGAAATCTGACAAGAAACAGAAACCATAGGAAAAAAAATGGAAAAATATGAGCAGGGACTCAGGGACTTGAAAGACAATATGAAGCACATGAATATACGTGTTGTGGGTGTCCCAGAAGGAGAAGAGAAGGGAAAGGAGGAGAAAAACTAATGGAGGAAATTATCACTGAAAATTTCCCAAATCTTATGAAAGACTTAAAATTACAGATCCAAGAAGTGCAGCATACCCCAAAGAGAATAGATCCAAATAGACGTACTCCAAGACATTTAATAAGCAGAATGTCAGAGGTCAAAGAGAAAGAGAGGATCTTGAAAGCAGCAAGAGAAAAGCAATCCATCAAATACAAGGGAAGCCCAATAAGACTATGCGCAGATCTCTCAGCAGAAACCATGGAGGCGAGAAGACAGTGGGATAATATATATAATTATTAAGAGAAAAACTGCCAACCAAGAATTCAATATCCAGCAAAATTGTCCTTCAAAAATGAGAGAGAAATTAAAACATTTTCAGACAAAAAATCACTGAGAAAATTTGTGACCAAGAGACCAGCTCTGCAAGAAATAATAAAGGGAGCACTAGAGACAGATACGAAGACAGAAGAGAGAAGTGTGGAGAAGAGTGTAGAAAGGAAGAGTGTAAAAAGAAGGAAAATTAGATATTACACATAAAATCCAGAAGGCAAAATAGTAGAAGAAAGTACTACCCATGCAGTAATAACCCTGAATTTTAACGGATTAAACTCTCCAATCAAAAGACATAGCCTGGCAGAATGGATTAAAAAACAGGACCCATCTATATGCTGTCTCTACTCAAAGGACACGAAGCCAAGGACACAAATGGACATTTACACACCAATGTTTATAGCAGCATTATTAACAATTACCAAGACATGGAAACAGCCAAAATGTCCATCAACAGACAGTTGGCTAAACAAACTGTGACATTTACATAAGATGGAATATTATGCAGCTGTAAGACAGAATAAAGTTATGAAATATGTAACAACATGAATGGACCTTAAGGACATTATGCTGAGTGTGATTAGCCAGAAACAAAAAGACAAATACTGTATGGTCTCACTGATATAAACTGACATTAGTGAATAAACTTGGAATATTTCCTTGGTAACAGAGACCATCAGGAGATAGAAATAGGGTAAGATATCAAGTAATTGGAGCTGAAGGGATACAGATTGTGCAACAGGACTGAATATAAAAACTCAGAAATGGACAGCACAATATTACCTAACTGTAATACAATTATGTTAAAACACTGAATGAAACTGCATATGAGAATGATAGAGGAAGGAGGGCTGGGGCATAAATGAAATCACAAAAAAAGATAGACGATAAAGATTGAGATGGTGTAATCTAGGAAAGCCTACACTGTATAATGATAGTGACTGTACAAATTTAAAAATGTTTTTGCATGAGGAAGAACAAAGAAATGTCATTACTGCAGTGTGTTGAAAATAGATGGTAATTAATATTTTAAAATTTCAACTAATGTGTGAGACTAAAGCAAAATATGTTTATTTGGTACAAATCTATACTTTGACTAGTGCATCTCCTAATATAACTTATGTAGATAGTTGACTGAACACCTTAAGTACATGGAACTCTGTACAGCACATGAGATTTTGTTGGTTTGTCCAGGTGATGGCCTGATGAATCCCAGAGTGATTTGATCGGTGAGTGGGAAAGTATTTGCAAAGTCCCCTTCGGGGAATGGTGAGAACGGGGGAAACTCAACTTTCCCAAGTTGAATTCTTGATATTCTCACAAGCAGTGTGGACAACCAAAGCTATAGGCTGAGCCCCCAGTCTTGGGGTTTGTTCATATGAAACCTAACCCCACAGGGGATAGGTCAAGCCTACTTAAAATTAAGCCTAAGAGTCACCCCCCAAGAGAACCTTTTTTGTTGCTCAGATGTGGCCTCTCTCTCCAGCCAACACAGCTAGCAGACTCGCAACCCTCCCCCTGTCTACGTGGGACATGACTACCAGGGGTTTGGATCTTCCTGGCAGCGTGGGACAGAAATCCCAGAATAAGCTGAGATTCAGCATCAAGGGATTGAGCAAAAATCTAGAATGAGCTGAGACCCAGCATCAAGGGATTGAGAAAACCTTCTGGACCAAAAGGGGGAAGAGTGAAATGAGACAAAGTGTCAATGGCTGAGAGACTCCAAACAGAGTCGAGAGGTTATCCTGGAGGTTATTCTTACGCATTAAGTACATATCACCTTGTTATCCAAGATGTAATGGAGAGGCTGGAGGGAACTGCCTGAAAATGTACAGCTGTGTTCCAGTTAGCCATGTTTCTTGATGATGATTATATAATGATATAGCTTTCACAATGTGACTGTGTGATTGTGAAACCCTTGTGTCTTATGCTCCTTTTATCTACCTTGTCAACAGATGAGAGGAACATATGGAATAAAAATAAATAATAGAGGGAACAAATGTTAAAATAGATTTAGTTTGAAATGCTAGTGATCAATGCAAGGGATCAGTAAGGGGTATGGCCTGTAAAAAATTTTTTTTGTTTGTTATATTTTTCTGTTGTCTTTTTATTTCTTTTTCTGAATTGATGCTAATGTTCTGGGAAATGATCATGATGATGAATATGCAACTATGTGATGATACTGTGAATTGCTGAGTGTATGTGTTTGGAATGTTTGTGTTTCTTGTAATTTTTTTTAATTAATAAAAAATTTTAAAAAATAAATTTAAAAAAAGGGGGGAGGATGAGACTGGCAAAAAAGTCAGGGTAGTCTAACAACATTTAAATTTAGTATTTTCAAACTTCAATTTTGCATCCCTACCCCCACCCCACACACACACACATGAATCCCCTATGGTCTCTTCTTTTTTCCTCCTACCAGACCTTATAATACTAATAATTCCTGAAAACCAATTAGTGGAAATTAAGGAGCTATTACACACATATACAAGGCTATCAGCTAGCCACCAGCTTCTCTTTTTAAATGTAATATATTTGAACATATACATGAAGATAGATTTTAATGGATAACTCTTAAATGGAAAAAATCTCTGAAGTCATATGACTTCTAAAGTTTAATACAAAGTATCATAGGTACAATAACTCAAAGATGTTTGACTTATTAAGTTCAAACTCTTCTTTTCCTTCTGGGCAGTCTAACTTCTGAACTACAAGCCAAAAGTGATAGAATCTCCTCAAAGAAATAAAAATAATTTCTTTACATTCTAAATTAATATTAAACAAAACTACTCAAAAGTGACCTTAGATGCTGACAGATAGATAAGTAACAAAATAAACAAGATACAAGACTATATACATGACAGTCAGGAAGACAGCAGAACAGGATAGGTCAAATTCACCCCTGTTCAAAGGAACAGCTAGAGAAGTGATGGGAAGGCAACCGGGACTGCGATTCCAGGATATAAGTGACCTGGGGAGGGTCTTCTACACCACCAGGGAGGCCCAGGTTGCACAACCTGAAGAACTGAGAAGCAGAGAATTAGAGACAATCCAGCTAGTTCAAAAAGCCTAACTAACGTGCCTCTTTCCAAACAAAGGCCTGGAGCCCTCAGGAATTGACAGACAGGGAGAAGGGACTAGGAAGTAAGCCAAGTCACATTCCTTGAACGAGCTGCCACCACCCAATAACCTGTGACTCTTCTCATGCCCCATGCACCTGAACCAATTCACCCGTGTTTCCCACCAGGCTACCCAAGCATCCCTACCCCACATTCCCGCCCTGCTCACATGCATACACGGGCCTCAGCCCAACCCACCTCTTCTACAAAAACACACAATCTCGCCCCACCCTTCTGAGACCTGCACACCCCCGCCCAACCCCTTGACCCACACCTCCCCCTCCCTGCCTCCTGCAGGAAGTCACCTGCACATCCACACTGCAGGCGCTTACCTTCATACCAAGGCCACACCTGCCCCCAGCTCATATAGTAGAGCAACCCTACCCAACCCCCACGCCCTGCAGCTCTGTGCCTCACACATCAGCCTCCAGGCCTCCCGCCCCAGGCCCACACATTACCACCCCTGACATGCCTTCCAAGCTCTGGGCAAGCTATGACCTGTGCATCCAGGCCACCCCCACCCCCAAGCCCCCATCTGCCTCACATCCTGCCCTACCTCTACCCCCAAAGCCACACCCTGCTCCTGTGCTCCCTCCATGGCCCCCGCATTGCACCTCCACAACCCAGCACCCACATCCCACGCTCACAGGCACCAGTGAAGCACCCCGACCTGTGCCCATACCTGCGCAGCAACCCATTACTGCACTGTTACATTCCGCCTCACACATCAAACCCGCAAATACAAAGTTTTAGACTACTTGAAGGAAATTCACTTTCAAAGTAATCCTATCAAGTTATTTACATGCTCAAAGGCAAAAGAAGATCACTAAGCATATGGAGATGTAGACAGGTGTAGCCCAGACTAATTGACCAAATTAAAACATCGGAGAAGACATAGACTTTGGAACAACTAATCAAAGATGTTCATACCACTCTACTGAATAAAACCAACGGGATATAATGACATAAAGGAGATCAAGAAGACATTAGGAGAGCATAAAGAGGAATCATAATAGAAAAATATCAGATATTACAGGGATTAAAGATGCTGTAGACCAAATTAAAATATACTAGAGACGCACAACAGCAGATCTGAAGAGACAGAAGAAAGATTATGGGAACTAGCAGACAGGACAACCAATTTCAATTGCATAAAAGAACAAAAAAGATGGAAAAATCTGAACTGGATCTCAAGGAAATGATGGACAAAACAAAATGCACAAATGTAAGAATCAGCAGTGTCCCAGAAGGAGAAGAGAATAGTAAAGGGCTAGGAAGATTAATTGAGATATAATGGGGGAAACTTCCATACCCTTGTGAAAGACATACATATGCAAATCAAAGAAGCTCAATGAACTCCAAAGAGAATATATCCAAAAAGGCACACCCTAAGATACTTACTATTCAGTCTATCAACTGTTGAAGAGAAGCAGAAAATCTTGAAAGCAGCAAGAGAAAAACAATATGTTACATACAAGGGAAACCACATAAATCTGAGTTTGGATTACTCAACTGGCAAATAAAGGAAGAGAAATAAGAGATTAAAGTAGAAATAAATAAACTGGTAAACAATAAAACAACAGATAAAATCAATAATCCAAAAGTAGGTTCTTTGAGAAAATCAATAAAATTGATGGATTACTAGCTAGACTAAAAAAGAAAAAAAGAGGATGTAAATAAACAAAATCAGAAATGAGAGGGGGGCCATTACCATGGACCCTGAAGAAATAAAAAAAAATTAAGAGGAATATGAACAACTACAGGCCAACAAACTAGACAAGTTAGATGAAAGGGACAAATTTCTGGAACACACGAACAAGCTACATGGACTCAGCCATAAAAATCTTTCTACAAACAAAAGCCCAGGGCCAGATGGCTTCACAGGGGAATTTTATCAAGCATTCCAAAAAGAACTAACACCAATCCTGCTCAAACTCTTCTAAAAAATGGAGGATAAAGGCAAACTACCTAACTTAATAGACAAAGCTAACATCACTTCAATACCAAAACCAGTAAAGATGCCATAAGAAAGGAAAACTACAGGCCAATCTCCCTAATGAACTTAGATGAAAAACTTCTCAACAAAGCCTTAGCAAATCGAATCCAACAACACATTAAAAGAATTAGACACCATGACTAAGTGGGGTTTATACCAGGAATGCAAAGATGGTTCAACACACAAAAAATCAATCAATAAAATATAGCACTTAAAAAATCAAAAGAGGAAAATCACATGATCATCTCCATTGATGCTAAAAAAGCATTTGACAAAATTTAACACCCTTTTCTGATAAAAACAATTCAAAGGTAGGCTAAAAGGTAACTTCCTCAACATGATAAAGGGCATATATGAAAAACCCATAGCCACTATCATACTCAATGGTGAGAGACTGAAAGCTTTCCCCCTAATATCAGAAATGAGACAAGGATGCCCTCTGACACCAATGTTATTCAACATTGCTAGCAAGAGCAATCAGGGAGAAAATGAAATAAAAGCCATACAAATTGGAAAGGAAGAAATAAAACTTTTGTTATTTGCAGATGACACGATACTATACTTGGAAAACCCTGAGAAACTTACAACAGCGTTACTTGAGCTAATAAATTCAGCAAGGTGGCAGGATATAAAATTAATGTGCAAAAATCAGCAATGTTTTTATACACAAGCAATGACCTAACTGGGGCGTCAATTAAGGAAAATAACCCATTCAAAACAGCAATTAACAGAATCAAGTATCAAGGAATGAACTTAGCTAGAGTTGTAAAGGTCTTGTACACAGAAAACTATGGAACATTACTAAAAGAAATCAAAGAAGATCTAAATAGATGGAGAGACATTCCCTACTCATGTATAGGCAGGTGAAATGTAGTTAAAATGTCAATTCTACCCAAACTGATCTACAGATTCAACACAGTACCAATCAAAATTCCAATAACCTACTTTGAAGTCTTTGAAAAGATAGCTACCTGATTCATGTGGAAAGGAAGGAGACCCCAAATAGTTAAATACACCCTAAAAAAGAAGAACAAAGTGGAAGGATTAACATTTCCTAATTTTAAAACTTATTATAAAGCCAGTGGTCAAAATAGCATGGTTCTGGCACAAAAATAGAAGTATTGACCAATGGAATCAAATGGAGAGTGCAGAAATAGACCACCAAATCTATGGTCAACTGATCTTTGACAAGGCCCCCAAAACCACTGAACTGGTACAAAAGTCTTTTCAATAAATGAGCATGGAAGAACTGGATGTCAATAGCCAAAAGAACAAAAGAGGATCCTTACCACACACCCTATACAAAAATTAACTCAAAGTGGATTGAACACCTAAACATAAGAACTAGTACCATAAAACTCCTAGAAAAAAATGTAGGGAGGCATCCTCAAGACCTAGTAATTGGAGGTACCTACCTAAACTTTACACCCAAACCCACCAACTAAAGAAAAAATATGATAAATGGGAACTCCTCAAAATCAAATGCTTTTGTGCCTCAAAAGACTTTGTCAAAAAGGTGAAAAAGCAGCCAACTCAATGGGAGAAAATATTTGGAAATCACAATCAGAAAGAGTTTGATATCCTGTATACATAAAGAAATCATACAACTCAACAACAAAAGAACAAACAACCCAATTATAAAATGGGCTAAAGATATGAATAGAACAAATACAGATGGTTCAAAAGCACATGAAGAGATGCTCATTTTCACTGGCTATAGGGAAATGCAAATAAAAACTACAATGAGATACCACCTCACACCTGTAAGAATGGCTGCTATTAACAAAACAGGAAACGACAAATGTTGGAGAGAATATGGAGAAACTGGGACACTTACGCACCGCAGGTGGGAATGTATAATGGTACAGCCACAGACAGTTAAGCAACTGTCCTAGGAAACTAAATATGGAGTTGCCCTACGACCTGGCGATACCACTATTTAGTATATACTCAGAAGAGCTGAAAGCAGTGACACAAACAGAAATTTGAACACCGATGTTCATAGCAGTATTACTGAGTCACCAAAAGATGGAAACAATCCAAGTGCCCATCAACAGACAAGTGGATTAAGAAAATGTGGTAATGCATACAATGGAATATTATGTACCAGTAAGATGAAATGATTACCTGAAGCATATGACAAAATGAATGAGGTTTGAGGATATAATGTTGAGTGAAATAAGCCAAACCCAAAAGGATAGATACAACTCCACTTTTATGACCATGGTGAAGGTAAAATCAGAGGCTTATAATATAAAGTATAGGGGATCTAGAGACACTAGAAGCTAGAGATGGGTGAACAGTTAGCTAATGAGGTTGAACTTAAATGTAAGGGAGCAGATAGATGTGAAGGCAGTTCACTAGTGAGTGAATAAGTAATATTACCGTACAGAAGGTGAAAGTGATTGAAAGGGGTTGTATAGACCCATGTGTCCCACCAATTAACACTATAAATAAGTTCTAACATAAACTACTCTAAAGGTATGAACCCTGTACAAAGAGTGCATAAGTTCAGGGTATGGGGGAAAACTGCTATTGCATGCCATGCGCTACGTTTAACAGGAACACATTAACAGTACCACAGCAACACCAGGGGTAAATAACGGGGGGAGGGACAAGAGTTAAGGGGAGGTTTGGACTTTCTATTTGGTGAGGGTGTGATTCTCTTAGGAACAATGAAATTATCTAAAATTTAGAGTGTTAATGGACAGTTGACTTTGGACATTATACATGATGCCCAATGGATGGAAGTGGCTAAGGATAGATTGGCGAATGATAGTATCTACATATGAATGAATATTGTGCTGCTACAAGAAGGAACAAAGTTGTGAGGCATGCAACACTGTGAATGAATCTGTGGGATATTTGGTAAGCAAAATAAACCAGAAACAAAAGTACAAATATTATATGGTCTCATTTAGAAAATACTTAAAATAACGGCCTAAGCTCTTTCGCAGTCACATTTAGTCTGGAGCAGTAATTGTTATTTCTGGATTTTGAGAGACTGTTTTATATATGTATAACCTGGTATTCAGAGATAAGAACAAAGCTGATCAGGTTGGGATCGAGGTAATTCAGAATACGGGAGTAAGGAAGACATTGTCTGTATTTTAGATCCTCATCTACTCTTTCAGACCAAAGGAAAAAAGGTTTATTTTGTCCGGAACCTAAATCTTCTGTAGCATATAATCTAACTCAACCTGTCTGGATAGATCTCTTAAACAACCCAAACACAGGAAGCCCAGAGTAAGAACAAGGGCCTTTAATTTTGTATAGCTTAATGTAATGTCTGCATACATCCCAGAGTATATTAAGCAGATAAGCAAAAAGCATTGGCAGGGTGGGCCACAGTGGCTCAGTGGCAGAATTCTCGCCTGCTATGCCAGAGACCTACGTTCAATTCCCAGTTGCCTGCCCTTACAAAAAAATAAATATGCATTGGCAAAGTCCCTTGAGGGATGGGAGAAAAAAATATGGAACTATTAAACTTCACCAGCAGGGAAATCTTCTGATATTGTGTCAAACATCAGGGATACCCAAATCAATTGGCCAAGCCCTTGATCTTGAGCCTTGCTCTTTTGAAACTTACTCGGTAGTGGAGAAGCTTAGCCTACCTATAGGTATGCCTAAGAGTTACTTCTGGAGGATCTCTTTTATTGCTCAGATGTGGCCTCTCTCTAAGCCCAACTCTGCAAGTGAAATCATTGCCCTCCCCACTATGTGGGACACGACATCCAGGGGTGAGTCTCCCTGACAGCTTGGGAGATGACTCCCAGGGATGAGCCTGGCCCTGGGACCGTTCAATTCGACAGTGCCATCCTGACCAAAACGGGGAAAACAAATATAACAAATAAGGTGGCTGAGAGAGTTCAAACAGAGTAGAGAGGCTACTCTGGAGGTCACTCTTACACAAGCTTCAGTTAGATATTGCTACCTATCATAGCTTGCCAAACCCCAACCAAAACCATTCCTGCCAATCCTAAAGAACACCTAGAATGTTATATAAGATTCTACAAAGGGTCCAAACACTAGGATAACTTTTCAGAAACCTACAACCTCCAGATGAGTCCCTAGCCAGATAAGCCCTGAAATACAGAGGGGCCAACCTCTCCAGAACATCAACTATTTCCATCCCCCGTCCCATATTATGGACAGTCCTCTTCAATATGAAAAAGTTACATGGGCATAGCCCAAATACCCCTAAAGAGTGGGAAAAAGATCAAAGGTGATGGTGGAGTTATACAGAGAAGGTAACGTTTAACAAATAAGTATGACTGCTGAATCATTATATTGATATCTCTTTTAGGGTCCAGTTATCTTAGAGCAGATAGTAGTAAAAGCCTAAAACTGCAGAATTGTAACCCATACCAAACTCTGAAATTTGTTCTACAACTAATTGTTACAATGTGCTTTGAAATTTATTGCTTTCTTATATATATGTTATTTTTCACAAAAAAGAAAAAAAAAGTTGATTCTGATGATAAATGCACAGCTATATGATGATATGGTGAACCACTGGATGATTACATTTTATGTGAATATATAATATACATCAATGAAAAAAGATTAGAGCAATTGATTGTATTCTGCATAAGGAATAAGGGGGAAATAAGAATAACATTTTCAAAGGTGGAGGAAAAAACAGAGACAAAATGGTGGAAAATTAGGTGAGAACAGAATGAAGGAAAATTTACTTTATTGTCTATTTCTAATTTGGGGGTTCCTAACATGAGTTCTAAGGTATATTCATCGTATTATGTGTCAGCACAGAAACAATATAAACATATTTCATTTTGAGGTTTCCTCTCCAAAAATTGCACATACCTTTATCATCACTGCTTAAGGTGATTTGCTGTAGCCTATATGTTAAAAAGCTTTCTCTTCAATTATTCTCTTTTAAATCTAGAGAATCTTAGAACAGCTATACATTAACATTGACTGCTGTTTATACAATCATAAACATAATCATGTATTCATTCATAATTTTAACATATAAACTTAAAATGTAAATAATTATCTTTTATCTTAATAAAGCAGAAGCATCTGATCAAAGTGTGGTTGGTAAGACAGGTCAATAATATTTCATGCTGTTTTTCATAAATGGAAGGATATATTTTCAATAAGTACAGTTTGCTCAAAGCAAAAATATTATTTACCAACTATTTTTCAATGATGTGTTTAGAATTTTAGGATTAAGATTCCTAGTAGGTATTTAAATCCTCATGGCAAGAATAAAAAAATAGGTAAATGTATCTCAAGTTCCCTTATAAGTTTCTGATTCATTGTTTCAGTGTATTAAGAAAATAATCTGATGGAATTATGGATTTAAGTACAGGATCATTTAGGTTTATCATATATGGGGGCCCAGATCCCCACAACACTACTTGATGCATGCACAGTAATCTCTAGTGAGTGGAAAAATAATTAGCCATATTATGTAAGTATATCCAATACTTATGGAATATTTCACATGGTGCAGTATTGAATTTCTTGATCTGTAAATTGGGAAAAATATTGCACTAATTAAAAACAGCAATTACACTCTTCTTAATGTTGAGGTTATCATCACAGTGTACCAATGTGATCATTAATTGATAAAGTATAATGCACTGTAAACCTAAGAAAAAACTATATATGTAATCTGATCTTAGTTATGTTACAAAAAGGACAGAATTTAAGTCCACTAAAATTAAAGTCCATGGACAAAAGGACAAAAAGGAAATGCAGCAAAATGTTAAGCTATTGCTATGTCATAAGATTATAGGTGATTTTTCACTTCCTTTTCTATATATTTTACATTCCCTGATTTGATTATGTTACTTTCTTCTAATCACAGAACAAATTTTTAAATAATAACATTTGACTGCAGACGTTTTTCATCTTTGGCCTTTATATTAGCCCTATCCTCGGTTTCTACACTTCAAATTTAACTCAGTCACTTTAGTTTTGTAAACTGGGTCATTGCTATTTCATCTCAAAGGAAATTATGGAACTATCTGCAATTCAATTACACCTCAGTGCAGCACTATTTTAGAGCAGTCTTGAGTACTAAAAGTGAGTTGCGAAGCCCATCTATTTTACTCCTAAACTGATCTTACAAAAACTCCCAGCCTCTCACTTACTTAGTCAACAATTCAACAAATATTTATCGATTGTCTATTATCTTCCAAACACTGCCTTAGGTGCTGGCAATACATCAGTGAAAACAACAGCCAAAAACTCTACCTTCATGGAGCTTACCGTCTATCAATAATGTTTTGTTAAGAGTCAGACAACACAAAGGCTCAAAGAAGTATAAAACAACTATTAGCTATTAAAGGTTATGAAGACTGACCAATTTCAAATGCACTTAAAATAGTTTAAACTATCTCAAATTTCAGCTGAGGTTACAGGAGAAAGGAAAAACCATTTCTGGTTGGCAATAAGCCAAAGAACTAGAAGTCATTTGAGAGCTCAGGAGCAGCATGAGATTCTGCAACTTGTCACTGATATAAATCTCAGCAGTAGTTAACAAATTGCTTGAAGTCATTGTGCCTGGCTAATAATAAAAAATAGTTTCCTATTTATTAGCTCAAAATATTCCTAAAGTAAAATTAGGAATGTGTCTCCTTACAGGATTTTAGTTAGAACTTACTTTTCTCCATACTTCACAAAGAACTTGTACCATCGCCCACAGCAAGCCAGCATCTGACCACAGCAACCTTTTTTTAAGGTCTCGAACCACCCCACTAACATCTATACAGTCTTTACTCCTAAAATCACAGAGGTGTTTCAGTCTACTTGGCTAAAGCTAGCATTAATAAGCCCAAAACAAGAGACTTCTTTCTCATATGAATAAGTTGCCTCCCCTCTGTTCCATGTTAGCATGCTCCTAGCACGAACAAGCTACCACAGAAATATGTCACTAACCATCAAACAAACAGAGTAAAAACAACAACAATAATAGTTCTCTGTAAAACCTTCACCTCTACTGGCAAGAACACCACAAACTTCGAAGTTCTGGTGATCAGAAGATGCTTTAGAATCATAAACCATTTTAATTCAAGAGGGTCAGAGAATAAGTAAATCCAACCCCTTCATTTTAGAAAAGGGGATTTATGAACAGAGCAGTTATGTAACCAGTACAAGATGTACACATCTATTAAAATGGAAGAGGCCAAACTCATATCCAGATTGTACGACTCTAAATCAAGTGTATTTCTCAACACTCCAAACTAAACCTATTTATATTTTAAGAATGGTGATAATGGCTAGCAGGTACTATCTCCAATCCAAAGACTAATATCAAAAAGGCAGAGGTATTATGAGATAAAGCTGAAAGACCAGGAAAGGATACACTACGAAGACAGATATGTCTCTCATTCTCACATACTAATTTTTTAGATTATGATGCAGAAGATACCACCAATTCATAACAATTGTGCTTTGATAGCCACTTTCTCTGTTACTTTAGCTTTTCTGCTCCTGAAATATAACTGAAACGCATTTATTAAAAGTTCTAAGCAGTAGCTACACCAATGGAATTGGGAAAAGTTGCTGGCAAAAGAAAGCAATGTAAACCTGGGTTAATTCTTACTCATCCTTGTAACTTAGTTCAGATGTCAAACAAAGAAGTCCTAATTCCTCCTTCCCACAGGACCGAGCTCTTATAGCAGAGCTATCATTGCATTTAACTCACCATAATCTGTTTATTCTTCTGGATCAAGTTCTCTGAAAGTAAAGATTATATCGTAGCTTTTCAACTCTAGACCTAGCACTGGCTTCGGCACACAGCAGGTGCTGAATAAATGAACAAATGAAAAAACATCACGTATGCTGAAACCCCAAGAAATGGCTAAAAGTGGAACTCCTTTCCATTATGGTTTAAAATTGGTTTCTAAACATTTTTAGTAGTAGACCTTTATTAAAATCTTATCTGAAACCATACTGTAGAAAAACACAACCTATCAGTCCTCAGCAAGTTTAAATTCTCACAGCTTGACAGAAAATCCCTCACTCTGAAACTCAAAAACCTAGACCCTCATATTTAACACTTTTTTGATGGTGGGACTTAGGAGAAAAGACTGCTGTAACTATTTGATCTATAGAATTCTAGTTGCTAGTTATAATGCTATTTTGCTGGAAACCTTTCTAACTTCTGAGCAAGCAGAATCACGTATGGAATCAACTGTGGCAGGCCTATTCCAATGCTTTAAGGCTCAATGAGGTAAAGATAATCTACTTGCCTAGCAGAATGTCACTATGAACTAATTTAGACAAAGTACAGTATATCACTGTGTTCTAGATTACTCCAGAGGACTTCTTCATTGAATTCAGACCTTCACACAGCTATCAAACATTTCTCCCCACTCCAACAAGATTCAGTATGCAGACCTGGTGAAAAGTAGCTTGTCATAGAAGAAAGGGCATTCATGGGCTTTGGAGCCAGTCACAGCTTCACCACTAGGTAGATGGAAAACCTTGGAAACATTACTTAACTATTCTGCACTTCAGTTTCCTCATCTGTAAAACAGAGACAATACCTATCTCATTAGGGTTCTTGTGAAAATTAAATAAAAGCATGCATGCATGGCTCCTAAACCAGTAGGCACTCAATAAATAGATACCATTAGTAATAATATTCAAATTTTGTTTTGGTAAAGAGGGAAAAAAGAAAAAAGCAAAGAGAGAAAAAGAGACATTATTGACTTTAACCCAACCCATAAGATAAAACTGAAAATCCACATAAAAAAACAAAAATGAAAGAAAATTTCAATACCAAAAAAGCAATAGAATATTGGCTTTTAATATGTGTTTGTCACTTATCCATGACAAAATAGCTAGCTGGGGACACAGGCCATTTTCTGGTTGCCATAGGCTTTTACCAAATTTAGCTCCTGCAAAGCATTCACTGCCCTGACTTTCTCAACCAAAGTGGTTGCCCCAAAGTATCAGCAACCCTGAGAGAAATCACACTCTGAAGTTTCTGCATATAAATAGAGAGAACACAGTGTATTCTTAACAGACTGCAAAATTATTCTGTTTAAGTCAGAACTGTTTGGGCACTTCAGCTCAAACCTGAATTATCTGAAGGGAGAGCAATTTCTATCTGAAAGGCTCGTGTTTTTAATAGGGGCCCCAGAGAGCCCCTGAAAATATGAGCAAGATTTTCTGTATATGGACAGTATTCTGTGGAATCTAAACAACTTTCATCAAAATGTCAAAGTTATTAGTTACCCAGAAAAGGTTAAGAATTACTGTTAAGATTTTCAACAGAGCATCTTGGAGCCTCAACATAGAGACTGGGATGAACATTTCTCAAGGCAAGTATTTTGAAGAGCCATAAACTATAAGTTTCAAGTTGGATTATTATGCAAAACTTATGCGTATTTTTTCTTGCCTTTAGCATTTCTTATATCAGGGTATATCTTCTTCTTCCAGCATCCCTGCTCCCTACCTTCCCAGGACACAAGTATTGCCTCTAGAGTCAAAGGCCTCTACTTAAACAGGCCTTTTGGGCCCTGGAGTGCAATACTGAAGCCTACTTAGCAGGTTTGTTTATATTCATATCCTCTAATGCTAACATTTCCCTTCATTTCTTATTTGTCATTTGACACTAAGTACAAATAAAGAACACCTGACATGCAAACTGTTACAAATTTAAAATCCTGCATGAATTTACTAATTCAAACACAACTATACCCATATATCTAGGGAACTGAGGGAATGAATACTTGTTCAAATCAAGGAAACAATTTCAGCCATACCCTCAACCTCAATGCTTCAATGTTATCAATTTATCTTGTGATAACCATTTGCATCAAATACAAATTCCTACCCCCCCAACCCTGGGGAGAGAAAAGCAGAAACCTTGCATAAACACAAAGTACTGTCATTTGTTAGATTTTTTCACCCAATTTAGTTGCTATGAAAAAAAATACAATGTATTGGTTCCTAAGATGTAAAGTGATTGTAACTGAACTTGATCACTCTACAGAATTGCTTTATTCGATAAATTTTTAATCAATCCCCCATTACCAGTATAAACACTTTACCACTGTCATATTATAATGAAATCTGTAGCCCATACTTCATTTACTTAAGCTTTTAAATTTAAGCAATTGTAACATTTCAGTGTATAAAGCAAAGAGAAGATAACCATTGTGAAGTACATCAAGAGAAAAATTAATTTTAGCTTCTAAGTTGTATAAGGCAAAACACAATCTTAAAACCACAGAAAAACTAAGTATCCTATATTACCACGATGTTTAAAAATATCTCCATCAGAAATGTCTTAAATTTATTCCCTTTAACATTTGCTTTCTTTATTCTAAAGAAAATTAAGTTGCAGCTATAGTAACTACTTTTTTGTTGCAATCAACTCAGAACTTTTAAAGTTCTGAGAACTGAGAAAAAGCACACTTGAAATACTTAAGTCATAATCCTTTGTGTCCAAAGAGCACACCAAATCCACTAAGCACTGTCATATTCAGCACCGTGGTCTTATTACTTCGTACATCAAGAGCTCACACTACGTGATTCTCTACATTTGTTTAACTACCAAAATAGTTCAAAAATCAATTAATGAATAATTTGCTTGGTGGCACAGTACAGAAACTTACAACCCTAAGTACGGACAATAGGAAAAAAAAATGAAAAGAATTTAAATTCACAAAGTATTAAATGAAGATATGTGAGATCCAGCACTTGAAACCTGGCCTTGAAGTAGGCAAACAAGCCAACCTCTTCCCTCACAGTAAAGCAACGAGGGACATTGATCAAAACTAACCAGGTTTCCACTAGCAACACTAAAGCATCACTACCTTTCTTAGAGGGAAAAAAAAACACATTAGTGAACAATTCTTAATTGAACAGAATCATGCAGGGTAAAAACATTATGAAATCAGTAAACACATCACACTGGAATAGAGTTTATCTTTATACCCTGTGCCACACTGCCTGTATTGAAAAATGTAAACTAACAATATGTAAAACACAGAAAATGACACTTGACAAAAAGCAAAACAATGACCCGAAATGACTCAAAAGGGTGGATGCCTCTCCCTTCTCAATGTAATCAATACTGACAAGAATCAAACTAGACTGTGAAATAATCTGTGGGCCTCACAGCGGTTGGTTTCTTAATTGCTCAAACACCCTCCTCTCTCTGAAAGTCAAACACACAATGACACAAACACAAAACACAACACATCTAACATCCAATGATTATTTATTGATTTACACAAATACAACAGATGGGGACGGAGTGCATGATGAAATAGTCTCAGGTAGGTAATACCTTTCTAAATCTCCGTGGACTTCATGAATTCAACGTTTTACCTTCACCGGCTAGTTTTTGACTAAAATAACTTGCCACCAAATCTTTTCAATCAAAGCTGTCCAAAAATTCTACAATCGAGTAAATAACATGAAATTAGACACATTCAATACTAGACTTTTCTTCATGAGCCCCGGTACCCTCTAGACCATAAGCCTCTGAAAAGCCCTTTAAAAATGTTCAACATTAACACAAGCCTTCCAAGAAGTGAGACTTTGGGGTTGGTGGGTAATGTCAGTTAACTTCCTCTTCCTTTAAAAAGGTCAAAGACAGGGAAGTGTCCGGTGTAACATTTCCTCTTTAGGTCGCATTTCACCGCAAACCATATCGCAACGTTCCCAAATCGCTAAAAAACACTGGCCAAGGGCGAGTTTTCTGTAAATGTTCACAGTAGATTTAAAACCCGACTTACCTCGGCAACGAGCTGTTTAGTTTCAAATAAATTTACCAATAAAGTTTATTATGTATTAATAATAATAATAATTAGGGGAGCCCACTAAACCCCGCTGCAGGGGGAGCTGAAAGGAGGTGAAGAGGGTGTAGGAGGAGGGTGTAGTCCTCACAACAATCATAGAAAATCCTTCCCTGCAGTGTTGGTCCCAGGCTACCAGGAAATTCTGCCTAATTAAAGGGGGGGTGGGGGTTAAGGAAGGAGGAGGAGAGAAGGGAGAAGGGTCCCCCAGCTCTCGGAGGAAAGGACGGCAGAAAAGCATGGCCTGGTGGAGCTAGTTTTCACAGTATTGCAGAGGGTCCGGTGGTCCCCCGCAGTGCTGCTGTCCGGGCACCCCAAAAGCTCCGGCCAAGCCCGGTACGGGGGCCTGAAAGGCAGCCCCTTTCCTGGCTGCGCTGTGGCGGCAGGCAGGGCGGTCCCCAGAGGGGGCCACAACCCCCTTGGTTTACAGCGAAGCGAGTCGAAGGGGTGGCAGGAAGGTGAAAAGGATACTGTTGGGGCGCCTGGGTCTGGAGGGCCCTGATGTTCGGGTGAGGGGCCGCTGCTGCTGCCGCTGCTGCCGCTGCTGCCGCCGCCGCCGCCGCTGCTGCTGCCGGGTGAGGAGGCGGTACCGGTACCGCTGCTGCTGCTGCTACCGCCGCCGCCGCCGCCGCCGCTCCGGTGCCGGGTCCGGTTCCTGCTGCAGCCGCTGAGCCTGATTTCAGAGCCGGTTTCTGCGGTAAACTCATGGCAAAGCGAAGCCACCAACCCCCCCAGAGCGGGACCGGGCGCGCCGGGGTGCAGGGGCCGGGGGCAGCGGGGGGGCGGGATGGGGGCAGACCCGGGGAGGCGGCGGGAGCGGGGGTTCGGGGAAAGGCTGGGAGAAGGAAGAGGAGGGGGCCGGGGCCGGTCACACACGCCCGCCGCCGCCGCCGACGCCGCCGACGCCGCCGCCGCCGCCGGCAGCAGCAGCCGCCCCGCGGGCCAGCACCACCGGCTGCCGGTCTCCGTGACAACGCGACCCCAGGGGGGGGGGCCGGACCCGGCGGGGACAGGAGGCGGAGAGACCGGACCTTTCACGGCAATATCCTCATTGGTCGGCGGCGGGGGTCTTTATCCCCCTCCCCAGGGGAAGCGGCGCCCTTCTCGGTTACGGGGCTCAGGCGATGCCGGCGGATTTTCTTCACTCAACGAGCAGAGCATCCAACATGGCGCTGCGGCCGCCTCCAGCAGTCCGGCAGGACGGCCGCTCGGAAAACTTCGGGTCTTTTCGGAGTGGCTCGGAAGACCGAGGATGGGAAGCCTCTTCGGCTGTTTTCGGAAACCACGAGCGGTCGGGACTCTTCGGAAACCCTCGAGTACGTCTTCGGCCGCCGTTCGGGGGCGTTCTGGGGCTGGCTCGTTTCCTCGGGATAGATCGACGCAGGGAGCTCTGGGCGGGAGGAGAGACCAAAAGCGAAATCTGGCCTGCTGGGGCCCTCCTTGCGGCCGAGCGTCTAAGAACAATGGTGTCGGCCCTAGAGCTTGTGGTCTGCAGAGCCCTGCCCGCAGGGGCGTAGAGGCGGTGAGGCGAGAAACCTCGGTTACTGGGGAATGAACCGCTTAAACAGAATGAAACCCGTTGGACTGGAACCCGCTGCGTTGGAATTATTAGCATAACAAATGCCATTCGCCAGCCCTTAACAACGTATTTCCCATCCATTATGTCGACATTTCATCCTCATACACTCTGAGAGGTAAACGGAATAAGGCGCACCATTTCCTGAAGGCCCTGAGACTCAGAGTAAAAATGACTGGCCCAAGGTCACCCGACCGGGAAAGAACAGAGCCAGGCCTGGAACTAAATTCCTCCTTCATCTGGGTGAGCCATGCCGCCTCCCAGATTGGTTGGGGGCATGATCTGAGTGTTCTGTGAATCTCCTTCCCAAGATCTACCCCAGGACTGAAGGCCCTTTGGCCATCAGTCAGTCATCACCTCCCCTAGTGTCTTATG
Source organism: Tamandua tetradactyla (assembly GCF_023851605.1). NCBI lineage: Eukaryota > Metazoa > Chordata > Mammalia > Pilosa > Myrmecophagidae > Tamandua > Tamandua tetradactyla. The sequence continues at coordinate 205,160,370 of NC_135328.1, read as the reverse complement.
CGGGGATAACACTTGTTGATAACCTTGGTAACTTGCCATCAAATAATTCCTTTTCTCCATAGGTGAACTGACTTAGCATCCCCCCTTCTCCACATGCCCTAACCTCCACTCCGCACCGGCTCCCACTCCACCACAAGCAGGGCCTTTTCCTAGAGACAGTGACACTGAGTGGAAAGGAATAGCAGGGATCTCCAAGCAATCCAGGTAATAATGATTACCAGGCATGGCACTGAGTGCTTCATGTATTATCTCATGGAGTCTTGTGAAATAGATACTACCCATTTTACAAATGAAGAAACAGGCATAGGAAGGCACAATACCTTCACACAACACATTATTTAAGAGCTGGGAAAATTGTGTCCTACATGGACAAGAGACTTACCCAAGGTCACATGAAGAGTGTACGTGACAGAGCCACAGTCATCCAGAGCCCAGACTGGATCTCACTGCATAGTGAGAGAGAAGGATGGCAGTATTCTGGAGCAGGCATTGGTTGTCCCCAGAGGAGCATTGTATGGTTGTCCAGGCATCCAGTATTCCCAGAGCCCACCACGCTGCCTCTGGCAGAGACCTGTATTCCCCCAAGAATAAACATACCTCTCCATCTTCATCTGAAGAGCTGGAAGACAGCCTGAGACTTGGTTTATACATTCCTCATGGGTGGGTGATGGTATTTTACTTATTCATGAGCATATTGGACCAGGGTTCTGTCTCTCTTAGTGAACCAGGGATTGGGCTCAGAAAGAATCCCTTCATTTCTGAATTGACGTTTGTGTGACTTGGTTTACAGCATCCTGGTGACATAATCTTTACAAACCAGGTGACCTGGTAATCTCAACTTTCCACTACTTAAAGCTCACAAGAAAACTTAAAAAGTGCTATGGCAAGCAGGGTTTTCTAGCCCCTTCAGTCCTCCTGTTGGAGAGAACTAGCCTGTTAGCATAAAAACAAGTCACCTTATGCAAAGAGAAGCCATCCTTATTAATCACAGTGGGGTTGGTTTGTCATTAGTTGCTCCACTAAAACATGTAAACATTGGCCCACAGAGGGTAGAGCTGAGCATGGACCTTGGAGACCCAAGATCTAGACCCTAGACAATTAAGTAGAGATGGGAGGCCAAGAGGTTAAAAAAAAAAAAAAAAGAAAGACCAAGATGGGAGAGACTGCAAGATACCCATCTAATGTGTGGGTATAGAGAAGGCCCCATGGGAAAAGTAGAGAAATGTTTTTGCCCCATCCCTGTAACTACAAGCATGTTCATGATAGGCCACAAATTTTCTTCAAGTAAAGAACTAAACAAGCAGGCCCTTCCAGACACCGCAGGGCCCACTGGTGGAAAGGCATGTGAGGGTGCTTGTTCCTTTCAAAGGGCCCAAGGTCACCCAGCCAGAAAAGGACAGAGTCACGCCTGAAACTAAATTCCACATTCATCTAGATGAGCCACGCTGTCTCCCAGATTGGTTGGGCGCATGACCTGGATTCTAATCTTACGGACAAGCGGTACAACCTTAAGCTTAAGCATGTTTCCTACCTTATCGAGACCATTTGCAGAATGAGCACTGGTCTGTCTCTAAAGGATGAAAGCAAGGATTAAAGGAGTTTGTAGAAAATAGCAGCAGGGCCTGAGGTATGGTAGGCCTCAAAAAACCTTAGGTCCTTCCCTATTCCCTCCAGGGCAAAGTCTCAGCTTCTTTGATTTGCTGCTGTCTCAGTTTTCCTGGGGCCAAACTGCCCTGCCCCTTTGCCCAAAATTTCCAGCTTTCCTGGAAATTGGGCTAAGGAAGTAAGGGGAAGAACAAAGTATCATCATAGAGTCAATTCAAGGCAAAAACACTCTTCAGAATTACCTTGCCTAGTTTCCTGATTTTAAGGATAGGACCCAAAGAAGGGAAGAAATTTTCTCAAGATCATATACAAGTGAGTGGCAGCTCCAGGACTGAAACTAATGATGTCTCTTCACTGGTAGGTCAAAATGTTTCTCATTATCTGTTCTATCTACTGGTTAAGAGGTGGGTTTGCCCCTCTGGGCTTTTCCCATTTCAAGCATTGGCCATTTCTCCCTTCCATGCCTCTAGAGATAGTCCTTAAAATTCATTTAACAGGTATTTATTGAATGACGGCTATGTGCTAGGTGCTGTGCTAGGCCCACAGAGAAGAATATGAGGCTACATCTAATTGGAAAGAGAGAAAGGTAGCCCAATAATTACTGTACATACCTGTAAGTTAAATTGTAGCCCCATAGTTACTTATATTAAAAGCTAAATCAGGGTGGTGCAACGGTGGCTCAGTGGCAGAATTCCTGCCTGCCATGAGGGAGGCCTGGTTTCGTTTCCCGGTGCCTGCCCATGTTAAAAAAAAAAAAAAAAGGAAAGTCAAGCTCTCTGCTCCTCACCGTTTGACCAATAGCCACATCTGCCTGTGCAGTGCCTGCAACATCCCTGAGACATGATGGTAAAGGTCAGGGTAAATGGATTTGGCTTCACAAAGTGAAGATTGTGCCATCAGAGACTCCTTCATTGACCTCAACAACGTGGTCCACATATTCCAGTGTAATTCCACCCATGACAAGTTCAAAAGCATGATCAAGGCTGAGAACAGGACACTTGTTGTTAATGGGAAGCCCAAGACTAGATTTTGGAAGTGAGAGCCTATCAATATCAAATGGGGTGGTGCTGGTGCTGAGTATGTTGTAGAGTCTACTGGTATCTTCACTACCTTGGAAAAAGTTGGTGAAAGAAAAGGCTTATTTGGTTGTTGAGTTGTAGGAGTTCTTTGTGTACTCTGGATATTGAATCCTTTCAGATATGTGATTTCCAAAAATTTTCTCCCATTCTGTTGGTTTTCTTTTCTCTTTCTTGATAATGCCCTTTGAAACACAGAAGTTTTAAATTTTGGCAAAGCCCAATTTATGTTTTCTTTTGTTGCATGTGCTTTCAGTATAAGTCTAAGAATCCATTTCCTAATACAGAACTATAAGATATTTTCCTATGTTTTATGTTTTTATATATGTATATATTTGTACTTCCCTAATGAGTGAAGTTTTAACTCTTATATTTAGGGCATTAATCCATTTTGAGTTATTTTTTATATGATCTGAGGTAGGGGTCCACTTTCACTCTTCTGCATGTGGATAACCAGTTATCCCAGCACCATTTAGTTCTTTCCGCATTGAATAGATTTGGCACCCTTGTCAAAAATCAATTGTCCAACAACCTTCAGAAGGGGTGAAAATATTTGGAAACCCTGTGTCTGATAAAAGTTTAATATCTTTAATATATAAAGTACTCCTACCACCCAATAACAAAAGACAAAACAACCCAATTAAGAGATGGGCAAATGACTTAAATAAACATTTCTCCAAAGAGGTATACATATGGCCAATAAGCATAAGAAAAGCTGCTCAATATACTCACTCATTAGGGAAGTACAAATTAAATTCCACAATGTGATACCTTCACACCCACAGGGTTGGCTATTTTTTTAAACACTGAAAATAACAGGTATTGGTGAGGATGCTGAGAATAGGAACCTTAGTACATTATTGGTATGGGAATGGAAAACTGTTTGGCTGTTCCTCAAAAAGTTAAACAGAATTACCATATGACGTGGCAAGTTCACTCCTAGGTATATACTCAAAAGAATTGAAAGCAGGGACTCGGACAGATATTTGTACACCAATGTTCACTGCAACTTTATTCATAATAGCCAAAAGGTACAAGCTACCCAAGTGTCCATCATCTGATGAATGGATAAATAAAATGTGGCATATCCATTCAATGGAATATTATTCTGTCATGGAAAGAAATGAAGTGCTGCTGTACATGGTACAATAAGCATGAATCTTGAAGATATCATGTTGACTGAAACCAGACACAAAAGGACAAATGTATGATTTCTCTTATATGAAATAAAGTTATCCTTTCCACATAGCAACTTTCCCCATCACAGTTTTGATATATTGCAGGTCAACATTAGAAATTAAATGGGAATGTTTTTAGAGTTTTGTGGTAGCCAAGAAGACACACAAAGGCCAGCAGAGATGTACCACCAGCTAACCGTGAGTGCCAGAAGGGAATTTCAAGTTAGTCTTTTTTAAATGTTATACATGCAGTATATTCAGTATTATTCTCCTCAAATTTGTTTCATTTTATTTTTAATGTTTATATTTATTTCCTATTTAAAAATTTTTTTTCATACAGTATTTTTACTTACCATCGGCCCTCATTTAGCCTGTTACCCAAATACATAACAATTTGACAATTTTCTTTTTCTCCATAAAAGAAAAAGAAAAAACTCAGACCTCTTCTCTGGTATGAAGGGAGGGCTAAAAAATTTTATGTGAGTTTTCCTGATTGCGGGGGCACTGCACCTCTAATCCCCACAATGTGGAAGGGATAACTGTACTTAGAATGAACAATTTCGTGGAGACAGAAAGCAGAATAGTGGTTACCAGGGGTGGGAGGAGAGAAGAATAAGTTATTGATAAATGAGTATGAGTTTTGGTTTAGGATGATGAAAATAGTGTAGAAATAGATGGTCATGAAAGTTACACAGTATTGTCAATGTACTTAATGTCAAAGAATTGTCCACTTAGAAGGATTGTTATGTATGTATATTTTACCATAATTTTTTAAATTAATTAATTTTTAAAAACTCAATCGGCCATAGATGTATAGATTTATTTCTGAACTCTCAATTCTATTCCATTGGTAAACTTGTCTGTCCTTGGGCCAATACCACATTGTTTTTTTTTTTTCTACGTGGGCAGGCACCGGGAATCGAACCCAGATCCTCTGGCATGGCAGGCGAGCATTCTTGCCTGCTGAGCCACCATGGCCCACCCAATACCACATTGTTTTGATTCTTGTAGTCTTGTAACAAGTTCTGAAGTCAGAAAGTCTGAGTTCTCCAACTTTGTTCTTTTTCCTCAAGATAGTTTTGGCTATCCAGAGCCCCTTGCTCTTCCACATGAGTTTTTTTTTTAACTTTTTTTATTGTATACTATAACATATATATAAAGCAAAGAAAGAAAAAACAATAGTTTTCGAAGCACTCTTCAACAAGTTGTTACAGAAAAGATTCCAGAGTTTGTCATGGGCTACCACACCATTCAGCTCTAGAATATAGGAGGCTAGAATATAGGAGGCTAGAAGGAATAAGTATTATTTTATCATCACAATTGACTTTTTTTTTCCTTTTTTGTGAAAAATACCACATATACAAAAAGCAATAAATTTCAAAGTACAGCACAGCAATTAGTTGTAGAACAGATTTCAGAGTTTGGTATGGATTACAGTTCTACATTTTAGGTTTTTACTTCTAGCTGCTCTTAGATACTGGAGACTAAAAGAAATATCAGTTTAATGATTCAGCAATCATATTTGTTTGTTAAACCCTACCTTCTCTGTATAATTCTACCATTACCTTTGATCTTTCTATCCTACTCTTTAGGGGTAGTTAGGGGTATTTGGGCTATGGCCATTCTAACTTTTTCCTGTTGGAAGGTGCTGTCAATAATATGGGGTAGGGAAATAGAACTAGCTGATGTTCTGGAAACTGACCCCTCTGCATTTAAGGACTTATCTGCTCCAGGGAACCATCTGGAGGTTGTAGGTTCTGGAAAGTTACCCTAGTCAAGGAACCTTTGTAAAATCTTGTATATTCCCCTAAGCGTTCTTTAGGATTGACTGGAATGGACCTGGTTGGGGTTTGGCAGGTTATGATAGATAGCAATGTCTAACTGAAGCTTGTGTAAGAGCAACCTCCAGAGTAGCCTCTCAACTCTATTTGAACTCTCTTGGCCACTGATACTTTATTAGTTACACTTCTTTCCCCCCTTTTGGTCAGAATGGAATTGTTGATCCCATGGTGCCAGGGCCAGACTCATCCTGGGAGTCATCTCCCACGCCACCAGGGAGACTTTCACCTCTGCATGACATGTCCCACATAGGACGGAGGGCAATGATTTCACTTCCATATGAATTTGGTGATTGGCTTTTTCATTTTGCAAAGAAGGCTCTTGGAACTTTGGGATTGTGTCAAATCTGTAAATTGCTTTGAGAAATACTAACATCTCAATGATATTAAGTCTTCTGACCCATGAACATGGGCTTTCTAGTTATTTAGGTCATTAATTTCTTTCAGCAATAATTTGTGGTTTGCTGTGTCCTAGTTCTTGTTTCCTTTTCAGAATGCTAATTTCTTGTGTATAGAAACACCATTGATTTTTGCTCGTTGATCGTGTGTCCTGCCACTTTGCTGAATTCGTTTTAGTAGCTTTCTTGTAGATTCTTCAGAATTTTCGATATATAGGATCATGTCGTCTTCAAATAGAGATAGTTTTGCTTTTTCCTTTCCCATTTGGATGCCTTTTATTTCTTTTTCTTGCCCAATTGCTGTGGCTAGAACTTCCCATTCAATGTCAACTACCAGTGGTAAAAGTAGGTATCATTGTATTGTTCCTAGACTTAGGGGTAATACTCCCTGTCTTTCACCATTGATTGTGACATTATTTGTGAGTTTTTCAAAAATACTCTTGGGGCGGGCCGCGGTGGCTCAGCGGGCAAGAGTGCTTGCCTGCCATGCCGGAGGACCCCGGTTCGATTCCCGGCCCCAGCCCATGTAAAAAACAAACAAACAAACAAAATATAATAAAACAAGAAAATGTTTAAAAAAAAAAAAAAAATACTCTTTATTATGTTGATGTTCCCTTCTATTCCTTGTTTTCTGAGTGATTTCAATAAGGAGTGCTTGATTGCGGCAAATGCCTCTTCTACATCAATTGATATGACCATGTATTTTTTTCCCTTCATTCTGTTAATGTGGTAGATTATATTAATTGACTTTCTTATGTGGACCCATCCTTGCATTCCTGGGGTAAATCCCACTTGGTCATGGTGTATAATTCTTTTATTGTGCTGTTGGATTTGATTTGCTCAATGTCTTGTTGAGAATTTTTGTAACTATATTCATTAGGGTTATTGGTTTGTAATTTTCTTTTCTGGTGTTACTATTAGGATGATCAAGGCCTCATAGAATGAATTAGGAAGTATTCTCTCCTCTTCAACTTTTTGGAAGAATTTGAGAAGGAATGGTGTTATTATTATTTTTTTTTAATCTGGTTCTGGACTTCTTTGTTGGGAGTTTTTTTTTTATGACTGATGTAATCTCTGTATTTATTATTGGTCTGTTGAGATCTTCTATTTCTTCTTGAGTCGGTGTAGGCAATATGTGTGTTTTTGAGTCGGTGTAGGCAATATGTGTGTTTCTAGGAATTTTTCCATTTCGTCTAGGTTGGCATCCAGCTCTATTACTATTAACTGTGTATCCTTCAATGAGTTACATAACCCTGCTGTGTGTCCATTTTCTCAGCTGTGAAAAACAATTCTTTTCATTATTAATTCCTACTTCCCAGGACTGTTTTCAGGATTAAATAAGTTAGCAAGTTGAAACCAACTGCTACTGTTCCTAGCTAATAAAAACAACAAAACTCACACTTACTGAGAGCTTACTATAAGCCAGGCAGGGTGAAGTTCTTTACATGTATTAACTTATTTAAACCTCACAACACCCTAAAGGTTTTGAGTACTAATGTTCCTTCCGTTTAGGTCACCCTGCAACCCCACTGTGCCTGGCCCAGTAAAAGGTCTTTAACATCCTCCTCACAGGCCTCCAGCACTCTCTGAGACAAAGGATTCTACAGAACCACCTGCACATACTATCTTGGATCTGGAAACCAAATCCATCTACCTTGTGTGGCCCAGCCTTCCTCTGGCTCTTCTTAAGCCTCATGCCGTTTAATCATCCTTCCAAGCTTGCTGCCTTGGGAAAATCCTGGACTCTGATTTCCCTCCTATTTAATGACCAGGAGAGAAAGCTGGATTTCCAGATACCCATAGTAGGTGCCAAGCACCAGACTAGCTCCAAAGATCTCCATGGGACCCAGCCTGTTAGGCTGGCCTGGCCTGGCCTGCTGGCGCTCCTGGCACCTGGATAGAGGCTGAGGTACATTGTTATGCTCTGCTTTTTCCACCAGCATGAGAATGAAAATAGCAGCTATTAGAATTAATTCTGCAGATGAACATTTTTCAATTTCCCAAATTTGGCAATCATGCTTTCTTTTATTTCCACCCTCATTGTTTGCCATTTCTTCCACTTAAATAAATAAATTGAAAAAGTTGCTTTGTTCTCCCTTTTATGGAGGCTAAGTGAGTATTTAATAGAGTCCATATTCCTCAGCCAGGCACCTGAGACCTTATCAGGTCTTGATTCTTGCCAGTCTCTGAGGCCTCAGCTCCCTTTGCCACTTCCCTGCTGGTATGTGTCCTAAACAGCCATGCATTTTCATGTCTCCAAGTCTTTCCCTATACTATTGCCATATACTGTTCCATTGCCTACAAGCTCCTACTTATCTTTCAAAACCCATCTCTGGTGTCATCTTACAGGACAAATTGTCCTTGATTCCCCCAGACAGATTTAATCACTCCCTCCCTTTCACTTTTGTCCTAGGACATTATGTTCTTGTCATTCTATCACACTTTTAATAAAGGGCTTACTTGGCCTAGTACCTGGCATTTAGTAAGTATTCAATAAGCATTAGCTGATTTATCTCCTCTATGAAATTGGGAATGGCCTGGGGGGCAAGAATCATGACTTGCTTTTTGAACATAAAGAAAATAGAAACCTCTTGCATTTCATTTCATAGCACGGCGAGATTTCAGCTTTGGCCAGGAGCTCTAAGTTACATTCTTGGCCTTCTCAAGGCAAAGTGTCAGGAAGGCTCACAGCTAAATGAAAAATAAATAAATAAAAAGTTAAAAAAAAAAAAAAGTATCAGGAAGGCTCATTATTAACCCAAACCCAATAATCTCTATTATTTACTCCCACAACTCCCTTCACTTCTCACACTTACAATTACTTATATCATGCTTGTTTCCTTCTAGATCTTAAGCTTCTGATGGCAGACACCATAACTTTCACGTTCATTGTTATATACCAGCACAGAGCCTAGCACATGGAATATTCCATAAATAGTTTAGGGATAGAGGTTCATTGAGTTCTTGAGTGTATCTCTACCCTGGCAGATTTGGGGGAGCACCTCTTTTGGGGGCAGTTAAGGTCCTCTGCCATACTGTTTCTGGAGTAGCCTTCCCTGCACTTGGAGAACACATGGCACCATAACAGAAATATGAGAGATGAAGGGACTAAGGCAGTGCTGCCCTACCTCTGTGGCTTAGAGTTTGGGATTTAGAAGGTGGTAGACCTTGGCTCAAGTCCCAGTTCTGGGAGCTTAGTTAAATCTCTTCATTCTTCCAGGCCTTAGTTTCTCTCTTCTAAATGAATGGGATTATAGCAGTTGCAGTGTTCTAACAAATCGTGAGGTGGAAAGACCTAGGACCATACCGGACATGTAGGACATCTTCAATAAATGTGGATCCTCTTCCTTCTCCCTTCCTTTCTTATCTCTCATACATCTGAATTCCTGGGGGAGAAGAAATTCCATGTGACTTGATGTAAAACTACATATAGCTTTAATTCAAAAGCACAGTGGTTAAAAGTTCATGTTCTCACCAATTTTAACAAATGTTCCACACCGCTACAAGATGTTGGTGGTGGAGTGGTATATAGGAATCCTGTCTTTTATGCATGATTGTTCTGGTAAACCCACAACTTATTTGGTAAGGGGGAACAAAAAGCCCACGTTCTGAAGACAGACTTCAAATCTCAGTTCATTAGCTGTGTGATCTTTCTTTTTCGTATGGGCAGGCACCAGGAATCAAACCTGGGTGTCCGGCATGGCAGGCGAGAACTCTGCCTTCTGAGCCAGTGTGGCCCACCCTAGCTGTGTGATCTTGGGCTAGATCAGTGTCTTTATCTGTAAATTGATAATTATAAAAATAGCATCAATCTCATATGACTTTATAATAAGTAAGTGAAGTAATAATGAAAGCGTGCCCAGTACATAGTAAGCCCTCACAAAACTGAAACATGAGCTGGTTCTTGCATTCAAGGGGAATGTAATATCTTGCATAGATTTGTTTTGGTCATGCTTTTAGCCACTCATGACTCTGAATCTGTCACAGCAACTTGGGCTTCGTGAAGACTTGACTCCCTGGACTGCATTCCTTGCAGCCTCTCTCCCAGCCCCTGTCCTCGAAGCAAGGGAGGACCTGGCTGCAGAAAGTTGTCCAGTGGCATAATGAAGTCGGCAAAGCACAGGCTCTGGAGTTGGGCTCAACCTGAGTTAGAATCTCAGCTTTGCCACTTCCTCACTGGAACTCTTTTCCTCTCCGGATCCCAGTTTCCTGCTAAGAACAACAATGCCTGTTTTACAGAGTTGATTTGTGGATTACAGGAGATAACATATGCAAAGCACCCAGGAAGGAGGCCAGGCTCAGAGTAGCTGCTCCGTGAATAGCAGTTCCCTTCCTTGACCTCTTGCTGGCACTCTGCCCTCTCCCAGCTCTGGCACTGCCCACAAAGTTCAAAAGTGGCTATTGCAGCTGTCGTTTCTGAAAATACACATTCTCTGGCTGCTTTTGTCTCTTCATCCAAGTCTTCCCCAAACACTTAAACATTCCCAAATCAAGGATTTAAAAAGACAAAACCCAAGCTGACCTATCCATGACACTATGTTGGCAAAAGTCCTAGAGGATCTTGCTCCTCTGTCACTCTGCTTGACATTCAGTTCCCTCTGTCAAATTCACTCATATCTGACAAGATCAATGAGAAAAATAGGCAGCGATGATCAAAAGGGCCGACAAAGGCTCTTGGGGTAACTCTCCCAGCAGGTTTTCACGCCACACAAAAGTGCATGCAGGGGGTGTTCCAGAAAAGCTCCTCCACACATCGGCATCCCTCATGCCCAGAGACACCAAAAAAATGGTTCCCATGACAACGCTGCTGCAAATGTTATATATAAATGTGTGTGCGTGCGCCTGTGTGTGTACATAGCCACACAGAGATGCTCAGAAATAAACTCTTGGCACAATTTTTCCCTGTTCCAAATACAAAATAACCTGCAAGGATTGAATGCTGGAGAAGAGGACAAAGGTTTTGAACAAACATGCTTCTAAAGGATTGGCTCCCAGTCATAAAAACCTGTTTTGATATGAGTCTGTTTTGTTTCCTGTATCTGGACATATAGATATGCAATAAATAATTGTGGAATGAATAAATGGTGGATGAATGAATGAAAGGGAGGGAGGAGGGACAGAGGAAGGTGGAAGAATTCTGGAATGTCAAGGCTGGAAGGACTCCTACTGAGTATTTAATCTGATTTAACCCACTTTTTCTGTTAAAAACTGAGGCTCAGAAAAGGAAAGGGTTCTTGCTGAAAGCCACAACAGGAATTAATAGCAGAGCCCCAGTTTTGGACATTTCATTAAATAGGCATTTAGTGAATGTGACCCAGATTTCTGTTTGAATAAAAAATAATATATCAAGGCATGTGCGAACAACTGTACTAAGTATTTAGAGACATCTCATTTAAAATGTGCAATGTGTATTAGGATTCCCATTTAACAGTCATGGAAGCTGGGGCGCTGGGAGACAAAATCGCTTGACTGAAGTCATAACACTAATTAGTGGTGGAAATGAAGAGTCTTACCAGGTTGGTCTTGCTCAGACACTAGGTTCTCAGCCACTACATTACACTACATTACTCTCTCTGAAAAGTGGGCCAGGGGCCCAGCCCAGAAGGCAGAGCGAATGGGGAAACAATGACAGCAATATCAGGGGCCCAAAGAGGTAAAATAACTTGCCCAAGTCAGGGAACTATGGGGCAGAGACTAGAATTCACCTTTTCAGTTTCCCAGAATTCCTTCAGTTTACTCACAACCCCCAACAAAACACTGGAGGAATGGAAAGCTGGCCCCCATCATCTCCAGGCCCAGCCCTCTGAGCTGGGCAGGGGAAGGGGGCCCCCTTAGGCTATCCTGGAATCCTGGGACAATTCTTGCTATATCCACATGGCTAGTTCCAAGTGTCTTCCAGGGTTTTTGCGCCCTCCGCTGGTGATACATTAAAACTGCAGCAAGAAACAGGTCCCTTGAAGTCGCCAGGCAAACTTAAACCGAAATTACGTGGCACACTCTTGTCTAGAACCAGGTATTTGCCCTTGCCCCTCTGGGAAGAAATGGAGATAGTAAGTGAAGGTCCAGGTTCAGGCTCCCTTCTGCCCTGGATGTGCCATGCTTCATTTTTTTTCTCTGCTCCCTAACCGGTGTCTTTGCTTCCTCTTCTGGCCCTCCTCCAATGCATTCTGTGCACAGCCTGCAGAGCAGCTTTACAAAACCCAAAGCTAAACATGTCACTCCTCTGCTTATGCTCTCCAATACCTCCTGTTGCTTTTAGCATGGCCGCTGCCTCTCTCTCCCTCTGCCCTCCTCTTCCCGATCTCCTGCCTCACTAGCCCTCCTTCAGTTGCCTGCATGTTGTCAAGCTTATTCCTAATTCAGCCTTTGCACATGCTGTTCGTTTTGCCTGGCACACTCTTCCCCATGCTTCACCATCCCTGCTTGTTCTCCAAGTCTCAGTTCAAAGGTCATTTTCTCAAAAATACACTTTCATATTTCCATGCACTTCCAGTTGTAGAATGCTCTTTAGAATTGCAATTACTTGTAGCTAACAAGAACCCTATCTTGTTCACCACTATATTCCCAGCACCTGGCACAATTCTTAGCACATAGTATGTTCTCAAGGAATATTTGTTGAATGAATAAGTGAATGAAGGAATGAATAAACTGAACAAAAATTCCTCATATTCATTAAACACAATATGCCAAGCACTAGTCTAAACTCTTAATAACTGAATTTTCACGAATCTTAAAACCCATCTCGAAACAGGAAACTCTCCCACATAAGATCTGCCAAAGACACCAGGCAGAGTTATGCTGTCCTACCAAGAACCAGGCACACAGGGTTTGCCTAAGACTGAGGCTAGACCAGGACAGCAGACACTTCCCCCACTCCCCAGTCAGAGTAGCAAGCACTAGATAATTAGTAGCAATATAACTGAGGAGTGGAAAGCTGATGGGAGGAACAGTGAGAAAATCTCTCCAGCAACCCAGCCTCCATCCTACTCTTGAGGTATTGATAGAGGAATTGGATGCCATTGATGCAAAGAAAGTAACCATAGCAACAACAAAACCCAGCCCAACCCCTGACTAGATTGACACAGCTCCCCACTAATGGTCATTTCCAGGAATGAATATTATTGAAATTAGTCTCTTCTGTCTTACACACAATGTTAGACAAGTGATCAAATATTATAAAACACTAAATAGCAAGAAAAGAATAAAGAAAAAAAAACACTGTTAAGAAACAAATCAATCAGCCAAGCCAGACTCAGAAATGATGTAGTTGTTGAAACTATGATCCAGGGAAACTAGCCATGATTTTATATGTTAAGGGGGCTAGTAGAAAAGAAACCATGCATGAAAAGATGGGAAGTTTCAGCAGAAATGGAAACTATAAAAGTCAAATGGAAAATCTAGAATTTTTTTTTAAATCACAGTGACATATTGTAAACTGTGGACTTTAGTTAACAGTAATATCTTAATATTCTTTCATGAAAAGTAACAAATATACCACTCCAGTACTAGGAGTCAATAATAAGGAAGAATGAGCATATGGGATGTTTTGGGTTTCTGTTTTTATTTTTCTTTCTTTTTCTGGAGTAATGAAAATGTTTTGAAATTGATTATGGTGGTGAATGTATAACTATGTGATGATACTGCGAGCCATTGATCGTATACTTTGGATGGATTGTACTGTGTGTGAACATATCTCAATAAAATTGCATTGAAAATAAAGGGAATGAAAGTGAAAAAAATACAGAGATGAAGGTTGCTTTCTATGGACTCATTAGTAGATCAACAAAATGAGGAAAGAATCCATAAACTTGAAAATAGGTCAATGGAATTACTCAAATGAAAGATAAAAATAAATGGGGGAGGGGGTGCAAAGGTAGCCGAGTGGTAGAATTCTTGCCTGCCATTCAGGAGACCTGGGTTTGATTCCTGGCCCATGTACTTCCCCAAAAATAAGCAAACAAACAAACAAACAACAACAAAAGTTTTTTAAATGTTGCTGCAATAATGGGATAGTTACGTGGAAAAATAATGAAATGTGACCCTGCCATACAGCATAAAAAACAAAGTGTGGGAAAGAACTACAAATGAAACAGAAGAGAGCATCACAGCTCTTCTGCAATTCTGGAATTGTAAAAGGAAGAGAAAGGAAGTAGGGTAGAAGAAGTATTTAAAGAGATAAAGGCTGAGAATTTTCCAGAACAATAAAAAGCATCAAACGGTAGATCCACGTTTCAGAGAGAATACCAAGCAGGATAAATATCACCCCCCATATCACACAAACACACGCACGCGCACACCACACAAGACACAGCTAGATATACCCTATTCAGACTGCTAAAAAACAAAGATAAAACGAAAATCCGGTAGGCAGTCTGAGAAAAAAGATACTTTATCAAATACAAAGGACAAAGATAAGACTTTAAGCAAACTTCTAGTAAAAAACTATGCAAGCAGAAGACAATGAAGTGACAACTTCAAAGTGTTGAAAAAATAGTCAACTCAGAAGTCTATATACAACAATATCATTCAGAAATGAAGGTGCTAGTTGCATGAATCCATACTTGGTATGAAATTGCATGGAACTGCACACACACACCCATACATGCAAAAATGAGGGCATGCAAAAACTGGTGAAATCTGAATAAAGTCAATAGTCTGCCTGAGAGTCTTATACTACTGTCAGTTTCTTGAATTTACAATATCAGGTTTGATATTCTACTGTAGTTATGTAAGGTGTTACCACCGGAATGGGTGAAGGATATACGGGACTCTCTATACTACGTTATGCATCTTCCTGTGAGTCTGTAATTATTTCAAAATGGGAAGTTAAAAAAAAAGATGAAATCATTATTGTGGTGGTTTCATGACTCTGTGCACATCTTTTTTGTTAATTAAAAAAAATTTTATTATAATGTTTAAAAATTTATGTTTTGGGCAAAGTTCTCACCTGCCATGCCGGAGATCCTGGGTTCGATTCCCAATGCCTGTCCATGCAAAAAAAAGATGTTTTGTGTATGTCTTATACACAAAACATATGTGTAAAACTCTGTGCACATCTTAAAACTCACAGAACTACATGCAAAAAAGTAATTTTACTGCGTATACATTTTTTTAAAATGGAGGTGAAATAAAGACTTCTTCAGATAAAAGCTGAGAGAATCCATTAGCAGCAGACCTGCTGTATAAGAAATGTTAAAGGAAGTTCTTCAGATGAAAGAATATATCAGACAAGAACTTTGAGCTACACAAAGAAATCAAGTTCTCCAGAAATGGCTAAAATGCAAGTAAAGATGATACTGGAATATTCCCTGTGCCCTCACACTTCACATTCTTATTTCCTTGTTGTCTTTTCCCTCTGAGCAATGTAACTGCTTACCACATAGAAAATCCCTGTCAAATGATAGAAGACAGGGCAGTGTCATTTTCAGACTGACATCCTGCTTTCAAGATTAAATCTTTCTTTCTTTTTGTTCCTTTTTATTTCAGGATGCTTTGAATTGTTCAATAAATAGTTCTTGGTTAAAAAAAAAAATGAAAGTACGAAGACATTTGAAAATTGTTTTTAATCACCCTAAAAGATAATTGGCAACAACTGTTAAAGAGATTGAAAGAGATCAGGCTTCACTTATAAGACAAGAGTGAAGCCAGGACTTCCGGAGAAGATGGTGGCTTAGTAAGACACGCGGGTCTTAGTTCCTCCTTCAGAAAAGCAACTAAAGAAACAGAAACAATACGAAACAGCTCCCGGAGTCACGACAGAGACCAAAAAGACAGCATACCCCATTCTGGAACAGCTGAACGGGCAGGGAGAATCTGCTGCGGTGAGATACCCGAGGGGCGCGCGTTTTCCCGGCCGGGGCGGCTGGCGACTGGGGTCCCCTCCACGCACGTGGCTCCCGGGTCTGACTGGGAATGTTGGATAGCGGGGCCCTCCCATCACGCTTGGCGTCTGGGGCCAGCTGGGCAATTTGGACCGGCACTCCCCCAAGCCACGGCGGCCAGCGATCCCCGCCTCCACGCGCGGTTTCCCGGGCCGACTGCCCCACAGACAGACAAGCGCCATGAGCGCCACCTACTGGGCAGGAAAAGAAAACAGAGCCCAGAGATTTCACAGAAAAACCTTTCAACCAGCTGGGTCCCACACCCAGGGAAATCTGATCAAATGCCCAGACACCAGCAGAAAATAATGGATGACGCTCGGAAAATTGAAGATATGGCCCAGTCAAAGGAACAAACCAATAGTTCAAATGAGATACAGGAGCTGAGACAACTAATGCTGAATATACGAACAGAAATGGAAAAACTCTTCAAAAACCAAATCAATAAATTGAGGGAGGACATGAAGAAGACATGGGCTGAACAAAAAGAAGAAATAGAAAATCTGAAAAAACAAATCACAGAACTTACGGGAGTGAAGGACAAAGAAGAAAAAATGGAAAAAACAATGGATACCTACAATGGTAGATCAAAAGAGACAGAAGCTACAATTAGTGAACTGGAGGATGGAACATCTGAATTCCAAAAAGAAACAGAAACTATAGGGAAAAGAATGGAAAAACTTGAGCAGGGGATCAGGGAACTGAATGACGATATGAAGCACCCAAATATACGTGTTGTGGGTGTCCCAGAAGGAGAAGAGAAGGGAAAAGGAGGAGAAAAACTAATGGAAGAAATTATCACTGAAAATTTCCCAACTCTTATGAAAGACCTAAATTTGCAGATCCAAGAAGTGCAGCGCACCCCAAAGAGAATAGACCCAAATAGGCGTTCTCCAAGACATTTACTAGTTAGAATGTCAGAGGTCAAAGAGAAAGAGAGGATCTTGAAAGCAGCAAGAGAAAAACAATCTGTCACATACAAGGGAAACCCAATAAGACTATGTGTAGATTTCTCAGCAGAAACCATGGAAGCTAGAAGACAGTGGGATGATATATTTAAATTACTAAAAGAGAAAAACTGCCAACCAAGACTCCTATATCCAGCAAAATTGTCCTTCAAAAATGAAGGAGAAATTAAAACATTCTCAGACAAAAAGTCACTGAGAGAATTTGTGACCAAGAGACCAGCTCTGCAAGAAATACTAAAGGGAGCACTAGAGTCAGATACGAAAAGACAGAAGAGAGAGGTACGGAGTAAAGCGTAGAAAGAAGGAAAATCAGATATGATATATATAATACAAAAGCCAAAATGGTAGAGGAAAATATTATCCAAACAGTAATAACACTAAAAGTTAATGGACTGAATTTCCCAATCAAAAGACATAGAATGGCAGAATGGATTACGACCCAGCAATACCACTGCTAGGTATCTACTCAAAGGACTTAAGGGCAAAGACACAGACGGACATTTGCACACCAGTGTTTATAGCAGCATTATCTACAATTGCAAAGAGATGGAAACAGCCAAAATGTCCATCAACAGACGAGTGGCTAAACAAACTGTGGCGTATACCTACGATGGAATATTATGCAGCTTTAAGACAGACTAAACTTATGAAGCATGTAATAACATGGATGGACCTAGAGAACATTATGCTGAGTGAGTCTAGCCCAAAACTAAAGGACAAATACTGTAAGGTCCCACTGATGTGAACCGACATTCGAGAATCAGCTTGGAATATATCATTGGTAACAGAGACCAGCAGGAGTTAGAAACAGGGTAAGATAATGGGTAATTGGAGCTGAAGGGATACAGACTGTGCAACAGGACTAGATACAAAAACTCAAAAATGGACAGCACAATAATACCTAAGTGTAATGTAACTAGGTTGGAACACTGAATGAAGCTGCACCTGAAATATGTTTTTTTGTTTGTTTGTTTGTGTGTTTGTATCTTTCGTTTTTGTTTTTTTCTTTTTCCTTTTTGTATATATATATTTTTATTAGTATTATTATTTTAATTCTCTTCTCTATATTAACATTCTATATCTTTTTCTGCTGTTTTGCTAGTTCTTTTCCTAAATCGATGCAAATGTACTAAGAAATGATGATCATACATCTATGTGATGATACTAAGAATTACTGAGTGCATGTGTAGAATGGAATGATTTCTAAATGCTGTGTTAATTTCTTTTCTTTTTTTTGATTAATAAAAAAAATTAAAAAAAAAAAAAGAGTGAAGTCAATCGGGTCGGGACTAAGGTATGTCGGAATATAGGGGTAAGGAGGACATTATCTGTATTTTAGAACTTCACGTACTCTATGAGACCAAAGGAAGAAAGGTTTATTTTGTCCAGAACCTAAATTTTCTGTAGCACATAATCTAACTTGACCTGTCTGGATAGATCATTTAAACAAACCAGGAACAGGGAGCCTAGAATGGGAATAAGGGCTTATAATTCCGTATTGCTTAATGTAATGCCTGGATACATCCCAGAGAACCTTAGCCTACCTATAGTTACACCAAGAGTTACTTCCAGATGACCTGTTTTGTGGCTCAGATGGGGCCTTTCCCTCCCTAAGCCCAGCTCTGCAAGTGAAATCATTACCCTCCCCCACTACATAGGACATGACATCCACTGGTGAATGTCTCCCTGGCAAAATGGGACATGACTCCCAGGCATGAGCCTGGTCCTGGCACTGTGGTATGGGCAATGCCTTCCTGACCAAAAGGGGGAAAAGAATTGTAACAAAATAAGGTATCAGTGGCTGAGAGAGTTCAAATAGAGTCTAGAGTCTACTCCAGAGGCTACTTTTACACAGGCTTCAGCTAGACATTGCTACTTTTCATGGTTTGTTAACCACCCCCACAAAAAAAAAAAAAAAAAAAAAAATTCCTGCCAACCCTAAAGAACACCAAGGGCTTTATCTGAGATTCTTTTTTTTTTTTGACATCCTTTTTTTTTTTTATGTTTTATTAATAAAACCAATCTACATACAACACGAACATTCTTAACATATGAACATTCCATTCTTTGTATATAATCAATGATTCACAATATCATCACATAGTGTATATTCACCACTATGATCATTTCTCAGAACATTTACATCACTCTGGAAAAAGAAATAAGGAAAAAGAAAAAAATCGTACATACCATCCCTCTCATTGACCGCTAGTATTTTCTTCTACCCAATTTATTTTAACATTTGTTCCCCCATTATTTATTTATTTTTAATCTATATTTTTTACTCATCTTTCCAAACCATAGACAAAAGGAGCATCAGAACAAGGTTTTCACAATCACACAGTTACTTTGTGAAAGCTATATCATTATACAGTCATCTTCAAGTAACGTGGCTACTGGAACACAGCTCTACAATTTCAGGCACTTCCCCCAGCCTCTCTAATACACCTTAAACGAAAAAGGGGTTATCTGTATAACATGTAAGAATAACCTCCAGGATAACCTCTCAATTCTATTTGAAATCTCTCAGTCATTGACACTTTTGTCTCATTTCTCTCTTTCCCCTTTCAGTCGAGAAAGTTTTCTCAATCCCTCGATGCTGAGTCCCAGCTCATTCTAGGAGTTCTGTCCCATTTTGCCAGGAAGGTTTACACCCCTGGGAGTCATGTCCCACGTAGAGAGGGGAAGGGCTTGAGTTTGCTTGTCGTGCTGCCTGAGAGAGAGGCCACATTTGAACAACAAATGAGGTTCTCTGGGGGTGACTCTTAGGCCTAATTTTAAGTAGGCTTAGTCTATCCTTTGCGGGGATAAGTTTCATATAAACAAACCTCAAGACTGAGGGTTCGCCCTACTGATTTTGTTGTCTTCACTGCTTGTGAGACTATCAGGCCTTCTCCAAATGCGGAAGTTGAATTTTCGCTCTTTCTTACCATTCCCCCAACAGAACTTTGAAAATATTTTTTTAAGTCACTGTTCAAATCACTCTGGGATTTATCAGGGCATCACTTTGGATAAACCTACAAAACCTCATGCCCTATTCAAGGTTCCATGTACTTATGGTGTTCAGTTATATTCGGAGATGCACTAGCCAAAATATAAATTATATACCAAATAAACATTTTTTGCTTTAGTCTCACACATAAGTTTAAGTTTTAAAATATGAATTACCATTTATTTACAACACCCTGAAATATTGACATTCCCTCATTATTCCTCATACAAAAGCATTTTTTAATTTGATTTAGTCACTATCATTGTACACTCTAGGCATTCCTAGATTATACCATCTCAGTCTTTATCGTCTGTCTTTCCTTCTGATTTCATTTGTGCCCCCAGTCATTCTCCCTCTATCATTCTCACATTCAGCTTCATTTGGTATACTAACATTATTGTATTACAGTTAGGTAGTATTGTGCTATCCATTTCTGAACTTTTACAATCTGTGTCCTTTCAGCTCCAATTACCCAATATCTACCTTATTTCTATCTCCTGATGGTCTCTGTTCTTAACTGAAATTCTCCAAGTTCATTCATTAATGTTAGTTCATATCAATAAGACTATACAAGCATTTGTCCTTTTGTTTCTGGCTAATCTCACTCAGCATAATGTCCTCAAGGTCCATCCATGTTGTTAACATACTTCATAACTTTATTCTGTCTTACAGCTGCATAATATTCCATTGTATGTATATACCACAGTTTGTTTAGCCACTTCTCTGTTAATGGACATTTGGGCTGTTTCCATCTCTTGGCAATTCTAAACAAGGCTGCTATAAACATTGGTGTGCAAATGTCCGTTTGTGTCCTTGCCCTCATGTCCTCTGAGTTGATACCTAGCAATGGTATTGCCAGATCATATGGCAATTCTATACTTAGCTTCCTGAGGAACCGCCAAACTGCCTTCCACAGCAGTTGTACCATTTGACATTCCCGCCAACAGTAGATAAGTGTGCCTCTTTCTCCACATCCTCTCCAGCACTTGTCATTTTCTGTTTTATTGATAATGACCATTCTTGTGGGTGTGAGATGCTATCTTGTTGTGGTTTTGATTTGCATTTCCCTAATAGCCAGGGAAGTTGAGCATCTTTTCATGTGCCTTTTGGCCATTTGTATTTCCTCTTCTGAGAAGTGTCTGTTCATGTCTTTTGTAATTGGGTTGTTTGTCTTTTTGTTGTTGAGTTGAGCAATCTCTTTATATATTCTGGATACTAGACCTTTATCTGATATATCGTTTCCAAATATTGTCTCCCATTGTGTAGGCTGTCTTTTTACTTTCTTGACAAAGTTCTTTGATGCACAAAAGTGATTAATTTTAAGGAGTTCCCATTTATTTATTTTTTTCTTCAGTGCTCATGCTTTGGGTGTAAGATCTAGGAAACTGCTTCCAGTTATACGATTTATAAGATATTTCCTTACAGTTTCTTCTAAAAGTTTTATGGTCTTAGATCTAATGTTTAGGTCTTTGATCCATTTTGAGGTAATTTTTGTATAGGGTGTGAGATATGGATCCTCTTTCATTCGTTTGCATGTGGATATCCAGTTCTCTAGGCGCCATTTATTGAAGAGCCTCTTCTATCCCAGGTGAGTTGGCTTGACTGCCTTATCAAAGATCAATTGTCCATAGATGAGAAGGTCTATATCTGAACACTCTATTCAATTCCATTGGTCAGTATATCTATCTTTATGCCAGTACCATGCTTTTTTGACCACTGTAGTTTCATAATATGCTTTAAAGTCAGGTAGTACCTCTGACTTCATTTTTCTTTCTCAGGATATTTTTAGCTATTCAGGGCACCCTGCCCTTACAGATAAGTTTGGTTATTGTTTTTTCTATTTCTGAGAAGTAAGTTTGGGGGATTTTAATTGGTGTTGCATTGAATCTGTAAATCAATTTAGGAAAATTGATGTCTTACCTATATTTATTCTTCCAATCCATGAACACAGTAAACCCTTCCAGTTATTTAGGTCTTCTGTGATTTCTTTTAGCAATTTCTTGTAGTTTTCTTTGTATAGGTCTTTTGTATCCTTAGTTAAATTTATTCTTAAATGTTTGATTCTTTTGGTTGCAATTATAAATGGAATTTTTTTCATGATTTCCCCCTCAGATCGTTCATTACTAGTATATACAAACACTACAGATTTTTGAGTGTTGATCTTGTAACCTGCTACTTTGGTGTACTCATTTATTAGCTTTAGTAGTTTTGCTGTGGATATTTTGGGGTTTTCAGTATATAGGATCATATCATCTGCAAACAGTGAGAGTTTTACTTCTTCTTTTCCAATTTTGGTACCTTGTATTTCTTTATCTTGTCTAATTGCTCTGGCTTGAACTTCCAACACAATGTTGAATAACGATGGTGATAGTGGACATCCTTCTCTTATTCTTAATCTTAGGGGGAAATTTTTCCGTTTTCTCATTGAGGATGATGTTAGCTGGGTTTTTCATATATTCCCTTTATCATGTTGAGGAAGTTCCCTTTTATTCCTATCCTTGGAGGTGTTTTCAACAAGAGAGGATGTTGGATTTTGTCAAATGCGTTTTCTGTATCAATTGAGATGATCATGTGGTTTTTCTGCTTTGATTTGTTGATATGGTGCATTACATTAATTGATTTTCTTATGTTGAACCATCTTTGCATACCTGGGATGACTCCTACTTGGTCATGGTGTATAATTCTTTCAATGTGGTGCTGGATTCAATTTGCAAGAATCTTGTTGAGGATTTTTGCATCTATATTCATTAGAGAGATTGGTCTTTAGTTTTCTTTTTTTGTAATATCTTTGTCTGGCTTTGGTATGAGGGTGATGTTGGCTTCATAGAATGAGTTAGGTAGCCTTCCCTCATCTTCAGTTTTTTTGAAGAGTCTTAGCTAGGTTGGTACTAATTCTTTCTTGAATGTTTGGTAGAATTCACATGTGAAGCCATCTGGTCTTGGACTTTTCTTTTTGGGGGGGATCTTCTTAATGATTAATTCAATTTCTTTATTTGTGATTAGTTTAAGGTCGTCTATTTCTTCTCGAGTCAATGATGCTTGTTCATGCCTTTCTAGGAAGTTGTCCATTTCATCTACATCATCTAATTTATTAGCATAGAGTTGTTCATAGTATCCTCTCATTACCTCCTTTATTTCTGCAGGGTCAGTGGTTATGTCTCTTCTTCCATTTCTGATCTTATTTATTTGCATCCTCTTTCTTCTTCTTTTTGTCAACCTCACTAAGGGTCCATCAATCTTATTGATTTTCTCATAGAACCAACTCCTGGTTGTGTTGATTTTCTTGATTGTTTTCATGTTCCCAATTTCATTTATTTCTGCTCTAATCTTCCTTATTTCTTTCTTTTTGCTTACTTTGGGGTTGGTTTGCTGTTTTTTCTCTAGTACATCCAAGTAAACAGTTAATTCCTCGATTTTTGCTCTTCTTTTTGATATAGGCATTTAAGGCACTAAATTTCCCTTTTAGCACTGCGTTTGCTGCATCCCATAAATTTTGATATGTTGTGTTTTCATTTTCATTTGCCTTGACATGTTTACTGATTTCTCTTGTAACTTCTTCCTTGACCCACTGGTTGTTTAAGAGTGTGTTGTTGAGCCTCCATATGTTTGTGAATTTTCTGGGCCTCTTCCTATTATTGATTTCCAACCTCATTCCTTTATGATTTGAGAAAGTGTTTTGTATGATTTAAATTTTCTTGAATTTATTGAGACTTGCTTTGTGACCCAGCTATCCTTGAGAATGATCCACGAGCACTTGAGAAAAAGGTGTATCATGCTGTTGTGGGTGGAATATTCTATAAATGTCTGTTAAGTCTAGTTTGTTTATTGTATTATTCAAATTCTCTGTTTCTTTATTGATCCTCTGTCTAGATGTTCTGTCCATTGATGAGAGCAGGAAATTAAAGTCTCCAGCTATTGTGATAGATGTGTCTATTTCTCTTTTCAGTGTTTAGGTCATGTATTTTGGAGCACTCTGGCTTGGTGTATAAATATTTATGATTATTATGTCTACTTGTTGAATTGTTCCTTTTATTACTACATAATGTACTTCTTTGTCTCTTTTAATTGGTTTATATTTGAAGTCTAATTTGTTGGATATGAGTATAGCTACTCCTGCTGTTTTCTGATTGTTGTTTGCATGAAATATCTTTTCCCAACCTTTTACTCTGAACCTGTGTTTATCCTAGGATCCAAAATGTGTCTCCTGTAGATAGCATATAGATGGGACCTGTTTTTTAATCCATTCTACCTGTCTGTGTCTTTGATTAGGGAGTTTAATCCATTAACATTTAGTGTTATTACTGTATGGGCAGTACTTTCTTCTACCATTTTGCCTTTTGGATTTTATATGTCATATCTACTTTTTCTTCTTTTTACCTTTACTGATAATCTTCATTTCTGCACTCTTCTCCACACCTCTCTCTCCTGTCTTTTCCTGTCTGTCTCTAGTGTTCCCTTTAATGTTTCTTGCAGAGCTGGTCTCTGGGTCAGATTCTCTCAGTGATTTTTTTGTCTGAAAATGTTTTAATTTTCTCTCATTTTTGAAGGACAATTTTGCTGGATATAGAATTCATGGTTGGCAGTTTTTCTCTTTTGGTATCTTAAATATATCATCCCATTGTCTTTTCGCCTCCATGGTTTCTGCTGAGAAATCTATGCATAGTCTTACTGAACTTCCCTTGCATGTGATGGATTGCTTTTCTCTTGCTACTTTCAAGATTCTCTCTTTCTCTTTGACATCTGACATTCTGATTAGTAAGTGTCTTGGGGTACATCTATTAGAATCTATTCTGTTTGGGGTATGCTGCACTTCTTGGATCTGTAATTTTAAGTCTTTCATGAGAGTTGGGAAATTTTCAGTAATAATTTTCTCCATTAGTTTTTCTCCTTCCTTTTCCCTTCTCTTCTCCTTCTGGGACACCCACAACATGTATATTCATGTGCTTCGTGTTGTCATTCAATTACCAGAGTCCCCGTTCATATTTTTCCATTCTTTTCCATGTATTTTCTTTCACTGTCAATTTTCAGATGTCACATCCTCCAGCTCACTAATCCTATCTTCTGCCTCTTGAAATCTAACATTTTAGGTTCCCATTGTTTTTTTCATCTCTCCTACTGTGCCTTTCATTCCCATAAGTTCTGCGATTTGCTTTTTCAGACTTTTGATTTCTTCTTTTTGTTCATCCCTTGCCTTCTTTATATCCTCCCTCAATTCATTGATTTGATTTTTGATGAGGGTTTCCACGTCTGTTTAAACATTCTGAATTAATTGTTTCAAACCCTGTATCTCATTTGAATTGTTTGTTTGTTCCTTTGTCTGGGCCATATTTTCAGTTTTCCTAGTATGATTAGTTATTTTTTGCTGGCGTCTAGGCTTTTAATTTCCTTAATTAGTTTATTCTGGAGAGTGTTTTCACTTTTTTTACCTAGGATTTTCTTGCTGGATTACTTTATTGTCTGTCTGTTCTTTGACATTCAGTTCAGCTTATTCTAGACCTTTAGCTTAGGTTTTGTTTAACAGATCAGAATTTTTCAGTACTTGTTTTCTTGTTTCTTGCTCTGCCTATATAGTACCTTGCTTTTTTCCCTTAGGAGGGTCTACATAGGTATTATAGACCCCAGTCAGATTTTCCCAGACCAAACTAGTCTCCTCTCAGGAGGAAATAGTCACCTGCATCAGTTTTCCCTGAGGGTGGGACCCAGCAGGTTGAAAGACTTTCCTATGATGCCTCTGGACACTGTGTTTTTCCTATCTTACCCAATATATGGTGCTTGTCTGCCTGCAGGTCCCACCAGCATAAGGTGATGTAGTACCTTTAACTTCAGCCAGCTCTCCCTGCTGGGGCATGGTTGAGACAGAGGAGAGGTTGTATGCTGGCTTTAATCGCTTCAGTTTTCCAGACCCTGGGGTCTGAATTCCTTGAGGGAGGGATTCCACCTGAGCGGGGCCTCACCCCTCTCCTGGGGAAGGCATCGCCTCCAGACAAGCTTAATTCTGCCCTTTCTGGGACTGCTGGAGCCTGAGAAGCCTTGTAGTTGTATGCAAAGAGCAGTCAAGCTATAGAAACACAGCCACAAAAAGGAAAAGGAAAATCCTTTTCAGAGCAGAATCCCCATTCCTCGGGTTTGCCAATCAAGAACTTAAGTTGGTACATTGCCCTATGTATCTCCAAGTCCAGTGTGCCCCATCCTTTCCTTCAGGGCTCAAACCTTTTCAAGTATTTTATGTTGTCTGATCCAAAAACAACCTGTTTGTTTTTCTTTTTCCATCAGCCTGCCCTCTCTGCACTGGGGCAAAAACCAGCAACCTAAGGTTCAGTTGAGCTGGGGGCCTATTTTTAGTAGTCACAATTTGTTAATTAATTCCACAGATTGGAGCTTGGTAGACCTCAGCCCCTTGCTGTTAGTAAATTCTCTTTCCTTTGCCCTCTGGGAAGCAGCCTGTAGGGGAGGGGCACCATCCACCATGGCTTGGGGGACTCAAAGTTCTGGGTGGGCTTGCAGCAGGTCCAGTTTGTCCAGACTGGTGTATATTGTGTGTCCAGTCACTGATGTGGCCCCAGCAGTTGTTCCGTATTGTTCCTGGCTATTTACTAGCTGCTCTGGAGGACGAACTAAATTCCATACCTCCTAAGCTGCCGTCTTGGCTCCCTCTCTTTTCTGAGATTCTACAAAAGTTCCATGCACTATGATTCCAGAAACCTACAACCTCCAAATGGGTTCCTAGGCCAGATAAGTCCTGAAACCCAGAGGGCCAGCCTCTCCAAGAACATCAACTAGTTCCATCCCCCTATCCCATAATGTTGATAGGCGTTTCCAACATGATAAAGTTAGTATGGGCATAGCCCAAATGCCCCTAAAGACTGGGAGAAAGATCAGAGGAGAAGGTGGAGTTATAACAGAGAAGATAGGATTTAACAAATAAGTATGATTACTGAATCTTTATATTGCTCCAGGACACTAGAAGTAAATAAAAAGCTAGAAGCAAAAGCTAAAATTGTGGAATTGTAACCCATACCAAGCTCTGAAATCTGTTCTACAACTAATTGTTGCAGTGTGCTTTGAAATTTATTGCTTTTTTGTATAGATGTTATTTTTCATAAGTAAATAAAAAGATAATTGAGAGATCCTTTCAAAATAGCAGTGTGAGATGCTTAAGGGCTCTGTCCACCCACAGGAGATTTGAACAACTAGCAAGAACTAGCAGAAACATCTTTCTCAAAGTCTCAGAAGACAGTTGATTGCAGCAACAAGGTTGATTGCTCCACATCAAGGAAAAGGCAACTTAAAAACAGTAGGATCTCCTGGTACCATTGTGCCCCCTTCCCATGCTCTCATCAGCTTGGGGCCAAGATATCCCATTCTCCCAGCCTAGGTTCCTGGTCTGGTCCTGAGGAAGCAGGGTAACCCTCATGCACATACTGGGAGCATGTATATCTGGTCCAGTCTGTCTGGTGGTGGTCTGAGGGACTGAGTCAGGACACTCGTTGCAGACTTGTCATCCCAGAACTTGCAGTTCACAGAACTTGCAGTTCCTGTGGAACGCTATGAGAGAACATGCAAGTTGTGGCTGTGTGGGGTAGGGAATTGCTGGCTATAGGACTTACACAGTGCGGTAACCTGGACCATGAGGATACTATTTCCCAAGGAAGAGGGGACACTCATTTCGGTGCAAGCAGGAGAATTCCTAGAGCCATGTGCATACCCAAAATAAGATGTATGCACAGAAAGAACCAGGGAGGCTCTTATGCTTTCATCTTGAGCTATACTCTAAACTCATTGTATGGATGAACTCTGAAGGAGAGCAGTCGCACAGGTCAACCTGCAAAGATTGGGAAAGGAGTTTTCTTTTTTTGGTTAGCTCTTGGTATTCAAGGAACGGTCTTTTATAATCCTTGCTGGATACAAGCTTAAGGAATAGACACCTCAGAATCTAAATTCCAACAATAATGCATTAAATATCAGAATGTCCAAGTTTCAACAAAAGACTACAAAACACACAAAGAAACAGTTTATAATGGCCCAGGCAAAGAAGAAATTTAAAATAGTAGAAACCATCAGTGAGGAAGAAAAGACCTGGGACAAAAGACTTAAAGAAAAGACTTTAAAAAAAGGCTCTAAGTATCCTCAAAGAACTAAAGAAGAACATGAGCAAAGAACTGTAGGGAATCAGCAAAAATGACAGATCAACACCAAGAAAATATCAATAGAGAGCTGGAAATTATGAAAACAAACCAAAAGGAGCTGAAGACGGCAGTAACAGATTAAAAATTCCTAGAGTGTTCAACAGCAGTATGGAGCCTTGCAGGAGGAAGAATCAGTGAACTTGAAGATAAGACAATTGAAATCATTCAGTCTGTGTGATTGTGAAAACCTTGTGTCTGATGCTCCTTTTATCTACGGTATGGACAGATGAGTAAAACATATGGATTAAAAATAAATAAATAATGGGGGTACAAATGTTAAAATAAATTTAGTAGATTGAAGTGCTAGTGATCAATGAAAGGGAGTGATTGGGGTAACAAAGGCTAAGATACACCGGGTAGATGGAAATACTAGCAGTCGATGAGAGGGAGGGGTAAGGGGTACGGTATGTATGAGTTTTTCTTTTTTCTTTTTATTTCTTTTTCTGAATTGATGCAAATGTTCTAAGAAATGATCATGGTGATGAATATACAACTATGTGATGATATTGTGAGTTATTATTATATACCAAGAATGGAATGATCATATGGTAAGAATGTTCGTGTTTATATGTTATGTTTAAAAAAAATTTTTTTTTAAATCGTTCAATCTAAGAAGTAGAAGGAAGAAAGAAGGAAATTAAGTAAACAGAGACTGAGGAACCTGTAAGACATATATACTTTTAAACCATGAATTTGTGACCTCCGATTCCAAATCAACAGCACACAGTTTGTTCTAGCCAGTAAATGTCCCCTTAAACTTTGTGTCCTAGGCACCTCACTTGCCTCACCTTAGTCCCAAACCTGATCCTAGCCTTCCCCCTTTCTTTATTTAAACTTTTTTCTCCTAGGGGTCCAAGGGTAGTTCCGTGGTAGAAATCTCACCTGCCAGGTGGGAGACCCAGGTTTGATTCCCGGCCCATGCACTTCCCAAAACACAAAGAGTCAAAAAACAAGCAAACAAAAATTCAACAAATGATGCTGCAATAATGGGATACTCACATGGAAAAATAATGAAATGTGACCCCACCATAAAGCATACAAAAAAAACCCAAAAACTCTTTTCTTCAATAGTGAGAAGTCTGGTTTTCATTATACAAAATATATTTATGTGTTTACTTAATTCTAGAATATAAATAAAGTAGTTTTGGAATTGTTCAACCACATTCCAGATAAAAATCAAACTTCCTACTTACAGTGCAAAATTTTTGTCCATTTTTTGGTTTGTTTTTTGTCTTAAGCATATAGTTAAAATACTGTTTTCCAGAGTAACTTAGGTTAGTTATTTGCTCCCTCCCCTTTGGAATGGTTATATCATTCATTGTGAAACAATTGGGTTCATTTATTTCTGTTTGCATTTAATTTTGGATACTCCCCAATTCTTGTTATTTTAATTAATTTTTGAATATGTAAAACCTTAACATGGTTCTAAAGGTCAGAACTAGACAAAAATATTTACTCAGAGAAGTCACTCCCTACATCCTTTCTACCTTATTCCCCCATTACTCCCTTTTTTCACTTCCTCCTCCCCCCTCTTGTAAATAACCAACCTCGTTTGTTTGTGGTTTATATTTACTGAGGGTCTTTTTGTACAAAGGGCAGGTGCATGTATATTTTCTTAATTCCTTCTTACAGGAAAGAGCATGTGATAGTTTTACCTGTCAACTTGATTAGGCTGCCATCCCCAGGTATTCAATCCAACAGTAATCTTAATGTTGCTGGGAAGGCATTCCATGGATATAACTGAAGCCTGGGTTGACTTTATGTAAGGGAGATTTACCCCACATTCTCTGGATGGGCCTGATTCAATCAGCTGAAAAGCCTAAGAGCAGAGTGGAGACTTCCCTGAAGAAAAAATTCTGCTTATGGTTATCAGCTTGTGATTGTGCCTGAGTGTTCCAGCCTGCTCTTCCTGGCAGCCTATCCCATAGAGTTCGGACTTGCCTCTAGCAAGCCCTCACTGGCATACAAGTCAATTCCTTACAATAAATCTCTTAATACGTATCTCCTACTTGTTCTGTTTCTCTAGTTAAAACCTGACCGATACCGATTTTGATACTGGAAGTGATTCTAGAGAGACAGAACCTTAAGGATGAGTTTTCTCAATTGGTTCTTCCATCAATTAGATTTAGTCATTAAAGACTCTAATTTCCATCGATAAAGAGGGCACTGGGAGTCCACGGTGTGATGTGACAATAGAGTTACACAGATTTTGCCATTAAGTTTCTGGATAACCCTGTATCTGCTACCTTAGAACGTTTTAGTCAAACTAAAGAATACAACGGGAAAGACTGGTTGCTCCTAATTGTACTGGAGATAGAGGGGAAAGAAGAGGATGACCTCAGGACTTTGAATTCCCAGCTCAAACTCATATAGAAGAAAACTTCTATATCTGCCCTGAAAGAAATCCTTCTTTTCTGTCATGGCAGGGTCAAGTTTTCTGAAAACCAAACTGTAGTTTCTTCATGCAGGTGACTGAGTCACAATGCAAATGGAATTCCCAGCCTAGTAGATTTTCTTCTGTTGAAATGAGGGTATTGATTGGGAAGGAATGGAATACTGAAAATTGGAATGGGCAGATCCCAGTGAAGCTGAGGACATTGAACCCCTAAATCCTACAAGTCTTCTTTGCCAGAAGAAGTAGTCCTTCCACCCCTGCCTGAGGAGGTCAGCCCTCCTTTACTGTAATGGCGTCCCCTGAGGAAGTGGCTTTTCAAGGCACTGCTGTCTCACCTCAAGATATACCCCACCACTCCTCTTGGATTCTCAACCTATAACTAGACTCACATCCCAGCAATCCCCAAAGGGAGAGGTACAAAGTGTGACCCATGAGGAGATGTGTACACATCAGAAGAACTACATGGTTTTTCCAATTTATAGGGCAGAAATCTGAGGAATATGTGTGAGCATGATATGAAATATGCAGGATCAGAGTGGAAGGATTATAAAGTTGGATAAGGCTGAATTTATTGACATGGACCCACTAAGAAGAGGTCCCAGATCCAGTATTTTTTAGCCCAAGGGGTTAGAAAGGGCTCTAAGAGTTTATTTGGTTAGTTGACTGAAACATGAACCCAAAGGTGGCCTACACTAAATGCAGTTGAAATGTCATAACTGCCTTAGTATATTGTAGAGGAAAGTATCCAAAGACTTAGGGAGATTGGAGTATCAAAGTTGATTTATCAGGTATGCCCTGATTACCCACCCTGGTCCAGTAGACACAGCTTTTGACACTGTGACAAATAAATGTGTCGGTGGGGTTTCAGTATCCTTGAAGAACTCTTGGCCTCTCTTCTTCCTAGGTCAGACATGACATTGGGAACTGCCACCATTGAACCAGGACCTCTAATCATAATGAGGATAATGAGATCCTGAGGATGCAGGGGCCAAGTGGAAGCACTTAATTGACAAGATACACATGGACAGCTGTGCTGAGCAGAAATTGGAATAGCGTGACTTGCAGAGATATATGGCATTAGCTAGTTGATCTTGGAGTTCCTTAAAAAGAAATGGACGTTGCGATTACATGTTGAAGGTAAGGAAGAGGATCTGTGGAATATAGGAGATCCCTTAGGGTATCTCTCAGTACCACCACATTGTGTGACTAAACTCAATGGAAAACTGTGACAACTCAATTTGGGCAGGACTGCTAACGGCCCACACCCTTCAGGAAGGAAGGTGTGGGTTACACCGCCAGGCAAAGCACCGCGACCGGTTGAGTTTCTTGCTGAGGGCAAAGGGAGTGTGGAAAGGGTCATGGAAGAAGGACCATGTGGTCAGCTGCAGAAATGAGGACTGAATAGTAATGAGTATTTCTTCTTTATGGTGTTATGAATATGTTTGCATATATATTACCTAAATATTTTTATTTACTTTCCTTTCTTATTCCCTTATCATCTCACATCAGATGTATTAATATTAGTTAACTTTATTATCACAGTATTTGAGTGGTAAATTGGCCTGTACTTTTCTTTTTTTGCATGTATTATTATTATCAGATTTAATATTTAATGTTATATTTGCTGCATAAAAAGACCTTGAATTTTTTTTTCATTTTCACTACTCTGAAACTATTCATGTAGTGTCAGGACTACCTGACTATTAAAGGTTTGGCAGAATTCTCTAAATTAAATCATCAGGGTTTCGTGATTTTTTGTGGGGCAGTTCATCAATAATTTTTTCTATTTCTTCTATAGAAATTGATCTATTTAAGTTTTTTTTAAAAGTCTCTATTGGAGGTCAATTTTGGTAAATTATTATTTTTCTATGAAATTCTAATTTCTAATAAAGTTTATTTGCTTATAGTTATGTAGTCTATTGTGACTTTTTAAAAATGCCCTCTGTGTCAATAGTTGTTTTCCCCTTGTCATTTCTTAGTTTCCATATTTGTGCTTTCTCATTTTTTTCTTGTTTTAATTAACTAGAATTTTGTCTATTCATAGCATAGCAAAATGCCCTCCTTTGTCTCATTTAATTTTTTGTTTATTAATATTTTATTTTGGTTGAATTCTGGTATCAGGGTTGCAGATTCTACTTTCTTATATTTCCATTTACTTCATAAATCTGTGTCTATGTCTGTATTTTTTCACCTTTTTTAGATGTGTTTCTTCTATACAGCATAGAATTGGGTTTTTGTTTCATGAGCCAATTTTTTTGTAATTCTGATTTTTTTTTAACATTTTTTATTGTGAAATATAACATATGCAGAAAAGTGATAAATATCCAAGTACTGTTTAACTAGTAGTGACAGAGCAAACTTTAAGGTATGGTATGAGTTACAGTTCCACAATTTCAGGTTTTTCCTTCTAACTGTTCTAATACACTAGAGGCTAACAGGAAATGTAAATATAGTGACTTCAGTAGTCAGTCATTTGTTAAATCCTATCTTCTCTGTTACAGCTCCTGCCTCTCATTTTATCCTTCTCCCAATCTTCAGGTATATTTGGGCAATGACCATTCTAATTTCTATAGGTTGTAAAGGGGGTTGACATTATGGGATGGGGGATGCAACTGGTTGATGTTTTTGGAGAGACTGGATTTCAGGGCTTACCTGGTATAGGGACAATCTGCAAGTTTTAAGTCTCTGAAAATAAACTTAGTGAATGAAACTTTTATAGATTATAAGCCTCAGTTAGAACCCTGGGTATTTTTTAGGGTTTTCAGGAATTCTGTTGGTCAGGGCTTGGTATAACGTAATGAGCCCTTTTTTTTTTTTTTTTAATTTCAAAGTACATTTTAACAAGTAGTTGTGGAACAGATTTCAAAGTTTGGAATGGGTTACAGTTCCACAATTTAAAGTTTTTCCTCCTAGCTGCTCCAAGACACTGGAGACTAAAAACAAGTATCAATATAATAATTCAGCAGTCATACTCATTTGTTAAATCCTATCTTCTCTGTAATAACTCCGCCTCCTCCTTTGATCCTGCTCCGAATCTATAGGGATATTTGGGCTATGCCCATTCTTTCGTTTTTCATGTTGAAAAGGGTGTTGACAATATGGGATAGGGAGATGGAACTGGTCAATGTTCTTGGAGAGACTGTTACCTCTTGATTTCAGGACTTATCTGGCCTAGGAACCATCTGAAGGTTTTAGGTTTCCAAAAAGTAAACTTAGTGTGTGCAACTTTTGTGGAATCTCAGATGGAGCCCTGGGTGTTCTTTAGAGTAACCAGGAATGGTGTTGGTTGGGGTTTGGCAAGCTGTGGCAATTAGCAATGTCTAGCTGAAGCTTGCATAAGAGTAGCCTCTAGAATAGCTTCTCAATCCTAATTGAAATCTCTTAGCCACTGATACCTTATTTTGTTACAATTCTTTTTCTCCCTTTTGGTTAGGAAGGCATTGTTGATCTCATGGGGCCAGGGCCAGGCTCATACCTGACAGTCATGTCCCACGTTGCCATGGAGACTCCCACCCCTGGACGTCATGTCCCATGCAGTGGGGGGCGAAATGATTTTCCTTGCAGAATTGGGCTTAGAGAGAGAGAGAGAGGCCACATCTGAGCAACGAAAGAGGCTCTCTGGAAGTAACTCTTAAGCATAATTATAGGTAGGCTTAGCTTCTTCACTAAAGAAATAAATTGCGTAAGAGCAAGCCTCAAGATCAAGGGCTTGGCCTGTTAACGTGGGAGTCCCTGATGTTTGAGATAATAAAAGGGCCTTCCCCTTTTATTGGTAAAGCTTAATAGTTCCATATTTTTACTTTAGTCCTTCAAAGGACCTTGACGATACTTTTTACTCATCTGCCTAACATACTCTGGGATGTGTCTGGGTATTACATTAAGCCCTCTTTCCCATTCTGGGCTCCAGGTGTTTGTGTTGTTTAAATGAGCTATCTAGTCAGGTTGAATTAGATTATTGCAGCACCGATTGTTGAATTTTTTTGTTTGTTTTGGAAAGTGCACGGGCTGGCACTCGGGCCGGGGATTGAACCTGAGTCTCCTGCATAGCAGGCAAGAAGTCTCCCCCTGAACTGAACTATCCTTGCACCCCCTACTTTGTGTTATTTTTAAGACATCTGATATCAGTCTAATTCCCTTGATTTTGTAAGTTATTTCATATTTTTGACAGGGGGCCCTGAGTATGTTCTATTTTAAAGTCCAACAGACACTGGGATATGTCTTGGAGTTGCTTACTCAGTGTCAATCTTATATAGTACCCAGTGGACTCTTTCAACACATAATCCAGGGCTTCTCTTTTATTTAATGAAATATTTTATTATAAACGAAGAGGCAACAAAGATTGGATAGATTTTATCCGTTTACATATCATAAACATGAATATTATGAATCTGTGAGAGAAGAGAAGTTTTCTTTTTTTTCTGGAAAGGTTTCTTGGATTACAATTTTTTTTGTTCATATGCTGTTTGGTGGGGGTCATAATTCATCTTTTTCCATGTGACTATCCCGTTAGTGTGGCACATTTGTTTAAATTTTGTTTTTTGGAGGGGGAGCGGAGTGCACAGGCCAAGACGCGAACCCGGGTCTCCTGCATAGCAGGTAAGAATTCTACCACTGAACTACCCTTGCATCCCCAGATAACAGTTCTAAATATTAATTATTTGCCTGTCTTCCATTTCAACCACTTTCTCTCTGATATTTTTTACTTCTATATCTAATTTTTATTCTTTTGGTTGTTTTCCTCCTTTTCTTCAATATCATTTATTAAGTTTTCATTTGAATCTGTTCTCCCTTGGACACCTTTTAGTTTCTTCTTCATTTCTGATATGATTTTTTTATGTTCTACTATTTCTTTCTTGAGATCAATTCTAATTTTATCCCTCCTCCCTCCTTTTTTTTTTGGTCCTTTTCTATAATTAGTATAGAAAATTTTTGTATTTCTGATTTAAGATGTTTTTCTGAGGGTTTTTAATTCAGTTCAGGATACTGTATTACATTTTTCTTCACCTCCATTATGCTTGATTTTGGGAGGAGAATTTTCATAAACTAAAATGCTTTGACTTTGCCTTTTTAAAAAATGTACAGTTGTGAATGCCCAGGATGGGCATTTTTCTAATCTTAGTCCATTCACGGACAAGATTCCTATCTCAGGCACGCCCTCTGCTGTCAGATCTGCTTCTGTGCAGTTTCCTTTTTGAATGGAGCGCGGTGGTGGCAGTGGTGGGGTGACCGGGAAGGTTGACCTTTCTTCTCTTTCCGCAGGATTCCCTTCTAAATTCCTTCTTTCCTTTTACTATAACGTCTCCGAGAGGAATCCTCTTTCTTTCTTTATTTGATTCGCTCCAAGACGTGCTGCCGCTGGGAGACTAGCCTCCCACTCTTTCCAGACGCTTCCCTGCAGCTGGCGCTGTGAGCTACCACGCCCCACCCTGTGGTCGGTATTCTGGCATTTGGTACCGTACTTTCGGAGAATGATTGTGTCGGTGCCTCATCTAAGGCCGCCAGGCCCGTCCACTGTATTTCACAGCGTCCTGTAAACCTCTTTTCCCTGCTGTCTGCACCCGCAGGCTCGAGCTGCAGGTGGTGAGAGTTCTGTTGGAATTTGGCTTGTTTCTGTACTTCAGGTGATTTGAAGGACATTGGGGGTTTTATGTGCTCTCTTGGTTGATGTGTGTCTTTTGGGGTAAGTGGGGAGATTCAAAATCAGATAGCCACCATTATCTTCCAACCCTGGAAGTCCTGGTAAATGCACTTTAAATTGAATGAGCACGGGCAAATTGACCTTCAAAATAATTTTTAACAATTTACACTCTCATTTGTAGTGGATGACGGTGCCCTATTCCCTACATCTTCACCAGTAGTTAGTATCCCACTATCATTTCTATCAATCTGATGGGTGAAAAATGTTACCTCATTATTGGATTTAAATGTATTTCTCACATTGTTAGTGGGATTAAACAATTAAAAATTTTTTTGCAAAAAAAACATATGGAATACAAATAAATAAAAGGGGGAACAAATGTTAAAATAAACTTAGATTGAAATGCTAGTGATCAATGAAAGGGAGGGGTAAGGTGTGCATTCATATGGTGTGTATGAATTTTTTCGTTGTCTTTTTCTTTTTCTGATTTGATGCAAATGTTCCAAGAAATGATCATGATAATGAATATGCAACTATGTGATGATATTGTGAATTACTGAATATATATGTAGAACAGAATGATCATATGTTAAGAATGTTTGTGTTTCTTTTTTGTCATTTTTTTAAAAATTTAAAAATTAATAAAATTTTTTAAAAATATTTTGCTTTTTGTATTTTTCATTCTCTAAATTGTCCATTTACATCTTTTACTCTCTTTTTCATGTGGTGAGGATTTTTGATCTTATAAGAGTGATGTATGCTGCAAATATTTTCTCTCAAACTGTCACTTGCCTTTTACTTGTTGTATTTTGTTTTATAAAAGTTTCAAATTTGATATTGCCATGTGTATTAGTCTTTTCTCCTTTTTTTTGCATTTGTGTCTTTTGAAGATGACCTGACTAACCAAAGTCATAAACCTATTCCACTATATTTTATCTAATACTTTCATAGTTTTTAGTGTTTAAATTGCTAGTACATATATGTTCACTTATGAATAGTATGGGGGAGGCAGGGATCTAAATTCATTTTTTTCTCCCAAGAGGGTGCCCCAACACCATTTATTGAATGATTTACCACTTCTCAATTGATTTAAAGGGTTCTAGATTCTCTATTCCTCCACCAGCACCACATTATATTATTTACTATTGTATTTATAACATATTTTGATAGAGTCAGCTATCTCATTTTTCTAGATTTTCAAAATTGTCTTGGCTATTGTGCATTTTCTCTTCCATATGAATTTTAGGATCAGCTTATCAAGTTCCATGAAAAATTATCTTTAAATTTTGGTTGAGATTACAGTGAAGTTATAGATTAGTTAAGGGAGAATTGCCTTTTTTTGTAATATAGAAGCTTTCCATCCATGACCAGATAATTTATCAGCATTTATTCAGGTCTTCCTTTATGTTCGTCAGTAAAGTTTTATAGTTTTCTTTGTGAGTGTCTTGCTCATTTCTCCTTTGAGTCATTATTATACAAGAGTCTTTAAAATTTAGAGTTGTCTCTAATCCCTCCCCAGCCCCTTCTGCAGTTCCCCCCTAACAGAAAGCCTGCTGGATTTTTTTGCCTACACAATTCATTATTATTATCATAGGTTGCAGACATTTTCCCGTTGTACTCAAGTTGCATCTTGCATGCGCTTCCATCTCCTCAACTGTAGGATAAACCCCTCAAGGGCTAGGCTGGATTTTTTCAATTCCTGTTGCAGGAAGGGGCATGCCTTGAGTGTGGTGTGTTTGGGGAGGGGAGGGTCTATCAGGAGCAAAGACGGGTGTAGGTGGAGGGGTGGGCGAGGGGCCCCAGGGCTTAGAACAGGGAAGAGGAGTGAACCTGCTCTGTCTCTGGGAAAGGGGTGTGTGGGGAGGGCAAGGATAGGGGGTGAGTGGGGTGAGAGGCTGGCAGGAAAAAATGGTGTGTTTCTTCCTGGGAAAGGGGGTGGGACTCAGCAAGGGCCTGCAGCCTGTGTGGTGGTGGTGGTGGGGTGGGGGGACTGAGGTCTGCGGCGATCACTGTTCCTAAGCAGCCTCTCACATTTCCCCAAGCAGCTCCTCACTAGCTGCCTGGACTCAGCCCAGCTCTGCCATTTACTTTCTTCTGACCTAACCTCTCTGAACCTGAGATTTCACATCTGCATAAAAGGGATTATAAAAACGGCCAAGAACATTCCAGGAAAGGATGTGTATAAAGCCTGCAGCACAGACCTGACTCACAGCAGGCACACAATACCAGGAAGCTGTTTTGTTTGTTTTAAATAACCATCCATATTTTCATTCATTCATTTGCAAAGGAGAGTGTGTTTAGAGAACATTCCAACGTGAAGGAAGGGCAGGGCAAAGGGCCTGAGGCAGGACAGAACTGGGTCTGTCTACAGTGCCAGCTGGTGTGGCCAGCCGTGGGGAGTCCAGGTAAGAGGTGGGAACTTCAGTGGGCAGGTTCGGCCGGCCCAGCCCCAGAGGACAGTTAGATACAGTGGGGAGCCAGCAAAAGCGCAGCGGGGGGAGTGGCACAACCTTTAAACAGGCTACTGCTCTGTGAGGACAGTGGTTGGAGGGATGAGACTGTTGCCACCATCCAGGTGAGACACTGGGGGCCGTGGCTTATGCACACCTGCGGGCAGACACACATTGGATGGACCTTCTGAGATGCTCAAAATGCATCACTGGGTGCATGGGTAGTTCAGTGGTAGAGTTCTCACCTGCTATGCGGGGGACCCCAGTTCAATTCCCAGCCCATGCACTCCAAAAAAAAAAAAGAAGAAGAAAAATGTGCTGCAATGATGGAATAATTGCATGGAAAAGAATGAAAGGTGACCCCCCCCACACACACACACAGCCTAAAAAAAAAACATCGCTGTATCATGCATCCTTACGATCTCTCCAACATTCATAACAGAGGAGAGAGAACTATCTAATAACTACAGACACTGAGGCCAACAGCAGAGAAATGACTTACTCTTTTTAAAGCAAGGTGGGAGCAGAGTCTGGTGACGAGTCCCTTGGAGGAGATGCCCGCGCGTGTCATCACCTGGTTCTCTCTGGGGTCTGAATCCCGTTCTTCCCCCTTCATCGGGACTCTTCTTCCATGGGCTTGTTCCTTCTCCAGCATTGGTGAAACATTTTGGGACGGTCTCCTCAATCACATATTACCTATAGCTATCTGCCCATCCATTTATCCATCCATCCACCCATTAATCTATCTGGCCAGCCACCTACCCATCTGTCTCTCCGTCTGCCCATCCACCCATCCATTTATCTACCTATCTATTCACCCACCCATTTGTCCACCCATTCATCCATGCATCCGTCCATCTGTCCATCAATTTATTCGGTAGTCACTGAGCCCTTGTGCCTGATCCTGTGTCATGCACTGGGCTGCTGGAGATAGTGCAAGAACTTTTGTAACCTAGAGAAGTGGGACCTCTGGTAGAAGAAAAGACAGGGATACAAATAACCAAAAATATAAGAGAAAATGTGATGAATGCCACAAGATAGGCCAAGAAAACCCAGTGGGAATCTGGACAGTATGGGAGGCACTTTGCGCTGAAGGGTGCAAAAGGTTTCTTGA
Source organism: Tamandua tetradactyla (assembly GCF_023851605.1). Taxonomy (NCBI): domain Eukaryota; kingdom Metazoa; phylum Chordata; class Mammalia; order Pilosa; family Myrmecophagidae; genus Tamandua; species Tamandua tetradactyla. The sequence continues at coordinate 205,120,654 of NC_135328.1, read as the reverse complement.
GGGAGGTGGCATTTAAGGCTGGGGCAAAGGAAAGAAGATGGGTGTTCCAGGGGTGGAAAACATATGAACTAAGACATGGGAGCAGGAAAGTGGTCCAATCTGGGTAGAGCACACGTGTGTGTGAGGGCTCGCACCTGTGATAGAGTCATTCCATACATGCTGCACAAATGCTCTGGAGCTGGGCCTGGCACTGGGGACACAGAGGAATATAACCCTGGCCCTCCACTCAAGCTCACAGCCAAGTGAAGGGAGACACCAAGTCAGAGTGGTGTGTACCACGAGAGAGGGAAGCCTGTGTGAGTCCAGTTGATTTGGGCTGGGAGGACAGGAAGGGTTTCCTGGAAGAGGTGATGCTGCACCGGGCACTGGAGGTTGGGTAGGAGTTTATTGGGCAGAGAAGAGCATTCCAGGTAAAAGGAAAACTATGGAAAATGAACGTAAGAAATTCTTCCTCAAAACTTCTTTGAAATCTCTTCCTCCATCCCTGCCCAAGCATCTGAGGCCTTCTGGAAACCCACTGCCAACATCCTTTGTTCCAAAGATAATGGAAAAATTATTTTTACCAGGAGGCTCCTTGGGCCCAGGTAATCCCATGCATCATTTTGACCAGCAGGGGGTGCTCCAGGGATCACACCAATGAGAGAAGAGCAGACAGGTGGGAACAGGAATTGTGTGACCTCTGGCGTTTGTGAAGGTCCAAGGCCTGTGCTCGGGAGAGGAGGCACAGCCAGCCCGGTGAGGTAGGGTGCGCAGCTCGGTGCTTGCAGGGTGGCCTCGCACAGCCCCACTGCCCTGGGAGGACACACTCAGACACATGGCCCTAGGTACAAGTACTTTATTTCAATTACAATAGTGCCACACAAATCTACAGTAGCACAAAACGTAATACAAAAAATAGATTCCCAGCTCCGAACCTCATGTCCATGTACCTGCAGAGCAGCCAGGCCCCTCACACCTCAGTCTTTTTCGAAGCTTGGGAGGGTGGGGAGTGGTAATGGGGGTGTTTCATTTGCTTCCATCCCTGCTGGGGCTGACCCCCCCCCCTCCCCCAGGCCTGAGCAACCCTGAAACAGTGAGTGCTGTCCGGCAGGGCCTCTGGCTGGAGGTCAGATTGTCCATGGTGCTGACCCCTGAGGACAGGGAAGGCAGGAAGGCCAGAGGGTGGGGGGAGAGGAGACACAGAGAGGATGTCAGGGCTGGCAAGGCACGTGTGGCCAGAGCCCAGCTCTAGCCCCTTCTCTGGCTCCTGCCCCATCCTTCCTCTGCGGAGCTACCAGGCCTGCTGTTTGGACAAAGGCCTTGCCTGGGACTCATTTCAAACATCCCTACCCCAGCTCTGGGCTGGTGTAAGTGGGCAGGATAGTAACAGAGCTGTCTGCTCCTTGGGCAAGGAGGACTCTGGTTTCCTGGAGTAGGGGCTGTGCACTGTGGGAGAGGAAGCTTGACCAGGCAGTCCAGGATGCTGGGAGATGGGAGAGCCGTGGTGGGCACTGGCTGTCTCGCCTCAGCCACAGGTGCTTCCCCGGAGGCCCCCAGCGGTGGCCACAAATAGCTCCACCTGTGCAGCCCCAGAGTCTGCTGTTGGGGGAAGCTGTGAGCTGGGGGGTGGGTGGGGGTACATTGCTGGCCTCCTGACACCATGGGCCAGACTGGGATGGAGGAACCCTTCCCTCACAGCCAGCCTCCCACGGCTAAAATCATCCCCCAAAGAAGAGGAGTCTGTGTAGCTGCAAATCTTGTCTTGATTCCACCCAAGGGGCTGAGGCTGGCATGGAAGCCTTAGACCTCTGGTCTCTGAGCTGCTGACCCACAGGCCCGAGCCCCCTGGCTGGCATAAGGTGGCGGGAGCTGCAGGCACTGGGAGCAGAGGGCATGGCCTGTGTTCCAGTCTGGACACTTAGGGGCTTCACCCACGGGCCAAGGGGCTCTGAGGGTGGGAGGCTGCTTCCCTGGGGTGGGGCCCAGGAATGACAACCTCATATAAGGCACTAGAACATGGAGGGCTCGGCCAGCTGAGGTCCTGGGAACCAGGCCCAGGTTGGGGGGTAGGCGAGAGCTCAGAGGAAGGATGTAAGCTCTTGGGTAGACCAGAGCCATTTTCTCTTTTCTCCATCCCCCAGGGAGATGGGATAGGCAAGGCAGACCCCAAAGCAGCTAGGAAGAGGGGAACTGCTGCAGAGAGGCTGCAGGCCCCGGGACAGAGGTGGGTGGCCATGGAGGATGATCAGGAAGAGGACATCTAGAGCAGTGCAGATGTGCAGGGGAGTGCAGCCTCCCAGGGCTCCGGTGGTCCAGGCCTGGGTGCTTGGGTGTCCCTAGCCTGGGTCTGAGGGCCCTGACCTGGCCTCACTCTCCTCAGCCATCCCACCTGTGGCTTTGGGGATCAGAGCATCTTTGCTGGGGTTCCCACTGTCAAACCCTGGGGCTGATGGCAGGCAAGCTGAGGGGGGTGGTGCCAATGAGCTGGGCCTCCTGAGGGCTGCTGCCCGCCTCGCCTCACCCCTCCTCTCTGCCCAGGGGGCTGAAATCACACATCCTGGGACTGATGCGGCTCTCAGACTCGGGGACCTGCCAGTGGCCTGGGAATGGCTGTCTCAGCCAAGCCTGGCAGTGGACAGAAGACAGAGCAGGGGCTTCTCTGTCTACAGGGTCTTCCGTGGTCCACAGGCTATTTAGAAAAATGAACATAATAAATATACTAATCCTTTCCATAAAAAAAAAGTGTTTGAAATGCATTTTTTCCCTGAAGACTTCCAGTGTATTCCACAATGTTTAAAAAATAGTTTCCCCAAAAATATATCTTTAAAGCATTTGACACAGTGGTGTTTGTGGTGTTTCTGCGTGGGATGTGGGCTGGGGCCCAGGCCTGGCGAGCAACCAGCCTGACACCCAAATGCCCGCCAGTCGGCACACGTGTGCCTGGGATGACAGGGTTTTCACGGGGGACCAAACCTCGGATCACACTGAGAACCCACAGCGCAGGCTCGGTTCTGGTAGAAAACCCTCCGGTGCAGGGAAGGGTGCCCGGGGCGGCCAAGGGGGCTGGGCGATGTCCTGGACGCTGGGCGGAGGGGGCAGACTTCCTGGCCCCAGCCTGGGAGCTCGTCCTCGGCCCCTTCGCCTCCTCCTTCTCGGCTCCTGGCGCTCCGCCCCTTACCAGACTTCACACTTGTGCCGGGGGTTCATGGGCGAGCCGGGCGGGCAGTGGAAGTGCTCCGAGAACTCCTTGGAGTTGGAGATGGAGCCGATGACCCGGAAGCGCGAGGGGCTGTGAGGATCCGTGATGAGGCCTTCGTGGGAGCTCTCGGGCGTGCGGACGGAACACCAGACCTTCGCGCGGGGCAACAAGGGAGAGCTGTGGTGACTGTGGGCCACCGAGGCCGCCAGGCTGCCCCGGGACACCTGGTGCCGAGACCCCAGGGGTCAGGAGGGCCCTCCAAGCGGGTGAGGAAGAGAGCGTGGGCTGGTGCGCCCCCCCTCCCAGCCTCCGCCAAGGCCACTGTTTCCAAACGGCATCCCTTCAGCCGCAGCAGCATCTCTGCCTGTCTGAAGGATTCAATTTTGCCTGGAAAAGGGCTTCTGCTCCAAAAGCAGTTGGCAAACCCTGGATTGAATCCTGACCTTTGTCCCCTGGGCAGAGCAAACTGTCTAATGGCCTAGTAGTGCTGGGAGCTATAAACTGGATGCCCAAATCAAGGGACAATGTGGAGCATTTAGACTTGAAGAAATTTCTACCACCCCAGGTCCATCCCCTCATCCCCCCATCTACCCAATGCAGGAATCTTCTTCATAGCATTTCTGGCCCTTCTTTGAATCTCCCCAATGACAAGGAGCTCACCTCCTTACAGGGAAGCCATCCTGTGGACAGCCCAAAGGGTCAGGAAGTTCTTTATTTGAGAGGGAACGGGCCTTTTGACAATCAGAGCTCCCAGAAAGTCAAGATGGCAGAACGTGCCTGTGTCTGGCAATTGTTCCTCGTGAACTCACCTGTGCAAATCCCAGGAAGAAGAGCTGGTCATTGGTGAGACCCAGGGTGGGCAGCGTCTGCTCGGGCCCATTCTTCTTCACCCAGTTCTGGTAAGCCTGGGAGGAGCGAAAACCCAAACTCAGGGGTTCCCGAGAAACAGCAGCAGCCAGGATGTGGCCAGGGCAGCCACGCGGGGATCTCGGGCAGCTCCACCCTGTCGGGGCAGGGTCTGGCTCCTGGGTCTGGCCTCAGCCTAGAGGAGCCTGTCGCCCTTTCACACTCATTTGGAAGGCACCTGTGTGCGGGCTGACGGCTCCCAATGCCATCAGTGTACTCACAGCTCTCAAGTGTGTTTACACCTTCTGCTCCAGCCTCTGCCTGATCTGTGTATTTAATCACCCTGGCTGGTTCTCCATGAGGCACAGCAGACTTAACATGGCCCAAATGGAATGCAGAATGATACCTATCACACACACACGCACACACCAAGTGTCTCCTGTCCTTGTAAATGGCACCACCAACTAACTACCCAGTGGCTTAGGCCAAGAAACCAGAACTTTTCACTTTTTTCTTTCAAGCAAACCAAACACCCCAAACGTGATCACCTCTCCCTCTTCTCATTACTATACTCCATCTCTTGCCTGAACCATTGCAACAACTCTCTCCCTAAACTCCTTGACTCAAACTGATCCAGCCCCAGTTCCCTCTCCACATAGCAATTTCAGTGATTCTTCTGAAGCAGGGGTCAGCAAACTTCTTCCGTAAAGGCCCAGTCAGCCTCTGCTGCAACTATTCAGCTCTGCCGTGTGGGGTAAAAGCGGCTGCAGGCAACATGTGAACAAATGGGCTTTTCTGTGTCCAAGAAAACATCCTTTACAAAGAACCAGGTGGCAGGTGGGATTTGACCTACAGGCTGTGCATACGCTGACTCATTTTAAAGGATAAATTAGATCATGTCATCCCTCTATTTAAAAACCCCAAAAAGCCTTTGGGCTCCCTCTGCATCCCAGATACAACCTCACCTGCAGCCCTGCATCCCCTCCAATCAGCCCCCTGACCCCTCTTCCTGTCCTTGAACGTGCTGGACCTGTGCCCATCTGTTGGCCACTGCAGTTTCTTTTGCCGAGACTTTCCCTGCCAATTCCCCATCGTTTAGGACTCAATTTAAATGTCCCTTCCAGAAGGCTTACCTGATCACTCCCTTCCCCGTTATTCTTTATTACTTTACCCTACTTTATAGTCTTTACCCTATCAACACCTGCCATTACTGATTTATTTAGGTCTTTATTGCCAAAGAACAGTAAAGTTCAGTACAGTACAGTCTTTTTTTTTTTTTTGCATGGGCAGGCTCCAGGAGTTGAACCCAGGTCTCTGGCATGGCAGGCAAGAACTCGGCCTGCTCAGCCACCGCCCTGCCCTGCAGTACAGTTTTATTGACTGATGGGCTAAATTTAGGTAAGTTGCCTGATATCTCTGGGCTCAGTTTCCTCATCGGTAACATGGGGACTGTGAGGCCTAATTGTAAAGTGTGGGAGGGACTATGGCACAGGATCTGGCCTATGGTCAGGCTCTTGGTGTTGCAGCTCTTCCCGTCAGGGTCAGGAGGAACCCTGGCACTGCTCTCCTAGCAGACACCTCCTCCTTCTGTCCGTCCATCCCTCCCACCAGCCAGCACTTCTGAGTGCCTCCTGGGCTAAGCTCTTCCGCACGTGTTATCTTGTTTCATCTCCCTAACCACCCAGTGCTGCGGGAATGGTCTTCAAGCCAAGCAAACTGGGGCTCAAGGAGTTAACGGAACTAACTACCGAACAGGATTTGAACCCAGGGCTGGCCCCATGTGCAACAACCCCGGCCCCTGGGCCTCACTTCTCCTTCGGTGTCCCCTGTGGAGCCCCCGAGCCCACCCCATCTGACTCAGTGGTGCCCTTCCCTGCACGACGGGGTCTGCAGGCGGCTCCAGCCCAAGCAGACTCAAGAGTGGAAAGATCCTGGGTGCTAAGCTCTGGGCCGGGTCCTTTCACGGGCACCATCAATGGGTCCTCCTCCCCACCGGCCTCACAGACAAGGCCTCTGAGGCTCCAGGGCCTTTCCTGACGAGGGGTGGGACAGACCCAGACCCGGGGCCCGGCGGGGGGCGGGGGCGGGGGGGGGCCAGGCTCCTACCCGATAGGCTGCCTTGAGGCCCCCGTTATCGGCGATGTTCTCCCCGAGGGTGTGCCGCCCGTTCACCGGCTCCCCATTCACGCTGTAGTTGCTGTACTGCTCCACCATGCACTCGGTCTGCTGCTTGAAAGCCTCCACGGACGAGTTCTTCCACCAGGGCCGCAGGTTCCCGTCCTTGTCGTACTCCCGTCCTGCACGGGCAGAGGGCGGCCCGGGTCAAGGAGGAGGGGTGGCAGGGCGAGCTGAGAAATGGGCTCAGCCGGCTGTCCACCAGCACAGGGAGATGATGCCTGACCGAATTTCAAAGGAGAAGGATGGATGAGCCAGTCAGAGGCAGCCAGAGGATGGAGAGAAGTGAGCCTGGCAAAGCATGTTCGAAGTTTCAATGGGCCTGGCTTTATTTTCAAGACTGGCTGAGGCCTCTGACCCCACGTGAGGGATGCCCAGGACGTGGTTGATGCAGTTCGCAGCAGCCGGGTCACAGACAGTGCCTGACCACTGAGGTCTCTGCCTCTTCCGGCTTGGCTCAGAGGTCCCAGTGGCAGAAGGCAATGAGGAGGACTGTGGACGTCAGCTAGTGAGGAGGGCAGGTAGACCGGGGGAATCCCTGGAGCAGTGGAGAAACGCAGGCTCCCTATGGGCTGCTAACACGCACCGTCACGTCAGCACGGTCCACGGGCAGGGGCTTCCCCACCCTACTACCGCATCAGGACAAGGCCACGGAGGCCTGAACACGTGGCAGGACCTGCTAACGTTCAGGCAACTGACAGGTGGCAGAGCCAGCACTTGAGTCCAGATGCCTCTGCCCCCAAAGCTAAGACCCTTAGCTGTGAAGGGAGCAGAAAGCAGAGGCAATGGGGCTGGATGGGCCTCGGGTGAAGGAGACCCCAAGGAGCCTGTACCTTGATCGTCAAAAGCATGGGTCAGCTCGTGCCCCACGACGACGCCAATGCCACCGAAGTTCAAGGCCCTGGAGGAGGGGGACACAGAGAAGAGGGTGATGGCGTGAGGGGAGGGCCTCTCATTCTTGCCCAATTACCTGACCCTCCCTTCCTGCCCGGGGAGCAGCCCCTGGGAGGCTGGGCAGGGTCTGCTGTGGTTGGCTGGTCACTGCTGGGTGCCGAGCACCGTGCTGGGGCTTGACATGACTGCACCGTCCTCTTCTGTCACCTCAGAGGAGTTTGGCATCATTAACCAACTCCCCAGTGAGAAAAACCGTGGTTTGGTTTTCATGTTGTCCAAGGGCCACGTGTTCAGGTTCAAACCCAAAACTGTGTGGATTTCATTTCTGAGAGGTAGCTTCACTCTTCCCAACTCTAGCTATGGCTATGTTAAAACATTTCTGCTACGCAGGGCCCTGACTCCATACCATGCCCCCAAGATCTCACTGTGGGGAGATCCAAAATTGTCCCAGATCCCAAACCCCTGGAGGAAAGCGAAGGGAGCAGGATGCTGTTTTCTCTGCCACTTCTCTGAAAATCCCATGTTATTTGGACCACTGGGACAAGGATCGGTCAGTGAGACAGACTTTGTCGTGTGGCTAGCTGCGGGCCACGGGGTTAGACGGGGCCAGGGGTCTGCTGAGGGGCAGGGGAAGGAGGTGGGGCGGGAGCAGCAGAGGCATCCTACTTGGGTGAGGAGCGGGTGTAGAACGGCGCCTGCAGGATCCCGGCTGGAAACACGATCTCGTTCTTGGTGGGAGAGTAGTAAGCGTTCACCATGGGGGGCGTCATGCTCCACCTGCAAGGGGCATGTAAGGTCAGCTCTCAGGCATGGCCGGAGGGGCTGGGGCAGCGGGGCAGCCGACTAGAGGGGCCAGGTGCACACATCTGCGAGGACATCCACGCAGGGGTGATTTGTTTTTTCGGGGGAGTGCACGGTCCGGGAATTGAACCCGGGTCTCCTGCATGCAAGGCGAGCTTTCTACCACTGAACCACCCGTGCCCTCAGCAGACCACACTTTCAGGGATCATTTCTATAGTCTAGAGCGCTATTTTTGAGAGGAGAAAACTTGAAAACACCCAAATGTCTGAAACATGGGATGGATAAAATAAGTGCTATCACGCTGACACAGTGGAATGCTGAGCCTCTTGACAAAGAGCTTTAGGTATTGAAAAGTCACCTTTGTCATCGTCTAGGCTCAAACTGTATCTCTCAGCAGTTCTCAAAGGGTGGCTGTGGGTCTCTGGGAAGGGTGGGGGGGCAAGATCCTTTCAGAGGTCTGCAAGGTCAAAATTATTTTCATAATATTAAGATGTCATTGCCTTTTCCACTGTGTTGACATTTACAATGATGCAAATGGCAGGTATAAGTGCTGGTGCCTTAGAAAAAATCAATGCAGGTGTTCCAGCAGTCACCGTGTTGGGGAGCAGTAGGTAATCAAGGTGAAGCAAAAACAGCACCATTTTTAATTAAGAATTTCCTGGGTGAAAAACATAATTACTAATTTCATTAAATCTAGACCTTTACATATTTTAATATTCTATGTAACCAAATGGGAAGCAGACATAAAGCACTTCTGTTTTGTCATGGAACACCAATTTTATACGCGAGGACTGATAAACTATGGAAATTCAGACTTGGGTGTTTGGCAACTGATACTATGAGTTGCCAATGACAAATTCAAGGTTTCAAGCAAAAATTTTATCAGTTACTATACACTTGCCAGCTTCCCAAAACTCAGAAGACTTTTCTCATGATATCAGTAGTAACATTTTTAAAAGATCACTTTTTTTTTCATTTTGCAAAATGAAAGCATCAACCCTTGAAAGACCTATAACATCAGTGAACCACTGTTTTCCAAATGACTAACACATGATGTTACAAAATCATGCATGGGTAAAAAGATGTATTCAAAGTGAAAAACGTGCCAATGGATTTTAATGTAAAAGAAACCGAAATGTTTACAGAAATGGTTTCAGACTCTACAAGGCAACTATCTTTGAGAAACTACTACTGTCGAGCCAGAGAAGAATAGGTACAAGAACCATCCCTTTCCAACTATTTATCTATGTGAAGCTAGATTTTTAAAATATGTCTTAAAATAACGTAATGCAAAGGACTGAATGCAAAGACAGATGAGACTCCTGCCATCTTCTATCAAGCCGGACATTAAAGAGATTTGTGAAAAAAGTAAAACAATACCTCTCTTCTCACTTATTTGGGTTTTCATTTTATTTTTCATAAAATAAAATTTTCACAAAAATTGATGTAACCCACACAAACAAAAGCTCTTTGAGGTCCGGTAATTTTTAGGAGTGCAGACGGGTCCTGAGACCAAAAGTCTGACAGTGATAATCTATCATAATGAAATATTTGAACTCTCAATTCCCTGGTGTAGAGGGGCCAGGGAGAAGCGGAGTGAGACAGAAGGGACGTTCTCCCCAAGAGCCCACACGGGTGCCCTTCTCCTCTGGGAGACCCCACAGAGTTATGCTAAGGGGTGCCTGAAGCCATGGAAGCATACTGAAAAATTTGCAACACCTTATTTATATTCAAATGATCATGGATACATTAATAGGTAGGAGACAACATTTACATGAATTTACGAACTAAATGAAAAGACTTCGGATAAATTCCCAACCTTGTCACTGTGCCTGTGCCAAATTCGGGAGGTAAAAGCCCAGCGTCTTGCTCCACTTGGGGACACCCAGGTTGAATTTGGGGAACGTGAAGGAAGCAGGATGTGCGAACCCATGTGGCCACAAGAGGGCATCAGAGGAAAAAGAATTTGCTTTGCTCTTTTAGTAAGAATTATTCCACAAAATGTTTTAGGAATTTAGTGAGCATAGTCTCAGGACCAATGCTGGACTGACTACGTCTTTTCTGAGGAGACTATTGAAAAGAAAAAAAGATTCCCAGGTCTCACTGAGATTATTCTGATTTAAGGTCTGGGGGAGGGACCAGGAAGCTGTATTTTTGAAGAGTTCCAGGGCCTGTCTAGAAACTTCCCTGTGTTTCTGCCTATGGGGAACTGTCCCGGAGAAACCACCACTCCCTTTGGTAAGGAGTTACAGGAAACCAGCCCTTGCCGAGGGCCTTCTCTGTGCCCGACACTCTCTAGGAGTCCTCACATTTATTGTCGCAACAACCTAAGAGCCAGCTACGCCCGTCCCGTTTCACAGATAAGTGAAGGCTCCGAAGGTGGAGGTGGCCGGGCTGGGCCGCGCTGCCAGGACTGCTCACTCCGCCAGCAGGCTGGGCAGGAACAGACAGACCCGGCCCCCCACCCCGCCCCGCCCTGCCCCAGCACCTGGCTGGCCCACACCTCTGTGTTCTTTCTTTCCTCATCTGAAAAGTGGGGATAAAAGAGTCTTCACTCTTCAGAGGGCCCTCACGGCAGTGAAGCAATGCAAGGCTGAATAAATGTGAGCTCAGCCCAGGGCAACCCCAGCTCCCAGAAGCCAGCGCCTTCCCAGGGAGAACCGGGGATGGGGGTCCCGGCGGGTGAGGACTCACTGATCTCGGTTGGGAGCTTTCCTGAGCTGGTCGGCAGTGACCCGCCATGAGAAGTTGAAAAATCGCATGGCATTCTCGAAGTAGAGGTCTGGAACTGCAGTATACTGGAAAGAGAAAGCGGTCACAGGATCAGACAGCACCCAGGCCAGGGGCCCTCAAATCCTCCAGTGCAAACCCCTCGGAGAACAGAGGGAAGTGAGACCCAAAGAGGTTACAGGATTGGCCTGCAAGCTGGAGACCGGAACAGCGGGCTTGGGGCTGCGGGCTCGGCCCCTTTGCTTGGCCCTCACCCTAACGGAGCCTAGCACCAATTCTCCCCCTTAAGGACACACTGTGACCTTCAGCCAGGGGCCAGCCAGCAGTGTCCTGGGGCTGCAGGATGCCCCACAGAGCGCCTGGGCCTTAGGCAAGAAATATCTCCAGCATTGTCCAAGTGAATTTCTGGTAACGATGGAGAAATTCCATGTCTGTGCTGTCCAATGTGACAGACGCTAGCTGCAGGTGGCCCCTGAGCATTTCTAATGTGGCCAGTGCTACTGAGAAACTGAATTTTAAATTTTACCTAATTTTAATTTATGTAAACACAAATTAATTAAATGGCCGTATGTGCTTTATAGCTACCATCCTAGACAGCCCAGATCTAATAAATCCAGCCCGGATCTCTTTCCTCCGAAATGTCCTGGGACAGGCATGATTCCACACCCTCCTCATCACCCAGCCCAGCCGTTTAGCTACTGACAGTTGCAAAGTCCTCCCTTAGATCCACTCTAGATCTTTCTAGCTTTACATCAGGGCTTTGGTAAACCTGGGGTACTCAGGGGCAGGGCTCTGATCCTGGGCTGTTCCCAGGATGATATCTGCAGTTATTCTCCAGGAAAAGGTTGGAGGATGAGTTCCATAGTCTCAAAAGTAATTCTAGCATTCTTAGGTTTTACCTATAACCATGACAAACGGTTATTATAATTTCAAAAAAGCTTCAAATGACAAATTTCAATCATAGGAAGACACAAAACTATCTTTCGAGAAGGAAGCACCATCTATTTAAAGGGATGAACTGCCGGGAGTTCTAACCAGCAGGGATATATCAACAACCCTTGTTGCCTAAATTAAGCTAAAAAATGCTCTGGGATTTATGCTTTCTCTTTCCCCAAAGCATTTCAAGGTCAAAATCAGAGGTCCAAGTTACTTTGGAGAGTTGAGGGAGGACCCCATGGATATAAGACAATTCTGAGGGGTGGGGAAGGAGGAGGGAATGTGAGGGGCCCCATTCTTTGCCCCATCATCTGCTGTTTCAGGGGTGCCTTTGATCTGTAGGTCCTAAGATCTGTGCTCGTCCCCTGCATTGTTTCCTCCTTCTCATATGGGGCTGACATTGCCACACGGCACTTGGCATGGGATCTGGCCTTGACTGCTGGGCAGCAGCCAGTGGTGGGTCCAGAGGCAGGGGCCTCCCGCTGGCCCAGGACAGGAAGGAGCAGGGAACGGTCCCCTCATGCCTGATCCACCTCCAAACCCTACACCACAATCATCTCTGGATGTCTCAACAGCCACGGTGTCTGCAGCACCCCATCCAGACCTCTTTCTAAGCAGGGACGCCCAGGGGCCGGGAGAAAATGCAAGGGGGTGGGTGGAGGCCACTCACATCGTTGAACACTTTGTCCAGCTCCTTGGGGTCCATGATGAAGTTGGGGTAGCCGATCATGTTGTAGATTGCGTCCGCCTGGACGGGAAAGACACGGAGGACAGTGAGCGCCAAGCTGCACTGGCCAGGCTGGCCCCCAGGTCTGCGGGCACCCAGCTCGGAGTCTGGGTCCAGGGAAGTAGGCCAGGCTCCTCGGCCTCAGGGCTCCCCCATTTCTCCCTCAGGAGACCCCGCTCTTGGCTAACTTCTCTTCATCCTTTGGGTCTCTGCTTGAACATCACCTCCTAAGGGAGCCTTCTCTAAGCCCTACACCTCTGGAAACCACCGGCTCCCTTGCTCTCGGTCAGGCAGGTCACATCTTGCATTTTTTTTCCTTGCACACCTTTGGTTTTTTTTTACACAGTCATTTGTGCAATCACGTGTTGAAGGCCATCCCTCCATCCTGCCGGACTGGGTGTTGCCTGGAGGCAGGGAGAGTGTCCATGCTCTGCTCTCCTGATGTCCCTCCTCCACCCGCCCTCTGGGGAGCCCAAGTGACCCCATGCTAGAGCCACCTTTTCCTTGGCAGACTTCCGAGTGTCTTCATCCATCCACTTCAAGGTGCTCAGGCTTTCCTCAAATGCCTTCTTGATCTCCAAGATTATCTCGCTGGCCTAGGAGACAGATGCTATACCAGTCAGGCCTGGGCACTGGACTTGCCTAAATGTAACAGGCACCCTGTGCACAGGGATTTCGCTGAGACAGTGACTAAACACAGGGCTTGGCTGAAAGCCTCAGGCTCCTAGGTCCTGGGCCAAGGAGAGCCATAGCCATTGCTCTCCAAACTGTTCCCTGGAACACTACTGTCCTGCACGACCATAATGGATTTCCATACATAGGGTTCCATGGTCAAAGAGGCTTGGGACAAGCTTCAGGAAAGTGAGAAAAGTCTCTTCGCTGCAGGACTTCTCAGAGCCTTTAGCGTGCTTATATGCACTATGATTCTTTTGGAGAGGGTTCACATACGTAGGCTTTCCTAAACGTAGTAGACCACAGAGCTCCTTTTTTGGATGGAATGGGCTTTAAAATCTAGAGAACCAGTGTTCTGAGGCACAGTTTCAGAAATGTCAAGCTCAGGTTGGAGACGAAGAGCTCACAGGGAGACCCAAAGGCAGAAAAGAGAAGTTCAAAGATTCTAGGGAAGGCAGGGTCATGCAGCAGAGAGAACAGAGGGACTGACATCCACAGACCTCGACTCAGCTTCTGCCTCAGCCACCTAAATAAGTCTCAGTTTGCTAGCCTTTACCTGCAGGTAACATCTACATTACTAATAACAGCAGCTACAACTACAATGATAATATATGGCGGTTATTTATTGGGCCCTTATTTTGGACCAAGTGCTACCTTTTGCTTGTAACATCTCATTTAAATGCCCCTGTGGGATGGGCCTCCCACCTCCATGTCACGAATGAGGTGAGAATACTGTCTCAAGTCAACCAGCCAGCTGTGGTGGAGGAGGAGGTGAGCTCAGGCGTGGCTGTTTGCATGGCACTTAACCTGGAAGTTCCTCTGCCTCTCTAGAACAAACCTGCTACCTGTAGAGTAAGAAAAATGTCACGCCCCTGGGCTGGAGCTGCTCTGCCCACATGATCTCAGCCCCTGAAGGTGGAGATGCCTACAATGACCCTGAAGGGTTGAATGAGATAATCAAGTGCCTGCCGCTCAGCCAGCAATAACCGCATTATTCAAGTCTTAGAAACACAGCCTTTGGATTAAGGCTGGAGCCTTGGCATTCTCTGCAGGGGAGAAGGAGAGGTCCAGCGAGGACCAGAGAGCGGTCAAGTCCTCGAGGGGCTGTGGTAGGCACACTGTGTCACTGCCCATGTCCACAGAGGAGGCACTTACTATGTTCTTGCTGTCCTCGGCAAAAGTTGCTTTGACAAACATGGGTCCCAGGGCAAAGCCGAGGTTGTTTTCTGTGTCACTCACACAAAACTTCCAGCGAGGAAGACAGGTCTGGAAAACACAAAGGTAAGGAGTTCCTTGGCTCTAGTTCTTTTTCCCAAATGCTTTCTATCCGGGAGGCAGTACCATCTGGGGCCTGCGCTTCCTCCCAGAACTTTAGGGAGACCCTTTCTCACCCAGTGGAAGTTATTTTAGGCACTGGACCAAGAGGTCATGGAAAATCCCTCAGCACCACCATCTACCACTTCCTGAAAGCCAGGCTCTGTGATCAGTAGTACTTCACCATCGATATCTCACCGAGCCATCAAAATGTCATGAGAGGCAGCCCTGCCAGGCTGCTCGGCAGAGGAAAGAACAAAAACAAGAAAGAGGAAGTTACTGGTCCAGGGCCCCAAGGCGAGTGAGGGCTGTGGCTGGGACCAGAGTTCAACCTGTCTGATCCCAAACCCCAGTGCTCTTGTCCCTACACTGTCCTGCCTTCATGGAGGACACAAAGAACCTTGGGAAGTTACTGTATCCAGCCCCGAGAACAGGAAACCTTTCAGAAGGCCAGGACCCCAACTGCATTTTAAAGCCTCTTAGAGAAAGGACAGTCTCAGCAGCATTCATTAACTCACATATCCAGCGTTGTCCAAGCAGTTCCTGTGTGCCCTGACTACGCTGGGTCTTTGGAATCTGGAGATGAACTGGCCATGGGTCTCGCCCTCAAAGGTCTCCTAACGGCACATCCCGTGGGAGAACAACCCGTGGAAGCAATGACACCAGCAGCAAAGGTGGCCAATGTTTACTGCCTGCTGGGCCCCTCCCATGTGTCTGCATGCACGTTCCCACATATCCTCATCATAACCCTACAGCACAGTTATGATCATAGCACCCTCTACAGATAAGGAAACTGAGGCACAGAGAGGTTAAATCACCAAGTGGGTGAGGTGGGATCTGAACCCAGGCAGTGTGGTGGTTCCAGGGTCTTCCCTCAGAGAGGCCACATTCACTGCCTACAGATCATGAAACACAGGGGAGTGCTAAAGGATGATGAGGAAAGTCTGCAAAGGAGCCAAGGGTCGGGTCAGCCTGACGGTCAGCCAGCGTTCTTCTCCACACTGACCCTTGAGCTGAGTCTGGGAAGATAAGAAGCTGGCAGCCAGCCAGCCTCTCTGCCTGGATTGCCTGTCTTTCCACTTCTTTGTAACACAAGGAGCACTGAGCAAGGGGAAGGGGGGGGGGCATGGTTAACCATGGGGGTGCCTGCCTCCTTGCTGGAACTTTCACTTCATAAAGCAATGATAACTGAAGATGAACAGCCGGTGCACACTGCTGCAGCCTTTAGGAGACTTTCCTTGGATGGCTTTGTGGAATGTGAGCCAACCCTGGGGTAAGCAGGGCAGCAGCTATTTACCCCTTTTAAAGATGAGAAAACTGACCTCCTTCCTCTCCCCTGCTACCCAAAAGTGAGGGCCGAGTTTGTGTGGTTAGAAAAGCGTACCTCAAACCCTGATTCCCTGGCCCGCAGCTCCCTGCCATTCCTGATGCCACACTCCCTCCCTACATGACATCCACGATCCAGTGCTTTCCCAAACAGAGGTCATTCCCCAGGGCCCTGTGAGGTGAGACCAGGGATTATCCCAAATTACAGATGAGCAAGTAGAGACTCAGGGAGGTACAAGGATCAGCCCGAGCGCACACTGCCAGGATGTGGCTTTGAGATCTCTGGACATGAGCAGGATGGAACTGGTCTGGGAGGAATGAGGGGACAACTGGAGCACTGCCCATCACTGGGGGCAGGGCATCTGTGACCCCTGGCTCAGAGCTTCCTGCTCTGTGGTCTCCCACCTGCCCTGCCTCCCGTGGGGCCTCCCTGTGCCCCACCCACTCTGAGCTCCAAGCAACTCACAATAGCACCCCTTCCTTTGAACCTGGCCCAGCGAGGCTCATTTTTAATTTTCATCTTCTGCAGAGCAGAGGCTGGGTAGCACAGCACTTAGGAGCATGTACCGTGGAACCAGATGTGCCAGGGACCGAGAGCCAGCTCTCTCCACTTTGGAGCTACATGACTCTACACAAGTCCCTTCACTTCATCATGGGCCTCATCTGTAAAATGGGATAATGAAAACAGTTCCTAACACAGAACTATTGTAGGAATCCTCTGAGATAACACCTATAAAGGGGAAACATCCTTGTAGGAATCTGCTAAAAAAAAATACCTCCAAAGGGTAAATTTCTAATGACAGTATCTTTTATTATTATTGTCGTCATTATTAGTGAGTAGCTGAAAGTGGGTAAAAGTTGAAGACATACAGACTTACAGACAGACATACTTCTTTGCTAGGCTTGGGAAAGTCCCTTTTCCTCCCTGAGCCTCGGTTTCCTCATCTGTACCCTGGGAAGGTTGGCGCTGATACAGGCAGAGCTCTGGGCACACACTGACCCTCCACCCATAAAGCCATCTCTTGAGCTGTTATCCTGGGTCCCAATTAGACTCTTTCTAGGGGACCAGGTTTCAGATGACAGAACCCAGGTCATGTCTAGGACCCAAAGAGCCCCTTAGGGCTGGTCCCAGGTAGGTGCCGGTGGAGCAGGAAGGCGGGTCAGCCAGGCAGGGCCGTCAACCCCCCACTGCCCCTTGTCCTTTTCCACAAGACCAGGGTAGCTGTTGTGGCCAAGACTCAGGGTGCCCCCGAAGTCCCTCTTCTCAAGAGCAGCTCCCACCACCCTCCCCTTCATTCTCAATGTCCCTGCAGTCCCATTCATGCTAGAGGTGGGTATATGAGGGGACGGGAGAAGAAAGAGGACTTTTCCCAGGCTGCATTCCAGGACCCGAGGCAGCCTGCATTCTGCCACTCTCTGCCAGCCCTCAGCTGGCTCTGCACTGAGAGAGGCTCTGGCAGCCTGGCCCTCTGGGAAGGGCCTGCTGAGGCCTTACTAGCTGCTGTGGGGGAGGAAAGAGGCCACTGTCCTGGGTAGTTTGGGCTGTGCTGGGTAGACTGGACACCTCCAGCCCCTACTGCCCTGTAGCTGGGGCCCCTTTCAGCTGCCCTCGGGGGCCCCTGGCTTGGGGTACCCACCATTACATGAAGACTGATCAGTTATAACCGCCTCCCTCAGCAGGGGAGAGCTCAGTATCCCCACACTAAGCTCACACAGGTGTGAGATGAATGATCCTTCACTGGCCAAGGGCGTGAGAGGGAGGGGGACGTGGCCACAGAGCTTTTGTACAGGGTTCCGGGGGCCTTGGAAGAAGGGTGGAGGCAGCTGACGGTGGAATGGGGTCCACTTAGTCTGGGATCTGGGAGTGCCGCAACCCCAGAAAGCCTGGGGCTGGCTCTGGATGGGGGGTTCGCCAGACTACGTCCTGGGAGGAGGATAATAGTATTGATAACGATAAATAATAGCAGCACACACTTATGTAGTGCTCACCACAAGCCAGGTATTAGTCTAAGTGCTCTATGTCTGTGGGAAAGACGTAGTATCACGAGGGGTCCATCTGCAAAATGGGGATAAAATAGTAACCACTTTACTGGGGTTGTGAGATTAAATGAGTTACACAAGGGAAGTGTTTATCATCACCATCATCGTTGCTGTCAGGGAGAGAAGAGAGACTACCTTTTGCTACCAATTAAGTTACTAATACTTCTTTACCCTTCAAGAGTATAATCACCTCTTCCAGGAAGCCTTCAGCCCTGGGGCTGGCTTAGGTCCCCTCTGGGCTCCTGTGGACCCCTAGGTGGACCCTTCCATGGCCCTCTTTATTCTCTTCCAGGCAAGGGGGTGGGCACTGGGACGCCACTAGCCCGAGGCCAGGTGTGTCACCGGGTCTCTCCACATGTACGGGAACACACGGTGGCAGGCTCACCTTCTTGCTTCCGTACATGACTTCCATGAACTTCTCGTCGGCATCCTGAAAGCGCTGATCGAGGAAGGAACTGGTTTTCCTCACCAGGTTCCAGATCATGTAGTTGTTGAGCAGGCTGCATGGGGAGAGGGACCAGAGAGACGCAGAAGCTTCCCCACTGGCCCCTAGGGCTCTCCAACCCAACCTTCTGATCCCAGGCTCCCCACCCCGCCAGTTTGGCTGCTCACTGCTCTTCCTAAGCACATGGAAAGCAATTTCTTCAAGGTCAGAGCCTGGCTCTTCTGCTGTTGAAAACTCCTCAGTGTCTAGTGCACTGACCTGTATACTGCAGGTGCTCAGTAAATGCTTGTTGCTTAGTTGCTTCTGTCTGAAGTTTTGAAGCAAGTGGAACCTCACCCTGAGTGGTATGTGCTACAGGACAGGACTGGTAAGAGGCTGCTTTTGCCAGAGAGCAGAAAGGGGGTTTAGGAATAGTGGGGCAAGAGGGGGGGAGGGGGCTGGGGGCTGGGCCCGGGGAGCAACTGCTTAATGGGTACAGTTTCCATTTGAGGTGCTGAAAAAGTTTTGGAAATGCATAGTGGCAATGGCTGCAAAAGGCTGTGAACATAATTAATGCCACTCATTTGTATACATTTGAACCACTTTAGAAAATGGTCAAAGTGACAAATTTTATGTCATAAATATTTTACCAAAATAAAATGAAGAAAAACAAGAATAGGAGGGGCAGGAAAGGAAGCTCTGGCTGGTCAGGCCAGGTATTCACAAATGACAGTCCCCAGCTCAGGCAACCTCTCTGCAGCTGTGGCCATCCCTGCAAAGATGTCGCCTTAGCACAAAGGTGGGTCCCCGTAGCAAATACCTAGCTTCAAATGGAAACCACTCTAAAGGCTTGACAACAGGGGAAGGAGTGAGTGAATAATAGTATTTCTATGATGGATACCATGTCGCCATGAAAAATGACGTTTGCATGTAACAATGTTTATACTATAGGTTGAGGGATGAGCAGGCTGTATGTCTAACTATCATGATGGGAAAAAACAGAACCTTGTATAAAGAAACCCGTCTCTCTCTGCCACAGGTGTTCTTTCTCTCCACAAATGCACTCACACAAACCTACACACATCCCTAAAGAGCAACTGTAATTTTTCTGGTAGCTTTAGTTTTTTTTCCTAATTTCTCTATGGTTTTCAAAATTTCTTTACAATTGAAAAAGTACCATAAATATGAGCTAATTGAAAATAATAGTTATTGTTATATATGATACTATTCAAACATATTATATATACTACAATACAGTTTATTACGGTCCCAGAATGTATTGGGTACTGTACTAAAACTCTTCCCCTGGATTCTTTCATTTAACCCTTACCACAGCCCTCCACGGTAGGAGCTCTCTGTCTCCCTGCTGTATGGATGAGGAAACTGAGCCTGAGGAAAGGTTAGAAAGCTAGCCCAAGGCTACAAAGCTGGCAGCAGAGGAGCTGGGATTCAAACCAGCACTGGTAACCGCAATGCCGCTCATGGCAGCCACCCTCGTTCCCTTTTCCTGAGTCAGTTTTTCACAGCCCCGTCCCCTGCCCCATCCATCCTACCTAAGAAGTGGGCGGCAGCTGTGCGGCCCCAGTGGCTGCCCGTGAGAGGCCATCCCAGACCTCTGAGGACCCCTTACCATTTGTCGGTGGTGTTGATGAGGGTGGAGACCTGCCTGAGGTACTCTTTGTCGTAGATCACGATAGGCTCAGAGTCATTGATCTCCACGGGGTAGAAGATGGTGTTGAGAAAGGGCAGCCAGTTGATGGCGGGTGCCAAGGTCTGGAAGGAGAAAGGACAGCATGACTCTGGCTGGGATTCTCCCTCCTCCTAACCCAGACTTCCAGCACATTCTTCTGAAGAATAGAGACTGGTTGACTTTTGGAGACATAATTCTAAAGGAACCAAAACCCCAGATTGAACTGGAACTGGAACAAAGATGGAATAAGAGGAGACCTAAGCACACAGCCACAGCAGCTACCCCAAGCCCTTCCTGCGTATTAGGCCCTATTTCCAACAATTCACACCTGTTCTCTCACCTGGTCCTCACTGCTGCCTCAGCCCCAGGGCCCATCCCCCTCCACGGCTGATGAGAAGACTGAGCTTCAGGCTGCTCTGGAATGGGTACGCTGGTAGAGTCTGGAGTCAAACGGCCTAGGTTTGTTTCCAGTTCTCCTGCTTACTAGCATGTGACCTTGAGTAAGCCAACGAACCCACTGTGCCTGCACATCTTACCTGTAAAATGGGCATCATCATTATCGTAACAGAACCCGCCTATGGTGGCTTGGTGTCCTGGATCCCAGAAAAACTTGTTCTTAAAGTTAATTCATTCCTGTGGGTGTGAACCCATAGTAAAGAGAATCTTTTGATGAGATTACTACCGTTAAGGTTGGTCCAACTAAATCAGGATGGGTCTTAATCCTATAACTGGAGTGTTTTATAAGCACCAAGAAATTCACACACACAGTAAGAAAGCCATGCGAAGAAGCTGGAAGTCAGTGAAACCCAGCGATGGCAGGAGAGAACGCCATACACTGCCACGTGACAGTAAACCAAGGACCAAGGGCAGCCGGCAGCCAGCCCCAGAGTGCCCCAGTCTCGGAAGAAAGCGTCATCTTGATGCCTTCATTCTGAACTTCTCCTAGCCTCAAAGCCGTGAGCCAATACATTCCCACTGTGTAAGTCAACCCATTGCATGGTATTCGTTTTAGCACCTGGGAAACTTAAACACCACCTCATAGGGCTATTGTGAAGGACAAATGCGTTAATCCTGTCTGTTCCACCCTACAAGGACTTCTGTAACATCAAGAAGCTCATATATGACGGATGAGACAACAATGTAAGCAACATATTAAAAGTTTACATACTGCATGATTCCACTTATAGGACAGTTTTAAAAAGTCAAAAATACGGGGATGGAAAACAGATCAGGGGTTGCCAGGATATGAAGAAGGTGGGGGAGAGGCTGGCTACAAAGGGACTGGAAATGTCCTTCATCTGAATTATACTGTTGCTTATATAACTGTATATATTTGACAAAACTCATTGAAGTTTACATTAAAGAGTCTTAATTTAATATATGGAAACTAAACCTCAATAAATCTGACTTAAAAAAAAAAAAGATAGCACAGTGCATAAACTGCATTAGTCTATAGGTGATTTTTCCCAAGCAAAGGGGTCTTTGCTTTGCTGAATAAAGCTCAGCAAGAAATGAAAAGCTCCCAGCTCAGCTGATGCACAAACAGGAGCCCTGTCAGCTCTATTTTAAGAAAATGTAAAATGAACATCTGCACCCAGTGCTCCCTCCCCACACACTCTCCCAGCTTTGCAGAACTCTCAGCTTATAGCAGGCTGCACTCCCTCCTCAGCCCACCATTAAAGGCAGCCCATTGCTCAGATCTCCACTTCTCTCTGCAGGATCTCAGTGCCCACCAGCCAGCCTCAGGCAGCCCCCAGCCATGCTGAGTTGTCTCCCACGTTGCAATTATCGTTTCATTAGTGCCCTGATTACAGAGTCGCATGGCTTTTGAATGATCTGCTCTAAGCCCCATTTCTCCCATGCGTCCTGTTAATTTTACCATACAGTTTTAAAGAATGCAAGGTTTTTCAGAACTATAGCAAAAATACCTGTACATGTCAATCACTTAGAACCGTATCTGATGTTCATTAAGCACTCAGTCAAGGTTAGCTATTGCAATTATTGCTCCAGGTTTCCCAAGGGTGGCCCTGGGCCTGTCGGATTCCAAGTTCTGTTCCCGTGAAAAAGACATCCAAGGAATATAACTTAGCTTGTGCTCACATGGTCCAGAATTTTAAAAAACTGCATAAAAGAAAGTGCCTTAAGAAAGGGCAAAATGTAAGACAAGGAAGTGGCCTTCATACAGAAAGATCAACTATAACAGAAGATCAATCAATAACCCATGGGCACAACCTATGATGCCCTCCGTGAGACAGGAAGCCACAAATGTCCCCACTTAACAGATGTAAGCTGGCAGGTAAGCAAAGGTGAGTGCCCTGAGGTCACTCAGTGTCCTGAGTTAACTAGTGTCAGTTTAAAAGAGCAGTTCAGCTGCTGGGGAACATGGACCTCAGAGGACAAGATGAGCCTGTGCAGAGGGCAACTCCCGTAGGCAGTGGGGTGCCAGGAATCTCTGATTTGTAGCATCTGTGGTTGATTGCAAACTACTCATGTGATGTCTCTGAACACGGAGTTGGGAAGGGATGTGCACAGTGCACCTGGAAACTGGTGGGTTCCAGCATACCCCTGCCAGATGGGAGGCTCAACCAACGTGCTGGGGAGAGCCCTGGCTCTCAAGTGCAAAGACCTGGACCAGATTCCCCACCAAGAATCAACTCTGGGACACTGAGCCACGTTTTATGCTCTCTCTAAGATGAGGACCACAACACCCCAGCCCCCAACCCATACCCCAGACTTGGCTGTTCTCTGTGCCTTGCATGGGGACAGCTTGCTCAATAAAGCTGACTGTCCTTTCTCCCCATCTTGTCCTCTCCAGCTCTTCTTGGCAGGACGCCCTCAGACAGGTCATCTCTGGGACTGTTCCTTAACATTCCAGTGGCTGCAGAACTGGGAGATGAGTACTTTATAAATGGGGCTCCACTATTGGAGCTACAGGATTTGCTGATGAAAATCCTTGGAAAATCGATATGTTTATAAAATGTCATTGTTCACACAATTAATAAGAGCTTTATAAACTGCAGGTGGCTGGAACACCCTGATCAAGGTCCAGTCATCAGACACCGACAAGTCCCGATGTATTGAATACACGTATTTTCCCTTGGGGAGAGCAGGTGTCCTGTGCAGATAAACCTCCACAACTCTTGAGATAAGGAGCGGTGCACTGAGCACCAGGATTTCCATGCTTTCAGTCTTAATTGCTTTAGTGAACTCCTGGTTTAAAAACATGTACCCAGGTCCCTCTCCATGAGCAATGGGGAGACTGCTGGTTTCAGCTGACTAGAACATTCCACCGGTGACTCAAACCCTCAGGGACACACCAATAAGCTCCATTTTCCATATCCACAGCCAAAGAGCACTGCTGATCACTGAGCAACCAACTCGAGCAGGCTTGAAAGTCTAAGGCTTGAAGTGGGAAAAAATAAGGGCTTTATCTCAGGTGGAGAAACGGGGGCAAAGGATGAGGCTTATTCCCAAACAGCTTGGTGTGGAGGGTCCTAGAAAGGAACCGGTCCTCAGGCTCTAGAGAAACAACAGAGTGATGTGTGATTCATGACTTTGAATTTAGCCCTGCCAGGGGCTAGCCTAGAACCACTCTGTACTCCGGCAGGGCTAACCTGGGACCACACCGTGAAGGCCAGAGCCTTGAGTCACTTGGAATAGAGGGAAAAAAACGAACTTCCAGGTACTAGGGAATAATTAGGCATTTTCTGTCCCATGGTAAATTGATTCAAATCAATTTAGTGCCAGGGACCTGGGCTGACATTGCCAATAGCAAAGAGATAATAATAATTGCAATAGCATGTTATGTTTGTTTTGTACATTTCAGTTTACAAAACAGAATCTTACCTTTGCCTCATCTTATCCTCTTGTAACCCTATGGACAGGCCAAGACCCCAGGACTTCCTTAAACATGAGGCATATTTTTTTCTACTTGCATGTGCCCATTTCTTCTGGGAGATGTACCATAGTTTTCAACTTGTTCTCAAAGGACTCTGGACTTAACAAAAGTTAAGAACCACTGCCCCTTTGGAGGGCAGGGGCCATATCTCATTTGTCATTGTGTCCTGCCACAGAGTGGATGTTTATTAAGTGAATGAATGAGCAAAGCACCATTCTTCAAGGAAGAAAACCAAGGGCCAGAGGCAGGTTACATGACTTGCTCAAGGTAACACAATTTGTGGTGGAGCTGGGCTGGAACAGATTTTTGACTCCCAAGTCCAGTGCTCGTACACCTCCAGGCTGCTGCCTCTGCAAACAGCCTCCCACTTTTCTGGCTGTGCAGCCGGGAGGGAGCAAAGGCCTTTCCTTTCTTGCATGGAAGAACTGAGTAAGAACAGCGGTGACAGGACACGTGGGGGTAGAACCTGGTGGCCACGTTGGGCCAATGTGCTCAACATAACATGCTATTACAATTATTATTATCTCTTTGCTATTGGCAATGTCACCCCAAGTCCCTGGCACTAAATTTATTTGCCCTCTTGGGATAAACAGACAGCATCATGGCCCCTGCGGGCAGCTGAGGAGCTTCTAGGGCCCTGCTTGCGCTGAGAAGTAGACAGCTGGAGCAAACCAAATGACTGCTGCACAAATGGCATCTCCCTCAACCTCCTGGCCTCAGAGCGGAAAAACAATGCCAGATGGTACCCAACACAGGCTGTATCTCCATAACAACCCACACAGCACCACTCACCCCGAGGATCACTTCTCTGGGGGCCCAAAGGACAACAGCAAGAAGCCAGGTTCTCTTGCTCTCATGCCAGACCTCTGCAAGGGCTGTACCTCCTGCTCCTGGGCTACCCTGTCAGCCTGGATAAATGCCCACCCATCCATTAGGCTCACCTTCCAAGGCTCCTTCCCACTGCTGCCCTGCTTCTTTTTCTCAAAGCACTTAGCAGGGAGATGGGATCGTTTCCTACTAGGTGTTCCCCGCTAGCCTGGAAGCACATCAAGACAGGGTCTGGGTCTTTCAACCGTATCCCCTGAAGGGGCCCCATGTACATTTGCCAGACAGAGAAATGGGGGTAGGGAAAAGGGCTGGGATCTCCCTGAAAGAGGCAGAAGATGAGTGACATTCTAATGGATGGGCAGAACTGGCTGGTCATAAAGCAGAGAAGAACGAAGAGCCAGCACAGAAATGGCCCAGACCTCCTCCCCACAAGGCCTGGCCAAGCATTTCTGTGCGATGGTGGGAGACAGGAAGGTTCCAGATGGCATGGCCACTCCTGCTAATTCCTCTGGGACTCCTGGGATTCAAGCTAAGGCCGGCCACTAACACGTGAGGTAGAAGGAACTTGCAGGCAATCAACTCATGTCCCTCAAATCCCAGGCAGCTACCAGGGGCAGCTGCTGGCAGACAGCGACCTCAGAGGGACACAAGCTACTCAGAGAGCTGAACCCACTCGCTGCCTTGGGTGGAGAGAGGCCAGACATGGATTAATCCAAGTTAGAGAAACCACCGCAGTTCTGACTGCCGGCTACACCTCCAGGACAGTGCCAAGGGAGGTGGTTCAGAGCACAGACCTCAGTGAGCAGAGCCCGAGTCTAGTTCCCAATTTCTCTGCCACTTTGGAAGCTTGAGGTCTTGACACGTCACTTACCCTGCTGGCGTAGAAAAGGGAGGTGATGATAGAATCCACACCTCACATTTATTAAGTGTTTGCTTAATAAACAGGGTTCATATGCTTGGTGCTCAAAAGACTGGAAATGAATGAGAGCTGCTGTTGTGACCATAAAGTCTTCCTAGGGACACACTAGGCTACAGAAAAGCGGCTTAGGGTAGGGCAAGAGATTAGCTTCGGAGTCACGGACTAGCTGTGCCATCTTTGGCAGGTAACTACCTCTCTGCGTCTCAGATGCAGCATCTGTGAACTGGGGATAAGAGCCGTCCCTGCTTTATGGGATGGTGGCCAGCACCCCATGTCCTGGGACCCCATGGCCACTGCAGCTTCTGGGCCAGTCAGAGCTCAAGTTACCTGCAGCTCAGCCGCCGTCACCTTGTGGTAGATGAGCTCCTCGTCCCTGCGCTTCTCCAGGGGGATGGTGATGTTGGCCAGAGCCGTCTCAAAATCCAGGATCTGCTGCATCTGGGGCCGGACGGCGTCCTCATCGCCCCCACCCAGCAGCTTCCCTAGCTGGACCATGTAGTTCAGGTATCCAGTCAGCACCTGGGGGACCCGGCACCCCCAAACTGTCAGTAGCTGCCACCTGCTGCCCACTGGTTCAGGGGGAGGGCAGGGTGGGGCAGGGCCAGCTGCCACCAGGCAGGGAGGGAGTGGGTGCTGGGTGCTCCACCGAAGAAGCCCACCTAGAAATGCAGCTCAGAGAATGCTGATGGCGCTACACCTCTTCACGGGATCCCCACAGCCCTCAGGATAAAGACCAAATGGTCTCCACGTGGGCTGGTCTCTGCTCCTGGCTTGCACTTGTCACATGACAGCCACCAACTGGGCCATCTTTTAGTTCCCGGAAGGTACCTTCCTGACCCCCCCTCCATATCATGTCTCTGGCACTGAATTAGGTTTCATGGTTGAACTTTCTCAGATCACCCTTCGCTTATCATACCCTGTAACTATACATTTAATTTGGTGACTAGTTAATTAATATCTGTCTCCCCTTCCAGACTTTCCTGATCCCACGGGGTCTTGCTCCCCACCACCTCTCCGGCATCAGGCATTTAGTAGATGCTGGAGTGGTACAAGTGGGTAGAATAACAAAGGCAGAGCTAAGCGAGCCTCTGGCCAAGTCTCCCTGAAGCTATCCTGAGAGGCAGGCAGGGGAGGGTGAGCCCTGCCCAGGAATCGGGGGTCTGGATTTGGACCCCAGCCCCGTTTGCATGCCCCTGACCAGGTCCTTGAGCCATGTTCCCTCCTCGTAAAAGGAAAGATAAAAATAACATCCATTGGGCGGGCCACGGTGGCTCAGCAGGTAAGAGTGCTTGCCTGCCATGCCCGAGGACCCGGGTTCGATTCCCGGTGCCTGCCCATGTGAAAAAAAATAATAATAACATCTATTTGACAGGTGAGGTGAATGAAGCCCAGAGAAGTGCCCTGCCTGCAGGGTTACCAGGAGGGTGAGAGGTGATGCAAATAAAAGGCTTAGAGCAGCCATCATCACCTCTCTCTAAAAGAGGGACAAAAGACTTGTTGTCTGTTCTTGCCAGGACGCCTGAATGTGACACCGCCAGCCTGGGGGTCCCTCCCCTGCCAGGGGTTGCCTGCCACCCTCCAGGAATGCATCACCTCTGTGGTTCTCTAGCAGCAAGGATCCTCTTGGGTATGGAGGGGCTGGACACTGAGGGGGTGAAACCTCATGGGGTGGGGTGGGGTGGGTGGGGGTCAGGAGTCACTCTCTGAGAGGCACACCCACCTTCTCATTTTCAGTTTTGTTCAGGTAAAAGTCTCTGGAAGGTAAGCCCAAGCCGGACTGGTCCACCTGGAGAGAAAGGCAGGAGTGAGAGGGGATCCTGGGAGCACACACACCGCACAGCCTCTGTCTGCCCCGGGGACCAGCTGGCACCAGAAGATGAGCCCAGGCTCCAGGAGGGGCACGCGCCCATCGGGGATGGGACATTTGGGGCTGCATTCCTGCTGTAGGGATTATGGGCCCTTCTGAAGGGCTGGACAGAGGTACCCTCCTGCTCCGTTACTTCATTAAACATTCCCTGGATGGCGCGACAGGTAGGAGCCATTCATAAGCTGAGTAACCTTGGTCAGGCGACAACCTCTTGGATTCTCGGGTCCCTCATTGGACAACTGGGGAAATAAAACCTGACTCTTAGGGCTGGAATGATGATCCAAGTGATCACTTGTGAGTGCTGGGGGACAGGGTGGTGGTGTCAGTTCTGGTAGCTACTATTTGAGCCTTATGCTACTGTAGCTCAGAGAGGTCATTGGCACTTGCCAAGGTCACACAGTGAGTGGGAGAGATGCACCTGGAGCTCAGCCGTCATGACACCTAGCCCGGGTTTTGAGCGCCTGCACCTAAGGGTGGGACAGACCCGTGCTGAGCTCCCCTGGGCGTGCTGATCCTCAGTCTAGAGCAACCTCCAGCAGGGAGAGATGGACTCAAAACCATGCCAAGCAGAGCCACAAAGACCAGAGGCTGAGATGAGAGAACCAGGGGGTGCCTCCAGTCATGCCCAAGGTTTGATGTCACCCCTGGGGTCCACACCTGAACCCCTGAAGATTCGTCTGCTGCTAGCATCATCCCATTCACTCTGGGACAGCAGCCTGACCTCAATATTGTCCACTTGTGGCTTCATTTATTATCTTGGCTGTGAAAATTTCATATCTGGGGGCCTCCAGAAACAACCCAGGCCCAGAAACCCAGAAGCCTGATGCCCGGGGCCAGCATCTCTTGACCTGTGTTTGCTAAACTCAAAACAAGTCATGGTTAAAAAAAAAAAAAGGCAAAAGAAACAAGCAAGCTGCTGTGGGGTCACGCCCTTCATGAAGCTTCAGGCCAGCTCACCTGGATCACGTTGCTGTTGGAGTTCTTGGAGTCAGCACTAACATAGACGGAAAAGAAGGGCGAGGTGCGGTAGTGGGAGGTGACCACCTGCAGCGTGTCCTGGAAATTGTCCTTGTCCCAGGGACCTGTGATGTTCCAGCCCCCAAGCTGTGAGGAGGGAGAGGTAATGGGGAGGTGATGAGCTGGTGGGGAGGCCTTGGAAAAATCACCCTGGAGACCTAAGTGCAAATTCCAATTCTGCAGCTGATATGCTCTGTGACCCTGGACCAGTCACTTGACCTCTCTGGATTTTAGGAATCTCAAGAGTAAACGGTCTTCATTAGGGGCTTCTGGCCATGAGCCAGAGATCCACGGATGGAGAGCAGAGCCTTATCCTGGACAAGAGAGCCAGGAATCCATGTGTTGGCTGCTCCCTGGGTGGCTGAGGACAGAGATTGGGTACGAGACATTTCCCTGTATACTGGTTACTTTTTGAATACTGAACCACATGAATGTAATGCCGATTAAAACATAAAATTCAGGGAAATGAAAATCAAAGCCACAGTGAGATACCACTTCACACCCACTAGGATGGTTATTATTTAAAAAAGGAGAAGATAAGAGCTGGTGAAGATGCAGAGAAATTTGAGCTGCTGTGCACGGCTGCAAGGAATATAAAATGGTGCAGATGATGTGGAAAACACTTTGGCAGATCCTCAAAAAATTAAACATAGAATTACCAAAGGCTGGTGGGAATGTAAAATGGTGTAGATGATGCAGAAAACACTTTGGCAGTTCCTCAAAAAATTAAACATAGAATTATCAAACGACCTAGCAATTCCACTCTTAGGTACATACCCCCCAAAATTGAAGGCAGGGACCCCAACAGGTACTTTGCACACCAAAGTTCTTAGCATCATCACTCACAATAGCCAAAAGGTGGAAACAACGCAGGTGTACATCAACAGATGAATGGATAAACAAAATGTGGTGTGTCCAAACAATGGGCTATTATTCAGCAATAAAAAGGAATGATCCACGTGACAACATGAATGAACCATGTAAATAATACACAGAGTGAAATAAGCACGACACAAAAGGATAAATTTTGCATGAGTCACTTAGATGAAATATCTAGAAAAAGCAAATTCATAGAGATAAAAAGATTAGAGGTTAGCAGGGTTAGGGGCTGAACAGGGGAACGGGGAGCTATTACTGAATGGATAAAGAGTGTCTACTTTGGGTGATGGAAAATTTTAGAAATGGTGATAGCAGCATAACATTGTGAAAGGAAGTAATGCTTCTCTGAAGTATACTGAGAAATGGTTAAAATGGCATTTTATATAATATATTATATATATATTACCACAATAAAAAATGTACTAACAGGGTAATATAAAAATCGAAAAGATCTATTGTTTACTGGTTGCTTAGACTGGGGGTTCCTGGTGGGGCAGGGAGTGGTAGGTAAAAGGTACAGGGTTTCTTTTTGGAGTGATGAAGATGCTGTAAAGTTGACTGTGGTGATGGTTGCACAAATCTGTGAATACAATAAAGACCACTGGATTGTACATTTTAAATGGGTAAACTGTATAATATGTGAATTAGATCTCAATAAAGCTGTTAAAAAACATAAATTCAATTGTGCCTCTGGAAAAAAAAGTCTCCATATTTCAAATATCAGATCAACAAGCTATCGTCTATCCTGTTTCTCTGAGATCTGGGATTTTAGTCTTCTCGGCCCTCCCTCTGCCTTGGCACACACCATCAATCCTCTGCCAGGCTGGCACCTGGGCTCTGGGTCAGAGAAGAAGGACTGGTAAAGTCCCTGGCGCCGTCAGCTGCCGACCCCTGCTGCAGGCTCTTCCCCAAGCCAGGTGAGGACACTGGGGAGCCAGGAAACATCCATGGCTAGGCACCCCCTCTGTCTATAGAGGCCACGCCCCTGGCGTCCACCCCAGTCCAACCGAGAGGGACCACGGAGGAGAGACTCCTTCCCCCGCCCAGGAGGAAGGGCAGGCCCCCGGGTCGCAAGGGTTCCCCAATGGGGAGAGCTCTGGCCCAAGACTCCCTGTCCTTCTAGAACATGTGCACACACCCCTCCACATTCACAGACATACCCTAAGGAAAAGGAAACAGCAACGCAGGGAAACATTTTCCTCATGTATATGGCCCCCATCCCAGACACAGATGCATGGACAGACACACAGGCATAGGACGGACACCCACAAAAGATGCTGGCACACATGTCTCACACAAATACACACACAGCCATCTGCACCCACACAGAGACAGGCAAACATAAGCACACACACAGACACACACTCAGGCATGCGTGTGCACAAATAACCCAACACACATATCAGCAGACAGTCGGACCCTGCAGCCCAGCTGGGCACAGTGGCTGGAGGTGTGAAGTGCTTGGGTTCTGGTGGTACCTGGGAGCTGGGGTGGGCACTGAAGTTGCAGGCAGGTGGCCTGGGCTGCAGAAGGCTGTCAGCTGGCCCAGGGGGACTCACCTTCTCAATCAGCTCCATCAGAGGCTTGGCCTTGAGCTCCTCAATTCTGGTCTCGTTCATACACGCATGGTAGTACACCTGAGCCTTCTTCTCTGCCTCACTCGCGCTGGCCGTGGAGTTCTCTGGAAAGATAAGAGGAAGCAGGGTTTGCAGCGCTCCCCTATTTGCTCACCAGGAGGCCCTGGGTGAGTCCTTCTTCTCAAAGCTTTGATTTTCTCAGCTGCAAAACAGAGTTATGGCCCCTGCTTGCGGGCAGTGGAAAGGAACCCAGGCACAGCAGGGACACGAATGTTCCCAGACTGAGCCCAGCGAACCCAAGGCGCTCCCTAATTTTAGCTCACTGCACCTAAGAAGAGCACACCATGTCTCAGGCAGGTCTGCAGGTGTGTCCCAGGGCTGGCAGCCTGGGGCTGGAGGACAGTCGGCTTCCTGTGCCAGTTAATATGCAGCCCTAACACCCCTGCTTGGTGCATGGAAAGAGACCATCTTGGTTTTCAGATCCCAGATGACCTTCCTTTGATAAAGACTGGAGTTGGAAGGAAGATTTAAAGGCCTCATTCATTATGAATTTCCTTTCTTCTTTCTCCTCAGAGGAACTGACCACGTTTACAGGACTTGCAGTAGACTCACAGGGCCATTTTCCATTTCCCTTCCCAACCCTGGCAAGTAGCATCTCAATCCTTACAGCCTCTCAGACCTCACAGCTGGACACCCAGCAAGTTTTGCTCCCTTCTCCCTGGCCTCCAGGCCCTGGTCTGGATACTACCTGCTGAAGGCAATGTACTTCTATATGCACAGGTGCGGGAGGAACCTGTCTGCACCCAATGAAGGCAACCACTTCCCGCACTTCTCATCTTCAAACGATCTACTATGCACCAGGGCTCCTGTGTCTGAGCTGTCTCAGAGCCAGCCCGAGATCATGCCAGGCTCCCTGACCTCTTCCGTTTTGTCTTACTCCCTCCCTCCATGGGGAATGTCTCGCTGCTTCAGCTACTTTTTCTCACTTCACCTTTATTTCTCCCAGACCCTGAACCTCCTTCCTTTGCTTCCTTCAAAGACTCCTCCAAACCCCACCTCCTCCACAAAGACTTTTCTAGCAAAACGTTACCCATTTACCCACAAAGAGATACTGGAGGCTTACTCGGTGCCAGGGACTGTGCAAGTACCAAGGATGCAAAAGACAATATCCTGGTCCCCACGGAGCTGCCCCTTCAGTGTGAACATACAGATAAAAAACAAATAAATACATCAAGATGAGAAACCTCACCAACTTCCCCAAATTGAATTCTTGATATTCTCACAAGCAGTGTGGACAATCAAAGCTATAGGCTGAGCCCCCGATCTTGGAGTTTGTTCATATGAAACTTAACCCCACAATGGATAGGTCAAGCCTACTTAAAATTATGCCTAAGAGACACCCCCAAAAGAATCTCTTTTGTTGCTCAGATGTGGCCTCTTTTTCCAGCCAACACAACAAGTAAACTCATTGCCCTCCCCCTGTCTATGTGGGACATGATTCCCAGGGGTGTGGACCTTCCTGGCAACGTGGACAGAAATCCTGGAATGAGCTGAGACTCAGCATTAAGGGATTGAGAAAAACCCTAGAATGAGCTGAGATGCAGCATTAGGGGATTGAGAAAACCTTCTTGACAAAAAGGAGGAAGAATGAAATGAGACAAAATAAAGTGTCAATGGTTGAGAGATTCCAAACAGAGTTGAGAGGTTATCCTGGAGGTTATTCTTACGCATTAAATAGATATCACCTTGTTAGTCAAGATGTAATGGAGAGGCTGGAGGGAACTGCCTGAAAATGTGGAGCTGTCTTCCAGTAGCCATGTTTCTTGAAGATGATTGTATAATGATATGGCTTTTACAGTGTGAAAACCTTATGTCTGATGCTCCTTTTGTCTACATTATCAACAGATGAGTAAAACATATGGAATAAAGATGAATAATAGGGGGAACAAATGTTAAAATAAATTTAGAGTGAAATTCTGGTGATTGGTGAGGGTGAGGGGTGGGGGGTATGGAATGTATGAATTTTTTTCTGTTTTCTGTTTATTTCTTTTTCTGAATAGATGCAAATGTTCCAAGAAATGATCATGATGATGAGTATG
The DNA here is from genome assembly GCF_023851605.1 of Tamandua tetradactyla. Lineage (NCBI taxonomy): Eukaryota > Metazoa > Chordata > Mammalia > Pilosa > Myrmecophagidae > Tamandua > Tamandua tetradactyla. The sequence goes on along the minus strand of NC_135328.1, from coordinate 205,087,817 downwards.
CAATTATGTGATGATATTGGGAATTACTGATTATACATGTAGAATGGAATGATCAAAAGTTATGAATGTTTGCGTTTGTTTGGTGTGTTTTGGTATTAAAAAAAGAGAGAGAGAGAAACCTTACCCCTAGCCCTTCTGCAAGGAACACTATGAAAATCCTACTCAGCCTCCAAGGCCTCTCTCAGAGATAGTCTTTTCCATGAGGCCTCTCTGATGCTCTGGGCAAGATGCTGATTCATGAAGACCCTTCACACTTCCTGAGTACCTACTAAGTGCTGGGTACTGGGCCGAATATACATTTTACAGACGTAAAGCAGACCACCCTCATCCCCCAGGAGCTCGGGCCTCATGGTGGGCACAGACAAGCAAATAAATGACTGTATGGTGTAAAAGGGCTTTTTTATTTCATCATAGTTGTATATTCATCATGATGACCATTTCTTGGAACATTCATATCAATTCAGAAAAAGAAATAAAAAGAAAACAGAAAAAAATTCATACATCCATACCCTTACCCCTCCCTTTCACTGAGCACTAGCATTTCAATCTATTAAATTTATTTTAACATTTGTTCCTTGTAATAATTTATTTTGAATCCATATATTTTACTCATCTGTTGATAAGGTAGATAAAAGGAGCATCAGACACAAGGTTTTCACAATCACACAGTTACATTGCGAAAGCTATATCATTATACAATCATTTTCAAGAAACATGGCTACTGGAACACAGCTCTATATTTTCAGGCAGTTCTCTACAGTCTCTCCATTACACCTTAACTAAAAAGGTGATATCTATTTAATGCGTAAGAATAACCTCCAGGATAACCTCTCGACTCTGTTTGGAACCTCTCAGCCATTGACACTTTATTTCATCTCATTTCTCTCTTCCTCCTTTCAGTTGAGAAGTTTTCTCAATCCCTTGATGCTAAGTCTCACCTCATTCTAGGATTTCTGTCCCATGTTGCCAGGAAGGTCCACACTTCTGGGAGTCATGTCCCATGCAGACAGGGGGAGGGTGGTGAGTTTGCTTGTTGTGTTGGCTGGAGAGAGAGGCCACTTCTGAGCAACAAAAGAGGTTTTCTTGGGGGTGACTCTTAGGTCTAATTTTAAGTAGGCTTAGCCTATCCTTTGCAGGGATAAGTTCCATATGAATAAACCCCTAGATTGGGGGCTCAGCCTATTACTTTGGTTGTTCCCACTGCTTGTGAGAATATCAAGAATTCTTCACTTGGGGAAGTTGAATTTTCCTCCTTTCTCACCATTTCCCCAAGGGAACTTTGCAAATACTTTTTTTATTCACTGTTCAAATCACTCTGGGATTTATCGGGGCATCACTCTGGACAAACCTATAAAATCTCATGCCCTACTCAAGGTTCCATGTATATTGGTGCTCAATTAGGCTGTCCATATAAGTTATATTAGGAAAAGCACTAGTCAAAATATAATATTTGTACCAAATGAACATTTTTTTTAGTCTCACACATAACATTTTAAAATAAGAATTACCATCTATTTTCAACACCCTGCAAACTGACATTACTTTGTCCTTCCTCATGCAAAAAAATTTTTAAATTTGTACCTTTCGTCACTATCAATGTACACTCTAGGCATTCCTAGATTATATCATCTCAGTCTTTATCGTCTTTGTGAAAGGGCTTTCTCTGATTAATGAAAATGACTCAAGTCCAGAGAAAAGTCACTGCCTCTGGAGGAGCGGGGAGAAGACGCTTTATTTGAGCTGGTTCTTCAAGTTGAAAAGTTGTTCACAGGATAGAAATGAGGAGTGGGGGAGGGGTGGGACAATAGGGAGAAAATCAAGGAAGCATGAAAGGCTGTTCAGAGAAAAGAAATACACTTAGTGTAGTCACTGGGTACAAAGGGTCCAAGGCTTTCCCTGACCAGTCTTCAGTCGGCCCTCCCAGCTGTGGCTCAAGCGCCCCCAGCTCTCATCCCAAATGGCTCACAGTTCTCACTGGCCAGAGAACACCAACCCAGCTCTGGCTGAAGGGGGGTCGCTTCCCCGAAGAGGGCCGGGTCAGCCTGGGGCTACTATGAAGGGAGGAAGGGAGAGAAGAGACAAACAGGGTGCAGGGTCCTGGGTGACAACGGGACACTCAGAGCTGGAGGCTGAGCCCCAGAGACCTCGGTGTGTCCTCAGGCCCCATCTGGGCAGTAAGAGAAAAGGCCCTGTTGGGCTTCTCGCCGCTCCTGAGGCTAAGGAGAAAAGACACAATTCCCTGCCTAGGATGGGAGAACCACATCCCCAAAACCACACACACAGGGCTTCACGGCCTCCCAGCCCAGGCTCCTGGAAGGACAAGCTCGGAAGTCAGGCTGGCCAGGCCCCAGGAGCAGCATCTCCCGGTCCACAGCTGGGTCTGGCCACAACCTTGAAATACCAGGACCAGTGCCTGGAGAGGCGCAATCTGCTCCAGCCCATGAGAGGACCTGGCCTCGCCTTCCTCGAGGGCCAAAGGCCACCAAGATAAGAGATCCAAAGAAACGTCTCCTGGGGAACAGCCTGGCTGTGCCAATTCCAAGGCCCAGCCACAGCGTCCCCTTTTCCCGACACCTGCAAACAAGCACTGCACTGAGAGAAGGAACGCATCCTCCCTTTCAGGCTGGGTTTCCCTCTTGCCTGCACTGGCAGAGCTCAAACTTCCTTCACCTGAGTTCCAACAACCCAAGTTTCATGTTCACCTGTTTCCCAGAAAAAGTTTATTAGGTGGCGGCTACTGGGTTGGCTGTGGAGGATGCAATCGGCAAGACAAACGGGCCCTGCCTTCACAAGGCTTGCAGCCTAGCGGGCTGGGCAGACAGCGACTCAACAGTCACAAGAGCATCCAATTCCATACTGGGTGAAAGCTATGAAGCCCAAGTCCAGAAGCCCAGAGAGAGGATGAGGGACCCATTCTGCAGGGAAGCCAGGGAAGCCCACTCCGAGGGAGCCACGAGTGAGGATCGGGCTGAAGGATGCAGTCCCCGTGGAGGCCATCTGGGGCCAGGGCCCCCTGCCCACTATTCCGTGTCCTGGTGGTCCCGGTGTCAGCAGGGGCAGGCCCACAGGAGGGCCCTAAAGTCCACTCTGGATGGGGAAAGACATGAAGGGGTGACGGGCCAGGTGCCTGCAGGACACTCACACAGGGAGGACATGGGGCAGGTCGGGCAGGAAGGGAGAGGGGTAAGGGCCCACTTGCCCTCTGCACGTGTCTCGCTGGGCTCCTGCTGCTGAGGCTGGGTGGACGGTCACGCCCCCGCCCCCATCGGTTCGCAGTCTCGGGGACCACCACAGTGCATCCTCCCACCTTCTCTGCTTCCTCAATCGGGGGGCACCGACTGCATCCGGCTCCAGGGGGACAAGCATGGAAAGAGTCGGCCAGGGGTAGGGACAGGGGACTGCAGCAGACCAGGAGAGCGAGGGCGGGGGCCAGGCCGGGAGTGGCAGCCCAGGAGGAGGCAGGACGCGCCTGGAGAGTGAGAGAGGACACCACGTTTCCTGGGCCAGAGCGAGGGGTTGCTGCTTGCTGGCTGAGATGTGGAAGGCAGGTGTGGGGAGCAGGGTGAGGGGCTTGGTTTTAGGCAGTTTAAGTTGGTGATTCCAGGAGACATCCAAGAAGAACTCAGGCCTCAGGTGTTTAACGAGTCGTTGCCTTGAACTGTTTTCCATTCAGAGACGCAGGAGATTCCTTAAAATTGCCAATCTGGTCCTGTATCACTATTCCCAGGAGGAGCAATCTTGCCCCCAAGCAGGAGGAGATCAATTCTTGGGGAGGTTGGGGGTGGGGTTAAACATCTTTCTTTTTGGGCGGGCCACGGTGGCTCAGTGGCAGAGTTCTCGCCTGCCACGCAGGAGACCTGGGTTTGATTTCCGGTGCCTGCCCATGCCCCCCCCCCAAAAAAAGTTTCCTCTTTGTATGTACTAAGCACAGATAGATTTACAGTACATAGAGAGACATGCAATATTTCTCTGACTTTAAATTTTATGGGGGGGGTTACAATTCAGGGGGAAAGAAAGCCTCCTTGTTGTGAGACTGACAAAAGGTTGAGAGATGTGCCCTGGGCGTCCCCGAGCCTGCCCCAGGGCCCCCGTGCTTACAGGCCCCCTGCCGGGGATTCTCCTCCCCTCACACCCTCGCGGTCTGTTCTCACTTAATTCCAGTTTCTGCTCAAATGTCGCCTCCCGGGAGCCGCCCCTCCCTGACAGCTCAGCCCCACGCCTCTGGACTTTCTTCCGAGACCCCACTCGGAAGGAAAGCTCCGCACGGGGACAGCCGAATTCCTCACACAGTCCCGGCACGGGCGGGGTCTGCCACTCAACAACTGTATGACTGTCAAGTGAATAAATGAATGACGAGTGAATGAAGGAATGTTCTGGGAGCTCCAGAGAGGAAGATACAATCACTGCAGCCTTGCTCCTCCAAGACACTGGGAGAGGGTTCGGTGGAGCGGGCAAGGAGGAAGCCAGTGGCACCCCAGACCAGCCAGCAGGGCTCCCAACTTCTGGGTGCTGCCTTCTAGAGCCCCCACGTTCCAGGAATTTCTTCAGTCACTTGCCCAAAGTCTCAAGAGAGGAAAGAGGGCAGCATGACATCGGCCCGCTGCCTGTCCTGGGAGTTTCCACTGGAACGCCCCGTCCCACATCACTCCTCGGGGAGGACGCCAGCGCCCCACAGATCGAGACGGGACAAAGCCCGCTGCAGGGTGGGGCTCCTGGAACTCTGCACCCCACACCCCCTTGGCTGCAAGGGGCCCAAACCCCACACATGGGTGGGGCCAGTGTTTGTTTTAGATAAAACACAGGCTCAGTTCAGACATTCACAGGCCTCCGCAGCCCCATCCTGTAGGAGGAGAAGGGGGGGCCCATAAGGGAGGCGCCTCTTTCTGCAGAAGGACAAAAGTAATGACGATACTGTTCCAGTTACTGGCGCTGAAGGCAGGCCAGGCCCTGTGCTGAGCTGCTCCAACAGCACAGCACAGCTCTTGTCCCATTTTATGGAGAAGGGAAAGGAGACCCAGGGAGCTGGAGCTGACCTGCTAACCAGTGGGCAGCTGGAATTTGACCCTTGGCCATTCTTAGCCTCCTGGAGAGAACCAGCTGCTTCCTCAGAGTGTGGGTGTGTGGCTGTGTGCTCATCTTTCCTAACAACCCCCACACGGGGCTGTTATCAGTTTCCACCCAATTTATACAGGCAAGAAGTCAGGTCACTGGTCCAGAGTCACACGAGGAAGCGGCAGAGGCCGGGACCTGAGCCTAAGCTCTTTCTGGAAGGTTGGCTTGGGACCCCCCATGGCGAGCCCACTCAATCGTGCAGCTCCCTAAGGAGTGCGGACACCTCCTCCCACCCTTGACTCAGTCAGTCGATTCACTTCCCCAGTGAGAACCCCTGCACGGAGACGCCAGCCTTGACAGGAAGTGTTTAAGAGGCAGGCGCTGTGCATAGAGGGTTTCCAGACTGCACCAGGAACATGAAACAGATACAATTAGACAGTAAAGACGAGCAAAACAGATCAAAATAAAAATACAAGTGATGTCACAGGCTGACACAATTAATTGCCAACTCACTGCCATGGGCAGATTTAATGCTCTTGGAATGATTTTCTTCTGTTTTTCTCAGGAGACTGGTGTCAGGGTATAGAAGCCCATTAGTCTTTCCTTTATGGAACCTGTGTTGCTTGCATCGTTATAGCAAACTTGTACTTATCGTAGAATGTAAAATAGAGTAAATTTGACAGGCACACAGAATGTCATTGTAGCTCAAGCCCAGAGAGACCCATTGGCAGTCATGGAAGGCACAAGGGAGGAAGCAGGTTTGAGCTAAGTCTGCAAGGCCTGGGAGGGGTTGGGTGGACTCCAGATGGCAGAACATCTGCGCTGAAAGCACAGCAGTGGGACAGCCGAAGGCCAGGTCAAGTCTAAGGGCTGATGGGTCTGGCTGCAGTTGCAGGGCCCCTTCTCCTGACGAAGGGAGGCTCAGTCTGGTCTCCCTAAAGCCTCGGAGGATTGCCCTAGGAGGAGAGTGTGGGGATGAGGGGCTGTGTAGACCACAGCTGAGGTCACCCACCTCACTGGCTACAAGGCCATGCCCTGGAGGCACCAGGCCCGGTTCAGTCCACCTGCTTACAGATCTGCCTGGGTTTCCTCTGAGGGGGATAGGGTGAGTGGGGTCACAGTCCACAGGCAGAAGCAGCTTGCCCCAGAGCTACCCAAACAGCTGTCCTTCCTGGCCAGCAGACATTTCTTCTCCTGCAGACTGAATGACCCTTCTCCTCTGTCCTCCTGTAGTTGTGTACTGCCCTGATTGTCCCAGGCCGCTCAGCTCCTGCTTCCTCTGAGACCTGCTGGCTGACCCCTTTGTCTTAGGGAAGCTGAAGCCAGCCTGGCTTTAGGCCCAAGAACACACTGGCCCACACTCCAGCCTTCTGTCTCCCACTCACCTGTCTCCTGCCCCTTCAGGGGTTTCCGGTATCAAAACAACAGGGCATGCAAATGAGGGGCCATTTCCAGACTAGTTCCCAAGATGAGCCTGGGGCCAGGGACCCTGGGATGGGCCTTCCAGGGAAGCTCCGGGGCAGTGGGTCGTGAGGGTAGCCCAGCTATTGTGCTCATCAGGCCTGGGGATCAGCTCTCCTTGGACCAACCTGGAGAGCCCTGCCAAGCAGCCACTGGGCAAGGAGGCTGACGAACTGTGTTTCTCTGTCCACCTGTGGGCTCTACTCAATCAGTCTGCTCAGTGGAGTCAAGAGAGAAAAAAGAGTGCAGGTTTTGAGGCCCTGCAGCCCTGGGTACAAATCCCAGCTCCACCATTTCCTAGCGTGGTGACCTGGGGCTAGTGGCTGTGCGTTTGAGTCTCATCTGTAAGGTGGGCACCCACAGCCTACTCCGTGGGTTTACCACGAGGATCATATGAAACCCAGCATGCCATAAATAGTCCCTGGACCTCCTTCCCCGATCACTGCGCCCACATAGGTGTTTCTATCACAAATGAAATAGTCATAATAAACAATGATTACTCTTCTCATTTACCACCCAATCAATCCTTAGACCATCCCAATTAATGTGCTGAGTGAGATCCCTTTAGATGTGAAGAGTGGTGGTCTCCCTGCAGCCGCACAGTCTGTTTGGGGAGGGGATCTGGACTGGAGCTCACCTACCCCCACCAGGAAAGGCAGACCCGATTTACTGAGCACTCCTGCGGGCCAGGTTCTGTGAAGCCCTCTGAGCTGCCACAAGTGATTGGATACTTGCAGAAACCTTAGATAGGTGGCATTGCTATCCCCATTTTACAGATAATGACACTAACCTGGAGAGAAGCCAGGTCACTTGTCCAAGGCCATCTAGCTGAGAAGCAGCCGAGCTAGCAGGCCAGGACTTCCTGAAAGCATCAGACTTTGGCTCCAGGTCAGGGACTTGAACATGTGTGTGCTGGTTTCAAACTATTATGTACCCCAGAAAAGCCATATTTTAATCCTGATCCAATCTTCCGAGTGCAGCTGTTTCCTTTAATCCTGATTCAATATTGTAGGGTGGAAACTTTTGATTAAATTATCTCCAGGGAGATGTGGCACCTTCAATTGTGAATGTGGCCTTTTGATGAGATGGAGATGTGACTCCACCCATTCAAGGTGGGTCTGGATTGGTTTACGAGAGCCCTTTAAAAAGGGACACACTTTGGAGAAACCTCAGATGCAGACACTTGGAGAACAGTTGCTTCAGAGCCAACTTAAGACCCAAATATTTGGAGATGCAGAACCCAGATGACATCGCCATGTGCCTTTGCATGATATGCTAAACAAGCCAGAACCAAGAGTCGTGGCCAAGAGGAGCTAGGCGAAGGCCCACAGATGCTTAGAGAGGAAACCACTGGAAACAGGCTGAAAGCAACAGAACCCAGGAGCAAGGGATAAGCAAATGCTACCAGGTACCTTCCCAACTGACAGAGGTGTTCCAGACGGCATCAGCCTTTTTTGAGTGAAGGTAACCTCTTGTTAGTCCCTCAATTTGGACATTTTCATGTGTAATAGAACTGTAAATGTTAACTTATTAAATTTCCTTTTTAAAAGCTGTTCCATTTCTACTATACTGCTTTCGAGCAGCTTAATAAACTAATGCAATGTGGTTCTGGCTGTTCCATGCCCAGTTCAGTGCAGCTCCCTGCACAACCTGGTCCTCAGAGACAGGGTGAAATGCAAAGCCAGGGCCCAGGCCTGATGTCCATCCCGGTGAGCCCTGCCACCTTGGGGACGGGGGAAGTCAACTCAGTCCCAGCCCCACCCCAAGGTCCTCTGAATAAGAACCAGTCCCAGAACCGGCAGGGTCAGAGCTCATGAATCCATTCCCAACACAGAAGGGCCAGCTCCAGGCCTGACTGAGAAGGGAAAGGCTCATAGTTCACTGTTCCCTTTCTTTCCTGTTTCCTCTCAGGAGTGAGTTCTTCCAGGGGCTTAAGACCCCTTCTCTACTCCAAATGGTAGGGTGTCCTTGGCAAAGTTCCTTAACTTCTCTGAACCTCAGTTTCTTCATCTATTAAGTGGGGACAACAATTCCTAGGCCCTGGGCTTGTGGTGGGAAACAGGGAAGCCCTGGGTACAAAGTGCCTGGTACCATGCAGGCAACCAGCAGGCAGTCAACCAGTGTTGGTCTCTTTCCTCTTTCCTTCAGGCCTTAGTGCTCCCTGCTCTCTCCCAGGCTATCTCCAGCAGGGTGGGAAGAGAGCCACCTCGGGCCCTTGGACCTGCAGGAGGGGCTGCTGGGACAGGGGGAAGGACAAGGGCAGGAATCAGGCCAGTCTCGGCTCTGCCACCCACTAGCCTAGTTGTGACAGATCTCTAACTTATCTGGACCTCGGTTTTCTCATCTAGCAAATGCGGTGAACAGTACCTTCCCTACAGGAGCAAATGGGATGACATCTGCAAAAAGCTCTCCAAACTAAACTGCTGTGCAAAATGCAGGATTGCACAACGAAAGTAACAACATAAGCAACAGCCACCATGATCTGCTAGGCCTGCACAAAACACTTTAAATTTATTTTCTCATGTAATTCTCCTAACTCTAAGGAGGAAGCATGGTTACCATTTTACTGAAGGGAAAAACCAAGCCCAGAGAGGTTATGTAATTGACTCAAGATCACACAGTCAGTAATTGACAGAGTCAAGATTTAAACTCAGGACCTGGTGACTCTGAAGTAAGGGCTCTAAACCATCTTGTTATGTTATTGGACTATTCCCTGCTTCAGCTGATAGGTCCTGCAAAGCCCCCAGCTTTGTCTTTGCCTGGTGGGCAAGGGACATCTTGAGTTCCAATCTTATAACCACAGAAATATTTTCCTTCTAAGTTTCCAGTTCTGAAATGAAAGGCTGTGAGTCCCCTTATCAAATGCACCTTTGCCAGCTTAAAGCATGTATGGAGACATCTCGAGCCGGGGCTTTACTATTTCTGATACAGAGTTCCTTCCATCCCAGCCCCATGCACCATCCTGCTTGGATCCTCTGGGAGATAGGTGAAGATGTTGCTGCTTTGGCTGCCTCTACAGGCCCTCACCCAGGAGCTGCTGGGATCAAGGATAATGGTGGGGGCACGTCACCCAGCAGCAACACACCCCCTGGGGTTGGGGTGGAAAAGAAGGGAAAGGTCTCCTTTACTTTTCATCTAAAGTTAGTCTTCCACTGTCATCTAAAAAAACAAAGTTGCCTTAAATTCTTAACTGTCAGATTATCTTTTCCTATTTCATAGGAAGGTTTATGCCCCTTTGAAAAGATCTGTCCCCTTTGACGTGTCTTCCGTTTTGCCTACTTTTGAATGTTTTGTAAAAACTCAATTTAACAAGTATTTGTTAAATCTAAGTTATATCACTGGTAGATTAACTGACTGGCTTTTTTTTTTTCTTCCTCATGCAAAAGCATTTTAAAATTTGTACATTTAGTCACTATCACTGTACACTTTAGGCATTCCTAGATTATACCATCTCAGTCTTTATCGTCTATCTTTCCTTCTGATTTTATTTGAATCCCCAGCCCTCCTCCCTCTATAATTTTCACATTCAGTTTCATTCAGTGTGCTAACATTATTGTGCTACAATCAGGTAGTATTGTACTATCTGTTTCTGAATTTTTACAATCAGCCCCATTGCACAAGCTGTATCCTTTCAGCTCCAATTACCCAATATCTACTCTATTTCTATCTCCTGATGGTCTCTGTTCTTAACTGAAATTTTCCAAGTTCATTCATTAATACTAGTTCACATCAGTGAGACTATACAGGATTTGTCCTTTCGTGTCTGGCTAATCTCACTTAGCATAATGAACTGACTGGCTTTTTTTTTTCCTTCTTCTTTTTTTAACATGGGCAGGCAACAGGAATCGTACCTGGGTCTCCAGTATGACAGGCGCGAACTTTGCCTACTGAGCCACCCCAGCCTGCCCTGAAGTAATTGGCTTTGGATCCAGTCAGTCCCAGGATGGGGCGGGGGCCACGGGGAGTGGGAGAGGGCAAAGGTCCCAGCTGCCAAGGGGTTCAAGTCAGGGCTGAGCAGCACATCCAAGCTCGCCCTGATTCAACAAACATAAATTATGGGCAAAGCTGCAAACGAGACAGACGTGGGATGCTAATCTGAGGATAAAACCATCAATGGGGTGGGCCACGGTGGCTCAGCAGGCAAGAATGCTCGCCTGCCATGCCAGAGGACCCGGGTTCGATTTCCAGTGCCTGCCCATGTAAAAAAAAAATCAATGCTGAAATCAACTAGAGCTACCAAAGGTCTAAAAAGCTGCAAAGAGAAAAGCTTTGCATAGATAGCTTATCATACAAGCCTTCACGCCACAAGGCCAATGCCCAGCTCACTGCCTTTGCGGACTAGCTCTCCAGGAGCTGTTGTCAAACTTTTACTGGATCACAACCTTAAAATCTGACCCATGGCGCCCAGCCACGATTCTTTTGGCTTACAACTCTCAAAACTCAGTCAGTGCTCAGCTGCAGCTTGAATTCACGAAAGCAATGACCACAGCTACCGGCTGTTATACACCTACCATGTGCCACACACCACACTAATGTTTCACATGCGTGGCCTCCGGTCTCAACACTCTGCAGTCTGGGTGTAATTAGTTCCATTTCACAGATGAAGAAACTGAGTCTCTTTACCCAGGATCACACAAGGACAAGGCAGAAATTCGAAGCCAGATCCATCTAGTCCAAAGCTCAGCTTTCCCACTCTGCTAAACTCCTTCCTTCACTGGGCCTGGCTGGGTGGGCTCTGGCTGACAGCCCCCCTCTACGGATGTCATCAGCCCCCTGCCCCGTGCTTACCGAGGAGGTACTTGATGATGGCCTGGTTGTGTTCCCAGAGGTTGCTGAAGGTCCCCCAGCGTGAGTGGCCATCGGGCACGGGGTTGGCCTTGATCCAACCGCCACAGGCATAGGTGAAGAAGTCCTGGCAGGGGTCAGCTGTGGGGTCCATTGAGTTCAGGATGGAGCTGGTCACGGAGACGCAGGCCTCGCTCAGGCAGACCGGGGGGGCTCCTGCAGGGGCAGGAACAAGAGCCCGTGAGGAGAGGCAGGGGGAGGCTGGGGGAGCGCAGTGTGGCAGGCCTGCAGCCTGGGATGACAACCCCTCCTCCAGGACTGACTAGCCAGATCTGGAACTGGAGGGTCAGTGGACCCCTACAGAGAAATGATTTCAGCAGATCTATGATCTCCTGGCTTGTAAAAGAAGACTTCTGCTCAGTTGCCTTAAAATCCTTTCTATGGCTTTAAAAGGGATCCCCAACCCAAAGCGTTTCTTCCACAGATATTCACCAATTTATTTCTAATGCCTCTGGTGCTCCAAAAATTTATTCACTCATTTGTGCATTCATTTACTCAACAAAATAACTGAGTGTCTTCAGGTTCTTTGCTAAGTTGTGTGTGTGTGTGTGTGGTGTGATGTGTGGAGGATATAAAAGGCATAGTCCTTTCTTTCAAGAGCTAATAATTTAGTTGGGGACACAAACCTCATATAAGAAGGTTAAAGGACAACAGTATGAGAACGCTCCTCGTTCCACAAATAGAAGCGGACTTTTTCCTACATGCCTAGTGGAGGATACAGACAATACAGTGCCAGGATTTAGGAAAAAGGAAAGACTATTAGGAAAAGGAGAACAGAATTATAAAAAATTATTCCCTTTGCATGAAAAGGCCAGGAGTTACTTCACACAGAACCCTCAAAAAAAAAAAAAAAAAAAAAAAAAAAACCACCCTAAGAAATTGTTTTTGTTTAAGGTGATTTTTATATACGAGGAAACTGAGGCATAGTGGGGCTAAGTAACTTGTTCAATGTCTAATCTGGTATTTGAATACCATCCTTTTTCCACTCACCATCTCCCTTTCCCTAGGGACTGCCCAGAGTATTTTTTGAGTGCTGTCATGGGCCTGGAAGCATCTCTCTCATGCTGACTGGGCCAGCCCTAAGGTGGGTATTGGGGAGGGCTGTCAAATCCTACAAGTGGCTCCCAAACGCTGATGGGCACAGAATGCAGCTTCCTTTGAGGGGTTCTTATAGGACATGGGGCAGGAGCGGCGAGGGATGTCCAAAGGCCAAGGGAAGGGGCCAAACCTCTGCCTCCAGGTGCACCCAGGACCCCTGGTCAGGGGGTTCGAGCGAAGGAACCCAACACAGGCAGCTCTGCAGCCCAGGCAGAGGCGGCAAGGTGAATCTGACCCCGTGGGAGATGGAAGCTGAAGCTCCAGGACTAGAGCTAATGACACAGACCCACCTAATCAACAGCTCTTCAACTGTTGACACAGGCCATGCCAGGACAGTGCAGTCTCTTTACTCAACACCACTGTGCCACGCATGTTACACACATTTGTGATCCCATTAAGTCAGGCATCACATACAGGTATGCTAGGCACATTTATAGAAAAGGAAGCTGAGGCTTGAGAGAGTAAACGGAATAAAGTCTCACTGAATAAACAGTGAACCGGATAAAGTCTGAGTGGGAGACTGTCAGCTTCAAAGCTGCGTGCTTTCTGCTTTACCCCATTTCTTCTTTGCTGGCCAAGCCAAGGGCTGGCGTGTCCCAACAGGCGAGCTTGGTTTCCCTACTGCACAGGAAGGCGGTGAGGCTGGGGAGGCTGGGGAGGCACTAGAGGCAGTTAGACCTGGGTTTGAATCACAGCTCTCTGCCTCCTGGCGTGGGGCCGTGTGCACGCGACTCATCTCTTTGTGTCTCAGTTTCCCTGTCTAGAAATTAGGACAAATGATAGAACCAACTTTACAGGGCTGCTGGGATGAGACGAGAGCTGAGGCTCAGTAAATGGTGGCCAGCCCGTTCCTACCCAGCGACCTGCACCTTTAGCTCTTTATGTCCTCTGTGGACAGAGATCTGGGGATCCAAGCAGATGTGACCTGAGGAACGCTGGGGGCTGGGGCAGATGTGCCCAGCCCCTTCCCTCCCACATGCTGGCTCTCTTGCCCTGGTCTGGAGAGGCCAGTGGCTGGGGATGGGGGCTCAACTGCCTGGAGTCTTAGAAGGCTCTCAAGTCAATCTTTAGATGCAGAAAAGATTGCCTGATGGGCAGGGGCAGTCTGGACCTCACTTGGAAGCCACAATGCCAGCCGGGACTGGGATGGCCTTGTGTGCTTCACCTGTGGGCTTATTAACACCTGATGACAAACAAAAAGTCCTTCAGCTGAGGGCTCAGAGGAAAATCAGGGTGACTTTCTCTTGAGGGAATTGTATGTTTTGAGATAATAACACCACACTTAGAAAAAAATTGCTCCGATGGCCATGAAAACAGAGAGAGGAAATGGCGGGAGATATGGTGCCATTTAAAATATCTTTAGATGAGATCATCCTTATCAGAACTACAAGGAGGGGGGTGTACCGGAATCTCTATGCAGGGGAGGGGCTGAGGAGGAAAAGAATTTCTGAGTAGTTTGAGGGAAAAAAAACCACCTCTTTACAATTATGATATAATTTCATATTTGGAAAAGGAAAATAATACCTATTGTTTTAATACAACAAGTTACAGGAAAAAGAGCCCGGCAAAACCTTAGCTGGCGGTAATAAACTGACGACAGACCATAAGAGTGCTTCAAGGAGTGGGCATGGGGGGGCGGGTGGGCAGAAGGAGGAGAGAGAGAGATTGATTAAGGCTTTCATTCATGGTCACGAAGGGACTTGGGTCAAAATTAAGAAACCTGTCCAAGGAATCAGCCTCACAGGTTAGAGTTCTGTACTGAGCACCTACTCTGCCAGGCACAGGCAAGGTCCCTAGGAAGTTGCTTAAGAAATAACTGCTTGATTATTTAACTAGCTGACTATTTAATTGTTTGCAGATCCTCTACTAAATGTGGCTGGCCCAGGAGGTGCTTAATGAATATTTGATTGATTAATTAATTAATTGTTTCTAGGCCCTCCTCAACTAACATCTAGGAATACACCCCTAAAACTAGGTTCAGTTTCTGTCTTCCTAAGGAATCCTTTCCAGACCCTCAGACCGGAGCTAACTGTCCCTCTTTTGTGCCCCTTGGCTACTAGAGGTCTGCCATCCTAGCACAGATGCTGCTGCACTGTCATGCTGTCACCTTGTCTACCTCCCCCACTAGACTTTGTGCCAGTATCTTGCTTGCTTGAATATTCCTTTTGCCCAGCATCATACTTGGCACTAAGCAGCTATTCAATACATGCTATTTGAATGAATGAATGATTGAAAGAATGAGCGAGTGAATGAAAGAGCTTTGTCCGCACTTGGTCCCCACCTGTGGAGGAAGAAAATATTTCTTTCCTCGAGGACATGCATGATCAGTTGGGAAGGCAGGCACACGGCTCAGATTTAATTCTCAGATACTTGTCTGGACAATGCCAGGCCTCACTGCTCTATAAGACACTGCTGTATAATATCTCCCAGGGATATATTCTGGGAGAATTTATTTGTTTTGCTTGCTCTTTGCAAAGCATCTGAAGTTTCTGGAAAGGAGGGTGCAGCAGGAAGGTAGATAAATCTATACATCAGTGCCCAGGCATAATTTACAGGTGGGTCTTTCAAAACCATCTGAGGATTTGCTTTGACCTGCCTGATGTGCTGAGGTTACTACTGATATTGGGGTGGATACTGTTTTCCTCGCCAAGGCAAGTGATGGAACACCTGATATCCAATCTGGCTCGATCCTGGTGAAGAGGGACCATCCTCTCACCCAAGTTGAGGTCTGGGGAAAACCCTTTTGCATTCATAAGAGGACTGGGACAGTGGCAAAGCCAAGATCCTCCCATGTGGGCCCCACCTGGGAATAACAGCAGAAGCATTTCCTGACCAATCACTAGCAGCTGACCCTTGGGGACTCCCTGCTGGTTTCTGGCATAGAAATATTTTGAGAGCTCCTGGGAGCAGTCTCATGGCTGCTGGAGTCTGGCCTGTTCCCATGCACAGGGCTAACAGCTGGGCAGAAGAGACTGGCCAGGGTCCAAACTGACCGGTAGGGTGCTCTGAGCTGAAGCTGATTTAGAACAAGGCAAGAGGGCAGCTGCTGGATGATGGTCATCAGTAAAGAAAGGCTGCCCCAGGCCCAGTCCTCCTCCTTGTTCCTTCATCCATTCAATTTTTCATCCATTCACTCTGCAAACTCTTGCACACCTACAGCATGGAGCTTTATGCTACCCACATATGGTTAAGGGCAGGGAAAGCATTAATGAAATAATTAAATATGCAATAAGCATCTAATGGCCCAGGCACAGTACTAGGCACATCTGGTAAACAACCTACAAGCCATTAAATAGTTAGTTGAATAAGCAAGTAGTTATTTCTTAAATCATCTTGGTACTTACTAGCCTGGTATTTGGCACAGAACAAGCACTCATGAGAAGTTTGTGGAATGAATGAATGAATGACTACGTGCTCGATCCAGGGGGATGCAAGGACAATTCAGATGAAATCCTACCCCCTGACCAGGCCTCCAAGGCCCCTCCCCATCTCTGTTCAGCACAGCTGCCCACACAGGCTAGCAGCTACACCTGGGGGTAAGGGCACACCCAGCCTGGGGCACATGTCCCCTGATCCTGTGAATGTTCACGGTCTCTCTGACGGAGCGAGTGGCCAAATCAGTACAATGGGACCCTGAATAAAACCCAAGAAGCTCTTCAATTAGGTGGACCATCTGCAGTCAAAAAGCTAGATGTTGGGGCACAGGGGAGTGAGAGAGACCCTGGAATTGGCTGGATTCTGCATTTTCCTTTTAAACTTGGACCTGCCCCTTTCAGTTTTGAGCATTGACTTGGAGAGGCATCTGGCTAGAGCCACAGAGAACCAACTTCAGATCTTACAGCAGGGTCAGAGAGGAGTCCCATATGAGTACTGGTATCGCAAAACACAGGGTAGGACAGATCCACGTGTTACAGAGGTGCATAAATGGTGCTCAGACCAAGAAGGAGAGCTTTCCAAAAGATGGGGCTGTTTTAGAGCCTGAAAGGCCACTTCTGGGGGCACCAGTACATGCCTGGACACACTGCAATTACAAAGGGAGGCACAGCCTGGGCTCAAGGACTCGACAGTTTATGCTTGAATTCCAGCTTTCCTATCCACTCCCTTGCCAGCCAAGTAACCATGGGAAGTCATTTAGTCTCAGTGCCTCCATTCCCTCATATGGAAAGTGGGGCCAAAAGTCACCAAACCTTATAAGGTTGCTGTGAGGAGGAAATGAGATTACACATATTAAGTAGCAGTGTAGGGTTTGCTCCGTGCAACAGTATTCCGAGAATGGAAGCCATTACCTCCATTTTATTGGAATTTAGGATGGGAAATGGTGTGTCTAACCAGCCCACATCCTAATGACAATAGTGCCTACAGCTAAGGTTAAGTAAGTCCCACTAGGCATGAGGTATTTTACAGACATTATCTTTGATCCTAAAACCATCCTAAAACTGGGCAGAGCTGCTCCATTTAAAGTAGACAAGACATGGGCTCTGGGAGTTTAAGTGACTTGTCCAAGTACACACAGCCAATAAGTTTTAAGTCAGCTCCTCCTGACTCGAAAACCTTTCACTACTGTACAATGCCCACCGCACCCCACTCCCGGCCTGGCTCCCCTCCTCGAGCTTCGAGGCTGGCCCCAGCTTGTACAAGGGGAGAGAACTGGGGGCGGAAGTGAGCCAAGCCCATGACACAAAGACACACTTACTTGTCCGGTACTGGATGCCCATCACTGTCAAGCAGGCCACCAGCCCTGCCACCAGGAGTGTCACCAGCACCAAAAGCCGCTTCTCCACCTGGGTCCGTGTGGCCCAGCACCTCTGGCCACTCCGAGAGCTGCGGAAGTTCACCTGCATGGAAGGAGGCAGGAGGGACAGGGAGCACATGAGCCCTGGGCTCCCCCAACCCAGGAGGAAGGGCCTCTGCAATGGGTCCAGGCGCCGGGGAGACATCAGGGCCATCCTCTCGTCTCAGAGGTGGTCCAGTTCCCACGGGATCAGCCCTAATCCAGGAAAGAAAATGCCACCCTCCTCACAGCTCAGATTTGCTCCCAAACATCAGAGTCAAGCAGCTAACCCAGCCGGGATTGTATTTTTAGTGTCACCTGATATGGGTGGAAGGGAGAAAAAAAAAGAAAAAAGCTTTTTCCTATTTCGCCACTAAGGAATTCAAAACAGAACAGGATGTTTGGACTTGCAGGCATCCAGCAAGCACCCAGCTGAGCTCTCCTCAGAGTCCCCACCAATGGGGCTGGGGACAGGAGCGACACAACCACAGCTGACATGTTCCAGAAGCACAAGCATCCTCAGCTCATTAAATCCTCACAAACCCACGAGGGCTGCATTATTAATTCTCTTTTTATAGATGAGGAAACTGAGGGCCAGAGTTGACACCCTCACCCCTTGTCATGCGGCTTAATGTGGTAGAGCAGGGATTCAAGCCCAAGTTTGTCAACTCCAGGGCCCACGGGTGGGTCAGAGACCTGGGCTTGGGGAGGTGTTGGGGGATTCGCAAGGAGAAACGGCTCCATTCAGGCATTTTCCCCAGAAGGAGGAAAAACGTTCCCGGCCTCCCAGTCTGGCTAAACAGGAAAGGAGGCACAATGAAAGGAAGTGAAGGGCGTGGCAGGGCCCTGGGGCTGCAGGAGGACGCCAGCCAGCACTTGGAGTCCTCGGCTCAGGCCCCTCACGTCCGAGGCCAGCTCGGGGTTCCCCTCTATTCCAAGGGTTGCCTCCTGGAAAAGCGAGGACCACAGGACAAGAAGGGGCTTCCGGAAGAGGGGGCTCGATTCAGTGAACGTGTGGGCAAACAGCTGAACACCAACTCAGGCCCATGCGGGCAATACAGAGGGGAAGATGGACTCTCTGGCTTTCAGCTGCTCACAGCCCAGCAGGGAGGCAGATAAAGCAGACTGGGGTGGAAACAGGTTCAGTCAGGGAAGACTTCCTGGAGGGGGTGATGCATGAGCTGGATCATAGAGAATAAGCAGGAGCTGTCCAAGTGAATGAGGGAAGAGGGTAAGGTCTAGATCCTGGGAGGCCCTGTAAGAATAGGTTCTAGAGTTTGGCGTTTTTCCTGCTAGATGTCATGATTAGATTTGCCTTTTGGAAGGGCCAAGGAGGGAACAGGGCCTGGAGTGGGCGGGTAGGTGAGCAGGGAGACTCCCAAGGAGGCTGTCACAGCCTGCCAAGGAGCAGGGACACTGGGGAGCCTATCAGGGAAGCTGGGGAAACCCAGACCCTGACCTGTCAGGGGACCCACAACCAGCCCAGGCAGTGGCCGCTCTCAGAGGTTGGGCCACAGCCCTGAGGGAGACTCCACTGGTACCTCAGGGAAGGGCACCAAGAGGCGGTGTGGTTATCACTGGGATGTTTCCTGGGCAGGAAATGACTAGGAATTGCTGCACGAGAGAAAGGGGAACACAAGAACTTTTCATGGAAGGAAAACTGGGTCCTAAAACCAAGAAGAGGAACCTGAAGCTGGTGACATCTCTGCAGAGGTTCAGCGGGCCGATCCCTGCTCCCCGGTCCCTCTGCGGTCCAGGAGGCTCAGACACTGAGACAGAAAACTGGGTCTCATAGAGAGAGGGATGCTGACTCCTGAAATCCCTTAAGAATCTTTTTTAAAATGTGAGAAGTGACGATATCTGACCCTGCTCTTCTCATTAGTTCAGACTTTGAGTGGTGAGGGCCTGGTGCAGAGACAGCCTGGGATGATGCTAATGTGTGCATAACTCTCAAAAGCTTATAAACTTCAGAATGATGGAAAATCTTTGGTTACGGATGGTGGTGATGGTGGCACAACATTATCAATGTAATTAATGGTACCAAATTATATATTTGAATGTGGTTAAAAGGGGAAACTTTAGGTTGTATATGTTAGCAGAATACAATAAAACAAAACACAGGACTGTACAACACAACAGGGAACCCTAATGTAAACCATGGGCTATAGTTAAAGTACAATTATAATAGCATTTTTTTTTATCAACTGTAACAAATGTAACCACACAAATAAAAGGTATTAGTGGGGGGCACAGGGGAACTGTATATTCTGTTATGACTTTTCTGTAAACCTACAACTTCTTTAATAAAAAATTTATAAACTGTGTCTTCAAAGACATCAATTTATGGTGTAGCAGCTTGAATCTACTATGTACCCCAGAAAAGCCATGTTTTAATCCTGATTGAATACTGTAGGTAGATATTTTTGATTATATTATCTCCATGGCAATACAGCTCACCCAAATGCGGGTGTGACCTTTGATTAGATAGAGATGTGACATGAGATGAATCTTGATTAGTTTACTGGAACCTTTTAAAAGGGGAAACATTTTGGAGGGAGCCAGAAACGAAAGAGGTGACAGAAATTTCAGAGAGCAGAGCTGATGCCGACATTTGGAGAACTGAGACACAGATATACGGCGATGCCTAGAGCCTAGTCAGAGAACACCATGAGATGTTAAGCAAGCCAGAACCTGGAGAGAGCCAAGGGAAGCCAAGAGATGAAAGCCAGCCCTGGAGAAGCAAAGTGAGGGAGCCTGACAGGAACAGCGGCTGAAAGCAATGGAGCCCAGGAGCAAGGGATCAGCAGATGCCAGCCATGTGACTTCCCAGATGACAGAGGTGTTCCTGACATATCAGCCTCCCTTGAATTAAGGTATCTTTCCCTGGATGCCTTAGTTTGGACATTTTTATAGGCTTAGAATGATACATTTGTAACTTATTAAATTCCCCTATTTAAAAGCTGTTCCATTTCTGGTATACCATACCACATTCTGCAGCTTACAAATGAAAACACTCGGGCACCGGTAAGCAAAGGGGTCCCGAAGGATCTGAAACAAAGGCCCCCTCACCTGGGGATGTGAACATCTACTCTCACTGTTCCTAGCTGTCCTTCTGTTCCTGGACCAGTCTCACCCTTCCTCCCTCCTCTTTAGATCTCTCAGTACCTCCACTATCATGGCCCAGCTCATGGGGTGGAGATAGGGACAAAGTGACAAAAGGCAAAGAGGCAGTGAGACCTTGGAGGGGAGGCACCACTCTGAATGGGGCTGGCTCTAGGAAGCCAGAGAAGCCTTGGGCAGACAGGAAATCCTCACCCTATCTGGACACAGAAACACCAGCATCACAGAGTAGAGAGCAAGGAGACAGCCCTGAGCAAGGATAGAAAGGAGCTATCAGAGAGGTGAAAGAGAGAGACAAAGGAAGGGAGAAGATGAAAGGAATGGGGGAAGGGGCTAATAATGGCAGCTATGAGCAAAGTAATAGGCTAATTCTACTTTTTGCTAGTTTATTCCCTTCAAAAACTCCCTAGGAGTACAAACACAGGAAGTGGTGGGTAGGGGGCAGGGGAGGAAGAAGAGGGAAGAACAAAAAGACAACCCATCTCTCCAGGACATGCAGCTTATCCCAATCAAGCTGTGCAAGCCCCGAGAGAACAAAAAGTTAAGCCGAGCCTGCCTGATGTCAAGCAAAGTGCTGAGTCTAAACAGATGGTATTCACTGTAAAATTAAATTAGAATTAAGTCAGAATTAAATTTAAAAATTCACAGTTCCAGGGCGGGCCGCGGTGGCTCAGCGGGCAAAGTGCTTGCCTGCTATGCCGGAGGACCTCGGTTCGATTCCCGGCCCCAGCCCATGTAACAAAAAACGGAGAAACAAAATACAATAAAACAAGAAAATGTTTAAAAGATGTTTCCCTTTCTTCCTCCTTTCCTTCCTTCTATCCTTCCTTCCTTCTCTCTGTCTTTCCTTTAAAAAAAAAAAAAAAAAAAAAAAAAAAAAAAAAATTCACAGTTCCAGAAGAAATGACGCGTGGAATTTGAAAAGAGGGTTTTTAACTTTTGCAGTGTTCTTCACTCAACTTGTCCTGCCTCTAGGGGCCTCTTGGTTCCTGGACCTCTGTCTCTGAGGGCAGAACGAATCCAGAGGGAGCCTCCTGGGGCAGGAGAAATAGGGGAGAAGTCAGTGGGAGGCACTGTACCAGCAAACAAGGGGCCCCTCAAGGGGTGCTGCCCAATTTCTGGGTGCACGGGGAAGGGCTGGAGCTGTGAGTCAGCATCGCCCTGCTCCCTACAGGCTCCCTGACCTGGCCAAGACCCTTCGTTGAGCCCCACTCAGCAGACCTGCCATCCTCCTTCTTAGCACCAGGGAGAGGGTTCAGGGAAATGAGCTCCCAGCAAGGGGAGGATGTTTAGAGTTTCTCACTTTCCTTTTGGAAACCATGAGAAACTGGTCTGCACTGATTTGGAGGGTAAGCCGGATTAGTGGCAAGTGGCCCAGTCCATCTCGGGAGAGGTGACAGGGAAGTGGCCATCAGCCAAGGAACAGAGGTGATGTAGTGATGAGAATAACTCAGACGCTTGGCTCACTGGCAGGTGCGAGTTCCTACGTATGGCTGGGTGAGGCAGAGAGAGAATGAGACAGAGAAAGGAAAGTCCTCAAAAGACAGAAGTAGAGAGAGACAGAGAAGGAGCGCTAGAGAAACAGAGAGAGAGACAGAGCAAAAGAGGGAGGCGGAGGGACGTCGTCCAGCCCAGGAGTTCCCAGGGTTTTCACAGCCAAGGGAACAAAGTCCTAACGCAGGATAAATATTCAGTTACAGAAGTGAGAGTGCTTGGCTCACCTAGGTCTACAGCAAGAACAAGTTCTGCAGGTGGAGACAGGGCATACCCGCCTGGGGGCCAGGAGACAAGCTGGATGCAGGGGGGTGGGGAGCAATCACGGTGGGGGTCGGGGAGGGAAAGCAGAAGCCATCCCAGAGGCTACTGCTCCTGAGCCTCAGCCAGGACCCCCAGTGACCTGGGGAGCACTGAACAGCAAACAGGAGTCGTCTGGCCCAGGACTGGTCGGGAGCCCACCCACTGCAGCCCAGAAGCCTGGCCACCCAGAGGGCTGGAGGGGGACCAAGCCGCCCGCCTAGGGTTAGTTTCCAAAGCAGACCAACCGTGGCAGCTTGGCTCCGCAAGCACTCTGCCTCCACGAGGGTGTCAGTTCGGGGAAGTTTTGTCCTGTAAAATTTCCATAAAGTGAACTTCTGGCTGAAGTCACAGGAGCCAGACCAGAGCAAAACTATAACGTCTTCTTGTCCTTCCACCCTCTATCCAGAGCCCTACCTGCCCCCCATGCCTGATTCTCCTCCAAGGACTGGGAACAGCTTCAAGTATTACCCATTACAGGGAAGGGGGCTCCTTGCAGCTTAGCAGGAAGCAAAGACGAGTATTTAGAAGAAACACTTTCCATGTCTCTGCTTCGCAGCTCTCAGTGGTATGGGAGAAAGAGCACAAACTCGAGAAGTCAAAGGCCTGGGTTTTAACCTCGACTTGATCAAACCCCACCGTGTGTTACTGTGAGTTGCTGGGCAGACAGCCACCGCCCCCTCAACTCTGGGCCTCTGTCTCCCATCTCTAAAATGAGGAAGCTGGATGAGGTCCCAGGTGTGACCATCTCAGATTCTAAAACAACCTTAAGGCAGGAATGTAACGCTCTAACAGGTGGATGGAGCTGAAAGTATCTTCCAGTAAGAGAGTCCTTTTTAAAGTACTGAGTGGGACTGACCCCGAAACCACTCTCAAAAAACAGCAGCCCTGGGCAACGGTGGTGGCTCAGTGGCAGAGTTCTTGCCTGCCATGCCAGAGACCCGGGTTCGGTTCCCGGTGCCTGCCTATGTAAAATAATAAAAATAACAAAATTAAAAAAAGACAAACAAAACAGCAGCCCTGTGCAAGGCAGAAAAAAGAAAAAAGAAAAGAAAACCACCACCATGAATCAAATACCAGAGCCTTCGTTTTTCTTTAAAAAACTGATTTTTAGGAGTAACTGGGTAAGTTCAAAGGCTTTATAGTAAACAGCGATGGCTTAGGCTGCAGGTGTAACTCTGGCAATTTCCCTTCAAGCCATTGAAAGGTAATATACTATGAGAGGGAGATGGGGAGGCAATTTTTGGCAGAATAAGGAGCTTTGGAGGAGAAAGCTATCATTTAAGCTACCACTGAGAAAGCACACCTGGTAAGTTTCAATAATAATCCTAACAAGAAAATCCATTTTCTGAGCACTACGCAAAATGCTTTCACTTACTTTGTCTCATTTGAACCTTTGCAACAGCTCTGAGAGGAGGGGTAATAATAACATTGACCCCTCTTTACAAAGAAAACTGTTTTAGTGAGTTGCTTTAGGACTCATAGCCCACGAGAGACTGAGCTGGGGCTCCAAGTCAGTATCATCTGGCTTTGAATTCTGCGCTTTGTGCACAAGTGACTAATTTTAGTGGATCACAAGTAATTTGTGCCTAAAAAAATGTGATAAAGAAAAAGGAGAAAAACATTTTCAGGTGAGATACAGGTAGAACATTGCTCTAGTTAAATTCAACTCTGCCAGCACAGCCAGTAAAAAAAAAGTGGCAAGTCTGGCTGAAAAATTCATTTTCATTTGACAGGTTATTATATTGGTAACTCTGAAATTCCTAGAATTGATGAGCTTCAAAATCTTGAAAAATCAAATAGCTTAGTTTCATGGCTGCCTGTCAAGAGAGAGAGATTTGGGGTGTGCTGCCAAATTTTCAAAGTCTAATTTAAGAGTTGCAGTTGTGTTTCCAGCACCAATCTGCAAGGAGCCATCTGAAAAGCTCAGATGGTCACCCAAGTATTAGAACAATTGCACCTAAATGTCCAACTACAGTGGACTGAGTAAATAAATGCCTTTTTACATATTGACACCACGAGGTATAATGACTTTGTTTAAGAGTTTATTTAGGTGTTTTTCTTTAGGTGATTTTTTTTTATAATCATTCTCTTCTTTAGGTGATTTTTAATGGCAGCATATTTCGTAAGTTTTTAACATAAAAAAATGTTTATGAAGTGGTGCTAGGTGAAAAAAGGATACAGCATCATGTACTAGAGTGTATTAAGGGAGCTCAACTACACTAAAAAAAATATATGCATGTGTGAAACACCAGACTATACCAAAAATGCTAAAAAGGCTATCACTGAGTGGTGGGATTACTGCTTTATAAAAAAAAATCCTTTTTTATATATATTATCCATAAATAAGCAGGTAAAGCTTTTACATTGAGAACAAAAAAGTCTAATTCTTAAAAACATAAGGCTACTAAAAAGCTCTGCTTTGCCAGGTGAGGTGGATGGGTTCTTGACTGTGGTCAAGAGCAAGCACTGGTTAGTTCAAGTTTGCTCTGGGGAAGTCACAGAGGGTCAGGGCAGGCTAGGCTGGGTACCATGGAAAGGTCCCAAATCCCTGAGCCAACTTTTCTGGCTTTCCCTGCATGAAAAGCTGAAGATGTGCCCAGTTCTGCCACTTGGTGCAGAAGGACCCACAGTGAACTCCAACCCACACGGTATCTGTGTGCCCACCAGAAGGTCCCCTTCTCTGACACAGAAGATGGGGGCAGCAAATTTTACCTCACTGGGCACAAAAACAGTAACAATGACCCTAGCAGGCCCAATGCTGTGTGCTTTCCATGCACTTTCTCTAGCTCGCATTTTACAAATGAGAAAATTATGGCTTACAGAGATTAGGCGTCTTGACCAAGGTCATGAGTGAAGTCAAGAGTGCAGACCCAGACTCCTGGCTTCAGAGACTGGGCTCCTTCCCCTGCACTAAGCAGCCCCACATGCATGGGAGGTACTCCGTGATCTGCAAAAGGCTAAACCCATGTGGGCTGCTGCCGTAGTGACAACACAGCATATTATTTTGTTGCGAATTCCAAAATGCTTTTGTGTTGATATATTTAGAACCTTCTGTGAAAGATGAGACTGAAAAAGATTGCTGATTCGATTCTGTTTTGACTTGTGAGGGGAAATTGCATGTGACAGGCATCTAATTTCCTGCTGGATTTAGCCTCTTAAGAAGGGTCCACAGGGAAGAGTCCTAGACAGACCTAGGTCTGATTTTTTGCTCACGATTTTCTAGCTCTTGCCTTGACCGAAGGCAAGACATTTCCCGTCTCAGAGCTTCAATTTCCATATCTGTAAGTAGGAAAAGTAATCCCTACAGTTTCTGGGGATAAAGCTTCCATACCCAGTGGATAGAGCACTTGGGCTCCTGAGTTCAGATCTCCATGGGCCTATTCAACTAATCTGGAGGAGGGACTCAATCAGTGCTATTTCCCTTTATTCGCATTATCACTCCGGCTTCTAAGAGGCGTACTTGAGTAGGACTAGACCTGCCCCCTAACTTTACACCCACTAAACCTGCCCTCAAGATGAGCTGTGATTTGATGTGAGTTCACTGGGGGCGGGGGGGGGGGGGGCTAATACGTCTCCTCTGTGTCTCCCTTCCCAACCTGGCAGAAGCCTCCTGTCTACACTGGTTTCTCAAGAGCCCCACTAAGGATCCTGGGTGTCTCCACATATCCAACTCGCCGTGGCCCACCCCCCTGGATTCAAACCCCACCAGGTGGAGGCCCTCGCCAGGAATGCTCCTGGCAGCCCCACCAGGAAGCGACAGTTCTCTCAGATTTCAGGGGGCAGACCCTGGGGAAGGGAGGAATTGGGCTTCTCAGGTAAGCTGAAAAGGGGGAGGGACAGAGAGAACAGAGGATGGGCTGGGTGCCCCCACACACTGGAAATTCAGGTATTTGGGGATAAAGAAGAATGAGGTAATGCCAACCATATAGGGTGACCAACTATCATGGTTTGTCAGAAACTGAGGGGTTCCCCAGGATGCAGGACTTTCAGTGAGAAAACTCACTGATGAGTCCCTGGGCCAGGCTGGGGCTGCCTCCTCTGTGCAAAGGGAACTGGACCAGTTCAGGTCTGACTGTGTTCCAACTCTGCTACCTGGGCTAGCAGCAGAAGCAGGGGCTCCAGAGGATTTGTCAGCTGGTTAGGGGAGGCTGGCGGGAGGCGGGGGCAACACCTCAGAGACCCTCTCACCCGGGAAGGATTCTTGCCCAGGCTGGAACGCCCCCCTTCCGGGTGGCAGGACAGGGCGGGAGTGGAGGGAGGGCAGTGCCAGGACACATGCCCAGGCCTAGGGCACCTGGAGCCCCGGGATGGGGGGGGGGGGCGGCAGAGGGAGAGGACGCCTACCTGGAGTCCGTTGGGGTACACGTCGCCTTCAGAAAGCGAGTCCACCAGGTCCTCCTCGTCCAGCGTGGCCCGCTTATAGGTCGACATCTGCAAGGCCAAGTGCAGCACGGACTCCCTCAGCGCCTCCATGGCTCTCGTACCCGAATGGGGACGCGGCCCCGGCGCCGCCACCACCGCGCCGCGCCCCGCCCCGGCCCGGCCCGGACACCCGAGACCGGCCCACGGACCGGCCCGCGGCAGGGAAGGGGGTGTCCCCGCCCCCTCCGCCCCCCCATCGCCGTCCCCCTCCGCCCCCCCATCGCCGCCCCCTCCGCGCTTACGCAACGCGGGGCCTCACCCCCAGCGCCGACAGCGCGGTGGCCACCGGGTGTTGGGGCCACACGCCCCGCATGCTGAGCCCCGTGGCGCCAGAGTTGCACTCGCCGCCGCCGCCGCAGCCACCGCCACCGCCACCGCCGCGCGCCGGGCGGGCCGGGCCGGGCCGGGCCGGGGCGGGGCGGGCCTGGCATTGAGCCGCCTCCGCGGGCGGGGTCTGCTGGGCGCGCGGCGCGGGGGTCCCACCCTGGGCTCCCGGGAGACCCCCGCGGCCCGAGAGTTCCCGGGGAGTGAGGGACCGCTGTCCTCCCTTGAGGTCAGCAGAGGAGTCCCCACGGCCAGCCCCCAGCAGCCAGGAAGGGGCCTCGCTGCGATCGCTCTAAGAAACTCTGAATTCTTCACTAGGAGAAGACCCCAATGGCAGATCAGAAGTATTAGGAAGGTACCCACCCACCAGAGTCAGAACCGTCCAGCAAGAGGTTTCCCTCACCATCAGCCCTGGGGGGGGGGGGGGGGGGGGGCGCCCCCCCCCCCCCCCCCCCCCGCCGCCAATCTGAGCCAGAAAGATTAGAAGGGGGTGGGGGCGGGGGAAAAGGTGCAATAAAAAAGAAAGGTGTTCCCTCCATTCATTTCTTCCTTCCTCTGGCTCAGGGATCTTTAAGCCAGAGCTTATGAAGAAGTTTAGGAAGTCCCAGAGAACTCCCTGGACACAACGAAAATGCTGTGTGTCTGCACCTGGGTGGGGTCATCCAATGCTTGCCTCCAAGTTCAAGGGTGTGACCCTCCCCCAAAACACTAAGAACCACTGCTACGGGGTAAGTCAGAAACCAGGAAGCGTCCCTTCCCTCCCCCCTTCCCTCCTCCAGCAGATGTCCTGCCCGGCTCAGGAGCCCCTGTGACCCTAGGGAGGAATTGGGCTTTCTCAGATGTCAGATGCTCAGGTAGGGCCTCCAGGCACTCTCCTTTCCACCCCAGACCCAGGAAAGCTCCAATCCAGAACAATTTCCTGAAGAAATTTGCTTTTACTGAGACTTGGAATCCCCTGAACTTATGCACACTTTTTGCCTTTCCCAAGTGCGCTTCTGTTCATTCCCAGAATTGATTCTCACGATCACACAAATGTGTGAGGAAAAAGGCTAAGAGAGGTGAGGTGTCTGCCCAAGGTCACATCGACAGTGACAACAGTGGCTTCTGACCCATCTCTCAGCCTCTACTCTCCCCCGTTTGGACAGCCCAACTTAGCAGCCTTTGAGCCTTTAAAAATGAAATTCAGATCTCGCCACTCCTTTGCTTAAAACCCCTCCACTGTCCAGTCCCTGTCCACCTCTGCCCCTCATCTTGTCTTCTACACCTCACTCAGGCCTCACTTTTTTAGTCTTCAGACAATTTCTCAAATTTTTCAAGTTTCTCCATCCCCCAAGACCTTTAGACCTGCCGTTCCCTCTATCTGGAACATTCTTTCCTCATCTCTGCTCCTCCCATGGCTGGCTCCTGCTTCACATCTTAGCTTAAATGTCACTTCCTCGAATGTGCTGACCACCTTATCTAAGTAACTTCCCAAATTCTCTATTACAGCACTTAAAAAAAAACCCTTTTTAGCATTTATTGTAGACTTATTTTTGTTTGTTTTGAGTTTTTTATTATCCATCTCTCTCCATCTTCCCACAACGTCCGCTTTATGAGGGCTGGGACCTTGTCTGTCATGTCCAACAGAGAATCCCAGGCAGCAGAACCAGATTACGTGCTCAATAAACAATTGTTAAAATGAATGGAGGAAATGGAAGGGAAGTGAAAATTACTCTGGGGCATTGCCTTTCAATCCTTACACGTCCAAGGAAGAGGAAACACATCTCAGGAGCACATGCCCTGGAAGCCCTGGGGGAGGCAGGGTGTCAGGGAAGAATTTTATTCTGAAATCTTGGACCTCACTCCCACTGTATGAAGAGTTCCCATTACCCACCAAAGAAAGAGAAAGGACTCCAAGGCTTCTTCACTTAACGTTGGGTTACAGTTGAGTTTTCTGAAACCAGGACACTTAGGCTCAGGTCACGGTTTGGGAATACAATCTCACCCCTGAGATATTCAACCTGGACCCAGAAACTGGGGACGTGCACTGTACAATGAAGGGAGAGGGCTTTGGAGCCAGGCGCACCTGGGTTTGAATCCCATACCATCCTTTTCATGCTGTGCAAACTTAACCCCTATGAGCCTCTGTGTTTTCACATCTAAAATAGGGCCATAGTAAAACTGCATTACAGCATTTTTGGGAGGACAGGTGAGTTGAAGTATGTAAAGTATATAGCTCAAAGCCTGACACATAGTAAGCACTCAACAAATGACAGTTTCCTGTGGCATTATTAACTAAATGGACCCCCAAC
This sequence comes from Tamandua tetradactyla, assembly GCF_023851605.1. Lineage (NCBI taxonomy): Eukaryota > Metazoa > Chordata > Mammalia > Pilosa > Myrmecophagidae > Tamandua > Tamandua tetradactyla. The sequence goes on along the minus strand of NC_135328.1, from coordinate 205,058,636 downwards.
TGTGATTACACACCCCCAGTGACAGGAAGCTTTAAGGCAAGTCTTTCTGTCTAGACTGTCAAATAAAGCATCTCTTTATAGATTGACAGCCTGGATTATTCTGATGAGAAAAAAAAAATCCACCTGGAGTCAGAATCTAAGAATATCAGATGTGGTTGGGATACCGCAATTGAATAATCCAACCTCCTCTTTTTACATGGGATTGAGAGGAGGTGGTAGCTAATTCTCTGAGAGGGGTAGGGATATCCCTAAAGTCATACAGCAAATTAGTGGCAGAATGGGAACTCAGTACCATTTCTCCTAGTTCCAGCCCATTTCTTTCCCCATAGTAACAGCCGTTTTCAGACTAGGTTCTATGCAGCTCTGGAGGTTGGCAGAGGTACCTCAGAGTAATTTCTATCTGGGCTTCTGTGGGGGTAAAGTTCTTTTGCTATAAAACAAAATGGTGTGAAGAGAACACTGCACAGTATCTGCCCCTTGGTATGGTCTCAATGAGCTGCAAACACGGCCCCAATTCACCAGAGAGTTCTCCCCATCACCATGGCCCTCCACTGGCTTCCCTGCATAGACCGGCCCAGAGGGTCTCCCCAAGTCCTTGAGAATCCCTTAAGTCCTGCACTTCCATCCCATAACCTCCCCACTGCCCAGAGTCTGCAGGGCAAAGGTGCTACCTGAGGCCTCCACCTGAAATGGAGACTGAAGCCCTACCTGGAAACAAGGAGGAAACCGAGCAGGGAATGGAGCCCAGGGTGGGAGTGCTAAAGGCCCCAGGAAGGGGAGGCGGGGGAAGGCAGAGAGCAGGGCCCCAGGGCCCCTCGGTTGAGAAGGTGTGGCCCCTGCGAACCTGGCCCCCAGCAGGCTTGGCCAGACACTCCCTCAGGGCAGGGGCCTTAGGTGGCCCCCACTGTCTGAGGAGGGCCCGGGTCTCCAGAGGAGTAGGGGCTGAGGAGGCAGGCAGGCCTGGTTCTGATTGCAGCAGCCTAGCTGAAATGCTGTGTGCCTTGGACAAATGGCAAATTTCTCTGAGCCTCAACTTTTGCATCCTTGCGAGGGGAAGATACATGAAGTGTCAGGCAAGGGGGCCAATCACCTGATGAAAAAAGCCCTTGAAAAAGAAACCTGATTCACCAAACATCTCTCCAGCCAAGCATAACCGCTCCTATTTTCAGGGCACCTGGTGGGTGCGAGGTGTTTGCTAGTTCCTGCACACCCGTCACCCAATCTAAGCCTCCCCCTGCCCTCGGAGGCCCCTTGGCTGAGAAGGTGCAGCCCCTGCAAACCTGGCCCTGAGCAGGCTTCTTTTACAGAGAACCAAAGTGAGGCTCAGGGATGTGACCTGCCGAGATGCACTTAAGCAGGGTCTCCCCCTCTTCCCATCTCATTTCAGGGGTCACCCTGCTGGGAAGCAATCCTGACCACCCTCTCCCCCTTTGCCAGGGTTCAGTCCCCTTCTCTGTGTTCCCACACAATCCCTCTCCCACCCCCACCCCACCCCCAGCACAGAGGCTGGGTCAGATTGGGCCTGGTCTGAGGCTGGGGCTTCCAGGGCTGTTTGAGTGAGGGTGGGAGGCAAGGGAGGGAGGCTGGAAACCCATCCCAGGGGCTGACGGCTGGGCTGTCCTGCCAAGGAGAAGACAGCTGAGATGGGGTGCTTTTCTTTTTCAGCTGACAGAGGATGAGGGGCCCTTCCTGAAAGCCTGCCTCGGGGCCTGGAAGTGAAACTGCACTACCCCAGGTGTGGCTCAGCCGACTCTGCTCCAATGGGAGGGCCGGAGGCCCCAGGGGGCCAGCCACATTCCGACCTCAGTGGCAGCTCTGTCCTGGCAGTGGGGGCCTTGGCCATGGCAGGTCTCATTCCACTTTATAGAGAACGGAGGGGCTGTGAGAAGGGGCATACCGAACCCCCACTAGGTGGCTTTGACCTCGAACCCCAAGACAGCCGTGAGCTGAGAAGCATCACCTGTGCTCTACAGATGAGAAGACCGAGGTTCAGTTAGCAAGGAAGAGTAGCTAGCTAGCGAGAGAGGAGGGGGCCAAGGCCGGGACTCCAAGGCCACACCTGGGTCCCCGACTCCTGCCTCAGTGCTCTTTGGGGAAGGGGGAACCGCTGCTCCAGGAGGGGTGCCCTGGGCAGACACAGGGCTGGACAAGCAGCCAAGCACCCGTTCTCCTTAACTGCCTCATTTGTGGTTGAGGGTGCCACGCCTTGCCCCATGAGAACAACTGTGGCTTTGTGGAGAGTCCCTGCCTAGGTCTGCTCAGTTCCTCTCCCAGCCCCGGAGGAGAAGTCTGGGTTCAGTCCGGGCCGGGTGCTGGGGAGGAGGGCCTGGTGCAGCCCGAGAGTGGGGGAGAGGCCACCGCGGCCCCCGCGGGCTGCCCACCCCAGGCCCTGCTCCCCGGTTCCACAGACAACGCGACGAAAGCCAGACGAGGATGCGAGCGCTGCCCAGCCCTGGAAACCCCACCCTGTGGGACTCTGGGGCCGGGGCGAGCGGAGGTGGGAAGGATTACAGACGTACGCATGTTTCTGACAAAGGCCTCAGTGGCACCTGGCATGAGCCCATCAGCCCTGACCACGTCAGTCATCCAGATGGCTCTTGTGGTTGGTTTGCCAAAGGCGGAGATCTTCAAAGACTCTCTCGGAGCATGTCAGAGACAAGACGGAGCAGCCTTGTGAGTGAAATTCTGAGGTCTGGGGCTTAGCGGCCGCACCCTCTGGCTGTTTTCACATTCTATTTCTAAGCCTCAGCTCCTTAGGTATGCTGCCCTTTGTAACCAAAGGCCCCAGCAACTCCTGCCTCTTGTGCCGGTAATTGGCTGGGGTCAGTTAACTCCTTGTACCATATCTAAGACCCACTTATGTTATATGATAGCTAAATATTTATATTTAACTGGCACAATAATATCACAATGGACCCAAATCTCAGTTCAGACTCCTGTTCTGCTACATGCCAGCTGTGTGACCTTGGGCTAATGACTCAGACTCTCTGTGCCTCAGGGGGCTCATCAGTAAAATGAGGATGATAATAATAGTACCTCCCTCGTACAGCAACTGCAATACTTATATGAGTTAATATAGGTGAAGAATTAGAACAGTGCTGGGCACAAAGCAAGTGCCCACAAAATGTTAGGTGTTATTTGTATTATTATTACTTAAACAACACAAGGCCTTTATTAGATCCCCACCACCTAAAGGACAAAATTCAAACTCCTTAGCTTAGCATTCAAAGACTCCCTATTCTGGCCAAAAACTACCTCTCCAGGTTCATTCCCCACCTACCCCCTCACCCTGACCCCTCACCTATGCCTACACATGTTAAGCACCCCACAGGAATTCATCAAGGCAGGTGCTTGTCAGGTCCTGGGCTGCAAACTGAGGGAGTGGCCCTGGTTCCCACTCTCCAGGGGCCTGCAGACGGATATTCCCCTTCCCAAGACTGTGCCCCTCTATCCCAGGCCTGCCTCCTCCTCCGTGAAGCCCTCCCTGCTCCTTGGTCAGGGGGAATCATGTCTTTCCCTCCCATGTGCCTCTGGAAGGGCACCTGCATTACAGGCAGGTTATCTGTCCAGGTGTCCTGTTTCTAGGGCACGTGGAGCAGGGGGTCATCATCTTATTACCCTCCATCTTCAGTGCCAAGCACAGAACCTGGTACACAGATAACTAGGTAATTTGTATCCCAAATTTTCACTAGGACATAAGCATCTGCGACGTCTACAAAAAAAGAAACCATAAGAGTTTAGTTGCTTGATGACAACCAAGTAAAATTCAAATAGGATAAGTTTGGGCAAGGGGCCAGATAGTTAAAATGGGCCATTCCTCTGGAAGTGACAGCTATTACTGCTATTATATTATCCATTACACTTCTCAGTGCCATATATATATATATATATGTCATTTTAACTATTTTTAAGTAAAGTCAGAGGCATTAACTACATTCACAATGTTGCACAACCATTACTACTATTTTCAAAAATTTCCATTACCCCAAACATAAACTCTATACACATTAAACAGTAACTCTCCAATTCCCTCCCTTCCCCCAGCCCCTCGTAACCTCTAATCTACTTTTTGTCTCTATGAATTTGCATATTCTAGATATTGCCTATAAGGGGCATCAGATAATATTCATCCTTTTGTGTCTGGCTTATTTTACTCAGCATAATATTTTCAGTGTTATAGCATGTTATCGTAACTTCATTCCTTTTTATGAGGAAATAATATCCCATTATATGTTTAACCATACCTTTGTTGATGGATATTTGGGTTGTTTCTACCTTTCAGCTATTGTGAATAATGCTGCTATTAATATTGGCATACAAGTATCTATTTGAGTTCTTAGTTTTGATTCTTTGGGGTATATACCTAGGAGTGGAACTGTTAAGTTATATGATTCTATGTTAACCTTTTTTTAAGGAACCTTCTTAGTCTCTTTTACATGAGAAATTTCCATGTGGTCAATTTCTTTTTAAACGTACCATAAAGTTCCTAAAGAAGTAAACTGCTTCTTTGCTTTCTGATAATAAGAATCATAGAAACCAGCCTGTATCCCTTTTTTCCTTGGCTACCAGGAAGCTCATAGCAAATCAGAAACTATGGGAGTTTCCCTGGCCTTTTGTGTTCAGCTTTTTCCTGGGCCACATTTCCCTCAATACTTTCCCTGATCCTGGTCTTCCATTTCTACTGCAAATTGTTTTACTGACCGTGTTTTAGTCATGACCATCAAGAATTCTTTGCAGAATAAAGTGAGTTAGAAACAACCTGTATCAGGAACACACCTTCCCTAACCCTCTCTCCTGGGAAAGCAACTTCAAGGTATTAATTCAAGAATGGGAAGACTGAGGCAGTAAAGACAAACCTGGGCCTAATCCCAGGTCACGTGGCTCATGTGATCTTGGCTTGTCATTTCCCTACTCAGGGTCCGTTTCCTCATCTGTATAAAGCATTGTGAAGATTCAATGAGCTGAAATCTGAACTGCTTGGCACTCAGCAGCCACCTGAGGGACACACTGCACCACCCACTCCTGTTTCTCTCTTTCCTTCCATCACCCTTCTCATTGGCTTCTGCCCTCATCCATGTTCCCTGGCCTTGGCCTTAGTTCAGCCATCGCCTTGCCCTGCTACTGTACTCAGGGCAAAATAAATGGCTGGCAGACAACCAAGGTTAATATCAACAGTGCTAAGTCATTTTGATAGTATCTCTGTGGTCTTCCCCCCAAGAATGTATTACCCCAGTCTAATCATGAGAAAAACATCAGACAAAACCCAACCAGAGGACATTCTTCAAAATACCTGGCCAGAAAACCTCAAAACTGTCAAGGTCATCAAAAACAAGGAATGTCTGAGAAACTGCTGCAGCCAAGAGGAATCTAAGGAGACAGGACGACTCAATGTAATATGGAATCCTGGATGGGATCCTAGAGCAGAAAGGACACTAGGGAAAAATTAAGAAAATCCAAGTTAAGTATGGACTTTAGTTAAAAATAATGTATCCATACTGATTCATAAATTGTGATAAGTGAAAGATATGCTGTAAGATGTTAATAATGGGGGAAACTGGGTGTGGGTTATAAGTGAACTCTGTACTATCTTTGCAAAAATGCTGCAAATCTAAAATTTTCTATAACAAAAGATTATTATTTTTTATAATAATAAAAAATAGTCCAGAAACTAAATTTTCTGTAGCACATAATCTAACTCAACCTGTCTGGATAGATCATTTAAACAATCCAAACACAGGGAGCCCAGAATAAGAATGAGGGCCTTTAATCCTGTATAGCTTAATGTAATGCCTGGATACATCCCAGAGAATATTAAATAGATAATCAAAAAGTATTGGCAACAGTGAATAGGGAAGTATTTGCAGAGTCCCCTAGGGGGAATGGTGAGAAAGGGGGAAAATTCAATTTCCCCAAGTGAAGAATTCTTGATACTCTCACAAGCAATGGGGACAGCCAAAGCAATAGCTGAGCCTTCAATCTTGGGATTTGTTCATATGAAACTTAATCCCGCAAAGGATAGGCTAAGCCTACTTAAAATTAGGCCTAAGAATCACCCCCAGGAGAACCTCTTCTGTTGCTCAGATGTGGCCTCTCTCTCTCGGCCGACACAGCAAGCAAACTCACTGTTCTCCCCCTCTCTACATGGGACATGACTCCCAGGGGTGTGGACTTTCCTGGCAACATGGGACAGGAATCCTAGAATGAGCTGGAACTCAGCATCAAGGGATTGAGAAAATCTTCTCGACCAAAAGGGGGGACAGAAAAATGAGGAAAAATAAAGTGTCAGTGGCTGAGAGATTCCAGAGTCGAGAGGTTATTTTGGAGGTTATTCTTACGCATTAAATACATGTCTCCTTGTTAGTCAAGATGCAATGGAGAGGCTGGAGGGAACTGCCTGAAAATGTGGAGCTGTGCTCCGGTGGCCATGTTACTAGAAGATAATTGTAGGATTATATGGTTATTGCAGTGTGACTGTGTGGTTGTGAGAGCCTTGTGTCTGATGCTCCTTTTGTCTACCTTATTGACGGACAAGTAAAACATATGGATTAAAAATAAATAAATAATAGGGGGAACAAATGTTAAAACAAATTTAGTAGATTGAAATGCTGGTGATCAGTGAAGGGGAAGGGTAAGGGGTATGGTATGTATGAATTTTTTTCTGTTTTCTTTTTATTCCTTTTTCTGAATTGATGCAGATGTTCTAAGAAATTATCATGATGATGAATATACAACTATGTGATGATAGTGAGTTATTGATTATATAACAAGAATGGAATGATCATATGATAAGAATGTTTGTGTTTGTATGTGGTTATGTATCATAAATAAAAAATAATTAATTAAAAAAAAAGTATCGGCAAAGTCCCTTGAGGGATGGGAGAAAAATTATGGAACTATTAAACTTTACAACCAGGGAAACCAGACACTGTGCCAAACATTAGGGACACCCAAATCAAGAGGCCAAACCCTTGAACTTGAGGCTTGCTTTTATGAAGGTTATGTATGTAGCAGAGAAGCTTAGCTTAACTATAGTATGCCTATGAGTCACCTCCAGAGGAGGTGTTGCTCGGATGTGGCCTTTCTCTCTCTAAACCCAACTCTGTAAATGAAACCACTGCCCTCCCCCCTACGTGGGACATGACATCCAGGGATGAGTCCAGTCCTGGCACTGTGAGATCAACAATGCCATCCTGACAAAAAGGGGGAAAAGAAGTGGAACAAATAAGGTGCCAGTGGCAGAGAGCATTCAAATAGAGTCGAGAGGCTACTCTGGAGGTCACTTTTACCCAAGCTTCTGTTAGACATTGCTACCTATCATAGCTTATTAAACCCCAACCCAAACCATTCCAGCCAGTCCTAAAGAACACCTTGCACAATATATAAGATTCTACAAGGGTTCCATGTGCTAGGGTAACTCTCCAAAATCTGCAACCTCTAGATGGGTCCCTGGACCAGAGAAGTCCTAAAATGCAGAGGGGCAGCCCTTCCAGAGCATCAACTAGTTCCATTCCCCATCCTATATTAATGACAGCCCCTTCCAACACAAAAAAGTTAGAATGGGCATAGCCCAAACACCCTTAAAGAGTGAGAAAAAGATCAAAGCTGATGGTGGAGCTACACAGAGAAGGTCGGGCTTAACAAATGAATATGAATGCTGAATCATTATACTGATATTTCTTTTAGCCTCCAGCACCTTAGAGCAGCTAGAAATAAAAACCTAAAATTGTGGAATTGTAACCCATACCAAACTCTGAAATCTGTTCTACAACTAACTGTGGTGAGGTACCTTGACACTTACTGCTTTTATGCATATATGTTATTTAAAGAGAAGGAGGAGTATAACAGAGAGATAGGATTTAACAAATGAGTATGACTGCTGAATCATTATTTTGATATTTCTGTTAGTTCCCAGTGTCTTGGTGCAGCTAGAAGAAAAAAACGAAAAATTGTGTAACTGTAACCCACACCAAACTTTAAAATCTGTTGAACAACTACCTGTTCAAATGTACTTGGAAATTTATTGCTTTTTTGTATATATGTTATATTTCACAATTAAAAAAAAAGTTTAAAAAATAATCTGCCTGCCCCATCAAATAGAAAATAGAGTCATCGGCCCCTGACATGAGCACAGTCTTGCCCAGTTCCCAACGAGGAATAAGCCTGGGATCCCAATTCACAGATGCAGAGAATGAGGCTCAGAGAAAGGAGGCAGCTTGCCAGTTTATGGTAGAGCCAGAATTCGCACCCAGATCTTTCTGGCCCAGGCCCCTGGCTCCTCCCCCTTTTCCTGTGCTTCCTCCCTGGGGCCTGGCTCTCCAGGAGGCTACAGGGTATCCCATCCTGGAATATGGGAAATAAGGATGTAACTGGGTGGGGAGGGAGACACTGCTTCCCAGAGGTCCTGGATTGAGATTCATGGAGTGGGAGCCCTCAATACCAAAAGGGGGAAGGTAAGCATGACGTGTGGGGCAGGGCGGCCTAAGGATGAGACTCAGGGAGATACTCAAAGGCCAAAGATGCAGAGCATATGTGGGAGGTTAGGCTGGTCCTGGCCTCTCCTGAGAAGACCCGGCCAGCCAGTGAGTGAGTCACCTTGGTCTGGACCCAGGTCCAAGGGCTGGGCTTCCCATGAGGCGGGCAGTGGGAGACTTGCCCACACACGCTGGGAGCTGAACACACTCAACCTCTGGCCTGGTGCTGACTCACCCACCTGAGGGCCCCTGGAGGCATTGAGAACCTCACCTAGTGCTGCCAACCCATTGCCACCCCAAGCCCCAGACCTGGCCAGCAGCCTCTTCATTACTCCCGGACCCAGGCCTCCCATGCCCAGCCTCTATCAGCCACATCTGCCCTGCTGCCCAGTCTACTTGGCCCCAGCAACCCTGCTAGAAGCCTTGCTGGTCAGTTCCCTGACCACCCTGTGATCTCCAGTTGTAACTTCCTCTAATCCCTCATTTCCCAGCTCCAGAGAACTTTCCAAATGAAATGATACAGGCCAGTCACTCTCCTGTTTCCCAGGTCGATTCCCTGGAGCTGGCAAAATACAGACCACGAGCCTTGGCCCGGCTTCCAATCCCCTCCAATGCCCTCTTCACTCCTGCATCTGGTTCCTGGATGCTCTCCAGCCTCATCTCTCATCATTCTTCCCCCACCTGATTGGAACCACAATAAAATATGTACAATTGGTTCCCCTAAACACACCATGTTTCTGCTTCCAGGACTTTGCACAGCCACTGCCCTTCTGCTCACAATGCCTCTCCTTCTTCCCCTGGCTAACCGCTCAGCTCAGACGCATCTTCCTCCACGCATCCTCCTCCTTTCCTGACTGCTCAGCACAGCTTTCCAGCAACTCATCTCAACACAGTAGCCGACAGCAAAGTACAGTCGTGTGACCTTGGCAAATCTCCTCACTTCATTCCTATGCGTCATTTTCTCATCTATCAAATGATGATAATAGGGCAGGGTATATGATGTATTGAACAAAACAAAGCACAGAACGTCCAAGGCCTGGCAGAGAAGAAGCACTTGGTCAATGTCAGCATGTGTGGCTGCAGAGTTCAGAAAGGGCCAGCTCTTCCAGCCATACTAGGGATGGTGGGAGAAGAGAAGGCAAGAAATGTGGGCCCTGGGACTGGGACATGTTGGGACATACTATCTCCTTGACTCTATCCATTGCATAGCGTAAAAAAATAAGGTGCAGGGAGGGTCAGAAACTTGCCCAAAGCCACACTTCTGGTAAATAACAAAGCCTGGCTAAGTTGATGTAAGTTTAACAAAGCTTGTGGGTTTGCCATTACAACAAATAAGATGGTAGCCACCACCTCCTTCCCCCCTTACCTTCTTGTCCCCCTGCTCGGTCTTTACTGCTTCATCACCTTCTGGATAGATTCAGAGACTAAGTTGTCCACTCTAATCTTCTCAAGGCCCTGAGTTTTGAGACAGACCAGAAACCTGCAGATGACCCCCAGTCTGGGGGGGCCCCATGCCTTCTCACGTCCCAGCACCCCTTGTGGGATTTTGTGAGCTGTGCAGAATGAGTAGGCTGGGTGAGTCCAAAAGTGGAGAGACTAAGTGTGTCCAAACATTTTGCTGAGCTCATACGTATAACTTAGGACAAAGTTAATCTGTCTCGTATGATGATGTTTTTAATAGTGATGCCTGAGTTGCCCAGTAATTAGGCTCAACCAGGAAGCAGCTCACATATATGGCTGTAATTAGTATTTACATTATACAGGTAGGCAAAAGAGGGAGGAGGAAGTAGATGGAACAAGAAACTTTTGGGGACTCCTTGGATCCATAAACTGAGGGTACCTAGGGCCCTCACAGCTTCTACCAGGACCAGTATTGATGATCATATTTAACTTTCACGATAACCCCATGATGTGGGCACCTTTTATACAGGTGAGGAAACAGGCTCAGAGAGGTTCATTCACTTGCCCAAGGCCACACAGCCTGTGAGTGGTAGAGCCAGGGTTCACATAGGCCTGCCCATCTCCCTTCCCAGCCCAAGTGATGCTTAGGCCAAGAGGAGTGGTTAGTGCATGAGTTGGAAGGTAGGGCACCCAAATTCTGGTTCCAGTTCTGACACTGCCTTACCCTGAACCTCAGCAAGTAACTTCCCCGTTCCAGAATATAAGGAGAAGCCAGGTCTTTCGGGCTGGGAGTACCTGAGAGTGTACACGGGGAGCTCGGCTCCTTGATTCTAATCCTTGGGCAAGCTGTGTCGCCATCTGAGCATCAGTTTCCTCATCTATAAAGTGGATTTAACAACAGGTCTCCCTCATAGGTTTGCAAAGATTAAATGAGTACAAAAAAACTTAGAATAATGCCAGAAGTGTATTATCATTCATGTAAAATACATGGACTTTAGAATCAGTTTTTCCATCTGTAAAATGGGCAGGTAGTTGCTGGATTAGGACAGTGATTCTGAATCTAATATATATATTTTAATCCTGTAATTTAAAAACCTCAACTTGGCACCCCAAAGTTCAAAAGAGCTGTAAATGGAGCTTATGAGTGGTGGTGGGACAAAGCCTGGAACCCTGAGCACTAGATGTCCCATATCCCAACTCTGAACCTGGCTTCCCCAGGGATTCCAAGAAACAGAGTTTGAAAATCACTTGACTACATGTCTCTCTGAGTCCCAGTGGTGCGAAGGCTCTGAGATCACAGGTTGGGTAGATGGCGGAACCGTGGCATGGGCTCAGGTTGGGGTTCACCATCGGGGTGGGCCCACGTGCCTGTGGCAGAACTCACTGAGGCCTCCTGGACGCTGCCATTTAAGCTGGACAACTGGCTTCCCCAGGGGCAGCTGGGCAACAGGGGCAGAGCACTGAGCAGGAGGTGGGGGAATGGAGCACACAGTCCAGCCCAGCCATGTGGCCTGGGGCAGGTCGTGTCACTGGTGTGGGCCTTGCCTGCCTCAACTATGAAACCAGGACGATGACATCACTCTTCTTTGGGTGTTCTCAGGACGGAAGAAAATCAGTGCCAGCAAAGGCTTTGCAGCTGTGAAAACTGCACAAAACTAATACTACTTCTCTCTCATTTCTAGTAGATTATTATTTTCCCTTTATGAGAGCAAAGACTTTGGAGCCAGACCACCTAGGTTTCAAATCTCAACTCTCCCACTCAATAGCTGGGAATCCAGGGTCTAAACACTTGCTGTCACTGAGCCTCCATTTCCTCCTGTGTCAAATGACGTAAAGGGATTAGCACAGGGCCTGGCACACAGTGAGCGCTCAGCAACTGTCTGCTGTTGGGGAACAAAAAAGAATGGTAAACTTGCTCCTCTGTGTCCCCACTCAGAGGAGAGAGAGCTGAAGAGGAGTGAGGATTCACCCTGACCCTCTAAAAAGCATGCAGTTTCAAAAGCAGTAGTTGGACTTTTAGATTCTGAGCTGTTTAAGTGGCTCAAGCTTTCCTGGACTGGGCGTGTCTGTCCTCTGCCCTTACAGGGCTGATTCAATTCCCCTGCCATTTTTTGGAGGTTCTGGGTGCCTGTTACTGAGCTCCCATCGTAGGCCAGGCCCTTACCACAACCCTGCATGTTAGGTAGCATCGGACAGACAAGGAAACCAAGGCTCAGAGACGTGACATAACCAGCCCAAGCCCAGGCGGGCCCTCTCTCTATATTGCACAGGTTCTCCCCAGGTGTGGAGGGCCCTCGGGGATGAGCTCAAGTTGCTGCTGCTGTCCTCAGAATGAGGAGATCCAACTGGCATGAGGTCTTACCCAGCCTTGGGCCCTGCGGAACTAGCAACCTAAGAGGCTGAGCCCCCCAAAAGTCCAGCCCTATGTCACCTCCTCCAGGGGGCCTTCCTTGACCAGTCCTGCTCCAGCCCACACCCTCGATCATGAGCCCTGTGCTGTGCACCCGCCCCGTGCTAAGCACTCTACACACATCACTCATTTGATTCTGGCAAAAACTTTATGGCTGTGTGATTGGGCAATCTCCACTGCTCTGAACCTTGGCTTCTCATTGGTAAAATGGGTGAAATAATAGCACCTATCTTGCAGGTGGGTGTGAGGATCAGCTTGAAAAAACAACGCTAATAATGGCAAACACGCATTTAGCACCTACCCAGCTCAGTGATTTGCACGTGATAAGCACAAGAGGGGAAGATATGGACTAGTCTATGGGCCCCTCTGTGTCAACGCCCTTAGGCTCCTGGTACCCCTTCCTGTTGGTGACCGTGTATCTCTTTTCTCCCAACTGGAGGTCTTGAAGGATGTGGCCAGGTGGAGCCAAAAAAAACACTGGAGAGGGAGTCAGAAGTTCTGGGTTGAATGGCACTCCCCTGCCCCACCTCACTCCCTGCCACCCTGCACAGGTGAGAGGGGATGATGGAAGCAGCATTGTTTTTCCTGATGATCCTTATCCTCCCCTCTCTAATCTTCCCCAGGTAATGGACATGTCTGGACAAAGCAGCAGGGGTGGGGGTGGGGGATAGAGGTGAGGAGGAGGGAGGATTGGTAGGGATGCCCCAGCTGCCAGCTTTCCCACTGGCAGCAGTTGCCTGGCCTGGCCTGGGCCCAAGCTGGTGGATTTTTCTGTCATCATTTCTCCTCTCCCTGCCACTCTCAGGAGCCTGAACTCTCCTTCTATCAGGTTCCTACTACTTCTGCCCCTACTTGCCCAGCTTCTCCTGGATGCCTCTGAAGGCTCCTCATCAAGCATTCACCAGGCCTCCATCCTTCCCAACCCCACCACTGGCTGTTCCCCAGCACTTCCTAATATTGGGCTCCATCGACTGACAACAAAAGGGCCTGGGCATGCAAAAGGGCCTGGGCATGGTCCATGTCAGGGAAGTGCCAGCAGGGCACTGCTCCTTCAGGGAGGTAGCACCCTCGGTGACCAGCAAAGCTGCACCCCAAATGGCATAACCATCGCCACGGCCTCCCCCTTCCATGTGTAGCGGCATGGACCCTGGAACCAGTCAGTCAGGGTGCAAATGCCAGCTCTGCCCAGCACTCTTCTCTCTAACCTTGCCCAAATCTCTTAATCCCCCTCTATGGCTCGGTTTATTCATCTGTAAAATGTATTTATTAATAGGTCATTAGGAGGATTAAATGACTTAGTAAGAGGGCAATTAGAACAGGACCTGAAACAAAGAAACCACTCAACAAATAACAGCTAATATAATTATTCACATTCTCATTAGCCTAAGGCAGAATTTGCAAACTAGCAGGTCAAATCGGCCCAAAAGAACTGAATTTATTTGGCCTACAGTGTTGTAAATTTTTTTGAAATGGTGACATTTAGAAATCAGGAGACTTTACATGAAAAAAATCAGTATTTTCAGCTTTTCTTAAAAAAAAAAAAAACAACAACCTTGGCAATGCTGCGCCCACATTCTCATGTAGCCACGGCCAGCTGGAGCTGAGGAGTGACTGCCCCTCCGGACAGGCCACCAGCTCCCCCCTTCCTGTTTCCTCCTCCCTGTGGCATGGGGGCAACTGCCACTTTTCATCGTGCTGGCTGTCTCTTGTAGTAAAGAGAAAAGTGAAATATTTCTTGTACCTGTCTCAGTCCAAAGTGAGAAAATGATTTATGGGAAGCTTTAAAACAGGCAAAACTAATCCATGGGGACAGATATCAGAACAGTGGCTGCCTCTAAATGCAGGACTTACTGGAAAGGAGCATGAGGGAATTTTCTAGGGTAGGAAAGTTTCTTTAATTGCAATGCAGAAACACAGGTGTCTATGTTTGTCAAGATTCATCGAATTGTTTACTTGTGATCTGTGTTTCACTCTAAGTTACACCTCAGTAAGGAAAAAAAGAGGAAAAATGAAAGATGAATCAGCAGAGTCTCATGTTTCAAGGAAAACAGAGACTGGTTTCTTCGTGGATGTCAAGAAAACACATGTAAGTTTAATATACTGAGAACTGTGAAAGAAGACACAATTTAAAATGCCTCAGAAAGATCAACCCAGTATCCCTTCTTGGCTCCTGTTTACATCTGAGTTTGGGACTTACAGTCTTAGGCGCTGAATGATTGATCTTCAAAGAACTGTATAGAACCATGTTGTTCAATGGCCACATGTGGCCATTTAAATTAAATTAAAACTGGGTGCACGGGTAGTTCAGTGGTTAGAATGCCCGCCTGTCATACGGGAGACCTGGGTTCGATTCCCGGACCATGCACCCCTCCAAAAATAAATAAATAATAAATTAAATTAAAACCGAATGAAATAAAAATTCCGTTCCTCTCACTGCCTCCCCCCTGACATGACTCCGAGGGGTGTAAATCTCCCTGGCAATGTGGGACAGTAAGCCTGGGATAAGCCAGGACCTGGAATCAAGAGATCAAGAAAGTCTTCTTGACCAAAAGGGAGAAGAGAGAAATGAGACAAAATAAACTTTCAGAGGTTGAGAGATTGCAAACAGAGTCAAGGGGTTATCCTGGAGGTTATTCTTATGCACTACACAGATACCCCTTTTTAGTTTATGGTGTATTGGAGTGGCTAGAGGGAAGTACCTGAAACTGTTGAGCTGTTTCTTGAAGACAACTGTATAAAGATACAACGTTTACAATGTGACTGTGTGATTGTGAGAACCTTGTGTCTGATGCTCCTTATATCTAAGGTATGGGAAGATGAGTAAAATATATGGATAAAGATAAATAAATATAATGGGGGGACAAAAGGTAAAATAAATTGTGTAGATGGAAACACGAGTGGTCAATGAGAGAGAAGGGTGTGGGGTATGGTATGCATGAGTTTTTTCTTTTTTCTTTCTATTTCTTTTGTGAAGTAATGCAAATGTTCAAAAAATGATCACGGTGATGAATATACAACCACATGATGATATTGTGAGCCATTGACTGTATACCATGTATGGAATGTTTTTATGTCAAGAATAAATGTTTGTATGTTAAGTTTTTACAATAAAAATATTAAAATCTAAAAAAAATTCAGTTCCTCATTCATACTAGATACATTTAAAGTACTCAATAGCCAGACAAGGGTAATGGACAGCAAGGATATATCCTTGCCATCATCATAGAAAGTTCTGTTGGACAATGCTGGCTTACATGCTGGCTACCAAGCTGGGCTAACTTCTGCTCTGAATTGCCATCTGGGTCCCCACCAGGGGAGGTGTTATGATCACTATGGCACAGTGCCATAGCGATCACAGTGACTCAGAGCAAATATGAGAGCTGAATGAATGTATAAGAGGCGAACAGTGAGACCTGGGTTTGAACTTTGACTCTGGCCCACGCCAAGTGTGGGGCCTTCAGCAAGCCTCCCCTCTGAGCCTGCTGTCCTCAGCATGGGTGATGGTGTACAATATTCCCCTCCCTCATAGGAACCAGCATCTCTCAAGGGTGCTCAGAGCACCAGGGTCTAAGAGGCCTGCAGGAGAACAATGCGTCAGCAGTCCCACCTGAAATTCTAGAACAGGAGGGAGGCATGGGGAAAGGTGTGAGGGATTGTCAGGGGTATTTCTGTTTGTGAAAGCAGCCTTTGAAAATGGGCAGCGGTGGGCAGAGATAAAATAGGCCCAGCTCTGCGGGTTCAGGAGGGAGGGCTGCTGAGCATGGGAAAAATCTATGTTAGCCCCCGTGTCCGGCGGTGTCAGATACCCACAGACACTGCTGTAGTCAAAGTGCAGAGGGACAGGAAGCCTCCTTGATCCCCAGAGAGGCCCCTCTGCTCTGCAGTGCATGGACCCTCACTAGAGCAGGCCAGCACAGGGCCCACCACGGAGACAGCTGGGGGCAGAGAGAGCTGGCTGGGCCCCGAGCAAGGGGCTGACTCAGGTCTGTCTTCCCAGCGTCGATTTTTCTCTATATCTAGCCATACAGAGCCCCTTAAAGGCCAAGAGTGTCAGCACTCACCTGTTCATTCATTTGTTCACCTATTGATTAATAAACAGGTATGAGGTCCCTAATAAGAAATTAGCTCCGTGCTAGGAATACATTACTGAGCAAGACAAAGTCCCTGCTCTCAAGGAACTTTAATTTTAATAGGGGAGAAAGACAATAAACAACATTCACGAGGGCCTATATGAGCCAAGCTCTAAGTGTTTTTAAATGGATTATCTCACTTAACCCTTAGGAAAATAATAAAACGGGTTATTAACTGACTCCATCTTATAGGTGAAGAAACTATGATAAAATGAGAAACTATTAAACTGAGGCACAGAGAGTTTAAGCCCAAGATCACTCAGTTATCAGTGATGGAATTTGGGATTTCAACCTAGGCAATGTGACTCGGAAGTCCCTGCACCTACCCAGTACACTAACTGCCTCCCTGCAGAAAATGATCAATGTTCTAAAAGAACGAACGGCAGGGCAAGGGGGTCAAGAGTACCTGGGGAGGAGTCAAGAAGGCCCCTGTGAGTAGCTGCCATGTGAACAGGAGAGCAGAATGACGTCAACCACGGCTGTTCTCTTTGCCGTCTCTCTAGGCAAAGAGAACAGCAAGAGCAGAGCCCAAAAGTAGGACCAAGTGTAGTGTTTAAGGAGCAGAAGGCGAGTGTGGCTGGGGGGAAGTAATCCCTGTCTGATCCCCCACCCCATCCCATTCCACAGATGGATTAACTGAGGCCAAAAAGGAAACCACTGAGCTAACTGAATCGGGGCTCAGCCAGGACAAGAAGCCTGGCTTCTGGACTCTCAGCCCAGTGCTCCTTCTGAAGCCCTGCACCTGTGCCTTGAATGCTCAGGATTTGGCAGAAAGGACTGAGCTCACTCTTGGGCTTAGGATGACTGAGGTGGCCAAGGGGTCCCTTGCCTCCTTGCACCCACATCCTCCTCATCCTTCTGGGTCCAGGGTACCTCCCAGTTCCCACGTTGTTCCTTGCTCAGAACTCCTGTCCACGTTACCCCAGCCAGGGCCACACAAAACTGGGCTCCTCGCTTTATCATTTCCAGTGTGGGTTCACTCCCTTGAATTTGCTTTTGTTTCGCACAGCAACTCTGAGGGGTCAGAGTTAGGATGTGAGAGTAAGGTGATGAAATCAAAGTTTGGCTTAGCTGTGCAGTAGCTGGGTGACTTTTAGTGAGTTGCATTGCCTCTTTGTGCCTCCTTTTCCTCCCTCTTTACAATGAGGGTAGGAGTTGCTTCCTTGCAGGGCTGCCAAATGTTAAGTGAGACGCTGTACAGTGCAAAGCATGGTGTCTGACATATAGTAAGCGTGCCATAAAAAGCTGGTTTTAGACATTAGTATTTCAGTCATGGTGAGGCTGTCAGGAGCATGGGGAACCCAGGAGATGCTTCCTTTCACTGCACGGCCATTCCAGTCATCTGTCCCAGCCAGGGCAGGGGCTCTGGTTCTAGTGCAGAGAGTTTGGGATTCTTTGCACCTCTGAGGAAAACAAGGGAGGGCTGGAAGTGGAATTTCCACCTCACAGCCAAGAGACCAGACCTGCTGCGACTGCCGGGCCATGCCCCTGCGGGGGCTGCTCCAGGGCCTCAGCTCCTGGCAGGAAGTGGGAAGGGGCAGATAAGCATTTGGGGAAGGCAGCCAGGTGCAGGGGAGAGGCAACACCCACTTGAAAGCCTGGCCCTGCCCTGAACATCCTTGGCGGGGCAGATGAGATCTGGGGCAGCACAGGAGGGGTGTGGGGAGGGCCTGGTTCACTGTTTCCCTGCACCCCAGTGGGTCACATGCCTTCTGGATCCCCCGGAGGTCTAAAAGGGGACCATCTCTAGAAAACTGCCTGCCCCACCCTTGACATGGAACCAAAGCCACGCACACCCCCATACATCCCCTACACACCAAGCACACCTGGTACTTTTCTACCTATAGACCTGCTTATGCCCTTTTCTTTCCCTGGAAGGTCTTGCCCCCCCGCACTACCCATTGATAAGAGCTAACTGAAGCTATTTCTTTCACGAAGTCTTCCTTAATACATCTACCCCTTTCCCCATGAGCTGGCATTAACTGCACCTTCTTCAGTGCTTTAGTTTATCAAAGTATTTTTTGAGGTCCTCAAGACTGGCTGGCCTCCTCTCTCACATACCCTACCAGGGCCCAGCCCTAGCAGATGGCCGAAGGCCTTGGTCCCCAGTCCCTGCCCCAGATGCCACTCCCATAGGACTCCCAGGGCCTGCTGGGTCCCTTTCCACAAATGCAAAGGCAGTCTCTCATTGGGAAAAGTCCCTTTTCTGGAGTTGGGGGTAAGGAAGGGAAGAGCATGCTGTGGGAGGGACCAGGAGGGAGCTCATGCAGGTGCTCCAGGGGTCCCCACAGTCCTTAGATCGGGGGGCCGGGTCTCAAAGGCAGAAGTGAGGCTGTCCAGAGCTCTGGGTGTGGACTCAGCAAGCTGGCTGTGTGACCCTGGGCAAGTCGTTTATCCTTGCTAAGTCTCAACATCCTTACTTGTAAAACAGGGCTAATAACCCCTACTTCTGTAAATACAAAGGTGAAAATCCTTGGCTCACAGAGGTGTTTAAACCCTGGAGATTGAGGGGCAAGCCGGACAGGAGACTAATGCTCCATTCTCAAAGCAACTCAGGGCACGCCTGTCCCTCCTGCTGCCCCAGGGCCTTCCCTGCCAGAGCGATTTGAAAACTCCCCAGTACTTGGGCTAGAAGCCAGAGCTTCCTAATGCTACTGAACACCCGCCGAGGGCTTAGCCGGACCAGCCAGACCCCATCATTCACTGCTGCTGTAGATTATCAGAGCTCACAGAAACGGCAGGGTGCCTGGCAGGAACCTGGCACGAGCTCGCTAGCTTGGGCTGGAACTGGGCCAGGATAGCACCCTCCTTCCTTGGAGAGACTTCATGAGGTCCTTCCTTCATCCCCCATCCCTAGCCTGGCCACAGCTGGGGGTCCAGGGCTCTGAGGTCACATTCTACACATGGGCACTGTCATCAGGGGATGATCACTCATCCTCTGTGCTTAAGAACATAACCTCTGGAGCCAGACTGCCTGAAATCCTGGCTCTGTCAGTTACCAGCTGTATGACCTTGAGCAAACTGCTTAACCTCTCTGTGCCTCCATTTTCTCATCTGCAAGGTAGTGAGCTGGTAGTACTGACCTCCCTGGGTTGGAAAGGGGATAAAATGAGTTCTTGATAAAGTTTTAGAATAGTGAGTGCTGTATACAGTGAGTGCTGCATTGATTGGCTGAGTAAATGGATGGTTGAATGGATCAATGCATCTGGGCTCTGCTTCATGACACACGAGGCCCTTTAGGACCTGCCCCTAAGTACCCAGACATCATCACCATCACCCCCATTCCCCCCAGGCTGGCCTCAGTCATGTTCTTCCACCAGCTCCCTCTGCCTGGCACAACCTCACCAACGCTGCACGTCCCATGAACACCTTCAAAACAGCGTCCAAATGCCACGTCCTCTGCAAAGCATCCTCTGTCAGGACCCAGAGGGTTGGAAGCCACAGAAACAGCTCTAACTGGATTTGGCAACAAAGAAAATATCTTGGCTTGCACTGCCTGAGAAGCGGGGAGGGAGAGCAGGCCTCAGACAGGAGAAGATTCAGAAGCTCAGATGGTGCTGTTGGCTTTCTCTCCCCTCCCACTGACCCCATCCCTTGCCTGTTCTCTGTGTGTTATCCTTGTTCTCATTTCCTGAGATTAGATGTCCTTCCTGCCCAGAGAGTCAGGCCAGGCTTACCTCATGCCAGCTGAGAGCCCCAGAGAAAAGGAACCTTCCAGCTCCCTGGGTTGAATTATAAATCCCAGGGGAGAATTCTGATTGGCCAGGCCTGGTTCACCCGCCCTCTGTACGAAACAGTGGTGGTGGACACAGCGCTGTGATTGGCAGCCCAAAGTACTGGTGGAGGCAGGCAGAGCTGGTCCCCAAAGGCAGGGGGGGGAGCGTGGCATGGCAGGCAGAACCAATCTGTGTCCAGGTGTCCCAAGACCTGTATGTTCTCCTTGCTCTGTGTTCCCACAGCATGCTGCACAGCCCTCCAACGGGTTCCACAGTGCTGCTGGGATCCTTGGGTACCTGGCTGTCTCTCCCACCAGACCATGAAGTCTTCAAACGCCAAGACCTCAGTTATCTCCACTCCCCAGCTTTGCTTGGATCATAAATCGCAGTTGCCAAATGTGGAAAACAAAGGTTCAAGAAGTGGAGGGGGTAGTCCCAGGGGGCAAAGAGAATGAAAATATTAGTCCAGGCTCTTCTGAACTCACGCTACAGTCTCTTTCTCTACCCACAATCATCCAATTGGCTCCAGAGAAAACAACATAGACAAGAAGACTGTAACCTACCCTGCAGGAAGCAGGAGATGGGCCCCAGACTAATGCCCAGGGGAAAGAGCACTGGCTTTGCAGTCAGTTGGACCTGGGTTCAAAACCAGCTACTTTCAAAGACACACTTTACCATCTTGAGCAACCGGGCTGGTTGTGGGGTTGAATAAGAGAATGCAAACCAAGGCGAAATGTGTGGCACACAGTAGGGGCTATTGTTTTCAGAGTGGGGCTCCTTGTCCTCTCAGGCCAGCAGCCAGGTCACAACCCACAGCTTTCCCTTGCCCAACGTGCAAGGATGTTCATAAGCCCATCCACTTCACCATCCACTCCTCCACCTATCCATTTATAAACCCAGCAGGCCCATCCCACATGCCATCAGCAGCACAGGCTTCTGGGTCAGCCAAGCAAAAAACCTGCAGCCACCCCAGCTCACACAGCACATCACACACATGGCTGGGGGGCAGGACAGAGTGCTGGGGATGTCAGACCCAGGCAGCCTGGGTTCAAATCCCAGCTCTGCCTCCTAGTAGCTGTCTGACCTTGGGCAACTAACATGACCTTTCTGTGCCTCAACTTCTTCGCCAGTAAAATGGGGATAATAATAGACCCACCTCCCTGGAATGGCTATGAGAATTAAATGAGTTAAAATATCATAGGCATTTTGAACCGTGGTACTGTTTTTATTTGCTTTTTTCACACATCTGTGAGGCGAGTACTCTTGTTTCTCCCATTTTGTGGAAGAGAAAACCACAACTCTGAGAGGGACAGTGACTTTCCTGGATTACGGAGCTGAAAAAGCAATGGCGCCAGGACTGGAAAGCAGATCTGTCTGACTCTTAATTGCCTGCTCTTTCAATCTGCCCCTCTGCTCCCCATTTTGCCCTCCTGGGTTCTGAAATCCTGTTCCAGCAGGAAGCGCTCGCCCCACCTGCCACACTGCGTGGGAGGGACTCCCCGGGGCCAGTCCAGCCAATCAGGACGGCCCACAGGCAAACCAGATGCCAGGGAGCCGGCGTTGCCTCGGTGACCAGGAATGTCGAATGGAGCCCACCCCAGGCTGAGCTTCCCGTCTGGTCCCCATTACCCACCCACCCAGACATGTGTCCAGCTTGCCTGGGGGCGGGCAGGGATGGGGGGGAAGGCCTGGTGGGGAGAGGCGGCCCGAATCTTCTGACCATAGGAGAGCAATAACTGTACTGGCTCAAGAGGACATCAAACTGCCCCATTTGCAGTCCTGGCCTTAAGCCAATATCCCAGGCAGAGGGCAGAGCCAAGAGGGCGGAGAACCTAGGAACACAGCAAAGAGGGAATAAGGGGGCAACTGCAGGGAAGGAGAGGGCTGTGCCGTGAGAATAAGCTGCTCCTCCCTCCTGGAGTGGAAAGAGCAAAGGTTTCTGAGCAGATAGGTCTGGGTTTGATCCCTATAATTTACTGCTGTGTGACCCTGGGCAAGTTGCCTCACTCCTCTGAGCACATTTCCTCATCTATAAAATGGGGTCGTGTGAACCTACTTCGTATGGTCATGGTGAGATAAGGATGACAATCCATGGAAGAGTACACAGGAAATTCAAGTGCTTCCTCCTCCTAAGATAGACACTGCTGAGGCACTGGCTGGGAGGCCAGACACTAACATGATGGCAGGAATGCCTCGGCTCAGGAAGAAATGACATGGGCAGCTGGAAGACCCAGACTTCAACCAGAGCAATAGTGTGGCCTGGATTGTGGAGGGAGTGGCTACAATGACGACAAATAATAACAACAACAACAACTACAATTGCTGACAGTAACAACAACTTTTATGTATGCAATTACTATGTTCCAGGTCCTGTGTATAAGTACTTTTGATGTGTTTTCTGAGTTAACCATCACAGCCACCCCTTGTGACGGATATGGAAGCAGAGGAACAGAGATGTCAAGTAACCAGTTCAGGTTTGCACAGCTGTTGAGAAGATGCACCTGATTCTAATCTAGGTCTCTCTGACTCTTAGGCACATCAGAATCCTTCAGAATGGAGTGGAGTTCTGGGCAAGGGAGCCTGGCTAGGCCAGGTGGGTGTCCCTGCCTGGGATACTCACACAGCGACATTTTAAAACCCCCTCCTAGGTGCCCCAAGCCCTGGTTCTATAGCCAGCCAGCCCTGGGAGTCCTCCTCCTTCTTCCAGGGCTTGGCTCCTGCTCAGCCCAGCTCAGGAGCCAACTCCCAATTGCACAATTAACAATTAGGAACAACTTTTCTTCTCTTCCAAGAGAGGGAAGAGCACAGACCCTGGGTAACAGGGACACAGCCGAGCTTTTGAGGTCTGTCCATGAGGTCTATCCCCAGTCCCTTACCAAACTGGGAAGGTCCCTTCCCTGACCCAGCCCAGCCAGGAAACCAAGAACCAGGAGCCTCATTTTCCTTTCTCATCTGAATCCTACCCCTCCTCCAGGAAGGCTTCCTGACCACCCCAGCCCACAGTTCTCATGCATTCCTCTGACTGACTCTCTGTCTACCCAGTGGGTGCCTGGCCCTCAACATCTCCACAGGATTGTGGATCTCCATCTCACTGTAAACAATTTGCAGACAGGGTGTGCACCTGTTGTGAGACTCAGCACAAAGCAGTTGTTTGATCTATGGTCTACTCAGCTTGGAGAACTTCTATTCACCTTCAAAACCCAGTTCAAATGTCATCTCCCCATGAAGTCCTCCTCCATGTCCTAAACTACCCCTATCTGTGTGTACCTGTAGAGCTTTTCCTGTACCTCTAGTAGAACATGCTCCATTTGCATATAATTAATTACTGCTGCGAGGCCTGCGATATGCCAGGCACTGTGCTAAGATTGTTACACTCATTAATTCTAACAGATGGGGATGACAACACTCAGAGATGTTAGTAAACGCCAGGGCTAGAATTTCAACTCAGATGGGCTCATTTCCCGAGCCTATGATTGTTGTATCAGGCTGCCTCCTTCATGATTTCTCTCTCCCACCTGGCTACACCTGAATCCATCATTCAGTCAACAGGTATTTACTGAGCATCTACTATGCGTCCAATATTCTTCTTGATACTGTTCAAAGCAGCAAACAAAACACACCAACATTCCCATCATTAGGGGTTTTTAATCCTTGGAGTGGGAATCCCCTAAGTCGTTGGCCAATTCTCTCATTCAGGAGTCATGTGATGCTGCAGGTAAACCAGATTCCACTCTCCAGCAAATACACGTACCTTGGAAACTCTCTCCCATGGTCACCTGGTGACATGGACGAGGAAGCCTCTGCAAGCATAGTTTGTAACAGTGAACTACGAGAAACAACTTAAATACCCATCTCTAGCAAAATGGATAGACCATGGTGGATCTATAGGATGCAATACTCTATAACACTGCAGAGAACTGGCCACATCTCAAACACAATGTAAAGCAAGAAAAGCGAACTGCAGAATGAAGCACGTAGCACTGTGAACAATATTATCTATTATTCGGGGAGGCAGAAACATCTAATAAAAGCATACACCAGGCATTCAAGAAAGTGGGTTCTTCTAGAAGAGGGAATGAGATGGGGGACGCCTGAGGAGGGATTCACCTGTATTTGAAATATTTTAATTTTTAAGTTGGATCGTTGGTTCACCAATGTCTGTTTTTACTGAGCACTATGCTTTTTGTATGTCTGGAATATTTTGCTATGCACCAAAAAAGGCACGGGCTGTAGAGTCAGGCAGACCTGGATTTCAAGCCAAGCTGTGCTTTGCTGCTATGGGACCTCAGATGTCTCCTCTGTGAAGGGGGGCTCACAACACCCACCCCTCGAGCTCCCAGGACTCTTTTGAGAATGAAATAAAATCAGGTTTGCAAGGGGCCTGGAGCATAGTAGGTGCTCAACACACAGCAGCTGCTTTTGTTACTGCCGCTGTGAGGAGTCTCCAAAATGAATGGAAAGAGGACGCGGCCCCAATCCACAGGCCTGAGACTAACGGGGGAAAAAAGGGGTTACTCATCCCCAGGAAAAGGGCCAAGCTGGCCCGCGGCGACTCATAGCTGGTGACGCATCTGGGGCTCTGGGGGTTGGGCAATCTTGGTTCCTTGACTGGGATAAATAAAGTCATGGGCCTGCGTTGGCTGGACTCCCTCCACCACCCGCTCCCCCTCTCAAAGCCGTTCTGTTCCTGGCCTTCTCAGGACCCCTCCCAGACCAGCGGCCATGCCAGGCCCCGCTCTGAGCTGGTCAGGAAAGCCAGGCTCCCTGCGTGCCCAACTCTCCTGGGCCTTTCGCAAAAGCACAGTTCCACATTCTCAAAGTAGAGTCTTTGGGTATCCACCAGGTACACAAATAAATCCACTGGAGTGACTCCTGCAGGGCCCTGGCTTCAGCAGCTGTGGCCGAGAGGGCAGGGCCCCGGCATCAGTCTCCTGGTCCAGATGCAGACTCGGGGTGTGACCCCAGCACCCCCAGCCCCAAGGTGGAGCTGACCTGTGAAGAACGCAGACCCCAGACCGCACCTCAAAGGCACTGGGCGGCACGTTCTAGGTGCCAGTCACGGCCACCATTACATTTTAACAATTCCTCCCAGCTTTGAGACAACCCTAATGGACTCAAGGATGAGCACGGGTGAGGGGAAATGCGGGGAGAGGCCAGGACAAGACCTGGGGCAGGAAGTGGGGAGCAGGGGGCCCTCCATGGACTCTGTCACCCGAACCCAATCAAAGAACTGCCCTGATGTCACATGCACAAGAATTTGTTCCAACTTCCCAAGAGCCCAAGGGCATTTCTGGGGGCACAGTCCCCAGAGGGCAGCCACAGGGAATGAGGGTGGCTGAGGGAACAAACGTACCCCATCCCTGCCTTTCCCCACTCTGCTCCACCCCCATTAATGAAGAACATCTTGGGCCCTGAAGTCCATGCTGGTGTGTCTTCTCCAGGGACCTGGGCTCCACATCTGCCTCCGCCACTCACTGAGGGTCTTTCAGGAGCATATCCCTTTTCCAGGCTTCGGTTTCCCCATCTATAAAATGGATGGATGATAGCTAAGGTCTTATCAACTCCTACTATCCCATTTTTTGTAGGACTTTGAACTAGATTTTGCCTGTCTCAGGCCCAACCTCACAGCCTAAGTAATCATAGCCAGCAAAATCCCCTTCCCCAGATGAGAAAGGGGCAACCCCCCTGAGCTCAGTCAGCTTGGCCCTGCAAGAGGGCCAGCCAGATCTGACTCTCAGCCTGGCCAGACCCCACAAGGCCACATGCCAAAAGGTAGCCAAGGGAGGTCATTTACTGCAAGACTACTGGGTGGATGAATCTCAGCGGGAGGGACACTGAACTGGGGTCAGAAGGAAGTTTGCACGGAAATACGGAATCAGCAGAGGGCAAGTTATATCCAAGTTATGCATTCATAAACTTTCCCTTGCAGCGAATTAAATTTTGTGGGCTTTCAATGGAGCTGAGTCCCTGTACAATTCCCAGGGCTGTTTCCTCATTAGCCTAGTAAAAAGAATGAAACAGACCAGGCAGGCATGTTATAAAAAAGAGATAAGATGTGTTAAATGGTCTGGCATATACTTTTTGTGCTGAATGCCGGCTCCAGGCCATCACCAGCCCCTCGTGCCCCTGGCACCGGCTAGGCCCCTGGAGGCACTGGCTGCTGGCTCCCTCCAGCTTGCCTCAGCCCCCCCACTGGGCCAGTGTGCAATCCGGATGTTTACACTGGCAGGTCAGGGCCCCCCTGCCTGCCCCGGCAGGCTGAGTAAACACACACGTTCACACAGCGCCTGCCTTCAGCTTCCGCAGACCCCTCGCCTCCCAGGCTGGCCGTCATTCCGCGGGCGCCTTCAGCCTACTGCAGAGCCTCTGTTTACTAACTCTCCCATGGTTTACACTGGAGGTGTGCTGCGTCCAGCTGACACCTGGCGAGACACCCTGACCCATGACCCTCTCCAGATGACGGGCAGGAGGAGGCAGGGGCAGGCTCTGGCGGTCACGGGCTGCGTGAACTTGGGCAGGTCACCCAATTTTTCGGTGGCTCAATCTCCTGTCTATAAAATGGGGATGACAACAGGCCTACCCCACAGGGGATGGTGATGGTTAAATGAGGGAAAGTGATGACAATGCCGAGCATGGTGCCTGGCTCATGGAAGGTACTGGAGAAAGAAGTTCTAAAAAGCTTCCATAGATATTGCTATTTATTATGGTTTGTCAACCCCCTATCAAAACCATTCCTGCCAACCTTAAAACTTCAGGGCTTTAGTGGAGATTCTACAAAGGTTCTAAGCATTATGATTACTTTCCAGAAACCTACAACCACCAGATGGGTTCCTAGGCCAGAAAAGTCCTGAAATGCGGAGGGGCCAGCCTCTCTAGAACATTAACTAGCTCCATCCCCCTCTCCCGTAGTATCAATAGCCTTTTCCAATGTGAAAAAGTTAGAATGGGTACTGTCCAAATACCTCTAAAGACTAGGAGAAAGATCAACGGAAAAAGGGGAGATATAACAGAGAAGATAGCATTTAACAAATGAGTATGGCTGTTGAATCGTTATGCTGATATTTCTTTTAGTCTGCAGTGTCTTGGAGTAGCCAGAAGGAAAAACCTAATATTGTGGAATTCTAATTCATACCAAACTCTGAAATCTGTTCTATAACTAATGTTGCAGAATTATTAGTTCTATAACTAATTGTTGCAGTTATAAAACTTAGTGTTTTTGTACTGTTATTTTTCACAATAAAAAATAATAAAAATAAAAATAAACCTTTCATTACTGTTTTATGGGTCACTGTGGAGAGTCCGGCCCCAAGAGCACATCCTAAAAATAAATCATAAGAAATTCTTGGCCAGACAGTGCCAAGTACTTTGCATGTATTATCTTAGATATGGTTCATCATTGCCCCGTTTCATATGACGGAAACTGAGGCTCAGAGAGGTCAAGCTGCTTGTATGGGATTACACAGCCCCATTATGTGGAAAAATGAGTGTTTGATCCAGAGTCCCACACTCTTAGCCGCCACACACTTGCCCGCATCCCCATAGGGGCCTCATGTCTTTATCTTCCCTCCCACCTGCCCTCCTTCTGCAGAGGCTTCCTGAGAGGTCCCAGTTGCCCACCCCCAGGGCTGTGCAGGTTCTCGGAGCTGCCAGGAGCCCGGGCATGGCTGAGCACCAGCCTGACCATCGCCTGGGTGGTGACTTGAATGCCACGTCCTTCGCCCACCCTGGGTCAGAGCCTGTAGGAGCCCACAGCTGCTGCGGGGCTTCTGGTGTGGAAAAGGCAGAAGGAAGCAAGTGTGGATTGATATACTCCATGCCAGGCACTGCATGGACATTTCCTCCCAAAATACAATGTGCTATAGGCATTATTACCCCTGTTCTCGAGAGGAGGAAACAGGTTCCCAGAGGTGCGGTCACATGCCCTGGGTCCCCCCCCCAGGGAGTGGCAGAGCTGGGGCCTCAAGCCAAGGCTGCCCTGACTTGAAGGTCACAATCCTGGTGCTGGTCAGGCTGTCGCCGTCTCGAGGAGGAGATAAGACGTGGACACAAACAACCCTAACATAAACCAGAAAGTGATAAGGACCTTCAAGGCAGGCCAGATAATGGACTGGGGACATTTATGGAGGGTTCAGCCTTCCTCGGGAAGTCTTTGTTCGAACAGCACAAAGAGGACTTCCCTCCAGGAGAGTGAGTTCTGGCGACTCCCAGCAGCCAGGCCTAGGAAGGGCCTGCAAGAGCCACAGCCTGGGCGGGCAGGGCTGGCACCGAAAATGCCCTCCCCTGTGTAGCGGCCAGCCTGGGCCTTGGGGTTCAAGTTAGCACCCTTCAACGGGCACCTTCTGGGCCAGTGCCAGGCTTGGCAAGCCACACATTCTATGATTCCATTTTCCTAGCAGTCCTGCCATGCAGGAACTGTTTTCAATGTAGAGCAGGGGAAACTGAGGCTTTGAGAGGAAAGAGGGCTTCCTCAAGATCACACTGCTTGGAAGGGGCAGCTGTGTGGGATCCCTAAGTGTGAATGAAACAGTGCTGTGTCCCTGGCCCCCACCCCTCTGATCTGGTCTGGCCTCCCCCCTCCACTCCATGCTCCTTGACTGCTGCCCCCATGCCCCTACATGGTTCCCATGGGCAGAGGAGGGAACTAAGGCACAGAGGTGCAGGGGTGGGGGTAGAGGATGAGACCAGGAGACATCAGCTCCCACCTAAGCCCGAAGAGCTGCTTCCCTCACTAGGCATTGGGGACAGGTCAGTGCTACCTAACTCTGGCCTCCTAACTGATGCTTCTCCTCCCACGACTCTGGGCACCCTGTGGGGAACCTGACAACCTTTCTCCCAGCAGAAGCCTAGGGACGCTGCATGGTTGCCATGGAAACACCAGAGGATGTTGTAAGGGCAAGAGACTGTGGTCAGCCCTTCTCACCTGGCCAGTGCAAAGAGCAGGCTGGGGGCACAAGTCAGGCTGCACCAGGGCCCTTCTTCCCATGGGCCCCGCCCCCAGGCTGTAGGCAGTGCCACTGCTGGCATCGGGCACGGTATGCCAGGGAGGTGGTATTATTTGCACCCCAGGAGTTGGAAGTTGGCCTAAATGCCTAGCCAGGTAAGGAGAAAGACCCAGAGACAAGAAAGAAGAGTCAGAGTAAAGACAGTCAGAAGGACAGCAAGAGAACAGAGTTGGAAGGATAAGGGGTTCAGATTTAGAAAACATTACCTGAGTCTGGCATCAGGCTTATACATTTTTCCCACGAGTTTTACACCTGATCCTCTAAACTGCTCTGACCCACAAAAGATAAATGTAATTCCAATCTGGAAGAGAAACTGAGGCTGGGGGTAGGGAGTGATGGGACCAGCCCAAGGGCACAAAGTCAGGAGTGATGGAGGGAGAGAAAAGAGGTCAGGGACAGGGAATCCAGACAGACACGACAAAGGGGTCTGGGAGAAGGGACGGTGCCAGACCCAAGTCAAGGCTCCCAGGGCCCTGAGTCACCTCCCTACCTTCAACCACAGGTTAGTGGCTCCTTTGCCACCCCCCAGTCAATGGGGCTCATCCCCGTCCTTTCAACCATCATGCAGGGTAAGAAGAGCACTGCTCTGAGAGTCCCAAGTTCACGTTCCTTCCCAATGCTCACGTGCTGGGTTACCTTGGGCAAGGTGTTTAATCTCTCCGACCATCGACTTCTCATCTGTAAAATGGTCTAATGATAGTACCTGTATCTGATAGGGTTAGAGATTATTTAGGTAAAGTACTTAGCCTACACTGGGTCCTTGACAATATTAGCTGGTATTAACGTTAATTTATTCATATTTTTATAATCAGAGGGTCTCAGTCAGGAGCAGTTCTGCTCCCTATGATGTTTTTGTATATATGTGGAAGCATTTTTGGTAGTCAAGTGACCGGGCAGTACCAGCATGTAGTCCTGGGACCATAGCTGTTCACTTACTACAATGGTGGGTCAAGCCTGTAAAACATAAAAATGGTCTCTCAAAATGTCAACAGCACCTGCATTAAGAAGGTCAAAAGATCCTCCAAGGGTCCTTGACCTCCAAGTTCAACAAGAGAGTGTTGTGAGGTGGGTCTCCAGGTCAGTAAGACTTGCTTTCAATCCATCTCTGCCACCAACAAGCTATGGGACCTTGGGGTCATCACGTCACCTTCCTGGGCCTCAGTTTCTTCATCTGTATAAAGGGAGTACTGATTCGTGCCCCACATTGTTTGAATGTGTGATGAATTCAGAGCATTCAAGCAGGACACTCAGCGGCATCGGCCATCGCCATCACAGAGCAGGACTAATGGTGCTCCAAGGGTAAGAGGGCCGGCGGGCGGGGCTCCTGAGTTAGCAGAACAGCCCTTCTACACCAGGACCCATTAAGGCCTGGCGTGGGCCAAGGCAAGCAGCTGCATTCCTGTGGCTCCCTGCTCCCTGCTGAGCTCAGGGCCCTAGCCATTGGGGCCCTCGCAGCTGGCAGGTCAGAGCATGGGCAGGTGTGGAGGACAGGTCTGCGTTGGGAGAGACAGCTGGGCACTGCCCTTCCTCCCAGGGCAAGGGCCAGCGGTGGCCAGCAGGGACCCAGTCTGGGTTTCTGAGGTGGGAGGGAAGAGAAGGACCATCAACCAGAGGCTGAACCTGGCAGCTGGGGCTTGTTCTCTCTCTGCTAGCTTGCAGCTGAGGAAGGGTGGCGTCAGAGGGAAAGAGGAAATGCATCATTAATCAGGCATCTCACTACAAACCCATAATGCTTAAGGTGCTTTACTCCCCTTATTTTATTTTCTCCATACAACTGAGCAAGGTAGGTGGTCCTGTCCCCATTTTACAGATGAGATTGACCCTCAGGCAGGTTAAGTGACTTGTCCAAGATCACTCAGGTAGGAAATGATGAAGACTCTCTCTGAACTATTTTCTCTCCTTCCTTTCCTCACCCCCCTAGTCCACATTTTTTCTAAATTAAAAAAAAAAAAATTTATTAATAAAATCAATCAACATACAAATGAACATTCTTTTTTCTTTTTTCATCACGTAGTTGTATATTCATCATCATGATCATTTCTTAGAACATTTGCATCAATTCAGAAAGAGAAATAAAAAGAAAACAAAAAAATTCATACATACCATACCCCTTACCCCACCCTTCCATTGATCACTAGCATTTCAATCTACTAAATTTATTTTAACATTTGTTCCCCCTATTATTTATTTATTTTTAATCCATGTTTTACTTGCCTGTTGATAAGGTAGATAAAAGGAGCATCAGACACCAGGTTTTCACAATCACACAGTCACACGGCAAAAGCTATATTGTTATACAATCATCTTTAAGAAACATCCTAGCCCCCGTTTTTAAACCCCGTTCAATAACCTTCTATTACTCCAGGAAAAAGATAAAACTCTTGACTGGGTCTACAGGGCCCTGGGATCTGGCTCTGCTTCCCTATCTGACCTCATTTCACAACATGCCCCCCCTCCCTCCCCACCCACTCGCTCCAGCAACTGCTTTTCTTTTATTCCTTTGCCTTCCCTTGCACAACCAGGGCTTCTGCACGAGCTGTTTTCTGTGCCTAGGACACTCTTCACTTTCCACCTATTTCTACCTAGCTGGCAATGCCTCTCTTTCAGATCCCAGCTGGTGTCATATCCTCAGGACAGTTTTCTCTCTGGCCTGGCTAGGCCTAATCCCCCATTACAGGCACTAGACTTTTGTCACTGCTGCAATCTCACGTTTGTTTGTGATTATTTGATAAAGAGCCTTCTTACCGCCATATCCCCCTCCCACTGATTAACTGGTATTGATAAAGCTGACACTAAGTGCCAGGCACTGTCCAAGGTACTGCAGAGGCAGTGGAGAACAAACCAGATAAGGTCTCAACTCTCACGGAGTTTGTGTTCTGATGGCAGGAAAACAAAAAGGGCACAGCACCTTCCAAGGGCTGGAGGTGGGAGGTGAGAGTAAGCAGCACTAGAGGAAATGTCGTTCTGCTTGGCTGAATCAGGGAGGACAGCGGAGAATGGCTAGAGATGAAGTTGGACAAATAGGCAAGGTCTAGACCACGAAACACCTTAGAATTCAAATGGAGGAGGTTAACTTGATCCCCAGGTAATGGGAGCCATGGGAAGGTTTTAAAGAGTGGCATGACGAGACATGTGCTTCAGAGAGATGGCTGAGGCTGCAGCAAGGAGGGAAAGCTGGAGGGGCAAGGCTGGAGGTGGGGAGGCTGGGGGCAGAGCAGGCCTTGCCTGAACCCAGGCCAGAGGGATGGCCTGATCAAGGCCAGCAGGGTGCGGGTGGAAAGAAGTGAAAGGATTTAAGTTTGGGAGCAGGCAGCAAAATCAACAGAACTTGGTGCAGGACTTGGAGGGGTGGGGAGTCGTTCAGGTGATGCCCCAATTTCTATTTGGGCAACTGTGTCCAGTGATGCAGGGTGGGCAGGTGTGTGAGGTGGAGGGGTGGGTCCAGAAGTGCCCTGCACCAAGGTATGGTAGCAGCAGGGGAAAGAGGGGGACAGACTGAGTCCAGGGCAAAGAAAGCGAGATGAGCAAAACCAGTTTAAAGGACAGTCTACAAATGACCTGTCAGAACTCCTCAAAACTGCCAAGGTGCTGAAAAGTAAGGAACATCTGAGAAACCGTCATAGACCAGGGGGGATTAAAGAAACATAATGACCTCATGCATTGTGAAGCCTGGATGGGATCCTGGGACAGAGAAAGGACATTAGTGGAGATACTGGTGAAATCCAACTAGTCTGGAGTTTAGATTATAGTAATGTACGGATGCTGACTCTTTAGTTTTGATAAACATGTCATGGCCTACGGGAACCAGGAGAGGGATATAAGGGAACCCTGTGTCATCTCTGCAACTTTTCTGTAAACTTAAAGTTATTCCAAAATTAAATGTTTATCTAAAAGGAAACAACCCATGTTGCAGGACTCCCAGTCCCAGCGGCCAATTCTCCTGAGAAACAGAAAAGGGGAGGTCAGGAAGAGGCGGCAATGTGCATGGACCTAGGACAGAGTGGAAAGCAGGCATGTTTGCTGAAATCCCCAGGTCTTGGGGCTCAAAGTTTGGGTCATTTCAGAAAATACTGCTGCTCACACTTTTCCCCAGCACCTCGAGGGCAGAGGAGAGAGACCCCCTGCGAGGTTTGAGGACACAGCTAAAAGCCTTTCCTGAAGTCTCATTTTTCCAATTTTAACCATTCATGCCAATTCTGCATTCTGCTCTGAAATAGTATCTTTTTGTTTTATGATAATGTAGCCCACGGTGTTCCCCAGAGCATGTTCCTGCAATGGTTTGAAAAGACCAAATATAAAAATTAAGCATGAAATCTCAATAGTGGACAAGCTGACCCCAGGAGAGTGGGGACAAGAAAGGACAGAGACCTACAGGAATAGCACAGTTGGAGAGAAAGAGAGGAAGCAGGGAAGGGAACCAAGAGGTGCATGGCTCCTACAAGGAGCCGACACTGTGCTAGGTGCTTGCATTCATTCATTCATTCATTCATTTTTATTCATTCCTTTTACAAATATTTGTGTGCCTGCTCTTGCCAGCACTTTTGCACGTGGATATAACAGGAAATAAAACAGCCAAAAATTGGGTGCACTGGTGGTTCAGTGGTTAGAATGCCTGCCTATCATGCAAGAGACCTGTGTTTGATTCCCAGACCATGCACCCCACCCTACCCCCCCCAAAAAAAAACAGCCCCAAATCATTGCCTTTACTGAACTTAAATGCAAAAGGGCAGGGAAAATAAGTAAAATAAATAAAGTAAAACATAGAATATATCAAGTTAGATTGTGGTAAGTGCTAAGGAGAAAAACCAAGCAGAGAAGGGGGACAGAATATGGGAGGGGGATACAATTTGAAATAGGGTGGCCAGGGAAAGCCTGCTTGAGAAGGTGTCATTGAGCCAAGACAAAGGAAATGAGGCTGCTCTGCAGATGTTTTCTTGTTTATTTTTCACAACTGTGGGTGGTAATAATTCCCCCCACCCTGTTTCATTTGTTTTACAGAGGGGGAATATGAGTCTCAAAGGGGTAAAAGGGTTTGCTTAAGGTCACCCAGAAAATAACTGGAAGGAGAGCATAAGACCAAACTCTGGCCCACCAGCTCCTCTCCAGACCAGATAATTAGGAGCCTCCCTAACAATCCTTCCCAGGCCCCAACAGACATCACTAAGCGATCACACCTCTCTCCCTTGTTCAAGTCCAGTCACCAAATCCTCAGAACTGACAGAACTAATCAAGAGGGTTTGGTACAAGCTCATTGGAAGTGGTTGAAAAGAAGACAGTGGGGTACTTAGGAGAAGAAGATGGGGGGGTGGGGCATTTTGAAGTAATGAAGAGTTCTTTGGTACCTGCTCCTCTGTATATACCTTCTTAACTTGATCAGGTAGGTGATCAGGTTTAAGAGAGATACGGGGTAGAATGGATTGTCCTGAGGGCAGAGGGCAGGGGCAGGGGCAGTGTTGGTTGTGGACAGTCCCCAAGGGAAGAGAGCATCCATCAGTGGGGGATTGATGGCCACCCCCTCCACACCCCCAGTACAGATCTGTCCAGGTGGACCCCAAATGCTGTTAGAGCTGTGGTTTATTGATTTAAAGGGGTCTGGCTGCCATAGCCAACAGTCTCCCTAGAATGCACCCCTCTGTGGCTGGAGTGTTCCTTATAGCTGAGAAGCAAGTTTGGAGGAGGCCCCTCGAGAGGGGATCTTCCCACCTCCGCCTCTTCCCCTCTTCTTCCCCCATAAAGAGAAACACAGCAGGGATGAAGAAATGACACTTTCCCCAGAGAGGGCCAGGACTGTACTGAGTCAGGCCAGAGAAGCCCGCAGGTCGCTAATCTGTCTCCCTGCTCGGCTGAGATGGCGCTGGGCACCCGGAAGGCAGAGGACAAATGGAGGCGGGGCAGCGGGGGCGGTGGAGGCGCGCACCCAACGCAATGCCAACCTCATATGCGTCACTGGGTGTCACCCAGCTCTGTTCAAATGGAATCTGATGGAGAAGAAAAGTTCCCCTGGACTTTCCCGAATGAGCTTTGTTGTTGAGTCACTGTCACCTGGGGACAGCAAGAAAATGCATAAATCACCGAAGAAGAAAAGAATGGTCCCCAGGCAACAATCCCTTCGGGGGAGGGCCCCAGGATCACCAATGGAAATGTGCTCCTAGTCACTTTGTTCTGGCTTTGCTCTCTAAAGAAGCACAGTGCCAGACAGGGCGCTAGCACCGGCTGCAAAGCACAAGTTTGTATATTCAATTTTGTTTCTCCATTGAGTGACGTTAAACATGCAAAGGATGTGTGCCGAGTGGCAATATGAACAGTTAACTGGCCCCAGGAATGTCAACCTGGGACATGAGGCGTCTTCTCCTTCCCACCCCTGTTTCTATTTCAGACCTGGGGGTATACTCCCTCCCTCCATTCATCTTTCCCTGAGCAACTGTGAGGGCAGGGATACCCAGGGGAGGGAAACAGTCCCAATTAAAAGGTTTGTATGCCAAAAAAAAATAATAATAAAAATTTAAAACAAAAATAAAAAAGGTTTGCATGCCTGGAGGACAGAAAAGTACCAACTCCTCGTTTAGCTGGGCACTTGCTTCCAGCTCCCTGGTACCTCCCAAAGGGTACCACCTCCTTCCCCTCCAGAGAGAGACTCCCAGGTGGGCCTCCAACCTCCTTCTTAGCCTCCTTTACTGGCCTCTCTTTTTCTGCAGCCTAGGGCCTTTCGGAGCCATAAGTACTTCTACTCTCAATCCTGAACTTGGATGTTCCACACGGGTCTGCAAAAAAGTGAAGACTCTGGAGCCAGCCAGCATCCTGGCTCTGCTGCTTCCAAGCTGGGTGGCCCTGGCCGAGTCACCCCACCTCGCCAAGCCTGAGCCTCCTCATCTGCCAAATGGAGAGACAATGGACTTGTCTCTTCAGAGCTGATTCAGGGTGAAATGAGTCAATGCACATATGTTGCCTAGCACAGGTCCTGGATCAAAGTTAATTCTCAATAAATTGTGTCTCCTACCTCCTGCTTGATGGAGCAGACACGTAACTGGTAAGAAAGCAACGAGAACAGGTGACATGAGGAGCTATACAAAATTAGGGGCCCTGGGCACTGTCTCCAAGGAGATGTTGACCTCTATGAAGCCGCTATTGGCTTTTTCACCAACCTACCTCTTCCTTCCAAGCATGCTTTTCCCACCAGTGCCACAAGCTCCCTACTGTGGGGAGGGGACCTTCTTGACCTGCCTGAACTTGCCTCACTCTGTCACAACAGGATATCAGGACCAGGGGGCTGAGATCACAGCTTTGAGTGTTTTTCCTGCCCCCTCTCAGCTTTGTCCTTCTTCCATCCAATGTTCTGAGCCAAAATCGCTGCTTCCCAGGCTTGGATGCCACACAGCAAGCTGCTTCCGAGCAAAAATATCCATGTGGGGGAGGGTGGGGCAGGGCCACAAAACAGGGGCGGGGGTGGGGAGGCTGAGGCAGGAGAAAGAGAACACATTTCTTGAGCAATTATTATGTGGCCACGTGAGAAGAGCCCAGTCCGGGGGGGGGGGGGGGGGTGGATAGAGAACCCTGGGAGATGGTGTGTGTGTGGTGGGGCAAGGGGTGGTGGTGGCTGGGTGGGGACCAAGCCCCCAGAGAGAGATCAGACCCACACTCAGGGTTCAGTGGCAATTCCTAGGGAGAAGAAGGGGCCTAAGGAGAGAATGAGCCCCAGAACCTGATAGAAAAAAGGTGACCTGAACCCCAAAGAGAGACCCAAGGGCTAAGGAAAATGGGTGCTCAGATGCAGTGGGGATGAGATACACACTGGGAAGAGGGGTACAGCTGTCCTAGATCCTAGGAGGGGGTGCTTTAGACCAGGGTGGGGAGATGGGGAGAGGCCTGCAGAGCTTAGAATTCATTAATTGAATATCTCAGAGGCCTTATTTGCTGGGCAGGGTTAAGTGAGGAAGAAACAGGAAATCTTAAAATGGCAGCCAACAATTTCCAGTTCAAGAGGTTTGGAGGAGAGTCTCTCCCTACTTCTGGGGAGGCTGTCCACTGGGCAGAGACCAGGCTCAGGCTTTGGCCCCCATGTCTCCTTTCCAGAGAGCTGCTCAAACAGGAACCTTTGCCCAGGCAGGGGGCGTCTCCCCAGACCCTTTGAAGACCTCCCCCACTCGGGGACTGTCTGTGCACAGGGGCTCAAGTCCCTGCCCCCTGCCCCTCTCTCCCCGCCAGCCCAGTTTCTGTGGAACTTGGTCAGGGTTCCGTGGGGCAGGGCTCTTGGTGCAGAGGTCACAGGGAAAGAATCTGGAGGTCAGAGAGCCACCCCTCCCCCTTAGATGCTTCAAAGACAGAACTTCTGCAAAGCATCCCTCTCCCCTAGAGCTGCCAGACCGTGGTGGGGGATGGAGAACAATTGGGGGGGTGGGGGTGGAGCGGCGCAACAACCAGAAAACCTGGAAGAGGGAGTCTGCAAAGCAGCTGCCAGGAATCGGGGGGGCCACACGTCAGAGTTTTCCCTGGAAGGCACCGGGACGGGAGGCTCCTGGCCTGGCGTCTGGGCCTTGCTGCCGACAAGCTGTGTGTCACCGGCAGCCCATGCCACCCTCCTGGGCCTCTGGGTTCTCATTGGCCCAGGAAATGGGCTGAATACCCCCCACCCCCCACCAATCATGGAGTCCTGTCAACTCCGTCCCCCGAATGTCTCTGTCCGCCTCTCCCTTGTCCCCACCCCCCACCCCCCACCACCTCTGCCTTGGTTCTGGTCCCCAACCCCAAGTCCATCTCCATTCACCAGCCAGAGTGAGTGTATTAAAAGGCAAACGGGATCCTGTTACTTCCTGCTGACATCTCTTCCAGGGCCGGGTGAACCCTCCACCCTGCCAGGTATAAATTTTTGCCTTTCCTTCCTTTGTGGGCTTGATTAAATGGGGTGTGTTCTAGTTTGCTAGCTGCCGGAAAGCAATATACCAGAAACGGAATGGCTTTTTAAAAGGGGAATTTAATACGTTGCTAGTTTACAGTTCTAAGACCGAGAAAATGGCTCAGTTAAAGCAAGTCTATAGCAACGTCCAATCTAAGCCATCCAGGGAAAGATACCTTGGTTCAAGAAGGCCGATGAAGTTCAGGGTTTCTCCCTCAAGTGAGAAGGCACATGGTGAACAGGGTCAGGGTTTCTCTCTCATCTATAAAGGCGTGTGGTGAACACAGCATCATCTGTTAGCTTTCTCTCTTGGCTTCCTGTTTCATGAAGCTCCCAGGAGGCGTTTTCCTTCTTCATCTCCAAAGCGCTGGCTGATGGACTCTCTGCTTCGTGGTGCTGCAGCATTCTCTACTCTTTCTGAGTCTCTCGTTCTCCAAAATGTTTCCTCTTTTATAGGATTCCAGTAAACCAATAGACCCACCCAAATGTGTGGAGACACATCTCCCCTGATCCATCTTAACAACCACTCTTGATTGGGTTACATCTCCAGGGAGATGATCTAATTACATACAGTATTGAATAGAGATTATTCTGCCTTTATGAAATGGGATTTTGATTA
The DNA here is from genome assembly GCF_023851605.1 of Tamandua tetradactyla. NCBI lineage: Eukaryota > Metazoa > Chordata > Mammalia > Pilosa > Myrmecophagidae > Tamandua > Tamandua tetradactyla. Next base: position 205,019,997 of record NC_135328.1, on the reverse strand, counting down.
AAACATGACTTTTCAAGGATACATACATCCTTTCAAACCACCCAGGGTGTTTGTTGTAGAAGTAAATAAAGCCTAAAGTTTATTGATTTGAAAACACGGACACACACACACATATACACTCTCTCTCCCTGTCTCTTTCTCGTGTGGCTTCCCAGTGCTCTTGCACTGAAGTCTGAATCTCTTGCCGCGGTTTCCCTGGCCCTGAGGTGTCCGGCCCCTAGTCACCCCTCTAGGCTCACCTTGGGTCACTTTGTCCCCTACTCTCTCCTGCAGCCAAACTGAACATACTATAGGTCACCTGCCTCAGGGCCTTTGCACATGCTGCTCCATTGGCCTAGACTCTTTGGCCAAGGACACTTAACCCATCCGTGAGGTCTCTGTTCAAATGCTACTTCCTCAGGGACACTTTCCTTGTCCTTGCTCTCCCTCCAGCTCCTGCCTGGGGTGGGCTGCTCTGACATAAGCTTACAGAGCAACCTGCTCACGATCAGAGATTGGTGCAATTGCCCAAGACCACATCTGTTGGTTCACCATTCTATAACTCATGCCTGGCATGGAGTGGGTGCTCAATAAATGCTAATGATCATGAATTGTCCCGTATTTACCTGCAGCAGTGGCTGGCAGAGCAAGATTCCATGCTTCTGGGAATATGTGTGTGGGGGTGGCACTAAGGAAGCAGTATGGCAAAGTGGGAAGAACACAGGCCATGGGAGCTAACCCTGGATCTGCCACTTTGGCTTTGGGCAAATTACCTAACCTCTTTCTGAGCCTCCGTTGCCTCATTCAGTTGATTTAAAGATTAAATTAATGCTTTAGATATGCTGGTTAAAAATCTCTTCACTACGGCTGACAGAAATCTCTTTCAAGATTCTCTACCTTCCTTTGCATTGATTTTTCCCACCAAGTGACTTCCTGGTTGCTGAAATTACAAAATAAAAAGCCAGGGACAGTGCTGGACCCAGAGCAGATATGCAATGAATCAGGATTTCCAGAATGTGCTCTGCAGTCCACCCCAGAAAGCTTATTGGCAATGTAGGTTCCTGAACATCATCCTGGGCTTACTGAATTAGAATCTCTGGATTGGGGCAGTGAAATCTGCATTTGGAACCAGCATCCCTGGTGATTCTTACACCCACACTCAATTTTAAGAAATGCTGTAATCTTCACGGTCTTGCTGTTGTTAACACTACCTATTGTTGTTTCCTGGGTGCCCTGAGGACAAGTGCTGGAGTTTCCCAGACCAGGGGTGTCTTAGTTTGCCAGGGCTGCTATGACAGATACCACACAGGGGCTGGATTGAACAACAGGAACGCATTGTCTATATTTTGGAAGGTAGAAGTCCAATGTCAAGGATTCAACAGGGCTTGTTTTCTCCCAGAGTCTGCAGGGTCTGGCACATGGCTACCCTCTGTCACATGCCTTGCTCTCTCTCCTGCTGTCTGCTCCTCTGGTTTCTGCCAACTTCTGATTGCACATCAATTTCCTCTGCTTGTAAGCACTTCAGTCACACAGATTAAGACCCATCCTGGTCCAATCTGGCCATCCCAACAGGATCGTTCATGATCCTACTCACAATGAGTCCACATCTTTACTAGTAACGACATCTTCCAAGGTCCTGTTTACAAACAGGTTCATGCCCATCAGATCAGGGGTTAGGATGTGAAGATGCCTTTTTGGGGGACATGATTCAAATCCTCAACAAGGGGTAACAGCACCTGTCACCAGAAAGGCACATCATGCCTATAACCAACAGTATTTTTGCCAATGCCTTAAAAAGAAGAGTTGGGCCTTGAAGTCAGACAGATCGAAGTATGCATTCCAGACCCTCTACTCACTCACTTGCTTAGCTGTGTGTTACCTTGAACACGTGGCTCAACTTCTCTGAGTCTGCTTCCTCATACGTAAATGGCAACAGTAACTATCTGCTGTGTCTGTTGGGATCCTTTGAGGAAGTGTCTTATGAAATGCAACAGGCATGTGGTCTGACAATTTTTATGTGCTCAAGGAAAACAGGTGAAAAACCAAACAGGAAACCACTTGTCTCCTCCACGGTGCCTCTTCTGCTGTCACAGGTGCGCTGAGGGTGGGGTGGGGCGGGGGGGGGAATCTGATCGTTCTTCTCAGGACACCATAAGTCCTGGCCATATAGAGAGGGTGAAGATACCCCCTGCAGGGTTGGTCAATCAAAACACTCTTACGGAAGGGGCAGAGTGCAGGGTTTACATGGAACAGAAATAGGGACTAGGTGGGATATGGCTGGACAGGTGCCCAGGGCTTGCACCAAGTGACTTAAGACCCTGAGAACAGTGTTTTCCACAGCTAGGCCATGCAAAGCGGCAGAGCTAAGCACATCACGGTGGTTGGAAACACAGATTTTGGAGACAGACTGTGCAGGTTTAAGTCTTAGTTCTGCCATGACTTGGTTCTGACTGGTGGGCAAACACCTATTCATCCTTTAAGACCCAAATCAAATTATCAACTCCACAGACCAAATTAATCACTCCTTCCTCTGTGGCTTCAAAGGCCCCTGCCCACACACTTAAAATACTATTTGGCAATTTCTCTGCTAACCAGTCTACCTCTCCCACAGCTCTTGGGAATTCTTGAGGACAGAGACACACTCTTATGTGGCAGAGAAGACACACTCATCAATTCGAAGTCCAAGTTTTTCAGTCTTCTGACTTTCCATCCTCTCCCTGCCAAATGCCTGCTATTCTCATCCCTGTTTCTCTTGCTGATACAGGCTCTTTATTTTCTAGGGTTTGGACTTTCAGACTCTCTTTCCTGAAGGTTTCCATCTGCTCATCCCAGAGTTGATGCTTAAAGAAGCTGCACAGAAAAAAATGACTACTCCCCTCTTCTAGCTGCAAAGGACTCCCAGGGACAGTGAAGTGCTCAGAGTCCATAAGATTGCCTGGTGAAAGGATCATGGGGAAGGGTCAATTATACAGAAAGCACTACTGCATAGCAGTCAAGAATTTGGAGTCAGGAGGCAGACTGCCCAGGTTCAAATCTCGCTCAGCCACTTATGGCTGATTGACATCTGTCAAGATAGAAATCTTACCTCTCTGTACCCTTACCATCTTCACGGTCTTTCTGTTGTTAACACTACCTACTGTTGTTTCCTGGGAGCCCTGATTACAAGTGCTGGGGTTTTCTGGACCAGGGGTGTCTTAGTTTGCCAAGGCTGCTATGACAGATGCCACACAATGGGCTGGATTGAACTCTGTACCTCAGTTTCACGACCTATAAAATGGGGATAATGATAATAAATGCCTCATAGAGCTGACATGAGGATTAAGGAAATACGTGACACAGAACATCTGGCACTGTGCCTGGCACACAGCCACAAATGCGACCATTATTGTTACATTGTAGCTGAGACTGGTACACACCACCCGCAGGAAAGAAAACAAGGATCACCGAAGAAAGCCCGGATGTAGCCAGAAGTTACTATGACATCACCCTCAAGGAATTTCAAGTTCCAGCCCCCTGCCGATCCCTTTCTCATTGTATCAGAGTGACGTCCCCGCCTCATTTCCCCTGCGGACTGGGAGCTTGCTCAGGGCAGCCCTGTTTTGGCACCCCCCTCCCCACCCCACTCGCAGCACAGCACCACGATGCACAGTAGGGCCAAGGGAAATACCTGCCCAATAAACAAGCCCACACTGTGGCCTCAGACCTTGACCAAGGCCTGAGCGGTGGCCATGAGAAGGTGAGAAGCTGCTGAAAATTAGGATCAGCACAGCAAGACTGCGCCTGCAAGATCAACAAGTCAGGTACTGCGCTCCACCCCCCACGCCTCGGTCCACCTGAAATCACCCTCTGCTGATGAGGACAGGCTAGCCAGCAAAGCTGACGGGGAAGCCAGGATCCAGCGGGGGCGAAGCAGGGACATGGCCCTGCCGCCTACCAGTAAATGATTTCAGTTACCCGGGGACGGTAACTGCAGTTCAGTTTGCATCTTACAGAAAAGTGACAGAAGAGATTCAGCCCCACTCCCCTGACTCCTCAGACTGTGCTCGGTGCCGGGAAACAGGGGGAACAAGGCGACAGAGCAGACATGGGTGCTGCTCTTGCGGAGCCTAGAGTCAAGTTCTCCAGCTGCAGGAATGAGCCACAGGGACATCAGAGGGATTTTTATAGACAAGAAAAAGGAGAAAAGGTGCAGGAAAGACCCTCCTATCCCAGCCTGTTAACAAACAATGTGCAGCCACTCACTGCTCTGTTGCAGCCCCATCTTGGTCTGATTGCTCCACAGTTAGAGTAAGGTCTGGGCTGGCAGTCAGGGGGGGCTTCAAGTCAGGCCTTGCTATTTCCTTCCGTCAAAGGAGTACATTAGCCTATACTGATCGATGAGGTTCTTTTTAGCTTCTCGGTCCTATGATCCTGTTGGAAATCATACTTCCATCCTTGGAAATAGGCAAGAACGCTAGGCAAGGTTTGCCCTGATGGCCTCGCTCTCCATTCAACAGGCCACTTTCCCTTCAGTCCGCTTCGTTTCAGGGCACAGGCTGACAGGCTGGGTCTTCCCGGGGAAGCCCGTCTCCTTGGTGAAGGAACTCTGCACAGCAAATCCCCGGAGACTCCAGAACTCTTCCAATTCCACCCCTACCAGGAGAGCAAACGTTTGACACTTGAAGGCACAAGGGCCTTGCTGGGTACAGGGAATACAGAGATGAAAAGTCAGGGGCTCTGCTAGTAATTAAAAAGCTGGCATTTATTAGGTGCTTACTGGATGGCAGTGTATTCGTCTACTAATGCCGTCAGAAAGTAATATACCAGAAATGGAACGACTTTTAAAAAGGGAATTTAATAAGTTACAAGTTTACAGTTCTAGTGTCGAGAAAATGTCCAAACTAAGGCACCAACAAGAGGCTTCCTTCACTCAAGAAAGGCTGATGCTGTCTGGACCACCTCTGTCAGCTGGAAAGGTATGTGGCTGGCATCTGCTGGTCCCTTGCTCCTGGGTTCCACTGCTTTCAGCTTTTGTTTCCTGTGTGGGTTCCTCACTTGGCATCTGTGGGCCTTCACTTCACAACTCTGAGACACAGCTATGGGTTCTGGCTTCTTCAGGATCTCATGGACAGGCACATGGCGATGACTGTGAGCTCTGCATCTCCAGACGCCTGGGTCTCACGCTGGCTCTGTCAGCTCTGAAGCAACTGTTCTCCAAGCACCTGTATCTCTTCTGCGCTTTCTCCAAAAATGTTTCCTCTTTTAAAGGACTCCAGTATAAGCGAATCAAGACCCACCTGAGTGGGTGGGGTCGCATTTTCATCTAACCAAAAGGCCATACCCCCAATTAGGTGTGCCACATCTTCAAGGAGATAATCACATCTAAAAGTCACACCCACAACTGGGAGCGCTACATCTCTGTAGAGATAATCTAATCAAAAGGGTTTCCACCCTAGAATACTGAGTCAGGATTAAAGGACATGGCTTCAATGCAGAGATCCCCAACAATGAACACCTGGCAGATACGGGATTCAAACTCAAGTTGACTCCATGGCCCATGCTCTTACCCTCTGCACACTATGCGTGGGCTCATGGTAGGATCCCCTGCAGAGTGGGGAGTTTTCCATCTTGGCCTCTCCCTTCCCCCTGCCCCCCAAGGGTCTTCTCAGGTTTTAAGGGCTGGTTAAAAGGCCTCCCTACCATAATGGAGAAGTAAAAATGAGGTGGTCCACCAGAAATTTCATCATCTCCTCAGCTGAGGTGCATTCATCAGAACAGGAAACAGGATAATGACAGCTGGCACCCAGCCATTCTTTCCAGCTTTTTACAGGCTTTGAATGACAGAATCAGAGGAATAGTAACGTGAATCATAACGGCTCCCATTTGTAGGGCACCTGTTCTGTGCACTGTCCTAGCTTTACAGGAATCATCTCATCAGTCTTCACCACAACACTGTGAAGTACGTGTTACCATCACCCCATTCCACAGAGGAGAAAACCAAGGCTCAGAGAAGGGAAGGCACTTCCCTCGAGGTCACACACACAAAGGACGAAGTGGCAGAGCTGGGACTAGAGCCCTTGTCTGTCTGGCTCTAAACCCCATGCCTTAACCAGGGAAAGAGTACTGGATGAAGACTCTGGAGTTTGGGGTCTATGCCCTGCCTCTAACATGCTGTGTGACCTCAGGCAAATCTCTTTCCCTTTCTGAGCCTTTGTCTTCACACTAGGGAGTTGGTCTGGATGACTCCAAGTCCCTCTTCCACCCCCACTGTGTGGCTCTGTGAACTCCCGTGCTCTCCCTTCCCTCCCCGGCCTGAATGTGGAATAACCACCCACTCACCTCATGGGCAGGCAAAGACGCAGCGCCACCTTCCTGTAGCCACCTCCTGCCCCAGACCAGCTGAGGACACCCAGGAACCACAAGGTCACAGGATTTCCTCGAGCCTGGCTGTGGGAGAGGAACCCAGAAGCTAGTCCCAGGGCAGAGGGCGGGGGCACGCCCCTGCAGCCATCACTTCCTCCACCCTCCCTTCTCGGCAGGGTGTGTGGAAGCAGGGAAGGCAGTCTTGGGCTGGGTGCCCTCCTGGCACTCTTTCCTGGTACCCTGGTTTTGGAGTGGTAGGAAGTGGTCACTTCGGGAGAATCCCAAGCTCACCCTGGAAAGATGAGCTCAAGCAGACATTTCAAAGACAGATCTGTCTGGCAGAAAAGGCAACTGTTACCCATGAAACTCTGCTGCCGTGGTCATTTCACGGCATCTAGGATGCCCCGTCTACTGTCTCCTCCATCCTCTGAAGTAGCTCCTAAAATCCTGTACAAACCCTGTGGAAACATAAGCCTCCTCACCCGCAGGAGCGGGTGACTGTCCTGAACGTACCTCTTACCTGACACCAGCAACCTCCTCTGAACTGGCCTCCCTGCCTCACTTCTGCCCCCTTCAGCCCATGCTCCACATAGCAGCCAGGACCTTTCTAAACAAACGAGATGGAGGCATTGCCTTACGTGGGTGCTCCCAGGACTTTGCAGCACTCAGAATAAAATGCAAACCTCCCTCCATGCCCGAGAAGGCCGCCATGACCTGGCCCCTCTGTGCGCCCACTTTTCTGGCTTCTTCCTACTCCTCTCCCCTTGCTCCTTCTGCCCCAACACACAGGTCTTCTTGCCATCCTCCACATGCCAAACTCCCCATCTCTGTCTCAGGCCTGCCACACTTGCTGTTCCTTCTGCTTGGAACTCCTTTTGCCCATATCTTTGCCCAGCTGCCACTCCATGTCTGTCAGGTCAGGTCAGGTGTCACCTCCTTCTCTGGCCACCCACCTAGAGCAGCACCACATGACCCTTTTTCTTTCTTCTCTCCGAAATGGATCTCTCTGTTTGGTCTGTCAGAGTATTTAGTCTCTGTCTCTCTTCCCTAGAATGTAGCTCCTTACAGGCAGGTTCATTTCTGTTCCTGCAATAAGAGAGGACCTCATTTGGTCCTTCCAACCCTGCAGATGAAATGCTGGAGCTCAGAGACACGGAGTGACCTGCCCAAGGCGCAGAGACAGGAAGGAGAAAGAGTCAGACCCAGGTCTGCCAGATCCAAGGCTACATCCACCAACTGTCCGTTGGTGAGGCTCTGGGGGTCTTGCCCAGGGAGAAGCAACTCACAACAAGGCCCTATAGGGAGGATATGAAGAACTAAGCGGCTACCTGCTTCTTGAATGGTTCTTCCATGGAGCTATGGGGCAGCTGGGACCTGCCAGTGGGGCAGACAAGACTGCTCCAGATTGGTGGTGGAGTAGTCTCACAGCCAACAGGAACAAGTGGCTCTCAATTTGAGGACAGCACCAGAAACTGATGAACTGGGGGAACCCAGTGTTTTGTAGAAGAGGAAACTGAGGGTCAGGGAGGAGAAGGGACTCTCCTGAAGCCACACAGCCAATCACGAGATAGAGCCCCGTGGCCTGAGGTCTCCATGGCCAAGACCCCTGCCCTCGTCCTGAGGACACTAGGTGGGGTCCAAAGCCCAGGGTCTTGGCAGAGTGCCAGTCCCAAACTGCCAGGCCCTGGGGGCAAGGGCAGGGCCAACAGAGCAGACGTGAAGCATTAAGGCAAAGAAAGGGCTCAAATTTCTTCCTTCTCTCAAAAAACATTCACGGAGAGTCCACTCCATGACAGGCTTTGGGCACATCAGCAAAGGGGTGAACCATACACTCTAAAAATGGAACCACCACCATGGAGAACGGTGAGGCAGTGTCTGTGAAAGGTAAACACACAGTGACTCTCTAACACAGCAATTCCTCTCCTGGGTGCATGCCCAAGAGAAATGAGCGCTTCAGGCCACAAAGACACGTGCACGAGAATGTCACAGCAGCTCCGACTGACCAAAGCCCCAAGTGGGAATCAACCCAAACGTCCATCCACAGGCTTCTACATGCACATCCCTACAATGGAATACATTATTCAACCTAAAAAGAGGCCTATACTGATACAGGCAACACTGTGGATGAACCTCAAACACTGTCAATGCTGACTGAAGGGAACCAGACCGAAAAGACTGTGACTCCAACACCAGGCAAAACCAGAGCGAAAGCATGTCAGTGATCACTTATGCAGGGGGCTGGTGGAAGGGAACCTATGGAGCTTTCTGGGGAGGTGGAAACCTCTGTTTTCAGCTGGGTGGTGGTTACACAAGTATGTATGCTTGTAAAAACTGAGCTCCACCAGGTGTGTGCATCACCACAATTTTTTTTAAATTATTTTATTTTTTTAAATACCAAAAAACACCAAACAAACGCAAACATTCCTATTTTTATCATTCCGTTCTACATATATAATCAGTAACTCACAATATCATCACACAGTCGCATATTCATCGTCATGATCATTTCTTGGAACATTTGCTCTATTCAGAAAAAGAAATAAAATGAAAACAGAAAAAAAATTTATACATACCATACCTCTTACCCCTCCCTTTCATTGATCACTAGCATTTCAAACTAAATCTATTTTAACATTTGTTCCCTCTATTATTTATTTTTATTCCATATGTTCTACTCGTCTGTTGACAAGGTAGATAAAAGGAGCATCAGACACAAGGTTTTCACAATCACACAGTCACATTGTGAAAGCTATATCATTACACAATCATCTTCAAGAAACATGGCTACTGGAACACAGCTCTACATTTTCAGGCAGTTCCCTCCAGCCTCTCCATTACATCTTGAATAACAAAGTGATATCTACTTAATGCATAAGAATAACCTCCAAGAGAACCTCTCAACTCTGGAATCTCCCAGTCATTGACACTTTGTCTCATTTCACTCTTCCCCTTTTTGGTCGAGAAGGTTTTCTCAATCCTTTGATGCTGAGTCTCAGCTCATTCTAGGATTTCTGTCCCACGTTGCCAGGAAGGTCCACACCCCTGGGAGTCATGTCCCACACAGACAGGGGAAGGGTGGTGAATTTGCTTGTTGTATCACCACAATTTTTAAAAATGCACAATCTCTGTTCCTCGGATGCCAGGACTAGCAGTACCAGGACTGGCATCCAAGTGGCATTACAATAACAGTCATGACAACAATGGCAGCTGATTTCAATTGAGCCCCAACATGTGCCAGTACTGAGCAGGATTCTTTCATAACAGCACTTGATTGAATCCTTCCAGCTACTGTACAAAATAAGCCCCCATATCTCTATATCAGAGATGCGGGAAATACAGCTCAGAGAGGTGACATGAGTGCCCAAAGTAGCACAGCATAAAGTGACCAAGACAGGATTTAACCTCAGCCCATCAGTCTCCAAGGTTGACTTCTGCCGCACCGGCAGCTCCTGTCCCCCTGCCGACCCCCCAACACTGCCTGCAAGGGCTTGGCATCTCACGATTGCTAGTCTCTATTCCACAGCCCCTCCTCTCCAGGGCTGGAAGGACACCTCATGTGCGTACTGAGCTTGGAGCTTCTGCGAAAGAGTTGCTTAGGAAATGCGTCCTTCCTCTGCCTCCTGCCCCTCCGCCCTCCCTCTGCCCTCTCACTGCCACACATCTCTGAGGTCATTTTGGCCCTGGGCCTCCGCCCAATAAAAAGGAACTCCAAAAGCCTGGGCAGCTATAAGGGGAGGGGGGTTGTGTTGTTAACTAAGGGGCTTTCTCAACCCCCAGGCTCCACCAACCTGGCCTGTGGCCCCAGAGTCCTAGGACGACTCGAGGTTAGAGTCCCCACCCTTGGCTCCAGTTCCCTGGTGATGCAACCCAGTATCTGAATTCAGAGAATCATAAAATGGTTAGCTGGAATAACAACCGTCACCACCACCATTTATTACGTTCTCGCCCCATGCCAAGAGCCATGCCAAGTGCATTGCAGGCATCACCGCATTAATCCTCACCAAAGACCCTCCAAAGCAGGTACCACCATGATCCCCGTTGCCATGACAAAGAACGCAGCTCACAGTGGCTCTCACCGCAAGGAAGTGGTGGAGCTGGGATTCTAACCTGGGTTTGCCCGACTTCGGGTCCATGCCCTGGACCCCGGGCTCATGCATGCAATCCTTCACGGCATTGTAGAAAACGGCCCCTGAGTCAGGCTGTTCCAGCTATGTCATTTCACAGATGGGAAAACTGAGGCACCAGGAAGGAAGAGTGTCTTATTCAGGGTCACATGAGAAGTTAGTGGCAGAGGCCATGTGTTGGACTGGTTCCCACACTTGGCCTTGCCCTCGATGACCGGTCACAGATGCAGAGCAGGCCACGTGCCTCAGGACAGGCAACTCGAAGGCGACAGGCTGGGAGCTGGGAGGTTCTGGTTGCAGGCAGAGGTAAATATTGACATGACTATGTTTACACTGTAACCCTACTCCGCCTGCCTGCCACCTTTCCCAGCCAAGGAGGCAAAGGAATGCGTGGGAGGAGGATGGTGGAGAGGAGGCTTCTGGGCCAGGGCATTTGGTCAGAAGCCTGAAACAACTCCAGTTTGAGGGCCACTGTAGCCCTGGCCTGGGTCCCCCAGGAAATGTGAAGCAGGGAGGGGCTAGCACCTATGCCAGGGACGCCGAGTCTGGGCTGGGAGTCACAGACCCGGTTTCAAATCCCAGCTTGGCCACTAGCTAGCAGCAGAACCCAAGAACAGTCAATGAAAGGGAAGAAAGAGCTTTACCAACTGTAAAGTACTCTGAGGGTATGATGGCAAAGTCCATTTCCAGTCAGCTCCCAACGCCTCTGGCCACTGCCTAACAGAACCAGCCCCAGCTCCGGGGGTTTCCCCAGGAAGGCAGAGTCTCTGCTAAATCCAAGTAGCAGCTTGGGACCTGAGGCCAGAGGTCAGGAGGCCACTGCTCAGATCCAGCCCTTAATTCCCCAAGTGACCTTTGAGCCTCAGCTTTCTCAACTCTAAGATGGGGATAACTCTACTGCCTGGAGTAGGTGTGACTACCAACATTTCAGGGCCAGGCCTATGGAGAGGCTCATGAAAGCTTCCTTTTGCCCCTGAGCCTTCCTGCCTGTAGAACAGGGGAGTAGAATTAGATGGTTCCTAATCCCCTTTTAACCCAAGTACTCTGTGGTCTTAAGAAGACCCAATAGCCAGGCCCAGCTCCCTGGCTCCAGGCCCCGAAGAGACCAGGTCCCTCATTCGATTTCCTGAATGTGCTCCAGAAACTTGCTCTTCTGTTTACACCTGGAGCCTTTAGGGGAGGGATGGGGCACCCTGAGGCCTGTCAGAGGCTAAGACAGGCCTGTGGGTTTCCTGGCCACTCCTACCCTCCGGGCACTATACCTAACTCCCAGCACCACCGAGAGCAGGGATCAGATTAATTGTTCATTGAATTGTGCTCCCCAAACTGCAAGCTCTTTAAGGTCCAGGAGAGTATTTAGTCCTTTTTCTCTCTCTAAAGCGTGGCACCTAGGAAGCACTCAACTAACTGTTGCCACAAGAGTTCAAACACCACGTCTTCTGGGGAAGCCTTCCCCAGGTTGACTCTTGAGCAGGCACCCCAGGCCAATACTTATCATCTTCTACCTCCTTTCTGAGCCTACTGGGAAATTGTCCTTTCTTCTCTATTAGATCAAAATTCCTTGAGGGCAGGAAGGTCAAAGTGTCAGGTCTGCATCCTGCAGGGAAGGGGCGCTGTGGAACCTCTGGGGCCCACAGCCTCCTCTTCTCATCATTGCCCACTCCAGGTGGTGGGACGGGGGCGTGGGGGAGGAGAGGGGGGCAGTGAACAGTGTCCAGACCACTAATGTCTCTCACTGGTCCACACCAATAACCTCCTGTTTTGTGGCCTTGTCTCACCCCTCTGACCCATTTTCCACAAAGCAGCCTGTGTGATCATTTCAAAACACAAATCCAGCCGTGTCACTCCTCCACTCTAAACTCCTGAGTGGCTCCCCACTGCCCTTAGGATCAAGTCCCAAATCCTTAACATGACCCCACCATGTGTGGACCCACCCCTGCCCACAGCCCAAGCATCATCCTCTGCACCTCCAGATGAACTAACTCGAACGCAGCCTGTCCTCTCCTGTCTTGCACATCCTGCTCCCTCTGCCCAGAATGCCCCTCCCTGTCCCATACATTCTTCAGGCTTCAGTTTTAATGTCACGTCCCCAGGGAGCCTTTTCCGATCTCCAGGTGAGGCGCTTCTATCTGTTCCCACAGCACCCTGCGTGTCTCCTTGGTGACAGTAACTGCAATCACAATTTCCTGCTCTGCGTCTGCCTGCCTGACTGAGGAAGGGGAACTGTCGGTTTCATTCATGCAGACAAAGTCCCATCATCTCGCACTGTACCAGACAGACTTGCCTGGTGAATGAAGGAATGAATGAAGCACTATGACCACAGCAGGTGCTTACCTAATCAACTGAAAAGAAAAAAATGAGCAGAAACACAAAACATTGCAGACCTTTGCTAATGGTCCCTTTCTCACTCTAGACATCAAGGTGTGGACTTTAGACTCTCAGGTTATGTCTTAACTAATGCCCAAGACCTTTTGCTGAGCCACCCTGCAGCCTCTAACTCCTCAAACCCCAGCCCTACCCTGCCAGGGCCTGGTCTCAGGGATTCTGTCTAGGAAACAATGTGTTCATGCTTTACCAAAAGGCAGCAACGTCCCTATTTACCAAAAACCCTAGCAGTGAAAGGAAACGTGAGTAACCCGGTTACCAGCAGGGCCACTGGCTGCCCAGGGAGAGTGCGCTGTGCTCGGGAACGCCAGACAGGCCGGCCCAGGAGGCACCCAGGCTGGCCTCTCATCATCAAACCATAACGCGCTCCCTCCCGCTATTAATAGCTTGCAAGGCATTTCTATATCCACTGTATTCTCACGGAATCCTGAGAAACGAGGCAAATCTGCCCGGTTTGGTAGGAAAGGAGATGCAGAGACGGGGTGTGGTTGAAGCCACGTCAAACAACAAGTTGTTGGCACATCAGGGATTGAAGCGTAGCCCTGAACTCTGTCCCCAGCTCGACCACTGTACAGGAAAGACGATTCCCAGCCCATGGCCGTGGTCTTCAGCTCAGTCTCTAGTTTAGAATGTAAAGGAACATTCTCAAGGCACCACAGGAGCAGACTGGGAATGCTGGCTTGGCCATTCCTCACCTCCCCACCTACACCTGTCAGCGTGGTTAACCTTCCAAACACCCAGGAGGGTTGTGCCTGTGCTGGCACTGCCTTGCTGTGTGACTACCTTTACCTCTCTGTGCTGCTGCTGGGTGGTTTGAGGATAACCAGAGACAGGAGGTACAAAAAGCCTCCCCTCAGAACCGTCATCCCATAGGCTGTGCAGGGGCCCCACCTGCAGCCTTTAGAACAGCTCTGACTCCCTGCCAAGGGGTTAGAGACCTGCGTGGGGGAGCTGGGACCACTGGGGAGAATCAGAGGCGACAATAGGAAACAGCCCAAATGTTCTCCAAAGAAGCCCAGTTAGGAACCCAGGGGACAGGAGAAACTTGGCCTAGCTAGGAGAGAATGCATGTTTTGTTAAAACCCACGGACCAAGCAATGCGAGGAATGAACACTTTAGCAGTCCTGAATCACCTTCTCAGGAATAACAGCACAGGAATGAGTGTTTAGGGGAAACCAAAATGACAGAGGCACAGGAGGCCGGGCGCCAGCCTTCACCCCACCCACGCGTGGTGGTTCAACAGTCAACAGTGGATTTCCCAACTCCTCGGCCCACGTTAAGCCTTTGATTAATTTGGCCCAGCCACTTCCCTTGCCTCCTCTCCTTCTTCCCAGCTCTCTCATTCCCCACTGTGGCCTCTCGAAGATCATTTCCTGTGCTCTCCCACCTCTGGTCCTCTGCTCAAATGGGTCCCTCCACCTGGAATGTTCCTTCAAATTCTGATGCCACTGGCCCAACGAAGCCTGCACATGGCATGATATCTCTAGCTCCCCCAAGGACGTGCCACGTAGCCTGAGAATCAGTGTAGATATTTATGGACTGGTGGGCATTCCCTTAACACTGAGTTTATGTTGGTTTCATCTTTTCTTTCCTAGCATAGGCTTGGCATATATTAAGTGTTCAGTAAATCTCTGTTGGGTGATGAACAAATTAATGGTTCTCTAAGTATAACCGTCCCCATCCTCTCCTTACAACATGATAAACTTTAATCCTTCTTTCAGACTAGCAGTAAGTTAGAGGTCAGGGAGAACTTCCTGACTTGAGTAAAAGAAGAGAAACTAAGCTATATTCGAGCAAAGCATCCTCACTTGTGTTATCTCACTGAATCTACACGACGTAGGGACTATAATCTCATTTACAGATGAGGAAACTGACACTCGGAGGTGACGGTGCACCTTGACCAAAGTCCCTGTAGGCAAGTGGCAGAGCTGCGATTGAAATCCAAAAGTGCTTGATGCCAAAGCCTGGGGTTTGCCTGTCAGGCTGGGGGCTTCTCGGTTTGAAAGGCTCTGAAAAGTATCACCAAGGCTGGGTAGTCACCTCTCCCTCTCTTTGGTGGTTTTTAAGAAGAAAAACTGAGCAACCTAGTTTAGGGTGGGCTTGGGAGAAGAGTAGCAAATGACGTGACCTCAAATTCTTACCCTCTTTTATTGCTAATAATCTGGGACCTTAAACCAAGTGGCAGTCCACAGGTAGTAAGCTACCTGCCACTGAAACTGTCAAGCAGAACATTCCAGAGAAGATTCCTGCCTGAGGAGATAGATTGGATATAAAATCGTCTCTAAGCACCTTCAGTATAGAACTAAGCCATAATTCCAGTACCACTGACTCTGGTGAGGTAAAGGGTAGGTTAACAAAGGAGGCAGATACTTGTGGGTTGAAAAGAAGTAAGGGACCCAGAAGAGGAAAAGGATGTTGTCAGAGGACCCCAGCTCTGGGCAGAGCAGGAGATGGCTCTGGGGAGTCACTGGGGAACTCTTCAGGTCTACAGAGGATCTCCTCCTTCCCCTACCTGGAACCCCTGAGGTTTCGGAGCGTCGTCACAGAGAAGAGGAAGTGGCTGTGAGCCTGAGAGCAGCAGCCACCATCACTGCCTTCCTGGTTATACCCTCTTGAGGCTCTACAGGACATACTGTTAGCATCTCACAGGGCACAGAGCAGGACTAGAAGAGAGAATCTGAGGGGCTTGTCCATGAAGAAGGAAGCCAAAGAGAACTAGGTGTCCGCTGCCCCCATGATGGAGATGTGATCACCAAGGCCTGGAGAGGTGACTGAAGGGCCCGAGCTCTCCAGCTCCAGAGACACCCCCCACACCCTCCCCGGGGCAGCCCTCAGCAAGCCCATCTTGAACTGTATGGATTTCTTTACTGGGATACCAGCTCAGAGACCAACCCCAACCCCCCACCCCATGAAATCGCTCTTTCAGGCAACCTTCTCCCAGTGTACCTGCCCATTCCAAACAGCATTCAGTCTCCTTGACCCCTTTCTCTAAGGACCCTATATCATTACTGGGAGATGCTGGGAAGCCAGAGTGGCCCCTGGGCTCCCATCCGGCTGCCCAACGACCCCTTCCCCCCAATCCCTTTAGGACACACAGAGAACAGCAGTCCCGGAGTGCACATCCTAAAGGCACTCTAAATGCACTCAGCCCGGCCACCCACGAAGCCGCTAGCCGGTCCTCAGCCTCACACCAACCTCAGCATCCCGGGACGCTCAGGTCCGACTGGATCCAGCCGCTTGGGAATCGAGCCCCAATTCCGATCTGGACGCAGCCCGATTGCCCAGTATTCTCAAACGCGGTCGGGTGCAGGGACTTCCGAACACCCCAAATAAGGCACACCAATTGCCCCCAAAAGAGCCCTCCCCAGCCGTCCAAACCTGCTGGGTCTAGCTGCCCAGAACCCAGCTGGGCGCAGCAGCCCCGGACGGAATCGAGCGCCGCGCCGCGCCGCCCCGCGAGCCGAGCCCCCGCCCGCCGCCCCCCGACTCCACGCCTTCCGAGACCCCGTGGGGCCGCCTCTGCTGCCGGGGCCCAGCCCCCTGCGAGCCGCGTGGGCCCGGGTCCCGCCCGCGGGGCCGCTGCCCGGGACTGTTGCGGCTGGAGCTGACCCGACCGCGGCACTCACCATGGCGCCCGTGCTCCACTCCGCACCAGCCGGAGCCCCGACCGCGGGTCTCGGCTCCCGAGCGCGCTCCTCGCCGGGCGCGCCTGGCTGGTCCCGGCGGCGCGCTCGGCTCCCCGCGGGCAAGCGCGCGGCTCCAGCGCCGAATCCAGGGAGGGTGGGGTGGGAGGCGGGATTCACCAAAGAGCCAATGACAGGGCCCGAGAGCCCGGGCTGGGGTCGCGCAGCCAATCAGACCCGGAGACCGGACTTCCCCCGCCCTGCGGGTTCCTTAACTCTAAGCGCGCCGGAAGCTAGAGGTCCCGGCTATGTGGGGACCTACCTCAGAGAGCCCGCGGGGGCTGGGACCTTTTGCGGGGTCCAGACCTCTCAGGACCGGCAGAAGCCGGGAGAGCAGCTCTGCTGTGACCGGTGCGGGACCCTGAAAGCCTCGGCGACTTCTGTCTCCTGCCAGGCTCCTGCACCGAGTGTGTATGTGTGTGTGTGTGTGTGTGTGCGCGCGCGCGTGTGTGTAGGTGGGGAAGGAGAGGGGGAGACAGAAAGGCGGGGCGGGGGTGGATTCCGAGCGCCTGTGCGTTTCTGTTTGAAGGAAAAACAAATTGACTATATTTGGGGTTTGATACTGCACGCGTCCGTGTGTGTGTGTAAAAGAGGGAGAGGAGCGAGAGGAGGGGGTGGGAGGGAAGCAGAGAAGGAATGGTGACTCTCGGTGCCTGTGTGTTTGTATATCCAGGAGAGATGGTCTCTACTTCTGTGTTATGTAAGTGCATGAATGAGGGAGGAAGGAACGCAAAAAGTGTGTGTCTGATCTGTCCTGCTGTGCTTGCATGCTAACCTAGTACGAAGAGACTTTTTGTCCCTGCTGTAAACACGTAGATACTAAATCCCTGTGGTTTTTGAGTTGTAGTGTATGTGTATGCACAGACCTGTCTGTGATTTGGTAAAAAAATGTGTGTTTGTACACTCCACCCAGTTTGTGAGAAGAGAGATGGGAGAAACACTGTGTATGAGGTGAAAGTGTGTTTTGGTTGTGTGATTCTGTAATCATCTATGTTTGTTTTGTGTTGAGAAAGAGAAACTGTAATTGGTAGGGTGATGGTTGTATGTTCAGGAAAGACAAAGACATCGTGGAGGAGGTAGAGTTTGGGCTTTGAAGAGGCCAGAAGGAAAGACCTGGGAATCTAATTGCCTGACAGCCTTGAGAGGTGGGGGGTGGTGGGAGAACTGGCTGGGGACAAGGTGGCTTCTGGGGCACCTACTGCCAGGAGAGGGAATGGGAGCAGCTGAGCAACCCCTGTTCAGGAGCTGGATGAGAGTAACTGGACATGCTGGGGAGAGAGATCTCGGGGCACAGAGCCGGATTCCAAGTGGGCAGGTCTGAGAAGGCAGAGAGAGGGGTCTGTGGAAATAACCCTCCCCCCTCCATTCAGCGGCACACTGAATTCCTCAGTGTGGAGGGAAGGACACAGGAAGGAGGGTCACTTGCCCAAAGTCACATAGTTGGGAAGCAGGGTGGACAGAGGGAGGCTGGACCGTGGCCTAAAGGTAAAGCCTTAATCCACACCTGCTCTCTGGAGGATGGGTGGCATACCGTCAGCTGCCACCAGCCTGGCCTGCTTTCAGATTCCTGAAATATCTTCCTGGGAATACTACCCTCATTCCTGGAGGGATATTCTGAGATCCAGGCAGACAAGGAAATGGAACCCCGTGGTCCTGGCTCTCCACTTACCACCATGTGATTGGGGAAAGGAAGGGCTCCCTTCCCCTCTCTAAACCTCAGTTTTTGCCTCTATAATACAAGGTTCATAATTCCAGTCCACCTCATCCTATTGATGAGTTAAGGTACATGCAGACACCTTGTGAGCCACAAACCACAATGAAAACATTATCACTCCACTTATATAAAGCTAAAAAATAAGCAAAACTAATCTGTGCTGTTAAAGTCAGGCAAGTGTTGGGTGAGCCACAGTGGCTTAGCAGGCAGAGTTCTCGCCTCCATGCTGGAGACCCGGGTTCGATTCCCAGTGCAAAAAAAAAAAAAGGCAGGCAGGTGTTACCTTTGCAGAGGGAAGAGGGTACCAGAGGGGCTTCTGGATGCTGGTAAGGCTGTATCTTGAAAGGGCTGAGAACAGGGGTGTGTTCAGTTTGTGAAAAATTGTCAAACAGTCTCCTTAAGGCTCTGTGTTTTCATGTATATGTTATACTCCAACAATAAGTTCTGAAAGGAAAAAAGAAAGTTTAGGTATCATAATCACATTTTATTCACTCCCACAGTGAGCATTCTGGAAGGCTCTATCAGCAAGGCAGGAGCTGAGCTGGGTGTTGGTGATACGTCGGTGAATAAGATGTGGTCCTTGCTGTAGGATGAAAAAGGAGAAGAATGGTTGTGTCTTTCTCACCTTTGAAAGGGGGGTGCTGGGAAGGAGAGGAGCTTGTCCAAAGCCACTCACTGGGCTGGCAGCACCACCAAGACTAGAACCTAGGTTTCCCAACTTTGTGGCTGAGTCTTTCCATTGCACCAGGCTGCCCCTGGAGAGGAAGCTTCTTTGGGACCCTGAGAGCTCACCTCCTTCAAACAGCGTCTGGGAACAACCGAAGTTTGCTGAGCAGAGACCATACTTAGTTCACAACTACACCCCACAGAGACCCTTGGTATATGGTAATGGTTAGTACTAGGATAGGTCTTCCTCTGTCATCATCTTGCACAGAATAGATGCTTGGGCAGGTCTGGTACATAGGCAGTACCCAATGGATCCTTATTTTTTGGGTGATATTTTTGGACAAAGATACTGATGCCACATGCCAGGCCACATAGAGGCTGGAGAATCTGGGCAGTCCACAAGCATACAAACTGCATAAAGAATGGGACTTATTTTAAATGAGTTTTTAAATTTTGTTGTCTTCCATAACAGAACTGGAACTAGTCTAGAATTCCTGGCAAGGTCGCCAAGCTTTCAGACTGTTCAGTCCCCATCCCCCACCACAGGCACTTGTCCAAGAGGATTTAGTCATGAAGGCACCAGAAGTCCATTAGGAGGCTGGGGGGCAGGCAAGGGCAGGGTACTCCAGGCTCAGACCCTGCAGGCCATGGTAGAGCAGGTTTCGAGCAGAGCTTGTCCAACCCAGTTAGACTATTTCTTGGAATCATCCAATCCTGGGGAGGGCTCGCCAGAAATCTCCCCTTCTCTCCCCTGCCCTAGGCTCCTGGTGTGGGCTAGGGATTTGGATACCCTAGTCCAATCCCTCAGCTTCTCCTTGGGCCACCAGCTACTCCGAATCAATTGGGCAGTTTGCATTTCTGTGAGGAATGGAGATCCATTAAGTCCTGACCTATTTATCTAGCACCTACTATGTGCCAGGCACCACACCCAGTGCTTTGTATGATTTAAATAAATAAAAGAACAAGGAAATATATTTTGTATACTCATCACTGCTTTTGCCTCACTCTTTTTTCTTCACAATTTTCTCTTTGCCTTGTTTTCCTTACTTAATAAAACATTAATTAAATCTCTCTTTTTCCTGATTTCAAATGTAAGACATTTGAGATCTGTTCATTGTAGAATAAACTTACACAGTGTAGAACTGAATGCAATAGGAGGAAATGGCCCCCGTAATCCTACTCTCCAGATATAACCACTACAAAATCTGATTCTGCATTTAGCTGTATTACCATGTGTTCATTTTTTTAGAGGAAAAAAAATATTGACCTGTTCATAGCCTCCCTTACTCCCTGTCTTCTTTAAGAAAGGGAATTTTGGGGTGGGCCATGGTGGCTCAACAGGTAGTGTTCTCGCCTGCCATGCCAGAGACCCAGGTTCGATTCCTGGTGCCTGCTCATGCAAAGAAAAAAAAAGAGAAAAGAAATTTTGTAGCTCAGGTAGCTTCAGCAGGGTCTTTGTGTGGATCTGAATAAAGGACAGAGGTAGAGTAGATGGAAGAAACGTGCTACAAGAGAAGGTCAAAAGTTATAGGCTAAAAAAGATGGGAAGAGGCTGGAGCAGGAGCTTTGAGAGGGAGCTTGAAACAACCAGATATTTTGGTTTGCTAAAGCTGACAAAATTCAATATACCAGAAATGGACTGGCTTTTAACTATGGAGATTTATTAGCTTACAAATTTACAGTTCTAAGGCCATGAAAAATGTCCAATTTAAGGCATCAACAGCATGTTACCTGGTCTCTGAAGACTGGTTACCAGCAAGCTGGCCTCTTCTATCAAATAACAAGGCACACGGTGACATCTGCTGGTCCTTCTCTCCTGGGTTTCATTGCTTCTAGTTTCTGGCTTCGGTGGTTTCGTTTCTCAGCTTCTCTGGGTTTCTCTTTGCTTCTCTGTCTCTTAGTTTCTCTGTTTCCTTCTGTAGGGCTTTTATCTGTCTTTTAGGTTTTTATAAAGGACTTGGTAAAAGGATTAAGACCCACCTTGAATGAAATAACCTAATCAAAAGGTCCCACCTACAATCGTTCTACATCACAGGAATGGATTAAAAGAACATGATCTTCTCTGGAGTACATAGAGCTTCAAACCATCGCACCATAAAACAGATCGGAGCAGCTGTTGCACTCTGTGAGATCTGAATAGAGAGAGGGAGAAAAAGAGGGAGGAAGGGAAAGAAGGAGCAAGAGAGAAGGAAGGATGGGGAATTTCAGGAAGGTTTTTCGAGAATAGGAACGAAATCCTTTTAACATTTTCAAAAGAATTGGATTCATATTTAAATTGCTTTTCAATACTTTTATAAAACTTTTATTTTGTGATCATTTCAAACTTACAGGACAGTTGCAAAATAATACAAACATAAAAGAGAGGCCTCTTTTGCCTTTTTATTTCTTTGCTCTGTATATATGTTATACTATACAATAAAAAAGTTACAAAAAATATACATAAAGAACAAAAGATAGACATATAGACCAAAGAAGATTTGTGAATGGCCAAAAAGTGCATTTAAAGATATGCAATATCATTAGTCATCAGTGAAATGTACATTAAAATTACAATGAGATACCACTACATACCCACTAAAATAGCTAAATTTTTTTCATTCTTTTTTTTTATTTTTTATTTTTTTATTAACGGAAAGAAAAAAAAAAAGAAATTAACACAACATTTAGAAATCATTCTACATATGCACTCAGTAATTCTTAACATCATCACATAGATGCATGATCATTGTTTCTTAGTACATTTGTATCGGTTTAGAGGAACTAGCAACACAACAGAAAAAAGATATAAAATGTTAATATAAAGAAAAGAAATAAAAGTAGTAGTAATAGTAAAAAACAACAACAACAAACAAACCAACAAGCAAACAAAAACAAAAAAAACCCTATAGCTCAGATGCAGCTTCATTCAGTATTTTAACATGATTACTTTACAATTAGGTATTATTGTGCTGTCCATTTTTGAGTTTTTGTATCTAGTCCTGTTGCACAGTCTGTATCCCTTCACCTTCAATTACCCATTGTCTTACCCTGTTTCTAACTCCTGCTGAACTCTGTTACCAATGACCTATTTCAAGTTTATTCTCGAATGTCCGTTCACATCAGTGGGACCATACAGTATTTGTCCTTTAGTTTTTGGCTGGATTCACTCAGCATAATATTCTCTAGGTCCATCCATGTTATTACATGGTTCATAAGTTTATCCTGTCTTAAAGCTGCATAATATTCCATCGTATGTATATACCACAGTTTGTTTAGCCACTCTTCTGTTGATGGAGATTTTGGCTGTTTCCATCTCTTTGCAATTGTAAATAACGCTGCTATAAACATTGGTGTGCAAATGTCCGTTTGAGTCTTTGCCCTTAAGTCCTTTGAGTAGATACCTAGCAATGGTATTGCTGGGTCGTATGGCAATTTTATATTCAGCTTTTTGAGGAACCGCCAAACTGCCTTCCACAGTGGTTGCACCCTTTGACATTCCCACCAACAGTGGATAAGTGTGCCTCTTTCTCCGCATCCTCTCCAGCACTTGTCATTTTCTGTTTTGTTGATAATGGCCATTCTGGTGGGTGTGAGATGATATCTCATTGTGGTTTTGATTTGCATTTCTCTAATGGCCAGGGACATTGAGCATCTCTTCATGTGCCTCTTGGCCATCCGTATTTCTTCTTCTGGTAGGTGTCTGTTTAAGTCTTTTTCCCATTTTGTAATTGGGTTGGCTGTCTTTTTGTTGTTGAGTTGAATAATCTCTTTATAAATTCTGGATACTAGACCTTTATCTGATATGTCGTTTCCAAATATTGTCTCCCATTGTGTAGGCTGTCTTTCTACTTTCTTGATGAAGTTCTCTGATGCACAAAAGTGTTTAATTTTGAGGAGCTCCCATTTATTTATTTCCTTCTTCAGTGTTCTTGCTTTAGGTTTAAGGTCCATAAAACCACCTCCAGTTGTAAGATCCATAAGATATCTCCCAACATTTTCCTCTATCTGTTTTATGGTCTTAGACCTAATGTTTAGATCTTTGATCCATTTTGAGTTAACTTTTGTATAGGGTGTGAGAGATGGGTCTTTTTTCATTCTTTTGCATATGGATATCCAGTTCTCTAGGCACCGTTTATTGAAGAGGCTGCTCTGTCCCAGGTGAGTTGGCTTGACTGCCTTATCAAAGATCAAATGTCCATAGATGAGAGGGTCTATATCTGAGCACTCTATTCGATTCCATTGGTCGATATATCTATCTTTATGCCAATACCATGCTGTTTTGACCACTGTGGCTTCATAATATGCCTTAAAGTCAGGCAGCACGAGACCTCCAGCTTCGTTTTTTTTCCTCAAGATGTTTTTAGCAATTCGGGGCACCCTGCCCTTCCAGATAAATTTGCTTATTGGTTTTTCTATTTCTGAAAAATAAGTTGTTGGGATTTTGATTGGTATTGCATTGAATCTGTAAATCAATTTAGGTAGGATTGACATCTTAACTATATTTAGTCTTCCAATCCATGAACACGGTATGCCCTTCCATCTATTTAGGTCTTCTGTGATTTCTTTTAACAGTTTTTTGTAGTTTTCTTTATATAGGTTTTTTGTCTCTTTGGTTAAATTTATTCCTAGGTATTTTATTCTTTTAGTTGCAATTGTAAATGGGATTCGTTTCTTGATTTCCGCCTCAGCTTGTTCATTACTAGTGTATAGAAAAGCTACCGATTTTTGAATGTTGATCTTGTAGCCTGCTACTTTGCTGTACTCATTTATTAGCTCTAGTAATTTTGTTGTGGATTTTTCTGGGTTTTCTACATATAGTATCATATCGTCTGCAAACAGTGATAGTTTTACTTCTTCCTTTCCAATTTTGATGCCTTGTATTTCTTTTTCTTGCCTAATTGCTCTGGCTAGAACTTCCAACACAATGTTGAATAATAGTGGTGATAGTGGACATCCTTGTCTTGTTCCTGATCTTAGGGGGAAAGTTTTCAATTTTTCCCCATTGAGGATGATATTAGCTGTGGGTTTTTCATATATTCCCTCTATCATTTTAAGGAAGTTCCCTTGTATTCCTATCTTTTGAAGTGTTTTCAGCAGGAAAGGATGTTGAATCTTGTCGAATGCCTTCTCTGCATCAATTGAGATGATCATGTGATTTTTCTGCTTTGATTTGTTGATATGGTGTATTACATTAATTGATTTTCTTATGTTGAACCATCCTTGCATACCTGGGATGAATCCTACTTGGTCATGATGTATAATTCTTTTAATGTGTTGTTGGATACGATTTGCTAGAATTTTATTGAGGATTTTTGCATCTGTATTCATTAGAGAGATTGGTCTGTAGTTTTCTTTTTTTGTAATATCTTTGCCTGGTTTTGGTATGAGGGTGATGTTGGCTTCATAGAATGAATTAGGTAGTTTTCCCTCCACTTCGATTATGTTGAAGAGTTTGAGGAGAGTTGGTACTAATTCTTTCTGGAATGTTTGATAGAATTCACATGTGAAGCCGTCTGGTCCTGGATTTTCTTTTTAGGGAGCTTTTGAATAACTAATTCAATCTCTTTACTTGTGATTGGTTTGTTGAGGTCGTCTATTTCTTCTTGAGTCAAAGTTGGTTGTTCATGTCTTTCCAGGAACCTGTCCATTTCTTCTAAATTGTTGTATTTATTAGCGTAAAGTTGTTCATAGTATCCTGTTATTACCTCCTTTATTTCTGTGAGGTCAGTAGTTATGTCTCCTCTTTCATTTCTAATCTTATTTATTTGCATCCTCTCTCTTCTTCTTTTTGTCAATCTTGCTAAGGGCCCATCAATCTTGTTGATTTTCTCATAGAACCAACTTCTGGTCTTATTGATTTTCTCTATTGTTTTCATGTTTTCAATTTCATTTATTTCTGCTCTAATCTTTGTTATTTCTTTCCTTTTGCTTGCTTTGGGATTAGTTTGCTGTTCTTTCTCCAGTTCTTCCAAGTGGACAGTTAATTCCTGCATTTTTGCCTTTTCTTCTTTTCTGATAAAGGCATTTAGGGCAATAAATTTCCCTCTTAGCACTGCCTTTGCTGCGTCCCATAAGTTTTGATATGTTGTGTCTTCATTTTCATTTGCCTCTAGGTATTTACTAATTTCTCTTGCAATTTCTTCTTTGACCCACTTGTTGTTTAAGAGTGTGTTGTTGAGCCTCCATGTATTTATGAATTTTCTGGCCCTCCACCTATTATTGATTTCCAACTTCATTCCTTTATGATCCGAGAAAGTGTTGTGTATGATTTCAATATTTTAAAATTTGTTAAGACTTGCTTTGTGACCCAGCATATGGTCTATCTTTGAGAATGATCCATGAGCACTTGAAAAAAAGGTGTATCCTGCTGTTGTGGGATGTAATGTCCTATAAATGTCTGTTAAGTCAAGTTCATTTATAGTAATATTCAGGTTTTCTATTTCTTTATTGATCCTCTGTGTAGATGTTCTGTCCATTGATGAGAGTGGTGAATTGAAGTCTCCAACTATTATGGTATATGTGTCTATTTCCCTCTTCAGTGTTTGCAGTGTATTCCTCACGTATTTTGGGGCATTCTGGTTCGGTGCGTAAATATTTATGATTGTTATGTCTTCTTGCTTAATTGTTCCTTTTAATAGTATATAGTGTCCTTCTTTGTCTCTTTTAACTGTTTTACATTTGAAGTCTAATTTGTTGGATATTAGTATAGCCACTCCTGCTCTTTTCTGGTTGTTGTTTGCATGAAATATCTTTTCCCAACCTTTCACTTTCAACCTATATTTATCTTTGGGTCTAAGATGTGTTTCCTGTAGACAGCATATAGAAGGATCCTGTTTTTTAATCCATTCTGCCAGTCTATGTCTTTTAATTGGGGAATTCAGTCCATTGACATTTAGAGTTATTACTGTTTGGATAATATTTTCCTCTACCATTTTGCCTTTTGTATTATATATATCATATCTGACTTTCCTTCTTTCTACACTTTTCTCCATGTCTCTCTCTTCTGTCTTTTTGTATCCGACTCTAGTGCTTCCTTTAGTATTTCTTGCAGAGCTGGTCTCTTGGTCACAAATTCTCTTAGTGACTTTTTGTCTGAGAATGTTTTAATTTCTCCCTCATTTTTGAAGGACAATTTTGCTGGATATAGGAGTCTTGGCTGGCAGTTTTTCTCTTTTAGTAACTTAAATATATCATCCCACTGTCTTCTAGTTTCCATGGTTTCTGCTGAGAAATCTACACATAGTCTTATTGGATTTCCTTTGTATGTGACAGATTGTTTTTCTCTCGCTGCCTTCAAGATCCTCTCTTTCTCTTTGACCTCTGACATTCTAACTAGTAAGTGTCTTGGGGAACGCCTATTTGTGTCTAATCTCTTTGGGGTGCGCTGCACTTCTTGGATCTGTAATTTTAGGTCTTTCATAAGAGTTGGGAAATTTTCAGTGATAATTTCTTCCATTAGTTTTTCTCCTCCTTTTCCCTTCTCTTCTCCTTCTGGGATACCCACTACACGTATATTTGTACGGTTCACATTGTCCTTGAGTTCCCTGATACCTTGTTCAAATTTTTCCATTCTTTTCCGGATAGTTTCTGTTTCTTTTTGGAATTCAGATGTTTCATCCTCCAAATCACTAATTCTATCTTCTGTTTCTTTAAATCTGTCATTGTAGGTATCCATTGTTTTTTCCATCTTTTCTACTTTATCTTTCACTTCCATAAGTTCTGTGATTTGTTTTTTCAGTTTTTCTATTTCTTCTTTATGTTCAGCCCATGTCTTCTTCATGTCCTCCCTCAATTTATCGATTTCGTTTTTGAAGAGGTTTTCCATTTCTGTTCGTATATTCAGCATTAGTTGTTTCAGCTCCTGTATTTCATTTGAACTATTGGTTTCTTCGTTTGACTGTGCCATATGTTCAATTTTCTGAGCGTGATCCGTTATCTTCTGCTGGTGTCTGGGCATTTAGTCAGATTTCCCCGGGTGTTCGACCCCACAGGTTGAAAGATTTTTCTGTGCAATCTCTGGGTTCTGTTCTTCCTATCCTGCCCAGTAGGTGGCGCTCGTGGCACACGCCTGTCTGTGGGTTCTACCAGCGAAAGTTGCTGTGGGTCCCTCAACTCTGGAAAACTCTCGCCATAGGGGAGGTTCGGCAACCGAAGCGTCTTGGAAGAATGCCAGCCGGCCCGGGGTTCCAAACGCGGGGAGGGTCGCCGGCCGTCGCAGCACAGGAGAGCGTCCGGCCAAATTAGCCAGTCGGCCCGGGGCACCAAGCGTGGCGGGAGGGCGCCAGCTGTCGCAGCCCGGGAGAGTACACTGTTCCCAGCCGACGGGGGAGTCACGTGTTTGGAAGGGATCCCCCGGTCACTGTTCTCCACAGTCTGGGGATTTCCGACCCAACTATCTCAGTTGTTCCGGGGGGCCTCGTGTGGTGGGGGCACCAGCCGCCGCGGCCTAAGGGGACCGCCTGTCCAATTCTACCAGCTGGCCCAGGAAGGTGGAAGGGAGGGACTCCGGTCGCTTGCCGTCCCACCCAGGAAAGCCCGTGCCCCTTGGTGATCTCACCGGAGCTGGTTCTCCCAGGTAGTCAGCCGTTCCAGGATGGGGTACGCTGTCCCTTTGATCTCCCTCGTGGCTCTGGGAGCTGCTCTGTATTATCTCCACTCCCCCAGTAGCTGTTCTGGAGGAGGAAAGGTGAGGGCGGCAAGGCTGTCGAGGCTGGTGGCGGAGGAGCACGGTGAAGGCGGGGGAAGAGGGCACCGTGGTGGTTGGAGAGCAGCCGGAGCAGGAGGGGGAGGAGAGGGGAGAAGGAGGTCGGGCGGCTCGGCTGCTGCGGGGCGTGGGCGCCGCGCGGCGGGCCGGCGGAGGAAGAGAGGGGAGAAGGAGGGCGGGCGGCTCGGCTGCTGCGGGGCGTGGGCGCCGCGCGGCGGGCCGGCGGAGGAAGAGAGGGGAGAAGGAGGGCGGGCGGCTCGGCTGCTGCGGGGCGTGGGCGCCGCGCGGCGGGCCGGCGGAGGAAGAGAGGGGAGAAGGAGGGCGGGCGGCTCGGCTGCTGCGGGGTGTGGGCGCCGCCAATTTTTTTCATTCTTAAACTTTTTATTTATTTATTTATTTATTTAAAAAATTTAGCAAACGAAATAGAACATTAACATATGTAATCAGTAATTCACAATATCATCACTTAGTTGCATATTCATCATTTCTTAGAACATTTGCATCTATTCAGAAAAAGAAATAAAAAGACAATAGAAAAAGAGATAATACGAAAACAGAAAAAAAAAAGATTATACCTACCATACCTCTTACCCCTAGCTTTCATTGATCACTAGCATTTCAAACTAAATTTATTTTAACATTTATTCCCCCTATTATTTATTTTTATTCCATATTGAACTTACCAACTTTTAACATCAGCCACATTTGTTATATCATCCTATCTATCCATCTATCTATCTATCTATCTATTTGTCAGCTTTCTATCAGCTCTCAATCAGCTATCTATACCTATCTATCTATCATCTATTCTCTAAACAATTGAGAGTAGTTTGCATACCTCATGCTCCTTTACCATTCAATACTCCCATGCATTTTTCTGAAAACAAGGATATTCACTTATGCAACCACATTGTCATGGTCAGGTTCATGTGTCAACTTGGCCAGGTGGTGGTACCTGTTTGTCTGGTTGGGCAAGTGCTGGCCTGTCTGTTGCGATGAGGACATTTCATGGAATTAAATCTTGATCATGTCCGCTGCATCCACAGCTGATTCCATTTGTAATCAACCAAAGGGGAGGGTCTTCTGCAATGAGTGATGCTCAGTCTAATCACTGGAAGCCCTTTTAAAGAGGATTCAGAAGAGACAGTCTCTCTTCCTGCTTCGGCTGGCGAGCCTATCCTGTGGAGTTTGTCCAGACCCTCCATCAGAATCGTCGGCTTCACAGCCTGCCCTGCGGATTTTGGACTCTGCGTTCCCACGGTCACGTAAGACACTTTCGTAAATTTTATATTTGCGAGTGTTCCCTGTTGATTCTGTTTCTCTAGAGAACCCTAACTAATACATCTTGGTATCAGAGGTGGTTCTTAAGAAACAGAATCTTAAAAATGGGTTTTTATGAATGATTTTCTACTCTGACTGTACACAAAGGCACTAAGGACTCTGATTCCCATAATCAGAATGACACTCCCAATCCATGGAGTTAGCTGGTGAAAGAGATAGTCAAAATATCACCATTCGAGTCTCCTAATGCTTCGCTTGAACAAAGCCAGGCTCTGGGGGATAATGTTTTTGAGATCTTTACAGAGTTTTGTGAAAATAAGAGGTATAGAGATGTTGGCTGGTTGTTGTTAGATACACTGGCTACATTAAGGAGTGAAAGGGATGGGCTTAAGGTTTCAAATGAGAAGCTTAAGCGCCATCTGACAGATGTAGACGTTTCTATGAGTATCCTGAAGGAAAATCTTATTTCCTGTAGCTGTAGACTTGAGATCTCTGAAAATCAGACTCAGAATCTTATTGTTAGAGTAGCAACTTTACAACATAAACTGAACTCTCAATGTTGCATGGTGTCTGCCGTTAAAGTGAGGGCATTGATTGGAAAGGAGTGGGACCCTGAAAAATGGGATGGTGACATATGGATTGATAATGATGTCGGGGGTTAGGTTGAAACCCTAGGTCATGCTGAGTCTCCTCTAGATAAACCTGTAATAGTCTTCCCTGAGGACACAGCCACCCCACCTCCAGCCTGCCTTGAGGAATTGGCCACCCAACCTTCTCCTGAAGGGATTAGCCCTAGAGTGATTAATCCTGTTTCACCAGATGAAACTGCAAATGAAGGCCCTGAAGCAAATGGCTTGGAAGATATTTCTAATTCTTTTCATGACCCACCCCCACCACCCCTCATTTCCTCCAGACCTATAACTAGACTAAAATCCCAATAGGCCCCTAAAGGTGAGGTACAAAGTATCACACATGAAGAGGTACGTTATACTCCAAAAGAATTGTGTGAGTTTTCCAACTTATATAGACAGAAATCAGGGGAATATGTGTGGCAATGGATTTTAAGGGTGTGGGATAATGGTGGGAGGAATATAAGGCTGGATCAGGCTGAATTTATTGATATGGGCCCACTAAGCAGAGATTCTGCATTCAATGTTATAGCTCAAGGGGTTAGAAAAGGTATTAACAGTTCATTTGGATGGTTGGTTGAAACATGGATCAAACGGTGGCCAACATTACCTGAGTTTGAAATGCCAGAACTGCCCTGGTATAATGTAGATGAGGGGATCCAGAGGCTTGGAGAGATTGGAATGTTTGAGTGGGTTTATCATGCAAAGCCTGCTCTCACACCCCAGAAATGTCCGGAGGATGCAACTTTTACCAGAACAGTGAGAAATAAATTTGTGAGACTAGCATCATCATCCCTGAAGAGCTCTGTGGTTGCACTTCTCTGTAGGTCAGATATTACTGTAGGAACTGCTGTCACTGAGCTGGAATCCTTACACACAATGGGGATGACGGGATTGCGAGTTGGCAGAGGCCAGGTGGCAGTACTTAATCGCCAAAGACAGGGTAGATGTGGCTATTATAATAGACAGCAAACTCAAAGGAGGCATCAAAATTATATGACTCACAGAGATTTGTGGCATTGGCTAGTAAATCATGGGGTACCTAGAAATACAATAGAAGGGCAGTCTACTGAATTCTTGTTCGAGCTGTATAAACAAAAGAGTTCTAGGTCAAGTGAACAGAAGTCTAACCTGAATTACAAAAACACAGAGTCACGGCCCCTTAATCAATTTCCAGACTTGAAACAGTTTACAGACCCAGAGCCTCTTGAATGAAGGGGAGGCCAGGTCCCTTTTGGGGGGAGAATCCTGTTACACTGCCACAAATTTATACTATTAATCTTCTTCTAAGACTTCCACAAGGAGACCGATGGCTTTTTACCAGGGTAACTGTGCATTGGGGAAAAGGAAATGACCAGATATTTTGGGGATTATTAGACACTGGTTCAGAAGTGACATTAATTCCAGGAGGCCCAAAACGTCACTCTCATCCACCAGTCAGAGTGGGGGCTTATGGAGGCCAGGTGATCAGTGGAGTTTTAGCTCAGATCCGTCTCACAGTGGGTCCAGACCCAATCTTTAGTTATTTCCCCAGTTCCAGAATGTATGATTGGTATAGACATACTGAGCAACTGGCAGAATCCCCACATTGGCTCTCTAACTCGTGCAGTGAGGGCTATTATGGTGGGAAAGGCCAAGTGGAAGCACTCCCCCTTTTGGAACTAAAACCTGAAGACCAGCAGAGATCAGGGTCGCAGGGGCGAGAAACAAAAAGTTTCCTAGTGGATCACTAGGGGTAGTATGAGTGGTGCCACTCCCATTTCCACCTCTTGGTTCCTGGACCCATGGATCCTGGCTATGGGAGAAACAGCACCATACAGCGGACGCTGATTCAGAGCATACACAGCTTCCTGGAGAACATTACCCCAGCCTTTCAAGGTATTGCCACTTAGTTGACACCGTAATTGAGTTTTCAAAAGGCCATTCCACCGTTCTATCAATCCAGCTGCTTCTGAATGATGGGGAACATGGTAAGATCAGAGAATTCCATGAGCATGTGCCCATTCCCACACTTCATTTGCTGTGAAGTGTGTTTCTTGATCAGAAGCAATGATATGTGGTATACCATGACGATGGATAAGGCATTCTGTAAGCCCACGGATGGTAATTTTGGCAGAAGCATTGCGTGCAGGGAAAGCAAACCCATATGCAGAGTATGTGTCTATTCCAGTTAGAACAAATCGCTGCCCCTTCCATGAAGGGAGTGGTCCAATGTAATCACCCTGCCACCATGTAGCTGGTTGGTCACCCTGGGGAATGGTACTATACTGGGGGCTGAGTGTAGGTCTCTGCTGCTGGCAGATTGGGCACTCAGCAGTGGCTGTAGCCAGGTCAGCCTTGGTGAGTGGAAGTCCATGTTGCTGAGCCCATGCATAACCTCCATCCCTACCGCCATGACCACTTTGTTCATGAGCCCATTGGGCAATGACAGGAGTTGCTGGGGAAAGAGGCCGACTGGTATCCACAGAACGGGTCATCTTATCCACTTGATTATTAAAACCTTCCTCTGCAGAAGTCACCCTCTGATGCGCATTCACATGGGATACAAGTATGTTCATGTTTTTAGCCCACTCAGAAAGGTCTATCCACATACTTCTTCCCCAGACCTCTTTGTCACCAATTTTCCGATTATGGTCTTTCTAAGTCCCTGGCCATCCAGCCAAACCATTAGCAACAGCCCATGAGTCAGTATACAAACGCACCCCTGGCCAATTTTTCTTTTAAGCAAAATGAACAACCAGGTGTACTGTTAGAAGTTCTGCCCACTGGGAGGATTTCCCCTCACCACTGTCCTTCAAGGACACCCCAGAAAGGGGTTGTAATGCTGCAGCTGTCCACTTTCGGGTGGTACCTGCATATCGGGCTGAACCATCTGTAACCAGGCCCAAGTTTTCTCTTCCTCAGTCAATTCATTGTAAAGAACTCCCCAAGAGGTCATAGCTCTGGCCCTATCTCGTATATACCATTTCCATTTTACAATAGAGTGTTGCTGCACATGCCCAACTTTATGGCTTGGTGGGTCAGACCACACCCAGCTCATGATAGGCAACTCAGGTCTCACGGTAACTTGGTGGCCCAAGGTTAAGTGTTCAGTCTCTACTAAGGCCCAGTAGCAGGCCAAAAGCTGTTTCTCAAAAGGAGAGTAGTTATCTGCAGCAGATGGTAAGGCTTTGCTCCAAAATCCTAAGGGTCTGGATTGTGATTCTCCTGGAGCCTGCCAGAGGCTCCAGACAGCATCTCTATTTGCTGCTGACACTTCCAGCACCATTGGATCTGCTGGATCATATGGCCCAAGTGGCAGAGCAGCTTGTACAGCAGCCTGGACCTGTCTCAGAGCCTCCTCTTGTTCAGGTCCCCACTCAAATTTAGCAGCTTTTCTGGTCACTCAATAAATGGGCCGGAGTAGCACACCCAAATGAGGAATATGTTGTCACCAAAATCCAAAAAAGACCAACTAGATGTTGTGCCTCTTTTTTGGTCATAGGAGGGGCCAGATGCAGCAACTTGTCCTTCACCTTAGAAGGGATATCTCGACATGCCCCACACCACTGGACACCTAGAAATTTCAGTGAGGTGGAAGGCCCCTGTATTTTTGTTAGATTTATCTCCCATGGTCTCCAAGTTCAAGAAATTTAACATTGATATAGACCATACAGGCAACATTCCAATTTGTTCATATGTCCCAATAATGTCCATTGGGGCTTCTTCAGGTGTTTTCTTTGTAATAACAATGGGGCATAAATTTAACATCCTAAATCTATACTAATCTTGCTTAATTTGATACCAACTTAGTTTCAATAGTATACACAGCTATGTTCCCATACTCCTCTTCCCACTACCTTTATGTGCTTGTCACAAATTACATCATTATTAACCTTTTGTGGTGATTTGAAGCTGTTATGTACCCCAGGAAAGGTCGTGTTATTTTGGTCCTTCCTGTGGGTACAGACCTTCTGTAGGTGGGACCTTTCAATTGATATGTGACTTACCCCATTCAAAGTGGGTCTTAATCCTCTTACTGTAGTCCTTTTTGAGAAGTTAAAGGACAGAAGAAGCCCATAAAACTCAGAGAAGCTGAAAGAGATGAAATTAAGAGAAGCTCATAGAGAAAAGCCCCAGAGAAGCTGAGAGGACCCACAGAGGCTTCAGAAAGGAAGCCCCTGAAGCCAGAAGTGAAAGCAGTGAAACTCAGGAGGTACGGACCAGCCGATGGTGGTCATGTGCCTTCCCATGTGACAGAGGCATTCCCTGTCCCAGCAGCTTGTCTTCAGAGTCCAGGTATCATCCTGTTGATGCTGTGAGTTGGACATTTTCACAGCCTAAGAACTGCAAATCAACATTGTAATAGCCAGTCCAGTTCTGGTATATTGCATTCTGGCAGCTTTAGCAAACTGAAACACTTATATGAGCAAAACATAGATTTATCATTACTTTTTATGCATTTGTAGTTTAGCACTATTTGTTGAAGAGACTGTTCTTTCCCAATTGAATGATCTTTGTCCCCTGGTCAAAAATCAGTTGGCCATAAATATGAGTGTTGCTTTCTGAGCCCTCATTGGTCTATGTCTGTCCTTGTGCCAGTACCATGCTGTTTTGATTACTGTGGCTTTGTAATATGGTTTTTTTGTGTTTTTTGTTTGTTTTGAGCAGGCACCGGGAATCGAACCTTGGTCTCTGGCATGGCAGGCTAGAATTCTGCCTGCTGAGCCACCATGGCCCGCCCTGTAATAAGTTTTAAGAATGGGAAGTGGGAATCTTCCAACGTCATTCTTCTTTTTCAAGATGGCTTTGGCTATTCAGGGCCCTTTATCCTCCATATAAATTCAAGGATTGTTTTTTCCATTTCTACAAAGATTGTTGGAATTTTGATTGGGATTGTGTTGAATATGAAAATCACTTCAGGTAGAATTGAATCTTAATGATCCATGAATATGGAATGTCCTTCCATTTATTTAGATCTTCTTTGATTCATTTTAGCAATGTTTTGTAGTTTTCTGGGTACAGGTCCTTTACATCCTTGATTAGATTTATTTCTAGATATTTTATTCTTTTAGTTGCTATTGTAAATAAATTTTTCTTGATTTCCTCTTCCAATTACTTATTGCTTGTGTATAGGAACACTACTCATTTTGGGGTGTTGATTTTGCATCTCACTATTTTGCTGAATTCATTTATTAGCTCTGGGAACTTTGTTGTGGATTTTTCAGGATTTTCTGTATATAAGATCATGTCACTGCAAATAGAGAAAGTTTTACTTCTTCCTTTCCAATTTGGAGGCCTTTTATTTCTTTTTCTTGCCTAATTGCTCTGGTTATAATTTCCAGTACAATGTTGAAAAACAGTGGTGACTGGACATCCTTGTCTTGTTCCGGGTCAATACTTTACCATTAAGTACAATGTTAGTTATTCCCTTTGCCCTTTGTCAAGTTGATGCCATTTCCTTTGAAAACTAGTTTCCTAGGTGTTTTTATCAAGAAGGGGTGCTGAATTTGTCAAATGCCTTTTCTGCATCAGTTGAGATGATCATGGTTTTCTGGTTTTTTTTCCTTCATTCTTCTAATGTGATGTATTACAGGAATTGATTTTCTTATGTTGAACCACCTGTGATGGTTTGGGACTGTATGTACCCAGAAAATCATGTTCTTAAAGCTAATCTATTCCTGTGGGTATAAACTTAGGGTAAGTAGGACCTTTCGATGAGGTTACTTCAGTTCAGGTGTGGCCCAGGGTAGGTCTTAATCCTCTTACTGAAGTAATTTATAAGCAGGATGAATACAGAGAAAAAGAAAGTCATAGAAGCAAGAAGCTGAAAACAAAAACAAAAACAAAAAACCCTGAAGGGAGGGGAGAGAACAGCAGATGCCACATGTGCCTTCCATGTGGCAGAGGACCCAAGGATTGCCAGCAGCTTGTCTTCGGGAAGAAAGGATTGCCTTGATGCCTTGATTTGGATATTTTCACAGCCTCAAAACTGTACGCTTGTAAGCTAATAAATTCCCATTGTTTAAGCTGAAACCATCTTATGGTATCTGCTTTGAGCAGCTTAGCAAGGTAATACACCACCCTTGTATACCTGGATAAATCCCCCTTGATCATGGTATACAATTCTTTTAATCTTCTATTGAATTTAATTTGCTAGTACTTTGTTGAGGATTTTTGTATCGATGTTCATAAGAGATATTGATCTGTAAATTTTTTTTGTGGTATCTTTATCTGTCTTTGATAAGAGGGTGATTTGAGGAATGTTCCTCTTCAATTTTTTGGAAGAGTTTGAGTAGGATTGGTCACGATTCTTCTTGAAATGTTCAGTAAAATCTCCCTGTGAAGCCATCTGATCCTAGCCATTTCTTTTTGGAAAGTTTTCCATTACTGATTCATTCTCTTTACTAGTTGTTGATTTCTTGAGATCTTTTGTTCCTTCCCAAGTCACTGTAGATAGTTTGTGTTTCTAGGAATTTGCTCATTTCATCTAGGTCATTGAAGTTGTTGCTCTCTTTGGGTTTAGTTTGTTCTTTTTCTAGTTCTTCCACTTTCAAAGTTGGGTCTCCAAGTTGAAACCTTTCTTATATATTTTTTTCTTTTTTGCATGGGCAGGCACCAGGAATTGAACTCAGGTCTCTGGCATGACAGGCGAGAACTCTGCCTGCTGAGCCACCACGGCCCATCCCTTTCTTCTATTTTAATGTAGGCAGTTAGAGTTATAAATTTCTCTCTCAGCACTTTGCTGCATCTCATAAGTTTAGGCATATTGTTATTTTCATTTTCATTGACTTCAAGATACTTCCTAATTTCCCTTGTGATTTCCTCTCTAATCTATTAGTTGCTTAAGAGTGTATTGTTAAATTTCCACAAATTTGTGAATTTTCCATTTCTCCCTGTTGTTGAATTCTAGCTTCATTCCACTGTGGTCGGAGAAGATACATTGTATGATTTCAATATTTTTTAATTTGTTGAGACTTGTTTTGTGACCTAAGATTTAGTCTATCCTGGAGAGTGGTCCATGTGCCCTCTAAAAGAACGTGTAGTCTATTGTTATTGGGTGATGTATCCTATATATGTCTGTTAGGTCTAGTTGGTTTAGAGTGTACTCAAGTTTTGTATTTCCCTTTTTATTTTCCTTAGCATTGAAGTCCAGTAACTTTATTGGGACATGTCTTTTTTTTTTTTTGCGTAGTATAACATATATACAAAGCAAAGAAATAAAAAAGCAATAGTTTTCAAAGCACTCTTCAACAAGTGGTTGCAGGATAGATTCCAGACTTTGTCATGGGCCTTCTATCTGCTCCAGAATAAAGGAGGCTAGAGGGCTTAGATACTTTTTTTTATCATCACAATTGACATTTTTCCTTCTTTTTTTGTGAACAATAACATATATATATAAAAGCTATAAATTTCAAAGCACAGCACCACAATTAGTTGTAGAACATATTTCAGACTTTGATAAGGGTTACAGTTTGACAATTTTAGGTTTTCACTTCTAGCTGCTTTAAAGTACTGGAGACTAAAAGAGATATCAATTTAATGATTCAGCATTCATATTCATTTAAGTCCTATATTCTAAGTATAATTCCACCATCACCTTTGATCTTTCCATACTCTCTTTGGGTTGGTTGGGCTATGGAAATTCTAAATTTTTGATATTGGAAGGGTCTGTCACTAATATGGGATAGGGAGATGGAACTATCTGATGTTCTGGAGAGGCTGGACTAGGTTTCAGGACTTATTTGGACCATGGACCCATCTGGAGGTCATAGGTTTCTGGAAAGTTACTCTACGGCCTGGAACCCTGTGGTATCTTATATATTGCCCTAGGTGTCTTTAGGATTGGCTGGAATGGTCCCGGTTGGGGGTTGGCAGGTTATATAGGTAGCAAGGTCCACCTGAAGCTTGTGTAAGAGCAACCTCTAGAGTAGCCTCTTGACTCTGTTTGAATTCTCTCTGCCACTGATACTTTATTAATTACACGTCTTTTCCCCTATTTGGTCAGGATGTAATTGTTGATCCCACAGTGCCAGGTCTGGATTCATCCCTGGGAGTCATCTCCCACATCACCAGGGAGACTTTCACCCCTGGAAGTCATGTCCCACGTAGGGGGGAGGGCAATGATTTCACTTGCAGAGTTGGGCTTAGAGAGACTGAGGCCACATTTAAGTAACAACAGAGGTCCTCCAGAAGTAACTCTCAGGCATGCCTATAGGTAGTCTGAGCTTCTCTGCTACCTACATAAGCTTCACAAGAATAAGACTCATGATGGAGGGCATGGCCTATTGATTTGGGTATCCCGAAAGTTTGACACAGTATCAGAAGATTCCCTGATGGTAAGGTTTAATAGTTTCATATTCTTTCTCCCCTGACTCAGGGGACTTTGCCAATACTTTTTGATTATCTGCTTAATATACTCTCGGATGTTTCCAGGCATTACAATAATCTACACAGGATTAAAGGACCTCTTTCTTATTCTGTGCTTCCTGTGTTTTCAGTTGTTCAAATGAGCTATACAGATAGGTTGAATTAGATTATGCACTACAGAAAACTTCAGTTCCAGATCAAATAAACCTTTCTTCCATTGGTCTCAAAGAGTATGTGTGGCTCTAAAATATAGACACTGTCTTCCTTACCCCTATGTTCTGAATTACTTTAACCCCAACCTGTTTGGCTTCATTATTTCTAAATACCAGATTATATTATAAAACAGACTCTCAAAATCCAAAAATAATAATCACCATTCCGGATTTACTGTGTCTGCTTTAAAATTTACAATTTGGTTCCTGCTTTCCTGTAAGCATTTTCTAAAAGTGACTGTACCATTGTTGTTCTTTTGTTTCTGGCTTATTTTGCCTCACCAAATGTCCCACATGTTCATTCACATCGTTACATGTCTCACGACATTGTTTCTTTTTGTAGTAGCAAACCTTTGTTCACAAATGTACTCCATCGTTCACCAATCTACTCCGTCAGTGCATCCTTCAGCCACCTGCATTCATCGGGCATCATGTAGAGGGCCCAAAGTCCGCAGTCCAACCACATTCTCAATTTTAGATAATTTCATTGTTCCCAAGAGACAGAAAACCAGTAGACACACCCTTGCCAAATAGGAAATCTAAACCTCCTCTTAACTCTTGTCCCTCACCACATTATTTACCTCTGCTGTTGCTGTGGTAGCGCTGATGGTTTCCTTTTGAACATAGCTCATAGCACGCAATAGCAGTTTCCCCCTGTACCCTGGACTTAAGCACTCTTTATACAAGAATCATATCTTTGAAGTAATTCTTACGAGAACTCATTCGTATTTCTAGTGTGAGTCAGTGGGACACGTAGGTCTATACAACCCCTTACAATCCTGTTCATCTTTAATATGGTAATATTACTTCTAGACCCACTAGAGAATCACCTTCACTGCTATCTATTCCCTTACACTGAAGTTCAATCTCATTAGCTAAGGGTTTACCCATCTCTAGCTTCTATGTATCTCTAACTCCCCTATCTTCTGTATTATAAGCCTCTGATTATACCTTTTTGGTGGTCATAAAAGTGGACTCATACAGTACCTATCCTTTTGAAGTCCGGCTAACTTCACTCAGCATTTGTATTTCCTACTATTATTGTAGAACCATTAATTTCTCCCTTCAAATTCTGTCAGTATTTGCTGCAAATAGTTTGGGACTCTACTGTTAGGTGCATATGTATTTATAATTGTTATGTCTTCTTATTGAATTGACCCCTTTATACATGTATACTGACAGTCTTTGTCCCTCCTAACTATTTTGACTTTAAGTCCAGTTTATCTGATATTAGCATAGTTAATCCCAGCTCTCTTTTGGTTATTACTTGCATGGTATATATTTTTCCCATTCTTTCACTTTCTACCTATTTCTGTCTTTGAATGTAAGGTGAGTCTCTTGAAGACAGCATATATTTGGGTCATGCTTTTTTATATTTTTTTAAATTTTATTTTTATACATTGTATGTCCAAAACCATAGATTTAGCATTAATTTTTATGCATTTGCATTTTAGTGCCTGTAGGAAGTAAGAAGTAGAGTTACATACCAAAAAAATACACTACAATGATACTGGCTTTTATAATTACCCAAATGGTTACGTTTACTGGAGGTGTTTATTCCTTTAAGTCCCTTTGATCCACGGTCTAGTGGCCTGTCCTTTCAGTGTGAAGAACTCCTTTTAACACTGGTCTGTAGGGCAGGGGTGATGAGCTGCCTCAGTTTTCGTTTATCTGGGAATGCCTTAATGTTTCCCTCATTTTTTGAAAGAAAGTCTCACCAGATAAAAAAAATTATTGATTGGCAGTTGTTTTCTTTCAGCACTTTAAGTATTTCAACCCACTGCCTTCCTTCCTCCATGGTTTCTGATGGAAAGTCAGCAGTTACTCTAATCAGGCCTCCCTTGCAGCTTTCAGAACTCTCTCCTTGTCCTTTGCATTCAACAGTTTGATCTATATGTGACGGGGCATGTTTTTCTTCAAGTTTGTCCTACCTGGTGTTCTCTGGGATTCTTGAATGTGTATATTCACATGTTTTGCTAAGTTTGGAAAGTTTTCTGTCATTATTTCTTTGAGTATTCCTTCTGACTCTTTCTCTCTTTTTTCTCCTTCTGGGACCCCCATAATGCATATTTTGGTATGCTTGATGGCATCCTAGAAGCCTCTTAAGCTATTTTTGCTTTGTATAATTCCTTTTCCTTTCTGCTCCCCACCTTGATTCATTTCCATTTTCTTGTCTTCTATTTCATTGATTCTTTCATCTGCCAGCTCTAATCTATTGTTGAAACCCTCCTGGGAATTTTTTGTTTCCATTGTCATCTTCAATTCATTATTTTTTTTTTGTCTTTCAATAAAACTTTATTTATGAACCCTGAAATTTGAATGTAATATTAATTTTCATGTGTCATGAATTTTTTTTTTTAGCCATTTAAAAATGTAAACACAACTGAGGCCATATAAAGCAGGCAGTGGGCTGGATTTGACCCAAAGACCAGATTTGGCAC
Source organism: Tamandua tetradactyla (assembly GCF_023851605.1). Lineage (NCBI taxonomy): Eukaryota > Metazoa > Chordata > Mammalia > Pilosa > Myrmecophagidae > Tamandua > Tamandua tetradactyla. The sequence continues at coordinate 204,979,509 of NC_135328.1, read as the reverse complement.
GTGGGCTGTAGTTGGCTGTCTCCTTATATAAGGCCTTCAGATGCTTTGCAAAATAACATTTGAATCTGTTTAGAAATAATAGATTCAAAATCTAGAGACTTTTGCTTTTAAATCTCTCATTTTAAAACATAGACAAGGTCTCTCTTTCTGGATAAATATGCTCGCCCACCGGAGAGACAATAATTCAGAAAAAAAGGTTCCACAGTTAAAAAAGGAAAAAAAAAAAGGCATTATAAAACCAATGTTTCATTTTAAAACACATAATTTGGAAACATGTAAAATTAAACAAAGATGAAATTTTTAAATTCCATGCAATATAACACAAAATGCATAGATTTGGTACATAATTTTTTAGTTTTTACTTTAAGGAAAAAAAACTTTTCCCAAAGAGGGGAAAGTTTATAAATCTCTCAGTCCCTTTTATGAATTATATGTAGGAACTGGAATTTTACCTACATGAGTTCTGACTGTTTTTTAAAAATATGCAATTATATCATACAACACTGGCTTCTACAATTTGGGACAATTCTGAAACGCAAACTCCTACATCCACAACATAAGGAAACATGAATCATCTTTTCATAGTTGTCATCCAGTCTAAAAAAGTTCACAGTCTAATTTACCTTTATCAAAGGGTAAAATGATTCACTGTTACATTTGTATACATTATTTTGATCCTCAGTAGTTTCTAAACACAATAATTTAGCCTGAACTTATATCTGCTTGGGTTTTCTAAGGCAAAGATATTAATACATAATATATTAAATTGGCAGAAGTCTGTGGGATAAAGAAAAAAGAATATAAAATGTTCCCAATTTTATCCTTTGCAATTTCACAAGCTTCAGGTATTGACACCTAATCGGTTTCTTGAACCTATCCATTATGAACTCAATCTTATATTTTAACAAGTCTCAGTGCCATCTTTTGTTTGGTACTTCATTTTGCGACGTATAAGATCATTTCGTCCAACTTCAATCATTTGTTCTTCCCATGATTTCATTTCATTATCATAACGAATTTTATCATCTTTAGCAAGCTGAATATATACTTGCTTTTGAGATGCAGATAGATTTTTCCAGTTTTCATTTACAGTCTTCATTTTTGCCTGTGATGATCCTTTCTAGCTTCTTGGAAGCTTTCAGATATAAAAATGTTATAAGCTGATCGAGGTCTTTTTGGTTTTCCAAGCATTGTTAACTCTCTCTTTTTAATTAATGCTTTCTTTCTTAAACGTTTTTGCGTGATTTCTTTTTCTAAAGACATGATCTGCTTTGGAGTTAGCTGTTCTTGAATTCTGTTTATCTCTTCTTGGTATGCCTGCCAGTCTGCCCTGTAAGCGTCTTCATATATTTTCTTCTCTGAATCAGGAAGTCCCCTCCACAGCTGAGCGATTTTCTTAATTAGTTCTGAACTTTTTACATCGGGGTTCTGAGCTTTAACCATGGGTAGCTGTTCTTTAGAAAAGCGAACATATGAAGTCAAAGGCTTCTTTGGATAAGCACCCACGGTGGATGAAAACCATCTCGGTGTACACGCAAAACTGAGAGAAAAGCGCAATCGATTTCCACAACCCGAGCAGAGCTCCGCTCCCGACTTTCCCAGAGAACTCAACAAGCCCCAAAAGCCCCGGAGAAGCGCCATCGCACCTGCAGACAACACAGTGACAGGGCTCCAATGTCATAAAGTCTCCTGGCTCGATAAAACTGCAACAATGACAACCTGAGCCTCCTTGCAACACTTGAGAAATTGTTATCATGCCCGCCACTCGCAAGGTACTCTTTCAATTCATTATTTCTGTTTGGTTCCTTTTAAAGTTTCTGTCTCTTCATCTACCCAATGAGACCAAAGGAAGAGAGGTTTATTTTGCCCAAAACGTAAATATTCTGTAGCACATAATCTAACACAATCTATCTGTCTGGGTAGATCGTTTAAACAGCCCAAACACATGGAGCCCAGAATGTGAATGAGGACTTATAATTCTGTATAGCTTCATGTAATGCCCGGATATATCCCAGAGTATGTTGAACAGATTATTAAAAAGTATTGGCAAAGTCCCTTGAGGGATGGGAGAAAAAATATGGAACTATTAAGCTTTACCATTGGAGAAACCTCTGATACTGTCTCAAAAAACCTTAAGGACTCCAAAGTCAATAGGTCAAGCCCTTGTGTTAAGGCTTGCTCTTATGAAGCTTATTTCTGTAGTGGAGAAGCTAAGCCTATGCATGGTTATGCCTAAGAGTTACTTCCAGAAAACCTCTTTTGTTGCTCAGGTGTGGCCTCTCTCTAAGCCCAACTCTGCAAGGAAAATCACTACCCTCCCCCTCCCGCCTACATGGGACATGACATACAGGGGTGAAAGTCTCCCTGCCAATGTGGGATATGAATCCAGGGATGAGCCTGGCACTGATGCCATGGGATTGACAATGCCTTCCTGACCAAAAAGAGAAAGAATTATAACAAAATTAGGTATCAGTGGCTGAGAACATTCAAATTGAATTGAGAAGCTGTTTGGGAGACTATTCTTAACCAAGCTTCAGCTAGATATTACAATTTACCATGGTTTGCCAAACCCCAGCAAAAGCCATTCCTGCCAACCCTAAAGAACACCTAGGGCTCTATCTGAGATTCTACAAAAGTTCCAAGCACTGTGATTACTTACCAGAAACCTGCACCCTCCAGATGGGTTCCTAGGCCAGATAAGTTCTGAAATGCAGAGGGTCCAGCCTCTTCAGAATATCAGCTAGTTCCATCCCTCATCCCATATTATCGACAGCCCCTTCCAACATGCAAAAGTTAGAATGCGTATAGTTCAAATACTCATAAAGATTGGGAGAAAGATCAAAGGAGAAGGAGGAGTTATATCAAAGAAGATAGGATTTAACAAATGAATATGACTCCTGAATCATGATACTGATATTTCTTTTAGTCTCCAGTGTCTTGGAGCAGCTAGAAGAAAAACCTAAAACTGTGAAACTGTAACCCATACCAAACTCTGAAATCTATTCTATAACTACTTGTTCCAGTGTACTTTGACATTTATTGCTTTTTTTGTATATATGCTGCATTTCACAATAAAAAAAAAACTTAACCAGCTTTGACCATAAGAAATAAAATTCCTTTTCCATGAAAGAAAAAAAAGTTTCTGTCTCTTTATTGGGATTCTCATATTGTTCAGCGTTTCCTGATATCCTTTAGCTCTTATTTCTTTGTATTTTCCTTCATCTCCTTGAAAATATTGAAAATCATTTTTCTTCTTGATGCTTTCTGTTTTTTTTATCCACTTCCTTCGAATGAGCCATCATTTCCAGTTCCTTTGTTTCTCTTATAATCTTTTGTTGCCCACTCTATATCTTAAGATTTTAAAATGCTAACTTTAGGATTTATTCCTTGATATGTCTGTTTCTTGTACTTATAACCAGCTGGTGATATGTTCTTGAGTGTCAACCCACCCAGCAAGAAGATACCACCAAGGCGAATGCGAAGTGCAGGGTCCTCCCTCTCTTTTCTGGACCAGCGTCTTATCCTGGGCTCTTACTAGGAGACCCCTGTTTACAGGAGTTTCAGCACTTTCTCTATTTCCCGTGAGCTAGAACTTCTCCCTCTCCCGAGTGGAACTGTGGAACTTAAAGCAGGTGAGCCTCTGCCCCAGGCCATCCACCTCCATTGTATCTTATGTTACTTTCCCTACTTTCATTGTCTCTGATACTTTTGCCTGGAGGGCAAATTCTCAGGGTGTGGGTGGGCTGCTCACCAGACAGGAGTTTCCCAGATCAGCCCTCCCCAACCAGAACAAGGTCAGGGACCCACAAAGGGAGCACCAGCTGTCTCCAAACTGTCCTGGATTGGGGATAAGGGAAGATCCAGGAAGGGAACCAGGAGCCTCTTACATGGCTCCCCAAAGCAAATGCAGCCGTTCAGCTGTTCTCTGCACCTCTGGGGAAGCATGCCATTTTAACGTCTCCTCCTCCACGTTTGTCCAGGATGGTTTGGAACAATGGCTACCCTCACTCGCAGAGCTGGGCCCCCAGTGATCCAAAGTTGCTAATCAAATGCCATATTTGATTAGCAACTCCGATGCCCTCCCCGGATCCTGGGGAAGTGGATTTTATGTCCCTTTCTAATACCAGCAAGCTGTGCCACAGGTCGGACTCCGCTGCTGCCTGCTGCAGGAGTGAGAATAGGTGCCAGCAACCACCATCAAGAGAAAGCAATTTATTGTTATTTACTGTAATTTTCTACCCCTTTCCTCCCATCCTTCCCTGGATGCTGTACAATATTCTACTAGACCCTGGAGTTTCCAAATAGTTGATTCCAACAGTTCTGGCCTGTTTAATGGTTTTTTGGTGTGTGAAGGAATTGATTCCTGGAGCTGCCTACTCTGTCATCTTCCCACAATCCTCCCAGTTTGGCTACTTTTTATGATTTCTGTCTCTTTATGGAAATTTTCTTTTTGTTCGTCTGTTGTTTTCCTGACTTCCTTTAGTTATTTTTTGTTGTTGTTTTGTTTGTCTCAATTGGCCATTGCAGTTGTTTTTGTTTTTTAATTTTTTTTGATTATGTAGTATAACATATATACAAAGCAAAGAAATAAAAAAGGAATAGTTTTCAAGGCACGCCTCAAGAAGTGGTTACATGACAGATCCCAGAGCCTGTCATGGGCGACCATACGATCCTCTCAGATTTTTCCTTCTCGCTGCTCCAGAATATAGGAGGCTAGAGGGCTTAAATACTTTATCATCACAATCGACTTTTTTTCCAACTTTCTTTTTGTGAAAAATAACATATATACAAAAAAGCTATAAATCTCAAAGCACAGCACCACAATTAGTTGTAGAACATATTTCAGACTTTGACATGAGTTACAATTTCACAATTTTAGGTTTTTACTTCTAGCCGCTCTAAAACACTGAAGACTAAAAGAGATATCAATTTAATGATTCAGCATTCATAGTCATTTGTTAAGTCCTATCTTCTATGGATAATTCCACCATCACCTTTGATCTTTCCATACCTCTCTCTGGGGTTGTTTGGGCTGTGGCACTTTAGTTATTTGTCTGTGTTTTCCTTTATCTCTTTAAGCCTATTTAAGGCAATTTTAAAAAAGTCTTTGTCTGGTATTCCAAAATCTGATCTTCCTCATTTATGGCTTCAAATGTTTTCTCTTGTCCTTAGCATGGGTCACTGTTTCCTGTTTCTTTGCATACCTTGTAAATATTTTGTTGCATGCTGGACATTTTAATGTGTTTTCTCTATAATATAGTCACTGAGGTGTCTGTTCCTTCAGTTTGTATCCAGATAGTGTTATGACCAAGATCTCCTTGAATGCCAGGAACTAACAACCCCATGGAACAATTCTCCCAATCTTCACACATGAGCCTGTGCAAGTGTTCTCCTCCAGAGTTTTAGCCAACCCAAAAGAATAGCTCAAGATGAAAGTATTTGGTCCTTCTTGTCTTTTCTGAGCATGTATCTAGTCCTGGGCATGCATCCATGGCCTTAGAAGTATCCCAATTTATAGATCCAAATGTTCCTTCCACCCTAGCAAAGTCACCCTTCCCAGTTGTGGGTGCTATGTTGCATGTCTTAAAGACAGTAATCCTTTGTCCCAGGCAGCTGTGATTTATTTTCTTAAAGCATATTAGCTGCCTGTGAGTCACTTCTATGTGATGGCAAGCCTGCAATGAGCATCCTGATTCAGTCCTTTAGGCTGCCACTACATAGATTGGTACAGATATGCATGCACCATAGTATTGCGTAAGGTTTACTCTGCTTCCTCCAGAACTGGGACCAGGGACCTTCACTGTGAGCACTGGCCAATTCTGTACCAGGATGGAGATGTGGTGGGGGAAGGGCCAGGATTGACACCATAAGGTTTTCCTACCATTTGCCTTTCCTTTGATTTTGCATTCACCCAGTTATTGTTAGCCTTCCACTGTATTCTAGAGTTCTGAGAAAGATGATTCTGCCTGTTTTTGCTTGTTGTTTAGAAGCCCTGTGGGAGAATGGAACACTGGTGTGCCTCACTTTTCCATCTTTGTAATATCACTCCTGGTTCAATGCTTTTTGAGCCAGTAGCCCTCCCAACTGAGGGAATAAGGATGTTTATTTTTTCTGGAACCCAAACAACCTACAACCAGACTACTATAACCCAGTATATTTCCCCCTTTTGCCTAGGCTGCTAAGAAGCTCTTAGATAAATAACATATTCAACCTCAAAAAATAATTCAGTGCACATGCCTGATAGATTTCACCCTATTTCTTTCTAATGGTTGCCCAATCTCTCTTTTTAGATTGATATTTTATAATGTTTGCCTCAGCATTTTTGTAAATGGAGATGTTCATTGTAAATAAAAGCATCTTGTTATAGGAATTTATTAGTTGATAGCTGGTGTGTTAGTTAGATTCAGTTGTCAACTTGGCCAAGTGAGCATACCTAATCTTGTTGCTGCGGACATAAGCCAACGGTACGTGAACCTCATCTGTTGCAATTACATCTGCAGTGAGCTAGGAGGCGTGTCTGCTGCAATGAGTGACGTTTGACTTAATTGGCTGGTGCTTAAATGAGAGATCGCAATGTAGCACAGCCTAGTAGCTTGGCATTCCTCATCTCAGCACTTGCAGCTCAGCCCAGGCCCTTGGAGATGGAGAAAGAAATCACCCCAGGGAAAGTTGTTGGAACCCAGGGACCTGGAGAGAAGACCAGCAGAGACCATCCTGTGCCTTCCACGTAAGAAAGAACCTCAGTGGAAAGTTAGCTGCCTTTCCTCTGAAGAACCAACAAAATAAATCCCCTTTTATTAAAAGCCAATCCATCTCTGGTGTGTTGCATTCCGGCAGCTAGCAAACTAGAACAGCTGGGGAGAGCCAGATCATAGGAGAATGGGATAGGGCAGGGGACTGGGCCAACTGGGGGAGGTGAGGTAAGTAGGAGAGAGGAGATCAAAACTAATTTTGCAATGGTGATAGGTCATGTGGGGAAGAGGTGTTTGGTGCTGGAGATCTTCAACATGGTAGGGAGGTCAGGGGACCTGAAGAGGGGATAGCTGAGTGCTGAAGGTTGAAGGAGGTTTATAACTTAAGAGGGTAAGATAGAGTGCTCCAGGCAGAGGGAACAACCTGTGCAAAGACCTGGATGTGGGAAAGGAATATAGAGAGATAAAGGAAGAAGGTTCCAGGGGCTGGAATGCCCAGGGCAGTGTGGCCCACAGAGGGGCTGAGTCTGGAGAGTTGTAGAATCAGGACAGAATTTGCCACTCAGGTAAGAGCTGGCTTTTTTTTTTTTGGTGCGTGGGCCGGCACCGGGAATTGAACCCGGGTCTCCGGCATGGCAAGCGAGAACTCTGCCTGCTGAACCACCATGGCCCATCCAAGAGCTTGGCTTTTAACCAAAGCCTGAAGATTCATGTTCTCAGGAGCCTCCCTAAGGAACTGGACTGGCAATTCTAGGCTACTTTCTACTCCTGGGTGTTTTTGAGGCAACGACAACCTTTGGACTGGGGGGTATAAGGTGGGATTGGGAGAAAGGCATTGAGTTCATTTGAAGTAGAATCAGGCTGTTCAGTTCCACTGACTCTCGGGTTTGGAATGACAGGAGCACCCTTCCCCCCTTCCCAGGGACTACCCAGCCAGCCAGAGCCAAGGATGAAAACTCAAGGCTTTGACCAGCCAGTAGATGGGTTGGACCTGCCAAAGGCCCCATCCCACTAGGGCCGGGGAATAGGGGCAAGTAGCAGAGCCACGGGAAGAGCAGCTGCCCTGGAGTCAGACACGATGATGCGATGTTGAGCTCGTCTCTGCTCAGCTGTGTGACCCTGGGCAAGTCTCTCTACCTCTCTGAACTCCATCTCTAAAATGGGAGTGATATTGCCTACCCTGAAGGGTTATTTTGAAGATTAGATGAGTTTGATGCAAAAGAGTTAGCATAGAGTATTGTTATTCAATAAATTCCCATTCTCTAAATCCATGTCAATAGGAAAGAGGCCCTTGATGCAGCCACCCTCGTACCCCGGACCCCTGCCACATTTCAGGGCTGCAGGTCAAGGCTCAGAAGGCAAGATTGGCCAGATGTTCTCCAAGCTTTCATTTCTAGCCTCAAAACCTTTGCTTAAGCTGTCCCCCAACTTGAGTTCCCTCACCTCTTCTCCTACCTAACTCATTGGTTAAGATTCAATCCAGACCATCACCTCCTCCGAGAAGTCTTCCCTGATCTCCCCAGTCTGATTAGGACCCCCACACCTGTGCTTGCACAACCTTCTGTCTTATTGCTAATGTAATTCCCCTCAGTCCATCTTGGCTTGTCTGTGTACTTGATTGGTCTTCCCTGCCTGACCCCAGCACTATAGCCCCAGCTCCAAAAAGAGGGACCAGCATGTAATTGGTGCTCAATAAATGTATATCAAATTGTAATGGAAGTCTCTTCCAGGGGATAGATAGTGTTTAATGAGCACCTATTCTCTGTATACACTCTCTCATTTAGCCCTCACACAACTCCTGTTTTAACAGATGGAGAGGGTCAGAGAGCTGAAGTGATTTGCCTCAGGTCACAGAGACAGTAGGTGGCAACCCAGTATTTGAACCCACTTCAGAATGATTTCAAAGCTCTGGCTTTTCAGTGTCCTCGATATGTCCTCATGACAGTGGGGGAATTCTCCCACACAGTGGGAAGAGTTCAGAGACTCCAGTTCCAGCTGCAAATGGCTGGAAGCCTGGGAGACGGGACCATCCACTCAGAATCCCTGGGCTCTGCTTCTCCACTGTAAAATGAATGGTTGGATTTGAAGCATCTCGGAACTTTTAAAAGGTTCTGATGCCTGGTCTGGGACCCACCTCAGGTCGATAAAATACAAATCTCTAAGGGTAGATTCCACAGTTTATAAAAGCTTCCAGGTGCTCTGGTGCATGGAGGGGGTGAGAACACTGGATTAGCCCCTCAGGGAGAGCCGGTGGCAAGAAACCACACTACCTGGCATGCTGGAAAGGCCGTGGGCTTCACAGCCAAGCAGGAGGTGGGTTCGAATCCCACATCCCCTCTTTTCTATACTTCAACGTCCTCATTCAGCCGACGAGGAGAGTGGGGCTCAGTGAAGTCCGAGGTCACACAGGTAGGATGTGCCACAGAGGGAGTGTGAACCCAGGTGTGCCCTCAGGAGCTGCAGCCATCAGGAGAGGGCCCTGGACAGGGAGGAGGCACAGGTGGGCTGCCACTTGGAACCCATATTAGTCAGGGTTCTCTAGGGAAACAGAATCGGCCTGTATGCATATGTAATGTAAAATTAGGAGGTTTCTTATAGAAATTGGCTCATGTAACTGTGGGGATGGGCAAGTCCAAATTCCATGGGGAAGGCCACAAGCTGGGCACTCTGATGAAGACTTTCAACGAATTCCCCAGGAGAAGCTGCCTAGCTGAAGCAGAGATGGAAATTCTATCTTCTGACTGCTGCGATCATCACTTCTTTTAAAGCCTTCAGCTGATTTGATTAAATGTCTCATTATTGAAAGCAGTCTCCTCAGTTGATGGTAGATGTCATCAGCTGTAGATCAATTAACTTACTGATGGTTTAAGTCCATGAATTGTCCTCACAGTAACAATCAGGCTAGAGCTTGCCTGACCAAACAACGGACACTATCACCCCGGCCAGGTTGACTCAAGAACCTAACCATTGAGAGCCTGTATCTTCCCAGACATTCTGGGCTGTCCAAGCCTGAGGCCTGGGTGACACCATCACCGAGAGCCCATGACCGTCCTTGCCCTGGGACTTACACTGTTTGGGCTGCAGCTGTTGGGGCAGGAATGGGTCACCCACACCTCGGCTGCCTCCTTGCCTACACGTGCCAAGGCACCTCCACTACCCATAGGGAGGGAGAAGGCACAATCCGATTGAGACAATTCATACTCAGGAGACTCCATGCACCCAGTGGCTTCTTTCCTCTTGATTGGACATTAAACCAGCACAACACTTTAAACCCAAGCTACGTTGTTGGGACTCCTCCCCCCCAGGAAGATGATTACTGAATGAGGTCTTAAGAGTACGCCCTTGGCTCTCCTAGAAGGTGACAGAGGAATTAACCCTATGTGGAGTGGAGCACTTCTGCATTGTCTGTTAGAAAGATATTGTCCAAAAATGCAGGTTCACATATAGACCCCTAAGTAACAAATCTCTCTGTACTGAGGTACCAGGGTAAAGGCTTCCTAGCTGAAATTTCTGTATCATGAGCCTGAGACATTATATCACATTTCCCTCTTTGCCTTGGCTGAGTGGAAGCTCAGAGCAACATTCAGTTGACCATGAACTCCTGGAGGCAGGGACTAGGGCCTGCTCACCTCTGTTCCCAAGCACAGCACAGCTCCTATCCTAGAGAGCTTTCTCCACAAAAGTCAGATGGGTGGAATGAAATAGAACTACAATAACTTCATTGACTCAGAATATTTTTATAAAATATTTTCGAGTGCTCTGTATAGCAGTTAACAGTCTCTATGTGTAGTTTACTGTGGATGCTATAAATGTCGCTTGGGAATGTATCAATTATGAATGAATGACTGAAGAAAATGGAGTTCCTGATATCAAAGCATTTACTTCTGGAGGAAAAGAAAAAGCACACATGTATGAAATGGCTTTAGAGTAAATGAAAGGTCATAGTCACTACACAAGAGTTACTAACACCTGCAGGAGTCCACAGCCCAGAGTTGAGCTGAGGGGAGCAGGAGGAGGGGCAGAAGTAAGTGTAAAAAGAACAGGTAAGATTTCCAGAGTCAGGTGCTTATATGGAGGCAAATGAACCAGAGTTGGGGGTAGAAGGAGCAGTTGGGTCATGAGTTCTTAGTTCATGGTCTTAGAAACATGTGTCCCTTCTGATCCAGATGTCCCACCTTTAGGAATTTCTCCTATAGAAATAATTAGGGGCATGCACAAAAGTATGGCACCAAAGATATTCCCCCACAGTGTAGATTTAAGCAGAAAAATAGAAGTAAACCATTTTATTCCTGACCCCTCACAGGGAATTCGTTGAGAGATTTTTGGCCAAATCTCTCTGGCCATTATAAAAGCTTATTGATACAGTACATTTATTGAAATGGAAAAATGTCCATGGTTTATGGTCGAATTAAATGAAAGGAAGATTATGATATTGCATGGACCATAAACTCAGCAATTCTACTTTAGGTATTTATCCCCCCCCCAAATTCATGTTCCCGTACACAAGAAGACTTGTACTAGAATGTTCTCCAGCACTGTTTGCAAAAACAAAGTGTTGGAAACGCCATAAGCGCCCCCTCATCAGGGAATGGGTGAAGAAACCTTGATTTAATTCACTCCACAGAGTCTTGTCTGGCAATACAAATGGACAAATCAGAGCCCCATGGATCAGCATGAACACGCCATAGAACTCAGCGTCAAACCAGAAAAACGGGTTGCAGGATAGATGTAGCACACTGCCATTCATTTGAAATTTAACAATAGACAAAGCAGGAAGGGAAATGGTAACCCCCAAATCCATGAGTGAGATTGACTGCGGGGCGGGGGAAGTCACAGGGGAAGGATTGTGATGGGGGCACCCAGGCGGCTTCCGCCATATCCTTTAGGCTTTATTTGAAAAGAAAGTACGAGCTGAAGCAAATACGGCAGAAATGGTACGATTTGTTAAAACTCAGATGTAGGTACGGATGTATGTTACAGTCTTCTCTACGTGTTCCTGTTTTCTTATAATTACTTTGCTTGGAAAATAGCATTCGTCACATTGGGTCCCTATAAATGTCTGCACCGGGAAAACCGTCGTTTAAAAGTACACAGCAGGGCGGGCCACGGTGGCTCAGCAAGCAAGAATGCTTGCCTGCCATGACCCGGGTTCGATTCCCGCCGCCTGCCCATTAAAAAAACAACAACTAGACAGCCGGCGGCGAAGTCCGCGAGTCCGGTGGGCGAAGTCCGCGAGTCCGGTGGGCGTCGGGCGGCAGCGGCTGGGCCTCCGCCCCTCTGCGGGCCCCGGGAAGCGGCGAGCGCGGGAGCAGCCGCGGTCCGGGCTCCGGCTCGGCCCCGGGAGGTGGGGGGTGGCTGGGTGGGGGTGCCTGCCTGGGAGCGGGGTCTGCTGCCCGGGAATGGGGATTCTTTTCACCAGGGTATGGAGACTGTTCCATCACCAGGACCCCAAAGTTATCATTGTTGGGCTGGATAATGCAGGGATAATGCTGCCATCCTTGACCAGTTTTCTGTGAGTGGCGCTGACCGTAGTAGATCCTCTGCCACAGGAAGTGATGTAGAAGAGACGGTCATTCATCACACGCTTTCCTAACGTGTGGGATATCGGTGGCCAGGAATCTCTTCGTTCTTCCTGGAACACTTACTAGACCAACACTGAGTTGGGAATAGTTGACGCGGATGGTAACAGAGAAAGGATTTCTGTAACCGGAGAAGTGTATAAAATGTTGGCGCATGAGGACCTAAGAAAAAGCGGCATTGCTTTTCTAATTTTGCTAATAAGCAAGATGTTAAAGAATGTCTGACTGTGGCAGAAATCTCCCAGTGTTTGAAAGTCCTAGTAAAGACCACTAGCGGCTTATCGGGGACTGTGCCGGGGACTTGAATGGATGGTTTCACGATTTAAGATTAGAAGATCCCTGCTGACTTCTTCTCACAGGCTTTTTTTCCCTTTTTTTTTGTTCATTGATTTTTTTTCTTTTCATAGACTTCGTATAAACAAAGTGCAGGATGTTTCCTGAAAGCTGCAAAACTTAATGGCTTAGTATTTTTATAATAAACTGATTTAAACTTTTTCTATAAGAAGACACTTATTAAAACCACTTATTTCAAAACAAAGACGGAGTCTCACCTTCCAGTTTGCTTTCTCATTAGTTCGTTCCGAAGTAAGGGCTTAAGGCTGAGACTGACATTTTCCTTATAATGAGCCCTCTCAGGACGTCGTGCAGCCTGTGGTAAGTATAAAGGGAGAGGGAGACTCTGTCAACTTTAAGAGCTTTCTTATCGGCACAAACCTCCCTAGTTGAATGTTGTTCTTTTCTTGTTCTATTAAGTCAATACAAATCTGCACAGATATTCTTTCCAATATTTTAATATATAGTGTAACTTATGAGAAGTATTTTGTATAAGGTTGTGTATGTATTGTGTATATAACTCAAATTCAAGTTAATGGTTCTGATTTATGTTCTAAGGAAAAGTGAGTAGCACAAAAATGAATTTATCCTTAGTTGTAACCATATGGAATTAATATTGGCATTGGTGTTATGTGCCATTTTGTAGTTCTCCCTTAAGTTCTCTGTATTGTACTGACCAATTCCCAATTCACTGAGCTGCTCTAAAAAAAAAAAAAGAAAGAAAAAGGGAAAAAAAAGTACATAGCAAATAATCAATTAACCATTATTTGTTATACACTTTAGCCATTAAATGATAACCGTTAACGATGATCTGCATGATGAGATTACCGGTTATTTCTATTTTCCTAATTTTGCATGTCTGTGTTCTCTGATTTTCCTATAGTGAGCGTGTGTTATCTGCGCAATGTTTTAAAACCTAAAAAATAAAAAAAGAGTCTAAAAAAATTGTTAGGAGGGCATTCCAGGCAGAGACATCACCAGGGAAAAGGCCTGCTGTGGAGAAGCTTCCGGCACATTTGGGTACCCGGCTGGGATAGGGGTGGGGGTGGGGTGGAAAGGCGAGGGAAGAAAACCTCCTAACGGGGTTAAGGCAACCTACAGGCCACAGGACTGCGACCTGACCTTACGCGCCTCAAGTTGGTCCCTGGACTCTGGGGAGCTTCAGGCGTGTTCCCAGGAGTCTGGTTCTGCTAGTGTCATAATTTGCGCTTCCATTTTAGTGATAACCTAAAAGCAATGGATATGAGCGCATTCTGCTGCCTGTGAATGACCCGGGCCTCCTAACCCGAGCCTCCAACCTTATTTCAGTGTCATGTTGGTCTGCGCGTGGGGTCAGGGGGTGCCGCTGCCCCGGCTGTCACTGTGTTGGAGTGATGAGGAAAGAAAGCAGCGGACCTCAGCGCCGCCCGGGCTGTGTTCCAGGTGCCCTTAGCTCAGCGCTAGGACCTGGGAGCCCTCCAGGGTCTACAAGATATTTCAGACCTGAAGAGAATTTTAATGACTCGAAAATAGCAACTACCACCACCAAATTAACACACAAACACACAAATACACCCTTGTTAACTGAAATAATAATTTCAACAGCAAAATTATAAAAATAATTTTCTTTTATAGCAAAAAGATTATATTTGATTATTTGATTTCGGGTGAAGGTGCACTTTTATTCATGGGGTGAAATATTTTATTTATTTTTAAATTACATTAAATTAAATGTTTTTGTATTCTATATGGCAGGGTCATATTTCATTATTTTTCCACGCAAGTGTCCTGTTAGTGCGGCACCATTTGTTGACTTTTTTTGTTTGTTTCACTTGTTTGTTTGTTTTGGGGAAGTGCATGGCCCGGGAATTGAACCTGGGTCTCCCTCATGGCAGGAGGAAATTCTACCACTGAACTATCCTTGCACCCCTGAAGTATTTTATTTTATTAAATACATAACATATATTTTATTTTCTTGAGCTCTAGTTCTTAATGTCAAATATTTTTTTAAATAAAGGAGAAAGAGTTAAAAAATAAAGTTTAAGGGAAGCAACTGGAAGGAGGTAGTAAGTTTTAAAATAATGTTTTAAATTAATTTTTTTATATTAGAGAAGTAGGTTTACAGAAATATCATGCATACAATACAGAATTCTCATATACCACCCTTTTTAAAACCTTACATTAGCATAGTACATTTTTTATAATCCACAAGAGAACAGTTTTATAGTTGTACTATTAATTATAGTCCATCATTTATGGTAGGGTTCACTGTGCTGTGCGGTCCCATGTTTTTTTATTTTTATTCCAGTAACATGTATACAATCTCGAATCCCAAACCTTTATAATCAACCCAAATAGAAACTCTGCACAATGTAAGCATTAACTTCTCATTTCCTACCCCCAACCCAGACCCTGCTAATCTATATTCCATATTCTGACTTACTATATTTGCTTATTCTAAGTATTTCATATCAGTGAGATCATATATTCGTCCTTTTGTGTTTGGCGTTTTTCATGCAACATGGTCTTCAAGACTCATTCATGCTGTCGCATGTATTAGTTCTTCATTCCTTTTTACAGCTGAATAATATTCCACTGAGTATATATACATTTTATTTATCTGTCCATCGGTTTACAGTCACTTGTGTTTCTTCCATCTTTTGGCTATTGTGAACATTGGTGTGCAAATACCTGCTTTCAAGTCTTTTAGGTACGTACCTACAAGTACGATGGCTGAAACATACAGCAGCTCTGTCCTTAGCTTTCTGAGGAACCACTAAGCTGTCTTCCCCAGCAGCTGCGCCATTTGACCTTCTGAGTGTGGGTTCATTTCAATGTGTTTGACGAAGAATGACGTGGCTCCTCAAAGGTGAGAATGCTGGAGAAGGGGCTCGTGAGCCCTGGGCTTAGAACACAGAGGGATGGATACGCCAAAGCAAGGGCGGGCCAAACCATGAGGTGGAGTGCTCACTTTGTAGGCAGTTTCTCCTACTTAAGTGGGAAGAGAGGTTGGAAAATTGAGTCAGGATGTATAGGGGCTCTAAAGTAAAAAAAAAAAAAAACCCAAAAAATCAACCCACTGGCACAGCTAGTTAGATTCTCCATATTCAAAGGGAGAGATTTTGATTCTGCAAAATGATATCACCCAGCACATTAAGTGAATGTTGTCTGATTGTTACTGGGTTTATATTTAGTTTGTAACTTGGCTTTATGGTTGTATAGGAGCCCAAGGAGTTGATGCCTAGCTTTGTGTTTCAAGGAACAGTATAATAAAAGAATAACTTCAATCAGCACTGTCCAGATGGAGGAGTGTCCTTCCTTTCAGAGGACCTGTGTGTCTATTACTCAAGTTTAGCAGGCATGGGGACCTGCTAAAGGGCTCTGAACGGGGTGGCATGGTGGGAGCACGGTTTGCAGGGGATGATTTGGGCAGCTTGTTCTGAATGACCAGCAGTGCTCAGAGCCAGGCTGGCATGAGGCCTGAACTCCCTCGGGTCAGGGACTTGAAAGACAATACGAAGCACATGAATATACGTGTTGTGGGTGTCCCAGAAGGAGAAGAGAAGGGAAAAGGAAGAGAAAAACTAATGGAGGAAATTATCACTGAAAATTTCCCAACTCTTATGAAAGACTTAAAATTACAGATCCAAGAAGTGCAGCGCACCCCAAAGAGAATAGACCCAAATAGACATACTCCAAGACACTTACTAATCACAATGTCAGAGGTCAAAGAGAAAGAATCTTAAAAGCAGCAAGAGGAAAGCAATCCACCACATACAAGGGAAGCCCAATAAGACTATACGCAGATCTCTCAGCAGAAACCATGGAGGCGAGAAGACAGTGGGATAATATATTTAAATTATTAAAAGAGAAAAACTGCCAACCAAGAATTCTATATCCAGCAAAATTGTCCTTCAAAAATGAAGGAGAATTAAGAATTACTGATTGCATATGTAGAGTGGAATGATTTCTAAATGTTGTGTTAGTTAATTTTTTTAATTAAAAAAAAAGAAAAAAAAGGCAGAGTAGGCACAGTCCTACCCATTCTCCCTGGATAAGTTCCAGAACATTCTGTATATCCTAATCCTTTCCCTTTCTCTCCCAGCCCCAACTCTCAATCCCTTTCAAACTCTGATACTCTGTAAATGCCTTTGGACATTTAATCTCATTACAAAGTGGAAGTATATTCACCAATGTATTAAAACAAGGAAAGTGTTAAGTATATATAAAATATGAATATGGATGAATGTATTTTACAGCTAAAACCCTGGTGCTTCTAATATGTATGAAAAGTAAGAAAATTGGAATATTCATGAATAGTCATTTTATTTATACTGGATCTGTCGATACTAATGGGTTGTTAATAAACCCCTAGTATACCCACTTTTAAAAAAAAAAAATGAGGGAGAAATTAAAACATTTTCAGACAAAAAATCACTGAGAAAATTTGTGACCAAGAGACCAGCTCTGCAAGAAATACTAAAGGGAACACTAGAGACAGATCCGAAGACAGAAGAGAGAGGTGTAGAGAAGAGTGTAGAAAGGAAGACTATGAGTAAAGGTAAAAAGAAGGAAAATTAGATATGACATATAAAATCCAAAAGGCAAAATAGTAGAAGAAAGTACTACCCATGCAGTAATAACCCTCAATGTTAATGGATTAAACTCTCCAATCAAAAGACATAGTCTGGCAGAATGGATTAAAAAACAGGACCCATCTATATAAAATTGTAAGTTCTTCAAAAAGTAAAATACAGAATTTTATATGACCCAGCAAATCCACTCCTGGACATTTGCCCAAGACAAATGAAGATATGTTAATATCCCAAAACTTATACCTGCTTCAACATCCCACTTTCAATAATTGACAGAACAAAACAGAATTCTGCAAAGAAATAGAAGACAAGCAATATAACCCAACTAGACCTAATACTCCACTCAACAACAGCAGAATACATGTTTCTCCTCAAGTGCACATGAAACATTCCCTAGGATAGAGCATATGTTAGGCCATAAAACAAGTCTCAATACATTTCACAGACTTGAAACAATACAAATTATGTCTCTGGCCACAATACAATAAAGTTAGAAATCAATAATTGAAAGATATTTAGATCTGGGGATTAAACAACACACTTCTAAATAACCAATGGGTCAAAGAAGAAATCACAAGAGAAGTTAGAAAATATTTTGGTATGAATGAAAATGGAAGCACAGCATACCAAAACTTCTGGGCTGCAGAAAAGCAATGCAAAGAAGGAAATTTATAGCTATAAATGCTTATATTAAAAAAGAAGAACGATCTTAAATCAATAACCTAATTTTTTACCTCAAGAAACTAGAAAAAGACTAGGAAACTAAACCAAAAGCAAGCAGAAGGAAGGAAATAATAAAGATCAGAGTGGAAATAAATGAGGTGAAGAATAGAAAACCAATAGAGAAACCAAAAGTAGGTTTTTTGAAGAGATCAATGAAATTGACAAACTTTCAGCTTGAATGACCCAGAAACAAGAGAAGACTCAAACTACTAAAATCAAGACTAAAGAAGTGACATTACTACCAACCTTACAGAAATAAAAGGATTATAAGGGAATACTACTGTATGGCAACAAATTTGATAACCTAAATTAAATGGACAAATCCCTAGAAAGACAGAAACTACAAAAACTGACTCAGAAGAAATAGAAATAGAAATACGCCTATAACAAGTAAAGAATGTTCCAATAATGTGTGAAGTATGGGAAGGAACTCAACTCATGGGGAATTCCTGGGAGGCAAGAGCTGGCAGACTCAGGAGAGAGGGACATGACTAAGGTGAGATGAAAGAGGGGGCCAGGGGCCAGATGACTTGGAACCTTGTGGACCACCTTTAAGATTGGGATTTTGTCCCGGGTTCAATAGGAAGTCATCAAAGGGTCCTAAACTGGGTTGAGACTTGAGCCCATTCTGGCTGCTGCAAAGAGAATGGCTTGTCTAGGGCCGGGTGGAAGCTAGAAGACTACTGCAGCAGCCCAGACAAGAGATGAGGACAGCTTAGACCGGGGCGATGAGGGCACAGAGTTGCTGATGATTTCAAATGTTTACCTCTAGCCCAGGGTGTCTCAAATAGGGGGTGGTTCTGAGCACCAGCCACCCACCCACCTATACACAAGGGACATTTGTCATGTCTGAGGGCATTTTTGGTTGTTACTTCTGGCGTCTGGTAGGGAGAGACCAGAGATGCTGCTAAACAACCTACAGTGCACAGAACAGCCCCACAGCAAAAATGTTCCTGCCAAAATGCTCAGTTGTGCTGAGGTTGAGACCCTGTCTTCTACCCTAACCTCTCCTCTGGACCCCATGTTGGTACACTCAGCCACTTGTCCCACATCTCCACAGAGGGTCTCAACCACACCTCACTCACTATGTTCCAAGTCAAATGGTCACCTCCCACGCGATCCTCTCACAGTCTTCCCCACCTCACTGCACCCTGTGGCATGAGCCACAAACCTGGGAGTCATCCCTGAAGGCTCCCTCTCCCTCCCCCCCACATCCAATCCATCCCTGGGTCCTGCCTGTTTTATCTCCTCAGCATCTCTCCAGCTTCTTCCTCTATGGAGCTGTCACCTCTGCCTAGACTTTTATAAAAGCCTCTGTCTCCTCTCCCGGCACATCATGGGGAGCCCTGCCGAACTGTTCACCATGCAGCAGCCAGAGTGATCCATGTCAAAACACAGGTTCGATGACTTCCTGTGGCCCTTTGGATCAAAACACAATTCCTTGCCGAAGCCTGCAGGGCCCACGAGCTCTCACCTCTCAGTCCTCTCCCCGCCACTGCCCTCCCTACGGCTGAGATTTAGGCTTTAACTCAGCCCCAAGCCATGCGGATGGGTGCCCCCACCTGCCATGGGGCATGCCTGCCCCCTGGTGGCAGTCTAGAGTGAAGCACTTGGGACTGTAGCCATGTGCACTTGGCCTTAAGGAGCTGGAGAGGCCCTGGCGAAGGGCTGGAGGCAGCAGGATCTTCCAGATGCTGGGAGGTAGGGGCATGCCAGGGTGGAGCCCAGGGGTCCTTTGCTAGGTTTCTGAAGTTAAAATATCAGAAGTCATATTTATGACTGTGCTTGTTTCTGTTTTTGTTTTCTGCCTCCTCCCACAGTGAGTTGTGCTCTGGGAGGGCAGGATTGGGTCTGCTAGTTCATTCTGCTTTCCCACATCCAGGACAGGGCCGGTACTTGGCAGAAGCTCAATACAAGCATGCGGATGGTAGTTTGTTGCAATAGAAGGAATGGGGAGAGAAGCCTGGGCTCAAATCCAGTCTCTACTTTGCAAATCCAATGACTCTGGGCAAGTCATGCAACTTGGGTGAGCATTTGCATACTTATCTGTGAAATGAGGAGACTATCTCCTTACACTCAGAGTTATGGTGAGTTTAAGTGCTCTAATATGTGAAAGCACCCAGGCAGCAGGGATTAGTGGAAAGCACGTCATCTGAGGTCTGCGGGCCTGGTGGGGACTGGGAGATATCCCAGCAACTCCAGTGACCTGCTGGGTGCTAGCTGCCCGGGCCCTTTGGGCTTTGGGCCTCTATTTTCTCGTTGTTAAAACAGGGACAATAATACCTTTGCCTCTATTCCTTTACCCATTTAATGTACCAGGCACTGCTGGTGCAGGGCTCACAGTGATAGAACAGCCACGTCCCTACTTTTGGGAGCCTCTGTTCCCGTGAATGAGGCTGACAAAGCAAATGATCACACACAAACCTACAATTATAATTGGAGGCTGAGGGTTTCAAAGAAGCCCAGGCAACTGTGAGAAGGATGAAGGGGGTTCCAACTAGATTAGGTCAGAGAAATCCTTTCTGGAAAAGAGCATTCAAGGTGAGAACCAAGGGAAGGTGCAGTTTGGTGAGAAGAATGTTCCAGAGATGTGTGAAGTGTCGGAAGGAGCTCAACCCATGGGGAATCACTGGGAGGCCAGGGCTGCAGACCTAAGAGAGAAGGCATGTGGCTCGAGGTAAGGTGGAAGAGGGTGACAGGGGCCAGATCACATGGGGCCTTGTGGACCACCTTTAAGAT
The DNA here is from genome assembly GCF_023851605.1 of Tamandua tetradactyla. NCBI lineage: Eukaryota > Metazoa > Chordata > Mammalia > Pilosa > Myrmecophagidae > Tamandua > Tamandua tetradactyla. The sequence goes on along the minus strand of NC_135328.1, from coordinate 204,958,869 downwards.
TGGGATTTCATCCCAAGTTCAGTAAGAAGAGTCACGGTGATAGAACAGCCGCGTCCATACTTTTGGGAGTGTCAAAGGGTCCTGAGCAGGGTTGAGACTGGTCTAACTCAAGTTAGAACTTTAGGGCTGCTGTGAGAACAATGACTTGTTTGGGGCATGAGTGGAAGCTGGGAGACTACTGCAGCAGTCCAGGCAAGAGATGAAGGATGCTTAGACTAGGGTGACAATGGTGGGGATGGAGACAGGTGAATCAACCCAAAATGTAGTCTGTAGGTGGAATCTGCAGGACTTGGAAAGTGTTTCAGTTTGCTAAACTGCCAGAATACAATATACCAGAAATGGATTGGCTTTTATTCAAAGGATTTATTAAGTTACAAGTTACAATTCTGAATCCAGGAAAATGTCCAAATTAAGGCACTAACAAGAGGATACCTTCCTGGAGAAAAGGCAGCTGGCATCCAGCTTCCTCTGTCACATGCGAAGGCACATGACAATGTCTGCTGTCCTCTCTTGGCTTCTGGTTTCAAACGGCTCTCTCAGCTTCTGGCGTCTCCTGAGGCATTTTCCTTCTGCATCTCAGGATGTCTGTGTGTGAGCTTTCTTCAACGTTTCCCTTATAAAGGACTCCAGTAAACTGAACGAGACCCACCTTGAATGGGTGGGGCCACATCTTATTGGAAACAACCTAACCAAAAGGTCCCACCCAGCAATAGGTCTGCCCCCACAAGATTGGAGTAGAAGAACATGGCTTTTCAGGGGGACATAATAGTTCCAAATCTGCACAGGGAGGATGGACTTGGGAGGCAATAGAGAGGGTGCTGAGGGCTGCCTGATTCTATCCCAAGCAGCTGGATGAATGGAGGTGCTATTTACTGAGCTGGGCAAGGTAGGGGGAGCAGGTTTGTGAGGAGAGACTGAGAGTTTCACTATGATAATTTTCACATGCATGTTAATTTTGGGATGTATGTTCACCAACCAAGCGGGAACGTCAAGAAGGCAGCTGGATAGCAGGGTCTGGGGTTCAGAAAAAGAAATATGGGCTGGGCACGCACTTGCTTTTTTGAAAATACATATCCTATTAGTGGTTCTTTTTTAATAGCAAAAGTAATTCATACCACTTATTACAAAAGCAAACAATTCAAAAGATCATAAAGTAAAAATATGGAGACCATGCCCCTCTACTCACTGCCCCATGTCTCCTTAGAAGCAACGACTGCTGGTAGAGTCTCCTCTCAGACTGAGTCAATGTTGGTTTACTTAGGAGAAGGGAGACAGTGAGGGAAGGGGGATTGAAAACTCACAGCGCCCCTTTGGCTTAACAAGGGCCAAGGCCAGCCCTGGGACTCACCATTCTGAAATAATTGAGGACATTTGCTGGGGTAGGTGTAAGGATTCGCATTTGTGGCACAATTTGAAAAAGTAACATGTTGGACACTACCTTTGTGGTTAAATGAGAGACTTCCAATCCTGATGCCCGGCAGAACCCCCAGGGGAAATTTAAGAGGTAGCTCTACCTGGGAGCCACCCAAGCCTTGCCAAATCAGAACCTCCTGGGGTGGGGCTGGAGAATCCACATTGTAAAAATCTTCCCAGGTGATTCTGATGCAACAGATCCATTGAGAATCCCCTGGGTTAAAGAAAGAAATCACAGTGGGACATCACACATGAAATACAATGTTGCAGAAATGTGGCTATGGATATGTATCTATATCTATCGTTCATGCTATTCTGCTCAGGATAGAAAAAAGTATTGCAGTAGGATTATATTTTCCTCCTTTTGCTTGCCTGTGTTTTTCTTTGTAGAAAATGAGCATGGATGCTTTTATAATAAGGAAGGAATGGAAGAAATACCCTTCAGAGGGCAGAGGAAGGAGAGGGGATAATAATTCGGATGCTTTTCTTTCTCTTTTTCTTTTTTTGGCACAATTCTCTGTGTGCCGGCTGGAAAGGTCAGATTTCACTCACGCCATCCTTCAATGATTGACTTGAGCCTTCTCCGCGTGCCCGGCCTGGGAGGTGAACAAGCACAGATGTCATTTGTCCCTGCCTAGTGGGGCACATTGCCAAGTGTGGGAAACAGACATGAATCAAATCAGCACGTGGATGACTGGGAAATTACAACCAAAGTTCATAGCAGGGGAGAAACATGGCCTTTTATCTTTTAAAAAATTATTTATTCTTTATTGGTATAAGTTATATATTCACATACCATGTAATCATCCAAAGTCTACAACTAATGGTTCACATTATCATCATATAGCTTGCATTTATCATCACAATCAACTTTTTCTCTCTTTTTTGTGAACAATGATATATATACAAAACAACAATAAATTTCAAAGCACATCGCTCAGTTGTAGAACAGATTTCACAGTTTGGTATGGGCTACAATTCCACAATTTTAGGTTTTTACTTCTAGCTGCTCTAAGGTACTGGAGACTAAAAGAAATCTCAATATAATGATTCAGTAATCATGCCAATTTGTTAAACCCTACCTTCTCTGTATACTCCACCATCACCTTTGATCTTCCCCCACTCTTTAGGTATATTTTAGACTTTTCCCCTTCTGACTTTTTCATGTTGGAAGGCGCTGTCAGTAATATGGGATGGGGGATGGAACTAGATGATGTTCTGGAGAAGCTGGCCCCTCTGCATTTCAGGACTTATCTGGTCAGGGACCTATCTGGAGGTTGTAGGTTTCTGGAAAGTTACCCTAGTGCATAGAACCTTCATAGAATATTATATGATGTCCTAGGGTTTTTTTTTTTAATGGATTTTTATCTGTAAAGGGTGTAGCACAGAATGTGACCTGGACTCTGGGGTCATGAGTCCCTAAGGAGGTAACCTCCGAGGTGAGATCTAAAGGATGAAGAGGAGTTAACTAGAGAAAGGGGAAAGGGGAGAGAAGGACAGTGATCCAGGCAGGGGGAACAGCATATGCAAAGACTCTGAAGACTTGAAGAACTAAAAAGTAGGGCCACGATGGCTGGAGTCTGGAGAGGGAGTGGGCAGAAGCTCCAAGCAGGGCTGAAGAATAGCCAGGGGCCAGAGCATGTGGGCCCTGCAGGCTGTGGTAAGGATTTTGGGTCTGATCCTAACTGCCAGGGGAAGTCATCGGACATGCATTTTGACATGAACTGCTCTGGCTGCTGCGTGGTGAACAGATCTGCAGGGCTCCCTGTGATGATGCCAGGAGAGGAGACAGAGGCTTTTATAAAAGTCTGGGCCAAGGTGATGGCTCCATAGAGGAAGGAGCTGGAGAGATGCTGAGGAGATCAAACGGGCAGGACACAGGGATGGATTGGATGCCGGGGGGAGGGAGAGGGAGCCTTCAGGGATGACTCCCAGGTTTGTGACTCATGCCACAGGGTGCAGTGAGGTGGGGAAGACTGTGAAGGGATCGGGTGGGAGGTGACCGTTTGGCTTGGACACACAGTGAGTGAGGTGTGTTTGAGAACCTCCGTGGAGATGTGGGACAGGTGGCTGAGTGTACCAGCCTAGGGTCCAGAGGAGAGGTTAGGGTGGAAGAGAGGCCGCCTCAGCACTACCGAGCATTTTGGCAGGAACATTTTTGCTGTGGGGCTGTCCTGTGCACTGTATGATGGTTAGCAGCATCTCTGGCCTCTCCCTATCAGACGCCAATACAACCTGTCCCCAGTTATGACAACCAAAAATGTCTCCAGACGTGTCATGTGTCCTCTGTGTGTGTGTGTGTGGGGGGGGGTTATGGGTTGAGAATCAGCCCCCATTTGAGACCCCCTGGGCTAGAGGCGTCCATTTGGGGGTTCTCAGCATCTTGAAGCTGTGGGTGTAGATGGGATTATCCAGGGAGAGAGAGTAGGTTGAAGGGAGAAGAGGATGTAGGACTAGTGTTGGGACGTGCAATAACTAATGGCCAGATAAATGGCAATGGGCCGTCAAAGGAGCCCAAGAAGGAGATGCCCAAGAGGTAGGAAGAGAAGGAAGAGCCAAGTGGAGGCCATGTTTCCAAGGGCACATGCGACGGCGTCAGACGATGCGGAGCGAGAAATCGCATGTCGCAAAACCTGAACAGCGTCCACTGGGGTGGAGGATATGGGGTGACTGGTGACCTTGGGATGCTTTGCTGCAGAAATGGGCCAAACCCCCAAAATACGATGAGTGCAGACACCTCTTCTGAGAGCTTTTGCTGTGAAGAGAAATAAGAGGGTAACTAGAGGGGGGGTGGGGAGGTGGGGGGAGGTTTGCGCTTGTTTATTTTTTTTACCATGAGAAAGACGCATTTTAAATGACTGTGGGAAAGATCTGGTTGGAGGATGAAGTGGAGTGTTCTAGAGGGAGAGGATAATTAGGGGGAGACGGGGAGGAAGAGGATCCAGAGGACTGGAACAAACTGGCATTGGGAGGGGGGCCAGTACCTGTCTCGTGGAGAGAAGTCCAGGCAGTTTGGGGGTCCCCAGCCGGGGGTGAGGCAGCTGTGCCGGTTGTGGTTTGGATGGAGCACCGGGGGTGTGGGAGCGGAGGACGTCTGATACCAGGCTGTGGCAGATGGGGGAGAAGGTTTAAGGAGAAGACGATTGAGCAAGTCTAGTGCCCTTCTGCAGCCCTATTGAGAGGTTGGTTAATGTCGGCTGTTTTCATTTTTATTACTAGTTGTATTTGGTAGGTCACTTACCATCTCATTGCCTGAGTTTCTGACTGTGAAGTGGTAATAACGACAGGATCTACCCCATGCAATTGCTGTGAATATTCAATTAGGTGAAACATGTTAAGTGTTTACAACTTGGGGTGAGAAGCAATAAATGGTAGCTTAGTTCACATCCTGGACCTGGAAGTCCCTGCAGGTTTTGTAACAATGTGGCCAGCAGGGGGCAGCAGATGTCCATCAGGGGAGGGTCTTGGTGCAAGCCTTCTGGTACCTAAGGAGGCAATGATAGGGTGGAGGGACCAGAAAGGAAGCCTGGCTGGGTGGGGTGGGCGAGGGTGCCCCCGCTCAAGTAGGGTGGGCAGCAGCCAGGTGAGGCGCAAGGCATGCCTTTGGGAATAGCCAGGAGCAGCTTCACGGGCACAGAGTTGCAGCAGCCTCAAATGGTGTTTAGAACCAAGAGAGCGGGTGCACGGGTGGTTCAGTGGTAGAATGCTTGCTTTCCATGCCGGAGACCTGGGTTCGAGTCCCGGACCATGCACTTTTCCAAAAAAATAAAAATGAAAATAAAAATCTAGAACCAAGAGGGAAACAGACACTAGCTATTTCCCCAGGCCCAGAGCAGGCCCCATCTGGGTGATCTGGAAAGGTCTGGGTACAGGGGTTGGGGGATGAAAAACCTGGTCCAGCTTGAGACTGAGCCTTCCTTGGGTTAGAAGGGGGCTGGGGAGGGGAGAGAGTTGTGTGTTGGAATTGAAAGGGCCAAGTTGAGGCTGGAGTTGAGAGAACAGAATAGGTTGGGCGGGGCTTTGTGTGCTGGGAGTTACAAAGCAGTGTTGACAGCAGGAAGCTGGGGCAGGGAAGCCGGTGGGGGGCCTGAGAGAAGGGAAGGGGGTGGTCAGACAAGCCTTCAGGAAAGCCGTCATCTCAGAGGCAGCAGCCAGACCCACGCTGAGCTGGCCCTGCCTGGCCTTTGAGTCTCTTTTTCTGACTCCGCCTCCTTCTCCCAGGCCCCTGTACTCCCTCCCCTGCCTGTTGTCTCAGTGGACACCCCCTCGCCTCCCCACCTCCCAGCTCTTTCTTTCAGACGTGGAGATCTGCACAAGGCTGTAAGCCCAGCCAACCTGGGAATTACAAACCCCGTGGCCAAGGCACCTATGTCCAAACACGCCTACCAGGGGTTTCCCTTCTTCATCTCATCGGCACCTCTGGAGCATGACCTAAAACCCCAGGAGGGGTCTCAATTGTTAGGGCTAGAATGGTCCTCAGGGTTCCCTGATCCCACAGCTTGTTTTATTGTGGAGGAAACCAAGGCACAAGATCTAGAGACAAAGTCCCATGACAAAGTGAGGATTCAAACCCAAGACCCCGTATCTCTTCCCCCTGATTGGCAGAGCCGGGGCACGCATACCTGACCAAGGGGCCCAGGGCTTGATGGGGCTTCTCAGGACACAACATGTCACTAAGGCACTCTGTGATCTTTGTCAAGTCCATCCGTCTCTAGGAATCAACAGTCTCAACTCTAGAGTAGAAAGATCAGGAAAGGAAGGAAGGTTGGCCAGCTCATGAGGTGGTGCAACCTTACTTTCAAAACTGGAAAAAAACAAAACAAGAAAAGAAAATTACAGGTTTATTTTACCTATAAACATGAAGATGAAAATCCTAAATAAAATGTTGGCTACGGCTGTACAGCAGTAGCTCAGTGGCAGAATTCTTGCCTACCATGCCAGAGACCCTGGTTTCGATTCCTGGAGCCTGCCCATGCCACCGCTCCCCCCAACCCTCCAAAATATGCATATATATTGGCTAACTGAATCCTACATTGTTGTTGTTGTTTTTAAGTTTTTGACAAGAGCTATTTATTCTCTGAAACAATGCAAGTGGTTATAAATCCCCACCTACTGTTTAGTTAAGTGCAATAGAATACAATCATGTATAATTTCTGTGCTGGTAGTGTATATAGCCTTTTGGCTTTAGTTATCGCTCAAAATTAAACCATAAAGACCAGTGAAAAAGACATGGACTCTAAGAGACAAAGAAGTTGACATAATGAGAAATTAAAGCAGTACATGGAGGCTGAACTGTTCAAATAACTTAAGTCAAATGTTTTCATGGTGCAATTAAAATAATCCAATAAGGGGTCAAAGCTTTTTTTCTCAATCTATTGATTTCTTTAGCATCATATTCAGGCAAGGTGGTGTTTAAAAAAAAAACACCATTAGCTTTGTCCACAGGTATACATTATCAAAAGTTATTCAAGGTAATTTTGATGTCATATGCCGTTTTGAACAATAAAAATTTGCATGAACATTATTTCTCAAAGAAAATATACAATTGGAGGGAGCCCCCAAACTTGTATACCAAACATTCTGACACAAATGCAAAAAATAAAGTTGACAACATTAAGAAAAGGTCACATGTTAAATTTGAAATGTGTATTGTTTGAGAATCCCATGAGGTTTTGCCTGTTTTTAAATCATGGCTAAGTGATTTATGATTGTGGCAGCTATGAAAAGAGAACTAGCCACCAGAAATTTTCATCCATGAAATTTGTACGTTAATAGACTGAAAAGGAAAAAATTCACGTGATTATGTCAATGTAGGCACACACAAAAAGGCTTTTGATAAAATTCAGCAATCCACTCAAAAAAAATCTTAACAAACTAAGACAAGGAAGGAACTTGAAAAAGATCATATGCCACAAATTTAGAAATTTGTCCTTTAAATTTTTTTTAATGTATTGTGGTTATATATTTCAACATACTATTTCCCATTTTAACCACAATACAATGCAGAGGCGTTAAATACGTTCATAATGTTATGCCACCATCACCACCATCCAGTAACAAAAACTTTTCCAAACAGAAACTCTGCCCATTGGGCATTAACTCCCCATTCCCCATTCTGCACCCAGTGTCCTGTAATCTGTTATCTGCTCTATGAATTTGCATGTTCTAGTTATTTCATATAACTTATGTTTCATACAAATGAGATCATCCAGCATTTACCCTTTTGTGTCTGGCTTATTTTATTCAATATGATGTCTTCAAGTTTCATCCATGTAGCATGTATCAAACTACATTCTACTTTATGGCTGCGTGATATTCCATTGTATGAATATACTACATTTTATTTATCCATTCACCTCTCGAAGGACTCTTGGGTTGCTTCTACCTTTCGGCAATAGTGAATAATGCTGCTATGAATATTAGTGCGCAAATATCTATTCAAGTCCCTGCTTTCAATTCTTTTGGATATAAATACCAAGAAGTGGGATTGCTGGATTATATGGTAATTCAACTCTTAACTTTCTGAAGAACCACGCACTGCTTTCTACAGTGGCTGTGCTATTTTATAGTCCCACCAGCAATGTATGAGGGTCACTGATTCTCCATATCCTCATCAAGACCTGTTATTTTATGATTTTTAATAATAGTCATTCTAGTGGGTGTGAGGTGGTATCTTATTGTGGTTTGATTTGCATTTCCCTAGTGGCTAACAATGTTGAGCATCTTTTCATGTGCTTTTTGACCATTTGTATATCTTCTTTGGAGAAATATCTGTTCAAGTCTTTGGGTCATTAAAAAATTTTTTTTCTTTGGCCCATTTTTAAACTGGATTGTTTTTTGTTGTTGAGTTATAGGAATTCTTTAATATATTTTGTATGGTATATCCTCATCAGATATAAGGTTTCCAAACATTTTCTACCATTATATAGGTTGTCCTTTCACTTTCCTGGTAATGTCCTTTTGTTCTAGTTTGCTAGCTGCTGGAATGCAACACACCAGAGACAGATTGGCTTTTAATAAAAGGGGATTTATTTTGTTGGTTCTTCAGAGGAAAGGCAGCTAACTTTCCACTGAGGTTCTTTCTTACATGGAAGGCACAGGATGGTCTCTGCTGGTCTTCTCTCCAGGCCCCTGGGTTCCAACAACTTTCCCCGGGGTGACTTCTTTCTGCATCTCCAAAGGCCTGGGCTGAGCTGCGCGTGCTGAGATGAGGCATGCCGAGCTGCTAGGCTATGCTACATTGCGTTCTCTCATTTAAGTACCAGCCGATTAAGTCAAACGTCACTCATTGCAGCAGACACGCCTCCTAGCCGACTGCAGATGTAATTAGCAACAGATGAGGTTCACATACCATTGGCTTATGTCCGCAGCAACAAGACTAGGTATGCTCACCTGGCCAAGTTGACAACTGAATCTAACATACCTTTGATGCACAAAAGTTTGTCATTTTGATGAGATCCAATTTACCTGTTTTTACTTTTGATGTATGTGCATTCAGTATTAAGTCTAAGAATCCATTGTCCAACATAAGTTCCTGAAGATATTCCCCTATGTTTTTTTCTAGGAGTTTTACAATTTTAGTTATTGTATTTTGGTCTTTGATCTATTTTGATTTAATTTTTGTATATGATTTGAAGTAGGGGTCCATTTTCATTCTTTTGCATGTGGATATCCAATAATCCCACCACCATTTTGTTGAAGAGACTTTTTTTTCTCCACGGAGTAGACTTGACATCTTTGTCACAATCAATTAGCCATAGATTTGAGGGCTTATTTCTGGACTTTTAATTCTATTCCATTGTCCTTCAGGACTATCCTTGTGCCTGTACCAAACTGTTTTGGTTACTGTAGCTTTGCAATAAGTTTTGAAATTGGGAAGTGTGAGTCCTCCAATTTTGTTCTTATTTTACGAAAGGGTTTTTAGCTACATGGGGCCCCTTACCTTCCATGTGAATTTGCAAATATATTCTTTTTCCATTGACAAATCTTCACATACATACAATCTGTACATGGTAAACAATCAATGGCTCACAATATCACCACATAGTTTTGTATTCGTCACCATCATCATTAGTGCAAATATATATATTTTTACTTTTTTATTGTGAAAAATAACATATATACAAAAAAGCAATAATTTTCCAAGTACATTTTAACAGATAGTTACAGAACAGATTTTAAAGTTTGGGGTATGGGTTACAGTTCCATGATTTTTCATTTTTTCATCTAGCTGCTCAAAGACACGGAGACCAACAGAAATATCAGTATAATGATTCAGCAGTCATACTCATTTATTAAATCTTATATTCTCTGTTATACTCCTCCTTCTCTTTAACGTATATACATAAAAGCAATAAATGTCAAGGTATATCGCAACAATTAATTGTAGAACAGATTTCAGAGTTTAGTAAGGGTTACAAGTCCATGATTTTAGGTTTTTACTTCTAGTTGCTCTAAGGTACTGGAAACTAAAAGAAATACCAGTATAATGATTCAGCAGTCATACTAATTTGTTAAACCCTACCTTCTCTGTATAAGTCCACCATCGGCTTTGATCTTTCTCCCACTCTTTAGAGGTGTTTGGGCTATGCCCATTCTAACTTTTTCGTGTTGGAAGAGGCTGTCAATAGTATGGGATAGGAGGATGAAACTAGCTGATGCTCTGGAAAGGCTGGCCTCTCTAGATTTCAGGACTTATCTGGTCTAAGGACCCATCTGGAGATTGTAGGTTTGGAAGAGTAACCGTAGTGCATTAACTTTAGTAGAATCTCATATAAAACCTCGTTGTTCTTTAGGATCGGCTGGAATTGTTTTGGTTGGGGGTTGGCAAGTTATGATAGGTAGCAATATCTCATTCCACTCAAAAACAGTGGAATCATTACCAGAAAAAAGGCCTACCTATAAAAAACTAATAGTACTTTTTCCATCCCAGCAGTAACTAACTGGAAAAATATAAAGAAAAAAAAATACTAAAGAATCTAGAAATTAGCTTCTTCTTCCTTTTCCTTCTTTTCTGAAAAATTCAGTCCTAAAGCCTTGAGATGGGGACAACAAGATGGACATCTGTGCAAAGGAGTAGCCTGTGTGGGGTGTTGGAGCCCAAGTGGGGAAGAGGGTCAATACAAATTCCCCGGCTGTGTCCCTCGAGAGCCCCTGGGAGCAGTGATACCCCAATAGCCACGAGCACACCTAGAACTCAGAGCTTGGCTTCTAAATACCGTTCTCCACTGAAAGAAAGCAGATTTTCTTGTATAAGTGGCTGATTCCCAGGTTTGGGCAGGGAAAATAGAAGATGAGTCTGGGATCCTTGTGTAAGAAAGTAAGGAAGTGCTCAAAGAATGATCAGGGTAAGTTAAAAGGACATGTCCAATTTGAAAGGGCTCCCACTGGCCAAATATGGGGCAATTTTGTTATCGACATAAATAATGAAAGTAATGGGTTATAACCCATTGAATAAAATCATAAGTCCATGTTGTTACAAATAAATGCATGAATAAAGTGAAAGTGATGAAAATGGAATATTTACATGGTTTTAAAGCACCTCCCCCTAAAATATTTTTAATTACAAAAAGGAAAAAATAGTTCTGCAGTGGTGAAACCTGGCACACTTCACCTTAATCAAGAACCAAAGTAAATACCGTCAACAGTGGGACAAATGGAAACTGTGCCTTTTGATAGGAAGCAACAAGAAGAAAGTGGCGTCACACCTGTAATATTCCTGGCAAAGACACATAACGTGATTCTAATCATTAAGAAACATCTTCAGATGGTTCCTAAATTGGAGGACATTCTATAAAATGATCTGCCTATAATCTTCAAAAGTGCCAAGCTCATGTAAGTCAAAGAAAGACTGAAGAACTGTTCCAAACCAAGGAGATTCAAGAGATACAAAAGTCAAATGCAATGTGGGATTCTGAATGCGGGGTCCTTTCTGCCATAATGAACATTATTGGGACAACTGGTGAAACTTGAATTGGGTCTGAGAATTTGATGGCAGTGCTGTATCACTGTTAATTTTCCAGTTTTGATGGCTGTATTGTGGCTATATAAGAGACTATCCTTGCTTGTACAGATAAATATGTGGAAATATGCTTGTGCCCAATAATATGCTTGTACCCAATAAATATGTGGAAATGATGAGCCATTAGGTTAGCAAATAATCTCAAATGGTTTAGGAAAACAATAATTTTTTTTGTTTTTGCAAATTTTCTTTAAGTTTGAGATTAAATGGTAGAAAAGATCCTTAGGTGAAACCGTTTAAATTCTATTAAAGGACATAAAAGAAGACATAAATAGGTTCCTAATCCAATTTCATGGTTATGGCAATGCACCTTAATAAAACTACTGATTCTTCTCAAATTAGTCTACAAATTCAGTGCAATTCAAAACAGAATTCGAGTTGGATTTTATTTTGGAGAAACTCCACAAGCTTGTTCTAAAATGTATGTGGAAGAATAAAAGTCCACAAAGATCTAGGTCAACTTCAGAAAAGAACCAAGTGGGGGAATTTGTCAAGTATTAAAACATATTACAAAGCCACATTAACTAAATCAGCTGGTCACTGGACCATTAGCTGACACGTGGAATAGAAGAACAGAACTGCGAGTGTGTGAGTGTGTGTGTGTGTATTTGGTAAATATTATATATATGTGTATACATACATATACATATATTACATATATATTGCACATATATATATACCCACATGCATATATGACTCAAAAATGCCCTAGTAATTAATGAGAAGGAAGGAATAGATTTTTTAGTAGATGACTTTGGGAAAATTGTCTCATTATGTGGGAGTAGGGTGGGAAATCTGGGTTGCTACCTTGTACTACCACCAAAGTAGATTCCAAATGTATGAGCAATCTAAATATGAAAGGTAAAACTGTAGAACTAATAGAAGAAAAAATAGGAGAATATCTTTGTGTTGTAGAGATGGGGAAATACCTCTTAAAGTAGGCCTAAAAAAGCATGAACTATGAGGCAAGAAATGTTGGGTTTGATTCTACTAAAGATTTCTGCTCAGTGAAGGACCTCATAGACAAAACAGTTGGAAAACTCATTTGTAAAAGATATACCCAATATCTAAAGCTGGCAAAGGATTAACACATAGAATATACATGGAACTCCTGCAAAGCAACTAAAAAAGGAAGAGAAAAACATGGAGGAAAATGGATCAAGTATATGGACAGGCCATTCACAGAAGGGAAATCCAAAGGACTAATGATGTGAAGAGGTTCTCAGTCACATGGGTAAGCAGAAACACACAAAGTAAAACAACTGGGAGGTGCCCTTTTACATCATCAGCCCAGTAAAAATGAGTGAGCTAGATGATGCTGAGCAATGGTGAAAATTTAGAAAAACACCAACCCTTTTGAGTTGCCAGTGGGAATGTAGGCTTATGCAACCATTCAAGAATGATCTGGCAGTATATTTAAGTGAAATTTATCATGCATGTACTTTATGACCCAGAAAGCCCTATACTGAATTAATGCCTGTGTAGATTGACTATTGATCCCAATTTTTGTCACCCCATATCTTTACCATTGCCTCGTGGTGGGCAAAGAGAACTTCCCCACCCCTAGTCTTTAGGCTTGGCTTGCTTTGACCGACAGTGTGTTAAATGGTAAGATACACAGAAATCTGAAGAGTATTGGGCAGTTGGGCCTGCTCTTTTGCACTTTTGCCTCATCATGGAGCACAGCCCAAAGATAGACCACTGCCCCTTCAGCCTAAGCCTCAAAATAAAATATGTGGGAGCAGATCTGCAGACACTTGAGTGATACATGCTCAATGCTGCATGCCATTGTTTTGGTTTGCTAAAGGTGACAAAATGCAATATAGCAGAAATGGGTTGGCTTCTAACAATAGGGATTTATTAACTTACACATTTGCAATTAATTCTAAGGCCATGAAAATGTCCAAATTAAGACATCAACATGACAATACCCTCTCTGCGAAAAAAGGCTGCTGGCAATCCAGACTCCTTCGTCGCATGGCCAGGCACATGGTGAAGTACGCTGGTCTGGTCCTTTTCTCCAGGGTTTCGTTGCTTCCAGCTTCTGGTTTCAGTAGCCTCTTCTCAGCTTCTCTAAGGCTTTTTCTGTGTGCTTCTCTTAAAATAATCTCTTTTAGCTTCTGTGTGTGTTTTGTCCTCTTATAAAAGACTCCAGCAAGAGGATCAAGACCCACCTTGAATTGGGTGGGCCACATCTCAATTGAAATAACTCAATCAGAAGGTCCCACCCACGACCTTCTACAGAAGGTCTGCACCCACAGAATGCAGAAAACACAGAGCTTCCATATAACACCCTCCATCATTAACTCCTTGCGTTAGTGTGGTACCTGTGTTACAATTGATGAAAGACTATTACTAAAATTGTACTATTAACTATAGTCCATAGTTTACATTAGGGCTCACTGTTTGTGTTGTACAGTCCCATGGGTTTAAACATTTTTTTATTCTAGTAGCGTATACTCCACCTAAAATTTCCCCTTTTAACCACATTCAATGATATCGTTTAGTGTTGTTAATTATGTTCAAAATTTTGTGCTGCCATCACCACCATCCACTAACAAAACTTTTCCATCACCCCAAAGAGAAATACTGTACTAATTAAGCATTAACTCCTCATTCCCCATCCCCAGCCCCTGGTAACCTGTATTCTAGTTTCTGACTCTATGAATTTGCTTGTTCTAATTATTTCACTGCCACTAAGTTTTGAGGTGATTTGTTACGCAGCATTGTGGCAATAGCTGACTGATACAATGTTTCAGAGAAATTCTCACACACGTCCACAAGGAATAGGTATGAGGAGGAACAACATGATGTTTTTCGTGGTAATGAGGGAGTTGGAAGTAATTTGGGTATGTATCACTGAGGGAACAGAACTAAATTGTGGAGGATGCATATTATAGAATAAATACTGTGCATCAGGAAGAAGCAACACTTTATATGTATGCAACACAGCAACACTGATAGATCTTAAAAACATAGTGCTCAATGAAAAAAGTAAGAAAACAAGGTTTATAATGCAGCACTACTTATGTAAATCAAAAACACTCAAAACTTTAACAATAATGCTGATTTTATGAAGAGACGTTCCATTTCAAAGATTCAAATCAAGCACAAAATTGTTTCTTTGACTCATCTGGGGACAGAACATTTGGAACTCAGGGTTTTCTCTGAGCAAAACACCATGGAATATTGAGTACATACTTCAAATTACTCACCCAGTAATTTTGGGTTCATTTGGACTTTCTCCTTTATGTAGACACGTGAAAAGCTTAAGGAAAATCCAGAAGAATGTCTGGATACCTTCCTGAATGTATTCCTCTTTTTTCTTTTTCCCACCCTGGGAACCAGGAAAGATGAATGCTGTTCATCAGTAGGTTAGGAAAATAGGAAAATGATCTTGTGGAAGACTTTCATTTTGTTAATGAGGAACTTAAGCCCCAGAGAGGGGAAGGAACTTGCATGTCAGTGATTGAATGCTTTTGCGGAGTCTCTAATGTTGGCACATAGCAGATGCCCCATGCATTTAGACTGAAAGGGCATTTGGGAAAATGAATTGGAGGCAGGTATGGAGGACGTGGGATGCATAGGCTCTCCTCCAAGACCGGCAGTGCTCCCCCCTGCTCCAGTTGCCGTGGTCATCCAGGATTCCTGCCTGCCCAGATCCACCCCCTCTCCTTCTGCGGGAGCATCCTGTTTTTTCCCTTCTCACTTTGAGTCTAGGTGGTTCCAACATCTGGTGGTGGGCATGGCACTCAAGCTTGCCAACCAGAGCTAATTCTGGAGACACTGAGAAAGAGACTCTCTCTTCCATGGTTGCTGATAGACCTCTTGGTCTCCACTTAGAGAATTAAGTGAAATCAGAAAGAAGAGAAGAAGAAAAAAAAAAAAAGCATGGAGAACCATTCCTGGCAACACCATTTGTATGCTTCGAGCCAACTGTGCCCAATACCAGAATCCCCCCAGACTTTTCAGTTACGCACACTGACAAAGTCCCTTATTTGCTTAAACCAGTTTGAGTTGGACTTCTGTGAGTTACAACACAGTCCCAAATAATTTATCTCCCTTACAGTAATTCTCAACACCAACCTAACTGTATCTCTTAAATGGGCAGTTACTTCTGCACTTGGCTTTTTAAAAAAAATTATTAGAGAAGTTGTGGGTTTACAGAACAATCATGCATGAAATACAGAATTCCCATGTATCACCCCACCACTGACACATGCATTGATATGGAAAAATTGTTACAATTGATGATGACACTTTTTTTGTAATTCTACTATTTTTAACAGTAGTTACATTTGTTAGAATTGATAAAAGATTATTAAAGTAGTACTGTAATTATTGTCCATATTTAATGTAGGGGATTTCCCCCCCCATATTCCTGACCTATTTTTTTCATGCATGTCTTTATGTTTTTACTCATTTGCCCATACACTGGGTAAACAGAGTGCCAGCTTTTATAATCACGTGGTTACATCATAAAAGCTGTATAGTCAGACAATCATCAAAGATCACCTCCTCCCTTTCATTTGATCATCCTCTCCATCCTCGGGGATCTCTGGATTGCCTGTTTTAGCTTCTTCATGCTGGAAAGGAGTAGAGGAATGAAACTGGTTAGCGTTCTTGGGGAGACTGGTACTTCTGGGCTTCAGGGCTTATCTGGCATAGGAACAATCTGGAGACCTTGAGTTTCTGAAAGAAATAAACCTACTAGGTAAACATTTATAGTGTCTTAGAGCCCAGGGTATTCTTTGGATTATCAGGAATACTGTTGGTTGGGGGTTGGTGTACTGTGCAATTTGCAATATCTGGCTGAAGCTTGAATACAAGTAACCTCCAGAATGATCTTTTGACTCTATTTGAAATCTCCTAGCCACTGAAACTTTATTTTGTTTCATTTCTCTTCCCCCTTTTGGTCAAGAAGAGTTTCTCAATCCACATTGCCAGGGAGATTTACACCCCTGGGAGTCGTGTTCAGGTGGGGGAGGGGGAGTGAGTTTATATGCAGAGTTGGCTTAGAGAGAGAGAGGCCACATCTGAGCAACCAACGAGGTTCTCTGGGGGTGACTTTAAGGCATAATTATGAGTAGGCTTAGCTTTTCCTTTGCAGGAATAAGTTTCACATGGGCAAGCCTCAAGATCAAGGATGTGGTTTATTAAATTGGGAGTCCCTAATGCTTGAGAGAATATCAGCAATTCCCCAGGTGTGGAACTTTAATAGTTCCACATTTTTTTCTCCAGTCCTTCAAGGGGACTTTGCAAATACTTTATTATTCTGCCCAAATGCTCAGGAATGTATCAGGGTATTACATTAACTTGTACGGAATAAGGAGATCTCATTCCCTATTCTAGGTTTCATGTAATTAGGTTGTTTAAATACACTCATCAGGGAGGTTAAATTAGATTGTGTGCTACAGAAAATTTAAACTTTGAACAAAATAAATATCTCTTCCTTTGGTCTCACACAGAAATTTGAGTTTTAAAATAGACAATATCATCCTTTACCCTATATTCTGATTTACCTTAGTCCTAACCAGATCTGCTTCATTCATAGCTCTAACTGAAGTCTGATCTCTTTTTCAGCTTCTTTATACTGAAAAAAAATACTTGTTTTTTATTAATCCTTTTGTGAGTGAATACCACATAGAAGGTGGTAAGAACAGGGGCTATCTGGCACATATGCTGTCACTCCCCCATTACTTTTCCTTATAGCAGATATCACTTATTCAGTTTTATTCATCTACAGAGAACCAACTTTTTAGCATTCCTGGTTTTCATTTCTGCTCTGATCTTTGTTATTGCCATCCTCCTTTTCTCTTTGTGTTTTATTTGTTTTTCTCTTTCTAGTTTCTTTTTTATTAATTAATTAATTTTTTATTTATGATACATAACCACATACAAACACAAACATTCTTATCATATGATCATTCCATTCTTGTTATATGATCAATAACTCACACTATCATCACATAGTTGTGTATTCATCACCATGATCATTTCTTAGAACATCTGCATCAATTCAGAAAAAGCAATAAAAAGAAAACAGAAAAAATTCGTACATACCATACCCTTTACCCCTCCCCTTCACCGATCACCAGTATTTCAATCTACTAAATTTAACATTTGTTCCCCCTATTATTTGTTTATCTTTAATTCGTATGTTTTACTCGTCTGTCAATAAGGTAGACAAAAGGAGCATCAGACACAAGGCTCTCACAACCACACAGTCACATTGCAACAGCCATATCATCATACAATTATCTTCAAGAAACATGGCCACCGGAGCACAGCGCCACATTTTCAGGCAGTTCCCTCCAGCCTCTCCATTACATCTTAACTAAAAAAGTGATACCTATTTAATGCATAAGAATAACCTCCAGGATAACCTCTCGACTCTGTTTGGAATCTCTCAGCCACTGACACTTTATTGTGTCTCATTTCGCTCTTCCCCCTTTTGGTCGAGAAGATTTTCTCAATACCTTGATGCTGAGTTCCAGCTCATTCTAGGGTTTCTCTCCCACATTGCCAGGAAGGTCCACACTCCTGGGAGTCATGTCCCACATAGAAAGGGGGAGGGCAGTGAATTTACTCGCTGTGTCGGCCGAGAGAGAGAGGCCACATCTGAGCAATAGAAGAGGTTCTCTTGGGGGTGACTCTTAGGCCTAATTTTAAGTAGGCTTAGCCTATCCTTTGCAGGGTTAAGTTTCACATGAACAAACCCCAAGATTGGAGGCCTCGGCCTATTGCTTTGGCTGTCCCCACTGCCTGTGAGAATATCAAGAATTCTCCACTCGGGCGGGCCGCGGTGGCTCAGCGGGCAAAGTGCTTGCCTGCTATGCCGGAGGACCTCGGTTCGATTCCCGGCCCCAGCCCATGTAACAAAAACGGAGAAACAGAATACAATAAAACAAGAAAATGTTTAAAGATGTTTCCCTTTCTTCCTTCCTTCCTTCCTTCTATCCTTCCTTCCTTCTCTCTGTCTTTCCTTTAAAAAAAAAAAAAAAAAAGAATTCTCCACTTGAGTAAGTTGAATTTTCCCCCTTTCTCACCATTCCCCCTAGGGGACTCTGCAAATACTTCCCTATTCACCGGTTCAAATCGCTCTGGGATTTATCTGGGCATCACTCTGGACAAACCTACAAAATCTCATGCCCTACGCAAGGTTCCAAGTACTATGGTGTTCGATTAAGTTGTCCACATAAGTTATATTAGGACATGCACTAGTCAAAATATAAATTTTGTACCAAATAAACATTTTTTGCTTGTCTCACACATATGTTAAAGTTTTAAAATATTAATTACCATCTATTTTCAACACCCTGCAGTATTGACATTCCTTTGTTCTTCCTCATGCAGAAACATTTTTAAATTTGCACATTTAGTCACTATCATTATACACTCTAGGCATTTCTAGATTATACCATCTCAGTATTTATTGTCTATCTTTCCTTCTGATTTCATTTGTGTCCCCCAGGCCTCCTCCCTCTATCATTCTCACATTCAGCTTCATTCAGTGTTCTAACAGTATTGTATTACAGTTAGGTAGCATTGTGCTATCCATTTCTGAATTTTTACAATTAGTCTTGTTGCACAATCTGTATCCCTTCAGCTCCAATTACCCAATATCTTACCCTATTTCTATCTCCTGATGGTCTCTGTTACCAATGAAATTCTCCCAAGTTCATTCGCTAATGTCAGTTCATATCAGTGAGACCCTACAGTATTTGTCCTTTTGTTTCTGGCTAATCACACTCAGCATAATGTCCTTAAAGTCCATTCATGTTGTTACATGCTTCATGACTTTATTCTGTCTTACAGCTGCATAATTTCCATCGTATGTATTTATCAAAGCTTGCTTAGCCACTCACTCGTCTGTTGATGGACATTTTGGCTTTTTCCATCTCTTGGCAATTGTAAATAATGCTGCTATAAACATTGCTGTGCAAATGTCCGTTTGTGTCCTTGCCCTCATGTCCTCTGAGTAGACACCTAGCAATGGTATTGCCAGATCATATGGCAATTCTATACTTAGCTTCCTGAGGAACTGCCACACTGTCTCCCGCAGAGCTTGTACCATTTGACATTCCCACCAACAGTGGATAAGTGTGCCTCTTTCTCCACATCCTCTCTAGCACTTATCATTTTCTGTTTTATTGATAATGGCCATTCTGGTGGGTGTGAGATGATCTCTCATTGTGATTTGATTTACACTTCCCTAATAGCCAGGGAAGTTGAGCATCTCTTCATGTGCCTTTTGGCCATTTGTATTTCCTCTTCTGAGAAGTGCCTGTTCAAGTCTTTTGCCCATTTTGTAATTGGGTTGTCTGTCTTTTTATGTTGTGTTGAGCAATCTCTTCATATATTCTGGATACTAGACCTTTATCTTATATATCGTCTCCAAATATTGTCTCCCATTGTGTAGGTTGTCTTTTTACTTTCTTGACAAAGTTCTTTGATACACAAAAGTCTTTAATTTTGAGGAGTTTCTATTTCTTTCTTTCTTTCTTTCTTCAATGCTCATGCTTTGGGTGCAAGGTCTAGGAAACTGCCTCCTATTATAAAATTGATAAAATATTTCCCTATATTTTCTTCTAACAGTTCTATGGTCTTAGATCTGATGTTTAGGTCTTTGAACCTAAACATTTTTTGAATAGGGTGTGAGATACGGATCCTCTTTCATTCTTTTGCATGTGGATATCCAGTTCTCTAGGCACCATTTATTGTAGAGACTGTTCTGTCCCAGGTGAGTTGGCTTGACTGCCTTATCAAAGATCAATTGTCCACAGATGAGAGGTCTATACTGAACACTCTATTCGATTCCATTGGTCAGTGTATCTATCTTTATGCCAGTACCATGCTGTTTTGACCACTGTAGCTTCATAATATGCCTTACAGTCAGGTAGCATGAGACCTCTGACTTCATTTTTCTTTCTCAGCATACTTTTAGCTATTCGGAACACCCTGCCCTTCCAGATAAATTTGGTTATTGTTTTTCTATTTCTGCAAAGTAAGTTTTTGGAATTTTAATTGGTATTGCATTGAATCTGTAAAACAATTTAGGTAGAATTGGCATCTTAACTATATTTAGTCTTCCAATCCATGAACACGGTATGCCCTTCCATCTATTTAGGTCTTCTGTGATTTTTTTTTTTTTTTTTAACAATTTCTGGTAGTTTTCTTTGTATAGGTCTTTCATCTCTTTAGTTAAATTTATTCCTAAATATTTTATTCTTTTGGTTGCAATTGTAAATGGAATTTTTTTCTTGATTTCCACCAGATTGTTCATTACTAGTGTATAGAAACACTACAGATTTTTAGTGTTGCTCTTGTAACCATCACTTTGCTGTGCTCATTTATTAGCTCTAGTAGTTTTGCTGTGGGTTTTTCAGGGTTTTCGACATATAGTATCATATCATCTGTAAACAGTGAGAATTTTACTTCTTCCTTTCCAGTTTTTATGCCTTGTATTTCTTTTTCTTGTCTAATTGCTCTGGCTAGAACTTCCAACACAATGTTGAATAACAGTGGTGATAGTGGACATCCTTGTCTTGTTCCTAATCTTAGGGGGAAAGATTTCAGTTTTTCCCCATTGAGGGTGATGCAGGCTGTGGGTTTTTCATATATTCCCTTTATCATTTTGAGGAAGTTCCCTTGTATTCCTATCCTTTGAAGTGTTTTCAACAGGAAAGGATGTTGAATTTTGTTAGATGCCTTTTCTGCATCAATCAAGATGATCATGTGGTTTTTCTGCTTTGATTGGTTGATATGGTGTATTACATTAATTGATTTTCTCTTGTTGAACCATCCTTGCAGACCTGGGATGAATCCTACTTGGTCATGGTGTATAATTCTTTTAATGTGCTGCTGGTTTCGATTTGCTAGAATTTTGTTGAGGATTTTTGCATCTATATTTATTAGAGAGATTGGTTTGTAGTTTTCTTTTTTGTAATATCTTTGTCTGGCTTTGGTATGAGGGTGATGTTGGCTTCATAGAATTAATTAGGTAGCTTTCCCTCCTCTTCAATTTTTTTGAAGAGTTTGAGCAGGATTGGTAGTAATTCTTTCTGGAATGTTCAGTAGAATTCACATGTGAACTTTTGCTGGAGAGATGCAGATGTTTGAAAAAATGGTCATAGTGAGGAGTACACAACTATGTGATGACACTGTGAGCTACTGATTGCAAACATGTCAAGAATATTTGTATGTTTGTTTATAATAAAAATTTTTTAAAAATCAAAAAAAAAAAGAATTCACATGTGAAGCCATGTGGTCCTATAATTTTCTTTTGGGGGAGCTTCTTAATGACTGATTCAATTTCTTTACTTGTGGTTGGTTTGTTGAGGTCGTCTATGTCTTCTCGAGTCAATGTTGGTTGTTCATGTCTTCCTAGAAAGTTGTCCACTTCATCTACATTGTTGAATTTATTAGCATAAAGTTGTTCATGTATCCGCTCATTACTTCCTTTATTTCTGTGGGGTCAGTGGTTATATCTCCTCTTCCAGTTCTGATTTTATTTATTTGCATCCTCTCTCTTCTTTTTGTCAACCTCGTTAAGGGTCCATCAATCTTATTGATTTTCTCATAGAACCAACTTCTGGTTTTGTTGATTTTCTCAATTGTTTTCATGTTCTCAATATCATTTATTTCTGCTCTAATCTTCATTATTTCTTTCCTTTTGCTTGCTTTGGGGTTAGTTTGCTGTTCTTTCTCTAGTTTTTCCGTGTGGACAGTTAATTCTTTGATTTTTGCCCTTTCTTCTTTTTTGATATAGGCATTTAGGGCAATAAATTTCCCTCTTAGCACTGCCTTTGCTGCATCCCATAAATTTTGATATGTTGTATTTTCATTTTCATTTGCCTCGAGATATTTACTGATTTCTCTTGTAATTTCTTCCTTGACCCACTGGTTGTTTAAGAGTGTGTTATTGAGCCTCCAAATATTTGTGAATTTTCTGGCACTCTGCCTATTACTGATTTCCAACTTCATTCCTTTATGATCTGAGAAAGTGTTTCAATCTTTTTAAATTAATTGAGACTTGCTTTGTGACCAGCATATCATCTATCCTTGAGAATGATCCATGAGCACTTGAGAGAAAGGTATATCCTGCTGTTGTGGGGTGTAATGTTCTATAAATGTCTGTTAAGTCAAGCTCATTTATTGTAATATTCAAATTCTCTGTTTCTTTATTGATCCTCTGTCAAGATGTTCTGTCCATTGATGAGAGTGGGGAATTGAAGTCTCCAACTATTATGGTAGATGGGTCTGTTTCTCTTTTCAGTGTTTTCTGTGTTTGCCTCATGTATTTTGAAGCATTCTGGCTCGGTGCATAAATATTTATGATTGTTATGTCTTCTTGTTGAATTCTTCCTTTTATTAATGCATAGTGTCCTTCTTTGTCTCTTTCAACTGTTTTACATTTTAAGTCTAATTCGTTGGATATTAGTATAGCTACTCCTGCTCTTTTCTGATTGTTATTTTCATGAAATATCTTTTCCCAACCTTTACTTTCAAACTATGTTTATCCTTGAGTCTAAGATATGTTTCCTGTAGACAGCATATAGATGGGTCCTGTTTTTTAATCCATTCCACCATTCTATGTGTTTTGATTGGGGAGTTTAATCCATTAACATTTAGTGCTATTACTGTATGGGCAGTACTTTCTTCTACCATTTTGCCTTTTGGATTTTATATGTCACATCTAATTTTTCTTCCTTTTACCTTGACTGATAGTCTTCCTTTCCACACTCTTCTCTGCACCTCTCTCTCCTGTCTTTTTGTATTTGCCTCTAGTGCTCCCTTTAGTATTTCTTGCAGAGCTGGTCTCTTGATCACAAATACTCTCAGTGCTTTTTTGTCTGAAAATGTTTTATTTTCCCCTCATTTCTGAAGGACAGTTTTGCTGGATATAGAATTCTTGGTTGGCAGTTTTTCTCTTTTAGTATCTTAAATATCATCCCACTGTCTTCTCACCACCATGGTTTCTGCTGAGAAATCTACACATAGTCTTATCAGGCTTTCCTTGTATGTGATGGGTTGCTTTTCTCTTGCTGCTTTCAAGATTCTTGCTTTCTCTTTGACATTTGACATTCTGATCAGTAAGTGTCTTGGGGTACATCTATTAGAATCTATTCTGTTTGGGGTATGCTGCACTTCTTGGAGCTGTAATTTTAAGTCTCTCATAAGAGTTGGGAAATTTTCAGTGATAATTTCCTCCATTAGTTTTTCTCCTTCCTTTTCCCTTCTCTTCTCCTTCTGGGACACCCACAACACGTATATTCATGCGCTTCGTGTTGTCATTCAATTACCAGAGTCCCTGCTCATATTTTTCCATTCTTTTCCCTGTATTTTCTTTCACTGTCAGACTTCAGATGTCACATCCTCCAGTTCACTAATCCTATCTCCTGCCTCTTGAAATTTAACATTGTAGGTTCCCATTGTTTTTTCATCTCTTCTACTGTGCCTTTCATTCCCATAAGTTCTGTGATTTGTTTTTTCAGACTTTCAATTTCTTCTTTTTGTTCATTCCTTGCCTTCTTTATAGCCTCCCTCAATTCATCGATTTGATTTTTGATGAGGTTTTCCATGTCTGTTCAAATATTCTGAATTAATTGTTTCAACTCCTGTATCTCATTTGAATTGTTGGTTTGTTCCTTTGATTGGGCCATTTCTTCAATTTTCCTAGTGTGATTCATTTTTTTTTTGCTGACTTCTAGGCATTTAATTACCTTAATTAGTTTATTCTGGATATTGTTTGCACTTCTCTTACCTAGGATTTTCTTGCTGGGTGACTTTGTTGTCTATCTGTTCTTTGACATTCAGTTCAGCTTATTCTGGACCACTAGCTTAGGCTTTGTTTAACAGAGCAGAAATGTTCAGTTCTGGTTTTCCTGTTTCTTGCCCTGCCTTTATGGTGCCTTTCCACCACCCCTTAGGAGGGTCTACTTAGGTATTATAGACCCCAGCCAGATTTTCCCAGACCAAACTGGCCCCCTGTCAGGAGGAAAGAGTCACCTGCGTCGGTTTTCCCTGAGGGTGAGACCCAGCAGGTTAAAAGAATTTCCTGTGAAGTCTCTGGACTTTGTGTTTTTCTTATCCTGCCAAGTATGTGGTGCTTTTCAGCCTGCAGGTCCCACCAGCATAAGGTGATGCGATAACTTTAACTTTTGCAGTCTCTCCCTGATGGGGTGTGGTGGAGACAGGGAGAGGTTGTCGGCTGGCTTTAATCCTTCAAATTTCCAAACTGTGGGGTCTAAATTCCTTGAGGGAGGGAATCCACCTGAGCTGGGCCCCACCCCTCCCCTGGGGAAGGCACAGGCTCCAGACAGGCTATCAAGCAAGCTTGTTCTGCCTATGCCTGGGGCAGTTGCAGCCTGAGAAGCCCTCCGCTGTATCCAAAGACAGTCAAGCCTTTGTAGAAACAGCCACAAAAAGAAAGAGCAAGAGAAATCCTTCTCAAAGCAGGACCCCTGTTCCTCGGTTTTGCCAATCAAGAGCATAAGTAGGTATGTTGCTTTGATTACCTTCAGATCCTATGTCTCCCCTCCTTTCCTTCAGGGCCCAGATCCTTTCAAGTATTTTGTGCTATCCAATCTCAAAAAACCTCTGTTTCTTTTTTGTTTTCCTGCCATCCCTGCCCTCTTGGTGCCAGGGCAAAAATCAGCAACCTCCGCTATGACCAGGTTCAGCTGAGCTGGGGGCCTATTTTTAGTAGTCAGAATTTGTGAATTAATTCCACAATTGAAGCTTAGTTGCACTCAGCCCCTGCTGCTGGTAAAGTCCCTTTCCTTTCCCCTCTGGGAAGCAGCCTGTGGGGGAGGGGTGCCGGCCACCGCGGTTTGGGGAACTCATGGTTCTGGGGGGGCTTGCAGCCAGTCCAGCTGGTCCACACTGGGGTAAGCTGTGTGTCCAGTCACTGATGTGGCCCCAGCAGTTGTTCTGTACTGTTCCTGGCTATTTAGTAGATGTTGTGGAGGACAAACTAAATACCACACCTTGCTATGCCTCCATCTTGGCACTCTCTCCCTCCCCCTCATTTTTGAAGGACAATTTTGCTAGATATAGAATTCTTGGTTGGCAGTTTTTCTCTTTTAGCATCTTAAATATATCATCCCACTGTCTTCTCACCACCATGGTTTCTGCTGAGAAATCTACACATAGTCTTATCAGGCTTCCCTTGTACGTGATGGATTGCTTTTCTCTTGCTGCTTTCAAGATTCTTGCTTTCTCTTTGACATCTGACATTCTGATTAGTAAGTGTCTTGGAGTATGCCTATTTGGGTCTATTCTCTTTGGGGTATGCTGCACTTCTTGGGTCTGTAATTTTAAATCTCTCATAAGAGTTGGGAAATTTTCAGTGATAATTTCCTCCATTAGTTTTTCTCCTTCCTTTTCCCTTCTCTTCTCCTTCTGGGACACCCACAACACGTATATTCATGTGCTTCGTGTTGTCATTCAATTACCAGAGTCCCTGCTCATATTTTTCCATTCTTTTCCCTGTATTTTCTTTCACTGTCAGATTTCAGATGTCACATCCTCCAGTTCACTAATCCTATCTCCTGCCTCTTGAAATTTAACATTGTAGGTTCCCATTGTTTTTTTCATCTCTTCTACTGTGCCTTTCATTCCCATAAGTTCTGTGATTTGTTTTTTCAGACTTTCAATTTCTTCTTTTTGTTCATTCCTTGCCTTCTTTATAACCTCCCTCAATTCATCGATTTGATTTTTGATGAGGTTTTCCATGTCTGTTCAAATATTCTGAATTAATTGTTTCAACTCCTGTATCTCATTTGAATTGTTGGTTTGTTCCTTTGATTGGGCCATTTCTTCAATTTTCCTAGTGTGATTCATTATTTTTTGCTGACTTCTAGGCATTTAATTACCTTAATTAGTTTATTTTGGAGATTGTTTGCACTTTTCTTACCTAGGATTTTCTTGCTGGATGACTTTGTTGTCTATCTGTTCTTTGACATTCAGTTCAGCTTATTCTGGACCACTAGCTTAGGCTTTGTTTAACAGAGCAGAAATGTTCAGTTCTGGTTTTCCTGTTTCTTGCCCTGCCTGTGTGGTGCCTTTCCCCCACCCCTTAAGAGGGTCTACTTAGGTATTATAGACCCCAGTCAGATTTTCCCAGATCACACTGATCTCTCTGAAGGAAAGAGTCACCTGCATCAGGTTTCCCTGAAGGTGAGACCCAGCAGATTAAAAGGCTTTCCTATGAAGTTCTGGACTTTGAATTTTCCCTATCCTGCCCAGTATGTGGTGCGTGTCTGCCTGCAGGTCCCACCAGCATAAGGTGATGTGGTACCTTTAACTTCAGCAGACTCTCCCTGCTGGGGGCATGGTGGAGGCAGAAGAGAAGTTGTAGGCTGGCTTTAATTGCTTCACTTTTCCAGACCCTGGGGTCTGAATTCCTTGAGGAAGGGTTCCATGTGAGCTGGGCCCCACCCTTCCTCTGGGGAAGGCACAGACTCCAGACGAGCTCTCAAAGAAGCTCAATTCCGTCTATGCCTGGGGCAGTGGAGCCCGAGAAGCCTTGCAGATATATTCAAAGAGTAATCAGCCATAGAAAAACAGCCACAAAAGAGAAAGAAAAATCCTTTTCATAGCAGGACCCCATTCCTCAGGTTTGCCTATTAAGAGTTTAAATTGGTACATTGCTCTGTGTATCTCCAGGTCCTATGTGCCTCCTTTTTCCCTGCAGGGCCCAGACCTTTTCAGCTCCCAAAGAATCTCTGTTTGTTTGTTTGTTTGTTTTCTTTTTCTGTCAGCTCTGCCCTCTCTATGCCGGGGCAAAAACTAGTGACCTCTGCTTTTACTGGAGGTTCAGCTAAGCTGGGGGCCTATTTTTAGTAGTCCGAATTTGTTAATTAATTCCACAATTGGAATTTTGTAGCACTCAGCCCCTGCTAGTAGTAAAGTCCCTCTCTTTTCCCCTCTGGGAAGCAGCCTGTGGGGGAGGGGTGCTGGCCGCCATGGCTTGGGGAACTCACAGTTCTGGGGGAGCTCGCAGCTGGTCCAGCTGGTCCATACTGGGGTACGCTGTGTTTCCAATCACTGACATGGCCCCAGAAGTTGTTCTGTACTGTTCCTGGCTATTTACTAGCTGCTCTGGAGGACGAACTAAATCCCACACCTTGCTAAGCAGCCATCTTGCCCCCCTCTTTCTAGTTTCTTGAGATGGAAGTTTTAGTTTTTGATTTTCAAGTCTTTCTCTTTTTCAACTATATACATTTTAAGGCTATGAATTTTCCTCTACACACTGCTTTAGCTGCATCCCACAAGTTTTCGTATGTCATATCTTCATAATCATTCAGTTCAAAATGCTGTGCAATTTCCATTTTGATTTTTTATTTGATCCATGGACTATTTAGCCATGCAATGGTTAACTTCTAGGCATTGGGGATTTTCTGTTTATTTATTTTTTATTATTGATTTCTAGTTTACTTCTTTTGTGGTCAGAAAACATAGTCTGATTTCAGTCTTTTGAAATGTGTTGAGTCATCTTTTTATAGGCTAGCATAGGGTCAATTTCATATATTTTGTGGGTGTACATGAAAAGAATGCAAAATCTGAATTCTCAGGTCCAGTTTGTTAAGGAGACATCACTAATTGATCACAGCTCATCTTACATATTATGTCTCAGAGAAAACCTTAGAATCCTTCACAACACAGGGCTCCAAGCAGGTACTATCAAATGATAGACGTACACACTCAGTATAGAACCTATTTCCTACATACTGTAGGGGTTATGACCAGGAGTCAGACTGCCTGCATTCATCTCCCCACTTATGCACTGTCTAGCTTTATTATCTTGGGCAGCTTTACCTAATCTCTGTGATCCTCAGTTTCTTTGTCTGAAAACTGCTGTTAATAAGAGCTCCCCTACTGCCTGTGGTTGCCACAAGGATTAAATGAGAATAAAGTGCTTAGCTCGGTGACTGACATCTAGTATGTGCCCTCTAGCCAGGCATGTTGGCCCTTGACCTAATCTGGATTTCTTCACCCTTTGTCATCCCTTCCAGCCTAAGTCTGAGAATCCTTTAAGGCCCTGGTGGACTCACTCAACTAGGAAGCCCATGGTGCTAAACCTTTTCCTGTTTTTGTTGGTTTGGGCTGCCCAACATCTGTACCCCCTTTTCTATTTTAGGGGGCCACTGCTTCAGAAGTCAGAGCGGAGACATGGCCACATTGCTTCTGCCAATCGGATGCTCCCACTCCAGACTGGATGTGAAGCAGAGACAGTGCCCAGGCGGTGGCCCCAGTGGCCTCTATGTCTGGTGCCAATTGTGGGTCAGAATTGGCAGTGCAGGCTAGGGCTTTGGGTCTCACTGTCCCCACCCAACCAGTTCTGTGAGTGATTTTGGAGGCTTCTCGGCCCTGGGGCCTCTGAGTCTTGTTCTTCTGCCCTCCCAGCCATTTCCAAAACTAACCATACCTTTCCAACAAGTTCCCTTGTTGCTTAAATCAATCAATGTCGGTTTTTTATGCTAAGCAAGTTTCTGCTCCAGGACGTCTGCCTTGGCCTTGGCTTTCTCTCTCACCTGCAGCACCAATGGTCTCTCCGGTCCCCACACCCAGCATGCCCTGGCCTGGACACGGCCATGTGCTGTTCTTTCATATCTTCCTCTGCTACAGGTTCACAGTCCCCTACCCAATATTCCAGGGGCCAGAGATGATTCAGGATTTAGGATTCTTCATACGTTAGGAAGGTGATTTCGTGCGTGTTCTAGGGCCACATCCAGCAATCAACTACATTAACGTGTTCACAATCAGTGGGTAAATTAAGACTATAAATAGCTTGGCATCAATTCAGGTCTGGTTTTGCCACCAAATGAATTTTGATGCCAAACTTCGTAAACATTTTCAGTTTTCAGAGCCTTTTAGATTTCAGATTGCAGATAGGGATTGTAGATCTGTTTTTTTAAAAAAGCTAATGGCCAATATTAACTAGCATTTATTGAGCACTTACTACATTCCAAGAACTGTGTAAAGTGCTAATCCTCACATCCATGCCATGATCTAGGAATAATTTTTATGTTCATTTTACTGCTAAGGAAATTGAGCTTTAAAATTGAGTGTAAGGGCAAAAACTATCTGACACTGGGAAGAGACTTATTCTAACGTATGAGAAAATGAATGCTCAGAGAGGTAAAGTGCCTTGCCCTGGATCACACTGCATGAAAGTAACAGGATAGGACCTGAGCTATCACACAGTCTCCCTTTAAAAGAGGGCAGCTCAGTCACCCTGGCTCCAGCCTACCCTACTCTTGCCCAAACTTGCCACCCTCCTGCCATCATATCACCTCTACTTTTCTCTGCCCAAATCTGGGTTACAAGGAGCGGGCAAACACAGGATGGAAACACCAGCCCCAGAGAATCAATTGCACAAGTAAATGAGCATAAGATGATGCAAATTATCCCTCAGGAAGTCAGGCAAATGTACACTGCCTACACTGGCCAGATATATACATGCAAATGCCAGATGAATTTAATTTTTTGCCTCCTGGGCTCACTTCTCTTTCGTCATTTCATCCTGTCTTCAAGAGTCTCATGATTGCAGTGGTTCCCAGATTTTGGGTTTTGCAAACCTGCAGTTTAAAAAGAAAAGATACAAGGATGAATATGGGTTGCCATATAGGCACATTTTAAAAGCACCACTTCTGTCTACCTACCTCCATCTTTTCTTGAAATTATGGGCATTTAAATGCCAGAATAGGGACACATTTGGCTTTATTAGCCACAATACTTGTTCTTTTTTGTTTGTTTGTTTGCTGACAATTTAAGCCCTCAGTTGCCAGCCACCACTAACTTGGTCCCCCAGCAAGTAACTGACCTCTGTGTTATACTGGAAACTCTTTGAGGTCAGAAGCCAAGCCAGCTTAACCTGCAGTCTCTACTAATCAAAAGTTCTCCTTTTGCTCCACCTTTCTCCCTGCTGAGAACAATCCTAGCTGCCTCTATAACCCCTGCCTCATGCTAAGACCAGACTAAGTGCCTGCCATAACCCTGGAAGGCAGATACTCTTCTCACCTCACTTTGCAGGTGAGAGACCCATGGCTCAAAGGTGAAGTAGCATGGCCAAGGCACATGGCCAACTAAGTGGGAGAGCAGGAATTTAAACTTGAGTCTGTCTAGCTCCAAGGCCATTGCTCTGGAATGCCTCTCCAAGAAAGGTGGAAGAGACAGGAGGACAAAGGGCAGGGCATAACATGTGCAGACTTTAGCAGGGGAAAGGATCCCGGAACAGTGTGTTTGTTGAACAAGCAAAACAAACTGTTGGGACAAGAATCTGGAAGTTTCAAAAGAACACAGTGCTTGCTTCCGAGAAATGAACATTCAGAATTCTCTATCATGTGTTTCCTGTCCCTCAGATTTTCATGACAAGCCCATGGGCCAGTTTTAATGTGCTGAGGTGCCAGGTGTGGAATGGAGGCTAAAGGACACAAAAAGGTACTAGAGGGGGTGTGACGCTGAGGCTGATGGCCCTGCTGGTGATAAGGGGGGTGGTAAGGGTGAAAGCCACATAGTGAGGGACACTGTCTGGAAAAAGAAGGACCCAGGGTACATCCCTCATTTCCTTCTCTGTGACCCTGGACAAGTGGTTTCACTTCTCTGAATTTTGATTTCCTCATCAGTAAAGTAAGGATATTGGCACTTATGTTTTTGGTTTCTGGAAAGGTGGAATAAATAAAACACTTGATGCAGTGCTTGGCACATAGCAAGAGTCTGATATTGATTAATTTCTCCCTGTTCCCTGCCCCCAGCTTTTTCTATTAATTGAGGTCAAATGCACTTAACATAAAATTAACCATTTAAAATGAACAATCCAGTGGTATTTAGTGCATTCACAATGTTGTGCAACCACCTCCATCTTCTAGTTTCAAAACATCTTTATCACTCCAAAAGGAAACCCCGTGTGCTTTAAGAAATAACTCTCCATTGGCCCCTCCCCAGCCTCTAGCAACCGCTAATCTACTTTCTCTTTCTATGGATTTACCTATTCTGGATATTTCACATAAATGGAATCGTACACTAAGTGACCTTTTGTGTCGGCTTCTTTCACTAACATAATGTTTCCAAGGTTCAGCCATATTGTAGCAGGTATCAGTGCTTCACTCCTTTTAATGGAAATGACCTAAATGTCCATCGATGGATGAATGCATAAACAAAACGTGGCGCATCCATACCATGGAATATTATTCACTTACAAAAAGGAATGAAGTTCTCATACATGCTATGATGTAGATGAACCTTAAAAACATTATGTGATGAGATGTTATAGGTTTGTCCAGGTTAGTATGATGCCCTGATAAATCTCAGAGTGATTTGAACAGTGAATAAAGAAGTATTTGCAAAGTCTTCTTGGGGGAATGGGGAGAAAGGAGGAAAATTCAACTTTCCTATTTGGAGAATCCTTGATATTCTCACAAGCAGTGGGGACAACCAAATCAATAGGATGAGCCATCTATCTTGGGGTTTGTTCATATAAAGCTTATCCCCGCCAAGGATAGGCTAGGCCTACTTTTAAAATTAGGTCTAAGAGAACTTCTTTTGTCGCTCACATGTGGCCCCTCTCTCAGCCAACATGGCAAACAAACTCACTGCTTCCCCCTCTCTACGTGGGACATGACTCCCAGGGGTGTAAACCTCCCTGGCAATGTGGGACAGAAATCCTAGAATGAGCTGGGACTCAGCATCAAGACATTGAGGAAACCTTCTTGACTGAAAGAGAAAAGAAAGAAATGAGACAAAATAAAGTGTCAGTGGCTGAGAGATTTCAAACTGAGTTGAGGGGTTATCCTGGAGGTTATTCTTACACATTATATAGATATCCCCTTTTTAGTTTAAGGTGTATTAGACTGGCTAGGGGAAAGTGCCTGAAACTGTAGAACTGTGCTCCAGTAGCCATGTTTCTTGAAGATGATTGTATAATGATATAGCTTTCGCAGTGTGACTGTAAATGATTGTGAAAACCTTGTGTCTGATGCTCCTTTTATCTAAAGTATGGACAGACAAGAAAAAAATATGGATAAAAAAACAAATAATAGGGGAATAAATGTTAAAATGAATTGAGTAGATTGAAATACTAGTGATCAATGAAAGGGAGTAGATTGAAATACTAATGATCAATGAAAGGGAGTGGTAAGGAGTATAGAGAAAAATAGGGGGAACAAAGATTAAAATATATTTGGTAGATGGAAATACTAGTGGACAATGAGAGGGAGGGGTGAGGGGTATGGTATGTATGAGTTTTTTTCTTTTTATTTCTTTTTCTGGAGTGATGCAAGTATTCTAAAAATGATTATGGTAATGAATATACAACTATGTGATGATATTGTGAGCCATTGATTGTATACCAAGTATGGAATGTTCGTATGTTAAGAATGTTTGTTTTTGTGGGTGGGCCACGGTGGCTCAGCAGGTAGAGTACATGCCTGCCATGCCGGAGACCCGGGTTCGATTCCTGGTGCCTACCCATGCAAAAAAAAAAAAAAAAAAAAAAAGAGAATGTTTGTTTTTGTATGTTATTTTGTCAATAAAAATATTCACAAAAGCATTATGCTAAGTGAAATAATCCAGACACATGCACACACAAATAATTTATGAGTCCTCTTACATGAAATCTCTAGAATAGATAAATTCATAGAGACAGAAAGTAGATTAGAGGTTACCAGGAATGGGGGGAAGGAGGTAAAGGGGAGTTATGGCTTAATGGGTACAGAATTTCTTTTTGGGGCAATGAAAATTTTTTAGAAATAGATAGTGG
The DNA here is from genome assembly GCF_023851605.1 of Tamandua tetradactyla. Lineage (NCBI taxonomy): Eukaryota > Metazoa > Chordata > Mammalia > Pilosa > Myrmecophagidae > Tamandua > Tamandua tetradactyla. Next base: position 204,925,669 of record NC_135328.1, on the reverse strand, counting down.
TGATGATTGCACAACATTTTGTGAATATATTTAATGCCACTGAGTTATACAATTAAAAATGGTTTAAAATGACAAATGTTTTCTAATACATATTTTACCACAATAAAATTGAAGAGAAACTAGCCACAGTGCCTGCTTGCATGAAGGGGAAAGATGGATGGTAATCAAATAACCACACTGCATTTAAGACATTCAGAGAGAAAATGAGTTTTCTCTGGGTTCATGGAAACTGCCAACTTATTATAGAAGGTTTCCACTCAACTAGAGACATCTCTGAGAGAGGAACTTTATGCATATGTTGCCAAGCATAACACCCTAGAAAATAATTTGCCACAATAGCTGGTGCAAAATGCGGTACATGGATGTATACAAACAATTATGACTCTGAACTGCTGTTCAAAGTTCCTGATTCCTAATAGGACATTTATAGAAAGTCAGGTCCTCTGCAGAGTTACGAAATTTTGTAAAAACCAAGCTCCTTCTTGTTTGGCTTGTTCTCTAGATGATTACGGGCAGAAAGATGTCACCAATTTGTAGGAATCTTGAATAACTTAGAATTTTTGTCTACTGTCTAAAAAGTCCCCAGAGGGAAAAAGAGGTGATTTTTTTTCTCTTTTGGATTTTCTCTGATCTAAGAACTCAAACCAGTGCCAATTACAATTTGGTAAATGAAGTTGCATTAGTTTCCTTCTTTAGGATGGTGGTGGAAATTATAGAATACTAAATCTCAGAAGCATAAAAATTCAGATGGGCTTCTTTCTACATTTTTGGGGGAGTGGAACTTAAAGCTATAGATGATTCATGTTATCTATTAATTGTGCTAAATAACTAAAATACATTATTTAGAATACCTCACTTTTTAAAGTGTACTTAAGACTGTTAGGTGAAATGGCCATCAAAATTCCTTCACTCTTCAATGCATGTCAACTGAGAGGAAAATGTAGCAAAAGAGGACATGCTTTTCACAAATATTTATGTTAAGAATTAAATATCTTTCAAGTTCAACCTAGAATAAGTGACTTGAAGCTTCCTCCTTTAAAATAAATAAATAAAACAGCCATACTGTGATAAAGGTTAATAAAAGTGCGTTATACTCTTAGAGGGAGATCAGGGAGGGCATCTGGGAGGAGGTGACCTCTGAGCTGAAAGCTGGTTGAATAGGCCTAAATGAAGCAAGAATTTTAGTGGGTAGAAGGGGGCTTTCCAGGAGGAAAAGATAGCACATGCAAATGTCCTGTGGCAGGAGAGATTATGGCGCCTTTGAGGACTGAAAAAGGCCCAAGTGGGTGGAGCAAGTGATGCTGCTAAAGATGCTGCTGAAGAAGGCAGGAGCCAGACCTTGCAGGCCCAGTTGACCATAGTTAGAAATCAGGTTTTTAGCACAGGAGCAAGGAGGGAGCCAGTGGCAGCTCTTCAGCAGGGGTGGCAGGGAAAGACATGACATGATCAAATCTGCTTTTTGAAGAGAGAGTACAGCATGATATGCTGAAGTCATGGGGAATTATCCCAGAGAGAAATTATGGGTGCTTGGATCAAGATGGCGGTGGTAGATACAGAGAGAAGGAATTGGAATTTGGAAATATTTAGCGCTTTATAATGAAACTAGAGGGAGGGGCAAGGTGGATCCCTGGGTTTCTGGTGTGAGCCATGGCTGGAAGGTGGTACAGTGGGATAGGGACTCCAAGAGGAGACCAGAACTGAGGGATTGGGGAGGAGTTGGGTGCTATTATCCCCATTCTGAGTTGAAGAAGCCAAGGTTCTGTGAGGTAAAGGGACCAGATAAAACCAGGCAGCAAGCAGTGGGGACAACCAGTTTGATAAGCTGAGCCCTTGGTCTTGGGGTTTGACCCTATGAAACTTATTCTCACAGAGAGGCTAAGTCAATTTATAATTAGGCCTAAGAGTCACCCCTAGAGAATCTCTTTTGTTGCCTCTCTCTCTAAGCCAACTCGGCAGGTGCACTCACGGACCTACCCCCTGTATGAGACATGACTCCCAGGAGTATAAAATCTCCCTGGCAACGTGGGACAGGACTTCCAGGATGAGCTGGGACCTGGCACCATGGGATTGAGAAAAACTTCTTGACCAAAAGGGGGAAGAGAGAAAAGAGACAAAATAAAATTGCAGTGGCTGAGAGATTTCAAACAGAGTCTAGAGTCTGGAAGTTATTCTTGTGCATTATACAGATATCCATTTTTAGTTTATGGCGCATTGGAGTGGCTAGAGGGAAGTAACAGACACTTGAACTGCGTTCCAATAGCCTTGATTCTTGAAGACGATTGTATAACTATGTAGCTTTTACAATGTGACTGTATTGTGAAAACTTTGTGTCTGGTGCTCCTTTTATTCAGATGAGTAAAAAAAATAAGGATAAATAAATAATAGGATGATAAGGGTAAAAAAAATTGGTGGATTACAATACTAGTGGTCAATGAGAAAGAGGGGTGAGGGGTATGAGTTTTTTTCTTTTTCTTTATTTTTCTGTAGTAATGCAAATGTTCTAAAAATGATCATGGTGTTGAATACGCAACTATGTGATTTGTGAGCCACTGACTGTTTACTGTGGATGGACTCTATATATGTGAAGATTTTTCAATAAAAATATTTTTAAAATGAATAAATAAAAGGTGGGCAGCTCGATGCGGGAATGGCGATATGGTTCTGGACGTGGGCTGCTCCTCAGACAACATCCAGCGGGTGGGGCATTGGAGGGCAAGGTGTTGATTAAAATACTCCATTGCTTAAGGCCTGGGGGCATCTGGGCATTCTAGAAACAACTTCGCATGCACCCCAGAAAGAAAAAATAGAGCCAGCAAGAGAAGCCAGGAAAGCCAGGAAACTTGCCTGAGAGCATAAAAATATCCTCAGCAGCAGCACCCTGCTGTCGGGGTTCCATGCCTGGCACCCAGTGGGTGCTCAGTAAACATGGGCACTCTGCTGAGGCCGCCCCCCCACCCCGGCTCCTGAAGGTTGGGCCTGGAGGCAGGTGCTCTGCCCACCCGCTCTCACTCACCTCGTGGCCATCTGAGGTTCAGGTGTCAGTTTGGGAATGGTAACCCCTTCCCCTCCCCAGGACGTCCAGGGTGGGGTGAAAAGGAAAAGGAAGGTGAACTCTTCTTTAAGGACGTGCCTACTACGTGCCAGGCACTGTGTTAGGCCTTTAACCTACTGTGGGGATTTAACTATTAGATTAGTTTGAAGAGCAAAAGAATTCCCGTTTTTTTAAGAACTTTTTTTATTGTTAAGTATAACATACATACAAAGAAAAGAAAGAAAAAGCAATGATTTTCAAAGTACACTTCAATGAGTAGTTACAGATTTCAGAGTTTGTTATGGGTTAATCATTCCACTAATTCAGATTTTTCCTTCTAGCTGCTCCGAAACACTGGAGGCTAGAAGAAATATTTGCTTTTCTTTCTTTGCGAAAGATACCATATATACAAAAGAGCAATACATTTCAAAGCACATTGCAACAACTGGTTGTAGAACAGATTTCAGAGTTTGGTGTGGGTTAGAATTCCACAATTTTAGGTTTTTACTTCTTGCTGCTCTAAGATACTGGAGACTAAAATAACTATCAATATAGTGATTCAGCAACCACACTTGTTTGTTAAGCCCTACCTTCTCTGTATAACTCCACCGTCACCTTGGATCTTTCTCCCACCCTTTAGGGGTATTTGGGCTATGGCCATTCTAACTTTTTCAGGTTGGAAGGGAGTCAATAATATGGTGTATGGGAATGGAACTAATTGGTGTTCTGGAGAGGCTGGGCCCTCTGCATTTCAGAACTCATCTGGTCCAGGGACCCATCTGAGGTTGTAGGTTTCTGGAATGCTACCCTATTACAAGGAACCTTTGAAAAATCTTGTATAACACCCTAGATGTTCTTTAGGATTGGCAGGAATGGTTTTGGTGGTTGCGGTTTGGCAAGTTATGCTAGGTAGCAATGTATAACTGAAACTTATGTAAGAACAACCTCCAGAGTAGCCTCTCGACTCTATTTGAATTCTCTCAGCCACTGAGACCTTATTTGTTACACTTTTTTTCCTCCTTTTTAGTTGGGATGGAATTGTTGAGCCCATAGTGCCAGGGCCAGACTCATCCCTGGGAGTCACCTCCCATGCCGCCAGGGAGACTTTCAGCCCTGGATGTCATGTCCCACGTAGGGGGGTGGGCAATGATTTCACTTGCAGAGTTGGGCTTAGAGAGGCCATATCTGAGCAACAAAAGAGGTTCTCCAGAAGTGACTCTTACGCAAACCAATAGGTAGGCTAGGCTTCTCTGCTATATCCATAAGCTTCACAAGAACAAGACTCAAAATCAAGGGCTAGACCTATTGATTTGGGTGTCACTAATGTTTGACATAATATCCGGGGTTTCCCCCATGGTAAAGTTGAATAGTTCCATATTTTTTCTCCCATCCCTCAAGGGTTGCCAGTAGTTTTTGGTTATCTGCTTAATATACTATGGGATGTAACCAGGCATCACATTAAGCTATACAGGATTAAAGTCCCTCATTTTTATTCTGGGCACCCTGTGTTTGGATTGTTTAAAAGATCTAGCCAGACAGGTTGAGTTAGATTATGTGCTACAGAAAATTTAGGTTCTAGACAAAATAAAACTTTCTCCCTCTGGTCTCAAAGAGTAGATGTGGTTCTGAAATATAAACACTGTCTTCCTTACCCCTGTGTTCTGAATTTCTTTAATCCCAACATCATTCTTAACTCTAAATACCTGGTTATACATAAATAAAATAGCCTCTCAAAATCCAGAAATAACAATTACCACTCCGGATTAAATGTGACTTCTATAAAAGCTTATAATCTAGGCCCCTATTTTTTTTTTAAATTCTCTGTAACTTTATTTGTATTATATTTATCACAGAGTCATACATGCTCATTGTAAACAAATGCAAACGTTACAGAACAGCGTGATTTACGAAGTGAGAGGCCGGTAATCCCAGTCCCAGAGGAGCATAGTTTGGTAATCCTCTGGTGTCACTTCCAGGTTCCTTTTTTATTTTTATTTTTTTTATTAATTAAAAAAAATTAACTAACACAACGTTTAGAAATCATTCCATTCTACATATGCAATCAGTAATTCTTAATATCATCACATAGATGTATGATCATCATTTCTTAGTACATTTGCATCGATTTAGAAAAAGAAATAGCAAGACAACAGAAAAAGAAATAAAATGATAATATAGAGAAAAAAATAAAAATAAAAAATACAAAAATATATATATAAAAAACAAACAAACAAAACAAAAAGAAACTATAGCTCAGATGCAGCTTCATTCAGTGTTTTAACATAATTACATTACAATTAGGTAGTATTGTGCTGCCCATTTTTGAGTTTTTGTATCTAGTCCTGTTGCACAGTCTGTATCCCTTCAGCTCCAATTACCCATTATCTTACCCTGTTTCTAACTCCTGATGGTCTCTGTTACCAATGACATATTCCAAGTTTATTCTCGAATGTCGGTTCACATCAGTGGGACCATACAGTATTTGTCCTTTAGTTTTTGGCTAGTCTCACTCAGCATAATGTTCTCTAGGTCCATCCATGTTATTACATGCTTCATAAGTTTATTCTGTCTTAAAGCTGCATAAGGCTGGTCCCGGCTCGCGGAGGGCGCGGGCGGCGCGTGGGGGCCGAGGGGACGCGAGGCGCGGCGCGGAGACTCCGGCCCAGCGGCGGCCCATGGGGCGGGTGGCGTGAGGCCGCGGCCTGCCCGGGGCTCGGGGGGTGGGGGGAGCGGGGCGGGGAGATGGATAAACTGACCATCATCTCAGGATGTCTCTTTCTGGCCGCCGATATCTTCGCCATCACCAGCATCGCCAACCCGGACTGGATCAACACCGGGGAGTCCGCGGGAGCACTCACTGTGGGCCTTGTGCGACAATGTCAAACTATCCATGGACGAGACCGGACATGCATCCTTCCCCGGCTTCCCCCAGAGTGGGTTACCACACTGTTTTTTATCATCATGGGTATCATTTCATTGACTGTCACATGTGGTTTGCTAGTGGCTTCCCACTGGCGAGGAGAAGCTACGCTGGATGGATAGCATTCACTGGGGTGATCCTTTTCTGTATGGCTGCCCTAATATTTCCAATAGGATTTTACATCAATGAAGTCGGAGGTCAGCCTTATAAATTACCCAACAACACAGTAGTTGGGTCATCATATGTACTTTTTGTCTTATCAATTTTCTTTACAATAGTAGGACTTCTATTTGCTGGCAAAGTTTGTTTACCAGGCTGATGAATGTCTAAATTGCTTGACTCTGCTTTTATTTTTTTAATTAAAAAAAATTTTTTTGGAGGGTTGGAGGACAAAGGCAAGGCATCTGAGCAATCCTCTCATAGAAGATGCTTAGATGAAAGTGATGTTGAAAAGAAAATTGCTTTGAGTTGTTCTCACTATGCACTTTGGATTTAAAAAAAAAAAATGAGGAGAGCCTTTTCCTTAACCAAATACAGACAATATTGACTAAATCTCCTGAGCATATTCAGGCAGTCAGGTCTGCACTGTGATAGCAACCTAGTGAAGGAGAATGCTTTATACTGAAAAGCATGTGGCCCTTTGTGACTCTGTAGTTGCGTTTTTAACGTCTAATGATTCATTTGAGGAAAAAAAAAGTCTTAAGTATTTATGAATCTTGGTGGACCAGAGGGATGCAAGAGAAGTTCAAGTGGGGCTGGCCTCACCTCCTAAGAAATTAGTGTTCATAACTCCCTGGTAATGGCACCAGAACAGATTGCCATTGCATTACTGCACCAAGAAGCCAATTGATCAAAACTTGTTTGCTAAAGTGTATGTAAAAATTCTGAAATTCCCTCTTCTCTGTGTACAAGAAAAAAAATCAAACACTAAGAAGCGTTGTTTGTGGTGGGTGGGTGGGGGAAATCTTCCTTATATTTATATAAATATATAATATATATATTTTGCTGATGCAGTATACAGTGTGTATATATGTGTGTGCGAGTGTGTGTGTGTGTGTGTGTGTAAATTTATATACGCACACATGCAAACAGTTCCTGGAAGAGAACTCTGAATGCTTTGCTAGCAAAACACTGTGGTGTGCAAACCTAGAACTCAATAGAAAAAAAAGCCATTTCTCTGAAGGCTGCATAGTGGAGAGAGTCTTCAGTTTACCTCATTCTTTGTAGCAGCCCTTGATTTTAACAGGTTTTTGTAATAGGTACAAATAATACCATACCTGTCTAGGTGCAATTTTAAGTTAAGCTCAAAATTCTTTGTAGGGTTAATTTATTTGTATACGTAATAGAAAGTGAGATCATGTCATAACTTTAAAGTTCAAACCTTTTAATTTGGGAAATCTGACAGTATTTAAATTATTAGCAACTGTTGTCTATTGTACAGAGATTCTCAGTCTGTTACATTATGCATTTTGTATGTTTAAGCACACAAAACACAGATACAGAGTTCACTAGTAAATATCAATTCACAATATTTTGGCTATTTATAACACTAATTTTATCCTGCCATAAGAATTCAGTCATATGTTCTTTTCATCTATAAGCATTAAAAACACATCCCCTTTACCAAAAACCTGAGCAATACACTATTTTCTTCATACGCTATAAGGCCTCTTTGCTATAAGCTAACGTGTTTGCATTTACTTTAAAGGGCTGTAGTAAACCCCACAGCTTTAAGGTTTTTTTCCTTAAAAAAGCATTGCAATTAACTCTTGAACCCAGAAATAGTTTTAAAATACAGTATTTCTCTTCTCCACATTTCCATGCCTCCATGTTGATGCTTAGTTGTTTTTCCAAATGAAAACTATAGATAATCTCCTGTCTGAAAAGGGGGTCAGGAGCATCTTTTGTGGCAATGGAGTTAAGTTTTCCTTCTTTATAGTGAAGTGGCAACCCAAATGTCCCTATCAGCAGAGTCCAGTATAGCCCATACTGCACACAAGCAGAAATAAATGGACTGGTTTTTAAGAAGCCAGATGATAAATTATAGAATGATTACTACAGTGATGGGGCTACCTCCTCAGATGTGAAGCAGAGCAGCCTGAAGTGTTTGGCCCAGGTCTGTATGACATTGAGCAGTATTTTATGATGAAAGAAAACCCCAGTGTTTCAGCTCACTTAGGCCGTCAAGGGTAAGAGGTGGACCAGCACTGTGGTGCATTCCTTGAGTGTCTGGGGGAATGTCACACTTTCCTTTCCCAGGAAAAATTGTAACCTTTAGGGGATATCTGAAGGAGACTGTTTTTTCCCCAAGTATTATGCTGTCTCGTCAGTTCTAAGAATACCACTGAACATATTTTCTGTACATTTGGAACTACAGTTCCTATTGTGATTTGATTGGTCCTCAAATTAATGGATCACTTTGAAGGAAAGCTTTAGTTGTCACCATTATACCACTGAGATAAAGTGTTAGCAAAGTATGATTCAAATTAATGATATGACCAGGAGCTTTTCTCTTCCAAAAGATGAATTTTATTGTAAATAGTTTCTCAAAATATTTTTAACTGGATCATGAGCATGGGGAGAGAGAGTTTCTCAGCTGCTAAGAATTTCCCCACTGTTTACTTCTTTTCACTTATGGTGGTATTGCATAGAAGATTGCAAAATTTGAGGTTTTGTTTCTATCAATTACCGAAACCTAAATTGTCCTTAATTTCATCATTGTCTGGGGAAGTGAATGGCTGATAGGGGAAAACTCCCTCTAGCCAGTCAGCGTTCTAACCCAAGATTAAAACCGTCCCATCAAGTGGTTATGTGAAGTCAAATCTTTGTATTCTTCCAGACCAAACATTGAAATGGACTCATTCATATAAAAGTCTATAAATCCTGTATGTGAAAAAATAGACAACTGTCATCAGTTGCTTTTAAAAAGGTCACTATATTAAGTACTATATAGTGCAGTATTAATTTATAGCAGAAAATCATATGTTGTAAACTGTATATAAAACACTGTTTTATGGTGCAATCATTTGTCAAACTTTTGTCTGTTACATTGTTTTTCGAGTGTGTGCATTCTTCTCATACCTAAGAACATCACTGTAAAATCTGCTGAAAACTATTTATAGGTTTTATTTGCACAAGATTTAATTAGTTTGAAATTTTTGGAAGCTCCTATTGAACATGCCTAAATACCTGCAACGTGAAAAATTCTTCAATTCACTAAAAGTAAACATTTCAGTATGATTCTTTCCAAAGGTAATCCATGTTCTATGTTGTTAATGTGTGTATGTAATTTTTCTGACTCTTCCACCTCTTATAGACCTATTTTGTTTCATTTGTTTTGTTTTTGAAGAACAACTCTTTTTTTTTTTCATGTTCTAGATGACCAAAACACTTAATTGGTTTTTATCCTTTTGCCTAAAGCTTTGATATCCCTACTTGATGTTCTGTGAATTCACTGTATAATCTCTTAACTTTAATAATAATAAATAGTCCTGGTGACAAACAATCTACTGATTTAGAAGAAAGACCCTGAAAAAATATTGGACACTAACTTTGGATATCCTCTTAGCTATTATTTTGCATTGTGGACTTCCTGGGAAGAACACGTTGCATTTATTTTGTCTTTATTAAAAGACTATTAGTCTTGAGTTACTCTGATTGTAGTAACAGTTTTATCAACCCACTTTGATCTCCTTTAAAAAATTAAATTTACATTCACAATTCAAAACAGTATGCTATCTTTCAGAAAATTTTTGAAGGATAAAAATATGAAGGAAAAAAATGATCTGTGTGGGTAGGATTCCCTCCCAACACAGGACTTACTCATTTCACTTCAAGAGATTTTAAAGTTTGTGATCAAGGTCTGTATATTATCCCCAACTTTATTAAGAATTGTTTTCTAATTGGTTATAACATTTTTTCAATTAATAGTTTCAAAACAAATTGTTAATACAAGCTGTATAAATGAACATAATTTTCTTCACTTGTATTTTTGTTATTGAGCAAGTTTATCAAAATAAATTGTCTACTAAAGAAAAAAAAAGCTGCATAATATTCCATCATATGTATATACCACAGTTTGTTTAGCCACTCATCTGTTGATGGACATTTTGGCTGTTTCCATCTCTTTGCAATTGTAAATAATGCTGCTATAAACATTGGTGTGCAAATGTCCGTTTGTGTCTTTGCCCTTAAGTCCTTTGAGTAGATACCTAGCAATGGTATTGCTGGGTCGTATGGCAATTCTATATTCAGTTTTTTGAGGAACCGCCAAACTGCCTTCCACAGTGGTTGCACCATTTGACATTCCCACCAACAGTGGATAAGTGTGCCTCTTTCTCCACATCCTCTCCAGCACTTGTCATTTTTTGTTTTGTTGATAATGGCCATTCTGGTGGGTGTGAGATGATATCTCATTGTGGTTTTTTTTTTTTTTTTTTTTTCCATTTTAAATAATTTTATTACTTCTGTGTTCCTTTAACAATGCATGTTTTTTTAAATTTTTTTTTATTAATTAAAAAAAGAATTAACAAAACAATTAGAAATCATTCCAATCTACATGTACAATCAGTAATTCTTAATAACATCACATAGTTGCATATTCATCATTTCTTAGTACATTTCATTGTGGTTTTGATTTGCATTTCTCTAATGGCCAGGAACATTGAGCATCTCTTCATGTGCTTTTTGGCCATTTGTATTTTCTCTTCTGAGAGGTGTCTGTTCAAGTCTTTTTCCCATTTTGTAATTGGGTTGGCTGTCTTTTTGTTGTTGAGTTGAACAATCTCTTTATAAATTCTGGATACTAGACCTTTATCTGATATGTCGTTTCCAAATATTGTCTCCCATTGTGTAGGCTGTCTTTCTACTTTCTTGATGAAGTTCTTTGATGCACAAAAGTGTTTAATTTTGAGGAGTTCCCATTTATTTATTTCTTTCTTCAGTGCTCTTGCTTTAGGTTTAAGGTCCATAAAACCGCCTCCAATTGTAAGTTTCATAAGATATCTCCCTACATTTTCCTCTAACTGTTTTATGGTCTTAGATCTAATGTTTAGATCTTTGATCCATTTTGAGTTAACTTTTGTATAGGGTGTGAGATACGGGTCCTCTTTCATTCTTTTGCATATGGATATCCAGTTCTCTAGGCACCATTTATTGAAGAGACTGTTCTGTCCCAGGTGAGTTGGCTTGACTGCCTTATCAAAGATCAAATGTCCATAGATGAGAGGGTCTATATCTGAGCACTCCATTCGATTCCATTGGTCGATATATCTATCTTTATGCCAATACCATGCTGTTTTGACCACTGTGGCTTCATAATATGCCTTAAAGTCCGGCAGCTTGAGACTAGGCCCCTATTTTCTTATAAGTACTTTCTAAATGAGAATATACATAAATGTTCTTTTGTGTCTGGCTAATTTTGCCTCACGAAATGTCCCACAATGTTCATTCACAATGTTGCATGCCTCACAACTTCATTCCTTTTTGTCGCAGCACAATATTCAATCATCGTTTGCCAATCTACTTCTCAGTCAGTGCATCCTTCAGCCATCTGCATTCAATAAGCATCACGTATAATGTCCAAAGTCAACAGTCCATCAACACTCTCAATTTTAGTTATTTTCATTGTTTCCAAGAGAAAGATAACCAGTAAACACACCCTCACCAAATAGAAAATCCAAACCTCCTCTTATCTCTTGTCCCTGCCCCCATTATTTACCCCTGGCATGGCTGTGGTACTGTTGATGTGTTCCTGTTAAACACAGTCCACAGCATGCAACAGCAGTTTTCCCCTGTACCCTGAATTTATGCACTCTTTGTACAAGATTCATACCTTTGAAGTAGTTTATACAGAAACTTATTTATATTTGTAGTGTTAATCGGTGGAACTCGTAGGTCAATACAACTTCTTTTCAATCGTGTTCACCTGCAAAATGGTAATATTACTTATAGATGCACTAGTGAACTGCCTTCACGTCTGTCTATTCCCTTACATTTGAATTCAACCTCATTAGCTAACTGTTCACCCATCTCTAGCTTCCACGTATCTCTAGGTTCCCTATATTCTGTATTATGAGCCTCTGATTTTAAGCTTACCGTGGTCATAAAAGTGGAATCATACAGTATCTATCTTTTTGTGTTTGGCTTATTTCCCTCAGCATTATGTCCTCAAGGCTCATCCATCTTGTCATGTGCTTCGCGATGTCATTTCATCTTACTGCTGCATAATATTCCATCGTATGTGTATACCACATTTTGTTGATCTGCTTATTTGCTGATGGGCATTTGGATCATTTCCATCTTTTGGCCATTGTGAATAATGCTGCTATGACTATCAGTGTGCAAATGTCTACTCGTGTCACTGCTTTCAGCTCTACTAGTTATATACTGAGTAGTGATATTGCCACTCAATATTTAGTTTCCTAAGGAACTTGCTATTTAGTTTCCTAAGGAACCACCAAACTGTCCTCCATAGTGCTTGCACCATTATACATTCCCACCTGCAGTGCGTAAGTGTCCCAATTTCTCCAAATCCTCTCCAGCATGTGTAGTTTCCTGTTTGCTTACTAGCAACTATTCATTTTGTGTGTGTGAGAGAGAGCTTTAATGGCACAAAATGTTTATAACTACAAGTTATGCATGTATTATAAACTGTGTATAATGATACAAAGTGCTAACTAAATAGATGAAGAATGCATAGTCACTTTGTCTCAGTTAATTCCAATAATTTCAACAACTGGTCCATTTAAAAAATCATCTGAGTGTAGGTGATAAAGACTGAGATGGTATAGTCTAGGAATGTCTAGAGTGTATAATGATAGCGACTAAATGTACAAATTTAAAAATGTTTTTGCATGAGGAAGAACAAAGAAATGTCAATACTGCAGGGTGTTGAAAATAGATGATAATTCATATTTTAAAACTTTAACTTATGTGTGAGACTAAAGCAAAAAATGTTCATTTGATACGAAATTTATATTGTGACTAGTGCATTTCCTAATATAACTTATGTGGACAGTTTAATTGAACACCATAAGTACATGGAACCTTGAGTAGGGCATGAGATCTTGTAGGTTTGTCCAGAGTGATGTCCCAATAAATCCCAGAATGATTTGAACAGTGAATAAAAAAGTATTTGCAAAGTCCCCTTGGGGAAATGGTGAGAAAGGGGGAAAATTCAACTTTCCTAAGTGAAGAACTCCTGATATTCTCGCAAGCAGTGGGGACAATCAAAGCAATAGCCGAGCCCTCAATCCTGGAGTTTGTTTATATGAAACTCATCCCTGCAAAGGATAGGCTAAGCCTACTTAAAATTAGGCCTAAGAGTCACCCCAGAGAACCTCTTTTGTTGCTCAGATGTGGCCTCTTTGTCTCAGCCAACACAACAAGCAAACTCACTGGCCTCCCCCTCTCTATGTGGTACATGACTCCCCGGGGTGTAAACCTTCCTGGCAATGTAGGACAGAAATCCTAGAATGAGCTGGGACTCAGCATCCACTAATTGAGAAAACCTTCTCGACCAAAAGGGGGAGGAGAGAAATGAGATGAAATAAAATGTTAATGGCGGGGAGATTTCAAACAGAGTCGAGAGGTTATCCTGGAGGTTATTCTTACACATAATATAGATGTCACCTTTTTAGTTAAGAATTAATGGAGAGGCTGGAGGGAACTGCCTGAAAATGTAGAGCTGTGTTTCTGTAGCCATATTTCTTGAAGATAATTGTATAATGATACAGCTTTCGCAGTGTGATTGTGTGATCGTGTGATTGTGAAAACCTTGTGTCTGATGGTCCTTTTATCTACCTTATCAACAGACGAGTAAAACATATGGATTAAAAATAAATAAATAATAGAGGCAACAAATGTTAAAATAAATTTAGTTGATTGAAATGCTGTGATCAATGAAAGGGAGGGGTAAAGGGTAGGCATGAATTATTTTCTTTTTTCTTTTTATTTCTTTTTCTGAATTGATGCAAATGTTCTAAGAAATTATCATGACAATGAATATGCAACTATGTGATGATATTGTGAGTTATTGATTATAAATCAAGAATGGTATGATCATATGGCAACGGTGTTTGTGTTTGTATGTTCTTATGTTCAAAAAATAAATCAATTAATTAAAAAATCATCTGACTGGCTAAGTCAATTTTCATTTTTTAGAATAGTAAATTATTTTACTGCCATTAGGGTAACTTGTTGCATTTTCATTGTGCAAGTCTTTGCATATATGCTCTTGATCTTGATACTTTTTACAGATATTTTAAGCCAGTTTTCTTCAAACATAAATACAAAGCCTACCTTTTGTCCCCAAACTGTAAACAGGTAGAAAGCTTTTAAAATATTAATCTTAAAAAAAAAATTAAACTGTTAATTGTTAACTTCTCCTTTCCAATCATACAATCTGTTTCTGTTCAATGCAAATCTGGGTAGAAACCAAAAACATTCAACCCATATGTTGGAGCTATCAGTCAATACCGCATTTCATCTTATAAGTTCTACTGTGATCATGTATTCATGTTTTAAGCAATATTCCATAATTTCACAGATACTCTAGGAGAAAGAGAAGAATTAAATTTATTTTTAATATTGAAAATTAGTAAATATACTCAAGCTCTGATCACACTACTGATAGAATCATTACTGATTTGGAAAGAGGACAAAGTGATATCTGTAAAAAGTTCCTATTTCCCGTTAAGTATAATTTTGTTTTTCCCTCCCATAATGCCAATTACAATACAAAATAAGGTGTATAGTTATGTAGTTCTCTTAGCTTTACCAGCTTTTTCAATTTTGTTCAAGCTTTCAAAATCAGAGGGCATCATCAAAGGAATAGTGGAGTTATACAGAAAAGACAGGATTTAATAAATGAATGTGAATGCTGAATCATTAAATTGATATCTCTTTTAGTCTCGAGTATTTTAGAGAAGCTAGAAGAAAAAACCTAAAATTGTGAAATTGTAACCCATGCCAAAGTCGGAAATATGTTCTACAACTAATTGTGGTGCTGTGCTTTGAAATTTATAGCTTTTTTTGTATATATGTTATTTTTCACAAAAAAAAAGAAGGAAAAAGTCGATTGTGTTGATAAAAAAGTATTTAAGCCCTATAGCCTCCTATATTCTGGAGCAGCTAGAAGGAAAAATATGAGAGGATCATATGATAGCCCATGACAAACTCTGGGATCTATCCTGTAACTACTTGTTGAAGCGTGCTCTGAAAACTAGTGTTTTTTATTTATTTGCTTTGTATATATACTATACTATATAATTAAAATAGTTAAAAAAAATCAGAGGGCATCAGATTTAATTTCTTTCAAAAAAAATTCAAATACAAACACTAAAAATAAATAGGTTATAGAAGACAAATCAAGTGTTACCAGGTTTAAGATTAAGATAGAAACAAAGTATAATAATAATATGACTAAACTTATTTAGAGGTCAAATGCTAAAAAGAAAAAATAGAAGACAACTAATTTGGAAAACAGTTTTGGAAATGTCATCTTTCTTAAAAATATCCAGCTATGGCCTTGAAAAGAGAATCAGAAATTAATTTTTATTTAATCTGTATGTTATTTTCTGCTATAACATCCATTTTATAAAATTTGATATGAGAGAGAAAGCAGGTAGTTTCTGCAAACTGACAAACCGGTTGTCATAGTGTTGTTGTTTTTTTGCATGCGCAGCCTCCGGGAATCGAACCCGGGTCTCCGGCATGGCAGGCGAGAACTCTGCCACTGAGCCAACGTTGCATCGCCCAGCATGGTGCTTTTTTGTTGTTGTTTAATTTTTTTTATAGCATAGTGTTTTTATTCAAGTCAACCTGGTGCGTTTTACTTAACGAAAGACTGCTGGTTTTCAAATTAACAATGGTTCTCTAGTCGATAGTAATGTCTATATCATAAAGAATAATTATTTAAGTATAAAACATATAGAACCCCCAGCCTTAGTCCCGCTCTTTGGGTCTGCGTTGCCGTGTGCTGCAGTCCATCATCAGATGCTCAGCAGCCAACACGGTGCAGCAGATCTGCAGCCAGGAAGATTTTTTTTTGCAGTCTTGAAAGCAGCTGGAGTTTAACTTGTAGCAGTTGATTTCTCAGCCACGTGGTGTGGGCCCTGTGACATGATAAAAAGCCTTTCTCCCATGCCCTCTCCAAAAAATATAATGACCTGACGTTCCTTGAAGCAGATGTGGGTGGCTGTCAGGATGCTGCTGAACCGTGTGAAGTCAAACGCATGCCAACATTTCAGTTTTATAAAAACGGACAAAAGGTGGGTGAATTTTCTGGCTCTAATAAGGAAAAGCTTGAAGCCACCATTCATGAATTAAGCGAATCATGTTTTCTGGAAGCACAACCAGCCGTCAGCTGTTTAAAACTTAACTTGTAATTTTTTTTATTCACAAAAAAGAAAGCTCATAGATGAAGACTGTGCTGGTTTGAAAGGATGTATGTCTCCTAGAAAAGCCGTGTTTTAATCTAAATCCCATTTCGTAAAGGCAGAATAATCCCTGTTCAATACTGTTCGTTTGACTCTGTAATCAGATCATCTCCGTGGAGATGTGATTTAATCAAGAATGGTTGTTAAACTGGGATTAGGTGACGACATGTCTCCACCCATTTGGTTGGGTCTTGACAAGTTTCTGGAGTCCTGTAAAAGAGGAAACATTTTGGAGAATGAAAGTGATTTAGAGAGAGCAGAGCAGAATGACATAGCCACGAGAAGCAGAGTCCACCAGCCAGCAATCTTTGGAGATGAGGAAGGAAAATGACTCCCGGGGAGCTTCATGAAACAGGAAGCCAGGTGAAGACGCTAGCAGATGATGCCATGTTCACCATGTGCCCTTCCACTTGAGAGAGAAACCTTGAACTTCATCAGCCTTCTTAAATCAAGGCATCTTTCCCTGGATGCCTTAGATTGGACATTTCTATAGACTTGCTTTAACTGGGACATTTTCTCAGCTTTAGGGCTGTAAACTAGCAACCTATTAAATTCCCCTTTTTAAAAGCCATTCCATTTCTGGTATATTGCATTCTGGCAGCTAGCAAACTAGAACAAAGACTATATACCCAACTGCCATCTGACTATAAATGACAATAAAATATTAATTCTACCCTTTAAAAAAAAAACATATTGAAGTATCCTTTAGAGTCATGCTATGTGTTCTGAAATCCAACCAAATCTACTTGAAATAACTGGTGATCCCAAAACTTACTAACAATTTGGTCCTAATGCTTCACACTTTAGAAGAAAAAAAGTGTGTCAATGAAGGAAGAACTTGTTGAGTACTTTGGAACGTCAGCAGCATAAAATAACTGAAAAGATGGCTAAATGAGAAAATCAACAGAGTCTACAGATTCATAGGAATTACCTCAGTAAGACTGTACAGTCAACGTCAGTAAGTGAGAGATCAAAAGGAAACAAATGGCATCTTTTGAGAACTTTGTCAACTGTTCCCACAACCCAAATCTGTTTTTCAAAGTTGGCAAGTCCTTGGAATAACTCTGAAACAATTATCTGCAGTTTAAAAAGCTTCAGAGTATAAATGGTGCTTCCTAAAACAAAAAGCCTGTATTTACACCACAAATTTGAACTCATTCCAAAGCTTTAGAGAAAATAAAAAAGAAGAAATAAATAAATTTAAAGAAAGCCGTGGCAAATTCACATGCAGCTAAAAAACACAAAAATCCCAAAAGCAAGTTCATACAGTTCCAGGCCTGAGACATTCCTTACCAGAAATAAAAATTTTACACCATAGAAAAGACAGCTTTACAACATATAGTATTAAAATCTGCTGATAATTTTAGTTCTTACTCTATTTCATATCTATCATTTGTACAGCCTGCCTCCTACAAATTAAAAGGTGCTGCTGGGAGAGATTTCAAACAGTTGAGAGGTTATCCTGGAGGTTATTCCTATGCATTGTATAGATATCCCTTTTCAGTTTATGGTGTATTTGAGCAGCTAAAGGGAAGTACCTGAAACTGTAGCGCTGTGTTCCAGTATCCTTGTTTCTCGAAGATGATTGTACAATGATATAGCTTTTACAATGTGACTGTGTGACTAAAAAAAACCTTGTGTTTGATGCTCCCTTTATCTAGGGTATGGACAGATGAGAAAAAATATGGATTAAAAAATAAACAAATAATAGGGGTAAAAAGGTTAAAATAAATTGGGGAGATGGAAATACTAGTTGGTCAATGAGGGGGCGGTAAGGGGCATGGTACATATGAGTTTTTCTTTTTACTTTTTATTTCTTTTTCTGGAGTGATGCAAATGTTCTAAAAATGATCGTGGTGATGAATACACAACAATGTGATGATATTATGAGCCACTGATTGTACACCATGTATGGAATGTTTGTATGTCAAGAATGTTTGTGTTTGTGTGTTGTTTTATCAATAAAAAATTGATACATACATACATACATATAAGGTGCTACTAGGAGACTCAGACAGAAAGTGGCTCCAAAGCTGGTTTAAAATAATATTTTATTGCCCAGTATATATTTTTTTCCCTGAGTCTTGTATTTTTTTCGTTTGTTTGTCTGTGTGTGTGTGTGTTCTTTCTTAATAACTGCTAAATTCAAGCTAAGAGAAGCGTCTGTTTTCTTAACAAAAAAACAAAGACAGAGCTTTTGAATCATTCGCTAACCTTATCTCATTTTAAGGAAGGGATGAAAGTTCTCTTGCAAGAGTAAAATTTTATACCACGAATGATGCAGGTTCAGACCTAGTGGTACTGAATGGAGACTAAAGCATTGCTGCCAAAATTCTAATCTGCTGGTAGCATTTGAGGAAAAGAAGCCCTTGCAAATTTCTAAACAACATTAAACTCTTAGGAAATTCTAAAATGTCTTACAGGCTAAAAAAGGGAATGAGGTTAGTAAAATGCCTCAACAGAGTTTGAATAAAATAATGGATTTCGAGAGTTAGTGGACCTTGGCTGTGTAAAAATAGGGCAGTAGATTGGGTCATGCTTACAATGGCCTCAAGTTCAAACAAACTAATTTGACAATAACACTACTTCACAGGTCATGCACATTTCCAGGGGCTTTCCCTTGGTGGGTGCTGGCAGGTGTGCTTAGTCGTTTTCCAATAGAGATGCCCGGTCCCAAAGCCAAGGCATGAGAAATGAAGAGAGATGGAATAAACACCTTAAGAAATTCTGCAGAGAAAATACCTCCTCTCTTCATGGTTGCACTTTTTCTCATGCTTAAAGAAGCAGAACATTTATGCCTGAAGCGGAACTCCTTAGGTGGGATGTTTTCAGGTCTACTGGACCACTTGGATACCCAGTCTGCATGTTTCTTCAAACCCTCAACATCTTTCTCTCCTTCTCCAACTTCTTCTGAGAGCTATGGTCCCAGCTGGTGCGCATTTCCACATCAGACATCATCTGTCCATCTTCTTGTGGGGAAGGGCTGTCACAATGAGAGCTAACTGGCCTTTGAACTACTCTGTCCTGATTCCTGTTGTGCATCCAGAAGAATCTTCTCCATGTGTTCACTGTGGATAGAGGATGAGGAAGGCACATGTTCAAGTCCCCCATTTTTCCCATCGCCATTTTCATTACCATCGCTGCTGTTCATCGGAAGCTCCACCCAGGAATTGTTGAGGCTGGCTGGCCGTGGCAAAGCTTGTCGATCTTCAGCACAGTTGTTGTTGTCATATAGGGGTGGCGGCTGCTCAACCAAATGAGACGACATTGTGGGACGCCTGTAAGACGTCGCAGCAGGACCCTCTCTGGTTCTCAGGCAGTGTGTTAGTTAGATTCAGTTGTCAACTTGGCCAGGTGAGCATACCTAATCTTGTTGCTGCGGACATAAGCCAACGGTACGTGAACCTCATCTGTTGCCAATTACATCTGCAGTCGGCTAGGAGGCGTGTCTGCTGCAATGAGTGACGTTTGACTTAATTGGCTGGTGCTTAAATGAGAGATCTCAAGGTAGCACAGCCTAGCAGCTTGGCATTCCTCATCTCAGCACTTGCAGCTCAGCCCAGGCCTTTGGAGAAGTCACCCCGGGGAAAGTTGTTGGAACCCAGGGGCCTGGAGAGAAGACCAGCAGAGACCATCCTGTGCCTTCCACGTAAGAAAAGAGCCTCAGTGGAAAGTTAGCTGCCTTTCCTCTGAAGAACCAACAAAATAAATCCCCTTTTATTAAAAGCTGATCCATCTCTGGTGTGTTGCATTCCGGCAGCTAGCAAACTAGAACAGGCAGCAACACCAATAGCAGCCATTCTTATAAGTGTGAAGCGGTATCTCATTGTAGTCTTGATCTGCATTTCCCTTATAGCTAATGAAAATGAGCATCTCTTCATGTGCTTTTGAGCCATCTGTAATTACTCTTCAGAAAATTGTCTATTCATATCTTTAGCTCATTTTATAATCGGGTTGCTTGTTCTTTTGTTGTGTTGAGTTGTATGATTTAAGTATACAGGATATCAAAACTTTTATTTGATGTGTGATTTCCAATATTTTCTCCCATTGAGTTGGCTGTCTCTTCACTTTTTTGACGAAGACTTTTGAGGCACAAAAGTTTTTGATATTGAGGTGTTCCCATTTATCTATTTTTTTTTCTTTTGTTGCTTGTGCTTTGGGTGTAAAGTTTAGGAAGCTACCTCCTATTACTAGGTCTTGAAGCTGTTTCCCTACATATTCTTTTAGGAGCTTTATGGTACTGGTTCTTATATTTAGGTCTTTGATCCATTTTTGAGTTAATTTTTGTATAGTGTGGAAGGAAAGGGTCCTCTTTCATTCTTTTGGCTATTGATCTCCCATTCTCCCATGCCCATTTATTGAGAAGACTATTTTGTCCCAGTTCAGTGGATCTGGAGGCTTTGTTAAAGATCAGTTAACCATAGATTTGGTGGTCTATTTTTGCATTCTCGATTTGATTCCATTGGTCAAAACTTCTATTTTTCTGCCAGTACCATGCTGTCTTGACCACTGTAGCTTTATGGTAAGTTTTAAAATCCGAAAGTGTTAATCCTCCAACTTCATTCTTCTTTTTAGGATGCTTTTAGCTATTCAGGGTCGCTTTCCCTTCCAGATGAATTTGGTAACTAGCTTTTCCAAATCTTCAAAGTAGGTGGTTGGAATTTTGATTGGTACTGCATTGAATCTGTAAGTCAATTTGGGTAGAATTGACATCGTAACTATATTTAGCCTTCCTATCCATGAGCAGGGAATGTCTTTCTACCTATTTAGATCTTCTTTGGTTTCTTTTAGCAATGTTATGTAGTTTTTTTGTGTGTACAAGTCCTTTACATCCCTAGTTAAGTTCATTCCTAGATACTTGATTCTTTCAGTTGCTATTTTGAATGGAATTTTTTCCTTAATTGACTCCTCAGGTTATTGCTTCTGTATAGAAACATTACTGATTATTGCACATTAATTTTATATCCTGCCACCTTGCTGAATTTGTTTATTAGCTCAAATAACTCTGGTGTGGATTTCTCAGGGTGTTTCAAGTATAGTATGTCATTTGCAAATAATGAACGTTTTACTTCTTTCTTTCCAATTTGGATGTCTTTTGTTTCTTTTTCCTGCTTGATTGCTCTAGCTAGAACTTCTAGTACATGTTGAATAATAGTGGTAACAGAGGCATCCTTGTCTCATTCCCAATCTTAGGGGGAAGGCTTTCTGTCTCTCTCCATTGAGTACGATGCTGGCTATGGGTTTGTCATATATGCTTTTTATCATGTTGAGGAAGTTACCTTTGATTGCTACCTTTTGAAGTGTCTTATCAGAAAAAGGATGTTGAATTTTCTTGAATGCTTTTTCACCAACAGTCGAGATGATCACTGATTTTTTCCTTTCATTTTTTAATGTGCTTGTTGAACCATTCTTGCATTCCTGGTATAAATCCCAAACCCCACTTGGTCATGATGTATAAATCTTTTAATGTGTTGTTGGATTTGATTTGATAGCATTTTGTTGAGAATTTTTGCATCTATTTTCATTAGGGAGATTGGCTTGTAGTTTTCCTTTCTTATAGCATCTTTACCCAGTTTTGGTATTGAAGTGGAGTTAGCTTCATGAAATGAGTTAGGTAGTATTCCTTTTTCCTCAATTTTTTGAGAAACTTACAGGATTGGTGTTAGTTCTTTTTGGATTGTTTGGAAAAATTCCCCTGTGAAGCTGTCTGGCCCAGGGCTCTTCTTTTTAGGAAGATTTTTAATGACTGATTGAATCTCTTTACTTGTGATTGGTTTGTTGAGATCTTCTATTTCTTCTTGAGTCAGTGTAGCTTGTTCATGTATTTCCAGGAATTTGTTCATTTCATCTAAATTGTCCAGTTTGTTGGTGTATAGTTGTTCACAGTATCCTCTTATTATTATTTTTTATTTCTTCACTGTCTGTGGTAATGACCTCCCTCTCATTTCTGATGTTGATGATCTGCATCATTTCTCTTTTTTATTTGTCAGCCCTTACTAGTGGTCCATTGATTTTATTGATTTTCTCAAAGAACCAAATTTTGGTTTTATTGATTCTTTCTATTGTTCTTTTGTTCTCCCATTCATTTAACTCTGCTTTAATCTTTATTTCCCTCTTCTACTTGTTTTGGGATTAGTTTGCTGTTCTTTCTCAAATTCCTCCAGGTAAGCAGTTATGTCCTCGAATTTTGCTCTTTCTTCTTTTTTAATATAAGCATTTAAAGCAATAAATTTTCCTCTTAGCACAGCCTTTGCCACATCTCATAAGTTCTGATATACTGTATTCTCATTTTCATTCATCTCTAGATTTCTCCAACAATTTCTCTACTAACTTCTCTAGTAATTTCTTCTTCAACTCAGTGGTTGGTTAAGAGTGTGTTATTTAATCTCCACGCAATTTTGAAAGTTCTCATTCTTTGGTGGTTATTGATTTCCAGTTTCATTCCACTGTGCTGAGAGAAAGTGCTTTGAATAATTTCAATGTTTTTAAATTTATAAAGACCTGTTTTGTTCTGCAGCATATTTTCAATCCTGGCAAATGTTTCATGAACACTAGAGAAGAATGTATATCCTGATGTTTTGGGATGTAATGACCTATATATGTCTGTTAGGTCTAATTCATTTATCAAATTGTTTAAGTTCTCTATTTCCTTGCTGATCCTCTGTCTGGTCATTCTATATAGAAAAGAATGGTATATTGAAGTCTCCCACTATTATTGTTGAAACAGCTATCACTTCCTTCAGTTTTGCCAATGTTTGTCTCAACCTTGGAGCTCCTTGATTGAGAGCATAAACATTTATGATTGAGCTTGTGTCGGTGCCAAGATGCTTCTCGAGTGTGACACGCAGAGCTACCCAGCCAGGGGCCTGCCTGCCAGCCTCGCTGCCACTCCCTGGCTCTCTAGGTGTGGGCCAGTGGCCCGGGTGATGCCACATGCAGAGGGCTGCCAGAGGCGGGCAGTGGGAGCGCCCGGTGGGTGGGCGGGCAGCAGGGCTGGTCTCTACATGGTGGTGGCTCTGTTGGGCCTAGATGTCAGGCTCTCATGCTTGGCCACCACCGTTCCTATGGGGTCTTCTGCAAGGGGCTGACCCACTCACTGCTCATCCTCTCCGATCTGTCTTGGAGGCTGTGAAGCCACTTCCCCTACTTCTGTATTGGGGCTTCCGTGATGCTCCGCATCTGCCTGCAGGTCCACATTGAGAGCCACTGAATATCTTCCTCTGGCTGTGACAGAGGTGTGGCCTCAGGCTCCCTGCATCAAAGGATACAAACAATGAGGGATGGAGGAGGGGACCCAGGCAGCCTCCTGGTCACAGTGAAGATGTGGGGAGGAAATGACTCGGACACATTCTTTCTTGGGTTTAATCACAACACGAAAGGGGAGCCCTTCGGATATGCCTTTCTGGGCGAATGAAGCTGCGGTGGATGAAAATAGAAATTCACAAAAAGAGTTATCACTGGAAATGACAAATGTATTGCATGAGATTGAAATCTTGCTTCTTAATGGCAACAAAATGCTGCCGTCTTTTGGAGGATCACTAAGAAAAAATTCAATGTCACGAGCTGCTCAGAGCACAGCTGCAAGTCTGTCCTGTGCTCCTATGGAAGAGAGCTTTGCTGAGGTGTTCCTGTAGGCCACCGCCCCAGAGACGGTGCCCCGGCTGTCACAGCTACAAAGCCATCAAAACCCGACTCCACTGCAGTTAGAAATGGGAATTTTTTTTTTCTCTTTTTTTACATGGGCAGGCACCGGGAATCGAACCCGGGTTCTCGGGCACGGCAGGCAAGCGTTCTTGCCTGCTGAGCCACCGTGGCGCACAGAAATGGGAATTTTTGTGGATGAACTGCCAAGTGTTTCCTACCAGGGGAGGGCTCTGAATTGGAGCTGTCTGGCCTGCATTCCATCGTTTCTGGTACACTGTCCATGTGTCCTGCGGAACTCCTGAATGATGAGACAAAATATGTTTTCGTTGACTCTTTAAGGCCCAGGTTTTCAGAGCAAACAATAGAGAACTAGAAAATGTCTTCAAGTGTAAAAAGTGCGTCCGATGATCTGCAGATGACACTGGGATTACTGGCTCCGTGAGCTCCTGGGTTAGCGAATCTGTTATGCTATAGTTAGAACTCAGGCAGAACAATGAAAACAGTGAGATTAATTTTATAAATTGTCGTAGAAGGATTTCTTTCACACTAAATCTAAATGCAAACAGTGTGGTCATTAAATTCCTGTTTCGGTTTGTAGGACTCGACAGATTTAAAGTAAAGGCAATTTAAACTCTTGACATGCTGGATGAAGGGTATTTTTGAGACACAACTCAAGTGTTTACATTGCAGAGAGTTCCCAGTTTCTAGGGATTTGGAGGTATCTTTTACACTAAGGTCACTTTTGCAGTAACTCCCCTTGTCCTTTGTTGATAACTGATAAAGATCAGTTAAGAGTCATCCTTGTGTGTAAGTTTTTAAGGAGTTCCAAAATGAGACTTAAAATAAGCATTTGGAAACAAAAATAAGCATTTGGGTGTTCACTGATTACACATGTCAGTTTATATTATGTGCTTAATGACTATGCTGTGGGCTACTCTAGTGCTTCGGGAAGATGAAACATAAAATCTGCTCTTCAGCTAAAAAAAAAATTTATGATTGTTATTTCTTCTTGGTGAATTGTTCCTTTTATTAATATATAGTGTCCTTCTTGATCTCTTATGATGTCTTTACATTTAAAATCTACTTTGTCTGGTATTAGTATCGCGTCTCCTGCTTTCTTTTGGTTACAGCTTGCACGGAACACCTTTTTCCATCCTTTCACTTTCAATCTATTCGCATCTCTGTGTCTAAGTTGAGTCCCTTGTAAACAGTGTATAGCTGGATTGTATCTCTTAATCCATTCTGCCAATCTGTATCTTTTAATTGGTAAATTTAGTCCATAAACATTCAAAGTTATTACTTTAAAGGCATTTCTTGAATCCACCATCTTATCCTTTGGATTTTATTAGTCAGATCTATATATTCTTTTCCCTCTATCTCTTTTTATCGTTTAATTATCCTTCCTGGTACTCTTCAATTCTGTGTCCTCCTCCAGACCTCCCTCTCCTATCTTTTTTTTTTTTTTTCAGCCAGCAGAACTCCCTTCAGTATTTCTTGTAGGGCCAATCTCTTGTTGACAAATTCTTTCAGCATTTATTTACCTGTGAAAACTTTAATTTCTCCCTCAGTTTTTTTGGATATGCTGTATGGTAGGGTCATATGTCATTCTTTTTCCATGTGAGTATCCCGTTATTGCAGCACCACTTGTTGAATTTGTTTGTTTGTTTTTGATGGTTTAATTTTTGTTTGGGGGAAGTGCATGGGCTGGGAATCGAACCTGGCTCTCACGCATGGCAGGCGAGAATTCTACCACTGAACTACTCTCACACCCGCTCTCCCTCAGTTTTCAAGGACTGGGTACAGAATTCTTGGCTGGAAGTCCTTCTCATTCAGGATCTTAAATAAATTGTACCACTGACTTCTCACTCCTTAGCACCAGTTGAGTAGTCCAAACTCAGACTTACATGATTTCCCTTGTGTGTAGTAGATTACTTTTTCTCTTGCCACTTTCAGGATTTTCAGCTTCTCTTCCACATTTGACAGACTGATTAGCACGTGTCTTCGTGAAGGCCTATTTGTTATTTATTCCATTTGGAGTTCATTGGACTTCTTCGATTTGTATATTTATGTCCTTTATAAGGGTTGGGAAGTTTTCCCCCCGTTATATCCTCAACTATTCTTCCTAGCCCTTTACTCTTCTCTTCTCCTTCTGGGACACAAATGATTCTTTTTTTAAAATAATTTTTTATTAATTAAAAAAATTACAAGAAAGAAACGCAAACATCCTTAATATATATGCTCATTCCATTCTACATATACAATCACCAATGATTCTTATATTTGTGCGCTTTGTTTTGTCTATCATTTCCCTGAGATCCAATTCAAATTTTTCCAACTTTTTTTTTGCATTTGTTCTTTTGTGGTTCAAAATCAGTCGCCCTGTCCTCTAGTTTGCTTATTCTTCTGCCTCTTCAAATCTGCTGTTGTGTGTTTCTAGTGTGTATATATATATATATATATATATATTTATATATATATAAATATATGTATATAAATAAATAAATAGTAAGGAGACAAAGGGTAAAATAAATTGGGTAGATAGAAACACTAGTGTTCAGTTAATTTTAATCAATAAAATTAAAATTATTAATTTTAATCAATAAAATTAAATACATATATATATTTAATTTTATCGAGAAATCTTCACATACAGACTTTCTATACATAGTGCACAATCAGTGGCTCCCAATACCATCACATAGTTGCGTATTCATCACCATGATCATTTTTTCAGAATATTTGCATCACTCTAGAGAAAGAAATAAAAAGGAAAAAGAAAAAACCTCATACATACCATACCCCGCACCCCTCCCTCTCATTGAACACAAGTGTTTCTATCTATCCAATTTATTTTACCCTTTGTCTCCTTATTATTTATTTATTTATTATATCCATAGTTTTTACTCATCTGTCTATACTGTGGCTATAAGACACACCAGACACAAGATGCTCACAATCACATAGTCACATTGTAAACTCTGTATCTTTATACAATCGTCTTCAAGAATCAGGGTTGCTGAAACACAGCTCAACAGTTTCGGATGCTTCCCTCCAGTGTCTCCAATGCACCATAAACTAATTTAGTATATTTTTTATTTGGTCTATAGCATCTTTAATCTCTGTGATATGTATTTTTCTATTTATTCTCTCAAACTCCTCTTTATGCTCTTCTAGTGTCTTTGTTTTATGTCCTTTTTCCATTTATTTTATTTAGTAGAGTTATATGAATATCTTTGATTAGTTATTCCAAAGTCTGTGTCTCCTCGATGTTTTAATTTGGTCATTAGGCTGGGATGTATCTGTCTGCATCTTCATATGCTTAGCGATCGTCTGTTGTCTTCGAGGCATGTAAATATCTTGATAGGGTCACCTTGGAAGTCGCTTTCCTTCAGTAGTCTAAAGCTCTGTATTTGCGGGATGAGTGTGAGCAGGATGCGGGGCCCAACAGTGTGGTGAGGGGATGCAGTGTAGGTACAGGCATGGGTGGGGGACACTACACTAGTCGCTGTGAGCCTGGGGTGTGGGGTGCGGGGTTGTGGAGGTGGTGCAGGGGCCGTGGGGGTGGGGAGCAAGTCAGGCAGGCCTTGGTGTGTGGGAGCATGGTGCAGCGTGGGAGACAGAGGTTGGCTGCGGTGGGAGGTGGACGAGGGGACTTGAGCAGATGCACGGGGTTGGAGTGCAGGCAGGATGTGGGTGGGCACGTGGAGTGTGGGGGTCATGGGTATCAGGGTGTGGGGTAAGTGGCACAGAGGGCAGGGCATAGGGAGGGCAGGGCATAGGGAGGGCAGGATTTAGGTTTGTCCTTGGGCAGGGGGAGGGGTCCCGGAGGCCCAGGATGCAGATGTGTGAATATGTAGGGATAGTGTACAGGTCTTGGTGGTTGTGGGACGTGGGTCAGGGGTGGGTGACATCAGGTGGGTGGAGCTATGGTGCGGGTACACAGGTGCGGGGGGGTTAGGGCAGGGTTGCATGCGTGTGCAGGGGGCGGGCTATGTAGCACAGATGTGCATGTGACCACCTGCCAGGTTTAGGAGCAGGGTGCTAGTACAGGGGTGGGGCCAGGGTGTGCATGTATGCAGGGCAGGGGGTTGGGGTGCAGGGGTCAAGAGGTCAGTGCACAGATGGACGGGCGCCTGGTGAGAAGGATGTGGCTGTGGGCCTGCGCAGGTCCATGGGGCGGGGTCCTGATGTGTGCAGTTCTAGGGGGCGAGGTCCTGATGTGGGTGTGCCCAGGGCTCAGGGGCAGAGGGCCAGGGTTGCATCTGCCTGGGCTGGGGGCAGATGTGGCCCGGATGTACAGGTCAATGCATGCCCAAAGCTGGGGGGCCTGGCGGGGGTGCACGGATCTGGGAGGGCCCTACGCTGATGTATACTTGTGCAGATTGGGGGGCAGGGCCGGGTTGTGGACTGGATGGGCTGTGGACGGGTGTAGCCTGGGTGTGAAGGTGAGGGCAGGGACGCCTGCGGGGGACAGGGAGGGGAAGGGAGGGGTTGCCTCGGGAAGGGGGGTAGAGACTGTGCACTTGTGAGGAGAGGTGGGTCAGGCTAGGGCAGGTGTGTGTGTGGGGGGGGGGGGAACGTGGGGTGGGGGAGGGCCAGGCAGGGGGAGCTTGGAGCAGGGGGTGGGTGGGTGACAGGGTTCAGGTGCATGGGGTGTGGGGGAAGTCGCGGGGTGGGGGGGTGGTGCGTTCAAGGACTGCGTCTTGGCTTACTTCCTAGTCCCTGTCTCCCTGTCCGTCCGCTCCTGAGGGCTCCAGGCCTCCATTTGGAAAGGGGCGCGTTAGACTGTTTGTACTGGCTGGACGGTCTCTAGTTCTCTGCATCTCAATTCTTCAGCTGGTGCAACCAGGGCCTCCCCATGTGGTGTGGAAAACCCTCCCAGATCACTTACACCCTGGAATCACTGACCCGTCTCCTTCCCGTCCCGTATCTAGCTGTTCTTTGGAGCAGGGGTGAACTCAGCCTATCCTATTCTGCCATCTTTCTGGAACCTCGAATTCCCACTTTTATACATGAAGAAATTGAGGCTCAGAGAGGGAAGTACATTTTGCTCAAGATAGCAAGTGGTAGAACTGAGGTTCCAGCTTTGGTCTGTCCAACAAGACAGGAACCAGGCATAGGAAGAAGAGGTCAAGTTTGCTTCTGAAGCACCCCAGGGTTCAGGAATTTGAAAAAGTGAAATTGTCCGGGATATAATTGGCAAAGTTGAATTTCAATTTCAGAAGTGCCTCCCTCTCCACCTCCAAGGGATAGGGAGGGGATAAGAGTCCCAAGCCAGGGGACATAATTTACATCCCATTCAAACTCTTGGCAAAGGGCCGGCAAAGGGTAATTAGCACTGAATGCGGAAAGTAACAGAGAAAGCAAAAGCAGGCTGGGGGCGTGGGAGAAAGTGGCCACAAACTATTGTTCTTTGAGAACTACAAATATCAACAAGCCAGTTCAAGGATTGTCTCTGTGAGTTGTCCTCTGCCTCACCCCTCTCTCCAGAGCCCTTGGGTGAGACTCGGTTGAGGCAACCAAGACACTTGGCCTGAGTCTTGTCCCCAGGACCCAGTGAGGCAGCAGCCCTCCCCATCCCCCACCCCCTTTCCCATTAGAAGTCTGAGGGAGGCTGCTATCCCTGGGTGGGTCTGTCCCTGGCCTGGCAGGGTGCCATTGTGCATGCAGGAAATATTTACTGAGCACTCAATATGCGCCAGGCATTCGTTAGGTGCTTTGGAGGTGGGGGAGTGAAGGGCATTGGCCCGTCTCTCCCTGCCAGGGAGCTCAGGGCCTCATAGAACCGCCTATTGCCCAGGGTAGGGAACAATATGGGGTGGTGTCCAGGGGTGGTCTTAGTTAACATCAGTCGCATGACGAAGGTTATTTATTTTTCAGGTTTATTTCAATCTATTTGGGCCAATCTATCTTCAACCTCTCTCCTCCACTTGCTAAAAGCCTTTGGCAGGCAACTAAATTCAAATTTAGTGACACATTTTGTCTCCATCGAATCTATGGTATGGTCCCCGTCTATTTACGGCAAATGAGATTGGTTTTCCATTTACATAATCCTAAAATAAATATGTTGATGTTGAAAAAGAAAGGGGGCATCCACTTGAAGATGCAAATTGACCAAGTGATAGTCCAGGTGGTGGCAATGGACAGGCCAGCGACTGAGGCAGAGGTGAACAACTGTCTAGAGAGTGAGAGAACTCTCCCAAAGAAGAAATACCCTGGCTTCTGCTTGGCGGCATGGACTTGCAACTGTCCTGTGGTGTCCCTGTCCTATCTGTTTCCAAATGCCCCAGAGATTAGAGGGTTTTCCTTTTGGCCCTGGAGCAATTGGGAAAGTTCTGTTTAAAATTAAAAACAACAATTAGCTACCTTGGTATGGTTTCCTTCCCTCCCATTGCAACCACTGGGGAAAAGCTAATATAAATATAAATAAAATAAATGAAAACACTTGAACTGGGTTAACACTGGGTGAACTGAATGTTGTGCAACTAAAAGCTTATATTCAAGCGGACAGTTACAAGAAGACAGAGCTTTGTGTTCTGCGGTGTTCCCAGGGTGAAGGGAAATGTGTGGGTCCCAGCCCCATTGTTGGGTACCCCAGGGCCTAAGTTTGATGTTTAGATGCCCTGGGAACCATGGTGTTCCTTACCAGCCCCTTCCTATGTAATTCGAAATGCGAATCACATTAAACCACAGACATAGACACTGATATGGGTGCCAAAATTAAAACTAGCTTGTATTTCAGGATTTTTTATTTACTGATTGAGAAATTCTGGAAGAGCTTATTGAAGTGAATTCCAGTTCTTGGCTATGTTTGAATTTGGGGGGTTTCTTGCTTTCCTGATGCCCTGGGCCCATGTTTCAACCTAACTACTGTTGCTGAGGAAGGGGAGGGGGCCCAGTGACCCTGTCAGCCTGGACACTGCTGCTGCACCCGCCAATGGGAGGCTCAGAAGATCGAAGTGGCCCCCTGTTGGGGTCACTCTAAACTGACGATCCCCTGCCAACCTTTCAGCCCGATGGTCAGGACACCTGTCCTTTCTCCCCGGCACCATCTGGGTCCTCGGACAAGCAATTATCAAAGTTTACTCCGCCCAGAGCCCCTGCACTGGGGATATGGGGAGGTCAAAAACACACAGAACCTGCCTTCACAGGTGTAGAAAATGGCATGAGAATAAGGAATAAAGCAGTCTACCACCCATTGTCACAGTACGCGGCGGCTGTGAAACCGCTCATCCCCAGACCATCCCAGCAGGGAGGGCCCCAGACCGTATCTTGTCATTTAAAAAATGAGGAAACAAGAAAGAGCTCAGTGTTCCTGCTGGTTCCCGTGTGTGTGTGTGTGTGTGTGTGTGTGTGCGTGTGTGTGCGTGTGTGTGTGTGTGTGTGTGTGTGTAGGCGCGTGTTGGCAGGTCCAACACGGAGCAGGTGTTAAACAATCATCAAATCAGAATAAATCCTTTGCTGAAGATTTGCTGGAGGAGAGAAGAGATTGGAGCCAGGTGGCTGCTGAGCTGTTGGTGGTGGTAGAGAGAGACGGTGGGGGTGGGTGGAAGCAGGCTGTGTGGGTGGCACCCATGCAGGACTCTCACCCACCTCCCTCCCCACGCTCAGCTGCCTGGCCCCTGAGCAGCATCTCCTGTGCAGAAGTACCAAATTTGGTGCTTTGGAAGAAATATCTCCCCTGGAAGTCCTGTGTGACCCTTCTTTGACCTGTCATGACAAGCCCTTGGGCCTGGAGAAGCACCCCTGCCCTTCTGGGGACCCACCCCTGCTGCCCTCAGTGACGCTGAGCCCACGCCCTCAGATTGCCGGAAGAGTTGTTTTTCCAGGCCATTTTGGGCAAGTTGCTTTCTGTCTCTTTCCGCCTGGGGGAGGTCAGGTGATAGAGGGCCAAGGAGGGTATTGTGTGACCGGGCATCCGCGGTGTCCTTAAATGGGTGTAATTCTGGAACGCGCTCTGGACTTGCACACAGGCACATGCCCCCACACACCCACAGGCCTCTGGGCAGGAGAAATGAGGTGGGCTGCTTGTGTCCCCTCTGCCTGGAGAAATAAGGAAGCTGGATTATTTGTGGCTCATTTTCAGGAGAAATAAGGAAGTGAATTTTTCCGGAAAGGGCGTTTTTGGTGACACAAAAGATAAAAATTTGGGTGGGAGAGATTGTGAAGCTATAACTGGAAATTCCAGGGATTTCCGTGGACCTGGGAAAGATAAGCCCAGCTAGTCTTTTGGTACTGGAAGTTGGGAACTGGAAAATAAGAGATTAAAGCTCCTCGCTCGGTGTCTTGAGCTGCTCTTACTTCAGTTTCTCTCTGGACAATTGCCACCTTCTGCCACCACCACCCCCATCTCAGCTGGTGGGCTGCACATCCTCAGATTACACAGGGCTCAGCATGGCTCCCGGCACCCAGCACCTAGGAGATGTGCCTTTTCACCTCCCAGCCATGGCCCTCCCCATTGGGCTTCTTAGTGCAGCCTCTCCAGGGTGCAACGGACTCACCCAGTGCCTCTCTGTTTTGGGGCAGAGACAAATTTAGGGATTGACTCTCTCCAGTCCGATCAACCGTGGCCAGAAGCCAGCGTGTCCAGGGAGCAGATAAGAGGGGTGTCATGTGACAGCTGCTTGGAGTCACGGAGTAGCGGGGTTGGAGGGGTGGGGGGCTTCCCCCAGGTGAGGGAAGCTGAGAGCAAGCCCTCCAGGTAAGTCTGGTAGAGTGGGGATAGGGTGGGTCCTTGCGGCTGGAGAACCCAGGAAGAAAAGAAGTCTGCGCTGGAAGGAAGCAGGATGATCGAATCTCATCACCGGGGGTGTCTCCTCCCACCCACAGGCCTCTTTGAGGACTGCCATGTTGGCACTGCGTGATCCCCACCTCCACCCCTGTGCTATATTGGATCAGAAGCAGACACCTGACCAGGCTGAGTCAGTCCAATGCGTTCTCCTGGGCTATGCTGTAACTTGCTTGGTGAGCCCTGGGAAGAGGAGAACATGGGTCTGCAGAGAGAAGAATGAAGCAGGTGCAAAGAGAGGAAAATTGGAGACAGGAAATAGTCTGCGCTGGTGACAGATCAAATCCTTGCTTCTGTATAATAAGGAAGGAATGAAGTTCTGATACATGTGACAACATGAATGAAACTTGAAGACGTCACGTTGAGTGAAATAAGCCAGGTACAAAGGGACAAATTTTGTATGATCTCACTGATAGGAAATGATTAGAATAAACAAGCTCATAGAGTTAGAATCCAGCATACAGGTTGCCAGGAGATGGGGTAAGATAGAGAATAGGAGTTTAGGCTTAAAATGTATAAAGTTTCTATTTGGGATGATGAAAATGTTTTGGTAATAGATGGTATAGTGATGGTAGCATAACATTGCGAAATATAATTAACAGCACTGAAACATATATCTAAATGTAAATAAAAGGGGAAATGTTAGGGATATACAAGGTACTAGAATAAAAAATTTTTAAAAAGCCATGGAACTGCACAACACAAACAGTATACCCAAGTTAAACCGTGGACTAGAGTTAATAATACAATTATAAAAGGTGCTTTCATCTATTGCAACAAATGTACCACACCAATGTAGGGTGTTAATAATAGGCAGTATATGGATATCCTGTATTTTATGCATGATTGTTCTGTAAACCCACAACTTCTCTAATAAAAATAAAAAAGAACTGGAAAAAAATTCCCTGCTTCTAGTCTCTTCTGGAGGCCTGGTGGTCGCTGTCCTTGGCTGTTATGACACACCCCTTTCAAATAAATTCTTTTCTGTTAATCCAGCAAGAGTGGTTTTCTAGTACCTCCTACTAGAATCCTCATGAATACAGAAGGCTAATAAAATAATAATAGCATTAGCTGATGTTATTGAATGCTGAATATGTCATATAATCCTCAAAAGGGTTTATATGGGCTATCTTATTTAAACCACTCAACAACTCTATGCAGTAGAAATTATTATTCCCTTTTCACAGATGAAGAAACTGAGGCCCAGAAGGGCCCACTTCCTCAAGGCCACACAGCTAGTAAGTGAAAGAGCCAGATTTGAGTCCAGGCAGGCTCTGAAGAGCCATGGCCATGGTCTGTCAGTACAGACTCTGCAGGAAGGGAGCACTTCTGAAGGGACACGGGAGGACAGTGTGCCCCGTTCCGGGCATGCTCCAGTCCTGCACCCACCCAGAAAACTTGAGCTCGAGTTGCTGGTGGCTGCAGTGATCGATGCCTTCGCCCTCTGCCCTGACCACTCCCACCCCCTGAAGTAGAGGAAGAGTCCAGAGTCCTTGAGGTTTCCAGGACTCTGCACTTTGGAGTGGTAAACATTAAACCCACTGGCCTTCCTCTGAGTGCTCAGAGGTGTCTGGGACCACATAGGAGGAGGCTGGAGAGGGAGCTGGACCGTCCTGGGGGAGCCGGACACGGTCAGTCTCACCTCCAGAAGTGCTTGCTGCTGGATGAGCGCGGCGCAGCTTCTTCCTACCTGCTGCTCCGCCCGTATCTAGAGATGATGGGGCAGCATGGTTAGGGACCTGGGCTGGGAACCACTTTCTGGCCAGCTGATCTTGACCAGTCTCTAAGTCTGTGTGCCATCATCTGTAGAATGAGATCATCATAACCCCTACCAGGAGGAAGGAATGAGCTAAGGCATCCAAATGACTTAAAAATCTGAATGGGATTGAAATAGTGTTGATGTATTAAGTTGAGAAAAGCAGGAAGGGAATGCTTAACATTTATCCTATAACCCTATCCTTTTAAAGCTTTTGTTGTTGTTGTTAAATTCTGGAAAGATAAACATCAAGGTGTCAAATGAGTTATCTGCCTATGATAAGATTATAGAATATTCTAATATACTTCTTTTTTTATGTTCCTTTTTTTAAGGCATTAAACTTTTAATACACTTCTTTTTGCATTTACACTTTCTCTGAAGAACATAGATGATTTATGTATATTAAAACATAGACATTGCATATATAAAGTATTTTTAGGACTATTTATTTCAAAATGCTTTGGCAAGGAAAAGTCCCTCCGCAAATGCAAGGAAGAATGAGTATCTGTCTGAGTCCTAAAGCCATTGTGTAGGCGGTATTTGTGAATTGCCTCCCCTGAACCCACTTCCCTCTTCTCCCATTTGGCAGGTTGTATGGTTTGGACCCCACACCATTCCCAGGAGTGGGTACTGGTTGGTTTAAGTCAGTCATTATGTTGACTGCGTTAGGAATCCCATAATGGACGTTGGGTCCCTGAAACCCAATTCTAACACTGTAGTTTGGTTGGCTGTTTGGAGATAGATTTTCACTTTTTTGCTCTACTAAAGGTGACCTCCATATGCCACCCAGGAACCTCCACCTGGGTGAGAATGGAAAGAAGCGGAGGAGAGAGATGGACAGAGAGAGAAACCAGCTCCTGAGCACATCCTTGAGCCATGGAGAAAAGTCTCTTTAAATTTAGATTTTTTTTTAAAAACAGTTTGAGAAGTGGAGTTTTCTGTTGCTTACAACTTCCAAACTGCCAAAGAAACAGGGACCATTTGCAGTGGGATGTTGCAAATAATAGGCCTTGCAATGTAGAACTTGGTGAGCTGACGAGTTAAGGTACAGAGAGGTGGCTCGTGGCTGAGAAGGTGGCAATTCTAAAACAGCCAGAGGTAAAAGAGTTGGTAATAGCATAACCTGTAGAATCTTGAGATACAAACCATGTACCTATAAAGCTGCTCTTTTAGGAGGATTTTAGAAAATTTTCAGGATTTTGGAAAGGTTGGACATTTCTTATAGTCATTAGTAAATTCCTAAAGGAAAGAGACATGCTTACTGTGAAATAGGTCTGTTTGAAAGGAGAGAAGGAAGAATTAACGTTTTGCTAAGATGGTCCTTTATACCTGTTTTAGTTTCCTGGCTGCTAAAACAAATACCATACGATCGGTTGGCTAAACCACAGGAATTTATTGGCTCACGGTTTCTGAGACATCTTGCTTCCTCCTGGGTCCTTATCTCCTGGATGGTGGCAATCTTTGGGGTTCCTTGGCTTTTCTGTCATATGGCAAAGCACATGGCAATGTCTTCTCCTCGCTCCCCTGGGTTCTGTTGAGTTCCAGCTTCTGGCTGCTCCCCGTGGCTTCTCTCTCCATCTGACCTTCACTGTGCTTATAAAGGACTTCAGTCATCTGGATTAAAGCCCACACCTTAACTGAAATAACATCTTGCAGAGATCTTGTTTACAGTGGGCCCACACCCACTGACCAAGACCAAGAACGAGAGCGTGCCCAGACTTGGGCGCACCATTCGATCCCCCACAATACCCGAGGTCTGCAATGCTAGTTAACTGTGAGTCTAGCATTCCAGCCGAAGAGTTGAATCCCCTATCCAAATTTATATTTAGAGTTATCAGAAGCCTAGAGGTGGGAGATTTAACTAGCGATAAAGTTAAAGACCTCCTCCCAAACCTGCCCAACCCAATCCATCCAAGCATTCTTTGTCTGACAAGGAGACCCAACTCCTGCTCTCAAACTCCTGGGATGCAGACTATGGCGAGACGCCAATGAGTGCTACCTCTCCACTCCTGCCAAGGTGAAGTTCATTCATTAAACCAAGGGCTGGGGGAGCAAAGAGCCCAAGGACAGTGGTCAGGAGATAGATATTCCCAGGTCATATTCTGGACTCAGACATAGCAAGATATCTGGTTTGGGTTAGGCTTGGATTGCTAGTCCATGTGGATACCTACTAAACTTTTCAGAATACTGCTAAAGAAATCCTCAATCTGGCCATTATCAGCTTGCCTGTGCCCAAGCCCTAAAGCATCCCCAGGCTGCTGAACTTGCATCCAACAGGAAGTGGGCTGCTAGAGTGGTATAGCTCCCAGAGGCGGCATCCTCCATGGTCCACGTCGGATGTGTCCATTTGTCCATGGAAACCAGGTAGATGGACAGACAGGCCAACGAATGGGCATGAGGTGATGAAAGCCCTGAGGGTAGGGATAGAGGAGATCTTTTCTCTGTCATCCTGGGTATAGCCAAGCTCTTCTGCTTATTAGGAATGCTTTTTTCCTGTCTTCATTCTGGAACATTCCATGTGACTGTTAAAGGGTGGGCGGCTGGGCCTGCCTGAATCTGCCCCTGCCTCTGGAATCCATCCCCGGCAGAAAGACTTGACCCTTCCTTTTGGCCTGCAGCCTTTTCCACAGCTGAGAATAGGAAGCAACATGCTTCCTCTCAGAGCTTGGAGTCTGCTCACAACTCCCTTTAGAAATAAAGGACAAAATGGGGACATTGTTCCCTGGACAATGGAGTTTTCTCAGAGGGCAGGCTCCCCAGGCCTTTGTAAAGAGGGCTTCCTTTAAGGGCAACCAGGGCTGAAGGACAACCTCTGCGCCAAGTTCTGGCTGGGTTTTAGGGTACTGAGAATAAACCTGACTCTGGGAGGGGTCTGGGGGGTGGGGTTGGAGCTGGAGCTGTGAAAGGACACCTCAGGCAGGTAGTGGCTCTGAGAGAGGAAGGGACTAAGATAAAGGGACTAAGATAGACAAGATTAGAGCTGGGACAAGAGCTACATAGAGATGCGATTAGGGTGGGGTGGGTCAGGATTAAGGGGTTAGATTTGAGATTTAGGCTGAGGCCAGGGCTGGATGAGGCTTGGGGGTTAGGGCTGGTCACCCACTGCTCAGGCATCCAGGGGTTGGCCATGCCATCTGGCCTCAAACCCGGGCTCTTCCTTACTATCTGGATGATCTCCAGCAGGCTCCGTCACCCCCTCAGGGCTTCACTCCCATCCCACCTGCTCACCTCCTGGGACGCCCTATTTAATACCACAATCTGGCTCCTCCCACACACCTGGTCCTCCTTCTCTGCCCTTGCTCTTTGTCTACACCCTTATCGTCTTCTAATTTACTATCCGATTTACTTATTTATCATGTTTGTCTTCCCCTGCTAGGATATCAGTCCCTAGGATGGTACCTGGTGAATAGCAGGTATCCAATAAATATTGATTGAACAAATGAATGAACTTATTAAACCTTCCTGAGCTGAGAAGTTCCTCACTTGAAAAGCGAGGCTGATAATCAGGATGACTGCCTCGTGGTGTGGGGAGGGTCAAAGGAGACCTCATCTGTAAAAAGCTTGGCACCAGGCTCATGACACAAAGGAAGTACCCGGCAAATGACAGCGTGTCCGTGCCTCAGTTTCCTCATCTGTAAGGTGGGAATCAACGTGCCCATTCTGTAGTGCTGTTAGGAGGTAATGGGACAGAGCACTTAGAACGAGGCTTTGCAGGCAGTACAGGCTTAAGAATGTCACCGATCCTCCTTAGTTTAATCGTACGCTCAGCTTTGTTGGTTCTTTCCATCTGATGCCTTTTGGGTTCGTCATTTTATTGAATTGAAGGCAGCACTAAGGTCCAAATGGCTGGACTTGAGAAAAAATGATCCCTCAAGTCCAAGGCTCAAATGGACAGATGGTTTCCAGTACCCTCCCCTTTAAATATAACACCTGCCTAGATTTCAGGCAGCCTTTCCCCCAGTCCCCAGGCCAGAGCTGACCCCTTGCTGTCCCTGCCACTCACTACCACTCAGAGTCTTGGCTCTCCTCTCTCTCCATCCCTGACCACTGGAGTCCTGAGGCCCCCACCCACCCAGTGCTCTCTACCACAGCATGTTCTCACTGCAGGAGGCTCCCCAGGGGTCAGAGAAGTTACGATTAAAACTCCTGACCTCCCCAGCATCTAATGACTGAAGAACTTCATGTCTGTTTCAAGGAAGGGGTTCATGGCATATGCTTAATAAATATGGAATAGATGAAGGAGTAGTAAAAGCCCAGGAATGGGAGTCAGCAGACCTGGCTTCCAAACCCTTTGGGTAACTAGCCTCTCTGCCTTCAGTTTCCTCATGTCTAATGGCGATTTTAAATGCCTTCCCTGCCCACCTTACAAATTTGCTATAAGGCTCAAAGGAGATCATCAGTTCTCAGAGCCAAGGGAGCTTGGAGGTCAACCAAGTCCCATCTGCTTATTTTTTTCAACAAGGAAATTGGACCCCTGAGACAATGTACTTGTTGAGAGAGATAAACCTAATGTACTGCACACTTTCTACCAACCGAATGGTCCTAGAACCTGGGCTGAATTTAGAGACTGCTCCAGGTCAACCAGCCAGGGGACACCTGAGCCCAGAGAGGAAAAGTAACTTGCTCAGCTCACCCAGCAAGCCAGAGCAGAACGAGGAGGTAGGCCTGGGTCTCCTGGCTCCTGGTCCAGGTCTCTGTCCTGCTGTGTTGACAGCACCAGGGGGGGTGGCACCCAGGAAGCAAAGAAGGTGATGGCTGCTGGAAACCCCCCCCCCACTCCATCTTAGTTGAATTATCCTTGGGGGGCAGGGCCCAGAAGCAGGCAGAGGGTTTGAGGGAGGAAAGTGGCAGGATGGACCCAGCAGCACTCCCTTTTGCAGATAACCAATTCCTGGACTGCCAAAGTGGGGGATACTTAGAGGAAAATCCCCTGGGTATAGGAGGCCCAATGCTGACCACGTGGCCACCCAGAAAAGCCCATCTCACACGACTTTGGGTAGATCAGAAGTCAGGGGCAGGTGCTGGGGTCTCATGATAGGTGGGATAAGGTGCCCCCAACTCCCTCCTGAGGCAGGCACACTTTCCACAACCAGGGGCGTGTTCCGGCTCACTGATGATGACACCATTTTAGGCTTCCATATCCCTGAAACCCTTCCTTTGACTTTTGTAAAGATTTATGGAACCCCTCCCATATTTTGGGTGCAGGCTGAGGGCTTCTGCACCCAATTTCTTATGGTTGAGTGCTGTATTTCCTGAACTTCATTAATTTACCACCTCCCATGATTTTTGCCATAATCATCAAACACATGAAATTCATAGTGTTTACTTAACAGTTTGCACTCACTTTTAATAACCATAAACTTAATTCAAAAAGGAAACGATATCACTCAGGTAAATAGAGAAACAGTATCAATTGCCAAAAAAGAACAAGAAATAAAAATAAATACAAAGACATTCTTGGCTTCTGGCACTGAGCTCCAGTTCTGGCTCCAACCCCACTGATAAGTCAGGTGCCCTTTCTGGGCCTCAGTTTTGTCTTCTGTAAAATGGGGTTGTTGGGAAGTAACATCTGCAAGATGCCTAGCCCGGAGTCTGACATGGAGTGGGTAAAAGGGAGGAGAGTTCTGGGCTGGGACTGGGTCTGTTGACACTGACATCTTCTCTCCTCTGCTCTGGCTTCCGTCCCTCCTCACCACCTCTGGAAAAAGGTGGCTGCAGAAAGAGGTGGAACTGGGCGGGCCATGGTGGTTCAGCAGGCAAGAATGCTTGCCTGCCATGCCAGAAGGACCCGGGCTTGATTCCTGGTGCCTGCCCATGTTAAAAAAAAAAAAAAAAAAAAAGTAAAAAGAGGTGGAACTGGGCTTAGATTCAGAGAAAGGGAAGGCTGGCCATCGTGGGTTAGAGGCAAAAACTATTCTAAGCAAGCCCAATAAACTCTAAGAAAACCTTCCTCTTGGGAGATGGCGTGTTCTCTGTCACTGGAAGCACTCAAACAGAGATAAGGGACTTCTTGGTATTTAACTCATTTTGGATTTAAACTCAGTCTGGTTTTAGGGTGTGCTCAGGGGAAAGGGGGCAGAGGTCCCATCAGGGGTTGGTCCCTAGGAAGTGCGATTGGGGACCTGTAATACCGGGCATCTTCTCTCTCCCCTCTCCCCCTTATCTAGAATTTTAGAATTTCCTGTCAGTTTGCAACCACTCTCTCACAGGACTCTAGCTTCTAGCAGTGAGGGAAGTCAGGATGAGTGTCTGGGGGCAGGAAGAATCCACGGGGGTCAAGTGACATGCCCAAGGTCACTCAGACTGGGGTTTTGAACCCGGACTATCCCACTGTACAGCCTGGGAACTGTCTGTTTCCTCCTCTGACACCCAAGAAGCATGTCCTGGGGACCTGGCTGTGACACAGGTCAGCACACGCCCCAGGACGGCCCCTGCCCTTACTGAAGCCCTCATCCCACCCCGTCCACGTCTTCCTCCGCTTCTTCTCCCAGGAGGCAGCCAAAGGGAAGGGAAGAAAGGAAGGCGAGGCGCCTCTGGCATGGAGGGGAGGGAGGGAGGGAGAGACACGGGTGGACAGAGACAAGGGAGAAGGGACTCATGGGCAGAGAATGCTAGGGACACAGAGAGACCCAAAGAGAGACAGACCCGTAGGCGGACACCTACTGGGCAAGAGGCAAAGGCACCCACAAAAAGACCCAGAACAGAGATGGAGCCAAAAAGGAAGACAAACAGGAGACGCGCACAGAGACCGGAATCAGAGTTCTAAGTCGCCAAGAAAGAACGGGCCGGGCCGAGGAAGCCCGGAGGGAGAGACACGCAGAGCCCCGTCGGCGAGCCAGAGGTGACGACCTCCCACCCTCCGGGGAGCCACGACCGAGCGGAGCCGAGGGGCGCGCGTCCCGCTTCCCGGCAGGGGGCGCCCTGGCCGCGTGGCCGGACTTGCCAGCGGCGCTCCGGGCAGGGGGCGGAGCGGGGGCGGGGGAGGGCTCGGGCGCGGGGGCGAGGGCGGGGGCGGGGGAGGGGGAGGGGGAGGGGGAGGGCTGCCGGGTCCGCGCTCAGGCCCCGGGGCCGCCTTTATAAGCTGGCCGGGGCAGCGTCGCGCTCCCGCCACTTCGCGCTCTCTGTCCCCGCGCGCCCACCTCGCGCCGTTCGTGCCGGGACGGACCCTCGCCAGCGAACTCTGCGCAGGTATGCACTCGGCGCGGCGCCCCGCCACCCGGCCCCTTCCTCATTTTCGCGCCCCGGGTGGCGCCGAGGTTGGGTATAAATTGCAGGGCAGGGGCCTCCGCGCCCCGGGTCCCCGCAGCCCGCTC
The DNA here is from genome assembly GCF_023851605.1 of Tamandua tetradactyla. Taxonomy (NCBI): domain Eukaryota; kingdom Metazoa; phylum Chordata; class Mammalia; order Pilosa; family Myrmecophagidae; genus Tamandua; species Tamandua tetradactyla. The sequence continues at coordinate 204,883,778 of NC_135328.1, read as the reverse complement.
CCGACTCCAGCCACATGTGCAGCTCCGCCGCTCGCGCTCATCCGAGACTCCCGGCGGGCGCGCGGGGCCCTGGGGCTTAGGCTGGACGTGGAGCCCGCGGGACCCGCGAGCTAAGGGGACAGAGCTTGGGACCGCCGCTGCAGACCTAGGGTCCCCTCCTCGGTCTAGGCGGCGCCGCCCCCCTGGCACCCCCGCGGTCGCAGAGCGAGCGATTCAAGCTGCCAAACCCCAGCCCCAAAGCCCGGTGCCCTCCGGTAGCCCCCACCCTGCGGCGTCCAGGTCTCGCCCCCGCCGCCAGGGGAGGGGGCGGGTGGGTAGGTGTGGACAGTAAGGTGAGCCCGAGCTGGGGGGAGGAGAGGGAGACAGGAGCTCGGATCCCGGAGCCTTAGCAGGAGCAGGAAGAGGTGAGAACCGACGGGTCCATGTGCGTTTGACTTGGGGTCACCACAGCCGTGGGGCAAAGCGGTGGCGCGCGGGAAGTCGAGGGACGAGGCTGGAGGAGCGACCTTGGGACCCTGTTGAGGGTGGGCAGTGGGGCTTCGCTCCACCGCGACCCCCACTCCGGGTGTGCCCAGGTGAGGTCTGATGCCTACAGCCCGTTCCCGCCCACCCCCAGCCTTGAGAGGGTTAAATGTATGCACACCGGGATGGGGCGGGAAGCCCAAGAAAGCCCCTTCCTTCCACTCCCCCCCCCCGCCTTTTCTGGCCCCTTTTTCAAAGCATAACGGGGGGAGGAGGGGTCCACAGTACAAAGGCCTCTGGGTGGAGGGAGAAAAACACTTGAGATCAAAAGAAGGGGCGATTCTCAGGCCAGAAACCGCCTTTGGGTCCTGGGAACCGCGGTTCCAGGTTTGGGTCCGCGGCCACCCCCCCGCTCTGGGCCTGGCCTCTTGGGGAGGCGCGTTGGCGTTCTCACGTCGGTGCGGATCACAGCCTGTTGACGCCTCCTGCGTGTTCCGGCACTTCACTTGGGCCACCTCTCTTAGGGATGGGAAACCTGGGCGAGTCGGGCAGCCAGAATTTGAACCCAGGCTCCAAACCCTGCAACTTTAGCCTTCTCCTGCTTCCCCAGAGATGAGGGGCTGAGCTGGGCAGCTAGAGAGCCTGGCAGCCTGCTGTCTTACACCCCGCCCTGCGGTTTCCTTGTAGCTTCGGGGCATTCATATTCTGATGAGCTTGTGGGGCTCAGCCCCGCAGCCTCCCATCTTCCAGACCCGCCCTCCAAATCCTTAGCCCACCCCACAAGTGGCTGTCTCCACCCAGCCCTGCCCTACCCCTCTACCCCCCCACCCCCCCACCCTCGCACGCCCATCTGTCTCTCTGTGTCCTCTCTTCTTCCTGTGCTCCCACCCCTCTGAGTTCCCTACACAAAAGAGCCCCAGAGCCCCCCCGGACGCAGCATCTCAATGCCTGGCTCTCTTCTGGCCCTTCTGTGTACCGCCCCATCTGTCAGATGGGGAGCATGCCTCTCCCGCAGGAGAGGGAGGAGTAAAACTCATCCGAGGCCAGAAAAAAAAAATGACATCTTCATTCAGCAAATATTTATTAAGCATTAACTTTGTGCCAAGCCCTGTACTAAGTGCAGGGAATGTAGTAGCAAACCAAACATGCAAATGCTCTTTTCGTGGAGCCAACACTCTTCTAACCAACTTTTTTCAGGCTCTGAAATGGGCCACCAAATGGACAGTTTAGAGTTGTAATCAAGCATTTCACAAGGAAGGAGATTAAAATGCAACATGGCTTTTAGAGCAGCTGGAAGTAAAAACCTAAAATTGTGAAACTGTAATCCATGTCAAAGCCTGAAATACGTTCTACAACTAATTCTGGTGCTGCGCTTGGAAATTTATAGCTTTTTTGTATAAATGTTATTGTTCACAAAAAAAGAAGGGAAAAAAAGTTGATTGGGATGATAAAAAAGTATTTAAACCCTCTAGCCTCCTCTATTCTGGAGCAGCTAGAAGGAAAAATGTGAGAGGATCGTATGGTAGCCCATGACAAACTCTGGGATCTATCCTGTAACCACTTTTTGAAGAGTGCTTTGAAAACCATTGCTTTTTTATTTCTTTGCTTTGTATATATGTTATTCTATACAATAAAAAAAGCTTTTAAAAAATCAGATGAAAATAAATAAATCTGTTATACTATTGAATAGTATATATTTTAAAAAGTGCAATATGGCATGTAAAATTGACTGGCCAACGTTTGGTCCTCACTAATAGAGAGAAGACAGCATAGCTGTGTGAGCATGGGTGAGTTTTTGCTTTCTCTGTCTGGTGCCTCAGTCTCCTCAAATTTTTCTTTCTTTTTTTTTTTCTTGGCATGGGCAGGTCCAGGAATTGAACCCAAGTTTTTGGCATGGCAGGCAAGAATTCTGCCCTGCCACTGAGCCTTTGCACTGCCTGGTCTCCTCAACTTTTAAGCTGTGAATATCGGTGGTGAGGTCTAGATAGATTTCATGCATCCAAAGTGTTTAGCTCAATGCCTGTGCTTTAAATATTGGCTATCATTGGCTCTAATCTCAGTGGAAAATGCAATGCTAAGACTGGGTGTTGCTCTATATCACTATAAGCTTCTGGAAACCCATCACCCCCCTTTGTCCAGGCTGTGACCATTTCTCCCAGTGCTGAGCATAGGAGAGCATTGCCCTCCTGTCCTCAGTCAGTTGCCGCCTCCTACCGTCCACAACCTGGACTGGGAGCCTGGAGCTCCTGGCCTGGAACAGACCTGCCTCTGCAGTCCCTCTTGCCCTCTGTCGATGTCCCAGCTTGGATATGGTACAGATCCAGGCCCTGCCATGCCCCTGTCCTGTGGCTTACACCCCCATTATCCCCTGTTAGCTAAATAGGACCCTCATTTTACACATAAAGAAACCCATCTTGGGGGCGGGCCGCGGTGGCTCAGCGGGCAAAGTGCTTGCCTGCTATGCCGGAGGACCTCGGTTCGATTCCCGGCCCCAGCCCATGTAACAAAAACGGAGAAACAGAATACAATAAAACAAGAAAATGTTTAAAAATGTTTCCCTTTCTTCCTTCCTTCCTTCCTTCTCTCTGTCTTTCCTTTAAAAAAAAAAAAAAAGAAACCCATCTTGGAGGTTTACCCAAGGCCACCCGGATGCTACCTGGGGTGACGGGGCTGGAACCACCTCTAGAATTCCAATTCCAGTGATCATCCTTTGGTACCCATCTCTGGACGTAAGGCCTCTTAATTCAAGAGATAGTACCCAGTGGCATAGCGTGGATGCCTCACCTTGAAATAGGTCCAGCTAGAGGGTGTTCATATAAAAAACCCAGACTCAAAGACAGTGTTGCAGGGAGAGTGAGCAAGCTGGGCTGGGAAACAGCGCTCAGAAATCTCCACGTGGCCACAGGAATGCTGAGTCAGCTTCCCGGCTCACTTGCTCGTTGTCCTCGGCAGGCTAGAGCTGGGATGTGCGGCCTTTTTTTTTTTTTTTTTAGCTGCCCTCACTTTTAGAGGGCAGCTGGGGGCAGTAGACTTCCATACCCAGCACTGCTGTGTGACTCCAGACCAGTCATCTTCCCTCTCTGAGCCTCAGTTTCCTCATCTGTGACATGGATTAATTACATGTGTTTTGCAGGACTGTTAGGAGGGGATCATAAGATAATTACATGTGTTTTGCAGGACTGTTAGGAGGGGATCATAAGATCATAAAGGGGTTTCCAGCTGAACCAGTGCTGGTGAATGTAATTGAGAAGTTAATACTCCCTGTGGGGCAGTTTCTGCAGTTTCCTTCACCACTGCCAGCTGCTCCAGAAAAACTAAAGGGAAGACCCTGTTTCGGATACAGAGGCCTAGATAGCAAGGCTTTGGGGTCAGCATCTTGAGTTCTGACCCCTCACAATGTGACCTGAGACAAGTCACTTTACTTTACTTCTGAGCCTCCCTGGAAGGGAAATAACAATACATCTCTGACCGATCTGTGCACATAACTTTTACGTGACGCTCTGTGTCTAAAGAACATTCATGAACAGTTTCCACATTTGTCTGCCTCCCCATACCACCCCCCAACATTTCCTAATTGCTCCCAGAAAAACTCCATGCTTAAAGTTTTCCATGCTTTAATTTTCAACCTCACTGTGGCATGAAATCAATTGTTTGCATTTAATTTGACTTCTCAAATTGAGGGGTAAAATTTGAGATGAGGGGTAGGGGGTGGGGTGAGGAGATGAGGAAGACGAAGTTAAACCAGATGTGTTTTTGTTTAACTGTAGGATGGTGGTTAAACTGCCCGAGCATTACTGCTGTTCTCTCTGAATTCCAGAAACGAGGGGTCAGGTTTCACTAAAAATTGTAGTGTTCCTTCCCCACTGGTGTGACTGGCCCACCCCCTTATTATTATTATAACTATTTTATATTCATCTGAGGCCACAAAGTACTGGCCAGAGAGGAGACCTCGGAGATATCTAGAATTGCAGAGCTGGAGACTGAGGCTCAGAGAGGGGAAGTAGCTTGTCCAGAATTGCCCAGCTGTGTTTGGTAGAACTGGGCTAGGAATTCAGTCTCTGGTCTCTGGATTCTGTGACCTTCCCAGAGATAATCTCTCTCCCAAATTTGGTATATGCATCATTTCCACATGTTTCTTTGGTTTATCTAATTTTTGAAACAATAAACAATTTTTTTTCAAGGGAGGAGGCAGGCCGTGTTAGTTAGTGGCAAAAGATCTGACACTCAGGAGAGTGGAGCTGAGGTCCGTGAGCTCTTGATAAACTACCTGTGGGACCTCGGGCCGGTCACTTCCCCTTTCTGGGATTCAGTTTTCCCATCTGTAAACCAAGATGCCTGAGGAGCAGGAGTGGGGAGATGGGCCATCCCTAAGATATGGGATGAGTATGATTTAATAATCAGTTGGCTGGCAAATATTCACGGACTGACCGTGCTAGGTTAGGGCAGGACATGAACTGCCAGCCAACAGCGGGCCTGCAGTGGGAGATCCTTGACTCCAGCAGTGTTTTCAAAACTTTTGATTTAGTTGGTTTTGTTGTTTAAACCAAGCAGTTTCATTTTACACAAAAACACGGGTTTCTGGCTTCTCTTGAAAGATCAGATGTGGCCACACTGGGCATCCCTGCTGGGCCCCAGGAGCTGGAGCTGATTAGCAGTGGCCTCTCCACAGCCCTCACAGGCCCCCCCCCCCCCCCACTCTCCCATCCAGCCCACTGGCTTTGTCAGCTGTTACCTGCCTGGCTCTGGTGACTTTTGAGTTTGCAGATTCTGGGCTTGATTCTGTGGGGCCTGGGCAGTCACCTAATGCTCCTAATTAGGCACCTAATGCACACCCGCCCTGTGCATCGGCGTTAACCCACTTCACAGATAGGAAAACACCACCTTGGGCTCTCTGTCCTACGCTCTCTACCGAGGAGCTAAAACCCGGTGGCGGCAGAGGCCCCTGGCCACGGCGCAGTGGACCGTGCCTGGCTGGAGGGCTGCGGGAGAGACCACGGCGCCTGCTTGTTACATCCGGGGGCTCTGCAGGCGGCAGGGTGAATGTGGGACACGTGGACACCTGCCCCTTTTTCTCTGGCCTGCCATGGTCTCCGGCACGTGTTGGCCGGGTGGGAGGAGCGTCCTGGCTTTGGTCTTCAGGTAGAGAAGTCTGAGGGCTCCAGAGGCATGGAAGAGGATGGGGAGTGATGGAGCTTCCACCTATGGGGCTCAGGGGGCCGCACCCAGGGCCATCCTCCCCAGGGAGCAGTGGTCCTGAGTGCTTCATTCTAGAGAAGGTGCAGTGTGTCTAGTTTGCTAGCCACTGGAATGCGATATACCAGAACTAGATGGGCTTTAAAAAGGGGAATTTAATAAGTCGCAAGTTTACAGTTCTAAGGCCAAGAAAATGTCCCAATTAAAGCAAGTCTATAAAAATGTCCAAATTAAGGCACCAATGTGAGATTACCTTCCCTCAAGAAAGGCCAATGAAGATCAGGGTTTCTCAACTGAAAAGGCACGTGGCAGATGTGGTGACGTCCTCTGGCTTCCTCTCCATGCCTCTTACTTCATGAAACTCCCCGGGGGGTGCTGTCCTTCATCTCCAAAGGTCGCTGGCGGGTGGAGTCTGTAGTTCTCGTGTCTCTGCTGCTCGAGCTTTCTCCAAAATGCTTCCTCTTTTAAGGGATTCCAGTAAAGTAATCAAGTCGCATCTGGAATGGGTGGAGACACGTCTTCCTCAATTCAAAAGTTAATACCCACATGGGTGAGTCACATCTCCATGGAGATAACCTAATCAAGCTTCCAACCTGTAGTACTGAATAGGGATTAGAAGAAACAGTTGCTTTCATAAGATTAATTAGAAGTAAAACATGGCTTTTCCAGGGCACACGCAGCTTCTTGGGGAAGGGACTGCCTTGACACCTGCCACCTCACCTAATGCCCCACCCGCCCTGTGCATCGGCGTTAACCCACTTCACAGATAGGAAAACACCACCTTGGGCTCTCTGTCCTGCCCCCTCTACCGAGGGACTAAAGCCCGGTGGTGGCGGAGGCCCCTGGCCACGGCGCAGTGGACCATGCCCGGCTGGATGGCTGAGGGAGAGGCCCCGGCACCTGCTCGTTACATCCGGGGGCTCTGCAGGCGGCTACCGCAGCGATGGCACCAACACATGCAATTTAGATGGTCTCCCCTCTACAAGACAGACCTGGGAGTGCCTTGGCTCCTGATCATGACCACAGGTCCCCCTCTGGGCCTCAGGGTTGCCGAGGAGTCAGAAACGGGCCCGGTGGTGCAAAGGAGCTTTTTTTTTTTAACTCTTTTTTTATTGTATCGTATAACATACAAACAAAGCAAAGAAAAAAGCAATCATTTTCAAAGCATTCTTCAACAAGTGGTTACAGGACAGATCCCAGACTTTGTCATGGGCTACCATATGATCCTCCCAGGTTTTTCGCGAAGGAGCATTTTGGAGCCCCAGCTGGGTACCAGGCGCCTACAAACATTAGCTGCCATTTGGCAGTTGAAGCCTGAGGCTCAGAGGGACTATGCCTTGGGTTCCATACCCTCCCCTAGGTGGCTCTGCCACCCCGCTCTGCCCTAGGGAGGAGAAAATGGGCGATTATTCCTGAGGATAAAATCTAGGGGGCAGAGTGAGGGGCAAGGCCTCTTGAATCCCTTTACTGAGGCCCGACTCCCAATTCCTGGGTTTGCTCTAGAGAAGCTTCTCTGTCTTCCTAGCTACCACCGTGGGCTGCTGGGTCTCCAGGATACCCCACCATCGTCCTCCACGGGTGAGCTTTGCCAGGCCAGGTCTGCAAGCTGCTGGGGTGTAGGTCAGCAAACAGTTTTGATTTTAGGTGACCAAAGCACATGGCTTTTATTTAAACAGACAGCACAAGGCTCTACCATGGGACATCTTGTTTTGGGGTAAATCTCTTGCCTTTTCAGATTTTCATTTTACTTTGCCTTTAGGACAGGAGCAGGGGGGTGTCGGGGGTCATGGGGTGGCTTCCAGACCTCAGCTGAGCATTTTCAGGCCTCCTTCCTATAATTCTCTAGGCCCCAAGGCTTGGCCTCCCTGTGGCGTTTGTCTCTTCCCCACCTCCACCTGTCTCCTGCCTGCTAACATACAGGAGTTAATAACTTATTCCTCGGCCACCATTGCCTGTGTCTTAGCTGATTCCAGAGCTGCTGCGTCCTCACTCCTTCTCAGACACTAAACCTCTAACAGCGGGGGCAGAGGGCTCAGGGCCTCGCCTGGAATGCTCATTTAGTCCTACAGCATTCCTACACGCAGGTGCTGTGCTTATGCCCACATTGCAAGTGAGGAAACTGAGGCACAATGTCACCCACTGGGAAGTGGGCTATGTCCATGTTTGGAGGACAAAGCATCCACCATGGCTGCTTCCTTTCCCGGAATGTGAATGACGTAATACGTCTTCCTAGAAGAGTCCAGTTCCTTATTTACTTTGATGTCATCAAATACGGTAATTCCTCTCTTTGCTTCATTTAGCCTATCAGAATATCAAAGATAAATGGATTTACTCTCAGTATCTTCTCCAAGACCTTGTATTTATCAACATTGGATTCATTTTTGTGGAAATGCTGCTCTTTGTGTTCCCCTTGATCTAATCTTTATAATTAACATTTAAAGGGCCCACTCTAGCTGGAACTGGGCTTACCACTTTAAATGACCTTATCATATTTAACTTGTATTAAAAGTTATATATGACCTTATCATATTTAACTTGTATTAAAAGTTATATATGACCTTATCATATTTAACTTGTATCTTCATTTTACAGAAAAGGAGACCGAAGCTCAGAGAAGTTGGGTAACTTCCTGAAGTCACAGAGGGAAAGTGGAGGTAAGACCGAAATCTAGGTAATTGTGCCTTCTGCCCAGCCAGATTAAATCTGGATTCACATTTTTGTCTGGATGCCAGCCCTCAGGGGGCCTTGCTGAGTACAGTACAAACTCAGCACTGGCTGGGTTTGCAGAGTAGCAGGGGAGGACCAAGGACAAGTGATCCTGGCTGGAGCAGCATCTGTTCTCCCAGATGCTGGGGTCTCAACCTGCACACCCCCTCTTCTAGTCAAGAAAAAGGAAATGATAGAATCCCAGTGGGAAGAAACCCAGAGGTTTCTGGGTTTGAATCCCAGCCCTGGGACCTTGGGCAAGTCTTGGCTTCCAGTTACTCTGCCTGGCCCCCCCCCCACAGCTTGTATGAGTGAGGCAAGACCAAAGAATTCATCTGGCCCACAGATGACAAACAGCTGGCTGTGTGCTGCCACTCCTGGGCCCCACACCTATACCAGACGAAGCAGTTCACCACCACTCACTTTCCTTCCCAAACCTCAAGTTTCTTCTCTATACAGTTCTTCAGGGAGCCATTCATTATCTACCAATTCAAGTTAGCACACCAGATGAAAGGGCATTACAGAACCAAATTAGATTTAGTTTTGTGCGGATGGGGCAGGGAAGGGATGGGCCCCTCCTGGTGGCACCTGGTTCAGGGTCAAGGAGCTCTCTGGTCTTCTCTCCTTTTGTCTGGGAAGGCAGGAGGAACTCTGAACCAGACTTTGCCAGAAGTTACCCTGTGATGTGGGGTAGGGACCTTTAGTGGGGCACACAAGCTGTACCCATGTTGACTCTTCAAGGGGGAAGCTGGTTTCTGGGTCTGGAGGCCACCAAAGCTTAAAGTAAGGAAGGAAGAAGCTGGATTCAGAGCATCTTGTGCTCAGTCTCACCCCCGCCCCCACCCTCTATAATAATATTAATAGTAATAAGAGTTATTAGCATTTACTGAATATATATTATGCACAGAACTACTCTGCTAAATGCTTTATATGCATTCATGCATTAGTTCTTACATGCAAAAAACCATTTATCAAATAAAGAAAATCACTTAGAGGTGAAATGATTTACCCCAGTTCCCCAGCTGACAAGTGGAGGGGCTGAGTTTTGAATTCATACCTGTGCAGCTCCGAAGCCTGGCTCTCCTGGCTCAGCCTGAGGACTGCTAGACTCCGCGGTTGCCCTCACTCAATACCATTGTCATTTATCATTAGTGACCAAGACACTCCTTTGCCTGTGGGAAAGGCTTGCCATGCACACACCCTGAGCACGAGCAGCATAGCGAGAGGCACCTCCATTTTTGCAGATTAGGAAATCGAGGCTCAGAGAGGGAGGGTAGTGGGCTGAAGGTCGCACAGTGAGTAAATGGTCAACGCCATTCTGGGGATTGTTTCCTACTGTTGGGCCTTGCTGAATAGGTTGCCAAGGGGAGTCTGGGATGTGATGGGGTGGGGGTGAAAGTTCTAAAGTGCCGACTCAGATGATGTGGGGCTGGGCCTGCCACACCCCAGTCCACATGGACCAATCCCAGTTTCTGTTTGAATCAGCCTTGCAACCCTGGGCAAATCCTTGTAATTCTCCCAGTCTCAGTTTCCCAGCTGCTATCATATTTTAAAGGCCTTTCTTATTTATGAACTCACTGAATCCTTAAAACAACCTGATAAGGTATGATGTTCATTCTGCAAAATGGGAGACAATGGCAACTTGTCCAAGGTCAAAATGATGGCACAACCAGCCCTCAAACTCGGGTCCGAATCCCAGACTAAATGTCTTTCCCCGAATATGTCCCTCAACCTCTCGCTTCTTTGCTGGACACCTGCTGCCCTTCCCCTGCAGGGCCCTCTCCCTGCCATGGCTACCAGTTGGCATCATGGCAGCTTTTGTCTAGTTCTTACTGGGAAGTCCTGGGTCCTTCTGTATTCTCACTCTTTGCATTGTGTCTGTCTCTGGTTATACATTCGTGGAGGGCAGAAATCCCATCTGAACCATTAGTGAAACCAGCTGGATACCCAGGAAATGCTGGATGACTTTTTACATTGACGGGGGGCTGCCAACCTGGCATGGTTATATGGGGAAACCGGTGCAGGATGTCCCACTGGCTTTGCCTCCTGAGCTGCCCCAGGCTGAGCACCGGCTGTTCTTCCCAGATCTGGTGTCTTCATCTCTCCACCAGTGACAGCTGCCCTCAGATGGTGTGTACTGATTGGCAGCAGAACAAGCCAGTTTCCCAGGGTGACAGTTTCCCCGGCACAGGCAGTCAGGGAGTGAGTCTCCTCAGTGTCACACCTCTGTCAGCTCCTTTTTTGTTCATTTAGTTCACAGATGTACCCCCAAGCCCAAGCACTCTTTATTTCCTTAATAATAACAGTAACAGCCATCATTCACTCTATCAATACTTGCCATGCTGTCTAACACACAGGAGGCATTCAATACTTGCAGGGAATAGCATCCACAGTGACTTAAGAGTTGTGTGTCTCAGTTTCCTCATGTGTCAACTCCATGAGAGATATTCTAAGTAGTGATTAATAGATATATGGATATGTAAGTTTTAAGAATATTATGAACCAGCCTCTGTTGTAAGTGCTTTGCGTATGTATTCACTGATCTCACCCTGGGGACCTAGAGAGGTTAAGAAAATGACCCCTCAATGATGACTTTGAGAAGAATACATATGTACCCCCTGATATTCCTGATTCACCCACAATAACCTTTATCACGATAATAATTACATGTACTGACCACATGTGCCGTGCGGCCTGCTTAGCAAGTGTTTCTCATACCCTCTTGTTTGGTGCTCTTGACTGCCCCTCAAGTTTGGAACTCGAACTCTTGTTTTTACAGGTGATGAATGTAGACCCGAGAAGGGCAAGGGACTCACCCAAGGTCACACAGCCCGGAAGTGGGGTTACATTAGAACAGGAACCCAGGTAGCTTGGCTCCAGAGTCTGGGCCTGTTATCACTTGGACACTAGATAAATCTCTGCAGGCCAGATGTGTAAACTTTTCTTGAACTTTGTTTTTCCGGAGCCAGGTGTGGGGAGGGGTGTGAGGCAGGGGGTGGGCACGTGGGGGGCGTTGACTCCTGACACTCAAGGGAAGTTACTGAGAGTGAATCACTGACCCCTGACCTCTGAGCTGAGGAGTACAGAGTTTATCGGCCTATGTGATTCCTGAGGGAAAGGAAGGGGGTGCTGAGGGGGGGACACAGTAGGGTGGCTCTAGCGTCTCCATACCCTGGGTCAGCAGGAGGCTGGAGCCATGGGTATGGCGGAGCCATGAGTGTGGCTGAGCCACTGATAGCTTAGAGACCACAGTGGGGATTGGCCCCAGCCTCTGGCCTTGGACCTGACCCTCCTGGGCTTCTATCTTAGGCTTCCGGAGGCTTCCTGAGGTGAGGCATCTTGGCACTGGATTGTATGAGAACTTTGCTCTGAAATTTCCTCCTTCGACACCCAAATGTCCAGGCTGGGCTGCCTGGCTTGCTTGCCCCCTCCTGGAGGAAGCAGATCCTTTCCTTTTGGGTGGTTACATGACTCGAATCGTCGAGTGTTTCCCGACTGGCCCCTGGCCAGGCAGAGCTCAGCTGTGAGGAGGCCGCTAGGCAGGACTCTGAGGCAGGCCTGCTAGCCTCGCTCCAGCCAGCCAGGGGGAAATTGGGAAAACGTCCATCCCAGTGGCTTTGCCAGGCCAGGTCCCTGGCGATTCCCATGCCAGGCTGTGCATGCAATGGGCTTGGTCCCCGCCCTGCCTGGAGCAGTTCCAGGTGGGGAATAGGCTGGAAATTCCTGCTGGGGTGGCCTTTCTTGTCACCTCACCTGGGTGCTGACTTCTTGGCAGCTGTCAGGGTGGAGAAAGAAGGAGGCAAAGCCAGGGAGGGGGAAAGAAGGATGCAGGGGAATATTCATTTATTTATTCAGCAAGCATTGCTTAAGTCCAGCTGCCTGCTGGCTGGGCTAGGTGCTGGAATTTATAGACCAATCCCCCTGCCGTCCTTGTCTTCCAAGGGCTTGCAGCGTGTGAGAAGATGGTCATATAACCCGACCCGTAAAGAGTCCTAGGTGGGAGGACACAGGAGAGCAGAGGAGACCTCTGTCCGAGCTTGGGGCAGCATGGCCACGAGGCAATCCTAGAGGAGGAGGCATTCATTCATTCATTCATTTTTTTCTAACTAATATTTCTGAGCATTTTCTACAGGCAGGTATTGTTCTAGATGCTGAGGATACAGCACACAGTCCTTGTCTTCTTAGACTCTGTGGTCCTGGGAAAGATAAACGTGAGGGTACTGAAGTTCATTCCCGGCAGTGACATACTGCAGTGAAGGAACTAATCAGTGTTGTGAAATAACGAAGGACTGGGGAGAGGTGGGGTTCCTTTACTGGAATGGGCAGGGAGGACTCTGAGGAGGTGATACTTGAACCAAAGAAGAAGGAGTGAGCAAGCAAAGGCCTGGAGGAAGTGTTCCAGGTGGGGAAATAGCAAATGCAAAACGCTGAGGGGGAGACGGAGAAACCAAAGGAAAGTGTAGTGTCAGGAGATGAGGAGGCGAAGGGGCGAGTGCCGGGACAGGTGGGCAGGTCCTCGACTTGTGGACATCAGCCCTGGGTCTCTCTTCTGCCAGGAGAAGTCAGGGGCTGGGCAATTTCCCATTTGTTCGGAGGCCCCATAAAAACAGTTTGAACAGATTGAGACTCAGGCTATTCTAACCCTCAGATGAGACATCCAAGGACCAGAGAGGGAAAGGGACCCTCCCAAGGCCACAAAGGAAGGCTTTGGGACCCAACCACCAGCAGTCCAGTGCATTCCAACACACCTACACCATGCCTGTGGGTTAAGGAGTAAAGTAGGCATTTAGTAAGCACTTACTGTTTGCCCAAGAAAGTAACATGCTTTGTCTAATTTGTTGGGAGATGAGGCTTGGAGAGGTATGGTGGCCTGGTTGAGTCATTCAGACATGAGTTTTTGTGATTGACTCTGGCCAAGTAATTGACCCTCAGTTTATACATAAAGTGGGGATAGAAAGTGCTTTCTGGCTCATGAGACTGCTGAGAATGCTATGAGATAGGATGCATGTCAGGGCTTCCTACAGTGTTTGGCACAATGTGGATGTTTAATGAACATGTTTTTAAGTCAGTTTATAGACCCTTGGGTCTATAAATGGATTGGATTAATTGTGATCCTTGCTTCAACATACTCTTTGGCATTGGTCCATAAATAACCTCCTTTACCTATTTTATTTCTAAAAATAAGCCTAAAAATAACCATGAACCCATAGTCAATTCCAGGACTAGAGTAGTGAGAGTCATTTGCATCCTCTGGGCTACTTCATCCCTGTCCCTCCCCACCTCCCTTCATTGTCCTGAACCTTCGCTTTTAGATTAATGTTTAAAATCCTATGTGCATGAGTAGTTCAGTGGTCAGAATGCCTGCCTTTCATGCAGGAGACCCGGGTTCGATTCCCAGACCACGTACCAAAAAAAAAAAAAAAAAAACCTATGTGCATGTGTAGTGACTGAAAGGGTATCATGTTTTAATGTAATCTTCAGAGATTTGCTTTTTTCACTAAATCTCATATTGCTAAGATTTCGTCTATACTGTTGCATGTAGCTGTAGTTTATTTTTAACTGCTGTATAATCTTCCACAGTCTTATGTATTCATTTCTTGTTGCTGGCATTGGGTTGTTTACAGGGTTTTGCTGGAAAAACTCCAGCTCATCCTTCAAGATTTCTTCTCTGATGGTCCCTCGAGGCAGTGTGTTACGCAGTGATTGCATGGTATCCCGGCGTCAGGAAACCAGGATACTTTCCTAATTCTTCAACTAACTGACTGTACGGCTTCGGACAGGTCACGCCCCCAAAATGAGGGTGTTGGGCTAGATTATTCCTAGAGGCCGTTTCAGCTCCGGCATGCTTGGGCCGTGGTTCAGAGTGCAGGCTCTGGAATGAGGCTACCTGCGATCCCTCTTCCTGCCTCAGCACCTGTGTCACTGAGCAGTCATTTCAACTCACAAAACCTCTGAGTATGCAACCTAGCATGATTGTAAGAGTTTATGCTTTGGAGCTGAACGATCTGGGTTCTAGTCCCAAGTCTGCCACTTGCCTGCTGTCTGACTTCAGACCAATTAACCTCTCTGCGTTTTTCTCCTTCTGTGAAATGGGGGTGATAATGAGAGTATTCTGGGGTTGCATGGGTGGTTCAGCGATAGAATGCTTGCCTGCCATGCAAGAGACCTGGGTTTGATTCCTTGCCCATGCACCATATCCACCCTCCCAAAAAAAACTATTCTTATCTCAGAATATAGAAGCACAGCAAATGCAGCTATTGGTGATCATGGTGGTTTCACCATTACACAGATTTTCCATTCAGTTCAACAAATCCTTGCGCTTTGTCTTCCAGACTCTGCTAAGCTCTTCACAAATACACTTAACAGATACGCTCCATTGCATCTTCTCTCTTTAACAATCATGTGCTATAGACATGATTAACCCTATTCTACAGATATGGAACCACAGCTAACAATGTAAACTCAAGGCTCAGATGGCCAAGACTTGGCTCCAGGTCCACCTTCTCCAAACTCAAACTTTCCACCATGTCACAAAGGTCAAAAGGATTGGGCTGGTATTTTTGAATTACCAAACATAGCCAGATGGGAAACTGTAGTGAGAAGCAGAGGAGCTCTCTGCTTCCTCACCCCCTTACATGTGTTTTCCAGCTGTCCACCCTTGGCCAGACCTGAGATGCCTTTCAGAGATTTCGTGCAAATGTGGGTTTAGTGATGGGCCAAAATTAAATGAAGATGCAGAAGATGGGTGGGATGCACAATTTGGGACACATGATCTGGAGTGGCGATCCAGAGCGGTTCTATGAAAGGGAAAAGGGCTTCCAAAGGATCAGGGATCAGCAGAGGAGGTTTGAGTTTCCTGTTTCCTCTTCCACGACTTGGAAATCACACATCTGCTGTGGGGCATTATTGGGAGGCTACCAGAGAGCCATTCCTTGGTGACACTGTCTCCACCTCTCTGTTTAAAACTGCAAATGACACCTGCCTTCCCTCCCCGCTTCTTTACCTCCCTAGTACTCACCACCATCTGACATCATCTTGATTTTCCTTCCTTCCTTCTTTTGTTTTCTGTCTCACTCCACCAGCAGGAATCTGGGCTTTATTCAGCACTTAGAACAGCCCTAGGCATAGAATATGTGCTCAATAAACAGTGGTTGAATGAGTGTTGGTTGAGGATATTGACTAATGTCAACTGAACCTTAGAGATGAAGGGCAGAGGAGTGTGGGAGGCTGGGACAGCCTGCTTGGGTGCCAGGGACTGCCCATGAAAGGATTGGGAGCCTGGATTTCAGGGTGGTGCCTCCTTCCTCTCTGCCCTGTGAGGAATGAGCCCTGTAGGAGAGTAAAGCTGGATAGTTTGGGGTGCTGGGGCTTTTCAAGGAGCTGAGACTGTTGGGACAAGCAGGAAGCCCCTGAGACTTTTCCTTACAATTTTATTTTGCTCTTTAAATCCCTCTGACTTCCCCCAAGTGGAACAAACCGCCTCAAAGAAATGAGAGCTCCAGCCCTACCCCACCACCCCGAGGCCTGTTTCCTCCTCTGTGAAATGGGCAGCGCAGCATCCCCCTCCCCCTTGGGGCCCCCTTCCTCTGACCTCCCAGGGCTTCCGTGAAGCACCATTGAAATGTAAATTTTGACTAAGCCTCACTAGACTGAGGACCTAGAAAGTAGGGATTGTACTCAAAGTTGCCTGCATAGAACCAGGGATATGGGGTTAAACCAGAGTTGTTAAACTGGACCTACGACAACCTGTCAGAAGGTAAGGACCTGAGTCCTGCATGCAGCAGGGCTTTTTAGGCAAATCACACCCAAGTGCCCCCCTCAATTCTGAAAGTTCACACATTTCAAGAAGGAAACCATGCTTGTATTAAATCAGACTTATTTCATTCTTTACCGGAAATGTGTTGACACACCTTTAGTTTGTTCTCAAGATTTTTCCTTGGGGAAAAAGAGCTGGCTGAGTGTGACCTGACCTGGGTGCTTATAATGGAAGGGGTTGAGAAAAACTGGCTGAGCTAAAATGCTCAGGTGAGATGCTGTGACATTTGTTACTATATGTCTAAGTAACAAAAATCCAAGTTAAGCAATAAGGGGGATTCATTGGTTTGTGTAACTGAAGTGTACTGAAGTGTTCAGAAGTGTGCTAGCTAGCTTCAGGCATGGCTGCATCCAGGCACTCAAGCCAGAGACTCATGTCCTCTGCTGCCCTCTGCTCCGCCTTCTGAGGTGTGGCTTCACCTTCACTACACACCTTACTGCCTCATACCCTCACCCCCCCATCATTCAGGCAGAGTCTTCCAGGTTAAAACTGTCAGGGCCCCAGGGAGCTGGGGGTAAAGCCCCATGACTGAAAGAGGGCGGGTGACTTCCCAAGGAAACTTTGTGGTATTAGGAACAGAGAAAAGATTCTGGGTGGCCAAAAAGTGCAGCAAATAATGCACCACAATCCTCAGAGGGGAAACAGTGGAAAGCCACAGCATTTTACAGTTTAGTACTTCACAGTTTGCAAAGTTCCTTTCCTACTAAGAAGCTGATATGGGAGACCGAATGGAGTTAATTATCTCCAGGGAAGGAAACAGCCCTTGAGTCATCATCCAGGACCCTGCCTTTTAACGCTGGGCTTCCCCCATGGATTGTGGCCTCACTGTGCAGAGGGGCTGACCAGGGAGGGAGGGGGCCGGTGCACCTGAACCCCTCCCTCTATGGAGGGAGCATGCTGTCTAGGTAGGAGAGGTCCCCAGGAGGCTGCAGTCATGCAAAAGTCCTGGAAGAGCTAGTCCGGAGCCAAGGGAGCAGTCTGGCATGAGGACCAGTTACAGAACCACAGCCCGGCACACCAGCCATGGAAATCTTGCTGCTCTAATTGCCCAGGTCTCTCCTGCACACATGTGCATGCATGCTCACACGCTGATAGGTGGAGTGAGGTTATGCAGCTGTGCTAACACGGGGCTACTAGTGCCTGAGGTGGCCCAAGCATCAGATCTGCCTGTTGAAGATGGAGGTTGTCCTGGCATGTGACTGGAAGGGAGGTGGCAAGCAGCAGCAGACTTGGAGCCAGCCATGCCTGGCCTAAGTCCCAGTGCTTCCATGTGGTCATTTGGGATCTTGAGCTTCTCTTCCCTTCCTAAGCTTCAGTTTTCGCTTCTGAGCAGAGCTGATAGTTCCCACCTCACTGCATTCTTGGGGGGCTGGGTGTAAATCTCCCAGTACATAAAAGGTGCTCCATTAGACATTTCTCCCCTTCCTTTCTTGCAGTGTCCTGCTAATAGCTGGGTGATCTTGGCCACGTTACTTAACTTCTCTGTGCCTCTGTACAACGATAGTGCCTACCTCCTAGTGTTGTGAGGATTAAAGGAAGTAATGCATGCAAAGCATTTTGAATGGTGCCTGGCACACTACCTGCCACACTATTAACGTGTCACGCCATTTGACACGTAAGGAAACTGAGGCACAGAAAGGTGAGTTGATGTGTCCAAGTTCACACTTCTGCTAAGCTGTGTGGCCTTGGATAGTCCCTCCCCCACCTGGGCCTTGTTTTCCTGTCTGTGAATCAGGAGTCACCCCTGCCCTGCTACTTCCGGATTGTAGGGAGGGCCAGAGAGGCTCTGCCAGGGAGAGAAGTTTTGGGGAATGTGAAGAACACTGTTATCTTGAGCCAGCTGCAGAGGACATGATCTCTAGGGACATCTGTGCACTCCCTGCTCTGACGGAAGCAGGATGACGAGAGCCCCCTGCACAAGCCACCCAGGGATTTTGCTTGTGTTGGCCACAGCCCAGCAGGCTACAAGTTCACGTTCAATACCCTGAGTCAGAGCTGCCTCAGCCTCCTTATGGGGCCCATGTGGAGCCACCTGGAGAGGACATATCCCTTCCTAGGGGAAGGCTGCCAGGACGTCGGGGGTGGGGAGAGGCGTCGGCAATGTCCTACTTGAGGATGAGTTGATGAAAAGAGGGAGAAGAGGGGCGTGTCCAGGGATGGAGCCAGGTCTTGCACCTGGGACCCTGACTGCAAGTCCCGTGCTTTCCCCTGCAGCTGGCTCGTCTGGAAGGTAGGATTGTTAATCACTGTAGGGCACGCTGGGCAGGCCACAGGGACTGTGCAGAAAGCGGGGGCTTGGACTCACGTCAGTCCTGGAGGTGATTCTCAGCCATTTGACTTACCTCGGACAAGTCACTTCATCGCCCTTTTAAGTGGAGCCGATGGTAAGCCCTGGTTCAGGGCTGTGATGCAGATACAATGGAATAACATTTGGGAAGTGTGTAGCAAGTCTGAGTCAAATAGTAGCTGCATATAATCTGTTCAATACAAACATAAGATAAATGAGTACAGTGTACACATGGAACAAATGGTGGTTCATTTCCAGCCTTGTTTACTGTTTTAGCCATTGACACTTGATCCTGGAGACAGACACCTCCACAAGCAGGACCAGATTCTGGCGTGGCCACTTACTGGCTGTGTGACTTTGGATAAGTTACTTAACCTCTCTGTGCTTCAGTTTATCATCTGTAAAATGAAGGAAATGATAGCACCTACCTCAGAGTTTGTCATGGGAATTAAATGGGGTTAATATAGGTAAAGCACCTAGAACAGTGCCTGACACATAGTAAGGGCTGAAGAAATGTTTGCTGTTGTTATTTCTATTAAGAATACAATGACAAAATGTGTGAAATAAGGATTGTTCTAGAATAGTCTCAGTTTGAAATGTTCTTTAAATTTGGCACACATCGTTAATATCTAGCATTCCAAGGTGTTTCCAACCAAGCTACAACTTGCAGGCTGCCTTGTGCATCCGGAAACACCAATCCCTCCCACCCCCCCAAATCCTAGCCGGTTAGTGGGGACACCCATCCCTTGACTGCTGTGTGACCCTGGAGAGGTCATGTACCTTCTCTGTGCCTTCCTTTTCTTAATGCCAACTAGGACAGCAAGGATGGAAACACAACATAGGATGCTGGGGGTGCTCCTGCAGCAGAGTGAAGTCTCTGGGGTGGAGGGGCAGCCTGGCTCTCCCTTCCCAGGGACATGCAGCACAGGCTTGGTCCAGAATGTGGCAGCTTGGGCCGCCTGTGTGGGATGGTGGAAGCCCATGTACCTGCAAAGCAGCCACCGTGACCCTCCTCTGCCCTTCTCTGGGGCCCTGCTGGCTCCTCCCCCATCTCCCTGCAGCCCTCTCTCCATCTGCCAGTTGCACCTTGACTCCTTCGGGCCTCTGCCCGCAGGGCCAGTTTGTGGCATCAAGACCACCCTGGTATCCCAGGGAGCTCCAGGGAGGCTTTGGCTCTGGAACCCAGAGCCCCAGACCTCTGCTCACAGCTCTGCTGTGGGCCTTGGGCCAGTGGCAGACCACCTGGGTCTCAACATCCTCACCTGATGGCCCTGGCGATGGAGCAGTAAGTGACCAGTCCCAGCGCAGGGCGCTCGGCCCTCTGTGCTCATCACCACAGTCTGCTCTTGCCTGTCTCCCTGACCCCTACACAATCTTGCTTCTTTCCCTTTGCACATTCAGATTCTCCTGTCCAGAGTGCTCTCTCTCTCTCTCTGTCTCTCCCTCTGTCTCTCCTTTCCATCCTGCCATTCTTCCCATCTGGCTTTCATCCCACCCACTCACCCTCAACCCTCCCTCCTCAAGGAACTTTCCTGGCCGAGCCCTGTCCTGAATACTCTTGGAGGGGCCGAGGGGACCAAAGCACCAGGTTTGCATTGATTGACGGGTGGGGTCACGTTCCCCAAGCTGCCCTGCTAGTGGGAAGCAGGGACAGGACTGAACCCAGGCCGCCCGGCTCCAGAGCCCGCACTTACGCGGCTGCTCTGCCTCTCAGCCACCCGGCCCCTTGACCCCGCCATGCTTCCAGCCGCCCACCAACACCCCCTGCTGCGCTGCCGCCATCAGCATGGCGCCGTACCTACACTCAGGGAGCTCACGCCAGGGGGAGGAGACGATGACCAATGGCTTTCTAAAATAATGCAACCAAGGCCTAATGGGCTCAGGATTCTGAGAGCTTGGGGAGGAGCTGTAACCACTGCCTGGGCCAAAGAGGGGGTGCAGGGCAGCCTGGCAGAGCTGAGGCGAGGTGGGAGGAGGACGGGAGGAATTCGTCGGGTGGACAGTGAGGGCATTCTAGCCTGGGGGACGCAGTGTGCAGTGATGCTGAGGTTAGGGGGTGCTGCTGGCCTCCTGTCGGAGCCCTAAGAAGCAGTGGGTTGACAGCAGGCTGAGCTAACACCATAACACTACCCAGCCTCTCTGGACTTTGCCACATCTGTTGGGGTTGGGAGCTGTCAGCAGCTGGAGAGTTCTCAGCTCTGCCCCATCCCCAGAACTCTGCTCACTGTCCTCTGGGGAAGTCCCTCCTTGAATCTGACCTGCAACCCACTCTGGCTACCAGGCATTCCACCCTGAGCACTTCACCCAGAGGCTGTTTCATGGCAGCCGAGAATAACTTCCATCAGTGAATGAAAGAGGCTTACCAGAGATGTGGGGCTTGGCTGAGGGAGGAATTCCGTGTCCTTTCCCTCTGAGCCTGCCGCTGAAGAATTTCTGGGCTGGTTTTCAGTAGGGCTCCCTCTTTGGGCACTTGCAGCCCAAGTTGGTGTTGCAGAGGCCCACTAAGAGGGAGCACAGGGTAGCTCAGCCCCTTTCTCTACCCACAGCTCCTCGAGAGCCAAGGATGACAACCCAGGGATGTTGCTTATCACTGCGGCTGTCCCAGGCCCACATGGGGTCACAGGCTGTAGAGGCTGCAGAACTATGTTCAAATCCCAACTCCACCATTGCAGGTGGTGTCATCTCTGAGCCTCCTTTTTATCTGTAAAATGGGGATACCAGGAGGTACCTAGTTCAAGAGGGCCCTGGCACATAGTAGGTGCTCAGTAGGGGCAGCTGGACCTGTAGTTGGTAGAGCAGCAGCTGCTGTTTGGGAAGAATGAAGCCTATGGTGGCCAAGCCGGGGGTTCCTTTCCTTCTGGGTTTTTATCCCACAACGTGCCCTAGTAGCACATAGTAGGTGCTTTGTCTGCACTGGTTGGTCAGTAATCTCCCAGAGGACAGGGACTGTGTCCATACTGCCCCTCACTGCTTTCTTAGTACCTAGAACAGAGCTGGATACAGAGTAGGTGCTCAGTAAACATGTGGGGCCGAATGAACAAGTGAGTGTGGGAGGTGGGTAAGGACTGGGCTGGGGGAGGGGTGCGTCATGGGCTGCCCCTCCCCCTCCCATCTCATCTCTTGGGCTAATCCCTGCAGATTTACCCGGGGGGGGGAACCAGGGCACTCCCACTGACCCCGGGCTTCACAGGAGTCAGCGGCCAAGGCTAGTTGTGCCAAGCTTCATAACCGAGGGGTCCACATGTGGCCGCTGCTCCTAAGGACCCTCTTTGTCCCAAGATGGCCCTGCTGTCCCCTACCCTGAACATGGACCTTGTGGCAGGCCTCCGCCTCCTCCTAGCACTGGCCCTGCTTCTTACATGCCGCCTGGCCAGGCCACTTAGGTAGGCGAACTCGCCCTGGCCCTGCTCCCTCACTTGCCAAGTCTCCTGCCCTGACTGCCCACAATTGAACTTTACTTGAGGACAGAGAAAGGGCAGGCACTAGTTTCTTTCCCTCCCTGCGGAGGGGTGGACAGAAGCCCAAAGAGACTGAGGCCTGGGTTTGAATCATGGATTACCTGAGGCCCTCTGCAGCACAGTTTCCTAAATTGTAGAATAGGGGCTGTGATGAGGGTTAAGTGAGATCGTGGATGTAAAACTGCACAGGGCTGGGTACCACATGCCCAGTAAATGGTAATGATGCTTAGGTGTTATTCTGTCATTTGTCCTGGATCTTTGAGACTCAGCCCATGGCTGGCTTTTTGCCCAACTCCAAGGGGCTCCTGTGCCCTCAGCCCTGGGACGCTGAGTCAGTCCTCTGGCCAGAAGGCCCAGCCTCTCTTCCGTGCCCTGGCCTGCCAAGTAGCTGCTCCTCCTGGGGCCGGAGCCCAGCCAGGGTTTCTGCACACTTGTCATAAATAATCGGGGCACGTCGCCAGGATCCCGGCAGAGGAGGTCTGGCTGGGAGGTGGGGGAGGGGTGCGGTGGGGTTGGCGCACACCCGGGGGCTCCATTCCAGGCTGGTGGCGCTTTGGCGGAGGGTGGTGGGCGGCTGGGGTCCCTGCAGCCCCAGTCTGGGCCCCACAGAGCCCATCGCCCAGGGCTGCCAGACAGCGGTCCCGGTGCCTCTGGGCGCGCTCAGCGGGGGTGAGCTCCCAGAGGCAGAGCCAGCAGGAGAGGCTGTAGCTTTTAAAGGGTTTCCCAGTTCTGCACCCTGTCTTGGCCCAGAGGCGATGGGAGAAGGCACCTGTCTGCAGGACAGAACCATCTCACTGCCAGTTCCCTGGGGCCAAAATTAGAATGTCCCTGGCTCAAACCATGGGGCTTCATTAAGTTAACATTTACTTTTGATCTACGTGCATGGTTTGGGGACACAAGAAAGGGTAAGAAGCGTAGTCTTCACTCTCACAGAGGAACCAATAACATACTTTCGTCTATCCTATGGTTTGTGTTTTTTTCGGTATGCTGTATGGCGGGTCACATTTCATCTTTTTTCCATGTGAGTATCCTGTTATTGCAGCACCATTTGCTGAATGTTTGTTTGTTTGCTTGTTCGTTGGTTTTTTGGGGGAAGTACATGGACCAGGAATCAAACCCGGGTCTCCGCATGGCAGGCGAGACTTCTACCTCTGAGCTATGCTGCACCACCACCCCCGCCCCCCCCCCCACCAGTCTATCCTGTTTTTAAGCTCCACCCACACTACCATTTTGACAACCAGTCCATTAATTTCCACTGTGGGGTATTACCTCTACCAGCCTTTACTAATTCATTCCCTCAGTTATGGTCAGAGAGTTGCCCCCCAATTCCTTATAAGCACAAACCAGCATTAAAGGAAATACGGCATTTCTCCAGTTAGGTATAATTTTTTGTTGTTGTTGTTAATACAGCTCTTATCAAGTTAAGGAAGTTGTTTTTTAATTCCTGATTTTCTCGGGGCTTTTATCAAATAGTTGGCTATGTCCCCATTCTCTCTTAGATGATTTCATTGAAGAGTTTAATGCTACCTCTGTGCCCATACAAAACGCTAATGGAAACCAAAGAACTGAATGAAAGAAGAGACCTGCTGTGCTCATGATTGAAGACTTAATATTGCAACGCTGTAAACTCTTCCCAAATTGATCCATGGATTTAATGCAATTCCAATCAAAATTACAGTGATGGAGAGCAGATCAGGGGCTGCAGGTTTTAGGGATGGGATAATATGTGCCAACGAAAGGGCAGTACAAGGGAGCTTGCTGGGGTAGTAGACCCCGTCTGCATTCTGATCGTGGTGGTAATGCGGGAACCTTTACATGTCTTATAATTCAGAGCCTTTATTTTTTTTTTTTTTTTTTTTTTTTTTAAAGGAAAGACAGAGAGAAGGAAGGAAGGAAGGAGGAAAGGGAAACATTTTTAAACATTTTCTTGTTTTATTGTATTCTGTTTCTCCGTTTTTGTTACATGGGGTGGGGCCGGGAATCGAACCGAGGTCCTCCGGCATAGCAGGCAAGCACTTTGCCCGCTGAGCCACCGCGGCCCGCCCCAGAGCCTTTATTTTATGGGTAGGGAAGTGGATAGCTCCCCCAGGGTGGGGGTTGTGGGTGGGGGTGGCCGGGTGGAGAGATCACCAGATCACCAGTGGTAATCTCATTGCTATTTCTGCATTCAGAGCCCTGTGGCCCGAGTTCTGCTCGTGTGTGACCTTGGGCAAGTCCTTTCACCTCTCAGAGCCTGTCTCTGTCTGCTACATAGAATATGAGTGAGATATGATCGTGAAAGTCTTATAAACTGTGAAAGGTGATGCAGAGATCTGTCTTCATTTTGTCTGTGTCCTTTATAGGTTGTTTACATAACCGCCAAGAGAGCATTTTTTGAAAAATATGTACAGAAACGTGCCCATATAATATACTGATGACTTGTTGGATTTTCAAACTGAGGCCACCCATGTTTACCACCACCCCAGAAACCCCCCAAACATAGCTTTGTCCTGGCTCCTCCCTCCCTGGGGTTGGAGTTTATTCTTTATGTCATCAGAATCACACCACGGGTTCTCTTGGGTCTGGCTGCCTTCGCTCACAGAGTTGCACATTATTCATTTGCATCACTGCATGGATTTCCATGTTGTGAAGACACACAAGGTATTTACGAAAGGGCTGACGGGAACACTCTTGCACACATCTTTTGGTGAACATCCGTTTGCATTTCTGTTGGAGCGGTAAGTCATGGGACAGGTGAATGAGGTTGAGCTTTGCCAAGCAGGTTTCCTAAGTAGCTGTCCTCATCTCCGTCCCCCCAGCTCCACGTCCTCAGTGCTTGCACTTTTTCACGCACAGAGGAAATAGGGATTTCTGAATGATTCTTCCCTTCCCCTCCCTCCTTCGAATGCTGGCTTTCAACTGATGTAAATATTTACAGTCTAAGCACAAGGAGTACCGAGACAAACAAGGTAAAGTCCATGCTCTTAGATGCTCCCAGTGTGGTAGAAGAGGCAGAGAAAGAGATGTTTCAAAACAGGGAAGTTCCTGCAAGGAAGGAAGGCAATATGAAGTTCAGGGGATGTCTGTTGAGATGAGTGACCACCTTGGGGTCTTCCTGAAACAGGTAACTTCAGTTTAAAAAGTATTTTGAGTGATCTAATTTATTAGGATTGAGATCAATCCAATACTTTTGATTTGTTATTTTTCCCTTGGTTTTAGGGTTTACGATAGAAAAATTTGGAAACTAATGAAAAGTAGAATTAAAAAAAATTGAAATTCCACCACTCAGAGTTAAGTGCTATTAGATGTAGCATAGTTCCTTTCAATCTCCACCTCCACCCCCAAGCTGGGTTTTTAGGGAGCCAGGTGGATGAGGAAGGGGCTGCAGAAGCAAAGGGGTATGCAGTTGGATGGCACATTAGGTGCATGTTTCTAAGACTGAATCAAGATCCCCTTTTGGGGGGGGGGGGGAGATGTGTGTGCATGGCCCAGGAATTGAACCCAGGGCTCCCGCATGGAAGGCGAGCACTGAACCACAAAATTCCTTTTTCTAGTGGTAGAGTGGTTTCTTTTCTTTCTGGTTACAGCATGCACTATTAAAGGGAATCAAAGCTGCATCACTGCACAACAAATGGGATAATCATTTTTATCTTTGTTTTGGTCATAGCAGTTACATTGTTTGCCAGTGAAATTGTCAGTTGAAAATTTTCATCTTCCAGTAACACTCAGATGCAAACAGGCTTAGTACATTTCTCTGCTGTGCTAACTCAACCCCAATGAGGCTATCCCTTGTGATCCTAATAGATTAGCACAATTTACAGATATTCCCATGCAATTAATGCATGTTCATTTCAGGCAAATTTGGAAAATTCAGGGAAATAAAAAGAAGAGAAAATAATTGGTCACAGTCCTACCACCTGGAGAAAACTTTTGGTGTATTCTCTTCTAGTCCTGCTTTTTAAAAATTGTAAAGGTAACGTCAAAGCTGAAGCAAATTTGGGAAATTCAAAAGACAAAAAAAAAGTCTATCATATCACTGCCCAGAAATGGCCATACGTAACCATTTAATCTGTACTTCACTCCTGAAATTTTTTTTACACCTCTCATCATAAATGACAAGCTCCAGGAGAGAATATTTGTGAGCAAATGTAGGTGTCCCCTTAAGAAAGAGTGGGCTCTTTATTTTGTCCTTGATATGCACAGGTAACATAAAAGGCTCAAGATTTTTCTAGAACCAGGCTTTTCCAGAAGCCGTCCACAGATCAGAAGCATCAGCATCATCTGGGAGCTGGTTAGAAATGCAGTCTTTGGGGCTTAGGTCCCAGGAATCTGTTTAACAAGCTCCTCAGGTGGTTTGATGCCCACCAATGTTTGAGAAGCACTGCAGAGAAGACTGGGGCTCCAGGAGGTTCTGGGCTTTCAGATGGAATGCAAGTTCATCGGGAGATGTGATGGGACTACACTGGATTATATGGCTCCTTTGCACTTCACCACTGTTTGTCTGAGTAGCTTCCTTTTCATTCCCAAACACCTGGCCCCATGCCTGGCCTGAAATACGTACTGCCCAGATACTTGTGGAATGGATCAAGGAATGAACGTACAAATGAGCTCTGGAACTGCAGCCCATGTCTTTTCTTTTAATTTCTAGGATCAGAACATCAGTTAGCGGCTGACCACTGCCAGCCCGTTTCTTCCCACCCGCATCGATAGCATCCCCTGGGCTCCAGAGAAGAAGAAGTTCTCGGCGTGGACCATGATTTCACCGTTCTTAGTATTGGCCATCGGTGTCTGCCTTGCCACCTCCTTAGTGCCAGGTAGGCTTGAGGGGCACAAGTGGAGGGATGGGACGATGTGGGGCAGGTGCGGTAGTTATGGACTATAGTGTCCATACTCAGGGTCACAACCATCCATAATATTTGAGACTGGAAAACCGTTTTAAGCAGGACATTCCAGCTCTGCCACTGTGAATGTTAGAATTAGGTGGGTCAGTTGCCCTCATTTTCCCTTCATGTTGTATTATTCTTTCATTGGGGTTTCTATTTTGTCCTTATCTCTTTAATAAACTGAAATAGAACTGAATTCTATAGACGTTTCCAAATTTCCACTGGTTTTGTTGGCCTACCCTCCCTCATGCTAATGCATATGTCCTTGTGTACTTTGTCATTCTTGCTTGTAAATCCATCTTCAACAGTTTTGTTTTGTTTTTTCTTTTGGAGATTCACGTGGAAGTCTTTTTCCAGAGTGGTTTTGTGGTTGATTTTTTTTTAAGCGTCCTGGGAGTTCAACTAATTCTAGACAAGCTTTTATGTTAATTTCTCAGTTTGTGATTCTTATGCTATAAATTCAGGTCCCCACTTAGACTTGGCAAACATCAGAGTTCACACTTCTCTTGAATGGCTTTCTTTTTCTAACCCCTTCATAGCTCCAAAGCAAACGTGCACATTGTAATAGCTGCCAATCTAGACCTGTATCTGGTCTGGAATCCTGAAAATCCTCCTCATCAGCTTCTCTTTACCCCCTTGGTATTTGAGTTCCCTCTTAAACTCTGCCTCCCTACTCCCTTTCTTTTCTTTCAAGCTATGTACTTAAATCATTTTAACGTATGATACAAAAGTAGTTAAAAATTTCCTGTGTTAAATTGCTTTCCTGTCTACAGTTCAGTGATGTCAATTGCATCCATAATATTGTGCTACCATCACCAAAATGTTTCATCACCTGCGATAGAAACTCTGTACCCATTAGCAGTAACTCCCCATTTTACCCACCCACTAACCAGCCTGGGCCCTGGTAAGATATAATCTGCTTTCCGTCTCTATGAATTTACTTATTGTAGCATTTCACGTACATGAACTCATACAATATTTGTTCTTTTGTGTCTAGTTTATTTCACTCAACATGATCTTTTCAAAGTTCATCCGGGTTGTAGCATGTATTAAATTTCATTCCTTTCTATGGCCAAATAACATTTCTTTGTATATACCATAATTTGTTTATCCAGTCATATGTTCTTGGAACTATATGCTGGTTTTGATTGTTTATTTTGTTCAACATTTCTGTACCTGTAGATGGAGATGGGAGCACTCTTTAGTGCTGGCCATTATATGGCTAAGCCTCAGTTTCTCCATCTGTCCAGTGGAGATGATAATTCTTCCTCTCTAGCAGCATGGGATAGCCACAGTTTCTTGCATTGTAATGGATGCACAATGAATGTTGGTCTCTTCTCTTAGGAAGAATTCATTTCAACAGGTGAAGAAATTGGGGTGGAGGCAGGGAACAGACCTTCCCCATGTCCCATGGCAAGATTGGGGCAGAGCTGGGCACAGAACTTAAACTGCCAGATTCCCAGGCCACTGCTTCTGCGGTCCTATGGTACCTTTCCATGTGCAGCCTTGGGGGTCTCAGGTCACTCTGGGATGGGGTCCCTGCCTTCTCAGCACTCACAGCCTGTTTGGATGAACCATAAGCAGATGGATGAAAATTGAAAAGGTGAAGAAGACAAAATGAAAGATCTTCAACCATCCAGCAATTCCATTTTTTTTCTGTTTCATTTCAGCCATTCTGATGGGTAGTAGTGATATTGACATTATGTTTTCTTTCTTTTTTAAAGTGTATAAATTTAAAATGTACAGCATAATGGATTTTTACATGCATTTGCACTCGTGTCACTGCCATTCAGCTCATTCCCTGTGTCCCTTCCAACCCATACCCTTGCCCCCAGCCAAAGGAAATTACTAGGCTTGGTCCTGCCACCATAGGCTAGTTTTGCCTGCTTTGACCATCATATGAAGGTAGTGTATACTGACAGCTTTATGGCCTGAGCATTTTCTCATGTCATTTAATCTTCTCCAAAAACAAACGGCCTCCCAGTTCTCATTTGTCCAAACGAGCCATCGTTGCATAAACCAGTCCTTCGGCGTGAAGTCAGTTTGACATCTGCTAAACTCCTCTCGAGGGGTCCTCTCCTCACCAGACCCCCAGTCTAGCAGGGAGCTAACCCAGCTGTGAGCCAGGCAAACCGGAGTCAGAGGCTGTGCAGAGGTACAGAGATTGGCCCTGGCAAATCCACCGAGCTTCCGGAGGAGCCACGGAGAATGAGAAAGTCCTTGCTGCCCAAATGGCATTTGAGGCAGAGGTCAAGCTCCTTGACCAAAGACCTAGCTTGGTGGTGTGCATGGCAGGAAAGCAGGGAGGAGATCAGAGCCGGCCTTGAGCCAGTGTGATCTCTGATGAAAACCGCAGGCCCAGGACTTATCACATTTAGTCCTTGAACTCTTTTCTTCAAAGCTCCCTTGGTAGCTACCTTTTCCCCCATTTTCCTGGAGCAGAAACGCTAGGGGAAGGAGCTTGCCTAGAGGCACAGAGCTGGAGGTTGGGACTCTGCCTGTGAGGTCTGCAACTGACCTCAGCAGACACTTGCAAAACAGAGGGTTAAACTGGGATCTGGAATTTGGGGTGAGATAAGAGGATTCTTTTCATCACTCGGCTGTGAAGGATAGGGGAAGGAAGCCCTGTAGGGAAGGATGGGTCCAGGCTTGAGGCAGGGAACAGCTTCTTCTGCTGCCTACCACGCAGTGGTCACAGAGACACGTGGGTGTGGGACCTTCCTGTGCCACTTCAGTCTCGGGACGCTCCGTCTCTTCATAGTGTGGAGAGAACAATGGTCCCCACGCTCCGAGGCCGGGGGGAGGACCATGGGGGTGCTGCTGTGTGCAGAGCGCTGGGCACACTGCCCGGACGCTGGGAGTGTGTGAGAAAGGAGGGCTGTTCCCCTGCAGCTGTCCTGCAAGGCAAGGGCGAGCCCGAGCTGCTGGAGCAGCGAGGCCCCTGGGCTCGGAGAAGAGCCTCCCGCCTCTCCCGGCCTCAACCTTCCTCGGATGCAATCCCTAAGGAGCTTCCCAGCTCCAGGATTCTGGATTCCAGCAGACGGCCAGGCAGATGGGTTCTGTAACCGCCACGGGCAGGGGTCTGGGGCCTCTGGTTGGAGGGAAACAGATTTCAAACCCTGGAGGTGGAACCATGAGGACAGGGGGCGGGGGCAACGGGGAGCTGCCAACTTTTTGTTGCTGTTGTTAGAGTGGTTGTAGGTTTTCAGAAAAATCATACAGAAAGCGTAGAGTTCCCATATATCCTCCCACATTGTTAACATTTTGCGTGAGTGTGGGAGCTTTGTTACAACTGATGAAACATTGGTATTTTATTAACTGTAGTCCGTGGTTTGCGTTAGGGCTCAGTCTTGTGCTGTGCAGTTCTATTCTACCAACTTTTGGTTGCCTCCGTGAGCCAGGCGTGTCACTTGCCTTATCTAATCAGGTCCTCACGATGACCCTGAGAGGAAGAGACAAGCAACCTTATTTGACAGGGGTGGAAACTGAGGCTCAGGGAAGCGACTTGCCCAGGGTCTCATGGCTGGTAGTTGGTGCTGTTGGGATTTGCACTGAGGTCTGTCGGGTACTAAACCTGTATTTTTTCCACTGGAGGGCTGATGGCTGGACACACACATGGAGCAGAAGAGAGCATTTTCTTCTCTGTAATGAAACTGTAAGCTGCTACTTTAATTAAGTTTTTTTTTTTAAACATGGGCAGGCACCGGGAATCGAACCCCGGTCCTCTGGCACGGCAGGCGAACATTCTTGCCTGCTGAACCACCGTGGCCCGCCCGTGCTGCTGCTTTAAATTTGATACATTAAATGAAGCGCAAATCTTGTCTTCCCAGCACTGCTTTGAATACTCTGGCTAAGAGGGATTCCCGCTGAACCTGCTTTAATGAATAAGCCAAGCAGAGTTTATAATTGATGGCTGGATACATCTGGGGACTCCTGCAGTTGGAAGTAGTTTGTTCTCTTGAATAGGTTAAATATTACCTTTCTAATTGCGCAAGCACAATTCATTTCATGCCTTAGCAGAACCTGTCTCTTCTGGGTGGAACGAAAGAGCTTGGGTTTTGGAGGGAAGCCCGGCTCTTCTAGTGTCTGGCAGTGCTGTGTGGTCTTGGGTGAAGTGCTTGGTGTCTCTGAGCCCTGGTTTCTTTCTGTAATTGGAGAGAAGACTCCAAGGTTCCCAGGCTTGTTCGGAGGAATTCACTGGAGTAATGATTGCCAACCACAAGGTGTGTTTGACATGGACAGTGCTGCCTCTTCCAGCCTCAGCCAGGACATGGGAAGTGTCTCTAAAGTATGGCAATGGGAAGCTGCCCCCACCTTCTACCAAATAACTCTGCCATCCTCTCTGTACAGAGAAAGAGAAAGACCCCAATTACTGGCGAAACCAAGCTCAGCACACCTTGAAAAATGCCCTGGGGCTCCAGAACCTCAACACGAAAGTGGCTAAGAATGTCATCATGTTCCTGGGAGATGGTGAGGCCTGGGGGCCTGAGGGAGGGGCGGGGTGATGACACCAGGGTTGGGCCCCAGGGCGCCAGACTGAGGTGAAGGGAGCTGAGCTGAGGAGCCTGGGGGCCCAGTGAGGGGGGAGGGAGGCATGTTTAAGAGGATGGGGGGGCAGGCTGTGGACCAAGAGATCTGCTCTGCCAGAAGGTCCCCTGAGGGTCTGGGGAGGAAGGGAAGAGAGGAACTGCCCAGTCACATTTACAGGGCCACCTGTTGGTGCCTACTGCCCACGCCCACCTCGGCTCTTGAGAGGTAGGGGTGCCCGAGAAGGCTGCTTGGAGAGGCAGGGAACCCAACAGACTGAGGCCTCCCCCACTGTGCCACAGGGATGGGTGTCTCCACGGTGACGGCTGCCCGCATCCTCAAGGGTCAGCTCCACCATAGCCCTGGGGAGGAGACCAGGCTGGAGATGGACAAGTTCCCCTTCGTGGCCCTTTCCAAGGTGAGCCCCGGCCCCAGCCCACCTGGTCCAAACCTCCCACTTCTCAACTTGGCAGCATGGAGGAGAGGGCAGGAGAGCTGGCGTCTGCTAGACCTGAGCTCCAGCCTGCTGCAGCCCGTGACAAGGCACATCCACCCTCCTGGGTCTCAGTAGCTCCACAGTGAAAGGAGAAAGGCAGTAGCTACCTCCCAAAACTTTGTAAAAGGCTTTAGCCCAGGGTGCATGGGTGGTTCAGTGGTAGAAGGCTTGCCTTCCATGCAGGAGACCTGGGTTTGATTCCTGGACCATGCACCTAAAAAAAAAATGGTTTTTATAAGTATAATATGCATAGAAACTGTGTACAGCAAACTGAACATGCCTGTATAACTAGCATCTGGGTCAAGCGATTGAACATGACTGCAGCCAGGGGTGCCCTTGAGCCCTCTCCAGCCACTAGCCCTACCCTGCCCGAGTTAGCCTCCACCCTGAACACCATCAGCTGTGCCTGCTTTTGTAATTTAGGCAAATGGGATTGTATAGTAGAGACTCTTTGGTGTTTGGCTTCTTACACTTAGGTTAATCTATATTGTTGTGGGTAGTTTTATTCCATTTATTTTCTCCAAAGACAGTGCAGGAAATTAATTAGATAACTGATGTAAAATGTTCTGTGCACTAGAGGGCAGCTGTTACTGGTGGTAGTACGTAGTGAACCTATTCCGGACACTCTGGGTGAGGCCCCAGGCCTCCCTTCTGGGGATCTAATGTGTTCTGTGCCTGCAGATTGCTCACAGGCCACTGGGGTAGGGAAACAGATAGTTCCAGAGTCTCTTTAAGGGAGGTGTGGGTGGCACGGTGGCTGTTAGGAGGAGGGGGTGCAGAGACATTAGCACCAACCCCATTTATTCTCACTCCCCCCTTGGCCATCTCCCCAATCTACATCCTGTTTCCCCCCCACTTTCCCCCATTTCCCCACTCCTTCAAGAACCCTTCTCTTTCCTCTCTGGAACTCGCCTGCCCCTTCCCCCTCCCGGGGTCCTGCCGCCAGCCCTAGACCCAGCAAGAAGCGTCGGCTGACCCAGCCAGACCCCCAACTCCTCTGCCAGACATTTCTCTCCCAGTGTTGGAGGGCTGGGTTCTGGTCCCTTCTCGCTGCCTGCGGTTGCCAGGGGCAGGAAGCTGGGGCGGGAAGCTGGGAGAACTGAGCAGGGCTCAGCCAAGGCTACAGGGGCTCTACCGTCCCCACGCCCCAGTGCCCGTGAGCATGCATGGGGGCGAGTGGCAGCTCCTGACCCCCTTTTCCTACCGGTAGACGTACAACACCAACGCCCAGGTCCCTGACAGCGCGGGCACTGCCACCGCCTACCTGTGTGGGGTGAAGGCCAACGAGGGCACCGTGGGGGTGAGCGCAGCGACCGAGCGCTCTCAGTGCAACACCACGAAGGGCAACGAGGTCACCTCCATCCTGCGCTGGGCCAAGGACGCTGGTGAGGGGCGGGGGCGGCGAGCAGTGGGGCCTGCATCCTCCCAGCCAGGCCATGGGGAGCAGGTAGGGCAAGAGGCTCTCCGGGCCTCTTCCGGCTCTGGTGTGGGAGTCCGAAACACCCATGGAATCCCTGGCACGATAGGGAAGGTGAGTGGCTTCCAGACCCATTGAAAATGTAGCCCCCTCCTAGGGAATAAGATGATGCTTCTAAAGGACCTAGCCCAGTGCCACTCCCAAGGGACTTCCGTGAATGTCTCCTCCTCCTTCCTTGGAATTGGAAGGACATATCCCCTGGAATCTGGGGACGAGGCAGATTGTCCCAAGTGCCAGAACTACACCGGACCTGAGTCCCTGGAGAGGGGTCCTGTGGGTGAAGATCTTGAAGGGCTTCCTGGAGGAGTGGTTCTTTGGGGTCCTTGAAGGCGACTAGGGGATTCCAGCCTAGGTGTTCACAGCTCAAGGGCAATGGAGGAGGGGAGGGTTACAAGGCAGAGTGTCTGATCTGCCAGGATACTTAGAGGCCCATCCCTCCCCCACACCCTCACCCGAAGGAAAACTGAGGCCCCGGAGGTCTGCAGACCTGGAGGGAGGTCAGTCGTTAGCTGGGAGGGGGCGGCAAAGGCAGTGTGGACACCCCACCTCCAGATGATGCCGACCTCTCCTTCCTGTACCCCAGGCAAATCCGTGGGCATCGTGACAACCACGCGCGTGAACCACGCCACGCCCAGCGCGGCCTACGCCCACTCTGCCGACCGGGACTGGTACTCGGACAACGAGATGCCCCCAGAGGCTCTGAGCCAGGGCTGCAAGGATATTGCCTACCAGCTCGTGCACAACATCAGGGACATCGAGGTGAGTGCAGGGCAGGTGGGGCCTCCAATGGGTGAGAGGCCGTGGGCCAGGGGTGACCCCAGAAAAGTAGCTTGGCCCAACTCGCTGCACACCCAGGAGGGCTCCCAGCCTACTAGGGGATCTGTGGTCAGGGAGAGAAAGCACTGGAGAATTTTGCTGATGTGGCCACCACCACACTCCAAGAATCCAGCGCCCAGGGATTATGCCCTAAATTGGGACCTGGTGCTACCCTCCCTTCAACATGGGAGGTAGGGTGGCACAGTGGCAGTCTGAGGGGAGTTCCTGCCCCCAACACTCAGACCGACACACTTGCTAGAGTCCCACACACTTGCTGGCAGGTGGACATGTGCAACCCAGAGGCTGTGTTTGCAGTGGCTAGTGCAACCTCCCATCTGCAACTCCCTAGCTAGCTCTGCGACCTTGGGTCAGTTACCTAACCTCTCTGAGCCTCCATTGCCCCTCTGTGAAGTGCACCCAGCTTATAAGCCCTTGTAAAAGCCGCACACAATGAGCCCTGCAGAGCGGAGCATGGGTCCTGACACCTAGTGGCAGCATTTATAGATGAGCCCCATGCCCCCCTCAAAGTTCACATGCACATGCTGTTTGGTCCCGTGCAGGCAAGTAACACACCTGCCCCCTGGCCCTGCACCCCAAAAGCGCCATACATCCAATTGCCCAGGTGGGTCCCTACTCTGTTCTTAAATGAGAACTCCTGTTTTCAAACACTTGTGACCCACTGTAGGTGGGGGATGAAGAAGGAAAGGGACCCCCAAAGTCTGGAAAAGGGGGTTCAGTGAGACAAAGGAAGAGCCCTCAGGTCCCAGGTACCCCTCACCCCTCACCTCTGTTTCTCCCCACAACCAGGCAGTTCGCTGGCTCCCAGGCTTGCGCTTGACCACCCTCCCCTGTATCCCCCACCCAATTTCTGAGTGCCACCAGGTCCTTCTCCTGGCCTGTGTTTTTCTCTTCTGTGTGGGGGATCAAGTACCCCCTTTCAGAGCAAAGAGTCCCGTTGGCCCCTCTCAGTGAGTGGACATTTAAGGCAAAACCACCCCATCCTGGTGGCATCCACCCGACACGTGACCAGAGCGAGTCTTTGCCTCTTGGAGCCTCAGTTTCCCCACCTGTGCAACAAAAACAGAGAGCCCCACCTGCCTCCTCCTGGGGCTGTTGGAGGCCGAGATGAGGTCATGGGTGTGAGAACATTTGTGGTACAAGCACAGATAATTATGGGGCTGCTCTTTACAGAGATTTGGCAGAAACAGCCCGGGATGGGGTCGGGAGCTTGAGGGAAAGCCGAGGAGGAGGAGGGGCAGGAATTCCCAACTGAGGATCAGGGGTGGTCCTCAGGGGCTGCTGGGGGGCGTGCTCTCTGCACAGGGGTGAGTGGCAGCAGGGCACACGTGTGAGCACTCCTCTCCCTCCTGCCTCTCCTCTCTCTTCCTCCTTTCTGTCCTGGTCCCATGGCCCCTTTGTGCCCCACTACCCCTAAAGCCCCTGAGTCCCCAGGCCATACATGAAACAAAAATCCTGGTATCCGCCCTGAAAATAAATATCTTCTGCTAAAAAAAAAAAGAAAAAGAAAGAAAGACACAAACCCAAACCCCAAAGCCAAACAGCAAGTCTGTTATTTGGGAGTTTAATGAGCGCGTGTGAAGTCCCTGCCGGGCTGGAAATGATGAGGCTCCAGGCGAGAACATTGGGGCTTCGTTTTCCACTCTGAGACAGAGCCAGGGGGCCAGGTTCTGCGGGACAGCAGGGGAGGGGCAGGACCAGTGACCCTGCCTAGCTGGGAGTGAGAAGCCTGCCTCCCTGGAAACAGTTTTACTTCTCTTACTTCTGGAAGTGGAAATACCCACCATTAGGACACAGCCCATGGGTGCTGGAGCCCACACTGGGTTATTAGGTTCCTTCTTTGGCCAGTACCATTAGTCCATTTTGTAGGTAAAGAAACCAAAGCTCAGGAAGATGAAGTGACAGGCCCCGGGCGGCAGGATTCAAACCCAGGCCCTGCATCCCTGACTGTCCAGCGCCCTGTGAAGGGGCTGTCCTGGGGTGTCGTCCCCACGTCCAGCCTCAGCCCAGGCTCCGGGCTCCCTCTGCACCCTGGGTTCTGACGAGGGAAACAGAGTGGAAGGTCGAGAAGGGGCCTATAGGATACCAAGCCTGGGGGCAGTGGGCCCAGGGCCTGGGCCAGAGCCCGCGGTGACAGGAGGACACCGGTGTGGTAGCCACGGCGGGCTGCGGCTGTTTTGCTCTTGGCCTCTGTTTTAAAAATAGTCAGGACTTCAAACATGGACTCCCAAGGAAAACAAACAGCCCTGCGTCGTCCGCCCGCGCATGCCAGCCGGGGTGGGTAAAATTAGCCTGGCAGTGATGGCACAGACAGCGAGTCCCGGCCCCACTGTTTGTCCAGGCTGCAGTGGGCTGGCTCCCAGCGGGGCTGCCCTGGCCTCTGGGTATCCCGCTGCTCACTGGGGGAGAGGAGGCTCCTGGATGCACTGTCCTTGGCTCTGCGGACACAGCAGAGGCCTGGCCCTGGAGTCAGAGAAGACCTGGGTTCAAATCCTGGGTTCTGTCATTTACTGGCTGTGTGACCTGGAGGGAAAGAAATCACCTTTCTGTGCCATTTCTTTATTTGGGAAATGAAACGACACCGATTCCGTCGCAGGCTTGGTGTAAAGCTGGATAATGTTTCCTAAGTGCTTGACATGGCAGTGAGTGCTCAAAAAATGATCTTATTCTTATAAAAGAGGGAGTTATGTGTCAGGTTTCTGGAAAGCTAGTTAAGGTGGGTCATCATGAGCTCCAATATTTCACCCCAGAAGCCCCTGAAAACATTCAAAAGACCCATGATTCTGTCTTCATGATGAGAAGGAAGTTAGTTTTTCTTCTCAGAGCTGGGAAAGTAGAGCATCAGGGCAGAGAGCTTTGAACCTAGCACAGGCGTCCAGCTCTCCAGGCGGAGGCCACTGGGCTTCTGGGGGTCCTGGGACCCCAAGGTGCACTGATGGCCTCTGTCTTGTTTAGGTGATCATGGGCGGCGGCCGAAAGTACATGCTCCCCAAGAACAGAACGGACGTGGAGTATGAGATGGATGAGAAGGCTCGCGGCACGAGGCTGGATGGCCTCAATCTCATCGATATCTGGAAGAACTTCAAACCGAGACACAAGGTAGCCGGGCCCAGCCCAGGTGGCTGCAGAGCAGCCTGCAGCAGGGCGGTGGGGGGCTGGGGCCGGGTGACCCCTCTGTGGCTTTGTAATTCTTACCTCGAAGTGTTTTCGTAGGACCAAAATGGGCTAACAGAGAGAGAAATGGCTCATAGAAGGTGATCAGTCAGTTCTCCTGTAGGAATTGGGCACTAGAGTAATGAGGCGGGAAAACCTGAGCTCCTACTGTGTGGGGGGCCCTTGGTGGGGCACGGAGGGCAAAAGATGAATCAGATGGTCAAGAAAAATCAGAATGGAATGCTGCGTGCTAGATGGGGGCGAAGCCCCAGAACTATACAAGGGAGGGGCTGAGACGCCTGAGCAAGCAAGAAGATGGGGCAAGAGTTGCTGGAGAGGCAGGATGGATGGAGGACTTCACAGGCAGAGGAGGCGCGGAGGAGGGCGCAGCTGGCTGGGGAGTGTGCAAGCACTGGCCCGCGGGGCAGCTCTCCGCAATGGGTTCCCTTTGACCGGGCGAGGGATGGGCTGGGGAAGGGAGGCTGGAGCCGTGGGAATGGGCCCTGACTCTGACTCCTTGGAGAGGCTTCTGGCCCTTTCAATCTGCGGCTGCGGGACCTGGGGCAGCTGGCGTCTGGAAATGACTGTGGTCAGGGCTGAAGGCTGTGGAGAGCAGCCTGGCAGCCACTTTGATGTCATTCTGTGTTTGGGTTTCTGAGGTTCCAGGACTCGGCCCTACCCGCCCCCCCCCCCCCCCCCAAAGGAGGCCTCGTGGGATGGGGCTGGACCAAAGTTTCATGGGGGGGGGCAGGGAGGTGGCCCCCCGAGGCAGAGGGTGACTGTGCTACTTTGACTCTTTCCCATTCCTCCTGAGTTGTCTCAGGCTGGGCCAGAGCCCCACCCCACCCTCAGACTCAGTTTCTGTATGTGGGGAAAATGGGGCTAGAGCTTAATCCTTCTTGCTCAGGCAAGGTGCTGTCCCTGGAGCTCAGTCTAGATGCTATGAGGGAGAGACAGGACCCACACCCCTGCCTGGGCCTGGGCCCAACAGGGTGTGACTGCAGGGTCCTGGGTAGGCCATGCAGTCCTAGAAAATCGTGGGTTCTCGATTCCATCCACCTTTACCATTGAGTAGCTACATCATCTCTGTGCCTCAGTGTCCTCATCTGTAAAATGGGAATAACAGTAGTTACTCATTGGGCTGGACTGAGGGTTAGGTGAGATAACACAGGAAGGAGAGCCGCCTTGGTGAAGCAGGGGTGGAGACCAAAGCCCTACTTTCTCAGCCTCTCTCCCCTTTCCCCACAGCAGCCCCTGAAGCTCTTCCAAGGAAAAAGTTTGAAAACCACTGAGCCCAATGGCATGGCCCAGAGGAGGCAAGGGAGTCTCCTAAGGACACACAGCTGATTCTTGGCAGCTGCAGAACTCCCAAGCCTGGCCGGCCACTTCCTGTGGTCTCTTTGCCCTGGGGAGGCAGCACTTCCTTTAGGTTCCCCACTAAGAGAGTCCCCAGAACGAACAGCCCATTTCCCCAGTGGGCACTTGAAACCCCTGGTGGCCCACACCTCCCTCTTCCTTTGCCCCATGATCCTTCGTTTAGAACACTCCCCCTTGACTCTACTTGTCCTCCAAGTCCCCATTAGAATAGGCTAAGTCCCCATTAGCCCTCCCTGGTTCCTGCCTCTGGGCTGTTGTAGCCCCCTTGGTATTCCCTGCATTACACTTGCCTATTTATTTGTGATTTTCTTCAGGGAAGCACAGTAGGACTTAAAGGAGGGATTGTTAACTGCCTAAAAGAGCAGATAAATAAATGCCTTCCTTCCACTGCCCGAAGCCTCCCTTGTGCTAACGCGGCCCTTCCTCCTAGCACTCCCACTACGTCTGGAACCGCACTGAACTCCTGACCCTCGACCCCCGCAAGGTGGACTACCTCTTGGGTAAGTGGAGGGGGATGGAGTGGAGGACCCCCAGCCGGGCATCCCGTGGCCGGGATTGTGAGTCCAGCAGCTGGGGCCAAAGCCGCAGTCTGGCTCCCCCACCCCCATGTAGGGGCCTTTGTCCTCAGCCTCCAGGACCCAGGAGGGGTAAAGAAGGGAGTTCTGGTTCATGGAATTAGGCCTGGAATCTGCTGGCTGTGCAGGGTGACGAGCCCAACAGGCAGAAGGGCAAACAAGCTCAGAGAGGGCGAGCAGCGTGTGACGTGCCACGCAGCTGATTGGAATTATGTCCCAGGCAAATGGGAGCCCTGGTTGGGAGCTGGAACCTGGACAGGTCCTGGGCTGGGGGGCAGGGGGACCTGGAGCCAGTTCTCCTGGGTGGCCGAGGGGAGGAGCCAGCCATGCAGGTCTCTGCTGGTCCTACTGGGGATTGCCCTCCCTCCCCGGAGGACGGGGAACAGGCAAGGAGCCGAGGGCAGCACCAAGCTTGTTGGAACACGGTCCCGAAGCTAGGGGTCGAGCAGGTTGGGGGCCCTGGAACCACCAAGCACACATCCGGGTCCTCCCTCCCACTGAGCATGTGGGAGCAAAATCTCCAGCAAACATTTCCCAAGGAGCATAGTTCCCGGCCCTGGGCAAGTCATGGGAGATGATGGGCTCCAAGCTGGGTACCTGGAGGGTCCCCCAGCCATACACCCGGCCCTCTGTCCGGCCACACAGCACCCTCTCACACACCTGACCCGGGCTGTATAGAGGGACGCATGTACCCATGTGTGTAGTTTTAACAGTTCCACTCGTGGACCTTAGAGCCAGAGTGAGTTCAAATCCCAGCTCACCACCTGTGAGCTCTGTGGCCTTGGGCAAGGGATTTCTATCAAGTGTGGATAATAACAGGGCCTCCTGGGGCCACCATGAAGATTACATGAGCCCTGGCCTTGAATGCATTATCTGATGCTGGGTGACAAATTCCCCCATGCTTAGAGTAAACATCTGTTACCTCACACAGTTTCTTTGGGCAGGAATTTGGGGGCAGCTTAGCTGGGCAGTTCTGACTTGGTCTTTCCCATGGCCGTGGCCCCCTGGAGCCTTCCTTGTCTGGGGCTGGGAATCCCTCATGTGACCCAGCAAGCAGGAGGGCTCTGGTCCCCGCCAGGTGGAACTGTCCCCAGAATGCCTGAGTGGCCTCCTAGCATGGTGACCGCCTTTCCCCAGAGATGCAGCAGTATGCAAGGTGGAAGCCAGCTGCCCTGCACCCCGGCCTTGGAAGACACACCCTGTCATTCCCACAGTATTCTATTGGTTATAAGGTTAGCTTTTGGAGAGGCTACACATGTGGAACCTGTGACATGGGCAAGGAATGGATCACTCTCCTTATTTCAAGCTCAGTGAGTGGAAGGGACGGAGATCCCAAACCCTCTGCTGATTCACTGCACAGGCCACTGTGCCCATCAGACCTGGTGTGTAAACAGGTGCCCACACAGGATGCCCCACCGAGGCCATGGTGCCAGGAAGGCCCTCCAGGCTGGGGAGACGCCAATGGGTTTGTTCCCAGATCTTCCACTTACCAGCTAAAAATAGCAGCTTCCTGGAGCCCCAAGCTTCAGTCTCCTCCTCTATAAAATGGACGTGGTGTTGTCACCTAAGCAGCAGTCATGTGATTTGAAGGAGGCAGCATTTCCTAAGCAACTGGCATAATCCTAGGCCTTCAAGGGCCATCCAGATAAGGTTCCTTCCCTCTTATCACACCTGTGTTCCGTGTGACACCTCAGTTTCCTTGGGGGTTGTTTTGGTTTGGTAAAGCTGACAAAATGCAATAAACCAGGCATGGACTGGTTTTTAACAATGGAGATTTATTAGCCTACAACTATACAGTTCTAAGGCCGTGAAAATGTCCAAATAAAGGCATCATCAGGACAGTTCCTTCTCCAAAGACTGGTTACTGGCAAGCTTGGGCTCCTCTGTCAGGTGGTAAGGCACGAGGTGACATCTGCTGGTCCTTCTCTCCCGGGTTTCGTTCTTCCAGCTTCTGGCTTCAGTGGCTCCTTCAGGCTACTACAGGGGTCCCCTACCAGTGTCCTGGTTCTCACCAGCCATGCCTCCTTGTGTTCTCCTCAGGTCTCTTTGAGCCAGTGGACCTGCAGTACGAGCTGAACAGGAACAATGTGACTGACCCGTCACTCTCTGAGATGGTGGCAGTGGCTCTCAAGATCCTGAAGAAGAACCCCAAAGGCTTCTTCTTATTGGTGGAAGGTAGGAGCCTGGGGGCAGAGCTGCTTATCAGGCTGGATATGGAGAGGGCATGTCAGTCTTAAAAATCCAGGATGGCTTCCTGAAAGAGGAAGCAAGTTGCTTCCTTTTTTTTTTTGGTGGGGTTGGGGGGCCCTACCCAAGGCCTATCGCTAGAGGAGTGTACAGTTCTCTCCAAATCCACAGGCCTTGGCTTTCCAGTGCTGGGTGCCACACCCAACATTTACAGGGTTCCCTGCCGCTGTCGCAGGCCCTGGAGTCCCACGTGAGTGCTGCCATGCTCTGGCTGTGGGACCCTCCCGTGCACATTTCTGTAAAATGAGGATAAAAACTGAATGCCTTGGGTGGTGCGACGGTGGCTCAGTGGCAGAATTCTCGCCTGCCATGCTGGAGGCCTGGGTTTCCTGGTGCCTGCCCATGTGAAAAAAAAAACAAACAAAAAAATCTGTATGCCTTGTAGAGGGGCTGTGAGCATCATTGCATTCAGAGACATAAAGTACTTGGAACAGGCCCAGCAGAAAACAGATGCTCAGTGTTTCTATTATCCTCCTCATCATTATTACTGTACAATAATACAATTGTATTAATCATTATATAATAGCTAAGTTAGTAACAATAGGAAGTATAAAGAAGTGATAAAGATATCAGAATCTGCCAAAGTCCTAACAGCTCTTGTTCTCCGGGTTCCTAATTTTGCCTCGCCGGGATGCACACGTAGCATATGCTCTCATCAGCACACACTCAGACACATTTGGACAAACTTGCACACGCACTCTCTCACCACATGTAGACACACAGGTCCCTCTGCCCTCCAGAGGTCGGTGACCACCAGCCTGGCTTGGCTGCTTTCTTGCCAACCCCCAGGGTTCCCATTCAAGCATGGAGGTCTTGGCCTGGCCCCGAACAGGCCTCGTGACGCCAAGGAACCAGCCAGGGGCCAGTGGTGGTGAGCAGGGCTCCCCGGGGAATGGTCGTCTTTGTGAGCCGCGCCAGGGCTGGGCCAGTTGCTCACAAAGCCACAACAAAGGGAGGACCCACCCTGCCAGCCCGCCAGGCCAAGAGTGGTGGAGGCCCAGGCCGCTGGGAAGAGCGGGCGCCCAGGCTCAGACCCTCAGAGCCGGGAGTGTCCACCCAGGCAGCATCGGGCCACACGGCACTCAGCCGCAGGGCCAGGCACAAAGCCAGGCCTCCTGTGCACGCCTGGGGGAAGCGGGCGGGGGGCAGGTTCAGCAAGCCCTGTGGAGCCTCCCATTGGCACTGCCCGGGCACAGGGGTCTTCACCACCCTTTTGGCCTGAGAAGCTGCCATGCTTTGCTGTTACAGATGGGGTCCTCATGGCGGGAAGAAGAAAACAAAGGCTCTATTAGAGTGTCACACTTGAATTCAAACCCTAGTAAATTCTACCTTTTGGCACTTGATTTCCCCACTCCAGACCTCAATATTTCCATCAGTAAAGTAGGGCTGATCATACCCATCTCTGCCCAGGGTATTGTGAAGGGGAATGAAATACCAGCTTATGTGCCTGGTTCACAG
Organism: Tamandua tetradactyla; assembly: GCF_023851605.1. Classification (NCBI taxonomy): domain Eukaryota; kingdom Metazoa; phylum Chordata; class Mammalia; order Pilosa; family Myrmecophagidae; genus Tamandua; species Tamandua tetradactyla. Next base: position 204,840,850 of record NC_135328.1, on the reverse strand, counting down.
CAGGTACTCAGGCATGCTCGCCCCACCCCACCCACCACCCTACCCCTGGGAAGTTCTTAAGTCTCACGCAGTGGAAGAAATGGTGCTGGAAGCAGCGTGGGGTGGAGGAAAGAGCACAAACTTTTCATTTAATGGAGCTGCTTAAAAGCAGATCTTGGCTTTGTGGTTTCCTTTATGTGTGACTTTAATCAAGGGACTGTCCCTCTCTGAGTCTCTGAGGGTTGAATGGCTGCCTAACAGCAAATAGTAGGTTCTGGGCAAAGGTTACAGCCCTTCCCTATCAAAAGAAGGGTTAATCCGGCAGTCGTGGAGGGGGCGCTTGGGTGCAGGTCTTTCTCCCCCTCCCCCCTCACTCGAAGCCTTTGCCTTGGCGTCTCAAGGAGGCAGGATTGACCATGGGCACCATGAGGGCAAAGCCCAGCAGGCACTGCATGAGGCCGTGGAGATGGACCAGGCCATAGGGCTGGCAGGCACCATGACCTCTCTGGAAGACACACTGACCGTGGTCACTGCCGACCACTCCCACGTCTTTACGTTCGGTGGATACACCCCTCGTGGCAACTCTATCTTTGGTAGGTGGGCACTCTCAGGGTCTCCTGTCTGCCCCCCGGGAGCAGGCGTGGCCTGGGGGAAAGCCAGCAAGCTCTGGGCCTGGCACCTGGTGGGGACTCAGTGAGAACTGGGTAGGGAACAGACAGGATGAGGGATGGAGTGGATAGACAGACAAGCGGATGGGACAGAGGGTGGGTGGACGGACGGACTGACAGGCGGGAGGGAGGGTGGATGTGGGCATCATGAGAGCTGGAGGACGGTTGGTTACAAGTAGGTAAGTGTTTGGAAGGTGACTTCATCGGTGGTTTGGGGCCCTTCAAAGGGGTTCCCGGGGGGTTGCGGACCACTGGGGAGCCCCAGCTGGGGACTGGACACCTGGTGCCCCAACGTGACCCCAGGGCCGCCCCCTCCCTATGCAGGCCTGGCCCCCGCGGTGAGCGACGTGGACAAGAAGCCCTTCACCTCCATCCTGTACGGCAACGGGCCTGGCTACAGGCTGGTGGGCGGCGAGCGGGAGAACATCTCCACGGTGGACTTCGGTGAGGCTGCCAAGCCCCAGGCCCGGGGGGACGCGGCGGGGCATAGGGGGCCCAGGGTCCTGCTCCGGGACAGGCTTGGGCGCAGAGCCTAGGCTCGTGGTCAAGGTTAGCGACCTCGGAATAGCCAGGACGTGGGTGAGAGCAATCCCAATTTAAATCCCAGGGTGACATTGGGCACGTAGCTTCACCCTTCCCAGCCTCTCCCCAGGTTGTCAGGAGGAATAAATGGATGTGGTGAATTCAGGGTCGGGCCAGGCACGTGCTTGTTTCATCTTTACTGGCTGTTTAATATTCCAATATAGGAAACTCCCCCACTTTTTCCTCCAATTCCATATTGTTCAATGTTCATTATTGTTCTTGATTCCTCATTTGTTCCTGTGGACCCAACCAATGGTAAGATGCAAACCCCACTCCCTGGGTTCACTCTTCCCTGCTAATGTAGACAGCCTGGATGGGTTATTTTCTTCCAGGGATCGAGATTACAGGCTCTTATGTCAGAACAGCTTCGGGTTAGAATCTTGTCATCTTGGGCACTATGACTTCCCCATCCTGACCCTCCATATCGTCTTCTCTAAAATGGGGGCGGTCAAACCAGTCGGGCAGGGGCGCCGCGGTGCCGCCCGCCCGGTGCCCGGTGCCCGGCAGGCTCTCAGCGAGGGTCTCCTCCGGCCCCCAGCTCACAACAACTACCAGGCCCAGGCGGCCGTGCCCCTGCGCTACGAGACCCACGGCGGGGAGGACGTGGCGGTCTTCGCCAAGGGCCCCATGGCTCACCTGCTGCACGGCGTCCACGAGCAGAACTACATCCCCCACGTGATGGCCTACGCGGCCTGCATCGGCGCCAACCGCGACCACTGCGCCTCGGCCGGCTCCGCAGGCGGCCCCGCGCCGGGGTCACCACTGCTGCTGCTGCTGCTGCTGCTGCCCCTGCACGGCCTGTTCTGAGGGGCCGGGGCTCAGGCACCCACGAGCCCGCGACATGGTCGGCGCGGCCCGCCTGCCCGGGCAGCCCCCACCTCGGGGGCGGGAGGCAGAGCCCTCCACGGCCTCCACAGCGGCCAGAAAGAGACCCAGGAAACCAAAGTCTGCCACCCGCCGGGCTCCACGCTGGAATCCTCCCCTGAGGTCCAGACCAGTTCCTGGCTTCCGTCCTCCGCTCCTGCCCTACTGCCCCTTTGGCCAGGGTAGGTTTCTCCTGGGCAGGCCGAGGACACAGACTGCAGAAATTCTCAAAGCCACCCATCTTATTTTTCTAGCAAACCTACTTCCCCAGAGCTCTAGAGGCCCTGGAGACTCCATGGAACATTCCCACCCTCACCTCCTTCCTTCTGGAACCCACCACGCCCCACCCCAAGCCCAGGGCTGCCTGCAGAGGACACCTCTGCTCGGGATGGGGCTTGGCTCACTCGCTCATTCCAAGGCTGCCTGGGGTCCCCCAGGAAGTCCCCTCCTGGGAACGGCCGCCCGGTCCCAGCGAGACCTGTGAGGCCCACATTTTCCAGCTCCGAACGTGCACGCCAGCTCCGCCCTAAGCAATTCCTGTTTGGAATGGCAAAAATTGTCTTTTTTTGGTCTTGGTTAAAAGGGAACACAAAACATTTAAATAAAACTTGCCAAATATTTCTGAGGACAGAGCTGAGTCTTTGTGGTCAGTGAAGAAGAGACCGGAATGAACTAATTTCTCAGGGAATACTGAGTAGTGCTAAGCATAGAGTTAGGTCTTAAGAGTTTAATGGTGAACAGGACACATAGTTCCTTGTCCTTTCAGCCTGGCTTGAGATTGTGTTTTCTTTCCATTCTTGATCGTCACAAATGGGTGCTGGGGTCAGGATGGTACCTGACACTGGGGGTATACAGAGTCCCCAGGCTTGCTCCTCTTGTCGTGTTGGAGTGAAAGTTCCCATAATGGTAGGTATTGCAGCAACTGACACTGGTTATGCCAAGCTCTATGCTTGAGGATTTATATGGATTCCTTTCATTTAATCCCCACTGGGGAGTAGATCCTCGTCATCCATGTTTATAGATGACAAAATCAAAGACGTGGGAAGTTATGTGACTGCCCAAGTTCCCCCAGATTTATAAATTGTGGCATTGGGATTTGAATACAGGTCTGTCTTATTCCAAGGCTCATGCATTTAACACCATGGTTTTTAATGTGTTTCCAATCTGCCAACCGTATTCCGAGACAGGCAATACTGACTCAAACCAGAGACCAGTTCAATGTGAAAGATTAGAAACCATTTGTCAGAAGTGGGAGATCCTTCAGGAATGAAAATACAACTGAGCTGAACATTTCTCTCTGAGCTTCCTAGCAGTCCTGACAAAAAAAGGGAAGCATGGCCAAGCTAGTACAGGGATTAAAAGATGACTGCGCATGCACACATCCTGGTTAGAACAAAGAGCCTCCCCATCTTGGACTATGTACTGTACAGTTTCCCAGATGTGATGTTCAAACCACCTTCACAATTTTTGCCATATCCCTGTACCATAATTTCCTAAACATTTTTCTTTAAATTCACATCTTTAAGCAACCAACTTTGAAAAGCTCATCAATACTTCCTGACTCAACTTACACGTCTTAGGGGTGGGCAAAGCATACTTTGTGTCACAGGTTAGATTTCCCCAGAGGCAGACCACAAGGCATTGACTTAAGAGCAAGTAGTTTTATTGATGAGACGATTCCAGAAAGCACAAGTGGGGAAAGATAATGAAACTGATAAACGGTGTGATGTTAAAGTAGGCTGCCGATGGTGGCTGGGGGGTGGGATGCCTGGGTCAGGAATCAAACCCAGGTCTCTGCATGGCAGGCAAACATTCTACCACTGAACCACCCATGCACCCCTAAAGGCTGCTCTTAGGGAAATTGAAACCTTGGGGGCTTTCACTCTGTCTCCCAGGCATGTACTAGAACAGCAAATACTCAGAGGACACAAATCAGGCACCAAGTGCAGCTGCTAAACTCTGGGTACACTGATGGGGTTAAAAGCGGTCAGAGACTCAGGTGTTCAAATTTCTGCTCCATCACTTTCTTGGTTCTATGAACCACTGAGCAAGTAATTGAACTCTCTGAGCCTCCTCTGACCATGTAAGCGACCCAACACAGTGTCAAGCACGTAGTGAGGACTTTGGGTCCCATTAAGAACAAAGAGCTTGTCTGGCCAGATTCCAGGCCTTGGGGCATGTGTCCTCCGTGAGCTAGCACCCACTGCTCCAGACAGTCTAACCCGCGCCTCCCTTACCCAGGCTGGGCTCCCTGCTGCTGCTCCCTCCAGCTCACACAGCAACTGGTCGTGGGTTCTGAATCCTAATCCAAGCCAGAGATCAAGGTAGAGGTCCCTGCTCCATGCCTGTGCACCCTGGCTGCGGAGCTAGAGGCCAAGGATGGACAGTTGTACCCCTAGCACCCGAAACCCTTGTCAGGGAGGAGGGACAAGGGTGAGCTGACAAATGCTCTTCCATTCACTGAGACAACCCCGTCTACTATTACAGATAAATCCAGAAATCTCAGTAACAAAGTACAATAGAAGTTTATTTCTATCTCCAGTGGTGGTACTTCTGGTCATGTGATGTGGGAACCCTGTGGCTCTGCCCCCTCCCCTGAGCTCTGGATGTCCTTTCTATCTGGCCAGCACATCAATGAGGGTTGTGGGGAGGGGAAGCAGGAGAAGCAGTGGAGGAGGCACCCCTACTTTTTAACCAATTCTTCCTGAAAGTGACCGTGACTTCTACTCACATTCCATTGGTGAGAACTAGTCACATGACCCCATTTAGCTGCAAAGGAAGCTGGGAATTGTAGTCTTCAGTTGGCAGCTGTTTCCCACCAACTCTAAGCAGAACTTCTCAACCTTGGGGGCTACTGACAGTTTGGACTGGATAATTCTCTAGTGAGGTGCTGTCCTGTACATTGTAGGACATTCAGCAGCATCCCTGGCCTGTCCCCACTAGATGTCAGCAGCTCCCTACCCCCACACAGTTGTGACAATCAAAAATGTTTCCAAATATTCCCTCAGGGGTGAAATCACACCATCCTCCAACTGGCTGAGAACCTCTGCTCTGTAGTAAGCAAGGGGCATAGGAAGCTTGCGTGGTGGCATGGCCAACAGCTTTGCTAGCGCTCAGGAAGCCCTCACTCCCAGACATCACGAGTACTTTCAACAGTGCTTTTTCTGTTTTTGTTTTGTTTTTTTTTTCTTTTTAAATTTCACATAAGATCTGGATTTGGGCATTTTTGAAAAACTCGAAGATATGACTGGCAGTGGATCTGCAGTGTAATGGTCCTTTTGAGCAGAGAGCTGGCTGCCCTTCTGGGGCTCCCCTGCTTGCCACGGTCCTAGCACTCTCTATAGTCTTACATGAAGCCCCTTCAGACATATTTGTTACCTGTCTGGTCATGGTGGAGAGTGAGCTGTGGCCCCCTGTGCCACTCCCTGTGCCAGGTTTGGGGGATGGATCAGTGACCAAGCCAGAGGAGCGCCCATTCTGGAGCAGAGACCACTACTGCAACGGGGAAGCAGGGAGCTGTGGGGGCGGGGCAGGGGCACTTAACCCAGCTGGGGACACAAGTGGGGTGTGCAGAGGTGGAGAAGCCATGAATGAGCTGACGCATAACAGTGGGAAGTAGATTTACAGAGGGTACAAGGATACAGAGGGGGAATTCAGAAGGAACTACTGTGGGGAGAAATGAACTTGAAGCAGTGGACAGAGGGGTCCTGGAGGCCAATCCAAGAAGTTGGGAGATTACCATGAAGATCCTAGGTTGCCATGGGCGGTTCTGGAGCCTGGCAGTGAGCCTCACTTTTGAAAGATCATGTTAGTAACCATTTTCAAGGGCGGCTGCAAGAAGAGGAACTGAGGCTGGGAGACCAGTGAAGAGGCTCCTGCAATGGACCAGGCAGGAAAGCGGGAGAGAGGGGGAGAAGGGGAACAAACCCCAAACGTGTGGAGAAGAAAGCTGGATCAGCACATGAATGGACAGCACTTCAGCAAAGAGACTGTTCTGAGATTCAGGGCAGAAGCGAATAGGATACCTGCTATGTTGATACACCCTACTAAGCACAGGAGACATGGCAGTGAACATGCCACCTTGGGGGTGTGGGGGGGCATTCTTTTGCTCTGCCTCTCTGCACCCTCCCCCCATCCTGCCAGGTGGGCGGCACCAACCCAGCTTAGAGATGGGAAAGTTAAGGCTCAGCTGGACACAGCGACGTGCTCCAGGTCTCAGGGCTGGCAAGTGACAACTGGATTTTGAACCCGAGTTCTCCCCCACTACGTCCCCGGAGCTAATCTCTCCAAGGAAAACAACCCATGCCCCATCGGCCACAGAACCGCAGGGTTCCTCGCTCCCCCCCACCACCCTAAGCCCTACGGTGGGGGTGGTGATGGCCCCGAGACAGCGGCGTTTATAAATAGGCCTGGTGGCTAAGCCGAAGACCTCCCACCGAGATCTAGCACCGGCGACCGGCGACCGATGTAGGGGAACTGGGGATTAAGTTCTCGGCAGAGGATCTGGGCTCACCGGTTCCCGCGCTGCCTCCTCCGGGCCTCGTGGCGACGCTGCCTTGACCACGGGGCCACGCCCCTCATCCGGCTGTGCCCAACCCCGGGGGGTGGCCGGGCCGGGCTCCCCGGCCCCCGCGCCCCCTCCCTGCTGACCATGGGAGCCGAGGCTGGGCGCTCACGCGGGCGGTGGACAGGCTCGCGGCAGTCACGGTGGCAAACGTGGCTCTCGCGCCCCCCTGCATCATCACGCACATCGGCTCGTGTAGCCTCCCAGCTGCACCCCAGCGCGCAGGGACTATGGTCACCCCTATTTTGCCGATGAAGGAGGGGGAGCAGGGAGAAACCCGCTGCCTTCGAGGCCGGGCAGCGTGGCTCCGCCGGGACGCCGCGTGGTGACCGCCACATGGTCTGCGGCCGCGCGGGGGGCGCTCGTGCTCGTCCCCGCCGCTCCGCCCTCCGCGTGGCTTCCCCTCCCCCAGCCCCAGTTTTCTGCGGGTGAGCGAGGGCGCCGGCGCTGCGGGAGGCGGGGTGGGGATGGGGGCGGGGCGGGGGTGGGGGCCCGGTGTCTGCTGGTGGCTCCGTACCCGCCCACCCTTCGTCCTGGTTTCGGGTCCGGGTTCTGGACTCGAGGAGCCCCGGCTACTCACTCCCAGCGGAGGCCGCTGCCCCAGTCAGTGGGCAGGCTCCTCCATCTGGAAGCCACGGCTCCTTTTGTGCGCTGGGGGCTGGGGCTGGGGCTGGGGCTGGGGCTGGGGCTGGGGCTGGGGCTGGGACTGGGACGGAAAGAGCAGGAAAGGGAAATCGGGAATTAAATTCTGCAAAAGTGAAACGTGAGGGTGGAAGGAGCCAACGGCTGGAGCTCCTGCTTTCTTGGCCTAGAATTGGGGGAGGGGGTCCCTGGCTGTGCCTTGTCCTAGTGGGAGTTTCTAGCGGCTTCTGCCCGTCTCCTCCAGGGTGGTTCCAGGGGCCCAGGGTCTCCTGGTCAGCCTGGGGTTGAACTCTCTGGCTGAGGGTCCTGTAACCAGCCTCCTGCATACCCAGGCCCCCTGGTTTAGGGAAAATGGCAGCTAGGAGGCTATGCCCTGAGGACATCAGGCTGGGTCAGGGTGAGGGGGTAGCTGGGGCAGAATGGGGGTGTTGGGCAGTTGAGATGTGATCTTTCACCCCCGTTCCTGAACAAGGATGCTCTTTCCTGAGCCCTCCTGGCTAGATTAGGTGCTGGACAGGGCCATTGTCTGCTCTGAGCCCTCTACTCCTGAGGGCCCTTTCGGGGTCTCTTTCCACAGTCTCCCAGACAAAGACAAAGCCTGGAGTGGCCTTTTGGAGGCCAGGGGAGGAAGGCAGCTCAGAGAGGGTCAGACACCAAGTTCAAATCACACAGTAAAATGGGGCAGAGGAGTCCAGCTTCCACCCCTAGCAAAGGGTTCTCACAACCTCCTGACCCTGGGTCCCACCAACTCAGGGTCACCTGTACCTGGGGATTGTGCAGGCTGTGGGAAGGAAGGACTCCCAACTATCCAGTCCTTGCCTCATGCTGGGCACCTGCTGTCCTCTCCCCCCACTTTGTCTTTCACCCTCCTGTCAACAATGGAGGTAGGGCACTGGTGCTGGCCCCACATTACAATTTGGAAAGCCAAGGTCTAGAGAGAGCCTGGGGGCACTGCTGTAGCTGGTGATCAGGGAAGGCCTGATTGAGGAGGTGACATTTGAGTTGAAACCCAGTTGGTAAGATAGCGACCTTGCAACAATGTGGAGAAGAGATTGTTCAAAGCAGAGAATAAAGGGAATGCAAAGGCCCTGAGGTGGCAATAAGCTTAAGTCTGAGGGACAGAAAGAAGGTTGTATGGCTGGAGCCCAGAGGAGGGGGGACAGTGGGCAGGAACTGCCCAAGTAGGGCATAGTAGGGCCCTGGGGGCTGCCATGAGGGGCCTGCATTTCCTTCTGGTTGTAAGGGAAGCCGCTGGAAGGTTAGAAGCAGGGGAGAGGCACAATCTGGTTTATTCTTTGGAAAGATCTCTTTGGTTCCTGTACAGAGAAGGCCTGGGAATGCCAGGAGCAGCTGCCGGAAAGCAGTTTGGAGCCTTGTGCTGTTGTCCTGTTTGGAGGTGATGGTGGCTTGGACCAGGCTAGCGCAGTGGTGGGAGCGGGAAGGAGTTGGATCCCAGATATGTTTTGGAGTTAAAGCCAGCACTTTGGTAATGGATAGAGCGGGGAGAGTGGAGGAAATAGCAGAGTCAGGGACATCCCTCACATTTATGGCCCGAGCCCATGGATGGATGGAGGTGTCATTTATGGATATGGGGGCCAGGTTTGGGGAGAAAATAGAGTTGGGTTTGCATCATGTTACTGGAGATGCTCTTTGGTCATCAAGTGGAGAAGTCGGGTTGGTAGTTGGGGACCAAAAGAGTCTGGAGTTCAGGAGAGGAGCTGAGGCTGGAGGTGAAAAGATAAGGATCAGGATGGTATTTTAAATCTCTGGGGCAGAGAGAAGAAGCAACTTGCCAGAAAGCCAGTGGGCAAGATTTGAACTGGGGTCTGTCAGACTCCAAAACACTGTTTGGAGCGCTGTTCATTCCAGCAGGTAGCCACCTCGGGAGGCTGGGAACAGAGAGGGCTTTGCCGGACCAGTAGGGAGGGGTCATGAGGCTCTAGGGTAGGCGAGGAGAAGCCCCTGAGAATGAATTTGGAAACAACTGAGATTTCCAGTCTGGGCTTCCCACCCCCAACTACAGCCTGGCCAGCTGCAAGAGTCCTTGTCGTCCTGGCCCCTATCTGTTGCACAATTGGAGAAACTGAGGTCCAGAGGAGGGCAGGGCTGGGATCTAGGTTTCCTATCAGCCAACCTTGACCTTTCCTCCAGACTTTAAGGTGAATTCCTGTCTGAGCCAACTCAATGGTTGGGTTGAGTCCATCCAACAGTGACATTTCTGGAGTAGTAGCGTCTCTTGCAGCCCTGTGATGGAACTGGGGCCTGGAACCTGTCTTCCTGAGCTCCTGCAAAGGGAATGTGTGCCAGATACCTGCCTCTGCCCTTTGCTGGGCCCATCCCCGGCCTTCAGGACCCCTTGTGGTTCCTGGCAGAGTGGCCTTGAGCCTGGCTCTGGTTGTGGCTCCTGCCGCCCCGTGGCCAGAATCAAGACTCCCCTTGGCCCCTGCCCAGACCACCCAGCGCCAGGGCCTGGCGGAGCCCGGCGGGGCTGGTGGGCAGTGCTCCCAGCCCAGCCAGCCGCGGTCTGGCTCCGCCTGAGGGGCTGCAGCCTGGGAACCACTAGCTGTCTCCTTGGGGAAGTAGCTAGGAGCTCCAGAATAAACAGGGCAACCGCAGGCCTCACCGGCCCAAGGAGTACAGCTGCCTCTGGTCACATTTGCCAACACCCCTGTTCCCGGCCTCGCCCTACACTTATGAGGGGCTGGAAGAGGACGCCAGTGAGCAGGCACACAGCTCTTAGTTGGGGGAAGGTGGCTTGTGGAGCAGAAAGACTGGAGGGCAGGAGGGTCTTGACGATCCGTTGGGAGGGGTGAAACCTCTGTGGCCACATGTGGGTGGCTCCTCTGAGCCCCCCAGGAGGGAAGTTTTGGCTGGACCAGAGTAGGGTGCTTCCCCTTGGCCTCAGGATGAGAACAAAGCTCCGAATCAGACCTGGATCCAAATCCAGATTCTGCCTCATCCCAGCTGAGTGGCCATGGGCAAGTGATGTTACCCTCCTGTGCCTCAGTTTCCCCTTTAAAAATCGGCCCCACCAGCCCCTGCTCCCAGAGAGCCGTGGCGAGATGATGCAGAGTGGAAGGTGTCCAGCATAGAGCATGGAGTGTGGATGGGCCTCAGCGACATCAGTGCCTGACCCCTCACTGTCTCAGTGGGGAGCAGAACCCCCCAGGGGATTTCTGGGCCTTGGCAGGGCAAGCTGGGACAGCCTTGCTGATTCAGGCCAACTGGGGGATGGGGAGGCATCTGACTCCATGAAAAGCCACAATTAGAGCCCAATTTAAAGAAATGCTGTGTTAGTCCTTCCCTGGGAAGATGTGATTATAGGCTCAAAGCTAAACCATTACTAACAGAATGACACACAGGGAGGCCTCTTCCCATCCCGGGCATCGCCAGATGTCCAGCCCAGCCCCCTTGCTGTACAACTGGGGAAACTGAGGCCCAGAGCAGGAAGAAACAGGTTCCAGCTCCCACTGCAGGTTAAGGGGGAACCAGGTCCAAACCCAGCCTCCCAATAGCCACTCCAGGTGCCATCCTCATCTCTTGCTTTTCTCTGAAGGATTTATGGCTGCATCTACAAGCCAAAGGCTCTGGAAGAAGTTGACATTCCTTGAAAAGGAGGGGTGGGGGTTGACATGGCTGAAGCCCCAAGAGGAAGTGGGACCTGCCTGGAATGGCCTCAGTATAAGCACTGGCCATGGGGCCCAGGCCTACAGCCAGCTCATGCCCTGAGGGACCTTGAAATAATAATAACAGCTCCACCTTATGAGATGAGGCAGACATCACCTCACCCTCAAGTTGCCCTAAGAGGGAGCTTCTTGGGTTATCCCCATTTTAGAAATGAGGAAACTGAGGTTCTTAGTGTTCAGATGACTTGCCCACAATCATCCGGGAGCCAGTGCCAGTGGCAATGCTGGACTTGGAACAGGTGCACGCCTGCTAAGATCTTTTAGCACAAGGCTAGGTGGCATGAATAGTGGACAGTGAGTGAGTGCATCAGCAATTGAATGAATGAATGACTCTGCCCTTGGGAAGATACAGGAGGGCCACAGTCCTCTCCTTAGATGCCTCCTCCTGGGAGACCCCAGAGACTAATGTGCCACCGGGAAAGGCCCAAATCTTTTCTCCCCCAAATGTGAATGCCCAGCTTTCCAGGTCTAGGAATCCCCTTAGCAGGTCCAAACGCTCTCCTAAGGGAGCATTAAGGAAGCACCTCCTTGGCCTGCCCCAACATTAGTCCCATCTCCCCACACTCCCTGCACCCATGCCCTGGCTTTGAGGAGGGGATAGGATAGGGGAGGAGCTGGGCCCTTCTACCCATGCCCTCTTCCCCACCCCCATCTCCGAGCTCACTCTAGGGGTCAGGGCCCCAGTGTGGTTCAAATGGCCCCAAGGAGCTCGAGAGGCAGAGAGCTGGAGACCCCTGCTGGCCAGCGCCCCTGAGCAGGGCTGCAACGCACTGGAGCATTCTTCATTCATTCCACATGTGCTTATGAACCCCTACTGTGTGCCAGGCCCTGTGTCAGGCAGCAGAGGACACACACACACCCTCCCTCCACAGTCTCTGGTTCCACTGAAGAGACTAGTGTCTGTGCATCTGCCATAAGTCCCTTCCCCCTTGTTCCAGAGAACTGTCCCCCAAAATTAGGAGCTCACTGTGGGCAGGGGCTGTGCCTCCCTCATCAGACGGGAATTTCCCCAGAACACAGCAGTGCCACCTCCATCAGACTGGAAAGACCCATGGTCTATAAACCTGCTCCTGAAAACCCTCTCCACACCCTCTCAGGGCTGCCCGCCACCACCGCGTCCCCATAGGGTTGCCAGATAAAATACAGAATGCCGGGCGGGCCACAGTGGCTCAGCAGGCAGAGGTCTCACCTGCCATGCTGGACACCTGGGTTCGATTCCTGTTGTCCGCCTGTGCAAAAAAAAAAAAAATTGCAGAATGCCCAGTTAAAAATTGAGTTTCAAGTAAACAACGAATGCATTATTAGTATAAGTATGCCCCAAATATTGCATGGGATATACTTACAGTAAAGAAGTATTTGTTGTCTATCTGAAATTCAAACTTCACTGGGCACCCTGTTTCTTTTTGCTAAATCTGACAACCCTGCCCCTGGAGTGCTTTCCTGTTGCAGGCACCTGGCCTGGCCAGATGGTCTAGTTCGTGCCTGGACTCAGCCCCTGCCTGCCCAGTTAGAGCTCCTGTTGGCTCCCAGAGCTGCTGCCCTCCCTCCATTGACTCCACCTGCAAGCCCAGCTCCCAGGTTGTCCATCCCCCACCACCTGGCCTGCAAGGCCCAGCCTGTGGCTGTCAGGAATTCTGTGTTCAGCCCTGGCCTGATGGATCCAGAGAGAAAGGGACAGAGGCCCATTTGCAGACTGGGCCAGAGGGAGGCAGAGACACAGTTAAAGGGACCCAGGACCAAGTAGATGGAGGCAGAGGGGGAGAGGCTGAGACTGAGAGTGACCAAGGGCCTAAGGCCCCCTGCCCAGAATTGCCTTGGGGAGGGGCCTGGTGGAGGGGTAGGGGGTGCTGAGAGCTCACCAGTGTTCGCCATGAGTGGATCCGGGCAGAGGGGGAGCTGGCCTCCTGAACCCTGGGCTGGGCCAGGGTCTCAGGGCTCCAGATGGGCAGACCCTGGGGAGCCATCGGGGGCCCCCCTCATTGGCAGCTGGGGTGAGAGCCCACTGTGAATCCATCCCTGGCCCCTGCAGCTCTCCCCTCACCCTGCCCCACAGGGGCGAACACAGGGACATTCATGGCTTCCCAGAAGGGCCTATGGGACAGCCAGAGCGGCTTTTAAAATTAGCCTTGCTAACCAGATCTGGCTATTTCAGGAGGCTCGTCCCGGGCTGTCCCCTTGGCAGGGCGGGCGCAGGGAGGGAGGGACTGCCACATTCCAGGGTCCCTGGCTGTGCACCCCCTGTGGCCTGAGCAGCAGAAAACATCCAGGTTCCAGCCCCTGGCACTGGGCAGGCCTGGGCCTGCTGCCATCCCGTTGGCAAAGGTCTCATGCGGATAACCCAGGTATGGGGGGAGGCAGGGGCCCCTCATATTGGGCCTGGCTTCTGTGCCAGGCACCACGCAAGGCACCTTAGAGGCCATGCCGGCCTCTCATAGCTCCAGGAGGGGCGTCATCCCCAATGTGCTGGTGAGGAGACTGAGACGCAGAGAGGCAGGGGGTACTGGGCCATGAAGCAGGGGCGCTGGGGAGACACGGGATGTGGTGGCCCCAGGACTGCTGGGTACCCACATCCCTCCCCGGGAGGGCTCCTCCCTCGGACTCTGGGGAAACCCCTGGCTGTCTTCTCCACCACCAGAGTTATTTCTACGCTAAGTCCGGCCCTTCCCGGAGCTCCGAGCCCCCTGCCCTGGCCCGAATTCCAGCCTCGGTCAGAGTGCCCTGGGGTGCCCTCCCCAGCTCAGAGCCCGGGGCCACCACGGCTGGCGCAGGCACAAGAGAAACAGGGCTGGACACTTAGATCCCAGAGCCCAGATTTGTCCTCGGCCTCCCGGGCCCCACCTTGGCTCTGGGAGGGGGGAGGGGGTGGGGGTGGGGGTGGGGGGCCGGGCCTGGGCCGAAAACCCAGCCCAGAGGTCTCCCCTCCCCGCAGATGGGGTCTGGCACCACCTGGGCAGGGCAAGGGGGCAAAGGCAAGTTTTTCTTGCCAAGCTGCCTGATGTGCCTCCGCCACCACATCCCCGGGCGCCTCCGTCCTCAGCTACAGCACAGGGCCGCGGCATGAAGGGGTGCAGCGAAGAGTAAAGGGATGCGGGTGGCAGGGGGCCGGGCCCTTTTTTATTTAAGAAAACAAACAACATACTTAGAACCACCAAAAATGGATACCTTAGCTTAACCATAGGCATATTTAAATAAAGTATCCATATAATCATTGTAAAACCTGTGTTTGCACAGTAAGTTTCATAAAAGGGCAAGGCTCTTTTTTTGGGGGTGGAGGGGGGATGTGCATGAGAAGCGAACATTCTGCCAGGGAACCAACCGTGCACTCTGGGGGCCGGGCTCTTTTTAGAAAGGATCCTCGCCCCCAGGAAAGCCTGGGAAGCCAAGGCTCAGGGGCTCTTCCCGAAGCCTCATTTCTGGACTCTGGACCAGACTGGGCTGCAGTCTCTGGGCCTTGTGCGCACTGAGCTGACCCCCTCTGAGGGTTCACTGTAGGACCCTCAGGAATGGCAGATCGTCCCCCCACCACCACTGGTTTTTGAGGCCCCCACGAGCTAGGGCTTCACCAAGACCTTCAGGGGTAACAACTCACTGAATCCTTGCATCGGGGTGCCAGTGACGTCAGGACTCTTAGCACCCACAGTGTCCAGATAGGGAAACTGAGGTGCAGAGAGCCAACATCCTGTGCCTGACATCACAGAGCTAGGAAGTGAACGAGAGCTCAGAGGTGTCCCCAGAGCTAAGCTCTTAACCTTGGTGCTGAACTGTGGCCGCTGGCCCTTTAGTGGGGATGGGAGGAAATGGGAGTGAAAGACTGAGCCAGGACCCAAGAGCTGGAGGCTGGGAGGGGGCACTGTACAAAGCCCTGTGTGCAGCCTAGAGCCAAACCCCAGAGGGTGGGGGGTGTGGGTGAGTCACAGTCCCTGGGTGGCCTGAGGCAGCTGAGGCCCATACGAGGGCCCTGTCAGGAAGAGCACGGCACTCCCCGACAGCCCTTGGGGTGCACTCTGCATCATCCTCTGGGTTGGGGTTGGGGGTACAGGCTGCAGACCGTTGGGGAGGCCAAGTCATGGCTGGTCCCCCTGGGGCCCAATTCTGTGGCCTGCCCCAAGCACAATGCCTCCTGCTCCAGGCCTCTCTGATCCTTCCTCAGAGAAGACTTCCCCCTAATTCATCCATCACCCAGATGGGATCCCTGGAAACTTCTCCGTCTCCTCCCTCACTCCCATACCTCATCAGCTCTTTCCTCCAGGTGCCTGTGCCTCCCAAGATCTCCCAGGCTTGCCCACTGTCCACTTGGCCACACTCTGTCCTACAGCCCCCCAGACACCCTCCCTCTGCTGACCCCCACCCAGCCAGTCTCCACCAATGACCACAGGCTCTCCTTGTTTCAAATCTTCCAAAGCTGCCCACTGCCCTCAGCATAAAGCCCTAGCCCCTTGGTCTGGCATTCAAAGCTTGTGGCTTCCTGGCTTCCTCTCTGCCCATCTTCCCATCCCCTCCATCACTACCCTCCTGCCATTCAGAACTGGCTGCCACCCTTCCAATTCCAGTGCTGGGCGCTGCTCCCTTCTTTGCACATTTGCACCTGCAGGTCCCTCCTCCCACACTCACTGCTTTTGGCCCTTCCAGAAGAACACACCTCATGTGTTTTCACAATTAAATCAAAAAAAAAAAAAAAAAGCAACTAGAGAGACGATGGCAATTCAGTGCAATACATGATCCTGGGCTGGATATAATAACAGAGGAGAAAAGGCCCCAAAGGACATCGCTGGGGCATCTGAAAAAAACTGGAATACTGACTGTAGGCTTTATATCAATGTTAAAGTTCTTGAACTTGATAACTGCACTTCAGGTGGTTACGTAAGTGAACATCCTCTTGTTCTTAGGAAATGTACATGGAAATTTCATGTGTTCACGGAGCATAATGTATACAAGCTACTTGCAAAGGTTTAGAAAATAGATAAATGGGCACATGGATAAACAGAATTATAAGGCAAATGTGGAGATAAGTTAAAAACGGTGGATCTGGCTATCTGGAGGGGAGGGATATTTGGGAGCTCTCTATATGGGTTTTGCATTATTTTAGCAACTTCATGGTAAGTTTGCAATTATTTTAAAATAAAATCTAAGGAAAAAAACATCAGAAGCAGGAGGCAGCGCTGCTCAGGCAGTTCAGGGCCCCTGCACCAGGCTGGGCCCCATCCGTGCGCAGACTCCTGGGTCATTCACCACCATCTACTGTGGCTGCAGGAACCCTGACTGACTCTTTTGCCCCTCCCTGCCCACCCCCAGGCATACCACCTACCCCAACCCACAAATGCAAGGTGAAGGCATGGAGCCCTGGAGTGATCTCTTGGTGCCCCCTGGTGGAAGTTCGTGGGACCCATCGTGGTCCATAGCGCAAGAGAAGGCGGGGAAGAGAGCAGTAACAGAGCACTACTAGGCCCCGGCCCCAGCTCCTTGAATCCTCATACACTCTTTGGAGAGGTTCCCATTTTACAGATGTGGAACCTGAGGTTCAGAGAGGTGAATTAAGCTGCCGAATGCCACCCAGCTAGTAGGAGATGACAGCAAGACTCTTCCTATGGGTGAGGGGGAACGGCAGGGAGGAAGCTATGGCTGGTGGCGACACAGTCCATGGCGTGGCCTGGCCTTAGTGCCCCTGGACCCAGGAGCTCTGACAGCATCAGCTCTGCCCTCCCACCCGCGGAGCTCACCTTGAGCATCTGCCTGGGTCACACAAAGTCAGGCTCAACTTGGGATACAATAGCGATAAATAGAATTTATTTTGTACACCTGTTACTGACATACACACGGCCACAGGGGGCTTCCAAATCAGGGTGTTCGGGCCAGAAGGCTGGCCGTTGGCGTGGCGCCTAAAAAGTGTGGACAGACACACGCAGGGATGTGGACTCATAGTGGCTGTACCTGGCTGTCCCCTCCAGGGTGGAGGTGACGGGGGCAGAGGTGAGGCCTGTGACTATGCCAGCTGAGATCCCTCGGCCTGGAGTGGCCAGAAGCATGGGATGGCAGGGGTTAAGATGGGTGCTGGCTGAAGAGCCGTTAGGTTCCCCTTCCCCCACAAGGGGGGAACTTGTCCGTCATGTGTAGGCAGTGGACAGGGTATCGGCAGACCTGTGTTAGAACTCAAGGGTCCAGGAGGGGCAATGGATGTAGTCAGTTCCCTGCCCCCCAGCCCACCTGGGGCCCCAGGGACTCCAAGAAGTGGGGTAGGGTGATGGGAGACTTCTGGGAGGGCAACCCCCCTTTTGGGGCAGAGGCATGGAATCACAGTCTTCAGGGACCTCTGCAATAATCTTGTCCATCGGTAGAAGAGGCGCCCAGAGAGGGAGAGTGACATGCTGAGTCACACAGTAAAACCCAAATCAGTACCCAGGACTCAGGACATCCAGCCCAGTGTTGTTTCCATCCCCCTTCATACCCTGCTGCCTCCGTGGTAGTCTCTGTGCACTGAAGATATGGCAATACCCCTTCCGTCATGTTCCCCGAAGGTTGATGGAGGGCCCAGGACAAGGCAAGCCAGGCCTGGAGTCCTGCTTCAACTGCCCACTCGCTGCCCCAGCCCAGATCCCAGCCTGGGGGGTGGGGATGATGCCAGCAGTGTCCCCGCTCCCAGGTCTGGATGGCTCTGCCCTGCAGAGACAGCTCAGGCTGGTGGGCCAAGGGGAGGTTTGGGGAGGCAGGGGGCCAGCCCATGGGCTGGGGCTGGCCTTTGGGGCAGAGGCCCCATCTTCCTGGCCTTGACATGGTGTCTCCACTTTGTGCTTCTGCGGCCTTATCTGTAAAGCAAAGGGAGATGGGAGATACCATGGAGCAAGGGGAAAGGAGGCTGGGAGCCCCCCTCCCTTGCCCCTGCTTCCAGAATTCCAGGCTCTAGGTTCCTTCCAGACTTTCTCCCCCAGCAATTCCCAATCTCTTCCAGGCTCTCATCAGTTCCTCCCAGCAACTCAGGGGCAGAGGAGTGGCAACATTTATTAGCCCCAGAAAGGGGCCACGACCTGCCCAAGTCACCCAGCAACTGAGTGGCAGGAACTCAACCCAGATAAACGGCTCTTCCCCCAGAGAAGTTAACCCGCCCCCAATCGCTCCCTGCCCTCCCCCTACCCAGCAAGAAACGAGGGGCTGGGTCTGACCTGCTTGTTTTCATCTTCAGAGGGAGCTGTCTACAGGCTAACAGCCCTACACAGAGAAAGCGGTGAGGCAGGTGGCAGGACCAGTGATGACGTGGGGTAGCAAACAGGCAAACGGAAGTCGCCAGCTGCCCCTACTGGACCAGTCCTGTCCCTCCCACCCCCGCCCTTCCTCGTGGTCCCCTGCATGCCTCTGCCCTCCCAGGCGGGCCTTTCTCACAGGGCCAGCCCCAGCAGTCCACCCCATCCTGGCCAGGCCCCGGTGCTGTACCTACCAGCTGGGGCATGTGCTGCTCAGATGCTTCCAGCTGGATCTTGATCTCGGGACACGCAGGGTCCCCCGATTTGCCGGTGTCTGGGTGGGGTGACTGCGAGGGGCCTGGGGAGGGGGGCAGGAGGGAGCCACCTCACTGGCCGCGGGGAGGCACCAAGGAGACGGGGGCGTGGGTGGGCAGTCGACACCGGTGCTTCCCAAACCCACCAAGACCTTCCCTCAGGGACCCCCGCCCTTAACTCCACTCTCCCCCCATCATTCTCCAAGACCCTCCCAGTGGTCACCAGTCCTCCAATCGACTCGAGGACACTGGGCTGGGTGATGACCTTACTGTCAGGGGCAGGCCACCTGGGCACGAGAGCGCCTCTGTACCCAGCCCTGCCCCCCTCTCCCATAAGGCTGGCCCTGCTGGTCTGGTACCTGGTGAGCTGCCCCCACTCGTGGTGCTGACACTGTCCTCCAGCCAGGTGCTGTAGATGAAGGAGTCCCGCTTGTGCGGCGTCCCCGAGGATGAGACGCTCTCCTGGGGAGGGCGGAGGAGAGGGAAGAGAAGGAGAGAGGTTGGCCCCTGTTCATGGGCCCTCGCTTGGCTCTTCCCTCCCTGCTCCCCAACCTGCCAACCCCCTCTTCCCTGCCTCACTGCAGGGAGGCTGAGCCCAGCAATGCCTGGCCCAGGGAACCCACAGAGGGAGGCTGGAGGCAGGCCCAGGCCCAGGCCCACACCACCCACTCCCATTTCCACATTCACTGATGCTCTCCTGCGCGAAGCCCCCAAGATAAATCAGGCATGGCCTCCCAGGGAGCTTGAGGACCAGGAGGAGAACCAGGCAGTGAAGGGACCATTACAATTCTAGAATCTAAGCCCTGCCAGGAGGCCTTGGTCTGCAGTGCTACCTGCTGTACCTACAGCAACTGCAACAGTGCCTGGCAAAGATTAGGTGCCCAGTAAATGTTTGTTGAAGAATAACAAGAGGGTGCTAAGGGCAAAGCCCAGGAGTCTATGAGAGCCTGGGTGGGTGGGTGTAGGGGTGGTGGAGAGGGTCCTAACCTACTCTGGGCTGGGAAATCAGAGAAGGCTTTCAGGAGGAGGTGATGTGAGGATGAGTCAAGAAGGATAAGAAGTCAGCCAGGCAAAGGGGGAAGGAGAAGGCAGGAAGAGTGTTTCAGAGTAAAGGAATGGCATATGCAAAGGCCTAGGGGTGGGAGGAAGTCTGGAATGTCTGGGAGACTGCAAAGGAGTACAAAACAGTCAAGGTAGAAAGAGATGAGGATGGAGGCAGAGGGTGGGGTGGGAGGAACGGCCAATCTTCAATGGTCTCAGGGACTGGGCTCCCTATGAAAGGCACTGGGGAGCCATGCAAGGCTTCAGAGCAGGGGAGGGTCAGTCTGCCTTGATCCTTCAGGCCAAGTCTCCAGATCACATCTCTGACACGTTCAGGCTCATTCTTCTTCTTGGGCACCTCCAGGGACCCAAGAGGCCCTTACCCAGGCTGCTGTGGAGCTGCGTCCCCCCAACCCCCACCGAGCCTCTTACCAGGCCTGTGTCATCCCCATCCATGCCCTCTGTCTCTTCCACCACACTGGCGAAGCTGCTGGCACTGGACGAGGAGCGGGAGAAGTCCTTTAGCACTTCTGTCCTCTGGGCCGCTGTCTCTGCCCTGCCACAGACAGCACCCTGTCAGCCAGTACTCACCCTGGACACCGCCTGGGTCACCCTCCCACTCCCGTGCCCTCCTGGCCCAGCCAAGTACCTCTGTGCTCCTGCTACCACTTCTTGGATTTCCCTGGTCTCCCACTGCAGCCTTTCCCTCCCACTGTCTTCCTAATGTATGTATCAGACCTTGTCTCTCCCTTGCTCAAATACCTCTCATGGCTCCCCATTGCCCCCAGAAAAAGGTCAATCTCCTTGGCCTGGTGTTCAATCATAACCACTTTTACTAACAATGCTGTCATCTAGTGCATGTTTACTCTGTGTCTGGCACTGTTCTAAGCGTTTTGCATCAATTACTCACTGTAATCATTACTAGACCCCTTCAGAGATGAGGAGGCACCAAGGCCCACCCAGGATGAGTGTGCAGTCCAAGGACACCCGGCCAGAGGTAGGGACCCAGGTTTCCGACTCCAGAATCCACTCCCGCAACCCCCTCACAATTCCGTCCCATGTTCAGGGACTTTGTGTCTCCTGCCTGGAGTCTCACCTCTTCCCTCAAATCCCAAAAACCAAATTCTTCTTCCAAAACTTGGCCAAGGGCGCCCTCCTCCAGGAGGGCCTCACTGATTCCTCCTCCAATGTGGCAGCGACTGTTCTGCTCTGGGCCCTGCAGGTGTCTCTCCAGGTCCTCGTGACCCTTCACTGCCCCACCGTCCACCCGCCTGACTCTGCAGCCCATGGGGCCCTCCCGACCTCCTCAGTGCCCAGTACTGGGCCAGGCACAGAGGGGGCTTGGCCAAGGGGTGCCGACTGGTGGTCTAGAGGAGGGAGAGTGAGTCTCAAAGGGTGGCTGCCCCAGGGCTGGCTGTGGCACCAATGCTTCTGGGGACCCTACCACGCTCCTGGGCCGGTCAGCTCCACCTCCAAATACACCCCCAACCTATGCACTCCTCCTCTCCAACGGCCACCTGGCCCGAGCCACCATCGTCTCTCACCTGGACACCTGCCATGGCCTCTGCACTGGTTTCCCTACATCAGCCCCTTCTCTATACAGTGGCCACCCTGACCTTTTTAAACCATCACTCCCTTAATTAAAATCTTCCAACAGCTCCTTGTCATGCTTAGGTAAAATTCAAAGCTCTCACGGGGCCTCCAGAGCTGTGCCCTAACCTGCCCACCTCTCCAACCTCAGTCCCACCCTCGCTGCATGCAAGGCCCGCCCAGGCCCAGCCCACACCACCGGGCTTCAGCAGCACCGCCTTCTTTCTGTCGTGCCAGCACGCCAAGCTCTGTCCTGCCTCGGGAAAGAGGCACTAACAGGCTTTCCCAGGACCTCTTCCCTCTGCATGGCTGACCCCTCCTTACCCAGATCAGTTCAAATGTCACCCTTCAGAGGTCTTCGCTGAGCACCCATCCAAACAGCCTGTCACCCCCAGTGCCTTTCTCTGCTCTATCCCCCTCCTCTCATCACTCCGGAAATAGCTTATTTGGCGATGCTTCCCGGGCATCGGCTCCATGGTGCGGGTGGGTAGACACGCCCAGCTCTCCACTGCATTCTGGAGCTTGCCTTAGGGCCTGGCACCGCCAAAGTGCTCAGTGGGGGGTGGGCTGAAGGAGGACCCAAATGAGCACCCAGGCCTCCCTGACAGGCTGGCATTGGGGTCTCTGTGTCCCACGGCAGCCTTTGGGGACCCTGAGCCTGGGCTGGGGCCGGGGAGGCTGAGATCTCTGCACCCAAGCCCCCGGCTCTGCGAGCCCCAACCTGTTCTTGGTGGTGGGCATCTCCGGGGAGCTCTGGGTGGATGAGTTCTCCGACTTGGGCTCCTGTGACACGTGCCCACTGTCTGGGGTCTTCTGGCCAGCTGGGGGGCTCTCCCTGTGGGGCACACGGGAGCAGCAGGAGATTCAGCACTGGGCCTGGCAGCAGGGGTACAGTGAGGCTCATGCCGTGAGTGGGGGTCCCAGACACCTCCTACCTCGTACCCGAAGAGGCCCAGTGCAGGGGCTGACCCCAGAGCAGTCCTGGTGGGCTCCTTAACTGGCCTGCCCAAAGTGGGGGCAGGCACTAATGGAGCCCCTACTATGACAGGACACCTCTGAACGCCCGACCTTGGGGTGTCCCCTGGTATGGATAAGGTAACTAGTGTTCAGAGATGGGGAGGAGGCTGCCCAGGGATGCACAGCTAGTACATAGCCAAGTCAAGATTGGAACCCAGGGAAAAGAATTTCAAGCTCTAGTAATAGTGAGGACAGTGCCAGCTCCATTCCAGAGCATTCTCAGTGTATCTGACACTCTGCCAAGAGTTTCATGCTCATCACAGAGAATCCTTGCGGTAAGCCCCAGGCCATTGGTTCTGTTCTTATCCCCATTTTCCAGATTGGGACAGTGAGGCTCAGAGAGGTACAGTGACTTGTCTAAGGGCAGACAGCCCATTTGAGGTAGAGCAGAACTATCCTCTGCTTTATAGGGACTGCCCTGCACTAACACAGGTTTGCTGCCCATTCCCTGCCCGCATACAAATATTCACAGCCCCCACCCTACCCTGTGGCCTGCCCTGAAACCAGGACCGCAGCCCTGGACTCTCCTGCATGTACTGGGGCAGTGGGAAGAGCCTGGGCTCAGGCCCCGGACCAATCAGGGCTCAAATCTCAGCTCTGTCCCTCTCTGCTGTGTGACCTGGGCAAGCCCCTCAACCCCTCTAACCTCTAGTTTCTTCATCTGCAAAGCAAGGATCCCACTAGCGGGCCAGTGGAACTGCCGTGTGGAGGGAAAGGTTTCATATTATGTGACCTGAGGCCCCGGGGCCAGAGGCAAAGCAGGGGCCTGGGTGTGCCGCTGCCACTGACAGGGACTTTGAGGCAAAGGGTGGGACAGTCCCCACTGCCTGCTTTACTTGCCACTGAGTGGGGGTCAGGAGAGAGGCCTAGGGGAGACAGGGAAGAGGCCAGAGGGGACCCAGGATCCTGCCCTCCCGACACCATCCCCCGGCTTACTTTTTTTCCTGCACCTCCTGTATGTTCTCAATGCCGATGGCACTGCTGCGGCGGGAGCCAAACGGGCCCGACTTCTTCCTTGTGGGGCTCTTCCCCGGGACAATCAGTGACTGCAGGGAGAGGCTCCAACTCAGTGCCCACCTGCCCTAAAGCCCCAGTGCCCCCCGCATACTACCCCGGGGCCCTGCTTCCCCAAGCCTTGAAGCAGGGGCAATGAGCAAAAAAATAAACAAGAGAAAATGTCCATCTCCAGAGACAGCTGCCTAGGCCACAGATAGGGAGAGTGAGGCCCAGTGAGGGCAAGGGCCTGTCCTGACATCACACAGCAGGGCAGGGCCTGGGATCTTAGGGAGGAGGAAAAGGAGAGGGGCCCAACACAGGCATAGTAGGGCAAATTCTCAGAATGGCCACCTCCTCCCTGATGACACCCCCCTGCCCCCAGCGCTCTGTGGGACCTTCAGCCTAAGTGTGGGTGGTGGGACAGTGGGCACAGCAACCTAAGACCCTGCCCCATGCCTGCCCTGCCCTTCTTTGAATCCTCCAAATTGACTAGAGGAGCCCCTGGTCCAGCAACCCAAAGACAGGTCCCCCCAGTTTCCACATACTGAGGTGGGGTATCCAGGCATCAGAAGCATGCCTCCAGCCTCTCTGGGGACTCAGGAAGGGGGGCCCCAGGGAGGCTTGGGAGGGCAGAAGCCTCCAGGTGAGCTGTTGGTGGGGAGGGAGGCAGGGCAGAGGACAGGGGATGGCACTCCATGCAGAACCAGCGATATTGGGGGACGTGCAGCTGGGCACAGGGTCTCTGGGAGATATTGGGCCAGGGTTCTGGGGGCCAGGGTAGGGCCAGCAGCTCCTGGTGAGGACACAGATACCAGGCCCCAAAGCAGGTGCTGAGTGTCCACAGGGCTGCCAGCACTCTGCCCTGCATGCCCCTGGGCCTGCCCCAAAGAGAAGTGGGGGGGGCAACATCCCCAATATGGCCTCCGTCCTGAGAGTGAGCAGAGAGCAGCGCGTGCAGGCAGCCTCCAGAGCCGGCGGCCCCGCGGACGGCAACCTCTTCCACGGTTCCTATGCCTATGGCACTGCCCCGGCGTCCGAATCTACTCGCACTTTTCCCAGGAATAAGCAATGACTGGCAAGCAGCAGAAGGCGGGGCAGAGAGAGACAGAGGGAGAGAGAGAGAGGGAGATGGTGGGAGGGTGAGCAGAAGGCGAGACAGGAGACAGAGGACAAGAGGATGGGGAGAGAGAAACAGGGCAGGGGAAGGGAAGGAGAGAGGAAGTATGAAGCGGAAACCAAGAGGACAGAGGAAACAGAAAAAGAGATAGGCAAATAGTTATAAACACGGAGACAGAAACAGTTGTGAGGTGGGGGGGACAGTGAAATACAGAGACGGACACACAAACACACAGAGTGAGACAGACAGAAACAGAGAGAAAGGGGAGGGATACAAGGGGGAAAGCACGGGAGAGAAGAGTGGAAAGGGAAGGAGAGGAAGCCAAAGGACAGGTGTGAGTGAAGAAACGTGTGAGAAGACAAAGAGGTTGGAGAGAGGAGAGGGGAGAGAGAAAGGGAAGGATGAACGAGAAGAGAAGAGAGCAGATGAAGGAAGCAACATGAAGAGAGGGGAGAGTTGTACAAAAACAAAA
Organism: Tamandua tetradactyla; assembly: GCF_023851605.1. Taxonomy (NCBI): domain Eukaryota; kingdom Metazoa; phylum Chordata; class Mammalia; order Pilosa; family Myrmecophagidae; genus Tamandua; species Tamandua tetradactyla. Next base: position 204,816,146 of record NC_135328.1, on the reverse strand, counting down.
ACAGAAATGGGTCTGGTTACTGCCATGATGAGAGCCTGCTGGCCTGGCCCTGTCCCGGGACCCCTCTCTGACCACCCTGCTGGAGGCTGCGGTGGGGGAGGAAGGGGGTGGTTGGTAAATCTCGGAGTGGGGGGATTGGGCCTGCTCCTCTGATGACAGTGGGCTTGGGACACAGTTGGACAGCAGCGGACCCACCTTACACCCCTAGCTGGGCCAGACCACGGGGTGGGGGATGAGGGATTCCCTCTTGCCATGTGGCACAGCCTCACAGCACTGAGCACAGGGCCTGGCATGCAGTAGACAATGAACGAATGAATGAATGAGTGAGTGAGTGAATGATGGATGGATGGAGGATGGATAGGGAGTGGGATGCTGAGCAGGAGGTGCAGTGCCTGGGGTGGCCACTAGATGGCAGGAAGCAACTAGGCCTGTGATTGAAGGCCTGTCCCCAGCACACCCAGAGTGTTAGCAGAATCCCACAGAGCCTGGAAGACAGTAAGTAATCACACAGTAGGTGCTCACTCAGGAAATGCGCACACAGAAGCCCAGTCCCTGACACACATAAGGTAGCCACATTATAGCCACAGAGGCCCTGGCGCACAGTAGGTGCTCACAGAGACGAGGGCCAGGCACACAGTAAGTGCTTACAGAGTAGATGCCAAGACAGCAGCTCATTTTCTGACATATGGTAGGTGTTCTCTGAGATCCAGGGCTTAGCATACATTATGTGTTCATACAGCAGTCTATTTCCTGACACACAGTAGGCTCTCACACAGTAGCCTAGTGCTAGACACACAAAAGGGGTTCACATAGTTGACATCCACACAGCAGCCCAGGGTCTGACACACAGTAGGTACTCACAGAAGCCAAGGATCAAGGCCATAATAGGTGTTCACAAAATACATATCCATCCAGCAACTGAGATCCTGACACACAGTAGGTGCTCACACAGCAGCCCAAGTCCTCACACACAATAGTTGCTCTAGTATAGCTGCCCACCAAGCATCCCAGAGCCAGGCACAGAGTAGGTGCTCTCAGAAACCCAAGACTTGACAACAGTGCTCACACAGCAGCCCAGTTCCCAGAGAGTAGGTGCTCAAGAAGGAATGTGACACAGAGGCTGTCCCAGAGCTGACCCACATAAAGTCCACCCTAAGTGAGGGGCCCGGAAGAGGGGAGGGCTGAGGAGCTGGGAAGGGTGCTGGCGGTTCTCAGCATTCAGAGTCCCAGCTGGGACCCCAGACCCCATGGAGAACAGTAGCCGAACTGAATTCAGAGCCCTGGACGGACAACTTGTCAGCAGGGCAACAGAGGGAAGGGGTCAGGCTTCAGGAGGCAGGGGGAAGCTAAGGGCTTCTGGGGGTGGGGAGAGGGGATGAGTTGGGGGACTCACTATTCCAGCTGCCTTGGCCAGGTCGGGGTTGTTGGGTGCAAAGCCCCCACTGTGGCTGGTGGACACAGTGTTGGGCTTCTTGTTGCTTAGCCCCATGGCATCCATGGACTGGCTGCGACTCCGGATGACCCGCTGTGGGGGCAAGGAAGAGGCAAGCAGAGGCTTCATAAGTCCCTACACCCTCAGGGAAACCCCAGAGCCCTGGGTAGCTCCAGGAGCCAGGATCTGGTCCCTCTCCACCACTGCCATGCTGTAGAACCCTGACAAGCCCATTTTCCTGGGAGCCTTCAGTTTGCCTATCTGTCACATGAGGGATAAGCACATGGTGTCCAAGATTAACTTGGGCCTTGGCTTTATCATCCACGACCTCTCTGAGCCTCAGTTTCCACCTCACGTGGCTGTTGTAAAGTCCAAAGAAGATGGTGGATCATGACCGAAGTGTGCAAAGAACCCTCCAGAAACCTCAGCTTTCTTTTCTTCTTTTTAACCTTCCCTTCCATCTATCTTTCCTTTTTCTCAGTGAATGTTTACTGATATTAGGCGAAGTACTTGACATTTGCTCTCTCATCTACTCTACCCATCAACTCTAGAAGGTGGGATCCATTACCATGCCATTAACCCAGATGCCAAATCCCATGCTGCTGCCTCTGTGAAATCCTTTCACCTAATCCAGGCTTACCATCTGGCACCTGCCAGATGTGGGGCCACTGGAGCACTTCCTCAAAGAAGTGAGCCCCTCCAGACCCAAGCTCACCCCACCATTCCCTGTCTCTCCAACAGGAGAGACAGGGCCCTACCAGGTTTCTTTCTCAGGATTTGGTCTGTTCACCTTGGCTCCAGGGCAGGCCTGAGCAGCTGGGCTAAGCCCCATATGCATGTGGGCAGCTTCGTGGCCTGCCCTGGGTGAAGGTGGGGGTGAGGCCAGCAGAGGGTGCTCAGCCGTCTTCCAGTGGGTGAAGAGACAGCAGAGAAAAGACACGGCACTGGGGGGGGGGGGGGGGCTATCCTGGGTGAGTCCCGGCCCTGCCCAATGGAAAGAAACACTCCCTCCTCCCTTGTTTCTCACTTTGGCAGTTGCCAAGTTGCTGAGGCAGACAGGGCAGAGTTTACACTTTGGTTTTTAACTTACACTACACTAGTCTAATTGCTTTACAAATAAAAACAACCATTGATGAGGTAAGGTGCTATTAACCTCATTCAAAAGATGAAGAGACTGAGGTTCCGAGAAAGTGGCAGAGCTGGGATATGAACCCAAGGACTCTGTGCTCTTGTCTCCTTCCCTCTTCTCCACCTGCTGACCTGGTAGCCAAAACCCTCGGCACCAGCGGCATCCCCTCACCACCCAGAGGGCCCCAACCTTCAGCAGATAGACTCTGCCCCCAAGACTAAGCCCCGCCTCCAAGTCATTGACCCCCCCTCCCCAAGCTAGAGCCACACCTTAGACGCTAAGTCGAACCGCAAGTTTTACCCCAGATGCAGACCACAGCCCCAAGTCTGAGCCCACCCTATCCCCCAAAGCCAAGTCCAGCCGAGTCCAGACTTGGCCCCCAGACGCAAGCCGGCCAATAGCCAGCCCTGCCCCAGAATCCCTTAGCCACTCCCCCGGAATCCACCGAGCCACGCCCCCACTCAGACCCCGCCCCCAAACGCGAGCCCGCCTCTAGCCTCAACCCCACCGGGCCCTTTACCCTCAGCCCCACCCCCCACCCCCGGCTCTACCTGGCCACACCCCGGACCCACCCCCGCCCAGGTAAACCCAGGGCCCTTCACCTTGAAAGATTCGAAAAAGCCGCCGCTGCCGCTGCCATTCTCCATCTTGTCCTCGTCGCCGCCCAGGCCCATCATGGACTGGCTGTGGATGTGCAGTTCCTCATAGAGCGTCTCCAGGAGGGCGGCCCGTGTCCGCTCCTGCGGGCCAGGCCGCGGCCGTCAGGGGAGACCCCGGGGCCAGCCCCTGTCCCGCGGTTCCAGTCCCGGCCACCTCCCACGAGCAAGCCCCTCTGCAGCCCGAGCAGCACCCGCTGACCCCCGCAGGCCCCGCGCGGACGGCCCGCGTCCAGGCCCCTCCTGCCCACTCCTTCCATTTCCCTAGAAATGACCTCCAACCTCCTCTCCCAGCCCCGCGCACCCTCAGGTCCTCCGTCCCCCGGCCTCTCTCCCACTGTGCCCAGGCCCTCACTCCCCATCTCCCAAGGTGTGAACGTGGCTTTCCCTTCCCCAGGGGCAGGGCTGGAATTCTGGTTTAGAAGGGGGTGGGGGTGGGGGCTGGGCAGCAGGAGACCCACATCCTCACCTCCAACTTGGCAAACTTCTCTGCCTTGTAGCAGGCATATTCAGCATTGATCAGTTTTGTCAGCAAAAATTCCTGGAACTCGGGGCCCTGGGAGCCCCCGTTGTGAGGGGAGAGGAGAGGGGGGATCAAGTCAGAAACCAGATGCTGAAGCTTCTGAGCCTCCGTGCTGGGGCCTGGGGTTGCCCACCCTCACCCCACTCGGGTGCATCCTTGGGCTCAGCCCAGGCATCCAGCAGTGCCCCCAGGCCTTCATGCCTGCCTACCCCTTGGGGGAACAGACCCTCCCAAAGGCAATGGTCTGGGTTGGGGTGTCCTCCTGCCTCAATCTGGGGCAGCAGGCATGCGGGGAGGGGACGGGGCCAAGGCCTCAAGGGTGGCTTCTGAGGTGGGGGGACCTGTGTCCCTCTCCCCAAACATCTTGGAGGAAAGAAGACTGTGCCGCCAAGAAAAGGCCAGAGTCTTCTATGAAAAATGTAAAACGATACAGTTACTTGTCTTGTGACTTTGTTAAAAAAGAAAAAACAAAACAGTTTTTCTCAAAATGGAAGAGAAAAGGCAGTTGTGTGGCAGGGGTGCCCAGCCTCCCGGCACACACTGGGCTGCAGAACTGTGCAAGGCAGAGCGTGTGCTCCCTCTGCACCCCCCCTCCCCAATCTAGCCCAGCTCTGCCCGTGGCTGGGAGTGGGGCTGCCCTCACCTTCCTGAACACAGCGGGGTCCGGGAGGGGGGGCCCAAAGAAGGGCACGTCGTCCCTTGCGGTGACGGAGACCTGGAAGGGAGGGCAGCCATCCCTGTGGCATCAGGGGCCTGCTCTGTCTGGCCTCCTCTGTCCCATGCCAGCCAGAGGCCCCTACATCACCTCCCTCTGCCTCCCCACAGTATGCTCCGGGCCTGCCCCTCAGGAGATGCAGTGACGGCCAACGGGGTCCAAGGATGTCAGCTTCTAGAGTCTTTGCACTGAACTGCAGGGGTGGAGAGGGGTGGGATGGGGGCTTCAGGAGTCATGAGGGATGGGCTGAAGGAGGAAGAGGAAGGTGATTCTAGGCCTGGGGCAATGGAAGGTAACTGGCTCCTTTGAGGGGGTGAACTTTGGGGAAGCAGAGAGGGTATGATGGGAATCCTGTGTCATCATATGAGCAGGAAGGGAGCTTGGAGGCTCCAGACAAAGCCCCTGTTTATAGGTGGGAAAACTGAGGCTCAGGTAGGCCCTGCAGTGGGGGAGGCAGGGCTGGGGCTGGGACCATGGCCGATGGCTGAGGCGTGGGCCGGCCGGTGGGAGGCTCTGCAACCACCCACCTTGTAGAGGGGGCCGCCAGGCCCGCCACCCTCGGCCTGCACCACCACGTAAGCGTGCAGGAAGTTGGACGCGATCATGTCGGGCACGAAGGGCGTGTTCTCGTCCTGGAAGACCACGGCGACGATGTCATTGCCGATGTGCCGCTTCCGCTGCAGCTGTGCACAGGGCCACGGGCCTGTCACGCCTGGCCAGAAGGGTCCACGGGGAGGGGCGGGGGGAGCAGGGTGCTATGGGGGTGGGGGGAGGGCTTGGGACAGGCAGAGAGGAGTTACTTCCCCCCAGAGTATGTGGTGAAAACTTTGTCTTAAAGTTATTCTAGTTTTCTCGGAATCCAGTGACATGAGGAAACTGAGGCCAAGTGGGAAATGACTTGCCCAGGGTCCTACAGTGAATGCAGGTCTCCTGCTCCCTAAGCCCCACCTCTCAGCCATTCTCCTATCTAAGAACCCCAAACATAATAAGGAAAAAATATTTCCACTTTTCTCATGTTACCCTTTTACCTCCCCAGGATAGGGAGACACTAGTGCAGGAAGCCTAGGACAAGGTGACAAATTTCTGAGTTCAACTCCTGGACGTGCCTCCAGGCCTTCGTATAAACTGTTTTCTCTACCTGGAACATCCCTGGCCCCCACCTTCTTCTCCCAACTCTAAAAGTCACTTTATCTTGGGAGCTTTTCAGATTCCCACCTCTACCAAGTATAAATGCCCCCATGTGACCCCCACAATGTCCTCCACTCTTCCTAAAACTATTAGCTCACACTGTACCTGGCTTTGTTCTTCCCACACTATGTGTAACCCCTCGACACTCATCTGTGAGGTCAGTGCCATACTATCCCCATTTCACAGATGTGGAGACTGAGGCTTCCACAGCATTATAGGAGCCTGTCTCCATTCCCCCAACTAGACTGAGAACCCCTAACAGGGGAGTTGGATCATTTCTATCTCTATCCCAGGGCCCAACAATGAGCCTGGTGTGATGGACACTGAAGGGACAGGTAAATGGGTGGACAGAAGGGAAGCGAGTGGGTGGGTGCCCAGGCTACCTGCTGGGCGTCCCCTTCTGTGTAGGGCAGCTTGGTGGACACGTGGAACATGATCTCCTTGTTGCGGAAGTTGCAGTACACAGATTCGGTCCCCGTCTGCCCGTGAGTCACGTCCAGGCCTCCTCGGAACCTGCCCCCGGGCCCCCCAGGCCATAGCTCAGTCTCCAGCCCTGTCCAGGCCTCCATGGGGCCAAGACAGGGGCCTCCTCCCTGCCCGGGGACAGAGGATAAAGGTGCTTATCCCACCCTAATGCTTACCCCTTAAAGTCCTGCAGTTTGACCTTCTGACCAAGAAATTCGAGGAACTCCACAAAAGCTGGGCTTTCCTCATTGGTGCTAAAGAGTTCTTCTTCGGAAGTCTGGGGACCACACAGAGGGGCCAAGGTCATCGGGCCAGAGTGCCCTGGCAGCCCCTGCCCCCATCCCCATCTGCACCCAGAGAAGGCCAGGGGGAGGACCTCCGGGCTCCTGGGACACTGAGTCCCTTGGCGGGGGCTCTTCCCTAACAAAGGGCTGAGGTCCCAGATCCAGGGTGAAGTGGGATGGGGAGCGGGGAGCAGGGATGAGGTGGTGAGCATACCTGTCCGAGCTTCTGATAAATGACTCCAAACTTGAAGTTATTGCTGATAACATGTTCGTCAAAGGTGACGATGAGACGGGAAGCCTGGGGAGAGAGGAAAAGGTGAAAGGAGGCTGCTTTTTTATGTTGCCCTTTATTAGGTTCTTACTGAATGCCAAGCCCTATGCCAGGCACTCGACATGCATCACCTTGTTTAATTCTCAAATCAAGCCTCCTTCTGTGTCCATTTTATGGATGAAGAAACCATGGTCAGAGAGCTTAACTAACTTGCCTCAGTTTAACTAACTTGCCTCAAGTTTGCAAGTGGCAGAGCTGAGACTTCAATCCAAGTCTACAGGATTCCAAAGCTTAAGTTAGGCTCAATCTCTTGAGTTTTGCCATGAACCCCCCTCCTGCCCTGGCCAGGCCCACCTCCACTTCCCTCTGTGATGCCCAACTCTGTAAACGCACCTCATCCTTTGAGAACAAGACAAGCCCCACCAGCTTGCTGAGGGGCTCTGAGTAAGCGCCTCTCTTCCTCAAGTCTCAGTTTCCTCTTCTGAAGCCATAAGGCGGGACCTGATTTCTGAGGATCTTTTTTAGGGGACCCTCCCGGACCATACCACCCCCCAAGGATCCCATCTCTGCTCTAGAATTCCTCAGAACCACAAGGAATTGTCTTCAGAGCCTGTCTCTTCCATGAAGTTCTCCTGGCCCTGTCCTACACTGCTATAGCACCTTGAACCCAGCGCCAGAGCCAGAAGAAATATAGGTGCTGTGTGTAGGCAGTGCTTATGGGGGTTCCTGTGTTAGTCTCTCTTCTAGGTACTCTCTGGGGTCAAAGGGCAAGGTCAGTGGAGAAGGGAAGTCCTGAAGTCCTATGGCTCAGAGGGGGCAATTGGGAGGAGTCCCAAGCAGCACTGGCAGTCACTGATGTACATAAGGCCTGACACCACAACCAACAGACAGATAAGCCTAGGTTCAAATGCCCTCCTTGGCTGCTGTGCATCCTTAGATAAGGCACAGAACCTTTCTGGGCTTCTGGTTCCTCTTCTGCAAACTGTGGGCTTGACATGGTTATTGTGAGGATGATATGAGAGAATTCAGGAAAATCCACTCTGCCTACTGCGGGCGCTCAGCCCCCTACTGCCCACCCAGCCTCGGTGCGTGGGGCCCAGATCCAGCCATACCTTGGGGTACAGCACAGGGTAGAACCGATCCACGTTCACATCCTCACACACCAGCTGCAGGAAGAGATAAGGGAGGGGTCTGAGGCGTGGAGCAGGGCTGGAGGAGTGGGACTTCTGGGCCCATCAGCCAAGGTCTGGGGAGGACAGCCGCAGAGAGGAAGATCGAGGGGCCACGATGGAAACAAAAGCAGGACTAAGGGGCTGACTGTTGCTTAGAGTGGGGTACAGAGAACTAGGGATGCTCTAAAAAGTACCAAAAGCAGGCAGAGGTAACTCTGCAAGGAAAATCATTACACTCCCCCCTACGTGGGACATGCTAGTCAGTGGTGCAAATCTCCCTGACAATGTGGGGCATGACTTCCGGGGATGAGTTTGGCCCTGGCACTGTGGGATCAACGCCTTCTGGACCAAAAGGGAGAAAAGAAGTGTAATAAAATAAGGCATCAGTGACCAAGAGAGATCAGATGGAGTCAAGAGGCTATTCTGAGGTTGCTCTCATACAAGTTTCGGTTAGACAGTGCTAATTAACATGGTTTGCTAAATCCAACCAACATCACTGCTGTTGACTTTTAAGAACATCTAGGGCTTGTACTGCTTCTGGATGTGAAGCTATGTAATTATTTCTGCTATCAAGTGCCATAATTTTAATAAAGCAAAATGTATATACAAAAAAAAAAACAAAACAAACATCTAGGGTTTGAACTGAGACTCTATAAAGATTTCATGCACAAAGTTTGTTTTCTTGGAATCTGTAATTCCAGGAGGGGTCCTAGGTCAGATAAATCCTGAACCCCAGAGTAACTAGCTTCTCCAAGATTATCAATGGATTACCTCCTCCTATCTTTTAGTGTGGACACCCCTTTTCAACATGAAAAAGTCAGAATGATTTTGCCTCAAGATCCCCATAGATTAGAAGTATAAGAGGAGAAGGAAGAGGTATAACAGAGAAAACAGGATTTAGTAAATAAGTATGACTGCTGAATCACTCCCCTAATATTCCTTCTAACCTCCAGTGATCTGGAACAGCTAGAAGGAAAAATCTGAGATGGTGCAATGGTAGCCCATGACAAACTCTGAGATCTATTCTGTAGCTACTTGTTAAATTGTGCTTTGGAAATTGTTGCTTTTTCTTTCCTTTGTTAATTAAATTTAAAAAGAATTAAAAAAAAAAAAAAAAAAAGAAAAGCAGGCAGACAGGGACGGGAGCCCAGGAGAACACATGGCAGCATGCAGGCGGAGTGAGAAGCCGTGAGAGGCAGGACTGAAGACGAGTGCTGATGCGGGGCGAGGGCTGGGAGGGGATGATGGTGTGCTAAGGCAAAGCTGAAGCCCAGCCACGTGCCTTCCTGGGTGCCTGAGGGGGGCTCAGGATGTGGGGGTCCTGACAGTGAGAAGCTTGGGGGAGCAGAGGCCTCACCTTTGCCATCTGGACGACGTTGGGGAACTCAGTGAGGCAGGAGATGGGGATGACGTCATGGTATGTCCGGCACTTGGTCCTGGGAGGAGGAAGCTATATAGTGAGGTCTGGGCAGTGGGAAGGAAGATGGGGGTTTCCCCACACAAAGACGAGGGGGGCAGACCACAAGGAGGACCAGAGGTAACGACAGGGCTAGGCAGCGTGACCTGAGGCAAATCCGTGCCTCTCTTGATTTCAACTGGGTGAGCAGGTTAAATGAAATGGGCTCTCAGATTATAAGACCTGGGACCTCCCTGCTGTCTCAGGGTCTCCTCCACCCTCACCTGAGCAGCAGCCGCAGGTGCTCTTGGTCTCCAATGACATCATACTTGAGTGAGAAGACAAGGTGGCCAAGGGCGGCGTCCAGTGAGTAGTAATTGAAATGCTCCTGGATGGGGTGTGGGGGGGAGGGGGGCCAAGGGGAGAGAGTGAGGCTGAGCTTGGGGCTTCTGGTAAACCCCATCAAGAAAGCCCAGATGGGAGTCCATCAAACAGCAGGCATCACAGCTAAAAACACAGACTCTGCATCAGATAGACCTGCATCCAAATCCCAGCCCTTTCACTTGCCACCTGGGTAGACTGAAAAGGCCATTTCATTATTATTTTTTTTGGGGGGGGGGGCACAGGCAGGCTCTGGGAATCAACCTGAGTCTCTGGCATGGCAGGTAAGAATTCTACCGCTGAGCCACTGTGGCACCGCCCACTTCACTTTCCTGGTCTATAAAATGGGGTTGAGGCCATCTACCTCAGGGGATGGTGGCAGGGTCTGGAAGAGATAAAATGCTTGGCCAGAGCAGGTGCTCAATGGATGTTTGCAGCAACCTTGGCTCTCGGGGTCCTCATCAAAGCCAGGGGCCACGTTTGTACCTTTATACCTGTCCTCCCAGCCCCACCCTTCTCAGGACTGGGCACCAGCAGGTGCTCAATAAAGATATGCTGACTGCTGAACTGGTATCTCTGTGGCCCCTGAAGCCAGGGCCTGTGAGAAACAGGAAGTGAAACATCTAATAAATATACAGAGCAGCTGACCAGGCAGGTTCCCACCCTCCTGCCTCAACCAGAGAAGAGGCTGCAGGGTTAGGAAGAAATACCCCAGAGGGCATAAAGGGTGGCTGGGGCGGGAATGGCACCCCCAGAGAGAAGCCCAGGGGCTGGCCCCTCCTGGTAGGGAAGCCCCAAAGCCAAGGGCCATGCCAGCCGGGAGACACCACCCCAGCCTGGCCCTGGGCTCCTGCTGCCAAGCGCCAGCCTTAGGAGTGGAGCCGGCTCCCAAGCCACACCCTCTCCAGGAATCATCCTGGGAGTCCTGTTCAAACACGAACCTTTGTGCTCACAGGGCAGGAGAGAAAGAGGCTAGGGCCAGGGATGTACCCCAAAAATCTACAGTTTAGAGGCATTCCAAGTGGAAGTGGAGCTAGAGAGCCCCCAGCCTTGCCTGTGCACAGCAGTGGAAATCCCCAGATGCTTGGTGCCATCCATAGATGAGGAGTGGCAGGTACTTGGCAAGGAAAGATGCACCTAAAACCTCACCGCAGCAATGACTAGGGGTGGGAGTTTCCCCTAAACCTACCCCACTCTCTAGGCCAGAAGATACCAAGGGTCAAGATGGGAGGGTGGGCTCAGGAGGAAGTCAATGCCCAGTCACTCTGTTCTCTTTACTCTTTAAACGGCCCTGTGCTCCAGCACCTGACTTCTTCCGGCTGCATTCCACCTGGAGTCAGGAAATGGCCCTATCTCCCCACTAGTATGCAGGGCTCCCTGGGATCTCCTCCCCTTATTACACCACTTCCATGAAGTCCTCCCTGATCACCCAAACCAATCCAAATCCACAAAACACACATGCTTCTACCTTGTGCTAGATGCTGGGGATCCCAGACCAGGCCCTGCCCTGAAAATGGGAGTGATGAACCCCAATCTGTACCTTTTCAAATCCTTCTGTGCTCAAGGCCACCTCCTCCATTCTATCACTCAGCACTCCCTCAGCTAAGTTTTCTGAGTGCCAGCTATGTGCCAGGCCTGGACAGTCCCCTGGACCCCAGCCCCTCTTGGACCCAGCTGAGAGCCTCTGGGTGCCTTGGATGCAAGTGTCTCTCTCCACTCACAGGACTCAGACCGGAGTTGAGATCTCATCCCGCTCTCAGTTTGTCACAGGCAGTGGCTCCTGAACCTGGGCCTGCTGGTTTAGTCACAGTCACACTGGATGCCCCCGTTTGCACCAATGCTCCAAGGATCAGACCAATGTTTTGGGCCCAGACCGAGAGTACCCAGCTTCCTAATCCTGCAAGGAGGGGCCCCTTTCCCTCAACACACACACACACACACACACACACACACACAGAGGGCTAGGAGCACGACCCCCACCCTCACCCCTCCGCATAGCACATCTTAATGGAAGGTCAGCTGTCAGGCCTGGGTCCAAATCCTAGCTCAGTAACTGTGCAACCTGGGCCCAGTTGCTGTACCTCTCTGAGCCTCAGTTTCCTTGTCTGTAAACACAGGAAAATAATCTGACCTCACAGGGTAATTACGCAGATTTAATGATAATGGCTAACATTTATTGGGTGAGTACAGTGTGCCAAGCGTGGTTCTATGTATTTGACATGAACTTTTATTATCTCCATTTTCACAGTTTAGGAAACAGACTCAGGGAGGTTAAATAACTTGTCCAAGTTTAGACTATCAAGAAACAGAAGAGCCAAGGTTTGCACCCAGGTCCTGATATTCTGCAGCTCAAGCTACACTTCCTCACACTGACGGTGCACTGACATAGAGACAGTGCCTGGGAAGGAGCCTGGAATAGACAAGCTCCCAGAAGGTGCCCTCCCTCTGGCCCTACCACCCTATGCCATAAGCTGGCCCAGTCACTCTTGCCTGGAACACCCAGGGGCGACACCCTGATGGCTTTATGGTTCCTTCACTGGGGCTGGTGGTGGGACAGGGGTTGTAAACCCAGGCCAAGCCACGACTTCCCTTTATCTTCCTAGCCCCCAGCCTCAGCTGCCCAAGGGTAAGGCTGGGGTCTCTCTTGTTTGCAGCTGTACACCTGGTGCCTAGAACAGAGCCAGGCACACAGCTGGCACTCATTATTAGCTAACATTGATTGAGCACACACTTTATGCCAGACCATTCTATAATGCCTTACCAGCTTCTCACAGCCTCACAACAACCTCATGAATTGGGTACCATTAACATCTCTATTTTTACAGGGGAAGAAACTAAGACACAGAGAGGGTAGGAGATTTTCTGATGCCCCAGGTAGGAAATGGCAGAGCCAGGATTCAAACCCTGGCAGAGTCCCTGCTATTAAACGCTATGCTATAATACTACCTTTTGCAATAAATGCTGAATCAATGGATGAACGGATGAACGAACCTACCATGCATGGTTCCTGAAACTGGGCCGTGGCTCACTCCCTCCCTAGCTCAGCCTCCCAACACCAGCCAATAACCCACCTTGCCAAGAAAATGCTTCCTGTAGATGCGAGCCGTGGGGTTGCATTCGAGCTTCACCTTGGTTGTGGGTGACTGGAGCTGCTCAGTCTCTGGATTGCTGGTGATTTCGTGGTTGGTGCCTTCAATCCAGTAGCCCCCAAACTGGGGTAGCAGGATGAGGGGGAAGGGCCCCTCTCGTCCCAGGACCTGAAGGGGAACCTGGCTGAGCACCACCCTACACTGCAGTCTACTCTGGGCCCCAGGCCACCCCCAAGCAGACCTGGAGCCACTGCCGCCATGGCTAAGGGGTCCCAGGGGAAAACAGGAACTCTGAGGACCCAGGGCTTGCACCCAGCCCCTGCAGGGTACCTGCCCCTGCCCCATTCCTCCCACTGCAGGCACAGACCCAGACAGCACCATGCCACGTCCCAGTCTGGAAGGACAGAGCTGGGCGCATGACCTCAGCTGAGGCAGGTTCAGCTGAGCTCTGAAGTCGTGGGCCTGTAAGCTGGGTCCCCACCAGTCCCTACGGCAAGGCCAGGCTCCTGAGTGGGAAGAGGACCCCAGGGTCCAGACTCCCTGCGTGAGGGCTCAGGGAGAGGATGGGGGTCCAGCCTGTTACCTCGTGGACGCTCGGGTAGGGAATGTAGTCCTCCTCCGTCTGCAAAACACAAGCGGGGGCCTCACCCTTTAGATCGTCCGGTCTCCCTTGAATGACTCCGTCCATACAGTGGCCACCTGGGCTGGCTGTGTGGATGTGGGGGGCATGTCTTCATCTTTCCAGCTTACTGATGGGGCATCGGCTAGCCTTTGGTGACCCCACAAGGCAGGGGCTGAGGCAGGCTTAGGGCACTGAGTCCTGGCATCTTCTGGGTCTCTTTCTGCCTAGGGAAGAGGAGGCTTACTGCCTTCCGGAGGTGGGGCCCGAGATTTCGCCTTTCCAACCATCTCCCAGGCAATGCTGATGTTGTCGGGCGGGGGGGGGGGGGGGTGTGGTCCCCACTGTGCTTATGCCCATGAACCCTCCTTTGCCTCGGACCCCTGCAGACCCCGGGGCCAGCCACCAGCTTTCCAGGGTTACTGGACAGCAACCATGTGTCTGGAGGGGCTGTGCAGCTCCCCCCAAGAAAATTCTAAATAAAAAACAAGCGCTTCCCCTCATTTCCTCCATCCCTAGGTTCCTCACAGGGGTCTGAGGGACAGCCAGCCCCCTGCCCCCCACCCTGGCAGTACATGAAGCAGGAGCTCGAAGGTCTCCACGGTTCTGGGTGTGACTCTTTCTGCATCTGCTGATCATAACTGGTCAGAGGGAAGGTATTTGGTGGCAGGGTGCTTTCAGGGGAGGGGGCTACCACTTTGTGATGGGATGCCTGGAAAGGCGGGGTGAGTTTACAGCAAAGATGGGTGGGGAGGAGTTGGAATGAAGGCCCAGCCCAACTGCAAGGGGGGGGGTTACCCTGTGTGTCTCAGATCTTCCATGGCCCCAGAACCTGGCACCCAGCAGTGACAAGGTGAATTCTCCTGGGCTAGCCCACCCAACCCTCCCCACCCCACCAGGTAGGGAGTCTGCATCCCCTCCCCATGCCCCCTCCAGGTCTCCAAGCCCGGTGGAAGGCTCTGCTCAGGAAGCAGATGGAACAGTGCCTGGCCTGTGGAGAGCAGGGTGGGCTGTGGCTCAGACCTACTTTGAGGGGTGGTGGGAAGGAGCATCGCTGTTCATCCATCCGACTTCCCTGCAAAGAGAAGTCAGCACAGCCTGTCACACCTCCCGGGCCTGTTGCCAGGCGCTGCTTCCCACTGGGGGCTCGGGCCTCCCCTATGGGGAAGGGGAAAGGCCTCAGAGTTGCCCCGTGGAAGCGTGGGTGCTCCCCAGGGCAGGGCAGGACTCTGGCCTGCTGGGCTACCCAGGCCTTCCTGCCCTAGCAGTGACCTGGACTGGTGGAGGCTGCAGCAGGGAGGGGGTTGGGGGCTCTGTGCGGGAATGCACATGCCGCTGGGAGTGGGGGCAGGGGCATGTCTGTGTATAAGTGAGGGTGGGGGGACTGCATCTCCACAGATATGCCAGGAGAGGGAGAGAGAGAGAAGTTGGAAGAGATGGAAAGACAGAGAGGCAAAGAAACAGGAAGCACAGGAAAGCAGCAGGGCATTAGGAGGGGGAGCTGACATCAGGGAAAGGTCCTGAGGTTTGCTCAAGTCACCCCCACCCCCTGCTCTTTACCAACCCCCAACCCCACCGTTCCCCTCCTGGAATGGAGAATGGGCAGGAGTCAGGCAGGGGGGCAGTGACTGTACTCCAGCAGCAGCACAGCCTCTGGCTAACAGGGTGCCCTGTTACCTGCCCCTCCTCCATTCTGCATGGGGTCCTGCAAGTGGGGCCTCTTGTGGGGAAGGAGTGGGAGCTGGGCAGGTGAACAAGTTCAAGAGTTGATACTCTCAATCCTCCAGGGCCATGGTATACGTATAGTGGGGGAACCGACCCCACCCTTGCTGGGGACCTACACAGGGATGGGAGATTGGCAGGCACCGGCCAGGCCTGGGCATCTGGCTCTGATAGAGAGCTGGGCCCTGCCCTGTCCCCAGACAGAGGACTCTGGATACCATGCTGCCACCATCTCCTCCCAGCATGGTCTGATGATGCTTCTGGCCACTCCTCAGAGATGTAGGGCTGGAGATACCACAAGGCAACCCCTCTCCCAGCCAGGTCGCCTCTGGTCCCCCCTGTACAGGCTACAGAGCCAGTCTCACCTGCATCTTTTCAATCATCTCAAACAGATCTGTGTTCTGCAACAGAGATGAGGGGAGAACAAGGTCATTCCCAGGGAGGCTCTTTGACACTTCTTAGCTCCCCTGGGGAGTCTCTAACCACCCCAGCCCTCCAATCTCCCCGGACCCTGATCAACCACTGTCATTGTGCAGTTGATCTGCAGATAAAACAACTGCCAAGCGAAGTTAGCCCAGAGCCCAGGACCCTCCCCAGCAACCCACCGTGCTCCATCCCTTTCCCCTAGGGAGGAGGCAGTGACCTCAGACAGAGGGGACATGACCCTTGGGGAGAG
Source organism: Tamandua tetradactyla (assembly GCF_023851605.1). Lineage (NCBI taxonomy): Eukaryota > Metazoa > Chordata > Mammalia > Pilosa > Myrmecophagidae > Tamandua > Tamandua tetradactyla. The sequence goes on along the minus strand of NC_135328.1, from coordinate 204,800,428 downwards.
ACAAATCTCCCCTATGCCATTGCAAGATTGTCAGCCCCAGGGTGGGTTCATGGACCCCTTACAAGAGCTGGGAAGCCAGCCCCAGGTCCCAGCCCCAGAGGTGAGCCCAGCCAGGGGCAGCACTCTGGAGACCTGGGGGCTCCACCAGTCTTTTTGCAGGATTCCTTTGGTCCCCTGAAAGGGGATGAGGTTTCAGTGAATCCAGACCATAAGGCACTGGCCAGACCTGGGCACCTGGCTCTGATAAAGAGCTGGGTCCTGCCCTGTCCCCAGACAGAGGACTCTTGATACCATTGTCTGCCACTCTTCAGACAATGCTCCCCTGACCCTTACCCTCCCTGCCAAGCAGCGTGGACTGGGGTTCATTCCGGAAGAGGATGCTGAGATACCCTACTGGCAAGAACACCTGCATGTGGGCTCACACACACTCTCTCCCGCACCCAGGAGCCTGTCCAGAGGCAAGCCAGGCACATGCAGGGTTAATCCAGCATCTGCCAGCTGCGCTTGGCAGCATCTGCGTCTCCAACGCCAACTCCCTACAAGCCTTCCTGGAAGGCGGCATCCTTGCCGGCTGGTGAGGCTGCGGGCTGGGCCTGGGAAGCCCCCAGAGTCTCCAGAGTGCTGCCCCTCCCCCAGCCCCTCCAAGGCCTGGGCTGGAGGCTCCTGTTGCCCAGTGGGGACACTGGTAGAGCTCACACATTTGTGCTATGGGATTGTGCATGAGGAAACACACACTTATTATCTCTCCTGCTCTCTCACATACAGAAGCCTGCACACCAATATTTAAACACCAGGCCTCTGCCACATGCATACAAGTTGTGTACTAAGAAAGCAACACACAAACCCATGGGATCATGCATACCGATACTTATACTCAGAGCTATGCTAACACACAAATACACATATCTGTGTCCTAAGATATGCAACAATACACACACAGGTATGCACAGTAAGCCTTAAAAGCTACACTCATATACACACGGGTCCATGTACATACACAAATGCAAACTCACACCTGTGCAAGTCTGCATACCAATAAGCACACCTAAAACTACGTTAACACCACGAAACCACTTAGGTCTGCAAACCATGAGACACAATTACATGGACTCGCAGATATAGGCAGGTGCATGAGTGGAAATTTAGAGACAGATCCCCACTCACATAGACAAGTTCCCCCTTCACCACCAGTGTCACACCCTGTAAGACAGACCTGAGCCGGCAACATTAAACAAGAGTTTTGAGAAAAGGTAAAAGGATCCAATAGCTGCAGGTATGGTGAATCACCTTGTGTGTGTAGGGACCCAGGTCTACACACACAAGGGGGCACACACCAGCCATCACACACGCGTGTGCACACACACACACAGAACCCTGTTAAAGGTCACACTCTGAAGTCTATCCACGGAGAAGAAACACACCCTGTAAAATCCATAACAAGGATCCAGAGAAGACTCTGATCTCTGACCACCTATGGCCACACCCCACACCTCTAAGGGAAGAGACAAGACCACAGGCAATTACAGCAGAAACCACAGGCACACACCTGATATCCAGGCAGGCAAATGCTGTCAACCCCACACACTGCTACACCAATATCAGCCTCAGGCAAAGACAGCCCTGCACAGCCCTAGCCAGACAGTGATGGGGGGCCTGTTAACACCCCCCAAGGCATCCCACTTCGGTTGAATGAACACAGCCAGGTACAACGTTACACGCCTTGTTGCACCGGGAGTCACAGTCACGTAAACAGTGACACATGGTCCTTCCACCCAGAGTGTACACACAGCAACAAGTAACACCCACTGTTACAGCCTAACCAGGCACAGTAGACGCCCTGACACATGGCAAAGGTTGTGAACGATGTGGCCGGGAAGGGGACACCGCCACCATGCCAAGCCCCATCAGAGTTACACGGTAACCCTCTCAAAGGGCAAAGGGGTAAAGTGGTCCACGGAGCAGTGTCACACACATACACACACGCACACACGCAGTTTGTTACTGTAGCCCAGAGGCACGGTGTTCCGGCAGCTATAGAAGGAGCACTGAGGCACGGGACGCCAAGGGAAGGGGTGTGCTCTGTGGCCACGGTGGCCGTGTGTCAGCCCAGAAGCTAACACACCCACAGTGATCCGACCAGCCCCGCACACCCGCCCTGGGTCGCACAGCCTGCGGGGCTCTGAGAAAGTGGTGGAGACACGGCCCCCGAGACCCCTGGACCAGGCCGCCCCCTTCCCGGCCCTCACCTGCCAGCTGGCCCCAGCGGGCAGCGAGCCCCTCCGCGGACGGCCGGGGGCCGCGGGGGGCCGCGGCTGCGCCATCCCGAGCCCGGCCCGGCCCCCGCCCCGGCGGCGCTTCACCTGGCCCGGCCGGCTCCGGCTCGCGCGCGCCAGGGCCCGGGCCCCGCAGCGCCGAGCTCCGACCTCCCGGCTCCCGGCTCCCGGCGGCGGCGCTGCGGGCGCTGGGCTCGCCCAGCTATGGGCCCGGAGGGGCGGGGCGCCAGGTACAGGCTGCGCGGGGGCCGGGGCGGGGACAGACAAGCCCCGCCCCCCGTGCATCCCGCCCCCAGCCCGCGGTTCCCCGGGCACTGCGCCTGCGCGCATTTCCTCAGGCGCTGGAAGCTTTCGGCGCGTCGGGTCCCTAGGACCCTCGGGTTTCTCCGAGGCTCCGTGTCTCTCCCCCACCCCCCGGTCGTATTCTCTATCCTCCAGGTCCTAGGTACCCCTTCCCTTTAAGGGCCTCGAGGCTGGGGTTCTTGGGACGAGTTGGGAAGCCGGGAAGGAAGAGCAGGGAGTTATCTTGGAGGCACAGAGCTTAATGCAGGGACCTTTGCATGTTCCTCTCCGGAAACCCCAGGAGGTACGAGGATCACCTCCGTTTTACAGAAGAGAAAACTGATTCTAAGAGGCCTACTGTCTTTCCCAAACTCGGGACACAGCTAGAAAAAGGTAGAGCCAGGAGTCCAAAAAAAAGTCCTGAAGCTGCTCTTTGGCCCCTTCCTCCTCTTCAGCAGGCCCCTAATGTCCCCAGAGCCTGACAGAGGCTGCCCTCCCCCATGTCCAATGGGAGGTGACAGGTGTCCCCAGCCCTGCAGAAAATGGCCTGGGGAGGGGGCTGCCAAGGCCCCAAGGTAGGGAGGAAGGAGTTCAAAACCTGATGTCATGCAGCAGTACCTCATTACTTTAATTTGTGACAGTATTTTTTTTTAATCTTGTATCCTCAACATTAAGCATAATAGCTCTCAAGAAGTAAGCAGTTCTTGGGTTTGCCCCTATGAAACTTACTCCTGCAAAGAAGAAGCTACACGTACTTATAATTATGCCTGGGAGTTATATCCAGAGACCCTCTTGGGTTGCTCAGATGTGGCCTCTCTATCTAGGCCAGCTCGTGTCCCCCTGCATGGGACATGACTTCCAGGAGTGTGAATCTCCCTGGCAACGTGGGGCAGGACTCCTGGGATAAGGCGGAACCGGTATATTCGGATTGGGAGGGCCTTTCAGACCAAGGGGGGAGAGAGAGAAATGAGACAAAGTTGAGTTTCAGTGACTGAGAGATTTGGAGCAGAACTGAGAGGTTATCCTGGAGGTAATTTTTATGCATTGCATGGATATCTCTTTTTTGGTTTGTGGTGTATTTGAGCGGCTGGAGGGAAGTACCTGAAACTGTTGAGCTGTATTCCAGTGGCCTTGATTCTTGAAGATGATTGCATAACTATGTAGCTTTTGCAGTGTGACCATGTGATTGGAAAAAAAAGCTGATGTCGGATGATGGGCTATTGTGCAGCTGCAGGAAGGAATGAAGTGGTGATGCACACAACAACATGAGTGAATCTTGAGAACATTATGCTGAGTGAAATAAGTCAAAAACAAAAGGAGAAATGTTATATGGTCTCATTAATATGAACTAATTATAGTGAGCAAACTCTGAAGGTTAAATTCAAGATTATAGGTTATTAGAAATTAGAAAGGGAGTGGAGATTGGGGAATTGATGCTTAAGGAGAACACCATCTTCAATATGGTTGATTGTAAATGTTCAGAAATGGATAGCACAATACTTTGTGATGGTGGCTGTAGGCGTAGTTAAGGAAGCTGAGTGTGCGTATGGTTGAAAGAGGAAGGCTAGGGTCATGCGTGTTACTAGAAGGAAAACTAGAGGATAACCTGGGACTGTATAACTTAATGAGACATAGAGTGGACAATGATAATGGTTAATTGTACAAATATAAGAGAATTCTTACATGAACTAGAGCAAATGTACGTCAATATTACAAGGTGTTACTCACAGGGTGGTATATGGGAAAAATACAATTAATGCAAATCAAGGTCTATAGTTAACAGTGACATTGTAATAGTCTTTCATTAATTATAACAAAGGCACTATACCAAAGCTAAATGTCAATAATAGGGAGATATAAGGGGTATGGGATTTATTTTGGGAAGAAATGAGAATAATTTCATATTGACAGTGATGCTGAATGCATAAGTATGTGATTATACCAAGAACCATTGACTGTACACTTAGGATGGATTGTATGATGTGTGAATAAAACTGTTAAAAAAAAAAGAATGGGGGGGACGGGGTATGGGATGTTTTGGGTTTTCTTTGGTTTGGAGTACTTCTTTTTCTGGAGTAATAAAAATGTTCTAAAATTGATCATGGTGATGAATGCACAACTGTGTGATGACATTGTGAGCCACTGATTGTATACTTCAGATAGATTGTATGGTGTTTGAATATATCTAAATAAAACTGCATTTTAATAAAAGCTGACGTCAGGACATGTGGGCTCTAGTGTTAGCCTTGCTACAACTTGATGAGTGACCTTGAGTGAGTCCCTGACCTCACGCTGGGCCTCAGTTTCCCCATCTGTAAAATGCAAGGCCTTTGTAGTCCCTTCCAGTTGACCCTGCATTATATCTCTGGCCTAGAATAGCCACGGTACAGGGGACAAGGCCTTGCCATCCCCTCCCCCAGACAAATGCTAGGAAAGGAGCTAGTGCTTCCTGAGCTGTGACTAAGTCAACACCTGTTGCTTTGAACCCTGCAGGGATAAGGCCACCCAGCAGCTCAGTGCCAAACCTTTCACCACCTTCCCAAAGGAGCTGCCAGCAGCTCCCCAGCACCCTCCACCCCCAGGGCCAAGACCTTCTGGAAGTAAGGCACTGTGCCTCCCTTCCCCCCCCAGACCTAGCCCTGGGTCAGGTTTGAGCCCAGGGAGCTGGCAGGAACTCTGGAGATGTACGTTCCAGACACGGTGTAGCTTTGGTTTTAATAATTAACAGCAGTAAATATTGATTTACGCAGCCACTTCCAGGCTTGAGCGCTTCCGAGCACCCGTTGAAATGCAGGCAGAGAAACATCCATTCCCACACTGCTCCTGGGGGAGGTGAGACCTGCTCGCTCTGCCACAGATGTCTCTGTGCCATATCTCTGAGGAAAGGAGAGGGGTGTCCATGTGTGCACACAGTATATGTGTGTGTGTGTGCGGCCCTGAGATTGTGGAGAAGCCTGTGTGTGCATGGACATCTCATGTCCCTGTGTACGGGAAAGCCTGGATGTGGGTATTTGTGTATTTATATGCGTGTGTCTGTATATACATATGTGTATACACGTGCAGCTCTCTGAAATGTCTGTGTGTCTTGTGTCTATGAAAGTGTCCATGTGCACAGGTGAGGGCTGGCTGGGTGTATACATAAATGACTGCAGATTTCTGACTCCTTGAGTAGAGAAACACCAGGGTAGCTCAGTGTGTGCATGCATGAGGCTTCCCAGGGAGAAGGGAATGTCTCTTCTGGGTGCTTTGTTCAGCCCTGGGAATTTAATGATGCTAATAACAGTTTAACTTCCTAAATTCTGCTTTCCAAAGTATTTTCACAGTCATCACCCAATTGCAAGCTGGTGAGGTGGGTAGAGAAGGAAGGATCACCCCTATTTTACAGATGAGGAAACTGAGGCCCACACAAGGGCAGGGATTTGCCCATCGGCACAGGGAATTGGTAGCTGAGTCACCTGCCTCTCAGCCTGGTTCCATCTACATTATAAATGTACACAGAGTTGGGGGTGGTAGGGAAGGGAGGTGGAGATACACCACAGGCCCCAGCCCACCACTGGCCTGGCTGGGAGATCCCAGACAAGCCATTCAATCTCTCTGGGCCCCAGTTTCCTCCTCGGTCAAAGGAAGATTAACCGCAGGCTGTGTCTTGATTCTGGGATGGGGGTGGGCTGTTGGGATGGGGTGGGTTGGCGCCTGCTGTCTGGGCTGTGCTGGCACAAAGGAGGCTTCTACGCCAGACTGGGCAGAAGCCAGGGAACCCGAGGTGAAGTGGCTCAGCACTGGTTTGAGACAGCCAGTTCCAGGCTGTCTAAGACGGTAGAACCCAGGAGAGGGGCTGCTCCAACCCTCATTTTCCTGAAGGGACACCTGAGACCCAGGGAGGGGTAGCCTAAAGGCACGTGGCCCTTGGCAAAATCCCAGGCCTCCTCCACGATGTTCAGGGGGAAGGGACTGGAAGCCTCGCTTGTGAACCCAGCCGCTCAAGCAAGAGACTGCCATTGATTCTCTCCATTCCTGCCAAGTCCCAAGGATCCACATGGCCCAGTCTTGGGCTTTTGCCCAAGCAAGGAGAGCAGAAGAGGGACCTCCATTTGGGACCCTCTTGGAGATGGTGGTTCCCCACATGCTTAGCCAAGGAGAGATGCCTGGCCTTTGCTCCAGGCCAGAGTGCTAGGGAAGGAGCCCAAGAGATCCTGCCTCTGCTATACCCTGGCTGTGTGACTTTAGGAACACCAAGTCACTTCTCTGACCATCTGGATCCTCATCTATAGCGTGCCTGCCACCCAGAGTTTAAAGGAAGGACTAAGAGATGTAATGTCTGTGGATACACTTTAGAAACTGTAAAGCATACTTTAAAGGTAAGGGCTTTCTACCCGCCACAGTGGAGAGGCAGCAATGCCAGACACACAATCACACCATCACACCCTACCTGCCTGACTTTGGGCATGGAAATTAACCCCTCTGAACCTCAGTTTTCTCATCAGCAAAGTGGGATGAACAATAATAACTACCACAGAGTACTTAATAGTTTGAAGATGAAATGAGATAGTGCATGTAAAGTGTTAAGCGGCACATTGGAAATGCTCCATAAAAGCTAGCAGTTACTGCTGGTGCTGGACCCGCCATAGAAGTTGTTTAGGTATTTGTCTCTTAACTGGACTGTAGCGCCCTGAGGCCAGGGACAGTGTCTGATTGATTTCTGCTCCTCAGCGTCCAGCACAAAGTTTGGCACAAAGCAGGTACTGGCTGTACATGTGATTCTGATGATAACCACAATAGCCTCATTTATAGGGCTCTGACCCCATGCCAGGGGCACTTTTTCATTTAATCTTCACAAGGGCCCTATGAAGTGTCTACTATCATTATATAAACCCGATATTCAGGGGAGGAAATGGACGGTGATGTTGATAATGAAAACAATGAAGAAAAGCTAGCCAGCCGGTTTACTCAAAGAGCTGTTGTGTTCAGATTAGGCCTCGGCCTCCCTCCCTGCCATAAGTAGTTCTACAGGCCCTGATTCCACCTGGGAGACTGTACCAGGCCCACCCGGGGTCAGGACAGGTATCCTTTTGGGGAGTTGAACTCCAGGCAGCCTCTGCCTGAACATTCCACTGCTGCCCACTACAGACTCCAACGTATCTTCCATTCCTGGGGTGGGGGTAGGAGATCCTAGATTAGGGGTAAAGGGAAGGGGACACTCACCTTAGTGTTGAGTGAAGCAGTGTATGAGGGAGCAAAGTCCACTCGAGGCAGATCTAGTGCCTGAGGGAAGCGCTGGTTCTGCCCATCACTCCTCCTGGAAGAGAAAAGGATACTGGGGTCAGGGAGAGCGCCAAGCCAGGAGATTTGAGGACTTTAGGGAAACGAGTCACTCTCAGAGCTGGGGGGAAGGAGGGGGGACACGGTTCATGGAGGAGGGGGTCCTAGGTTCCCCAGAAGGAGGAAAGGGAGGGGCTTTCCAAGCAAGGCTGCCAAACAAGCCCTCCCTTCCCAAAGAATCAAATGGGGGGTTCTCTCTCCAAGCTCTCCCCTGGGGCTCCCTAATGCACACTCGAGCCAAATGGATGTCCATTCTGAAGAGGAGTAGACTGAGGCAGGCTGCAGTGAGATTGCTGCAGAGGGCTGAGCCCTGACCTCCGGACTGAGCTGGATATCTGGCCTCCACGGCCCACTCCTGCACTTGCAGGGAGGCAGCAGGCTTGGGGCTAAGAGGCCACTGCACTGTCGCTATTATCAACAGTAACAATAATGACACTCATTGGGCACCTACTATGTGCCAAGGCCTCCTGCTAGGCCTGAGGGCACAGGCTCTCACCACACTGGCACGCCCGCTCAGATGCACACGGGTCACGTGGCTGCCCAGTGGCAGAGCCAGCATGCGAGCGAGGCCCAGCTGACTCCCAGCCCGGACCGTGCCCACACCCATGCCCCGCCCTGAGGAAGGGAAGCAGGTCTGGCGAGGGTGAAGTCAGCGCCCGCCGCCCTAGAAAGCCTGCTGAGGAGGTTACGTCTAGGGTCAGGGAGAGGAAGTGCCCCGTGGTTCCTGGGGACCCAGGAAGCCCGGGGCCGGGTGAGCAGGCCCCACTTCCGCCCGCCGCCTAGGGCCGGCCTGACGCGGCGGCACCCTCGTCGGGTCCCGGTGAGTGCAGCTGGTCCTGCGACTGTGAGTCACTCGCAAGATGATTCTCAGAGGCCCACAGCAGGCTTGAGTCGGGTGGAGCTGGTAGTGCCACACCCTGGGGAGGGGAAGGGCTGGTGGAGACCCGGCCCAGGCAGGAGACCCCGAGGAAGCTCTGACCCCTCTGCTGAGTGCCCTTGGCCCATATACTCTGGTAGGGGACATGGCCCAGAGGGACCAATCCATGTGCTGTAGGGCCCAGGAGCCTCCCACATTTCATGGCATCTTAAAAGGGGGGTCTGTACTGGGCAGAGCTAAATCCAGAAGGATGGGTGTGGTGGCAATGGCATTTCAAGCCTGTGGTATCTGTATAGGGAAGAAATTCCCAAGTGATTACCAGCTGTGTGACCCTGAGTCAGTAGCATAGCCCCTCTTGGCCTCGGTTTCCAAAAAATTCCACCACAGAGAAAAGTATTTGCAAAGCCCCCTTTGGGGAATGGTGAGAACGGGGAGAAATTCAACTTCTCCAAGTTGAATTCTTGATATTCTCACAAGCAGTGTGGACAACCAAAGCTATAGGCTGAGCCCCCAGTCTTGGGGTTTGTTCATATGAAACTTAATCCCAAAAAGGATAGGTCAAGTCTACTTAAAATTTAGGCCTAAGAGTCACCCCCAAGAGAGCCTCTTTTGTTGCTCAGATGTGGCCTCTCTCTCCAGCCAACACAACAAGCAATCTCACTACCCTCCCCCTGTCTACATGGGACATGACTCCCAGGGGTGTGGACCTTCCTGACAACGTGGGACAGAGATCCTAGAGTGAGCTGAGACTCAGCATCAAGGGATTGAGAAAAACTCTAGAATGAGCTGAGACTTAGAATCAAGGGATTGAGAAAACCTTCTTGATCAAAAGGGGGAAGATTGAAATGAGACAAAGTGTCAATGGCTGAGAGATTCCAAACCGAGTCGAGAGGTTATCCTGGAGGTTATTCTTGTGCATTAAGTAGATATCATCTTATTATTCAAGATGTAATGGAGAGGCTGGAGGGAACTGCCTGAAAATGTAGAGCTGTGTTCCAGTAGCCATGTTTCCTGAGGATGATTGAATAATGATATAGCTTTCACAGTGTGACTGTGTGATTGTGAAAACCTTGCGTCTGATGCTCCTTTTATCTACCTTGTCAACAAGCGAGTAGAACATACAGAATAAAAATAAATAATAGGGGGAAAAAAAATTCCACCACAGAGACTGGGCAGCTAGTAGGCAGTCACGCAGCAAATACCTTGCTATCCATTCACTTGTGGTAAACTCTGGCTCCCCAAGTAGAGTCTCATTAAGTGTTTGTTGTATGACGGATGGATGGAAGAAAGGGAGGGAGGAGGGAGGAAGCCTGGCAGTGGTGAGTTGTTGAAGGTTTGTGAATAAAGGCATGGCTTAACCCCAGGTTCCCGCAGATTGCAAGAAGCATTGATATGGAAGATGGGGGACTAGAAGCCCATAGGAATAGTCCAGGAAAATTCCATTAAGGCTTCCATGGAGACTCTTTGTTGAGACCTACCTGGAACTGTGACAAACCTCCTCCATACACCTCACTATAGTGCTGGGAGATGGGTATTAGTTATGTCCATTTTTACAGGTGGAGAAGCTGAGACCCAGAGAGGTGAAAACACTTCCCCTAATAAGTGGGTGACAGAGCTGGAGTGTAAAGCTTATGCCCTTGACCTAGCAGGCACTGTGCCAGTGGGATGGAGAGTAGGGGCTGCCAAGGAGCCAGGAAGTCCTGGGGTTAAAGCCCAGGTGACACTGGGGTGCCCTTGGTGGCAGGGTCTGCCCTATTGGTGTGGCTACCGAATGGAGGCTTTTGGACATGACTGAGCTATCTGGGTGGTGCTCTCCAGCCTGCCACCTCCCACCTCCTCAGGCTGGAACAGTAGCCACTGCAGATCACCTGGGCAGCAGCTCCCTAACAGGTGTCCCTTCTAGAACTCTCTCAGCCTCAGTTTCCCTGTGTCCAGGTGCCAATCTCACTCAGGGCTGCTGATGGCGGCTCAGGTCTAGAGAGGTCCCTTGAGGCAAAAACCCCAACTGGGCTGGGAGTAGGGGGCCTGGCTTCTACCTGGGATCCTGACCTCAGCTAACAGACCAGAGACATTGACCAGAGTCCTGCCCCTTCCAGACAATGCCTAGCCTCCTCCCCCCAGGCAACTCTGCTGAAAAGAAGCCATTGCAGAGTTCCAGGTCTGATCTGCTCTGTCCACCTATCGCCTCAAAGTATGGAATGTCAGTAACAACAAAAGCCGTGGCTTATCCTGTGCCTTGAGCCATCTGATTTAATCCTCACATTGAGGTATGTGCTCATAAACTGCCCATTTTACAGATGAGGAAACTGAGGCTCTGAAAGGTGTGTTAACTTGCCAAAGGTCACACACAGGTAATGAGGCAGAGCAGGTATTTGAACTCAGGTTTGCTGACTCCAGAGCCCAAGATCTTAACTTCATAATAAGGGAGGCCAACAGAATGGACCTAGCCATAGAGAGCTGTCCCGCCCACCCCCCAGGAACACAGTCCTGCCTGGAGGAGACGTGGCAATCGCGAAACAACAGCCACCTCTGCCAATGCTGGTATCACTTACACTTACTATGTGCAGGCTCTGCACTAACTGCTTTCCTTGTATCGACTCTTAATCTTCATTTTTTCAGATGAGGGAACTAAGACACAGAAAGGTTAAGCAACTTGTCCAAGGTCACACAGACAGTAAGTGAAAGACAGGATTTGAAATCCCAACCATCTGGATTTAGATGTTGTGCCCTTAATGCTAGTGCTTTTTTTCCTTTTTTTTTTTTTTTTTAACATGGGCAGGCACCGGGAATCGAACCTGGGTCCTCTGGCATGGCAGGCAAGCATTCTTGCCTGCTGAGCCACCGTGGCCCGCCCAATGCTTGTGCTTTTGAAGAAATGAATGCATTCAGCCTCTCGCCTCCCTCTCCACCCCTGTGTCTTCCTCCTCCTCCTCCTCCTCCCAGGGTCTCATTCTTCCCCACCTCTCACCCATCTCTTCCCCATTTTTCTAGCGCACCCCTCCCTAATCCTCCCCACTCCTCTGCCACTTCAGACCTCCCTCAACTTGATCATTTTCCTTCCTCTCCATGCACCTGAACCTCTGTCCCTCACCTCTCTCTCCTATCTCAACCTAGGCTCCACCATTCCATCCATTAGGCAACCCCAAGTCTCTGCCCTCTCTGAAAGCCTTCTGGATGCTACCACCAGACTGCATAAAATACTTTGCATTCTTACTACAGATGCAGCAGTCAAAAGGTGCCCGGAGCATGCACAGGGAACTGTCCCCTTTACCCCCTGCCTGCCAAGACTGTAATCATTATCTGAACAGCACTTTACAGATTACAAAGGCATCGTCTCATTTGATCACCTTGGCCAGCTTTATGAAGTTGGATATTACCAACCTTTTTTTGTATGAGATGAGAAATCTGAGGCTCAGAGAGGTTAAATGACAAGCCCAAGGAAGCACTCCAGGGAAAGGGCAGCACTGAGGTTTGAATTCCAGCCCAGGGCTCTCTCCATTACATGCACCACAGCTGCCCACAACTCAGACCTTCTGTCCCATGGCCTAGCCTCCTGCCCCTAGCTGCCTCCCCATCACAGCCCTGGCTCCTGCAGCTACCCCACAGCTCCTTCTCAGGTCCAGCTCTAATCGTGCCCTGTGTGGCCTGGATGCCTGCCCGCTGCCTCCTTTGACATGAAAAGGTGGCAGCCAGAGAGAAGCTGACTTGGCCAAGGTCACATGGGGAGCGGGAGCCAACCTGGGGTCTGGGCCAGGCACATTCTGGGGTCACCTTCAGCCCCCGTGGGTAGGTGGCCACCAGCCAGCTGGCCTCAGCTCCTGCCCTCTGGGAGCACCCATGTCTCCAAGGAAAGGATGAGGTAAGGGCGTGGGGGATGGGGGCTGCGTGGGATGGGCCAGGCCGGAAGCCGCTGCTGACAGCGCCTGGGTTCCTTGGCAACTGTCAGTGCGCCTCCTCCTCCTCCCTTATCAAGGTAACAATACTAATCTCGCTGTCGTGAGTGCAGTTCTTTGTACTTTTCAAAAGCCCTCTTTATCGGTTCTCTCCTGGGACTCTCACCGGAACTGGAGCAGGAGATAAGGCAGTGGCTAGAATCCCCAATTCCCAGAAGGGCAAACTGAGGCTTGGAGAGGTTAAACCACCACCTCAAGGTCACCTCCTAGCAAGGTGGGAGTAGGTCAGGGACTAGAACCCAGGCCTCCACCAGCCCAGGGTTCCATATGCCACACCCAGGGTGGGGACATCTCAGGGGGGCTCCACACTCTACAGAACAGCAGGGCTAGCCCCAGGCATGGTGGGAGACAGGACATCAAGGACAGGGGCCAGGTGCTGGCCTGGGTTGCTTCCCACATGTTCACCAGCTGGAGGGTGAGGGGTCTTTCTCTCGCCTGCACCCCCCTATAGAATTGCTGTCACTTTGGCCCTCCAGAGCTGCCTTGGATGGCGGACCCAGGTGGGTCTGGCTCCTGCTGACTCTCCCAGTCTCATCTCCACATATCCCCTCTTTCTGTCTTGCCCTAGCCCCTTGTCCTAGCCTTGCCACGTTGCACACAGTTTCCTAAACAAGCCATGTTGCTTTCCACTGCTGAGCCTTTGCCCAGCCGTTCCCTCTGCCAGGGCTTCTGCTTCCTTCCTTTCTGCCTAGAGAACCACTGATGCTTTAAAATTCAGCTTAAACAGTGAAACTCTGGGGCTCAGAGCAGATGACTATGCCCACGGGTGCAGGAAGACTGGCCGGGAGCAGGTGAGATGGGCAGGTGCAGGACACTGGAGCACCAGCCAGAGCGGAAGGAGGAACCCATCCTAAGGGGTACAACCCCGCCCCCACCCAAGTTGAGGAAGCCAGTCTGGTTCGTGGGGAGGTACCCCATGAGCCTAGGGAAATAGAGCCGAGAAGTATCCAAGGAGGGGTAAGTGTACCGGGTGCCAGAGGTCAGAGGGGGGGCAGGTCTGGGTTCACTCTCCCAGGTCTCCATGAGCTCAACTGCTTCTCCTAACCTGTAATTCATGTGGGGCTGGGGGGAGGGGACATAGGCATCAAAGTGAGGAGGCAAGGTTGCAGAGGGTTATTTCTGACCTCAGGAGTTAGGGGTGGGGGGTGGAGGGTAGGCCACCAGAGCCCGGGTCTCCTACACACAGGGATCAGGGGTTCTAATTCCCAGAAACCAGAGCCCAGCAGCCACCCCGGAACTGGCCCTTCTCCTGGGGGCCACAGTGGCCCATTGTCTCCAAACCCCAACGACTAGGCACTGCCCTTGTTTGCCGCTGCCCCTGCCAAGGTGCCAGGGAAGGTGGCAGGGGCAGCTGGGTGAGCAGGTTTCCCAAGCTGGGTCCCAGGACTAGCCCCCATCCCCATATCTGCCGGAGGTCCAGCAGACCAGACAGGTGCAGGGAGCCCACTTCTGGTGCTCCTCTCCCCAGGTACATTTGACCTCTGCCAGGACTCTAGAGGGAATGCAGGGGGTGGAGGGGGTGACTGCTGAGCTAAACACTGTGATGTCACTTAATCCTTATGACAACAACCCACCCCAAGAGACAGCTGCTGTTATCACCCCATCTCAGAAATAAGGAAGCAGAGGCTCAGAGAGGGTTCGAGATGGGCCAGGGTCTCGCAGGTAGCAAACGGTTGAACTGGCAGGGTCCCCGGGGTGGGAGGCACGGGCTCCAGGCTGGGAGGTGACCCATGGGGACCCCGCCCTCGCCCTGTGCTGGCTGGGTGCCGAGACACCCGGATCCCGGAGCTGGGCCAGGCAGCGGCCTCCTGAGCAAACAACAAGTTGGCAGCTCCGAGACGAGGTCACAGGACTGGCCCCCACCCAGGGTGCAGCACTGGGGCCTGGGCCTCCCATCTACCTGCTGCCTGCCCAGCACCCCCCTGCCCAGTTGGCTCTCACCTTGCTGTGGCCTAATCCCAGTCCTCCCCACCTCCCTGAGGACGTCAAGGTGGGCTGCCTCCTACCTGCCTGGGGGTGGGGCAGGGGGAATGACACTGAGATGACCTAGCCAGGGCCTCTTCCTGCTCCAATAATAACATCTGCTTACCCAGCTGGGCACTTAATACTACAAACAGCCTTCACCATGGACCTTGTCAACACCAGCACAAGGGAGGTAAGGCAGGTCTTTTATAGGGAGAAACTGGAGTCTGGACAGAGGTGTGACTTGCCCACGGTTCTATCCCCGAGGCACAAACCCAGCTGCTCCCCTCCCTGCCCCCAGGGGTGCAGGACACGCTCCCCCAGACAGGCCTGGCACAGCTACTGAAGCCTTTGGGGCTGGAGAGCCTGTGCCTAGAGACCTTCCCAGCACCCATGTGCCACTGGCCGGGGCCTGATGCCCACTCACAGCACCACAGCCTCCGTCTGTCTTGCCCCCGCCTCCATCAACCTATTGCCCTTGCCGGGCCTACTGCAGGCCTTCTCTGAACTCTGTGCATTCCTCTGCCACTCCCTCATTTGCCCTTCATTCCTACACTTAATCATTTATTCAGGACACATGTTCTGGTGCCTGCTCAGGGCCATACAATGGTGCTGGGTGTTGGCATCAGAGCCAGGCCCCTCTACCCCCAAACAAAGCCCCAGTGATACTGGCCGGCTGTTCTCTAATTTTCCAGGGGCTCCTCTGGCCTCCCCACCCAGACGCCAACGCCTTCAGTGCTGAGGCCTTGTTTTATCCCTCCCCGTCTGCACCAGCCTCCGCCTAATAGGGGTCTGGCAATGAGCAGAAGTCCTTGCCCCTGTGATCCCTTGGATGGGATGGCCACCCAGACCAAGGCAATAGCTCCATGGAAAGGGATGAGCTTAAATCCCGGCTCTGCCACTTAACAGCTGTGTGATCTTGGACAAGTTATTTAACCTCTCTGAGCCAGTTTCCTCATCTGTAAAATGGAGATAACAGAGCCAGCCTTCGAGGGTTGTGAGAATTAAATGGGTCATACATGCAAAGTGCTTGCTAAACATTAACTATGAGCATTTCCTTGCCTTCTCTTCTGTCTCCTTTCCTGTCTTCATTCTTTCCTTTGTAGGCTCCTGAGGGCTGAGGAGGGACTCACAGGTGAAAGTTGTGAGAAGGTAGACTAGAGCTCAACGCAGTGTGATAAACACAGCTGCCCAACAAAACAGCCCAGCTTTTTTGTTGTAAGGTCCTGAGCTCCCTATCAAGAGGAAGGCGGGATATGGGGTGGTGGTACTGAGGTGTGGGAAATGTGGGGAAAAGGGAGGCTGGACTAGATAACCGCCAAAGAAGACCTCCCACGTTCAGGACTCTATGCCTCTTGATGACTCTAGAATCCCTGTGGCCAAGGGCAGAGGCAGTGAATGAATCTCTATTACTATGAGAAAATATTCTTTCACAGATCTGCTGAGGGCATGTAGATTGCTACCTTTTCTCTGCAGGGCTGTTGGCCCATTCCTATGAAAGGTTAAAATGTGTTGGCATTTATCCCTCAGAAATTCACAAATGCCCAGAGATTTATGGCAGGGCGTGTAACTGCTAAAAAAGGAAAGCCATTCTTTGTATCTTACTATGGCATGAAGCATAGCTGTCTTTGAAAGTATATATGATACAAACTCTGCAAAGTTATATGCCTATATGTTAAAAGCAGTTACTTCTAAGGAGGGGATTTGGGGGTTACATTTTCTCTTTTGCTTATCTGTATAAATATATGTATATACCAATTTTCCTAAAATAAACTATTAAGGATGCAAAAAAACAAAACAGCAACAACATAAAACAAAACCTGGAAGCCACCCCAACGTCCGTTACAAGGAGGGAGGATGGCTAAATACAAAGTGCATGCAAACCATGGAATATTATGCAGCAATGACAAAGATGCTCTCTGGTCCTGATGGGAAATATGTTTGAAGAATATCATTAAGTGAGAAAAGCAAGTTGCCAAACAATATAAAATTTACATATAAAAGTTCACGTGGGTTATCGCTGGGAGGCAGGACCACTGGAAACTTCTACCTTCTATGGCATATAGTTCTGCATATGTTTGGATATTTACAATGAGCATTTCTTTTTTTAAAACAGAAAAAAAGTTAAAGATTTAGAAGTTTTTAAGATCAAAAAACTGAGCTCTACTACAAGTCAGTGTTCTCTTCTACAAGCACACCACTCCTTTACTTTTCTCAACCATCTTGAGAGGGAGGTATTTATTATTTATTCCCAGGGGGAGAAGCTGACCCTGAGGGAGGTTTGGCTCCCATGGCCAGGGTCCCCCAGTCGGAAGGCAGCAGATCTGGGCAGAAACCAGGTTCCCACTGACTGCAAAGCCCACACTCTCTCCCTTACATCAGGCGTCAGGCAACCTGCTGAAGGTCAGGAAAGAATGAAGACAGGACAGAAGCCACCCAGGCAGCATGTCACATCCTGGGAGCCAGGCCAGCAGGGGTCAGCCTGTGGGGGACAGGGCTGACCACCTCATTTGCAAATGCAAACGCTGGCTCTGCTCTCTATCCAGCTCCATGCCCTGAGCTGCCCTAGGCTGGCAGGTGGCCAACCCCACCCCTGGCACTAACCCCCAAAGCTGCAGGGTCACCAGGCAAGTGGGCATGCGCTAGCACAGGCTCTTTCCTGGGGCTCTAAATAACTTTTCAGGTTGATCAACCTGTTTCTGGAAGAATTTGGTGTTGAAGGTCACATGTCAGCTTCTCAGTGCGAGCCTGGAAAGGTGACCAGCACGCCTGCATGTGCCTGAGCCTGGGCGGGCTATAGAGGGAGAAAGAACACAGACCCCCATGTGAGGCAGACCTGAGTTCAAATTCTAGCTACACCAAGCATTTGCTTTGGGACCTGGGCGAGTCAATTCACCTCTCTGAGCCTCAGTTTCCTTAGCTGTAAAACGGTGTTGACAATTCCTCCCTGCAGGGTGGCTACGAGAATTCAACTAAGTAATGCATGTGAAAGGGCTTCCTAAGCTGGAGGCCACCTTCCCCATGTAATGAGCCTGCATCTGTGTGCATGGCCACGTGCGCCGAGGCAAACATGGAGCGAGCAAGGTCAACCCGCTAGAAGCTGGGCTGGGCAAACAGCCCCTCACCGGAAGGCCCGCCCAGAAAATCAGCAGGTGGGAGGGGCGGATGTCTGCCACTTTCCTTGGGGGCCTGGCTGGGATTTTCCGCAGCTCTGTCTGGGGGGTGCAGGTGGGTGGGTGTGATTTTGTGGGTGAGAATGTCGATGGGAAGGGCCTGGCAGATCATGAAATGTACGCAGGAGCGACAGCGCTCGTGTCTGGGGCGCGTGTGGGTTGGTGTGCGAGCGTGTTTGTATCTGATCACACCACCCGCCTGGCTGAGGGCCCCAGCGGCTTCCAGTGCTTGTGAGATGCACGCGCACCTGCCTCACGTGGCCCGCAAGACCCGGCCTGTCTGCCCACCCCCCACCCCACCCCCGTCTCTCCGACCGACCGCATCTCGGGCTCTTTTCTCCTTGCTCCAGCCTTCTTTGGGCTCTGCCCACCTGTCATATTCTTTCCCAAGCTCACCCCTGTCCTCTCCACCACCTGGTAAATGCCTATTCCTTTTTTCCAGAGCCCCCTCCTCAGACTGGGTCAGGCCACCCCCACCCTGACAAGCTTCCCTAGCAGATTTCTCAGTTTGGTCGGCACATTTCATGGTGTGATTATGAGATTACTCTCAGTCTCTCCCACCAGAAATGGAACTTCTTTGGGTCAGGACTAGGTCTGCTTTTCACCTGGCACATAGCCCGTGTGATCGGAGGCATGAATGAATATGTCTGTTGTCTGTATATAACTTTATGTTTGTGGCAGAGATGTGTTTATAAGGGTCAAGTTCATGAGCGTGGCTAGAGAAGTACACATGCGTGAGTGCGTGAGGGTCATCTCAAGGAACCTCCAGCTCCGTGGAAGAGCCGGCGCTGGGGTGATAAGGAAAGCATGCATAAGTTCCCCTGTCCCCCACCAGCTCCCTCTCACACCCCAAGCCTCTGTGCCAGATCTTAAGCCACCTCTGGGTGGTGCCTTGCAGTGGGCTCCACCCCTGTTTGCTTCTACAACTCAGGGACCTGGCCTTCTGCCTGCACGTCCCATCTTGTCAGAGGCCCAAGCAGAGCCTCCTCCCACATGCCAGCCCACAATGCCTGGCCCCAGCCCCCTCCTCCTGGTCCAGCCTTGTGGGCAGGTGTTCTTGACCTGAGAGAAGGTAGGCTTCCAAAGCCACTTCATCTGCAGCCAGAAGATGACACAACGTTCCAGATTTGGGGTGGAGGAAGGGAGTCCCAGCTGCTAGCCCAATTCCTTGGCACCTGACTAGGTTGACATCTTCCTATCTTCCAAGATCTGCCATGATTGCGCCCCTGCCTACCTCCAGCCACTGTGGCCCCCCTCTGGGCCTTGATCCCTCCAGGCCAGTTCCTGCCTCAAGGCCTTTACACTTGCTCTGCCCTCTGCCTGGACCTCTCTCCCAGGGCCACTCCTCCCCGATACCCCTAGAGAAGGTGGGCCCCTCCCCACCCACTCAGTCCCTCATTACCCATTACCCCTCCAAGTTGACCTCATCTGTCTGTTAGTTTGTTCTGTGTCTGTCTTGCACAATGGAATATCAGCTAATGGACCAGGTACTGTGTTCCCCAGGCTCACTGCTGCATGCCCAGTTCTAGGCCAGTACCTGGCACATGGGAGGCATTCAGTGAGTATTTGGTGAATGCGTGAATGGCTAATGGAAGTCTTACAAGAATCCCGTGAGGTGAAACTTGCTGTCCCTATTTAAAGCATGGAAACTGAGGCTCGTAAGGGTTAAGTCTCTAGCCCAAGGTCACACAGCAAACAGACCAAGTCAAAGGTAGGGATATGTGATTTCACTAGAACCCCAGCACATCAGAGCATATTGAAGCTCATCTTCCCACTTTATAGGTAGGAAATGAGCCTCAGAAAGGGAGAATGGTTTCTCTGGGGTCACCTGGGTCCAAAATGTTCCCCCACTCCTGCAGCATGTGGTCTGGAGCAGCTGTACTGTTCTGCCGGCCGGCCCTTTAGAAGCACCTCCTCATTGCCTCCCCCTGAGGTAAGGGCTACTAATATCCCCTCTGCACAAAGAAGGAAACTGAGGCCAGTGCAGTAAGTGACTTCCTGAGGGCACCCAGGCAGGCCCCAACGCCAGGCCTGTCTGACTCCTAAGTCAGTGTTCTCAGGCCAGTGTCAAAGCCAGAGCCCAGGCTGGGAGGGATGCTCACGAGTCAGCAGGTCTCACCCCAGAGGTGAGTGTCCAGAGGGCCGAGTCCACATGCTGAGTGAATCTGCCCCCTCTGCAGGGCCCTAATTCTGGGCCAGGTGCTGGTTTTAGGCAGGGAAACAAAGACGCCCGAGAAATGAACTAACTTGCCCAAATTGCCCAACCAGCTGGTGGCCGAGGCAGTATTCACGGGCCAGGCCCAATCACCCAGGCCCTGAGCAGACCTAGTGGCACTGCATGGGGACTCAGTAAACACTCATGGGCTGACTCAACAGCCCCGAGCAGGTTCCCAGAGTGGGAAGGGTGTGTGGGCAATAGGGGGCCTGGCAGGCCACTGGCCATGGGAGTTTGGGGCTTCAGAGCACTTCCAGGGCACCCTTCAGGAAGTCCTATGGAGGCTTGCAGGGACAAGACCCTATAGTTGCCTCACCCACCATTACCTGCCAAGCCCAACTCTGCCCTGTGTCCATGTACCACCATGTGCTTTTCTCCTCTATGCTGCTAACTTGCCACCTCCTCCTCCTGGAATATTCTCGCAGCCCTGCCCTTCCACTCTCCTGTCCCATCCATACACAAGAGACATGATCCTCCCTTGTCTTCTTTTTGGGTTTCAATTTTCAAGTCACCTCCTCCAGGAAGCCTCCCTGATTCCCAGGAGTGGGAGAAGAGTCCTTTCTGTGAGTTCTCAGGCACCTCCCACATCTCCCCAATCAGCACTTATCACCCCTGATTAGAACCACCTCTTTTCTTATTTCCCCCTCCGAACTGCAAACCTCATAAGAGAGTGGCCCAGTCTGCAAGCTTCACTGCATGTCCCAGTACCCAGCTGGCTTAGCCCTCAGAGGGCATTCCTACACTAAATATTTATTGAATTAATTTGCTGAATGGCCACTTTGAGGATGGGAGGCCTTAGAGGGTACAACAAGGTTTAAGTATCTGGTTCTAAGTAAGGAAAAGCTTTTTATACCCATCAGAGCTGTCCTACAATGGAATGGGCTACTTCAAAGGTAGGGACCCTCCTGTCATTGGCAATGTGCAAAGAAGGGCTAGTCAAGCAGTTTCCAAGAGGCCGTGGTGGGCTCAAGCTGGGGACAGCTGGGTTTTAAGTGGTCCATGAAGTCACTGAAAATAAAGGTGTATTTTCTTCAGGGGCCTCCAAAGATTTCTTCTTATATGCAAAGGGGTCATGAGCCAAAGTCAGGGGTTCCTTGTTGAGTGGGATGCCACAGGAGGGTGGTATGTAGTTAGTATGGAGTCTTGCTTTAAAATTCATAGCAACCATCATGGTTTATTTTATTGTCTATTTATAATCAGTCTCTTCCATTCACTATTTTACAGATGAGAAAATTGAGGCTCAGAGAGGTAAAGTACTGGCCAAATCAGGGACCCCAAGGGTGGGGACTGACCTGTCTCTGTTCAGTACCAAGAACCATGCCTGGCATGCAGCAGGTGCTCCAGTTACTGCTGCTGAGCTGATGAATGATCAATACAGGACCACAGTGTTCTGGGCAGCCAGGAGCCTATGCATCTAACATTCCATCTCAGCCAGCCCCTCCCCCTCTAACTCAAATGATGCCCAGCTTAACTGAGGGCCTAGCCTCCCCCAGAAAGGGCTACTGGGATGGGCCTGCTAATGAGCTGGGGACCCATGCCTGGGTTCCCAGTGGACCCCCTCACCCTGGCTGGGCTGGGGGAATGAGGCAGGGGCTGCCGAGGCATTCGCTCCAGGGCATCCTGGCTCAGAGGTATGGGGGCAGGTATGGACTCAGGAAGCAGCTGCCAGCCCCCCTGTCCTGTGCTCTGCCAGCTGCCTGCTGGGGGCCTATCTACCAGATGCATAATAAATGAACAGGCCCAGTGGGCTGTGCCTGCTTGGCTTTTCAGATCCACTAATGAGGCCAGCCTAGTGCTTCCTGTGGTAGCACACAGGTGTCCAGGGTCTCTGGGTCAGTGATAGCACTGAGGACAGGGGCCACCCACCTGACCCACTGCTTGGCACAAGCAGCAGCCAGGGAAGTGAGAGCTAAAGGCCTGGGCTCAGGCGTCAGACTGACTGCACAGCCTATCCTGGCTCACCACTCGCTGACCACCTGCCCCTTCCCCAGTCTGAGCCTCAGTCTCCTCATCTGTAAGGTAAGGATGGATAGAAAGAGTCTCCACTTTGTCAGGCTGGTGTAAGGACAGAACGAGATAATTCAGGTGAAGTGCTCGGATCATCCACAGAAAGTGCTCCACCCACATTACCACTGAAAGGAATGACATCTCAGCCACCAAGTGGGCTCTCCCAAAAGGACACAGGGGGCTGAAGTGACCCCATCTGGGGACATTCAGGGCCATCTCAGTCATCTACCATCCTCCCATAACCGAGACTCCCCTCATTTCTATGGCTACTTATCCCAGACAAGGTCATTTCCTCAGCAGGAGAAAGAGCTGGATTCAGATCCAACCTTTGCCAGCTGTGTGACCTTGGGATGGAGCCTTTGCCTCTCTCTCTGCCTTGGTTTGGCCTCTGTCAAATGGAAACACTACAGCCCCCTTTCCAGGACTATTGCCATAATTAAAAAAAACTTTTTATTTTGAAATAATGTCAAACTTACAGGACAGTTGCAAAAATAATATAAAACCCAAACAGGGAACTCTAACATACTACCCTCTCAGATACACAGAATCAACTTTTAACATTTTGCTACATTTGTCATTTCATTCTTTCTTTCTATCTATGGGTCTAACAATTTTCTAAACATTTGAGAGTTGCTTGAATATATCATTCTCCTTGAAGACTTGGTAGTTTCAGGTACATTTCCTAAGAACAAGGATATTCAGCTATGTAACCACCTTAAGGACAGTTATCAAATTTAAGAACTCTGACATTGATATAAAACTTAGTCCATATTCCAATTTTTCCATATGTCCCAATAATGTCCTTTGTGTCTTTTTTCCTCCATTATGAGATCCAGCCCAAGACATGTATTACATTTAATTATCATTGTCTCTTGAGTTGTCCTTTTTTTTTGGCATGGGCAGCAGGCCCTGGGAATTGAATGCAGGTCTCTGGCATGACAGGCGAGACCTGTCACCATGGCCTGCCCTTGAGTTGTGCTTTTTTTAAACTGTGGAAACATATATATATATATGTTTATATATATATGTGTGTGTATATATATATATATATAAAACAGAAAATTTCCCATCTGAACCACTCCCAAGCACACCATTCAGTGGGATTAATCACATCCACACTGAGCTAATCTCACCACCACCCACTACCAGAACTTTCCCATCACCTTACACAGAAACCCTGCACCCACTAACTCCCCATGCCTCCTCCCCTGTTAACCTGTATTCTACCTTCTGTCTCTATAAATTTGCATATTCTAGTTAATTCATATAAGTTGAATCATACAATATCTGTCCCTTTATGCCTGACTTATTTTACTCAACACACCGTCTTCAAGGATCATCTGTGTTGTAGCATGGATCAGAACTTCATTCCTTTTTATAGCTGAATAATATTCTATTATATGGATATACCACATTTTGTTTATTCATTCATCTGTCAATGAACACTTGGGTTGCGTCCATCTTTCGACTATTGTGAATAATGCTGCTATGAACATTAGGGTTCAGCCATCCATCAAGGTTCCACTTCAGTTCTTTGAGGTATACCTCCAGAAGTGGGGTTGCCAGGTCATATGGCAATTCTATACTTAAATTTCTGAGGAACTGCCATACTGTTTCTCCCTGTGGTTGCACCATTTTACATTCCCACCATGTAGTCATGATTTAATGAGCACCATGGTAAAATGCCCAGGGTATTTCCAAACACTGTACTCAAGTCCACCCAGCCATTCCCCAAACCTGACACCTCCCACTTGGCCCCCCCCACTTGAATCCATATTAAATGTCCAGCTCCTACCCCAGGATCTGGGGTCTTTTAGGGCTGCAAAACCAGAGTCACCCTGTTCCACTGGTGCCAAACACTCTCACTGGACCTCACTTCTTACATTTTCCCACTTGCTCTGAGATACTCCACTGCAGACAACTTGCTGATGGGGGGCAGGGGGTAGGATACCCAGCCATGATCTTATCTGGCCTCTACCAGACACCTCACTGCTTCCCTTATCCAAGCAACCCCTTAATTTTAAAAAGAGGTGGAGGGAAATCATGCCTACCCCAAAAGCCCTCCCACCTTACTTGACATAGTTCTAATAGTTTCACTCTCTGGGCACAGTCAAGTCATTTCTACAAATATTCATTAAGTACTTACTGGGTACAAGTAGCTGTGCAAGACTAAATGGGGGCAGAGATGAGAAGACTGCAGACTGGCTTTCATGAGACTCAGACTGAAGAGTGGAGCTAAGCCAAGTAAAAAGTTAACTTAAGCAACCCCTATTTTCAAGGATTTCAGAGCTAGCATCATGGCACAATATTAGGAGGACGCAATCAATTCATCTGAAGTCAACTTGCTGACATATCCAATTCAACAAATACCTATTGAGCATCAACTGGGGCTCAGAGAGGGCAAGTGACCTGCCTGAGATCGCATAACTTGTAGGTGACAGATCTAAATTGTCAGATTCCAAAGGCCATGCTCTTTCCACCACCCCATGAATAAGTGCAAATACTTGCTCTCCAGGCATTATAAGTGGGGGAGACATTCTAAGTAGAGAGAGATGGAATGTGGGGATCAGGAAAGAAAACACTCTGCAAATGGTGATAAAGGTGGGCTAGCGGCATGGGGAGATCTTATGGACTTGAAAAGGAAGGATATATCAAGGTGAGCCGAAGCAGAGACATAGGGGTGGCAGGGGCCAAATTCCTGTTGATGAGAAATAGAGGGCACAGAGAAGGAGGAGACCCAGGCTGGAAAAAGAGGGGGATACAGTCCCTGAATGCCAGGAAATCACAATTAATTGTAACAATGATCACTATTTACAATAAAAACGATACACCACTTATGCCAGCCACAGGCTGAGGCTAAGCAATTGGCTTCTTAGATTCAGGAAGGGCAGGCCTACGGGTTAGCACCTTGGACAGCAGCCCCGACAAAGAGGACTCAGGGCAAGGCACTATGAGTAAAAAGCATGTCCTGGGGATTCCTTTCTTTACTGATGTGTCATCTGAAGTCAGACAGGGGAAGGGACTTGCCCAACGTCATGCAGGTGATCAATTACTATCAGTCCTGGACGTTTATCTCTGACTGTTGGTCCAGGGCTCCCAAAAGTGGGCCTTCTGGGTCACCCCTCTGTCTCCAAGTCTTCCCTCAAATGCATCCCTTGCTTAGACTCTCCCTATGGCCTGGACACCGTGGAACAGAATGAGCGAGACTCTGGGCTCTGTGTCTCTTTGTTCTCAGCTGTAATTCGAGATAACAGTCCCTAACTCAGGGATACGGGAAAGATTATATAGATGATGAGGGTCAAGCACCGAGAGCACCCAGCTTATAGCAGGTATTTGAAATGGTACGTGATGAACTTCTTTAAGGGAAGAACTGTGCCTTCCTCCCCCTGTCCATGTCTCCCTTCACTCCCCTTGCTCTGGGTGTATGCACCTTTCTGCACGTAGTAGAAGTTCACCAGAAATGTCAACAGATTGACTGGACACAGCAGGAGAAAAAAACCCAGAGAGGGAGAGTAACTGAACCTAGACTGCACAGACAGCATCAAAAGAAAATCAAAAGGTCAGCAGCCCTGGAGCTCATCCTTGGCACCCCATGTGCTCCTTCCCAGGCACGGCTTCCCAAGAGGGCTCTAGTAGCAGCTGGGGCATTGGTGTTAGACGGGAGTCATCTAACAGCCAGGGGGCTTTGCTGGACCCTAGGAAGCCCTCAGCAGAGGCAGGAAGCAGGACCAAGAGCTGTTGGGGGGCTCCCTACTGGAGTTGAAGTGGCAGCAGGAAAAGCCAGCCCTTGTGACACTGGTGTCAGGGAAGCCAGGAGGTGCCCACATGCTGGGGCATCAGGGAGTGCCATGAATCCCGAGGTGAGGCAGCACCTCCACCCACTGCCTCCTCGGTGTTGTGGAAGCTGCAGGCACAGCTGCCTCCCTCCTTTCTCCTCTAAGCAGAGGGCAGCATCAGGCAAAGGAAATGGAAGTGGGGCTTCTGAGGGCCGTGTACGAAGTGGGACTGGAGGGTTGGGGAGTCTGTGCAAAAGCTAAGGGCAGCCTCCAATCGAGCCAGAAGCCACCATAAGGTGGGAAGGAATGGAGAAGAGAAAAGGGAAGGAAAATCACATTTAGCGAGGACCTGCAATATGTTAGGCCCTGTTTTGTTTACGAGTTTGCTCTCTAGATTGGGTATTTTAATCCCAATTTTATAGATGAGAAAACTGAGGTTAAGAGAGATTAGCTGAATTACTCAAAGTCACACGGGCAGTGGCAGAACTGAGATTTGCACCTGATTTGCCTGACTCCCAGGCTGAACTCTAGAAGGGACTGCGGGAAGAATGTGTGGGGCAGAATTGATAAGAGGATCTTGCCTACCCCATACCCCAGAAAGGATGTCTGGAGGGTTGGAGGGGTCTGACCTGGCATTGTAGGGGTCAGCCAAGCCAGCCCAGCTTTTCTTGAGAGTTCCCAGGACTTACCACACAGTCCGGCGAGGGGTGAAGGATTTGTCCACCCTGAAACATAGCAAAAGGGACGGTAGGTGAGGGGCAGGCTCTTCCCACACACTCATAGCCCCCCGCCGCTTGCCCAGCTCATCAGGCCAACCCCTACTCCATCCCCTGTCCTCCCAGAGGGGCCTGCAGGAGGTACTGTTTCTAAGGATGCAGTGTTACCATCTCCTTTAGGATGCTGGGGGCCCTCACCCCAGCCTACCCAGCTTTAAGAGCAGGCAGATTTGTTGGGGGAGGTACAGGAGATCAGAGAAATGGAAAGTGGTGGTGGTGGTGGGATTGGGGGTACAGGGATAGAGGAGCAGGATCTTAGGATCAGAAGGGGTAAGGGCTAATGGGGGGAGGAGGGGCAGTGTCTTGGGATAATGACTACAGCAGTGGGACCATAGTAGGGATGTAGACGGGTCCTCAGGGGACAGTTTAGAGCATCTCCAGCCAGGATTGGGGGGTGTTCTGAATGTCTACGATGTGGGCAAGAGGAACCCCACCCCCAGCCCCAGCTCCAGCAGCCTGCCTCGGGTCCTAAGCTGGAGCTCATCTGTGTCCCTCCAGGGGACAAATGCTCGGGCATGCAGGAGCAGGAGAGCCACACAGAGCTTCCTCTCGTACCCACACTTCAATGAAACACTCACTTGTCCCCCAAAATAGAGCCTAAGGCAGATCTCAAGCCCCCAGAGTTCAAGGGGCAGCCCCAGGCTTTACTCCCCTAAATCCCTCCAGGTACAGCCTCAAGGAGAGTATATTGGCAGTGCTCCCTCCCAGATTCTCATCCCCATTGCCCTTTGAAGGCACCTTGAGGTTGGGGAGGGTTGGGCCGGAAGACTGGGGGAGGGGAATGGGGGGGCTGGGGGGTTGGAGAGGGTTGGCTTGGGCTCTGTCCTCCTGCCTAGCTTGGGGCTGAGGGGTTCAGGCAACTGTTGGGACAACAAACAACTCTTGCCTCCTGCATTGCGGCTGTAGGGGCACAGAGTAGGTGCAGAAACCAGCCTCCACCAGTGAGAGGGTGTCTTCTTGGGAGGCAGGGCTGGGAGCTCCGGGGGTTACCTAATACTTAGGTTGACTTTGCAGACTGCAAAATGAAGCCAGAGAAGCTGGGACTTGCCCAAGGTCACACAACAGAACTCTGCCCCACCCACCCGGGGTGCCCCTTGGTGTCAGCTGGCCAGGAAACTCAGAGGCCCCAAGTCAGGTTCCCCTCATCATGGGATGAACGGCTAGCAGGGAACCCGGATAGAGAGGGCAGTCCTTTCACCTCTCACCACATCCCACCCCTACGCCAGGGTCCTCTCAGAGGTCCAGTGTCCAAGAGAGGGGAAGTACCGCAATCTCCGTCGGTCAATGAGCACCTACTAAGTGCCAGCTGCTTTAAACACCCAATCGCTTCCACACCCACACCGTGTGTCCTCCTGACCACCAGAGCCTGTGGGGAGGAGGCAGTGGCCTGCTTAAGGTCACGCAGCTGCCTGGGTGAAGGGGACACTGGGACTGGCGGGTCTATCCGCCCTCCTTCCACTTGGCCAAATCTCTGCCTTAGGCAGGAATACCCCCCGCTCCGCCTCTGCACCCCGCTTAGGTGGGCACTTGAGATCAGGAAGGACAGTGACCCCAAGGGCCAGCCACACCTGGGAGGAGGGGGTAACCCAGAGCCAGATGGCATGGGCAGGGGCTCCTGCCATCAACACCCCACTGCTGAGGCCCGGGAGAGCCTCCCCCAACCTTCTCCTCCCTCCCACATTCCGACACATCTAGGCACACAGGCAAACGCACATTCACACACACAGCCAGACACACAGAGGCCCAGCCTGTCTGTCCACACACCAGTCACATGCATAAGCGCTGTCACCGCGGGGATGCCCACGGAAATGCCCACCGGTGCAGTCACGACCCCCGGCGGACCGGCCCACCCGAGCCGCACAAACCCACCAAGGCTGGCGACAAGCCAGGTCCCACACAAACGCGCCCAGCCCCAGCCCCAGCCCCACAACCTGCCGTGCACTCACACAAAGCCGCTCCCCTCACACAGAGCCCGAATTCACAACTCCGGAAGCCCCCAGACCCCAGGCCGGCCCCGGGCGCACCTACCCTCCGTAGGCCCCGAAGGTGAAGCTGCGCTTGCGGCCGCTCATGGTGCCGCCGCCGCCCGCCCCGCCGGCCCGCGCCGCCCCGGGGCCGCCCTGCCCGCGCTCGGGTCACCTTGGCAACCCGGGCCGCCCCGCCCCCGGCCACAAGCCCCGGGATTGTCCGCGCCCCCGCGGGCTGCCGTCCAGCTGCCGGGGGCAGCCGCGCGCCGAGCGGCCGCCGCGCACAGAAAGGGCCGCTTGTCCGCGCCGCCCTCGGCGCTTCGCTGGACTTTCCGAGCCGGGGCCCGGGGGAGGGCCGGGCGGGGCAGCGTGGGGGAGGGGGACGGGGGCGGGGAGGGAACCAGCTCTGCCGCCAGCACCCGACCCGCAGCGAGTTGGGACTGGGACACCGGGCTACAGAGCCTCCTTTGGGGGCGCACACCCTCCTCCAGCCCCCTCGGGCCACCAATCGGTTTGCTCAGGGCTGGCCCGGTTAAGAATTAGAAACCCAGGGTCAAAATGGTCTGTACGTCCCGACTCCTCCCTTACCTAGAGTTTCTCATCTGGAGGGACTAAACCCACCTGCCTCCTAGGGCCATGAGGTCACGTAATGAGTTCATGCATGTGAAGTCCTGGCACATTGTTAATGCCCAACAAATGCCAACTATAAGAGTTCTGTGTCCTGGGTCTGATGCTCTATTCCTCTGGCGAATGAATGAATGAACAGTCTCCAATGAATGAAGGAACCCTTCGCTCCAGTCTCATGCTTCTCCCTGGGGAGCACCCACGGCCCACAGCCCTGGTGAGGAGGAGCAGGGATGCTCCACACCCTTCTTAAATCTCATCCAGCCCAGGTCCCTGACTCCACCACCTTCTGGGGGTGCTGAGACCCATAGCCTCAACCTCACACATTCACTCACCGCTCCCCACCCTCTCCTCTGCACCCAGAACTCGCCATCGGGTGCTGGCTGGCCAGTAGGCTGCCTCCCCAGTCTCACGTGGCGATGTGTCAGGGGACAACAGAATACTAGCCCTGCCCCAGGACTCCTCCACACCCTCCCCACCCCACCGGCAATGCCCACTCTTCCCCCAAGAAGGGAAGGATTATTCCCCCACCCCCTGTGCCCCAGAAGACCCCCAGCATCTTGAGGTTTTTCTATGGGATATTCTCTTCAAAGAACACAGGGAGCAGGTGCAGTGGAGGGATGGGGGTTGGGGAGGACAAGAGGGCACAATGTCAGGGAGGCAGGAATTCTTCCAAAACCTTCAGGAACTGTTCCCCCTGGGCTCCAGGCCAGGGCTTGGTTAGTTCTGTCCTCCCCTGGGAAATGACTGGCCCACATGCAGGATTCCACAGTATACAATGGGCCCTCATCCAGGCGGGGTAGGATTACCCAGCAAAGGGTCTCCCCACTTCTGCATATAGAAACTGAGATCTTTGCTCACAGCACTTACTTTCTCTCGAGGGTCTGTCCTCAGCTGCCCTCTCTGCCTTTCTGACCCTTCTCCTCTCTGCACACTCCAGTAGGTAGAGAGAACCCCAGGGGCCCCATCAAGAGTGCAGAGCCCACGTGGGGCAAGTATCATTCCTTCATCCTTATAACTGACCCCACTTGGTTTTCAGCCCTCAGGGAATGGTCCCCCTCTCCTGGGCAGGATGCTCTGGAGTCAAGGGTGGGCCCTTCCTCTCTAGGCTGGGCTGTTTGGGTCAGCCCAGGGCAGTGAGAAACCCGCCTCTCACGGGAAGGTCCAGCTGGGCTCCTGAGGGGTGGGTCTGGGGGCACTGAGGTGGCCTGAGGAGGGAAAGAGCCCTTCCTTCCTTCCTAAGCTGCAGCAGCACAGGGGCTCCCAGGGCGCTGAGGGGAGGGAGGGTGAAGGGGCCGGAGCTGGGCCTGGGTCATGGGGGAGGGGTGTACAGTGCTGGGGCCAGGGCTCAGGGCTCCAGCCCCATCCAGGCTGCTGCCCCCCCTTGGACATTGTCCACAGCCTCACTTGTCCATCTTTTCAGTGGGAATGATTCTTGAGTGGGCTCCACATGCCCACTTGGCAGGGTGGCCAAGAGGCCTCTGATGTGCCAAGTTCCTGAGCCGGGCCTGGCCCCTGGGAGGCCCCACCGGTGCTTGGACAGTGAGCCCTTGAGAGGGGCCATGGGGGCTGCAGGGTTCCCACCAAAGACAAAGAGCCCAGTGTAGGCTCCGGCCTCTCTAGCTCTGACCAGCTGCAGCTGCCTTGTTGGCAGGAGCTGGGGTGGGGGTGGGGGTGGGAGGGTCACGTTCCCTCAGCCAGGGATGCAGCAGGACACTCCCAGCTCCCTACACAGCCCCTGATCCCTCAAACAACATCAGAATTTAAGTGTACCTTCTTACCCTGCAAGTCCACTTCCTCCACATCACAGCACGTGAGCCTGCAGATGAACTGTCAAGAACAAGGGACAGAGAGGCTCACGCGTATAGCCCCAGCCATAATCACAGCCTCGGCCATGTGATCTGGGCAAGTTATTTTGTCTTTTTGTACTTGTTTCTTCACTTGCAAAATGGGGATGATAACAGTATGTACTTCAAACCGGTGTGCTAAGGATTAAATAAGCAGATATTTATAAAGCTTTTAGAACTGTATTTTGCACATAGCATGTATTTGTCAAATAAGTAAAACAGTTGCTGCAGCGTCATTTGTATCAGGCTTAACTACATCAAATTGACATTTCTATAGGGTTAGCAAAGATTTAGCAGCAAGATTTCCAAAACAAACTAAAAGCCCGTCAAGAGGGAAACAGATAAATTATAGTCCATTCATGTCATGCGGTACCATACAGCTGTTGGAAAGAATGAGGCAAACTTGTGGGGCTGTGGAACAACCTCCAAGACAGACAGACAGACAGACAGACAGACAGATAGACAGACATGCCAGGGGCAGTAGAGTCTAGCGGTTAGAGGTGTGGGACCAGGACCAGGTCTCCCAGGTTCAAGTTCCAACTGTGGTGCTTCCGCGCTGGGTGACCTTGAACAACATTATTTAATACCCCCCAGACATCCATCCTCCGCCGTCCCATTGTGAGGAGAGACCTCACTGATCCCAAGTCAGCACACAGCAGGTGGTCCCCACTGGCTCTGGGAATATCATCGTCATCTTTGGGATGGGGTTAGGCCCTCTTCTTCCTTTGTCCGCAGCCTTTCACCTAGAGACCAGAGCCTGGCTGCCCTGTAGGGTTCAGGACCTCCCAATGGGAATAAGGCTCCCCTTCAGGGCCTCCTCGAGTTTCACTCAAGTCTTTCAAACAGTTGCCAGGCTGTGCAGAAGAAGAGGGAAGGGTGCGGGGGTGGAAGGTTGCAGAGTTCCCTTTCCAAGATGACATCAGGTTGAACTCTGGGAGTCCCACCCACCTGCCTTCAGCAACTCCTGAGCGGGGGCAGAGTCAGATATCAGAAGTGGGTTCTACTGGGAGCTGGTGGGGGTCAACCCTTGCCAGGGTCCCTTGAGTCATCCCCACTCATGATATATGTTCCTGGGGCTTCCAGGTTTGGCCCTCAGCAAGAAGCCCAGGATCAAGCAGCCTCCTGTTTGGTTTTGTACTGATCAGTTTTCCTCCCTGGACCTCTGATTGCTCATCTTTTAAACACCTATTCTCCCCACCTTGTTGGATTAGAGACTAAACAATGGAAAAAATGTAATTGCCTTAAGAGAATTCCTTATGCTCACAGACTCAGGAGCATCATTATTCTTAGCCTGTGGTCTTTCTAGGCTAGCCACACCCACACAATCCCAAGAAGCTGCTAACCCTAAAATCTTGAAGAGGGGGTCTCCAAGACATGGAAGGGAGGGAAGAGAGGAGTGTTGAGGTTTGGCTCACATCTCCTCCTAAGCAGCTGCCTTCAGTGAGGTTACCAACTCAGCCATTCCCTGCCCTGGCTCTGAGACTCCCTACTCTACTCGATGAGTTCCTGAAATCTCTACCCACTCAAGGTGCCCCATCAGGGGCCAGGACAATCCAGCCTGGCCAGACTAGCCAGAGTAAATGCTCGCCTCAGGACCCTACCCCTGAGGATTTCTCCAAGCGAAGCACATGCCTCGAGGGTCCCTGGGAGCAAACGAGCAAGTGTGCTTCTGGAGCCATGAGTACACTTGTATGCATTCATTCCCTTTTTCCTTCCTTCAGTCATCCACAAATATGCACCTACTGTGTGCCTGACACTGTGGAAATACTGGTGACGGTGTGAATGAGGCAGATAAGATCTCTGGTGGAGCACTTGCACGCAAACCTCCCCAGGAAAGACAAGCACTTGTCCTTGGACTGTGCACATGCACTGTTTCTACAGTCAAGATCAAATGCATGTATACATGCTCACATGAACGTCAGCCCCTACACTGCCAACCCACATGTGCACACGCATACAAAGGTCAAATCAAGCTCATACCTGCAGATCCCAAATCACTGTATGAACACAACTGATGACAATTGGGTTTGTACATACCTGTGAACATACACTAATGACATCAGATCCATGCACCAAAATCACACACAGGTCAACTGCCTTTACTCAAACCGCATGCTCACCTTTATACACACACACACACACATGCACAGTGTACCTAGCTAACTATTCAGAAGAAACAAAGGTAGGAGAGAGGACGCCGGCTCTTTGGAGATTAGAGAGGTATGCAATAGCTGTAGCCCCAAGGAGAGCGAAGAGGGAGGCCAAGGTCCTTCTTACACATTACAGGCTGGAATCCAGCCAGCCTCCCCCTTCTACCTCCTTTGCTAAGCGTACAGCCACCTTCCCAGTCCACCTTCAAGGGCAGTTGGGCTGAACTGAGAGGGAAACTGCTTGATGCCCAGAGCTTCACCCAGGGCTCCTGGCTCTACTAGCCACTTGCTGTTTCCTAGCACAAGCCCCTTTCCCTTTTTGACTTCTACAAATCCATCTGTAAGATGGGGGATGGGATGCCCTGACAGTCCCTTAAGGGGTCACCCTCCCACTCAGCCAGCCCACCAGGCCGGGACTCTCAGCATCTCTTCACTTCCCAAAGACCCCCACCTCAGCAGTGGTTCTCAACAGGGGTGGGTCCGCCCCCTAATGGCCCTTAGAGACATTCATGGGGGTGGTTTTGGTCCTCAGCAATTATTGGGGGTCATTACTGTCATTCAGTAGGTGGGGACCAGGAAAGCTATATCTGAGAACGTCCCAACCGAGCAAGACTTGTGCATCAAATAATCCCCAGACATTCATGTAGGTGGAAAGCCTGATATTGCATTCTAGAACCTGAGACTATTTGGGGGAGCTTTAATACATACAGAATTTTCTAGAGATGCAACTACTTAAGTCATTCTGAGCTGGAAGTCAGGTACAGCGAGATGATTCTCTGCCTTTAAATCTAAACATATATGTTTTTACAAATAGGTGCAAATGTGTGGTTACTTTATTAGGCCCTGTGGTGTGGCCATGCCAGAACATGCATATAAGCAAGTAGAGGGCTTTTTACTTTTATTGGGGAAGCATACTGAGTAGTTTTTGAAATTGGATGTGTAAATAAGTTTATTATCCTAGGAATTTCATTTCAGGGTAATAAAGCAGGCGTTTGAAAAACATGGTCTAAAACGGAGCTAGGAGCCCGCCGTGGTCGGGGACGCCCTCTAACGGCCGCCGTTAGAACTGGAGGCAGAGAACCGGGCGGTCTCCAGGACCAGGGACAGCGCCCCAGGCGCCTCTTCCGGGGAGGGTGGGGATCTGGAGGCCGCCGGGGGTAAGCGCCCCGCCTTCCCGGAAACACGCTCGCCGTCCCTGCACCCACTCTCCGGCCCTGGCGCGGAGGCGGCCCCCAGAGCCTGCTCTTTCCTTTCTCGCCTGGAGAACCGTCGCGCCTCTCCCGGCCAACAAAGACACACCTGCGCGCTATTGTGGCGCACCTGTGCCGCCGCCCACTGTGTTCCCAACGCCTCCTCTCCCCCGGGATCCGTTCACTCCGAGGGCAGATCACCGAGCGGCACCTACGCGCCCTGGGACCCCTGTGATCTCCGCACAGCCCCGTGAGGCAGATCGTGCAAGTGTAATAACCATGACTGATGGGGGAAACAGGCTTGTCTGCAGAGCAGATCAGGCTCTTCTGACGCCCCCTCTAGCCCTTCGCCCCCACCACACACCACAGCTCAGTGACAATAGCAGCTACTAGCACCCGAGGCCCTGTGCCAAGCACTCTGGTTCTGTACTCATGACCATCCAGTAAATTAGGTGCTATCAACATCTCCATTTCACAGACCAGGAAACTGAGGCCTCAAGGGCTTGAGTAGCTCACCTAAGGGTTGCAGCAGGCTCCCAGGACCCTGTATACATTTAGGTGCTTAATAAATACTTCCTGCTTGGCTGGAGCCCTGTCCTACAGGAACCAGCATTCTCAACGTAGAACCACACAGCCTGAGCTGCTGGATAAAGGTACAGGCATGAGAGCTGAAGAAAGCCTAATTCCAGCCCATTCCTGCGCGGGATGACTCGAAGCCTCAGTTTCCCCATCTGGAAAACGGAGCTAATACTAGCTCATAGCGCACAGGCTGATGGCGCGCATTAGACAAGATGGTGTGTGCAGAGATCTCAGCACAAGTGCCTGAGAGGGTCCCACATGCTGGGGGTAGCTAATACTATTGTCAGTAGGTTCTTCTTTGGTACATACAAAGCCCACTGAGTCATGCCTCCATTTCCCACGAGGGTAGGCAGAGAAACCTTGCAGATGCACAGCCCCTGGCTGGGCTGGGGATAGAAGGAGCAGGGAGGGACAGCCCTCCTTGGTGGGGGAAGAGTTCAGGAGTGCCAGGAGACTCTGAATCTCACTGTCTTATCTCTGACTCTTCAGGCCCATCTCTTTACCTCTCTGAGCCTAAGTTTCCTGGGCTGCAAAATGGGGAGGAGAACAAAAAGCCCCACGTGAGTCTAAGGGCTCTGGCATGCATCAGAGGCAGCCCCAGATGCAAAAGGCTTTTGTGAATTGCTCTGACTCCCCAGACCAGCTCCCTGGCCTCCTCAGTTGATAGATACTCCATAAATGTTCAATGAATAATTAAATGAGCAAATGATGTCCCTAGTTCACAAAAAAGAAAGCTTAAAGGAATTTTATTTCTATCATAATACATATAAGGGTTGGCATCAACATGGGTTTGGAGTCAGACAGACCTATTTTCATATCTCTGTGCTACCACCTCCTGCTTTGCCTTGAGCTATTTTCATAACCGTTTAAGCCTCAGTGTCTTCATCTGGAAAAGGGGAGGGTAGTGATAATAACAGTACTTATCCCATAGGGCTGTGCTGAGGACTCGGTGTAAAGTGTTCACGCCGGCACACAGCAAGCACTCAATAAATGGGAACTGTCTTTGGTGTGGGAGGACAGAGCCACGTGTTGAGTCAGGAGACAGGGTTCTAGGCCCAGCTCTGCCATTGGCTTGAGATGTGACTGCGGGCGGGTCCCTAACCTGCTGTGGGCCAAGTTTCCTTCTCTGTATGAGTGGTCTCCAAGGGGAATTCTCACTCTGCTTTTCTGGAGCATCCTGGTGCCCCATGGGCATAGAGCTGGGGAGAGGGGCTCCTGGGGACAGCTCTGTCAGTCTATCATTGCCAGCACGGAGAAGGGGGTGGCATCACTGGAATCCTAGAGCCTCACCTGATACATGCCCTGTCCCCACAGAGACCTCTAAGAATCAGCCCCCTTAGACACCCTCTCCAACTCCCCTGCACTGCTCCTGATACAGGGTGCAGCCCTAGAGCATAGCACTGGGCTCTGAGCCTTAGGCAGCTGGAGGGGTGGGACCAGCTCAGGGAGAAGAGTCCAGTCCCCTGGTCAGCTGTGTGCCCCAAGGCCCAACTCTACACCTCTGAGCCTCAGTTCCTTGGGCCACGAAATGGGGAAGAGAATTAAAAAATCCACCTGAGTCCTGCCCGCCCCAAGGGCTCTGGCATGTATCAGAGGCAACCCAGATGCGAAAGGCCTTTGCGAATTGCTACCATCAGTCGTACTCATAATAATTATTATCTGTAAAATGAGGGGGTTGGACCAGCTGATCTCCACGGGCTCCTCTCCAGCTCTGATGCCTGAGGATTTCTCGGGTTTCCGAGCTGGGACTTCATGCCGATGAAGGGAACCGGCAGAAGAGAGGCTCTGCATGTCCATGGGAACCTCTGCCAAATCTGCATTCATCCTCATCCCGGGACCCAGCTCAGGGTGCTGAGCCCCAGGGATAGGTCAGAGAGAAGGAGGAAAGGAGGGAGGGCCAGCTGGGAGGGGCAGGCCCAGATGAGCCCAGGTTCTGCAGGTGTGAACACAGTCCCCCAAATTTGCCATTTCATGGGGTACAGTACATCCCTCTGTATTGCGCAACCCTCCCCCCGTCTCATTCTGCATGCCTTGCACCCAAGTGGTTATAAGTGGAGTCAGCTAAGCTCTTAACTCAAATCTCAGCCCCCGCCCCGCACCAGCTGGGTGACCTTAGCAGGCTCTTTAACCTCTCTGAGCCTCAGTGGGCTGAATAATGGCTGCTTCACCAAATTGCTCTGGGGATAAAATGAGATCGAATCCTGAAAAACGTCAATGCCCCCACCTGCATTCTATCGCTCAGCTCCCCCGCCCCAACCCCATCCCTTCATTTCCCTTGCCCCAGATTGCTCCAGAATCCCTGAGCCAGCTGTCCAGTTCTCACCCTGACTGGCACAGGCAGGGCCCATGAGTGTAGGGTGGGGGCAGTGGGCAGGTCCCAGGCTATCTGACCCTCAAAGCCCACGGCCACAAGTCCTCAGTCAGGGAGGGCCATGGGCCTGGTGACCTGGACAGGAGAGGGCCCTGCCCAGTCCTGGCATTGGGAGCTTGAAGCCCTGGGGAGGGGCTGGGAGGGAGCCCCTATGCACCTCAGCTGAAAGGCAAGCGATGAATGGGGTAGAGGTGGAGCCCACCTTCCCAGAGCCCTTGGCCCTGGGCCAGCACGGGCTGGCAGGGAGGCACCGCAGCGGGTGGCTGGGGAGTAGGTGGCCTCTCTCCACCTCTGAGGTCGGGGCAGAGGCGGCAGGGTGGGAGGCTCGCCCACTGTCAGTCTCGGCCTCAGCCCAGCAGCCCTCACGGGTCAGTGACGGCTCCCGTTTTTGAAAACTGAGAGTCAGGGCCACTCCAGAGATCTGGGCACTAGGCTCAGAGGCAGAGAGAGGTTCTCAAGGTCACCCTCCGGCAGCCACTTCCACCCCACCTCACAAGCCGTCCCCTCCGCTGGGGCTGGGGGAGGGGTCTTTCCGTGGCGCTGAGGGCTCAGGGGCAGAGCAGGGGCTGGGCCTCTCCCTCTGCTCCCATACCAGCCTGGTGTAGCAGGCCCGTGGTTCTTGTGGCCTTGAGAAGGTCACAGCCTCCCCCTCTGATCCTCACCAACTGCCCCCCCCATGTTCTCCCCCCTACCTGCACAGCCCCAAATTCTCGGGGGGGCCCGTGGAACAGGTGTTGGCAAGAAACAGCACGAGGCCCCCAGAGGAAGGACACGCCTGAGCCCCAGGCAGCATGGACCAGCTCGGTCTCATTGGAGCCTCACTGCAGAGGCAGAGGCAGCATCCACCTGTTCCACAGACGGAAATGGAGGCTCAAAGAGGCTGACTGGCTTGCTCAGAGCCACCCAGCTAAGTGGGGTGGCACTGAAGGGGGGGAACCTGAGTCTCCTGACTTCCAGTGCAGATGGCTGGCCCTTGCTCCCTCTGCTCCTACAGCCTCCCAGCTCCCTGATGGCTGGTTGGTGTCTTGGTCCTCTCACCCTGTCCCTGGGATGGGAGATGCTGGAGCCCTCTCCTCTGCACACATGAAAAACACAGGCAGTGGAGCCAACTTGACACAGCAGGGGCAAGGCAGAGAACTGGGCCAGGGTTTGCATTCCTGACGAGGGGGCCTGGCCAGGTACCCAAGGTCTGAGGGCAGAAGGCTCAGCCGGTCTCTCTGATGGTTCCTGCAGGGGGATGTCAGCTCCCTAGCCTAGGATTCAAGCCCCTAATAAGGTGACTCCAACTCACTCCCGCGCACACCTTTCACGGAAGCCAAACCCATGCCCTGATTCCACCTCTGCCCACGCTGTACCTAGTCATGTCACCAGAAACATCTCACCCCTCCTTCCACCCTGCAACTCCTAATTCTACGAACAACCACCATTACCATTTCATGAAAACTGCTATGTGCTAGGCGCTGACTCCCCGGGAGGAAGCTGCCCAGCTCATGTGATGAGAGCAATGCCACCTTTCCTATGAAGGTAAAGGTAGGGGGGACATTCCCACTACCCGCAAACATAGAGGGAAAACATTTGAAACTAAAAAAAAAACAAAACAGACTTTTCTCCAAATTTTTCTGGTGCTTGTTTTCCTTCTGCGCGTTCACATCTCTGAGTGTGGCACAATGTTTTTCAAAGCAGCCACTCGGCCTTTATGTCTGATCCTCACAAACAACACTCCCAGGTAGGCAGGCAAACAAGAGCTCATCACCCACTCCTGTTTTCCAGAGAAGGAAATGAGGCACAGAGAGGTTAAGTGATTTGTCCAAAAACATACAGCAAGTAGCAGTAGAGACTGGACTTGGATTCCTGACTGTAGTCCAAATCCTTTTAGATCCAGAAAAAATGCCCATAAAGAGCTGGGCACTGCCCTAGGCGTTTTGCCTACAGTAGCTTTCTTGACCCCCGAAACAACCTCATCAGGGAGGTACTGTGATCCCACTTTACAGATGAGGAAACAGAGGCTCAGAGAAAAGGAGAGTAACTTGCCCCAAGTTGTGCAGCTGGTCAATGGCAAAGCCAGAATTTGAACTCAGGTTGCTTCCTCCAAAAGGGGGTTTGAGGGAGGGGTCCCCATGTTGGCAGAGGTATTGGCTGGCAGAGTGGGCAAGTCTCACCTACTCATCTAAGACGTGACCACACGGACAGGGACAGAGGCTGCCACTCCCAGCCCATCTCTGGGTCTCGAGTGCCTGTCACAGTACCTGGTGCATGCTACATGCTCAAAAAATGCTTGGTGAGTAAGCACACTAGGTCCCCAGCATGGGGCCAGCACACGGCAGGAGGATCATATGTTCTGTTTCCTTTCTTCCAGGGGGAAGTCTGGTATCCTAGTGGGACCCCTCTGTCTTGGGGCACCTCTTGCCTCTTCTTCCCTTCTCTTTGAGTCACTGCATGCAAGTGCCAGTCCTTAGCCCTAAAAATACAGCACATTTGGGGGACATAAATACCGAAGATGTAACCCTCTGTGCTGACCTCAGGATGGCCTCCCCAGGAAGCAGAACAGACCTGGGTCCCCTGGCCTGAACTACAGTCTGAAACACGAAACAGTTTCCAAGCTGAGGGAAGTTCCCAGCCAGGGGCCCCTTTTGCCCCATGTCGCCCAGCAGTGCCAAGCTTCCTCTCCTCCTTGGCACAGGGCTGCCACCTCACACCTCTGACTTTCCTCCCTCACCAGCCAGGCTGAGCTGCCTCCAGAGCTGGAGAAGGGCCCAGAGTGGGGAAATGATGTGCCCAGGTCACAAGGCAGTGAGAGGGCAGGCCAGGCTTGGACTTGGGACCAGCACCCTGCCAAGTATGGGGTGAGCACCTGAGCCACTCGCTGCCCCCCACCTAGCACTGTTCAACCCTAGAGGCCCTGGGCTTCTTCTGCGTGTACAGAACCACTTCTCAGCAGCTATTTCCTATCTACCTCTAGGGGG
Source organism: Tamandua tetradactyla (assembly GCF_023851605.1). Taxonomy (NCBI): domain Eukaryota; kingdom Metazoa; phylum Chordata; class Mammalia; order Pilosa; family Myrmecophagidae; genus Tamandua; species Tamandua tetradactyla. The sequence goes on along the minus strand of NC_135328.1, from coordinate 204,760,124 downwards.
CCAGGCCAAGGTGCCAGGCCCCAGCCTTCCCTTCACACCAGCTGGCCCCCAGCCTTGCGTGGAAGGCAAAGCAGAACCAGGACTTGGCCAAGACTCCTGGCAGAAGTGGCAGAGGAAAAGGAACCCCAGGACGGCTTGAAGCCTGGGCTGATGGATGTCCTGTCTTAGGACGGGCTGTGGAGTGACACCATCTGGGGCAGAAAAAGAACAGCCCAGGGAAGAGGCTCCCCTGGAAACCTGGTGGGGGTGGAGACAGGGGACAGGAGAGAAGAGTCCATTGAGGGAGAAATCAGGATTTTTAGGGGCAGCCAAGCTGGGTTCCCAAGAAGGTAGAAAGGAGGGAAGGTGAGGTTTTGTTGGGGTGGTCGGATGGGCCTCTGTCACCCCTCTAGGGATGATGGGGAGTTCACATACCACACACAGGAAGCTGATGTCAGGCCCATGTGCAAACACCCATGGTGGCCTGGGTGTGGGTGGGTGCATGTGCATATTTGCTGGGCTCATTTGTAAGGGCGCCAGGCTCCCTCATGCTCTCCTGTGTGTGCCGTGTGGGCGCACCCTGGTGGAGATAATGGGAGCAGAGAGCCCACCGAGGGCTTCCAAGGAGGCCCGTCCTCTTGCTGACAACAGCCCTCCATCTCTGCCACTGGCCTGCGTGTGCACACATGGCCTGGTGTCAGGGTGGTGTGTCTCCCAGTGTTTGTGGGACCGCTCAGAGTTGGGGGTGGTCTCAGCCTGGGTGTGCCTGTGTGTTCCTGTGTCTGGGTCTCAGGGTGTTTGTGAGTCTCAGGTGTCCATGCTTGCATCTGCATCTGTCTGTGCACAGGTCTTGGTTGTTTGCGCAGCATACGTGGCTGCTCGGCAGCCTCTGACAGCCAGGACAAAGGCCTCTGCAGTCAGGTGGCATGGAAGACACACCTGCCCCAGAAGTCCTCAGAGGGCCTCTGGGCTCTGAAACATAACAGCTGGGCAGGGAGGTGGGGCCGGGGAGAGGGAGGCAGAGAGCAGGATCTCACGGTTCCCTAACCCTGGGTCCATGGAGCATTGCTGGGGGCCTGAGGCTGGAGCAGCAGTGATCCCAAGCCATAAAGGGGACCCACTGTACTCCAAAAGGCCCTTGTCTCCTAAGGAGAGGGTGGTCAGAGCCAGGAGAAGGGTCTCCTGAGACACCTGCCAGGCAGACTCCATGGGGAAGAGAGGAGAGGGCTTCACCCAAGGACACGCAGTGAGCTGGGAAGGTCCCGAGGTGGGAGCACCAAAATGGCCCTGGTAAGAGGTGGTAAAATGAGGACAGGGCTCTGAGGGAGAAGGCCTAAGCTCAGGACCCTGAAGAAGGTAGAGGAATTCTCCTTAACTTAGACCCAGCCTCTCCAGCTCCATTATGATGCACCCCCACCCCCTAAGCAGCCAAGGGGAACAGGTCAACCGTGGACTCCTCTACCCCATCACTGACCCTTCCTCCCCACCTCCATACCGCCCCCCCCCCCACTATCTTGTGGAAAGAGCCCTGCATCAGGAGTCAGAGAGCTGATTCTAGTCTCTGCCAAAGGCGACTCTGACCTTGGGCAGTTTATTTTTAGCCTCTCTGAGCCTCAGTTTTCTCATCTGTCAAATAGAAAACTCAGTGCCCACTGGGAAGTATTGTTGGGAATGGGAATGGTGCTCACGGCACCTGAGCACTAGCTGTTACCTTGGAAGACTCCCCAAGGCCATTAAGGCACCCCCACCCCTTACCCAGACCCTGCAACTACCAGGGTGGCCTCAGCTGGGGGCTGAGCTCTGGATGCCACCTGTGCCTGACCAACCCCCTCCCACTCACTGAGGCCCTCCGGGCAGTGCCAGGCCCAGGCACCCTTTCAGGGACACCTTCATACCCTCTGCCCTCTCATTAGGCATCTGCCAACATCTTCCCCCAAACACCCTCAGGGAGGAGGAGGCACTGCCCTGGCAAGTATAGCAGGCTGAGGAGCCTTAGACCCAGCCTCCTTTTGGAAGGAAATACCACCTTACCTAAAGGCCCCTCTGCCTTTCTCTCCTGCCTGGGTCCTGACCCAGCTTTTCTCAGTGCCCCCATCCCCACCCCCTCCTGCTGCAGAAACGTCTTGTTGGCCATTATGGGCCTGACTCTTTGACTTTTGGTGAGGGAGAGGATGGAGTACAGGAACAGATGCCAATGTGCCTATGTGTGTAGGCATGGGGGGTGCTGTCCTTCTGATTCCACCCCCCAGGTCTCCAGTATGACCCCAACAAAGACTCAGGGATCACGCACTGGTCGGGGTGCAGCCACGAGTGGGGGACACTCACCTCCTGCGCAGGTATCTTTATATATGTGAGCGCATACAAGGTTTCTCCCCCAAGCCCGGGCACCCCACAGCTGACATCAAAGCGCCCAGAGGGTGCAGGACCGCCGGCTGAATTCCCACCGAGTCCTCAGATCCTGCCCAGTAGGGAGGAAAGGAGGGGGCGCCCGACTACGTGACGCGTGTACCTTGCTCCGCGGAGGGTCAGGGACAGCGGGGCGGAGGCAGTGCGCTCTGTCCCGGGGGATGCAAGGACATCTCAGCCCGGTCAGTGACATGAGGATCTGAGGAACCCCAATTCCTCCTCCGAGGACCTGAGAGCCTCCTGCTAGGGGTGTCGGGGCCGGGGCCCCTCCCCAAAGATCAAGAAAACGCGTCCACTTCCCGGTGTCCTTCTCTAAACCCAAGGCGTCCCTCTTCGGGGGTGATCCGACACTGGACTCCCCCACCCACGTAGGGGGTGGGACTCGAGCGCCCTCCAACGCTGCGGCCTGGACCAACCCCCGTAAGCTGGGGGTCCAGCTGGTTCAGCCCAGGCCTGCCCCCCCCTCCGCCCCAACCCCTCCCGCCTCTGGCCGCTGCCAATCTCAGGCCGCGCGTGCCCAGCTGCGCCCCCTCCCCGCCGACCCTTGGGACCCGGTACCCGTCGGCTCGCCATCCCCCCGTCCTGCCCGTCGCGCTGGGATCTCGGATGCTGGCCGCACCTCCGTCCCCTTCCCCTGCCCGGCGCCTTACTCCGGGCGAGGTCAACTCACCCGCGGGCCTGGGCGGGGGGCGTCTTGGGCTCGGCGCTCCGGACCCTGCGGCGGCCGCTGCAGCTCTGCTGGACGCGGCTCAGCGCTCGCGGCCGCCGCTGCAGTTCGGGGAGGGGTGGCGTCACGTGACCGCGGAGCTCTCCTTCCCCGGCACCGCCCCCCCCCCGCCCTCCCCATCTCACTGCGGAGCCTGAGCCGCGCGAGCGTGTGGCGGGGGGCCCCCACTCTGTCGCTCTACCTTCGCCCCTCACAACAGGTCCTGGAGGCGGGAGCCCTGTTCCCCCATTTTACAGGTAGGGAAACTGAGGACCAAAGAAGGAAAAGGATTGGCCCGAGATTACGCCGCTAAACAGGGGCAGGGCCTGGGCGAGCACCCAGCAGCTTAGCTGACAGCCAAGTCTCCAAGGCGATGGGAACGACCTCTAGGGCAAGTGGGGGCGACGGGAGAGGTGGAGCACAGGCCCAAGGCTCCCGTGGGCCCCGCCTGCCCGCAGGGACCCGCCTGCCAGCAGGGACCTGGGGGAAGGAAAAAGCGCGCTGGCTCAATTCGGTGAGGAGGCTGTGTCTGAACGCACGTCTTCAGCACAGCGGCGCTTGGTGCGCGCGGTTTTGCAGGGGCCCCGCAGCGACCCTAGCCAGCCAATTAGCGGCTCTGACATTCTCCCTGCACCCGGCAGCTCGGGCCGCCCCTCCTCCCCACCGCACAAGTTCTAACGGAGCAGTGGAGATAAGGCCGCAGGAGGAGGGCAGGTTAGAACAAGAGTTGGAAATCCAAGTAGGAAAAGGCCGCAAAAATCACCTTAGTTTGCCCTGAGGCCCAGAGAGGGGAAGAGACTTGCCCAAGGTTGCCCAGCAAGGGAGCAGTAGCACCAACACTTGGGTCTGACCGCTGGACTTCCCGCTTTAATGACTGGCAGCCCGAGGCAACCCTTACACCTGGCTCTAGAGAACCTGAGATCATCAGGTACTTTTCAGTCCTACAGGGGCTGGGGACCAGGGCTGTTTTCTAGCCAAGACTCTCACCCAAGGGAGAAGAGATTAAAGGGAAATTAGCAGGAAACACTTCACCCACCCTCACCCACCCTTAACCTCCCTCCAACACCCCCCAAATGTGAGCAGAGGGTGAGCGGAGACTGGGAACTAGTTCTTTCTAGCCCTTCTGTGTCAAATTCTCTTCTACAAACTCCAGTTATGGATGGAAGAGGCCCTAGCCCAGGGCTTCTTAAACTTCTAAAAGCAGAGGAGTGGCCTGTGGGTACAAACTCTGGGACAGTAAATCTTGGACCTAAGCTGCTGCAGTTCTAGTAAGTTTTGCAGTGTTGCTGGTACAACCTTTTGAGAAGCACTGGTGAAAGAAAGCAGACTGTCAAGAGCTGAGGTCAGGGCAAGAGGAAGAAACTGCTGAGACTCTGAGGACAGATCCTCAAACATCACCTGCTCACTCTGGGCTCACCCCCACCCTGGCATCAGGCCTGGGTTTCTTCTCAGGGTACACCAGGGCTATAGAGCTGGTCCAAAGCTGTATCCAGAGGGAAGAAGTTGGAAGAGGTTGGCCAAGGCACTTCTGGGGATGGTGTGGAAGGGATTGCATGTCAGTATGATTGCTCCAGATAGGGATTTGCCAGTAAATATTCTGCAGGTCACTGCTCCTGAGAGGCACTTGGTGGAATAAAACCATACTTGGGAAATGCTGGTAGAGTCCCTACAGATCTTAGAGGGCAACAGACAGTGAGCTGGTATGTCTACAGCATGGGCTGACTGCACAGATCTCAGGGAATGTGCAAATTCCAGAGTTCTCTTTAAACACCACATCCCCACCCATCCTTTGGCTTTTTTTGTAGATGGCGCCAGACCTCGCCTTGAATTCAATTCCTACCACAATCCACTGCCAATTGCTGCCCCCCTCTTTTCCCCAAAACAGGTCTCTCCTCCTTTGGTCTGTGAGACAGAGACCAGCTCTAGACCACGAAGGCACTACTAATGGCACCGTTCCAGGCTGCCGAGTAGAGATAAAGTTTCCCACCTGAGCTGGAGTTACAGCGCAGATGGAAGCGGTGGAGGCATGTTTGCACTAAGGAGTTACCAGTGTAACCTCTCCCATGACCCATTATCCTTTTTGGGTCTGGACCAATAGGCCCCATGGTCCCCAAGGTCCCAAGAGTCTGTTATACCACAGGACTGAATGTGCCTGATGCTGACTGAGTAGAAAGAATGAAGGCTCTTCTGTGCTTCTATTTCTTTATGATCAAGGAATTTGTCACAGCATATTCTTATTTACAGAAAACCTTCCTCAATAAAAGGTTTATAATCTCTAATGTCTTGGGGGGGGGGCAGGGAGCACAACTCTGAAACTATCAGGCCCTAGGAAGGGGTAATATCGGTCAGTAGAGCTAGCATGAAGTCCAGCACAGCCTGGGCAACAACAGACAGACGGGACAAGGCCCTGAATCTTTGATCCCTCTGCTGTTTCAATCCAAACCACTCAGGACCGCTCACTCATGCATGGCAGCTTCTGGGTACAAGCCTTTTCTTATGTTATTTAATACACAGTGCCACTTGGCCACCACCCCTACCCTCCAATCAGTGAGAAAAAAACTGGACATCTAAGAAAGCTGGACATCTCTTAGGATCTTGGAGAATGAAAATATGGGCAGCACAAATCAACTCTGAATAGTGCACAAGAATTTAGAGGAGAAAGGGGGTATGATGCCTTTTGGAAATAACTTTCTGTCCACCCACCCCTCCTAGCCAGATCAAAGGGAGAGAGATGGGGATGGGAACTGCCTGCCAGAAAAGGGAGGAGAAAACTCAAAAGTGGAGGTCCTGGGCAGGCCACGGTGGCTCAGTGACAGAGTTCTTGCCTGCCATGCCGGAGACCCGGGTTCAGTTCCCGGTGCTTGCCCATGTTTTTTTTTTTTTTTTTAAAAAAAGGAGGTGAACTTAAGGTGAACTGTCCATGAAGGTCTAGGAGGGTTTGGACTGCAGGGTGGTCCCAGAAGAGAGGCTGGTTCCACTCCAGTCAGAACAAGATGGGATGAGGCGTACCCTTGGGCGGGAGTCAGTGTGAAAGCACATGCCAGGGAGGGCAGGCCACAGTGGCTTCAGCAGGCAGAGTTCTTGCATGATACGCTGGAGACCCAGGTTTGATTTCTGGTGCCTGCCCATGCAAAGAAAAAAGGGGGGGGGTGAGGAGGAAGGCACATCCCAGGGAAAGACCGGAGGTCTCAGTGTTTGGGTGGGAGGTGCCCAAGCTGATGCAGAAGGGAGACATGGAAGAGAGGATGTGGGCTAGGGGTTTTTGGATCATGAGTTTCAGTGAACACAGCTAGGAAGTATCAGTTTTGAGGACAAAGAGGAAAAGCCCAAAGGTGGGATATTCCTGGTCAAACAAAAGTAATAGAAAACTCTTCCAGTGGGCTTGCTGTCACAGAAGAGCTTCTAATGGATCAAGTGTCCCTTCATTTTTCTTTACAGAGAACATATTTGCAGCACATTGTGGGAATACTGTGGTAAGACAACCAGGGCCCTTGCCCCTAGGGAGCTATGAACAATCTGGTATTAACTAGGTTGATTCATTTTCTGGGATGGAGTGATTTTAGGTGCAGACATAAAATGCAGCCCAGCCTTAACTCTGGCTCCCAGTAGACAAAAATAAACAATGTACTCTAGTTCCAGGATCCCAGGCAGTCTAGCAGGATTTAGAACCTCTTTCATTCATAAAACCAGTGATGTGCTGCTGATGGGAGAGGAAATGCTACAGAAACTCCAGGCTTAAACCATCCAAAGAGGCAACTCACATACTAGTAAGTCTTCAGAGGCAGTCCAGTTTGGAGATTTTCCAAATGCTTCCTCAATGGAGAGGGTGGGTGTGGGAGGAGTAGCGCTGAAGAGGCGAGTCCCAGTCTCCTTCCATTTATTTCAGGACTGACCATTTCTACACATCCAACTTCCTTTTAGAGAGAACACTGAGACCCACAGAACAGGCTTATCTAAGAGGAGCTGATAACAGTTGAATGTCAGTTACAAACATCACATAAAATATGGGGAAAGAAAATTGAAACCAATGTGCCAGCCAGCAATAATTCAACTCATAAAGTAGCTGTCAAGGCCTCCTGGCTTCTCTGGACAGAGCTCCTCACTTGAGATGGCCCAGGCCTGGCTTGCCAGGCAGCACTAACACAGACCTGGAATTCAAGCAGCTATTCCAGCAGCTGTTACAAGCCTGGCTCCCTCTCTCTCTCTCTCCAAGAACAATTTCACTTCAAAGGCCCCAGCTTATGCAGCCTCAGCTAAGTCCTTGAAAACAGGGTTGCCTCCCCTTTCCTTTTTAAATCATACTGAGTGGGGGTGGGGTGGGGAGGGAGAACCAGTAGGTGAAATCAATACAGTGACTATATTAGAAAAGCTCTTAAAGCTACTTTCAGGAGAATTCAGACAGTCTCCTGAATGAGAAAGTGGGAACACACTGTCTGACAGCCATCATGGGATGGAATCCATGTGGCAGTAGGATCCATTTTTTCCTGTGGACAGAGACCCTTGGTTTTGCCTCTGCTGAGTGGGACATAGCAAAGGCTCACTCCAAGTATGAGCAGGTACAGACCCCAATTCTAAAGCCAGACCAGTATCACCTAGAAGCCATACAATCCCTGCCAAGTCTTGAGATGAGTTCTGAAAACTCTTAACTCTGGTGAGGCTCAGAAAAAAAACTTAAACTTTACCCCACAAAGGTCTCCAATGCATTTGCAATGTATGTGTTAAAAAAGGTGATGTGATACAGTTAGCAGTATGATGTATTAACTTGATAAAACTAGTTCTATGGTTTGTTTGGTGGGAAAAAGACAAGAAATACCTGTTTCATGTACTCTGCTCTTGAACACTAGTCATTAAGTCTCAACAGCAAATAAAAACACATAAAATCCTCAAACCAGAAAGTAGTCCCCAAGTACTGGCCACAGCCTTCTGCATGGCTCTGCGCTGACGGGTGCCCATGCAGCCCTGCCTCTGCTGGTCATGGCACCTGTTCCTGCTGTTCTTAGCAATGACAATGCAAATACTGGAAGCCGCTCCTCTGGGGCAAGAACTGCCAATCAAAAAGACATAAATCTGCAACATGCATTCCAAACGTGTTTCAAATACCTTTCAACATGACCCTGCAAATAAAAACAGAATCAAGAAGGCTTACTGTTTGGCTGTGAGCTTCATTCTCCTTATAGGTCAATAGGAAAGATTTCTGTAGCAGGATGAATGAGTGCCTGTCGGGCCATCATTTAGCCTTAAGGGCTTCCAGCAAGAGGTATGTTCTAAAGTTTTCAGAGAAAAGACTCCAAAGAGCTTGGCTGTGTACTTATAAATTTCCTTTCCTGACTGCTTATCCTACCTAGATTTTCAGGTGCCATAGATGAAGAGAGTTGAGAGGCCAAGTCCAAAGGGAATTTAAAGGCCAGAGCAACTAAGGGGCTAGCCCTGCAGCTGGGGCCATCAGGATGTTAGGACCACAATTTTCATTTCAAATTGACAAAGACATTCTCTTAGAAGATATGCAGAAAAGAAGATCCCATAGTAATTCCCCCCAAAGTCTAAAGACTTCCCAACAACAAAGAATAATACAAGGCACTTACCCCAGCAGTATTTACTATTGCTTCAACCTCAGTGTGCCAGGGTAAACACGGCAGCAATACTGGCCTGTTTTTAGACGTGATGAAACCTGAGCAAAGCAAGGCTAAGGAACTTTCCTTAATTACAAGGTAAGTGCTGAAATTATCTGGAATACATGTGACTCACCTTCTTAAACTTACCCTTTTAACACTACCACTCATCTATACATGTATGTGCTATCCAAATAGCTAAAAGACTCTTTAGTCCAATGAACCCAACAACCAGACTCGCTAAAACCGTAAAAGATATTAGTCTGGGATAGGGAGGCAGTTTTCTGTCTCCCTACTAAATTGTTTTCTTGGCAACTACTATAGGATTTTGGCACCTGGCAGTTGCTCAGCTCAGTGAAGTATTTGTCAAAGCAACACCATTTTACGACTGCTTATAATTTGTATCTTAATAAAAACAAAGGATTCCAATAATGTTGATAAACAGATCCCCAGGTAATACTGCTGCCCATACAACGTCTGGGGATGGCAGGAAACAGCAGGTCTTCAGAATCAGAAACAGCCATTCCAAACCCTGCATCTTTCAAGGGAGGGGAGGAAGGCTGGACAAAGCACAGGAGAATCTTCTTAAAATGAGAATGCTGGCTTCTCATCTGACTGAACTCTGCTCACAGTTCCCTGTTAACACTGAACAAGCTGAACATTAAAATGTCAAGGAGAAAGGATGTGAGACTCCTCTGTGATTCGGTAACAGGAAAGACAGGCTTTAATACTCATTTCACTTCAGCAGTTTGCTTAGACAGAGATAAATCATCCCTTGGGTATTTAAAACAGGTTATTCAATACCAGCATTATCTCCAAATATTAACCAGGGTTTGATCAAGTCTGTGGCCACACAGACCAAACCACTGGACGTTAAAAAAAAAGAAAGCTCACTCTCGATTATGATTTGGCAGAAATAAAGGACCACTTATTTCTTTTTAATTTGGTAAAAAAGGTAACAGTAATTCTAAACAACAAAATTCATTAATACACAGAGAGATACTTATTCCCCCATGAACAAAAAGAGAAAACAAAACAAAAAACCAAAACAAATGGCAACAATTGATACCAGCATAGTATATTGAATGCATTATTGGGTATTAAAGAATGATCAGAAATAAAAGGTAGGGAAAACTCACCCTTCATGATACCTCCTATAGGAGACTGAGCTGACACACAAAAAAGTACACATGCACTACATTAAAAATCAGATTGAGCCTGCACTTTAATGTGGTCAGATACCAGAAGATACTGGAATCCATCTCTTTGCTATAACAGACAAAACAAGTATCGGGCTTTGGATGACACCTTGTCCCCATTTTCCCTGTACAAGGGAGTAAAGTTGGCAATGCATTAAATACACAAATACATTCTTTGCAGCTCTGCCTACTGCGCGTGTGAGAGGCCCTAACCTAGGGCTTCTCAAAGTTTTCAGAGCAGAAGAATAGCCTGTGAGTGCAGATTCTGATTCAGTGGGTCTGGGGCGTGAGCGTCTGCATTTTTATTAAGACTGTGAAGTGCTGCTGGTCCTGCTGCTCCCGCTGGCCCACGGACAGTATTCTGAGTAGTGCTGGTAGAACAGGCTTAAGTTGTCAACAGTCGTGGTCTGGGCAGGAGGAGAAAAGCACTGAAGCTTTGAGGACAGACACCTTGAACATCTGCTCACTCCCACCGCTGGGCTAACTCTGCCCAGTTAAAATAAAGGATCCCGTACTAGTACTGAGACTGTGTATCAGCCTCAAACACTTAAAAGAGGCTGTTTTGTACACTACATAAGGAAAAAAGACTCAAGTAACAAATTTTAAAACTGCTAACAGCAGCAAAATGAGAAAAATAGATTTCTGGGGGCTACTGATATGTGTAGGTCAATCCCAGAAGGAACTCCCTCTGGCCAACAAGCTTATTTGTATGGAAAAGGGAGCTGCTTCATCAAGCACCAAGTGAACTTTTCTGCAAGTCTTTACCTTGGAAAAGGGTAAGTTGTTTTGTGTGTTATTACTTTTATGCTTCATTTCTCTAGAACTAAATAAGAGCTTGAAATCTAAAAAATCAGGATTTATAATCATAATTTCAATTTTGAGCACTTCTCCTGTGCCAGCCTCAAGGCCAGAACAGTTGGTTCCTCTGTTGCATCTCACAGAATGTTTTTCAAGACCTTTGTGCAGCCCCCACTATCCCACACAGGCTAATTATATATTCCTCTGCCTCTTCAGAGGGCACAGACCGAATACATTACAAACGGAGAGGGAAAACACAAATAAAAAGTTATAATTTACCAAAAGCCACAATTATTCTAATAAAAGAGCTGTTCAAAAGGGATACTGCCAAGGTTACTGGTCCTCATATTGAATCTGGCCCCCACTTCCATCCTCCATTATGAGTTTAGTTATTCCAGAAGAGGGGAGGGGGAAACCCCAGCACAAACCCAAAGCCAAAAAATGTTAACAAGAGAAATGCCTGTGTCAGTATCTCTGTCACAAACATATACATATAAACTCAATAGAGAAAACATTAAAAAAAAAACTCATCAAGTTCCATTTAAACATCCTTCAATAGTCTTAAGAATGCTGCTTCAGTTATTTGTTGCTAATGACAACATCCTGAAATAGACAAAATAGCAGATCCCATCCACTCCCCCCTCCCTTTTTTATTTTTTTTTAACAAAGTGATCTAAACAGTAGATCCTTTCTGGGCATTTCTGAAGAATGCTTTGAAACAAAGTGAGATCCAAGAGAGTGGATTTGGAGGTTGGGAGGAAGAGATTTTATGAAAAACGTGTGGTATCCAAATTCTTCAGTCCGATTTATTCTTCTGTAAGGGTGATCAGCTTTTCCAAATGTGCAAGGTATATCTGATTTCCCATTTGTGATTAATGGCAAAACTGGAAGAAAATGCTATCATATGTACCAAACATTCTCCATCCTTTCCGAAATGCACCCAGCAAAAAGCCATTCTCTAGGCAGAACATGCAGGTGCCTCCTCCTTTACCCAATACTAAGTGAAAGGCCACACGGCAGCATGTAAGGCGGGTGCGCTGCAGCTGACAAGGAGAGGAGTCTAACTCAGAAGACACTTTTCCACAATTATGTCAAGTTCTTCACTTACATGCTTTATTGAAAGTAGAATATGAATCAAAGACAGGTATTGGTAAGCAGGTTTATGTCTCTTAAGAATAATTTTTCATTCAGAGCAGAATGTTGTCCCAGCTACTGTGATACAAAATCCTTTATGGACCAATGCATCTGGTATGAAACTTGAGCAAGGAAATATAACAGAACTTTATTCCCTCCAATGACTATAAATCTCATATGTAAACATGATTTAATTGACTGTTACTAAATTTGTTCAATCTTTACTTGCCCCCTTCCCTCACATCACCCCTCCCCCCTTAAATATAAAATCTGAAACATTTCCTTCAAGTCTGATGTCCTTCAGTGCAATCTGCTTTATTTGACATAAGGCATTTGGGACAGTCACTTTTGAATGGATTTCTGCCTTTTGAAAGAGTCATGTAATGGTTTAATTCTTAAATCCATCTTTTCTTTAATGCCCTAACATGTCAAACTCCTCTTCCCCTCTGGTCATTTCTGAGCAGTCAGTTCAAAAGGTTAATGTCCAAGTAGACCAGTACCTGAGAAAAGAAACACATGTGGAGGTACAGTTGTGAACTAAAAATTAAGAGTTAACGTATTCCATTTGCCAAGAATGCATCATCAAAAGGGAATATCCAATTTAATAAACGAACATAGAAGACCCTTGACGTTGAAGAATGCGGGGGAAAAAAATCAGCAGACTCCAGCTTTGAGCTAAATCACTTCTGTTGAAAGCCATGTGCTTTTTTCCTATACATATCTTCAGTTAATCAGGCTTTATTGATGCTTTCATCTGATGGTCATTTTTCATAATTTTGTTTTGTTTTGCTTTGCTTTAAACACATCAGGAGTATCTTTGCAGTGGTAACAAGTAAACAACAAAATGGCATTGAGAAGATTTTAGGCCAGCAGCTTTGCTTACTCATTTGCTTTAACAAAGATCCCCCAGTATTTGATTCAAACTCATGCCTTGGCAAAATCACAATTTGCCAGGTACCTCTAGACTGACCCACAAAGAATCAAAATTGCAACAGTTTTAAATCTGTAAGTGTCAAGGTCTGTATCCAAGAGATTAATAACTAATTACTGATGTACACAACTATAGTGGTTAAGATGTGGTACAAGGTACCACATCTCTACCTCAACTAATAATCCAAGAAATGCCTTAATTCTAAATAGATTCACTAAGCTGTTTCACTGAACCTGATATAATTCAACATCCTCTTTTCAGTTATACAAAACCGTCTTGCTCTAAGACGGGCCTGACACAAGGAACTGAAAAAAAGTTAAATGTAAGCCTCAAAATGCCACTGGCTAATTTCTCAACCTCTCTCAGGAAATAAGAAAGAATGGACAATATGGCAGTAGATTCTTCTAACAGACCCTATCGGTGGCCTGAGTGCTGAGAAAGATAATGAAGCTTGAATAAAAAATGCATTTAACTAAAATTAATTTCAGTCATGAAGCTTAGATTGAATTAAATTTTAAAATCAAATTACAGCCTTCACTTTAATAGAATATTACAGTATGACTCTGACATTCATGAACAAAACTTGACAAATGTAACGTACCTTTAAACCCTTCTTCTGGCATACACACTGAAAAAAAAAAATCCAAATTGAAAAGACTGTCGTGACAGACAGTAATAAGATCACCTCAGTGCCTAAAGACAAAAAGTTTTAAAATAACTTTTAATTACCTTACTCACCCATAATGATTACTTTTAAAGTTATGGATGATATTAATCTGATGACAATCTTTTTCTGCTTTTACTTTAGTTTTTATTTTTATCACAGCAATCCATGTGTATCATTAAAAAAGTCAAATGGTTTGTGACTAGGGCCAGTACCTGCCTGACTCCAGGGGAGGCCTAGAGAAAACAACATGAAGACTGTCCTCTGGAATGTGTGGCCCTACAGCAGCCTCCCCCACTCCACTCCTTTTCCCATACTCTACAAGGAACCCCTTTTTACTTTTGACTCTTGCAGCTGTTTCTTCTGGTATTTATAAGCTCTTTATTTCTAAATAAGATGCTCCCCCCCCCATAATTTTAGATACTATCTAATAACTCAATGCAAAGTAAAAATTTAGTTCTTATACCACCTCTTCCATATCTGTAATCTCCTGCCCCCTAACACATCCTTTTCTTAACAGTGGTATTTTTGGTGCTAAACAAATCTCCTGCATCTACATTATTTTGACTTCATCAATACTGCTCAGGTTGTGCTGCTGGGTGTGCATTGGTTATGTTTCTTGTCTGGTATGGCTTACCTTGTCTTTCTGAGCTTGGTAAGTTCTGCATTATTTGTGTTTCATTTTCCCTGTATAACTGCAATTCAATTCTAAATGCCTAAGACCTGTACACCTCCTCAAGACAGTCACCTATCGACTCCACTTTTCTTGTGGACAATCTTTCCTGCAGCTTCCATCTCCTTGCTCCAACCTGGACCAGATGGGCTCACTGGCTTGTAAAGAACTTCTGTTCTGGGATTTCCCATCCCCATCTTATTTGGCATTTCTCTTTATGTTGGATTCCGTTTCTGGTTTCAGTGTTTTCATCTTTCTTGGTTTACTCTCGTTTGAGAAGAGCACACACCTTCATGTAGTATCTTGACATGAGAATTTTTTGGAAGCCTTACACCTACAAGTCGAGTGTGAAGGAAGAATAATGTCTTCTAGTTATAGAACTCTAGACTGGAATTCAGTGGGCATTATTCCATTATCCTGTCTTCCTGGCTCCTCAGCTCACGAATGAGATTGCTTTTCCCTCCATGTTTCTAGATACTTTTAGGGTTCTCTTATCAGTTTTTCCTCTCATGGGCCCTTGTTTTTCATTTCCATGAATTCTTTTCTGTTTTCTAAATGTTCCTGTACCATAAGCCCTAGCTATTGTTTGCTCTTTCTTCTATGATATTTATAGGTAATTTTCATGTTGCCTTATGATTCCAGCAGTGTCTTTTTTTCCTCTTGGTTCCCTGATCTCATTCCTCAGCTGTCTGGTGATCCTCAGTTGCCCATTTCTACCTGTGTAAGTGGGAGGTGCTAAAAAGATGTCTGAAAACTCTGTTCCATGGGTATTCATGAGCTTTACCAAAGGGTACATGAGAGATGAACCAGCTTTTCAAAATCTGTAAGTATGAATTGGCTAGTTCCCCCAGAGAGGAATCCTATACTCTCCTGTCTGGGAAGTAGGAGGCCACTGCCAGCACTCTAGCAAAGGGCTGAGGATGTTCTTCGTGTTTGCTATGTAAAAAGGCCTGATTCCCATCTTTCTAGTTTAACTTTTTCAAAGAGCTTAAAAAAAAGAAAAGGCCAATGATGAGCAGACTCTACCTTGCCCATGTGAATGAAGTCCAGGTAGGGAAGGAATGGTGTCGAATGGATATGAGGGGAAGCGGTGTGAGGATCTTTTGGGTAAGGAAGTTGTCTAAATGCTTCACGTACCATTTTTCAACCATGCGTCCTGCTTTTAGGCTCACAGCCCACTTCCAGCTTTTGAGGTAGCTGGTGCCTACAATTCCTGTGCCTCTCTGGGGCGCTGCGATTTGAATTAGTACTGCTCCTTGTTGATTTCTTCCATCCTGCAGGTCTACATGAACTTCAGTTTTCTTAGGTTAACTAAATAATTACTACTTCTCTCTCTGCTTTCCATTTTCCAAAATTTTGTAGACACCTTACCTTTCCCTTTCTTTTGTTGCTCTTTTAAGGCCAAAAATTTAAGACGCTACCATAACAATAGGTAGAAGCTTTTTTCAAGGTTGAAGGTAGAAGCATTGTAGACTAAAGTTTCAATATTTATAATTCCACCTTCTTCTAATAGTTATTCGACAGATTCCTAAAACAAATTCGTCTTTACCTTGCATGACATCATCCATTGCAGCATAATCTGCAATTGGTTCATCAGCCTAGAAAACAAATGAAGACAATTCAAAACCACAAGGGATTGGAAGCAAGGAGGAAGAGCATTCCAGATGTTCATCAACACTGAAGTCTGACCCAGACGTCAAATATCAGATACTGATATTTGCTACAAGGCACAAATACTAACAGTGGCCAGTAGAGAACCCAGGTCAAGCCACAGCTAGAGATGTCAAAGTTTAACATGGATGCCCTGCCAATTACTGATCTGGACTCATCACCCCAACAACTACAGGCTATGTAGTGGCACTGTTTCCCTACTCCTGAATACACCTTCAGATATGGAAAAATACATTACTAAAAACTGATTTAATTAATGTGAGTTAAGGTGCTGGTAGTAGCAGGGAGAGTCAAGTAGAAATAAAAAGTTACACTGGCCCTCTAAAAATTCAGTTAGGTTAGAAATACATTTTTGTTACTCCTCACCATCAAGAACAAAATACCCACGTTCCTCCTAGGGCAGAAGGCAGCACTGAATCAGAGCTTATGGCAAGATTACCTGCAAGGACTGAGAGGTCAAACAGTCTCTGGTTGCCTGTTTGAAGGTCAAACCCTTTATGATACAGACCATTTCTAGCATTTTAGACAGGATCATTAAGATTAAGCAATTCAACATATTTTCAAAATCATTCCACAGAACTTACAGTTCCAGGAAAAGTAAAAAAGTAGACAGGGAACAGAGGTAGGTGGTGGGATGAAGGTGTGTTCATGTATGTAGGAGCAGATATGGGTCTCCATCATTTCAAGAGCCTAACTTTATCATACTATAATTGGGTTCCAGGGTATGAAAAGCATAGACTTCCTAGTTCAAAAGCCTGAAAAATTATTCTACTATATGATGCAGTGGGACTTGGCACAGTGGGGATTCTTCCAGCACCCAAGAAACAAAAGAGGCAAAGGAAAGTGACTAAATTAGGCCTTTAGGGAGGACAGACTGGGCTAACAAAGCTGGTTCAATGATTCTTTTTGCCTCTACTAAATCTAGTCTACTGAAGGCCAATTTCCATATCCTAGATAAGAATCCCATTAAGCAGACCAAAAGTAGTTTGACTGTTTTGACAGAGTCTCATATTTTACTTCTGTATCCTAGCTTGATTGGCTGGTATTTCTCAGCCAAGACGAAATGAAGGGATGCTTTAATGGTAGGAGCATTGATAAACAATTCTGCTAATCCAGAAGTTATGGAAAAGGCTGATGAAGCCATGAGGAACCAATCAGTGAAAACACTGTGGATTTTCATAATTAAAAAAATAATAATAGCTCTAGTCTTCAAAGTATAAAGTTATAAGAGTTACCTATTCATTCTTATCATATAAGTACCATTATCTTTTTTTTCTTAAAGCATTTCTAAGTAAATTACAGACATTGGTATCATTAAATGTGGTTTTAACAACAGAATTTCCAGATAGTAAAAAAAAAAATCACAAACACATATACACACACACACAAAGGCCCAGGTTTTCAAGACATCACAGTAACTTTGTGGCCTGTCTGGGCTAGCCAGCTGGTCCAGCAGGATGCCCAACCTGGCTGCTCCTGGGGCTGACAGTCAATCCTCAGGGCTCAGAAGGGCACGAACCAACATCACAACCCTCCCTCTCAGTCTGAAGGGAACAACAAATAGATGTGACTTCAAGAAGACTCTGGCACCGTACTGAAGACCATCAAACAAGAGAAATCAGATGTGGGGCTTAGCAGTAGGGTAAGGGAGATGTCTACCATCACCCTGCTATCATAAGGAATAAGAAGGTTAGTGGTGATGATGATGATGATGTAACCTGCCTCATAAGGCTATTGAGCTAGGTGATTAGGTGATCCCAGAAGGGCTTAGAAGAAGCCTTCGCTTTCACTTTCACAGGATACAGCAATTTTTGATGTTGTGGTGTCACTTTGTCTACTGTGACACACAAGAACAAGACCCAATGATGTCTTGACTTCCTCCAAGTCTCTTGTGGCTCAGCCAGAGCTAGGCAATCCAGAGGCCAGGCAAAAGCTCCATTTAATAGCACAGGCTGCAGAGGACCTGAGGCATTTGTAAACATCCATTTCAGGTAGTTTACAGACAGGTGTGTATTATCTAAAATCATCTAGAGTTCCTTGCTCAAGTTCGGAGCTATTACTTACCTTTAACAAAATGACAGATTCAGGAATGACGCCAAGGGTGCCAAGGGTGGCACAGTCATCACTTAAAATTTTTCCATCAATTGACAAATTCTGATCAAAAGGAGCAACTGAAAATGCATGCATGATCTGTGGCAATATAAAAGAAATGACGTTTATGTAAAGTAAAATATTGAGATCCATACACTATTTGAATAAATAATACATTTAAGAAAACACAAAAAAACAAGTCTTCATAGTACAAAAGACACTACTGTTTGCAGTCAACCCACTCCTTACATTCCAACTGAAACTATAATCCCAACACATATGGGAGCGTTTTAGGAGGTCTAGTAGAGAATTAAGAAACAATTGTATGCAGATTCTTTTATTCTATACCTTACCACCTCCCTAAGGGTAGGGATGGGGGAAAATCAAATGAGCAAAAGGTGGGGCTGGGGTACCAGTTGCTTTGGGTTCTAAGGCTTGGGCAAGGTCACCATGTCACTCCTACCATTTCCAGGTCCCAAATCCTTTAATAAACTGAATCTTTCAGCAAGCAGCCTGTACAACAAAATCCAGCCCTTGGACTGTCACATATTCTTTCTTAGATTGAGTGTTGCTTTAGGAACTAAAATATGAACTTAAGGGGAGAGACCATATACTCTACCCTGCTGCTGGCCAAAGGGTTAAAAAAATTATAAATGAATATTTTTTTTTATGAACTAAAAAACACATTCAGGTGGCTGTTATACATAATACCTCAGCTTTTCTTTTTCTTTTTTCAAATTCAGGAGTTTTCTGCTTTTGGTTTTTTAATTTCATCATCTCAGGGTAGGTAATTACCTCTGGTAGTCAAGGAGGAGTTGGGCTGAGAGGTATACAAAAGTACCTTCAATACTCATCTAATTCTTAATTTGGAGGTCAAGTGTCAGAGTATTAATTTTATTATGCTTCATAAATTAGTCATATACTCAATTTTCAATGCATTCTATAACATGTACCTTATCTTACACCAAAAGCTAGCCTACCTTTTTTAAGCACTCTACTCTTTAGTTCTGGAAAGACAAAACGAGCTTAGCAAAACAGCCCTGAATGAAACCAGCTGTGGGTATAACAAGACCCTAGAGCTCTATGAGCTGAAGAGAATGACCAAAAAAAAAGATTTTAATAACAGCGCACCGATAAACAAGAGCAAGGATAACAATGCTAGCCTCCTTCCTGACAGTTGCACTGAATCTTATCTGGACTTCTCAAATGGACATCAGTTTCAGAGAAGCAAAGCAAGCAGGGATTGATTAAACAGGGATCCGTGACCAACGATGCAAAATACATTGACATCATCAGTGATCTGCCTATGAGGCAATAAGTCGACTTCTGGTGAACAAGACTATTGACAGAACAGTTCTTTCAAAGTCAAAGCCCTAGCTTAGCACACAGGCAAGCAGAGGCTACCAGCCCCAGGTTAGCAAACACGACCCGCAAAGAAGACAGCAGAGTTCCAGTGGAGGTATTTGATGCTAACTTAATAAGGGCATAATACCACAGCACCTTTGTGCCATGTTAGGGGATTTGGACAAACAGCAAAAACTTCAAGACATGAGTATCATTAATGAGGTCCTGACACTCATATTTTCTATTTTGGGCACAAAGACAAAGATATTTAAATTAATTCAACACCTAATGAAGCATTTATTAAGAATACTGCGCCAGGTGCTCGAAACAGAAAAGTGAAAAATCCCATCCTAGAGGGGTTCATAAGAATAGGAGCAAAATTAAGTATTGAAGATGATGGCAGAGGTATGTGCAGGATCCTGTGGGGGAACAGAAGAGGGAACAGTTGGTTCCACAACTAGGGGCCAAGACAAGTTTCTAAAAGAGGTGCCCTGAAAGCTGAACAGGTATTTGCTAGTGAGAAGATGACATATGAGGGAAAAGGCGCTCCCAGTGGCACGGAGGCCTATATTAAAATATTCATTAGATGATGGCAGTAAAATTAACATTTTGTAAGTCTATTCAATGAAGACCTATGCCATTCCTGATCTATGGAGTAAAACAGAAACAATGAAACCCTGTTCCCAAAGGTGAGCAGCTCTCTACTGCTTGTCATGGCGGGTGGGGCTGAAATAAGGAAACACAGGAGTAATGGCCTCAGTTGTCAGCAGTATTAATCTCTGTGCCACAACTTCCTCCTCTCTAAGGCGGGAAACACCACCCACTCAAAATCTATTTTGGGGAAAATGAAATAATACAATTAAACACTGAGCATCTTTCTGAAAAAGAAGATGAATAAATTGTATTCATTTAATTAATGGCATCATCAGTGAATGAATTAATAATTAGGCAAGGCAAGTTTCCTCAAGGCTTTCAAGCAACTCTATATGGTTATGTCTAGAATCGGAACATTTATAGAGTTTTGCAAAGGTTGTTATCCTATTAACTTGAAAATGTAGTATACCCTAGAGAAAAAGGATCCATCAAACAAAAATGTATTATATACTTTTTAAACAACCACCCACCAACAAATAAGGATTATACAAATGGCCACCACAAACTCCAGTGTTACCCAAGCTGCTAGGCAAAAGGGTCATGTTAGTTGAAGCTTTAAAAGGCACTACCACTGAGCACTGAGAAGAAACTGACATTTCAGTGCCCTTCCTTTTGATTCTGTTTGGATCACAGTGGTCCTTGAAGCAAAGATGGCAGATAAAGAGAAAGGACCCTGCAAAGAAACCATCCATGAAGAGCACAACTAGGGGGTTTCCTTTGAACTGCTGCTGCCTTCGAGCAGTTCATTCACACCAGTAACATGCAACCAGATGGAAAGGCTATTTCTGCTGACTTCTGATCTATCTTCAAAGATGGTAGACCTTAACAAAAGCAGCAGCTTTTTAAAACTTCTTCATCCACAGGGGCTCTTTTTGTAATTTAAAGGTTTTGAATGTTAGAGGGTTTACCACTGACAGGCAGAAAGCTGGTGCAGAAACAAGCTTTCTCAGATCTAAGAGATATAATAAACAGAAAAAGATATTATGCCTGCACATTTATTTTCAGAATTGTGGGTTGGTTCAACCAAGGGAAATATTGTTCTCAGGACAATTTGGAACACATAACATTCTCAAAGGAAACCTGTACTTTTGCCTCAATTGCAATGATAAATATCAGCAACAAGAAAAAAGCATAACTAGTAAACTATGCCACATAAAAGTAGCAAAGAGGGAAACCTGGCCAACTTTCTGGAAATACACAGTGACAAATGCAGATTAGGGACCAAATATTTTTCATCGACATCTTGAACTTATCACCTTCTTTAGCCCGGGTTTTGAGATATATATCACTAGAATGCTCATTTATAGTATTTTAGTACTGATACCAAGAAATAATGTCATGAATAATTTTCATTCACTAAATTTATTAGCAAATGCAATTGGTACTTTTGGGAGATGGAGAGGGCAAAATCTAAAATGAACCTTTACGACAATTTGGAAACCCTGTATAAAGAGAGGTAAAGAGAGTTTACAAGTTCTATTAAACAGATTTATCTGCCATCAAAACTATGGTGATAAAAAGAATTCTTGGCTCATCCAAGTGAAAAAAGCAATCAAGGGGCAACCTTTTATCTCCCCTTAAATCTCAAAGCAGATCCTGGTAATAGACTCAAATACCTACCAAGTAGTCAAAGAAAAATACACAGAACAATGAAGTGAGAGAACAATTATCCTGGAACAACTTCGAATGTGACAAATCAAATG
Organism: Tamandua tetradactyla; assembly: GCF_023851605.1. Classification (NCBI taxonomy): domain Eukaryota; kingdom Metazoa; phylum Chordata; class Mammalia; order Pilosa; family Myrmecophagidae; genus Tamandua; species Tamandua tetradactyla. Next base: position 204,738,562 of record NC_135328.1, on the reverse strand, counting down.
GTTCTCAATGTTTCCATTATTGGAAAGCTACTTAGAGCTTGCTTAAGTTTTCAGAATCCAAAAAACATGTTCACCTTCATAGAAAGATTCTTAACTATTGTGAAAATGTTACCTTTCCAAAGAAGGAGTGATTTTAATTTGAGGGATCCATAGGCAGTACTCTGAAATCAAAAGCCCTATCTCAAATGTTTAATACAATGAGCAGATAGCTGTTAAAAAAAAAAAAGGTCAACTCTGAAAGAAAATACAGGTATATATAAAAATCTAGGTGGAAAGTAGGAATTCATGAAAGCTGTCCTAAGTCCAGAGTGTATTTAAAGAAATGTTGTATTTTCCTCACCTGAATTTTCAATTCTTTTAATGTTTGATTAGCGGAAACGAGAAGTGCTTTCTCACCACGAACTTTTCTGTGTCGCATACTCCGTCGAATAACTTGCTTTTGATAGGCTATATAATTTTGATGGGATATCTTTTGCCGCTTTGTTCCTCCATTGCTCTATAAATAAAGATCCAAAACAAAGAGAGCAGTGTAATTATCTGCAGTGTGACTCATACTCATAAAGTTCATAATGTAGGCAAAAACAGTTTACTTATTGGTCCTCTAATCATTTGAAGTTCAATGTAAATAATGAGTAGAAACTAGCCAGTCCCTTAGAAGGCTCACATAAAATTGAAAAAAAGAAAAGGATGAGCTATATACACCTTTAAGTGCATGTAAGCTCCAGGATTTAAAAAACAATTTTTTAAAAGACATTTAAAACCAAAATGATAAATTTGAAGTTAAATCAGAAAACACACATGATAAAACAACAACAAAAAAAACTTCACAATTTTGAAATTCATAAACAATGTGAATTCTATTTATTTGTTTTCAGTATTTTCTTCTCTTATTGAGATTGACATGAAAGCCAAGTAATACCTACCGAGAACTTTAAAATGAAAGATAGTACCTTAACCAAAACATCAAATGTAAGTTAAATCAGGACAAGGACACAGTGCCTCTTATCATGATGATGAAATATACAGCTTTGCCTATGAAATATTCTTGCCAAAAAATGCTAAACCTAAATCTAATCAAGCACTTAGAACCAACTTCCAATTTACAGAATAAATACCAGGGATAGAGAAACAAGTTAAGATCAATGACAGGAGAAAACAAGCCAAAATCCAGAATGTGGGACAATCTACAAGACATCAGACTAGTCTCTAAGCCAATTTTAAGGAGGGAAAAGGGGTTGTGGAGGTAGGATAACTGTTCTATATTATGAGGCTAATATGATGCAAAATAATACATACCAAAAACAAACAAAAAAAATGCATACCTTGATTTCACACTGGTTTGAGGAAAACAACTTAAGACACATTTGAATTAAGTACAAGCATTCACATGAGGACACACATATTGTACTAGTCTTTCATATTTTTATAATACAAAATAGGGCGGGCCATGGTGGCTCAGCAGGCAGAGTTCTCACCTGCCATGCCAGAGACCCAGGTTCGATTCTCGGTGCCTGCCCATGTAAAAAAATAAAAAATAAAAAAATAACTGTTAGGGGCCAAAACTCCTTCTAGAGCACTCCTACAAATTCCTCAACAAGACGTCAGCAGGCAGTCATGATTCTGCTTATGAGGCCAGGAAATGGAAGGTGCAAGATTTTGAAAAATATCTTTTTCTCTGGTTTAATTATATCTGGATGAGGTAACCTCAAAGCCCTGGCACTGGTTTCTGTAGTTATTACTGTCAGCTGTGCATATACAGAGTGGCTTAGGGGTCATTTATAGACACAGATGTCACATATTCACTACCAATGGCGTGTCAGAGATTTATAGTGCAGAAAAGGATCAGAATGCAAACACAGAACATGTGGCAAAGTAACGCCCACTGGTTAGCCAATGCAAAAGGTTAAGTTACCTTTAGCCCTGAATCTGAACAGACACAAAGGTAATTCAAAGGGTCATGAGAAAAAGTAAAGTCAACATATAGGGATCCAAACATATCAGAGTCAATGAAACATTTTTCTCAGTCCCAACTGTTGAAATAAAAGATCAAACTGAATCTGAATTCCACAATTAGGAATATAAGGAAACATACCTATAACATATAATTTTACTTTAGAAATATAAAACAGAACCTAAAAACAAAGCCCTGAGCAGCAAGCAAGATATATATTTCAATGACTGATGGGTCTAAAAGCTTTTACCAGAATTCTTAGAAAAAAAAAAGAAATCCAGTTAACTGACAAAAGCATCCCAGTGGCTTTAGAAAGCTTTCAATTACCTAAGTGATACACAATACTAGATACAACATTAACCTAAATTTTAGAAAAAGCCAAAGGAACTGGGTTGATGTAGCTTAGAGAAAGTGTCAGGGTGTGTGTGTGTGTGTGTGTGTTTGTGTGGGTGGATTTGCTCATCTCCTTTAAGGACATACAGAAATCCATCATTTTTATAACAGGAATTAAAAACAGCAATTATAGAAGCTATCCATGTATTAAGATACTGTAGTAAACTCGAAAGAAAAGGGGAGAGGACCCCTTATCTGAAAAGTCTTGACATTGTTCAGGGCCATCCATCCTTTCTAATGGAAGGTTGGACTTGAGAGCTTTTGTAGGCCCAAAAATATTTAAAAATTCTATAGTATTACAATGTCCAGACAAGAAGAAAGGAACGGAAGAAAATTATAAAGTACAGAAAATTACTACAACATAAAAAGGAGGGTTTCTCAACATCCACTATCATATTTACAAATGTTGCCATCCACAACTGAGGCGAGTAATTCCATATCCACTTTTTAAAAATTGATGCGGTTATGGCCACAATGAATATAAGGAGAAATCAAAAGAGTTTAGCCTTACAAAGTCTAAATCACTTGAAAATATGGAGTTTCCTAAGTAACTCTTGGGCTGAAATGCAAAGCTTGAAATAACAGAAGCTAATGATAATAAGAACAAACATTTATGCAAACACACTAATTTACAAAGTTTATCAGGAAATGGAGAATAACAGCAAGATTTGGAGAAAAGATGAGATTCCCAATTGATTATTAAGCTATACTATAAAACTATAACAATCAAAACAATATGGTACTGCCAATAAAGCAGATGAATGATACACTCATGAATCAGAATGCATGCACACACATGCATGTGTCTATCTGTATATATATTTAATATATAAATTTAAAAAAGCAAATACACTAGGTCTTAGATCTGTGGCTTGAAAGATAAATGAGGAGATGGGGACATGAAAGGAGAGTTGACAAGTTAGAAGGCCACAGGTGATATTAGGGCTGCCAATTCCTATCAATAGTCAAGATATTTGATTCAATAATCTCAAAAACCATCCCAAGGAACACAATACATATACATACACATAGGCTTTAATAAGGCCATTATTTGTTATAGGAAAATATCTCCCTAAAGCTGAAACCTAATCAGCACTGAGGCAAAGGAGTCCTACAGCACTGACTAGCTAAAATACAAATTTGGCAAGCCAATTTTAACAAAAGAGCTGCTGATCACTGTTGGCAGGGTGGTGCATAAAATTGTATGGTTTTGCTCTTTCGTGAGTGTTGTGAAGTTAACGTCTTACAAGATCCAATAAAACATGGAAAACAAATGAAAGCTCTCCCATACTGACATATCCATTTACAGTGGTTGGGAAATTGTATAACATTTACCTCAGTCAAGATAAGAGTTTTTCAGACTTTCTTAATCAATGTTTAAAATAATAGCATTACTCTCTACAGACAGGCGAATAGGACCAGATATTTCTGCTCTGTAACAGATTTAGCAGATGGCCATTGTAACACTTTCTTCCCTCAGGGAGATTGCTAACCATAATTTGACTATACTATATTTTAGCAGTAAAGAAAGAAAACAAATATTTCATATCTATTAAAACTAGGAGGGGGGCGTGCAACGGTGGCTCAGTGGCAGAATTCTTGCCTGCTATGCCAGACACCCGAGTTCAATTCCCAGTGCCTGCCCGTGCGAAACAAAACAAAACAAAACAAAACAAAAACTAAAGGGGGTGCAATGGCAGTTCAATGGTAGAATTCCAGGCTGCCATGCGGGAGACCTGGGTTTGATTCCCAACATGCGCTTCCCCAAAATAAAATAAAATAAAATAAAATAGGGTTGACAGTGGTGGCATAGAGGCAGAGTTCTCTTCTCGTTTGCCATGCCGGAGACCCAGGTTCGATTCCTGATGCCTGTCCATGCAAAAAAAAAAAAAACGTAACAATAATAATAAAATAAAATAAAATTTCAGCAAATGGTGTTGTAATAATGGGATAGTCACATGGAAAAAGAATGAAATGTGATCCTATCCACCATATAGTATACAATTAAAAAAAAAAAGAGAAAGAAACCCCCTCCAGAAATGAAACTCAAATTAGAACAGACGTTTCCTGAATTTAAAGTATCTATAGAATGTCCTGTAACACAGTGACCTGACTTTTTGAGAAACTTAAGCTTACTTCCATAACATCTCAACCAATCACATTTACATATTATTTGTTGTTTTTTAAGACAATTTTCTGTAGCATCACTATGAATATGTAGAATATAATCAGGCAACCAAATAAGGGGTAGAAAATTATAAAATAGTCAATATTTTTTTCAAATGTTACTTGAATTTTACTTTTTTTTTAAATTGAGAAATCTTCACACACATACTTTCTATACATAGTGCACAATCAATGGCTCACAATATCATCACATAGTTATGTTTTCATCACCAAGATCATTGCTTAAAACATTTGCATCACTCCAGAGAAAGTAATAAAAGAAAAAAACTCATACACACCATATACCTTACCCTTTCCTCTCACTGACCACTAGTGTTTTTATTTACCCAATTTATTTTATTCTTTGTCCCCCTATCATTTATTTTTACCCATATTTTTTACTCATCTGTCCACACCCTAGATATAAGGAACATCAGACACAAGGTTCTTACAATCACAGTCACACTGTAAACATTTTATCTTTATGCAATCATCTTCAAGAATCTAGGCTTCTTGAACACAGTTCAACAGTTTCAGGTACTTCCCTCTAGCAACTCCAATGCACCATAAACTAAAAAGGGATTATCTATGTAATGCATAAGAATAACCTCCAGGATAACCTCTTGACTCTGTTGGAAATCTCTCAGTAACTGACACTTTAATTTGTCTCATTTTTCTCTTCCCCTTTTGGTCAAGAAGGCTTTCTCAATTTCTTGATGCTGTGTTCCAGCTTATCCCAGGCTTCCTGTCCCACATTCCAGGAAAACTTATGCCCCTGGGAGTCATGTCCACATGGGAGGGAAGGCAGTGAGTTCAAGTGCTGAGTTGGCTTAGAGGGAGAGGTCACATCCGAGTAACAAAAGAGGTTCCCTGGGGGTGACTCTTAGGCCTAATTTCAAGTAGGCTTAGCCTATCCTCAGTAGGAATAAGTTTCATACGGGTGAACCCCAAGATCGAGGGTTCGGCCTATTAATTTGGTTGGCCCCACTGCTTGTGAGAGTATTAGAAATTCTCCAAATGGGAAAGTTGAATATTTCTTCCTTTCTCCCCATTCCCCCAAGGAGATTGCAAATACTTCTTTATTCACTACCAAAATTCACCCTGGGATTTATCGGGACATCACACTAACCTGGATAAACCAACAAATTCTCACTCCCTATTCAAGATTCCATGCACTTATGGTGTTCAACTAAACTGATCATACAAGTTATTTAGGAATGCACTACCCAAAATATCAACTGTGCACCAAATAAACTTCTCCCTCTTTAGTCTCACTCAGAAGTTGAGGTTTTAAAATAGAATACAATTTCAATAGATGAATTTTAAGATTTTTAAGTTAGTTAAACAATGGAAAATGAAAGGCTAATGCTAACACATTAATTGAAACTTGAAACTCTCTTCTATATATTCCATTATTATGATTATTTATTTTGCCTGTAAAGAGACAATGTGAGTAAATAATTTTTTCATACTTTGATATTCCATTGATTAAACAAATTAAGATATGGATCTCATTTTAATCTTCTTTTCCAGCTAAAAATTTAATCAGTACATTATATTTCAGCCTTTCTTACTTAATTCTGGAATAACTAGTCCTCAGCTTTTCATGAGAAATCAGGACAGCTGTAACATACCACCAAAACTGAGGAAAGAGAAAGGGAAAAAAGGAAGGACACTGACCTACTTGAACAGGAATCTTACAAAATTTCTATGGTTTTGGAATAGTTTTTAAAAATACAAAAAAAAAAAAAAGGAAGGACACTGAGAACCAATATCTCACGGAGGGTACAGTGAGATGTCCAGGGGCACGGAGTTGATCTTTTAAAACAGCAGGAAGGTATGCGATTGCGAAAACTTTGTAACTGACGCTCTCTTTATCCAGTGTACAAACAGATGAGTAAGAAACTACAGACAAAAAAAAAATAAAATAATGGTGGAGGGTATGGGATATTTTTATTTTTATTGCTTAAGGAGGAATGAAAAAGTTCAAAAATTAATTGTGTAGCCTGCCATGTAGGAGACCCGGGTTCAATTCCTGGTCCATGCCCTTCCCCAAAAACCAAACAAACAAGCAAAAATAAACAAACAAACAAAAAAATTCAACAAATGGTGCTGCAATAACAGGATAATCACATGGAAAAATAATTAAATGGGATACCACCACACAGCATGCAAAAAAAAAAAATCAATTGTGATGATGAATGGACAAATATATGATGATACTGTGAACAACTGATCGTATAGTTTGGATGATTATATGTTATGTGAATATATCTCAATAACATTGCAATAAAAAAAAGAGCAAGAGGATAATAATAAAAAGCAGCTTCAACACTTACTTGATTAAAATCTGGATCTTTTTCTCCATCTGGCTTAGCTTCTTCCTTGTCCTCCTCTGTTTCAGAACTACTTACATTCAGCTCTGGAGCCGAATCCTTCATCACCTATAAGAGCCCAGACAACAAAGAGAGAAAGGGGTCAGATCCTAGGGAGGCATGCTACAGAAGATGTGGGGAAATCTGATTGGCAACCTTTACCAAAAGGAAGGAAATCTTTATCAACAATGGGATAATAGAGCAGACAGGGAATCAAGAACCAAGCATCCTTTATTTTCAAAGCCCATTTAGCATGTTTTCTAAATTTTGACTTATTCTTGTATTTAACGTGTTCCTCATTCATTTAAGGAAGTCTCTGCAGAGCAATTATTGTTATCAGGCTTTTACAATGATGTGATTTTGCAAAAGTCTGAGAGCACTCTACTCCTTTCCTAGTACTCTGTCACTGTCAAGCCTTTATAGGTACTCAGACATGTTCAGGTACACAACGGCAGTAGTCACAATGTTCGGTAAGAATTAAGAAAATGAAGGATGGAGGCAGTGGTCTTTTGTGGAACACTATGAAACTCTGAATAATGAAACTGAAAGAAAACTGTATACTATTTCATATAAGATGCCATTACTACATGTGCAAACAAGTACAAAATGTTTTAGAAATTCTAGGAGGAAAACAGGCATTTGGACTCATTAACGTCGCTTTCTCTGCATATTAGGAAATGAAGGCCTTCAATTAGGAAAGCAGAACTCTAGATCACTGGCACATAAGTTGAAAGTTCCCTACTCATCAAATAAATGTATTCCACTTTATTTGTCTTTAATTCCAAAAAACCCTGTAATCACACCAATAGGATGTCTAGAAATCTGGGTCAGGATCTACTTAAGAGCCATCCTTACTACAGTAAAAATTTTCTAAATCCAATCTATAGCAAGTTCTAAGGCCCCTACTTCCAAACCATCCCAATCTGTCTATGTCACCTGTCCTTGCAGATCAACTCCAAGAGCTCTGAAACCAGGCTTCTTTACTCTTGTTATGCCATCACCAAATTCTAAACCCAATGGCCAGTATGGCCTTTTTTAAAGCATAAATCAGATCACATCATGACTTTCCTTGACATTCTCCACTGGCTTCTTATCTACACTTAGATAAGTCCCAGATCCTTTATAAAGCCCTACACAATTTGGCTCCTCATACCATATCACATCTTTCCTTGGAAGAAACTTCATTCTTGACCAATGTTGTCTATTATGGGAGTCACTAGCCACATTGAGCTATTTAAATTTAAATGAGCTAAAATTAAAAATGCAGTTCCTCAATCACTCTAGCACATTCTGAGTGCTTTGGAGCCACAAGCGGAGAGTGGCTACCATCATTCAGAGCACAGACAGAGAATATTTCCATTATCAAAGAAAGTTCTACAGACAGGGCTACTCTAGACACACTGATTGTCACTCCACTGTTTAAACACATTCACCTTGTCTGTGTGGCCTTTGTTCCCTTTGCCCAGAATATTCTTCCCCAACCCTTCACAAGGCTGGATCCCAGACAGTCAACGCTCAGATAAAACAATTCCTCCTCCAATTCTCCCTATCTAATGCCACAGCTTCCACCTCCATCCATCTCTCTCCCCACTTAATTTCTTTCAAAACACTCATTCCTGTATGAAATAATCTTGTGAATGCAATGGTTTTATTCTTGGTTTTCCTCACAAGGTGCACATATCTGTAAGAGCAGGTACCTTGTCTCTCTCTCCTTCATTGTATCCCCCGTACCAAGATCCTATTCCTGGTGCCAAGATGACATTCATTCAATAAATATTTGCTTATCCAAATGATAACTGACTAAATCCATATATAATCACCTAAACTACCCATTTCCAATTCTTGTCCAATCTCAATTCTGATGCCAAATAGTTCTAAGGAACAACAATGTGGTCCTCAGCGAAAATTCAATAGCAAGTCAAAAGGCAAACTTGGTCATTACTAGTCATGGCCACAAGAGGGATCAGTACCTTCTTATTATCCACAACTTTATGTACATAGATGGTGGCTTGAGTGTATTCACGCAGATCTCTCTGCTGCTGACACAATAAACCTTCTCTGCATTCTGGACAGAGTTCTAAAAGAAGTAAGATACAAGTAGTTGAGGAATTACTGCCAGAGAACCAAAGATCTAAAAACTTGCATCAAAGTCATGTGAGTAATCATTAAAATGTTAGTTGTATTTTCAATCAATTGCTGTGCTCTGTTGTATGCAAATTGAGAATCCACTTACTGACAACAAATAAACATAGAAACAGTGAGATGAATATATTGGATAGTTTCTGTCAGGGGAATATTACTTTGGACTGCCCCATGATCTTTAATTTTAAGCAGAGAATATATTTCATGTATCCTTCTTCCCCCTGAATGGTAACTATAAAAACCAAGAATAATAGGAAAACTTACTAGGCTCAGAAGTATACTGTGTTTCTGAAGGGTCTGCATCTCCTACTTCAGTTTTTGTGATTTTAATTACATGATCCACAACAAACAGCTTTTGTATCATTTGCCACTCACTGGGCCATATGAGAGCTATACTGTGCAAAAAAACACAACATGCCTTAAGACACATGGAAATTAAGAAACAAACATTATCCAATAGTCTCCTAAATCAAAATCATCAACACCAACATTTAATGCAAAGGAATTAGAGGAAAAAAACACATCATCAATGAGAAATAGTTTCTTCATATGCTAGAATGCTACAACTGCACTGAAATTAATTGGATGAGAGTTACATGATTCAAATGGCTAATTCTCAAAAACATAACTTGAGTAAAATAAGTAAGTATGGATAAATACAGTATGATGTCACATATGAAATCTCAAATATACAAAGCATCACAATGTGTATGTATTGTTTTATAAAATAATACTTTCTAGGATAACCTTCAAATTCAGAATAGTGGGTACTTTGAGAGGTTCAGAAAGAGGAAGAAAGGGTGGAATGGAAGGGAGGATCAGTACTGAGGGGCTTACACAATTAAATTTGAACTGTCTCAATTTTTAAGCTGGATGGCGGTATACATTCGTTCTATTGTTACAGACACTTTTCTGGATGTTTGGCGTTTACCACAATAACAACGACAAAACCAACACAAATAGGAGATAAAAAGGGTGGGAGGAGAACCTAGAAGAAATCTGAACTCCCTTAATTGATGATAAAGTATTAATATGGAAATAATAAACTTCCTAACTCTATCTCAGCCTCAAGGTAATTTTTATTTATGTGCTTCAATTTTCTTTTCGTGGTTTATCGGCAATGTCAGAGGCAGTTATCTTCTCTTACAGTTATTTAAAAATTACTTTAAAAGATAAAATGGTGACTTCCAGACAACAAAGACAGTGGCTTACAACATATCAGGGTTCCATTCTCCCAAAGAATTTTTGAACAACTAGCAAAAAGTAGCAGAGCCATCCTTCTCACAACTCCCCCCAAAATAGACAGGGTAGTTGTAACTGGTGAATGACAAGTCAGGAAAATGCAATATAAAACCAGAAGGAAAAGTTTCTGGAGCCCTCCCTGGTTAATATGGAGTCAGCCTGTTCCAGAGGGACAGAGTAATACCTGTGTGCATATGGAGTACCTGTAGATCACTGCCAGTCTACTGGAAGGCAGCCTGAAGAAATGAGTGAAGACATTCATATCCTGCTCGCCCTCCTAAAACTTGCCACGGAAGCAAAAGCAGGTTGTGGAAAGGTATAGCAGTGTAAGAAACAAGTGAACTGAAACAAAGGATTACCAACTTAAAGACATGTAATAGAGCACATGCAGGGGCTGGGAAACCTATTTTATAGAGAACAGAGGGAGCATCTGGATTCTCATAACTGTTCAAACATGAACACAAATCACCTTGGGCTGATCTTTTTGGTAGGACTAATCTTTGAAGAAGAACACGAGCCAATAGAACCATTTTGCAAAGACTGTGAAAGTTTTTTCTGCATTTGTTTCTTTCTTTGTTTTTGTTAGCTCCTGGCACTCAAGGACATCTCTGTCATATTGCAAGGTGGATACAAACTCAAGTAACAGTTCGGGTACTAAACCTCAGAGTTAAAACATTAAAATGTAAAATGTACAACAAAAGAATACAAGACAAACACAGAAACAAGAAATGATAGCTCATCCCAGGAACAATATAAAACTAGGAAACTATCAACCAAGAAAACCAGACTTTGGACATACCAGACAAAGACTTTTAAAAAATGATTTTCGATATGCTTAAATAAAGGAAAACATGGAAAGAGAACTAAAGGATAACAGGAAAACGATGGAATGAACAATATGAGATCCACAAAAAAGAGAAAGCAATTTTTTTTTTTTCACAAAGCATGTTTAATAAGATTACTGTTCTTTGGCTTGGGCCATTTGCCAATTTGTCTTTTGGCTCACAAACATCAACCAAAATGTAAATGCAAATTAAGACTTTTTCAACCATCTGATTTTTCAACCAGAAGCAACTAATTCGGGGAAAGAACCTATTATTCCACATGGGAACAAGAAAGAAGTGGTTTCCATGTCTATAGGCCATTGTGGGGGTTATTCAGAAATGGCACATAAGGGGATGCTTCTCTAGGTTCCTTCCTATGATATTCAATAGACCTAGGATCTAATTACTTGATTTGTGAAAACTGTTTTCTTAAAATTGGAATTCTTTTTTAAGGCTGGTAATGGAGGGGCAGAACCAATATCCGTGATATTACAAAGGATTATTCTTGATTGAATAATATTTTAGGGTGCAAGTTTCTAATTAAAGAGAAAACTAAATTATTTAAGTCATGTACTAGTAAGTGGTATTATCAATAGCACATTCTTATGCTATTTTATGAGTTTAGAAGAACTAGAAAAAAGGTATTTCCAAGATCACTTTTCTAAATTATTTCTCATTTAAGATAACTGTTATATATGCCCTAAGCCAATAAATTAGCCAGAATTGCCATGTATGTTTGCAAATAGAAAGCAATTTTTAAATGAAACCAAATAGGAATACTGGAATCGAAGACCACAAAAACTGAAATTAAAAATTCTCTATGATTAAAAATGGCAAAAGAATAAGTGAACTACAATATAAGACAACCGAAATGATTTAGGCTGAGGAACAGAAAAACAAAAGAAAGACAGAAAATGAACAGCCACAAGACCAGTGGGACACTGTCAAGTATGCCGATATATTCATCATAGGATTCCCAGAAGGAGGAGAAAGGGGCAGAAGGATAGTCCAAGAAGTAGGGGCAGAAAACATCCCAAATTTAATGAAACACATGAATATATACATTCAAGAAGACCAACAAACCCCAAACATGATACACTCAAAACAGAATCACACCCAGGCACAATGTAATCAAACTATTACATGCCAAAGACAAGGAGAGAGTTCTGAAAGCTGCAAGAGAAAAGCAATTTGTTTTGTATAAGGGAGTCCCAACTGTGTTGATTTCTCGTCATAAAACCATGGGGGCTAGAAAGAAGTAGAATGACATTCTTAAAGTGTTGTGAAAAAATTGCCAACCAAGCAATTTATATCTGGTAAGACCGTCATTCAAAAATGAAGAGGGTTCAGATGGTTTCTATGGTGTGTGAATATAGCTCAACAAAATTGCATTTAAAAAAAAATGAAGGGGAGATTAAGATGATATTTCCAGATAGTAAAAACAGAGGGGGTGTGGTAGTTAGATTCAGTTGTCAACTTGGCCAGGAGAAGGTGCCTAGATCTATTGCTGTGGACATGAGCCAATGGCATGTGAAGCTCATCTGTTGCTCATTACATCTGCAGTCAGTTAGGAGGTGTGCCTGCTGTAATGAATGATGTTTAATTTAATCAGCTGGTGCTTAGAGAGCTCAACTTAGCACAGCCCAAGAGGCTCAGCATACCTCATCTCAGCACGCACAGCTCAGGCCAGGCCTTTGGAGATGCAGAAAGAAATCACCCCAGGGAAAGATGTTGGAACCCAGAGGCCTGGAGAGAAGGCCAGCAGAGACCATCCTGTGCCTTCCCACATAAAAAAGAACCTCAGTTAAAAGTTAGCTGCCTTTCCTCTGAAGAGCTATCGAAATAAATCCCCTTTTATAAAAGCCAACCCATCTTTGGTGTATTGCATTCCAGCAGCTAGCAAACTAGAACGGGGGTTCATCACCACTAGAACTGCCCTATGAGCAATGCTAAACTCTAGACAGTGGATCAAAAAACAGAAATAAAGACCTCTAGTAAGGTAACCATACGGGTAATTATAAATGCCAGTACTTTCATATTGTATCTTTGGGTATGAAATTACTATTTTTACTTCTTACAGTTTCTAAAATGTAAATGCTTAAAAAGAAGTCTGAAGTTTTGAACATACAATGTATAAACATAGCGTATTAGTTAGGGTTCTCTAGAGAAACAGAATCAACAGGGAACACTTGCAAATATAAAATTTATAAAAGTGTCTCACGTGACCACAGGAATGCAGAGTCCAAAATCCACAGGGCAGGCTGCGAAGCCGACGACTCCGATGGATGGCCTGGATGAACTCCACAGGAGAGGCTCACCAGCCAAAGCAGGAATGCACCCTGTCTCCTCTGAGTCCTCCTTAAAAGGCTTCCCATGATTAGATTTAGCATCACTAATTGCAGAAGACACTCCCCTTTGGCTGATTACAAATGGAATCAGCTGTGGATGCAGCTGACGTGCTCATGACCTAATCCTATGAAATATCCTCATTGCAACAGACAGGCCAGCGCTTGCCCAATCAGATAAACAGGTACCACAACTTGGCCAAGTTGACACCTGTCCCTAACCATGACACACAGTCTGTGACAAGTACAACAAAAAGGTGGGGATGGGCAAAATAAAGGTGGGGGCAAAGGGGTGTCGGAACAGTGTTTATTATTTAAGTTGGTATCAAATCAAACGTGATTATCATAGATTTATGATGATAATTTTAAGCACCATGATAACCACAAGGAAAATACGTGCCAGACACCGAAGAAAATGATGGAAAGGACTCAAAACGGCATACTACCAAAAAATCACATAAGTATGAAAATAAGCATTAACAGAATACGTGAGGAACAAAAATGGTATAAGAGTTAAAAAGACCAAATAGCAAAGAGGCAGAAGAAAGTGGACCATTATCAGTAGTGACTTTAATGGATTTATCTCTCTAGTCAAAAGGCAGAGATTGACAGAAATGGATAAAAAAGAAGTACCCAGCTGTATGCTATTTACAAGAGACATCTTAAATTCAAAGACACACAAGTAGGTTGTGAAAGGATGGAAAAAATATTTCATGGAAAAAAGAAAAAGAGAGGTAGGGTAGCTATGCTAATATATGATAAGATAGACTTTAAATCAAAAGCTGTTACAGGGGAGAAGGACATTATACACTGATAAAAGAGACAATTCAACAAGACAATTAATAAAAATATATTCACCTAAGAGGAGGATCCCAAAATATGTGAAGCAAATATTGGCAAATTTGAATGGAGAAACAGATAGTTCTACATTGATAATGGACTTAAGTATACCACATTCAATAATGGATAGAATATTTAGATGCAAGATCAATAAGGAAATAGGAGACTTGAATAATAATCTAAACCAACTAGACCTAACAAACTTATATAGAACATGTCACCCAACAGCAGGAGAATACACACTCTTCTCTAGTGCACATGGATTATTCACCAGGACAAACCATATGCTAAGTCACAAAACAAGCCTCAACAAATTTTAAAAAACTATTAAAATCATACACTGTATCTTCCCCAGTTGCGGTGGATGATGCTAGGTCAATAACAAAGGGGAAATAGAAAATTCACAAATACGTGGAAATTATATAATGCACTCAACTAATCAGTCAAAACAGAAATCACAATGGAAATAAGGAAATATCTTGAGGTGAATGAAAATAAAAAACAGCGTTCCAAGATTTATGGGATATACGAAAGGCAGTGTTCTGAATGTTTACAATAAAAAAGAAGAAAAGCCTAAAACCAACTGTAACCTCAAAACTGGAGAAACTTTAAAAAGAGGAAACAAAGCTTAAAAGGTAGCAGAAGAATTAGAGCAAAGATAAATAAATAGAGAACAACAACACCACCAAAAACAATAGAGACAATCAAGGAAACCAGAAAACCTGGTTCTTTGAAAAGATCAATAAAATTGATAAATCTCTCGCTAGACTGACAAAGTTAAAAATAAAGAGGATGAAAATAACTAAAATCAGAAAATGAAAAGGGGGGGGCAGGTTCTACCAAACCCACAGAAATAAAAACGATTACAGAGGGATTGTATGGACAACTGTACGCCAACAAATTAGGTAGCTTAGATGAAATGGACAAATTCCTAGAAACACACAAATTACCTACACTGACTCAAGAAGAAATATTGGTCAATAGATCAATAATAATTAGAGATTAAATTGATAATCAAAAACCTCCCAACAAAGAAAACTCGGATCAGATGGCTTCACTGGTGAATTTTACCAAACATTCCAAGAAGAATTAATACCAATACAGCTCAAACTCTTACAAAAACAGCAAAGAGGAAGGAACTCTTACTAACTCATTCTGAGGTCAGCATCACGATACCAAAACCAGATAAAGATATCAAATGAAAAGAAAATTACAGACAAATATTCCTTACGGATACAGATGCAACCAACCTCCCACACACAAAATCCTAGCAAACTGACCCCAACAGCACATTAAAAGCATTTTACACTGCTGCTTTCACCTTGGAACAGCACGAAGGATACTAAGGAATGACGAGAGAGACAGACGGGATGAGAGGTCTGAAGATCAGTGACAACAGACAACTTTATTCTTAACTAGTTTCTGCTTATATACTGCAGGGTTCACGTGACTAAGAGCATGCATGCACTTGGCGAGAAAACATGGTGCTTACTTAAGACAACTGCAGAGAACCTGGGGCTAAGACAAAACAAACATTCTCTCTCTCCCAGATTGTTCTCCATTAAGCAAATAACAATCTCCACAGATTATTACTGCTGCCACTCTGATACCAGCTATTCTCAACAAATTCCGCAGGTCTTGTTTTAACCCTTGCTCCTACATTACACCATGATCAAGTGGGATTTATTTTATCCCAGAGTCAACATAAGAAAGTCAATTAATGCCATACACATCAATAATACAAAGGGGAAAACACACATAATTGTCTGAACCGACAAAGAAAAGGTAATTTGACAAAATCCATTTTTAATCTTTTTGATAAAAATACTCAGAAACACCCCCAAGAGAGCCTCTTTTGTTGCTCAGATGTGGCCTCTCTCTCCAGCCAATATGATGAGTAGTCTCACCACCCTCCCCCTCTCTGCGTGGGACATGACTCCCAGGGGTGTGGACCTTCCTGGCAATGTGGGACAAAGATCCTGGAATGAGCTGAGACTCAGCATCAAAGGACTGAGAAAAACCCTAGAATGAGCTGAGAATTAACATCAAGAGACTGAGAGAACCTTCTTGATCAAAAGGGGAAGAGTGAAATGAGACTATTTCAATGGCTGAGAGATTCCAAACAGAGTCGAGAGGTTAACCTGGAGGTTATTCTTATGTATTAAGTAGATATCACCTTGTTGTTCAAGATGTAGCAGAGAGGCTGGAGGGAACTGCCTGAAAATGTAGAGCTGTGTTCCAATAGCTATGTTTCTTGATGATGATAGAACAATGATATAGCTTTCACAATGAGACTCTGTGAATGTGAAAACCTTATGTCTGATGCTCCTTTTAGCTACTATATCAACAGAAGAGTAAAACATATGGAATAAAAATAAATAATAGGGGGAACAAATGTTAAAATAAATTCAGTTTGAAATAGTGGTAAATGAAAGCGAGGGGTAAGGGGTATGGTACGTATAGTTTTTTTTCTCTATTATCATTTTATTTCTTTTTCTGTTGTCTTTTTATTTCTTTTTCTAAATTGATGCAAATGTACCAAGAAATGATGAATATGCAACTATGTGATGATATTAAGAATTACTGATTATATATGTAGAATGGAATGATTTCTAAATGTTTTGTTTGTTAATTTTTTTTAATTAATAAAAAAAGTAAAAAAAAAAACTCAGAAAATTAGGAACAGAAGGAAACTTTCTTAATATGATAAAAATCCATATATGAAAAGCCTAATGCTAACATCATACTTATTGGTGAAAGACAAAGTTTTCCCTCTAAGGTCAGGAACAAGAGGAGGATGCCCATCATCACCACTCTTGTACAATACTGTATTGGAATTTCTAGCCAGAACAATTAGGCAAGAAAAAGAAATGAAACACATTCAAATAGGAAATGAAAAAGCAAAAATGTTTCCTATCTGCAGCAGAAATAACTATATATAGAAAATCCTGAAAAAGCCACAACAAAGCTACTAGAGCTAATAAGCGAATTCAGCAAAATGGTGGGGGTACAAGATAAACATGCAAAAACCAGTAGTGTTTCTGTACACTATTAATGAACTGAAGAGGAAATCAAGAAAGTAATGCCATTTACTATAGCAATTAAAATAATCAAATATCTAGGAGTATATTTAACTAAAGACATAAAGGACTCATACACAGAAAACTATGAAACATTGCTGAAAAAACTGAAAGCCCTAAATAAATGGAAAGACACTCCATGTTCATGGATAGGAAAACCAAATATTCTTGAAATGTCAATTCTACCCAAAGCAATTTACAGATTCAATACAGACCCAAGCAAAATTCCAACGGCCTACTTTGCAGAAATGGAGACCAATCTGTGAATTTATATGGGAGAGCAAGGGACCCCAATAACCAAATCCATCTGGTAAAAGAACAAAGTGGGAGGACTCACATTCTGACTTTTAAAAGTTATTACAAAGCTGTAACAAGCAAAACAGCATGGTATAGGCCACATGACAGATGTATAGACCAATGCAATAGAACTGAGAGTTCAGAAATAAATCTTCACCTCTGCGGCCAATTGACTTTTGACAAAGGTGCCAAGTCCATTCAATGGGGAAAGAACAGTTTCCTCAACAAATGGTGCTGGGAAAACTGGATTTCCATATGAAAGAGAATGAAGATGGACCCCTACCACATTCCCTATACGTAAATTTAATCAAAATGGCTCAAAGTTAAATATAAGAACCAAAACTCTAACACTCCTAAAAGAAAACATAGGGAAAGCATCTTCAGGACCTCGTATTAGGCAATGCTTTCTTAGACTTTACACCAAAAGCACAAACAATAAAAGAGAAAAGTAGATAAATGGGACTTCCTCAAAATTAAAAACCTTTGTACATCAAAGGACCATATAATGAAAATAAAAAGACAACCTACAGAATGGGAAAAATACTTGGTAACCACATATATGATAAAGGTTCCATATTCCGAACATATAAAGAAATCCTACAACTACAACAAAAAGATAAACAACCAAGTCAAAAATGGACAAAAGACTTACGTAGATATTTCTCCGAATGACATAAAAATGGACAATACAGCACACAAAAAGATGCTCCACATCATTAGCCATTAGGTAAACCAAATCAAAACCACAATGAGATACCACTGCACACCCACTAAGTTGGCCATTATTAAAAAAAAAAGAAAAGAAAACAGAAAATAACAAGTGTTGGCTGGAATGTAAAATGGTGCAGGTGCAGTGGCAAACAGTTCAGCGGTTCCTCAGGAAATTATCCTATAACCTGGCAATCCCAAAGAATTGAAAGGAGAAATGGGTATTTGCACAATAATGTTCATAGCAGTATTTTTCACAGTTGCCAAAAGATGGAAGCAACCAAAGTGTCCATCAACAGATGAATGAATAAAATAGAGTGCTATTCAGCTATAAAAAGGAATGAAAAGTTGATAAATTAAACAACATGATAAACCTTGAAGACATCATGGTGAGTGAAATAAGCCAGATACAAAAGGACAAATATTTTATGATCTCACTTATATGAAATAATTAAAAAATGCAAATTCATAGTCAGAAACTAGAATATAGGTTATCAAGAAGGTCCAGGGAGAGTAGGGAATGGGGAGCTAAAAAAAAGAAAAAATTAAAACAATAAGATGGCAACATCAGAGGCAAATTTCATAGATGAGCTCTTCTGGAGATATATAAGGAATGAAACCAATTTTTATTTTAAGATCCTTGGATTCCAGATGACCAGCTCAGTGATTTTGCTTTAGCAACATTTTGTCTTCCTCTTGCTTTATTTTCTGAAGTCTGGCGGCTGCAGAAGAAACACGCTACTACCAAAATGGTATTGATTATGTGATTCCAGAAAAGAGGTCTACCTAGAGATACTGTAATGGATACGAGCAGTTTAGAAAGAGAAAGCAGAGCTCTGCTTCCTGGAGGGAGAAGGAAGAAGCATAAAGAGCAAGGCAGCTTTCGGCAATTTTTCTTTTTTTGAAGGACAAGCGCTCATTGTAGTATACATACAAAGGGGGAAAAAAAAACAATTCAGCAAAGGACTGGATTTCTTAAAACAGACTAAGTCAGATGAAAGATTTCCTAAACACACTTCATCAATCATTAGAAACAGAAAATCACATGAAGAGAATGAATCAACTCACAGTTTAGAATCTTCTTTGGTCATGGAAGCAAATGTAAACATGAGTCCCCCATGGGGACAGAGAAGAGCGCTGTTTCCAACCGATGACACAGGACTACATCTGGTAGGCTTTCTACTCAAATAAGACAAGGGGCATAAATATACCTCACTATAACACAACTAAACCGAATATTTTTAAGTTAATTATTTTAAAATTAGAGATGTATTTTAAAGGTTATTGGTAATTAAATGTTTCTTAGGACAATTAATAGAACAATAGAAAAGACAGTTTTCAGCATATGCTAGCAAAAGTAATCATGACAGGAACCACTAACAGAATCCATTTATTTTTATAAAAAATACTAGAGCCAATAACAAAAGAGAAAACTGAAAATTTATGGTTTCTACCTAACAAACTTTCGCCATTCTTCTATGAAGAACTGTGACACAATGTAGAGGACATCCGTATCCTAGAACATAAAAATCACATGAGAGTATCCATTAATTTATTGTACTCCTGAAAATTCCTTATGGTAAATGCTTTTCACATACTGTGGTTTTCATTTTTCAAGATTTATAAAGTGGAAATATAGTTCCCTTTAAGGAAATAGCAAACTAGAGTAAATTCCCCTAATTAGATAACTAAACAGAGGAGAGTTAGAGAAGCTTTGGATTGTTCTCAAATAGATCATAAGCAATTTGGCAAAGGCCTTAAAAAAGGTAAAAAGGATTCGCTCCTTTATAGGAACTATTATACCTCTGGCCAGTTACTGAGACATGGTCTGTTTTTGTCCTGGAACAAATTCGGGAGAGAAGTCTTCTGCTCATTTGCAATCATCTTATGTAAGGCTTCATTTTCTTCCCCTTCTCTTTCTAAAATCTGAAAGAGAATGAAGCATATCAACCATCTCCTACTGACAGTAAAAGACTTGTCTCCTCCCCACACCCCCACTAAAAGTACAATGTTAATACTCCTGGGAGGTTAAACCAGGGAGGTAGCATGCAATTTACATAGATGTCAGCAGAGAGTTCAGTACCTTGCACTGTGAACAGCATTCTTTGTAACTTGGAAACTCAGGAGCCTTTGGAAAGTACTGTTGCAACTTGCTCCAAGCCTCTTTAGAAATCAGTCTTCTTTCATTTTCCGATATGCATAACTCCCCTGAGTTAAAAAAACAACAACATTTGGACCCCAAAAGCTAATGAGTCAATATATAGCCCCCAAAATTCTATTTTCTACTTCTTAAGAAAGCTAAGAAAAGTCAATAGGTATTCTTTTCTAAAGTTTTATATTTCTATCTCTTTCCTTTAAAAAAATCTCAAAAAATTAAATTTCGTGATTCTAAAAGAGCTACCCACTAACCACAATTTTGTGCCCTTAAGTTAGGTCTGTGGTTAAAAAACCAGGAGGTAAAGCAATTGCACAAATCTAGAACCATGAATTTTCTTTTTTCTTCCTGCGATGAATGAAGCAGTAAAAAGGGGGGTTTTTAGGGATCCTGTGACCTCTATGCCTATCAAGTTGTTAGCCTAAAAGGGTTTCATCTTCTCCCACACTCAACTGTCCTAATTTCTTGCATACTTTATTTTCATCCATTTGATTCTTTCCTGAAATAATTCTGAACTGAAATGGTATTTTTAAGGTTGTGTCCAACTCTCACAGGCTCATTCTCTGGTTATCAACTCGGACTTAAATTAATAAAGCAATCTAGTGTTCAATCTGAAAACCAACTCCAGTTAAATTCTGATTTGTTTGCTACTACTACTGCACCACTACTCCAATACCCTTGGATCTTCAAAATTCCCAGGGGAACAAGAAAGATACTAGTCACCACCACCCTTCTATCTTCTCAGAAGATTACAGGAAGATTCAGATCATAGCAAGCTGCTATCCCAGCATACCTACATCTAGCTTTGGGTCCCTTCTTTTCACTTGACCCCTCACTCCATTTGATAAATTAACGAATTACACTTTAACTACCTATGGGTCATTACCTATAAAACCGTCTTTAAGTTTCCAAAGCTATACATTTGTTTCTGGCAAAGTGTTTCCAGATTATTGAGCGTAAGAAAGCCAGGGGCTGTCTAAATATAATACCATCATTCCACGCCTTAGGTGTTTTACATAGTAAATAAACTGAGAATTAAAGTGATTAAATAACATGCTCAGGGCTACCTCAGCTACTTAATAACAAAGCTGCAATACAAACCCAAGGTCTGTCTTAAAAAAACCCTACAATTTCTAATACTTCAAAACCACCTTTTTACTTTCTAGCTGTCAATCTTTTGAGATTTTGAAAAATCCCCAAAAGATTACTTTGCTTTAATAAACTTATTACCACAGAAACTAGGTCATAATGTAAAAATTTACTTTCTTTCTGAGCAAGTTGTTAAACTTTCACTGAGGCTATAAAAACGGTACTCCAAAATGCCTATTCTCAGACACAATTAGGGAATTTATTTAAAAAGAAAAGGTTAATTGGATTAACAAACCCTAATTTTTTGCATCCTTGTAGTAAATACAATGCAGCCATAAAAAAAAAAAAAAAAAAATTAAGGCAGCTCTCCATGACCTGATTTAGAAAGAACTCTAATGTAATTATAATTTTAAAGTCGTTTCTTTCAAAAAAAAAAAAATTTCTCCCTGTGTGTATGATTCCATCTAATTCAAAAAAAGAGGAGAAGACAAAATACAAACACACACACATTTTTAATATGTAAATCTGAAGGATTCCAGAGAAACTAGATGCAATGACTTGTTTTCATGTGCGAGGTTCTTTTACTTAGTAACTAGAGTTAATGTTGAATGCATATTATTTATATGATTGGAACAACCCTAATATCTTTCTGAAATCAGAAAACTATTATAGTAAGTCATTTTATATCAGTCTAATTGGTAATAAATACAAAGTTTCCAATCAACTTCTTAGCCTTGTTTCTAAATTTATTTTCATATCATTTTAATAACTATACCATGACTTAATATATTTGAATATTGTCTATGATTTCACGATAATTAACTTTTACCTTGTGACACATGAATTTTTAGAAAAGACTTGACCCTGCAACAAATAGCATTGTTTCTTAAATTTGAAAAGAGGAAGCCAGTTAACTAAATTCACCCGGTGAGTAATAGATCCCAATATAAGATATGTCATGAGAGACTTAATTCACCAAATATAATTGGATAATCTAATACTCAAAGATTCTTCTGGGAAAACAGAAACCTAGTTAAAAACGAGTTTAGATTCTGGATAAATACTCCCGAAATCCAGTTCAAACTACAATAATTTGGACCACTGAACAAAGGACTTGTAAACAAAACAAAACAACAAAAAAATGCCCTATTAAGCAAGCCAGGTATAATAAACAAGTCAGGAATATAAATGAACTGGAAAAGAAGATTTGGTAGATATATTATCTGCAAATAAATGTTGAACTCTGTGATATCTGTTGTATTAGAAATTCCTCTAATGGAATATAGCCCAGTGATTAATTCATATAATATCTGTGACACTATAATACATATAAAATATATAGGGATTTTGTTATAGAAATATGAAAATTGGAAACAAGGATTCCCAGATGAAAATGGTGTTTTAAACCTGAATTTACTTTCAGTGCCTTCCGAAACACCATTAAATCCCAGTAAAGGAATTTATTTCAGACATAAGGCTGGATAAAAAGAATAAAGCAGGAACAACAGCAACAAAATATTATTAGTTTGAAAGCAGATTAATGAGACACAAGAAAACTAAATTCTCAGCTGGCAAAAGTCAAGAAGTAACTATATTTACTGTACAGCAGAACCACCTCCATATATCTAGGAACTGCTGGCACACAGAACTTCAAGGGTTGGTGAAGGTGTGGTTAAAAAACAGAATACATTAAAAAAAAAAAAAAGGTGGGGTAGAGGACACTAATGCAATTGTGTAACTTTCTGCATTTTTGCATGATTTTTTCTATAAACCTACAATCACTCTTATATATATATATAAAAGTCTATTTAAGAGGTAGATCTCAGTCCCCTCTTTTACATCCTACAGATAATCATTCCCGCTACCCATAAAAGATTATGAGCTAACTCCCTGATGAAAATCTAAAAAAAAAGAAAAAGAAAAAGCCTCTGTACTGGGAGACACCAAAACAGAAATGAATGAGGTAATGAGCTGAAATAAAGATAAGTATTTCCATACTGAATGCAGAGGCTCCCAAGCTCTCTTCTCTCTACAACCTCAAAACACTGACAGCCAATTTGCATTTTCCAGGCAGGAAACTGGAAGATGCTTATGGGAAAAATCTGAGCAGCCCACGAGCAAAGATATTGACATTGGGAACTCCCTGATACAGCTAGAGCACCCTAATAGTGAAGCTCGGAGTCAACAAGCATGACCAACATGCACAGGGCCTCCACAGAGTGCCTAGCACAATAAGATAAAGGGTCTATGCCAAGGCAGATTACTGTGAAATTTTGCAACACTGGGGAAAAAGATCCTACAAAGCTTGCAGAAAAGGAAGGGAAAAAATGGCTTTGGACAGTTGAATAGTATGCTGAAAGCTGGAGCAAGTCCTTCAAATGTTTGAAGAAAAGTAATTTCCAATAGACATATATATACATAGGAAAAACTATCAATCAAGTGTGAGAACCTTGGCCAAACGACTTTCACCTCTCTATGCCTCAGTTTACTTACTTAAAATGAAGTTACTTTACTTAAAATGGAGGTGATACTAATACTGGTCTCACTGAGTTGTATAAATCAAATGAGTCAATACCTATAAACTTAAGACAACTACCAGGTACATAATATGTATTCAACAAATGCCTGCTATCATATAAGAACTATAATACTAAGTACTAGCAATTACCAACAAATTGATATATATAACCACCACCACCATCACAAGATACAGATTTTAATATAAACTTGGTAAGTGAACTGGGACTTGGTAATACAACTTGGTAAGAGAACTTCTAAGTAAGGACAAATATCCTGCATCTGGAAAGTCTGATACTGCTGGCATGGTAGACTGACAGAGGGTGTACACAAAAACAAAAGTAGAGAACTATCACCTTTTAAACACTAGACAACAAAAAATGGCATGGAAGTGCCACCAAGTTGCAGATTAATCTAAAAGTCTAATAAATAGCTCTTATGTACAATTTCTGATCAACTGAAGAATGCAGTCTGAATCCTGAAATCACATTTAGCTCTGTCATGCTTTCCAGTCAAACCTGTCAATACAGAAATGAGAAGATAAGACAAGCGGTAAGCAGGTAGAGCAAATGTAAGTAAGGTAAAGAAAAAGATGACAACCTGAGTCTTGGCACTGTTTCAACCAGTTTGGCAGTACCAAACAAGAAATCTGGTATTTTGTTGTGGATTCCTCAATTCTCAAAATGGAGGCACTTAAGTGTGCACATCTATGTTATAAAATAAAAGAGTTGATATGAAAGCATCATTAAAGAAACCTTTGGCTCCTCATTCCATTTTTTCCCTATTAATTTACTTTTGCTATCCACCCCCCAAGAGGTCATATCTTCACACTGTGCAGAATATAAGATCAGAATATAAGTACTACTCAAATGACAACTATTACGATCATTGTTGCAACGTCCCCTTGATATAAAAATGCTACTGATCACAGGGGGTACGAGACATGAACCAATGAAATTAAAACTGAATTTAAGAGTTTATTAGGACCAGTAAGAATTATAAGCATTAGCGATATAAACAGTACACATGATAAGACATATACAGATATAGGTTAACAGTATCAGCTTTTGGTATTCCAGCCTCTGTGGGTCCAATTTTTTTCACACTGGGTTAAAAAAGGAAGGGAGAGCTTTGCACAGGGAAAGCTATGAGAAGTAGATGCTGGCTTGACTCAGAGTTTTATTAGAATTTAAAAATCATCTCTTATACAATCAGTCCCTGAGATGATTATCTTACAAAAACTACCCATTGGAAGTGAGCACTCATTGAGATCAAGTTTAAAAACACCTAAATCAATCAACAGAATTAAATAAGGATTGAAATTTATTAAGAGAACCTAATATATAATAATTATTCAATAAGTGTCCAAGAAACTAAACCACAAATAGCCCTAATAATACCAAGAAATTTACAAACCCTATTCTCAAAATGTCCAAATTAGATAAAGATAAATCATCATAGGGTATATAATCGAAATTCTTCCCCTCAAACCCAGAATGCCCCTCAATTTCATATGTGGTAAAAAGTTTCTTCTTCTCTGATTATCTCTAAAAATCAGGAAATTCTCTTTTTTTCATCACATAGTTGTATATTCATCATCATGATAATTTCTTAGAACATTTGCATCAATTCAGAAAAAGAAATAAAAAGAAAACAGAAAAAAGTTCATACATACCATACCCCTTACCCCTCCCTTTCACTGATCACTAGCATTTCAATCTACTAAATTTATTTTAACATTTGTTCCCCCTATTATTTATTTATTTTTAATCCATATGCTTTACTCGTCTGTCGATAAGTTAGATAAAAGGAGCATCAGACACAAGGTTGGGAAATTCTCTTTGGATTAAAAAAATTTTTTTTTTGCAAGATGAGCAAAAAAGTACTTGACATTGGCATGAAAGCAGGGAATAGAAACAACAAGATGAAAAGGGTAAAAGATCAGAAACATTACAGAACACGTAGAGTTTCATAAAACCAGTTACTCCATCATACCTGCCCCACTAAGGCCTAGTTCCAAGAGAAAGCTCAAAATGTTTAGCAAAATATTTGTGATATGCGAGAGTCAGAATAGTGACAGAAGATTTATGTTTCTGCTTACCATGTGGACACAGAATGTCTTCATTAAAATTTAATTCCTCCTCCTCTTCTTTTCTTTCTTCCTTTGATTCATCTGATCAAAAGAAATACAGAAAATGATTGCTTTGGCTGTGGTATTTAAAAGTTGAGAATAGCAGAGGTACTACTCTGCACAATTTTGAACAAATAAAGCTTTAACAACATTCTGAAAGTCAAAACCGAGTGATTCTTATACAGTTCCTTAAAAGGGGGAAAAAAAATCTCATGCGAGTTTTACCTTTAAAAAATTCAGGTTATGCAAGAAAATGTGATTCTTTCCAATTCAAAAAATAATTTACATAGCCTTCCATTAATTCTAGTCAGGGATTCTGAATACTGTGTCACAAACTAAGTTACTCAGCTATATGTCATGTCACTTCACCTACCTACTCTTTAAGGGGTTGAAGAAAAAGCTTCAGAGGCTAATAAGGACTTAACCTTTAATGTCAAACATACATAGTAAGAACTTTGCTTTTCCTGTTGACATTTCTCTTCCAGTATCTTCTTGTCCTACATGCTGACACTGTGTTACTGTAAATTTGTAGGTATGTATATATCAGGAAAATAGATTTAAAAAGTCTTGAATATCAGGAGATTAGAACAGTCCAAGGGTTTCCCAGGTCAATTATGCATACAATAAATTTTTAATGCACTTAAAATATATACAGAATATTTATTAATCATTAAAAGAAACTGAAGAGAAACGAGCAAAGAAAAGACGTGATCAGATAACTTGCCTTCCTCTTCTCTCTCTCAAACGCACACGAATGCAAGCAGTTTCTCAAATGTGTACAGATGATCAGCCTCAATGATAATTCTGAATAGTGTACCTCAACACTGCTAAGTCATTTTTCATCTATCAGATTGATGAAGACTGACGTGATTATGTTGACAAAAACAAGCAAAAGTGAGCACCTGAATATACTTTCTGGAGGAAACGTACTAATATGCACCGGTACATATAAAACGAGGCAAATAAAATGGGAATACTTTCCTGATCCAACAGTTTCTAAGAATTTAAATATTCTGAAAATAATGCAAAGATGTAGGTATCAGGACACACAAGGATGCTTTGCTGCATCTATGTTTATATAGTAATTGTAAAACACTGAAACAGAATTAGTTAAGTAAATTATAATACACTGATACAATGAAGTGTAGCCATTAAATTAAAAGAACTGTAAATTTTGACAGGGGAAAATGTACAACTGTGCCTATATGAGCTCCATTATAAAAGTCACCATTTGCAGTGATTATAACTGGTGGGAGGGCTTTCAAGTTCTATTTTATATATTTCTATGCTGTTTAAAGCATTTTAATTTTTTGAATGAGGCGGGTAGAACAGAGAACAGTAGTATTCTGAAAGTAACACGAAAAAAATGTCTAAGCTAGGCTAACTTCTAAACACTTTCTATTATGGCATCCAATTTTGCTTAAACTGAAGAATCACTGTTATACAAAGAGGGTTGGAAGAGCAGCAAAGAAAACATAAAATACTGGGTCACACAACATGACTAAATTTAAGGTACATTTTTTAAATGACAAGGCAATAAAATCGGAACTAATATTAAGTTCATGGATTACAACAGCACAACAAAAGCCAAGAGGAAAAAGGCTCTTCAAATTTCAAAATGCTAAAAATCCCAACTGTATCAGCTTAAAACTAAGGGTGGCTTTCTGTTTTATTTTCTCAAATATCCACCCCAGGATGAATCTGGAAGACATGATGTTAAGTGAAATAAGTTAGACACATGGACAAATATTGTAAAATCTCACTAATATGAACTAATTATAATATGTAAACTCACAGATATAAAATCCAAAATACAGGTTACTAGGATATATAATGAGGCTAAAGAATGGTGAGCAATTGCTTAATAACTGCAGAAGTTTCAACTAGGTTGAACTTAAATGTTTGGAAATGGATAGAGGTGATGGTAGCATGTTATTATAACTACAATTAAAAGCACTGAATTGTGGGTGAAATGTGGTGGACAGGGGAGGTTTAGAGCAGGCACGTCACCAGAAGAAAAGCCCATGTTACACATGGGAATGTATAACACAGTGATTCTCATGGTGGACAATAACTGTGATTAAATGTATAAATACAAAAAAGTTCTTTATTCAATGAGAACAAACGTACGACACTATTACGAGGAATTAATAACAGAGGGATATATGGGGGGAAAATGTACTTATTGCAAACTAATGGTAATCTCTTAATACTCTCTCATCAACAGTAACAAATGTACCACACCATACTAGGGGTCAATGGGGGTGTGTGGGGTGGGGGATAAGGGGTATTGGGAGGATGTGGGTTTTCCTTTTTATTTATTTTCTGGAGTAATGAAAATGTTCTAAAATTGATCACAGTGATATGCACAGCTATGCGATGATACCATTAGCTACTGATTGGACATTTTGGATGGTTTGTGCGGTGCATGAATATATCTCTATAAAATTGTATTAAAGGGGGAAAAAAGATCCAGGCAAGAAACACATAAAATAGCTGCTTGAAAACAGAAAATAAATGCAGAGAAAATTAAGACCATCTTTAAAAATAATAAACACATACACGTATGCAAATTTACCTACATTTGGAGATAAGGAAATTAAGTGAATCATGGTAAAGGTTTCATAAAATTTTTAGCTTACAGTGAAATTAAAATTAATTATGTATGTGCTGAACTAGAAACAACCTGAGTCCAAGTATGCTAGGTTTATACAGACAGGAGAATTCCACATGTGAGTTGCTGAGTTGGTCTTATACTTAAACAGCTTAAAATTTTTTTTTTTGTTCTGAGACATTTTTGAAAGACTTTATTTTTTTAAAAAGTTGTCTTTAAAATGTTACCTTTAGGGGAAACTCAACTTCCCCAAGCTGAATTCTTGACACTCATAAGCAGTGTGGACAATCAAAGCTATAGGCTGAGCCCTCAGTCTTGGGGTTTGCTCATATGAAACTTAACTCCACAAAGGATAGGTCAAGCCTACTTAAAATTAGGCCTACGAGTCACCCCCAAGAGAGCCTCTTTTGTTGCTCAGATGTGGCCTCTCTCTCCTAGTCAACACAACAAGCAAATTCACCCCCGCCCACCCTGTCTACATGGGACATGACCCCCAGGGGTGTGGAACTTCCTGGCAATGTGGGACAGAAATCCTAGAATGAGCTGAGACTCAGCATCAAGGGATTGAGAAAAACTTCTCGACCTAAAGGGGGAAGAATGAAATGAGACAAAATAAAGTGTCAATGGCTGAGAGATTCCAAACAGAGTCGAGAGGTTATCCTGGAGGTTACTCTTATGCATTAAATAGATTATCACCTTGTTAGTCAAGGTGTAATGGAGAGGCTGGAGGGAACTGTCTGAAAATGTAGAGCTGTGTTCCAGTAGCCATGTTTCTTGATGATGATTGTATAATGATATAGCTTTCACAATGTGACTGTGATTGTGAAAACCTTGTGTCTGATGCTCCTCTTATCTACCTTATACAGATGATTAAAACATAGGAAATAAAAATAAATAATAGGGGGAACAAATGTTAATATAAATTTAGATTGAAATGCTAGTGATCAATGAAAGGGAGAGGTAAGGGGTATGATATGTATGAATTTTTTTCTGTTGTCTTTTTATTTCTTTTTCTGAATTGACACAAATATTCTAAGAAATGATCTTGATGATGAATATGCAACTATGTGATGATATGATGAATTACTGATTATATATATAGAACGGAATGATCAAAAGTTAAGAATTTTGTGTTTGTTATTTAAAAAAAAATTTAAAAATTAATAATAAAAAAATTACATGCCAAAAAAAAAATGTTACCTTTATTCAAGGTGTTGCCATTCATTTTTCCATTACTTTGGTCTGCATCACCATCTTGATCATCTAGTTGTTCAAGAGCTAGTTGACGCCAACTCCGCAAGGAAGATTTTCCCACCCAAAATCCGTCATTGCTGTGGAACAGAGAGAATGTTAAGTAACATTTCCTAATGTCTTCCCTGTCTTATTTTCTTGAAAATGAGCTACATTCAAAATCAGCTCTTGCACATACAAAATTCTTTTCTTAGTAGAAATACTATTTATTAGTAATACATGTATTAAGCGCTCATGATATGTTAGGTACTATGCTAAAATTTTTACCTGTATATATTTTGTCATCACATTTGAATTTTTTCTTTTTTATGAAAAATAACACAGATACAAAAAAGCAATAAATTTCAAAGAACACTGCAACAAGTACTCATAGAACAGATTTCAGGGTTTAGTATGTGTTACAATTACACAATTTTAGGTTTTTACTTCTAGCTGCTCTAAGATACTGAAGATTGAAGGAAATATCAATATAATGATTCAGCAATCATACTCATTTGTTAAACCTGACCTTCTTTGTATAACTCCATCTTTGATCTTTCTCCCACTCTTTAGGGGTATTTGGGTATGCCCCTTCTAACTTTTTCACGCTGAAAGGGGCTGTCAACAAAATGGGGTAGGAGGATGGAACTAGCTGATGTTCTGGAGAGGCTGGCCACTCTGCACTTCAGGACCTATCTGGTCCTGGGAACCATCTGGAGGTTGTAGGTTTCTAGAAAGTTACTTAGTGCATGGAACTTTTGTAGAATCTTATATAATACCCTAGGTGTTCTTTAGGACTAGCAGGAATGATTTTAGTTGGGGTTTGGCAAGCTATGATAAGCAGTAATGTCAACCGAAGCTTGTGTAAGAGTGACCTCAGGGTAGCTCTCGACTCTATTTTAACTCCCTCAGCTACTAATACCTTATTTGTTACTCTTCTTTTCCCCTTTTTGGTGAGGATGGCATTGTTGATCCCATGGTGCCAGGGCCAGACTCATACTTGGAGTCATCTCCCAAGCCGCCAGGGAGATTTTCACCCCTGGATGTCATATCCTACATACTGGGGAGAGGGCAATGATTTCACTTGCATAATTGTTGTGCGTACAATTTTGCTTTAACCTACGTTCTCATTTTGGCCATTTTCACTCCTAGCTATCCAAGGCATTTTACTTGACTTGCAGGCATTTAATATTTTGTTTCAATCTTCAGTCTTATCCTGCTTCTCCTAAGCCCTCA
This sequence comes from Tamandua tetradactyla, assembly GCF_023851605.1. NCBI lineage: Eukaryota > Metazoa > Chordata > Mammalia > Pilosa > Myrmecophagidae > Tamandua > Tamandua tetradactyla. Next base: position 204,707,227 of record NC_135328.1, on the reverse strand, counting down.
TTTACACTATGCTGATCAAACCAATCAACTGCCCTTTTCTTTTTCACTTGATTACTATTCACAATACAGACAGGTGTGCCTTTAAATATACACACATTTAGAGTACTCAATAGGCCATTTGTGAAATGATCAAAAAATAGTGACTAAATTAATCTTTGGGAAATTGGAGGGTAAATGTTCTCTTCCTATACAATTTAAATTAAACCCAGACATAATAAAATGTTTTTCATTAGCTACCTGATTTTATTGGTTCCTGAGTCCAGAGCTGTTCTATGGATTGGGGGTTTTAAACTCCAAGTACCCTTGGATGTTTCTGACCAGAATGTTTCACTAGGTACCATTTGTTAACACACTTACTTAAGGTCTCTTCAAGAAGGACACCCACAGGCCTGCCAGAAGGTTTCTCCAATGTGAGCATTCTATAATTCCATGCCAGAGCACAGGCTAACACCAAGCTTTGGTTTGGGTAGGTCACAGATTCACATCTCTGCTTTATTCTCTCTAATAGATGGAATATAGTCCAATTCAGGTGTCTTTATCTTTGCCACAGTGGCAATTATTACAACACTGACTTTTGATCTGACTGCCATCCACATTTCATCTGCCTCTTGTTTCTAAAAATTCCAATGACCTCTTTTCTAGAAATAACAAGCTGCTTGTTTATTACCTCTTGAAAATTTTTATTTTATCATAAAGAATATGCACTGTGTAACATACCCCTTTACTGTTGCTTTTAGTAAATTATTAACAGTTCTATAATCTTCATTTAGTTGGTTCTTCAGACGCAACACCCGACAACGTTCTACCACACATTCCTTACACAAGGCTTTCACTAGAGGCAAGAGAGAATGAAAGGAAATATACTTTATTCACGCAAAGATTTTCTGTTAATAAAAGGTTTTCAGCACTTCACAAAGCACAAATGAGTTTTAAACCAGAGACCCAAATTTAGACACAAAGAAGGGGGTGGGGTGTGCAGTTGGAGATCATGCAGTTTTGTTTAGTCTCATGCATAGATTGGAGTGGGACCTCTGTCCCAGTTGCTCACTAAAGACAAAAATATTTCAAGGAAAGGCAGCCAAAATCAAATAGACTGCAGATATTATGGGGTAACATATATCTATATTCAAAGTATAAATCAAGCAACTTCCACGCATAAACAAAAACAATCTACAAGTCTCATACTGTTAAAAGTCACCCTGGTATAAAAAGTCACCATGGCATGGAGGCACAAGACTTGTAATCAATCAGACTCGAGTTCAAATTGTAATCCTCACTTTAAGCCAGAGAAGTCTGAAATTCTTACTTTGAAGAGTAGTAAATAAAATTATAAAATACTACCTCATATGTCTCTCGAAAGAGTCCTATTTTGTCTCCTTTTGGGGGTGGGGTAGGGTGGGACAGATGGTACCCTCAGTGACCAGCACCAATTTATTTTCTAATATTATACTTAATATTAAATGTTGCTTAAATTCTGCCTATTTTTTGTCTTTAAGCAAATCTTTTGTGCCAAGTATATGCAATATCTGGTCTAGGACAGTTGGGTCATATCATCATAAAGCCCCATTCATTAAAGACCACATGCTTTCGAAGCAAAGAAGACATCCTTGTTTGAATTACCAGTTAATCTTGGACCTCCTCCATATCTACTGTAGAAAATATCAGCTGCATACTCAGATATCCTCTTCATAATCGATATTTTATCCGGATGAAGTTTGTCATGGGAACACAGGCAAGCGTGATTATCGATGGGCTTGGTAGGTGTTGATTCATCCAACCACTTCTGCAGCCACTCAAGAGAGACAAATTCATAGGGCTCTGAAGAAGGAAGCAACAGAGAGAGCCTATGTATTTTTACAGCTTTTTTAACTGATCCATTCATTTTCTCAAAAGACAACGCAAATCCTGTCCAAAGTTAGCACAATCAGAAAACTCATTATGCTGGGAAGATGTCTGATGAACACAAAGCTCCGCTTGCTTAACTACCACTCTTCTGAGTTCGAGGAGCTGCACATGATAATGATGACTCTGCACAGAGCCCTATGAGATCGGCTGGTATTATTAACCACATTCTACAAAAGAGGCATCTACAGAGAGAAGTGTCTTGCTTGATAGCACAGCAGAGCTTTGATCAGGACACCCATGTTTGCTGACTACAAGCCATGCTCCACACTGGCTCACAAATAACACAACCTCATCCCCTATCATATTTAATTTCATAAATTATGATCACAAATATTATTTTCATAATAATGTGATATACATCTGAGAACTAGAACTCAGCTTGGCTTCTCATTCTAAGTTAGAAATTAACTTCATCAGCTATAATTGTATTTCACAAACCCATTTCAACCACTGAATTTTTCTTCATCTAAGAGGATACTGATGTCAATTAACAGAGTATTTGACAACTCTCCAAATCTGTATCATGACTCATTCATTAAATTATATTATTTATTTCAAGAATATAAGCTATTTTAAAGAAGTTCCAGGATGAAGCACACTAGAACTAAATTACTGCCCATTTTGAAATTGTAAAACTTAAAAGACAAAACCAAATACCTAAAAATGAGCTTTAATTTGGGAAAAGGGAGTCTCAGAGTTCCCTGAAAGCCAAAATTAAAGGTAAAGGGCCAGCTTTGATTACTTACAAAGATCTCCAGTGAGTCCCAGCATAAAACATAGAAGAAAACATACAGAGGTTGAATTTATATATTTGTATTATACACTACTTCTGATGAGATCTGAGGGATAGACACTTGTACTCAAAGCCCATTTTGACCAATTTTACAGAGTAACAGATCTAGAAAACGAATTCTCATTTTAATTTTAGTGTAAAAAAATTTTTAATTTTACAAAAACAAGATTTGAAACTGTCAGATCCCTTATTTGTGCTAACAACATCATCAACTGAGCGCTTTCTGATTAGTCAGCAACACTGCAAGTTCAGACCAAGGTCTAATCCAAGTTCTGCCACCAAGAAACTGAACGTGAGCAAGTCACTTAAACTCTCTATGCTTCAGGTCTTTTATTTGTAAAATGAAGATAATAATACCTGCCTTCTACCTACCTCACAGGGATGTTGTTGAATGTAAAAGATAAGATATGTGAAGCATTTTGAGCTTTTTGGAAGAAAAGAGATATAGAAAAGTTAATTATACATTCACACAATATATAAAAGAGGAGACCTTAAGATGTAGTATAGGTTATACGGTTGTGGCATTTTACAAAATATAACAGTATGGTGAATTACATTCAAAATACCGCCCCAATTTTATTTGTCATGTATCCAGTTTAATTTGCCAGGGATAGAGAATAGCATCTTAAGAACTTAAAGATAGGGCGGGCCGCGGTGGCTCAGCGGGCAAGAGTGCTTGCCTGCCATGCCGGAGGACCTCGGTTCGATTCCCGGCCCCAGCCCATGTAAAAAACAAACAAACAAACAAAATATAATAAAACAAGAAAATGTTTAAAGATGTTTCCCTTTCTTCCTTCCATCCTTCCTTCCTTCTCTCTGTCTTTCCTTTCCTTCCTCCCTCTCTCTTAAAAAAAAAAAAAAAAAAAAAAAAAAAAAGAACTTAAAGATAATGAATCCTATACAAGGGAATAAAATTAAAGTCTTAACATATGTAATCTTTTTAAAGTATAGTCACACAGATTAAAAATTTAATTATCTGAAGGCTATTACAGGAGGGAAGACAGGATTGTGGTCCAGACTAATATTCAAAAATAATTTGCTAGATGTTCTAGTTTCCCAAGCAGTTGGGGAGGGGTGAACAGAGGACAATATTGCTAACTGGAAGAATAAACTATAAGAATCCTGACTGTTATAAGGAAAGGCATCTAAGAAAACTGAAAGAGCACGAAGCATTCCTGGCCAGGGTGGTTGTTTGCTGGAATTCCAAAGCCCAGTGTGACCGTAACCTTAAGCCATACAACGCAACTCAAGGGCAATTAGTCCAAGACCAAACTTTTCAATACCCTAGTAGAAGCCCCCAGAAAATATCCAAGTATTGTTCATTGTTCTGGTTCTGAATAGTCCAATATGAATTCAATGTAAGCTACAAAGATTAGAAAACTATGTAAATTTTTGGTCCAGAATTGAACCCGGGTCTCCCACATGGAAGACGAGCATTCTACCACCGAACCACCCATGCACCCTACACATGCTTTTGAAGAAGAGGAAGAAGCAGAGACCTTGAGCCCATCATTCAGACCTCATACCATATTTATTAACTTGACCAGTATTCCGGATTTTATTTTAGTGTGCTAGAGGTTCCACGGAAGAGTGACTATGGTCTGTCTGTCTTTTCATTTCCAGTCTCTATCACCATTTTAAAGAGTTGCATCATCAACCTCTGCTGAGAATTTCCCTTTAATAGGATCTAGTGCATGTCTTGTAGTTAAGGCAGATTCTGCTTGCGGCAAAATTTTTTTATACTACAGCATCCATAGAGCTGTTTCTCCACTTGAAAAGCTCCTGACAGGCTCTCAAAGATGTTTCCTATTATTTGTGATTCAGTAAACTACCTGAGCACTGCCTTCTAAAGGCACAGAAAATCAACTATCAAAAAAGGAGTGAGAACTCCATCTAGCTATTGAGTAGCTATTAGATATTAGACTGTATACAATCTCAGCATTTGATGAGCCAGGAAATAAATTGCTAAGATATCTGCAAAGGAAAAATGTACATCTTGGTTCAAAGTTCTAGTTTTGAAACAATGTCTGAATTTTGAACACGGGAATTTCTTATGGAAAACTATCAAGTCTAGAGCAATCACTGCACCAAAAATATTAGAAATGCTTTATCTAAAGACAATTTAAGCATATTTCAAATTGAATAAAAAAAGGATCAAAAGAGTTCATGTTTCCAGTGAAGCTTAAATTTTAGGATAAGTGAGCCTTCTTTAAATGTTTATAACCAGGCAAGATTCAGAAAATGTGTAACAAAAGACTGGCAGCACAAAAGCATGGACATTAGCTTTGGAATCTTACAACATATTAGGACAACATGGACTTCTCCCTATGTAAATTTACTGTATACGGAAAACTAGTAAGAGCATAAATGACATACAGGCATATTCTTAAAGATATAAGCACAGGTTCTTATAGATTGGGTAAAAAGAGTCAAAAGAGGCAGTGATAACTTGACATATAACATCTTTGGATCAAGTAGTTTTAAAGAATGGTTTAAAATAGCATTTTATTTAGACCCAGTAGGCTCATTTCTCTTGTTCACTTATACAAGAAACTGTGAATACAGCTCAGAAAACAGATTTCCAGATTCAATCATCTTTGAACAAATGCTCATAAATTTAGAGATTTGAATCATGGGTTCATTTCCAAATTCTTTCTAGTGAAATTAAGGTCAGTCTAATTTTTTAGGGTAATTCCACCCCCTGTAAATGTGTTAAGAGTAACAGGTTACAAAGGATCAGAATCAAATTATGATGAGACTACAAGAACTTCTAAGCTATTATTACAGATTCAGTAATCTATATTTATCTTTCATTAGTTATACCACTAATGGAAAAGTTAAGATATCAAAAAGATAAAACTAAAAGTATTTACTTTCTAAAGTTAGGGCTTGATTGCCTTTCTTCTTTAAAGAGAAGGTGAGATTGGGAATTTGTGTCAATGAAATAACTAAGAACAGGAATTTTTACATTTTTACAAATGGAATTAGCTTAAAACTTCAGATTTCTTTTTGAAGTATGAAATTAACTTGAATAAGCACAATAAAGAGATGAGGTGGATTATGTGGGATAATTCTTAAGAAGTTCAAAGTTCTAGTTTTAGAACTTTGAAGTTTTTCCACTCTAGCATAATAATCACATATTAAATTTCAAGTTAATCTAATGATATCATAAAAAACAGCACCCATTGAAAGAATGCCTGCCAATAATGTTAGGGCACAAGTTATGCAAGGAAGGATAATAGGTGTTTTGCTTCCATATTAATCCAAACAGATTTTAATATCTCACACAATAAAAATATCTACAAGAGACAAAAAAAAAAAGGCAGTGCTGACCTATACCTTGTAATTTCTTAACAGCTTCCCATTTTTAAAAGTACCTGAAAACAAAAACTATATGGAACGTTACACATCAAGTTATTGATGGTTTACACAGTAATTTTAGAGTATATAGAGACTTTAATGGAGAAAAGGTAAGAAAAAGTTTTTTCATATACAGTTGTAAACACACGCAAAAAACAAGGCACTTAATGGCAACAGTGCTGTCCCAGAATATCTTACAGACCAGCTCCAGCAGGTAACCTTTGGTACAGCTCCTTAACTTCCTCATGTTTTGCTTTTCCTTTATCCACACTTTGTTTACGCATCTCAGCCATTTCGATACACCACTCCTCAAATTTGGAATTGTCCCGATCTACCAGCTCTTGAAGAAAAGCTATTCAAAACAGACAAAAAAAAAACAAACACAACAAAAACCTTATCCTTGTTTTCAAAGACAGAAAACCATGGTGATCTCTAAATTGTATCAAATAATGAACAAGAATTTGGTGGCAATTTCCTGGTGTGGCCTCCCGCTTCTGCTAGAGCCTTCCAACCTGAGGGCAGAAATACAATTGAAGACAATCACTGGAATAATACTAGGTGATTCCCCCAACCTGGTTCTCCATGATAGCACCAGCCCCCCAGAACCATCAAATGGCTCAGAAACATCACTACAAAACAAATGATTCCACAGAGAACGGAACAGTATATAAGTGGCTAAAATTCACTAAATAGCAAAAAATCAAATTGCTCTTTAAATACACATCTTGCCAACTTTGGGGAATTTTTTTTTAATGCTTTTGCTTTCCTTGGGGGGAGGTGAGGCAGTGCAATAGTACTGTCAAAGGCTTATTTAAAAACTCACTACTTTAAAGCAAACTGGCATGTAATACATATTTCATCAACAGTTACCATAGGGACTCAATCTAAATATAACCTATAAAAGATCAATCTGTTGTTGATCGCTGAGCATGGTATTCTAAGATATCTGTAATCCCAGAAAGCTGCTTACCTGGTACCTGAACAGCTGTGTTGGGTTTTTCTTGAGTTTGCAGTCTATAAACCAACATGTACGCATTTCGAGAGCAGTGAGTTCCTTTGCCACACTTGGGTTTACGTGTCTGGGACTTAGAAGGTTCTGCTGAGGTAGAGAAATCAAAAGATGATTAACTATAATGCCTATAGTTTGTTCATCTTTCACATGGAATGGGAAGGAGGGGAGCCCAGGGAAAACAACTTCTAAAATACACATCCAATATATATGAATATAAAACAGTAAAAAGCCATATAAATTTAGCAGGCTCTTTAGATTTTTTAATATTTAAGACAAGTTACTCTTTCCCTTGCCTCCCACATTCCATCTTTAAACAAGGAAAAGTAAGTATTTTTTTCATGAGGAAAAAAACACAGAACAAAGTACTATGAGCTATTTTTAAAGTTAGTCTTAAATTACAAAAATAAATTCAGAATTAATTTCATTACCCAAAGAAATATAATGGCATGTTTATAAAAATGGAATAGAATGGTAATGAGCAGAGAGATTAGCCACTAATCTATGAATTCAGTAGCAAATGGAAAATGTTATTAAGTGTTTTAGAAGGCAAGTGATCTTTAAATTGGGTTTAAGTATCTCAGGGCAGGGACCTGAGGTCATGGATAATTCTGAGGAAATCAATGACCAGATCCTCAATTCACTACATACTATTCTAAAACTGATTTGCCTTTAAGGTGAAGTTTCATAATGTTTTTCAACTCTCCTTTCACAATCACCTGCACCCAACTAAACAAAAGAATGATACAACCTCTTATTATTTGATAATGGTGGACAACCCACTGTATTAAAAATATTTCTGTCAAAGTTAATGAACAGAATGCAAGTAGGGTCATTTCAAGCCTTTGTCTTCAAAAATAAAAAAATTTCAAAACTGCCATATCATTAGGTATAATTTATTTTTATAGGACAGTATTTTTTAGCATTAAGAAAAAGGAATTAACTGACATTGTTAAAATAATTTATTCTTTCCCATCTATATCTACATGGAAACAAGTTTCCTTGGTGCTTACCTCAATTTTTAAGTCTAATGCATCTCATTAAAAGAAAAATATTTATAGTAAAATTTTACATTGTTTAATTTAATAAAATTTATAACATATAATAGGCATGCCTAAAGAGCTACTTCTGGAGGACCTCTGTTGTTGCTCAGATGTGGTCTCAGACTCTCTAAGCCCAACTCTGCAAGTGAAATCATTGCCCTCCCCTTTATGTGGGACATGACATCCAGGGGTGAAAGTCTCCCTGGCGATGTGGGAGATGACTCCCAGGAATGAATCCAGACCTGGCACCGTGGGATCAACAATTACATCCTGACCAAAAAGGGGAAAAGAAGTGTAATTAATAAGGTATCAGATAGAGTCGAGAAGCTAGTCTGGAGGTTGCTCTTACACAAGCTTCCGGTAGACCTTGCTATACCTATCATAACCTGCCAACCCCCTGCCTGGACCACTCCAGCCAATCCTAAAGAACACCTAGGGCAATATATAAGATTCCATAAGGGTTCCAGGCACTAGAGTAACTTTTCAGAAACCTACAACCTCCAGACGGGTCCGTGGTCCAGAAAAGTCCTGAAATTTAGCCCAGCCTCTCTAGAACATCAGATAGTTTCATCTCCCTACCCCATATTAGTGACAGACCCTTCCAATACCAAAAGTTGAGAATTGCCATAGCCCAAACAATCCCAAAGAGAGGTGTGGAAAGATCAAAGTTGATGGTGGAATTATACATGGACGATAGGGCTTAAATGAATATGAATGTTAAGTCATTAAATTGGTATCTCTTTTAGTCACCCAGTATTTTAGAGTAGCTAGAAGTAAAAACCTAAAATTGTGAAACTGTAACCCATGTCAAAGTCTGAAATATGTTCTACAACTAATTGTGGTGCTGTGCTTGGAAATTTATAGCTTTTATGTATATATGCTATTGTTCACAAAAAAACAAAGAAAAAAGCTGATTGTGATGATAAAAAAGTTATTTAAGCTCTCTAGCTTCCTATATTCTGGAACAGTTAAAAGGAATAATATGAGAGAATCGTATGGTAGCCCATGGCAAATTCTGGGATCTGTCCTGTAACTACTTGCTGAAGAGTGCTTTTAAGATTATTGCTTTTTTATTTCTTTGCTTTCTATATATGTTATACTATACTATAAAAAAAGTTTTAAAAATTTATATAATATTGATCAATTGTGTAATGAAAAGTTATAATTTTAAAAAATCATTTAATTCAAAAGAACTTCAAAAAACAATGATTTAGAGATTTATGTTCACAGGAAATTTAGTATTGTCCATTGGAATAAAAATATGTATGGTAAATGTAAGGGAAATACTAATACAAGAGAAAAGGGAAGTATAAAAAATGTCCTACTATAAAAGAAAAGTTATTCATGTATCTTTTAAAAGAATGATGGTGGGTCTCATATTCCTATGGTATTTAATTTTATTTGGATACTTTTAAAAGAGTGATGTTGCCATTTCACTTTCAATATATAATATACCAAGAGGATACAAAATTGTTCAATATTCTTATAGAAAATATATGAGCAATAAAGTTTGACGATCATTGTCAAAGGGAATTAAAATATCATGGGCATGTACAGGGAAAAGGAGGTTAGTCATCTCTAATTGAAACGTAGTAAGATATTAGATAGTCGTTATTCTGCATAAGACAGATTATAAATGACTGATAAAAGTCCACAACAGAATACAGTAAAGGAAAACTAATGGAATTTAATGAATAAGTATTTTCTATTTTCAGTAAAAAGAAAACAGATAAAAGCTACATTATAAGTTATATATAACAATGAATGGTATTAAAACAATGGAATGAAATATCTTTAGGTTATCTCTTTCTCTTAAACGACTTTAAAACTTAGGGCTGCCCCAAATACGGAACACTGACAGGACAGCCTTAACAATGCTTTTAATCCTAGAATTCTCTAACTAAAATTAAGATAGAGCAAATAAACTACAGTGAAAGAAGTTAAATGCAACGAAGACATAATTATTTATCATTTAAAACTACATCTCAATTTGCCTTAGTAAGAATGCCACAGTAACAAAAAACTAAAAGCAAATGTTAAGAACTTAAGTATTACTTAGGTACAGTGACAGCAAGATTGCTGATAGTGTAAAGACAATGTAAAAATGTGATTTAAAAGTAGAAAATTGTCTAAACTACAAGAATATAGTCAATCACATGAATATCTACAGAGAGATTACCCATATACTATGAAAGCCAAACCCTATCTGCCATACTCCACCCTGTTTGACACCTTGGAAAAGTGGCTGAAATCTATTAAGGAAGGACAGTGGTAGGAGACACATACCTACTCCCATTCCTTTTCTTCTATTTAGTTCCCATCGTATCAACCTCACCCCAAAAAGATGTGGTAAGAAAGTGTTGAAAACCTCAACCAAGATGGCTCCTACTGTGAGACTTGTCTACTCGTTGCGGGAAGAAATGGGAATTTTGGCCCAAGACAACCAAACTAACAGGAGTAGAAGAACTTTCTATGGCAGAACTCATCACTACAAAACAGCAAGCAGCTCACTTGCGATGGGATTAGATATTAAATAGGGAGGAATAGAAAATGTCCTCAGGGAAAAGTTCCACTGCTATAGTTATTCCCCCAGGATAAATTTCCTGACTCAGAGAAAAGGACTACAAATCCTATTATACTAAATGCACTGGTCATCACCTTTCCCTCTCCTCAGTTAACCTAGTAACTGGAAACTGAAAAACTTGCCTTCAAGCTTTACTGAAAATATGACATTATAGAAACTGTCTCTGGAGCAGATACACACACATACACACACACACGTATATAAAATCAGGCAATGCCAATAAAAGATATTCAGAGATTTTATGGATACTTAAGAAATACAAATACAATCTTGGACCATAATTATTTATTACAAATATATCCAGTTAAAAAAAAGTTATATTTTAAAAGGGCACTCACAACTTAAAGGTTTTACCTAGATCTTCCTCAATCCCTAGTTGTAATTTCTTCCCCTCCATCTTTTCTATATCTTCATCATTAAATTTATACCATTCACCAGATTGTGGGTCCTTCACATGGGCAATGTAGTGGCCAGAATAAGCACTCACTCCTCTGTGTATGAGGACTGCACTGAGTTCATACACATAGTTTCCACCTGGAGAGGAAGAAAGTAAAAGAAACTTTGGATGATAGTATTCTTATATTCTGAGCCCAAACTGTAATGATTAGCACTGTTGTTTATTCAGCTGGTAGAAATCATGTCATCTAAGATAAAAAAGATGACGATTTAGTCTTAAAAAAACAATATAGCAGATATTCTCTTATTCAATTCATTGTACTCCTTCTGCAAAGCAAACTGATGGATATCTATGGAATTCTGGGTGCTCAGGGCTGACACTCAGACTACTCAGCCCTTCTACACAAACTAGCTGACTCATATGCTTACCAAAAATCAACTGTGCATGTTCTCCAACATGTTATTAAAACTAAATAATAAAAACATATAAACCAAAGAGATATGAGCACATAACTAAAAACTATTGTTTCTATAAAAAAGAAGACAAATGTTCTAGAAAAAGTTACAGGCAAGTCCTTAAGAAAAATTGCTTTTGAAATAGGTGTAGGACATAGAATGATTTTATACTCAGATTTCTTCATAACTATTTCAAGTTTCTAGTCTATTTTAAATAAACAAAACTGACAAATCACAGCCTATGTATTATGCATGTGGCTAATCAAAACAAGGTTTATCTCTTAAAAAAACTTCTCTAATTGAAAAAAATAAGAAAAAAAGATTTTACCTACATAGCAAAACACAGCACAAGTTCATACATTATACCACACATATTCAATATTTCAATATAGTTTTCTGTACATTAAGGGTTTTGCAGTTAGTAAAACCAATATAACAAAAATTAAATATACCTACAGGTTTTTAACCTACCAAGTCTATTTGAGAAATAACCTCCTTGTTTTCATTATAGCATGTAGAGGAAGGGGAGGGGAAGGATGGAGGAGGAGGAGGAAGAGGAAAAGGAGAAGAGGAAGAAAAAGTAAATCATTAAAAATCATACGGGGCGGGCCATGGTGGCTCAGCAGACAAGAATGCTTGCCTGCCATGCCAGAGGACCCGGGTTCGATTTCCAGTGCCTGCCCATGTTTAAAAAAAAAAATCCTGCAGTGGAGTCAAGGTAAGTGCTACTTTCACATCCCCTCCAAGTATCTGGTCCCTGAGAAGCCACCAGTCCATCCAACATCCCCTAATACTCAAATCATTACTGAACAAAGGAGGAGGGAAACAAATACTATATAAAGTGGATGTGTCGGTTTGAATCTGTTGCGTACCCAAGAAAAGTCAAATTCTTTAATCTCATTCAATATTGTTGGGTGGAAGCTTTTTGATTGTTTTCATGGAGATGTGACCCATCCAATTGTGGGTGAGAAGTTTTTGGTATGGGCAGCCTCCGAATCAAACCGGGGTCTCTGCCACTGAGCCTTGGTTGGGTGATAAGTTCTGATTAGACGGTTTCCATGGAGAATATCTCCACCCATTCAAGATGGGACTGCTGACTGGAGCCCTGAAAAAGGGAACCATTTTGGAAAGAACCAACAGAACCCACACAGTCAGAAACCTCTGAAAATGAAGGAAAATGCCCCCAGGGAAAGCTGCTGAAGAAGCTGGAAAGAAAGTTGGCAGACGTGGCCTCTTTCCCAGCTGAGAGAGGTGTCCAGAACCCAAAGACCCCAGCAGACACCAGCTACGGGATTTCCCAGCTGACAGAGCTGTTTTGGACAGCATCAGCTTTTCTTGAGTGAAGGTAACCTCTTGTCAGTGCCTTAATTTAGACATTTTCATGGTTTTAGAACTGTAAACTTGCAACTTAATAAATTCTCATTTTAAAAGCCATTCCATTTCTGGTATATTACAATCCAGGAGATTTTACAAACTAAAACAGCTAAGATTATTCATTCAACCAATGATAAAATACCGTTACAAAGTTTATGACAGTTTCCTTCGTCAGAGGAGCACAAATTTTAAACCATAGTACTGATACATCATCATACATTTTAAAGTTTAATTATTTAACATATCCCAACCATACAATTTTGCTTATGGCTTATTTCTATTTTAAATGGCCTTGTAACAACCTTTTCTTTTGGAAAGGGACAGACTGTATAAAAGAATGTATACATTAGTATTTTCATAAATAATAAGATCAACCTAACAGGAAAGTAAAACAGTCTTTGGGTCAGGGCAAGAGAACCAAAGGGTAAGATGTTTATTTTCTCTAGCAAAAACCGTCTGTTTGGTAAGACTACCAAAAGAAAAAAGTGGCAATTAATTCTTGTTGGGATTATGATGGAACATCCTAGGATGTATCAGGGATCATAGAGTTGAAGAATTACAGCATAAACACTGGAATTATGTCACCTTGTGTTTCTAATAAAATGTTAGAAAAAAGTGAATGGAGGCAACCAACAATTTCTTGAATACCCAGGGTTCTATCTGAGATTCTATAATAGTTTCACTCAGTTTATTTATTTAGAAATCTAAAAACCAGATTGTTCCAATGCCAAGGAAACCCTGAAATCCAGTGGTACCAGTCTCTCCAGGAATACCAACCAGTTGCATTGCCATAACTGATAATATCAACACCCCTTCTCAACATGAAGAAGTTAGAAGGGTCATTGCCTAAATATCCCTAAAAACCTAGAAAAGGATCAAATAAGAGGGAGGAGTTATAACAGAGAAGACAGAATTTAATAAATGTATATGACTAAAGAATCATTATATTGATTTCTTTTTAATCTTCACTATATTAGACCAGCTAGAAGGAAAAGTCTGAAGTTGTGGTACTGTAACCCATACAGAAAGTATGGGTTGCAAACTTTGAAGGTTTTCTATAACTACTTGTTAAAATGTGCTTTGAAACCTATCACTTTCCTGTATATATGGTATGTTTCAGAATAAAAAATGTTTTAAAAAAAGCAAATGGAGGCATATTGAAGTCTCATTTTTATAAGGAATCATGGATATGGTAATAAGATTAAGGTGACTAGTATAGGTTCAGGAATAGTAAAATATTTTTTTCATTTGTTAGTTATTTTTATGTCCTTAATTATATAGATATTGATGATTCATGTCATCCCTATGCACTTACCCATAAAGAATGAAGCTACTGTAACTCACCTAAAATGTCTGGATTTCCAGAAAGAGTTCAGCAAAGAAAAATTAGCAGTAAACTGCTATTCTAAATTCCTCACAAGCAGTTCACAAGTCACAGTCACTGAGCATTATAATTACCATTGCTTAGTAAAATTACCTTTATGTTCCACATAAGGTTCCATATCCAAAATTTCTGAGAAGCCAATGTAGGTATTCAGCTTTTTCTTATGTCCAGTTTGTCTGGCCAAGAGGAAAACTTATATTTATATTCAAAATAATCACAAAACAATATATAAGCTCTATCATCTATTTTGATAATCTCAATAGTAGCTACGTAAATTTCATTTAGCAATCTTGCTCAACAAGCTGCAAGATCAGAAGTAACCATAAAATGATTTTATAACTGGGCAAATAATAATTAAAGGGCATGAATTTAAAAAGTGCTAACTCCAAATATAACTTATTTTACTTCCAAAAGTTTTAATTTACTCAAAAAAGAAAAACATAGAAGACATGTACATGTAAATAAAATGCCTTGATTTTAACTATAAGATAAGAGATCTACTCCCATGGGAATGGGGTGGGGTTGGGGGACACTGTAATAAGTAGAAACTTCACTTAAAATATACAAAAATAAAGAATATTTGAAGGTAACTCAGTTTCTCCCTAGATGTTTGATACTCCTTTGCTGTTTTAAATAATTTCTTAAAATGAAAAATTAAGGATAACCTGCTTACCTAGTTCTCAATTATATATGGCTGACTTGTTTAAGAACTCTTATATAAAATCATTAAACACTGGCATTTCGAAATGATAGACTCCGCCTGTAACTTTCATCCTCAAATCTAGAGTTTCAAAGTATCTTATCTGTGGTAAAATCTGTACATTCTAGTCCACAGTAAACACTTAACACTACTACTTATACATATTACCTGTCAAAGACAAAACGCATTAGCTGCAAGTTCAGAGTGCAAGGCAGGCTAAGTAGTCGAATCTTCCTTGTTGCATTCTGTTTGCTTTGACAGTTTTCACAAAAATATCGATTGTCTCCTTCTAATTTTTCTTCCTGATCAGGTACAAGACATGTTAATAAATTTAAAACAGAAGAAGGAAAAATTGAAAACAAGTGATAAAAACCTCTGAAGTAAAATTTTAATTACTAGCTTCCATCAAGCTGCTACAAATAACGAAAGATACATATGCTTGACAGGTACTACTTAACAATGACATTTTTCAATTTGTATACAATGATATTTAAAACTGATGTGATGTGCCTCTTCCCCAAAATGTATGATTTAAAAAATACTTGTCTCAGGTCCCCTGTCCTGATAATTCCTGGAAATTCTAAGGTAATTTTTAAAAAGATATATCATACGTATGCTGATGCAAAAAAAAATTAAAAACAGTGAAAGATGGGTGGAAATTTTAGAAGGACACCAGAATACAAATAAGATACATACTTGGTTAAAATAATTTAACTGCATTCATGAGACAAAGCTAAAAGCAGAAGGCAGGAAAATCAAATGTTAAAACTGAAGGTGGTTTCTTTTCTTTTTTTAAAGCTTTCCTTTATAATTCTATAACAGCTTTCTGATACAGGTTATCTAATACTGTATTAGATAACTTTTTTTTATTTATTAAAAAAAATTAACTAACACAACATTTAGAAATCATTCCATTCTACATATGCAATCAGTGATTCTTAATATCATCACATAGATGTATGATCATCATTTCTTAGTATATTTTCATCGATTTAGAAAAAGAAATAGCAAGACAACAGAAAAAGAAATGAAATGATAATATAGAGAAAAAATAAAAATAAAAAATACAAAAAATATATTAAAAAAACAGAAAGAAAACATACAAAAAAAAACTATAACTCAGATGCAGCTTCATTCAGTGTTTTAACATAATTACTTTACAATTAGGTAGTACTGTGCTGTCCATTTTTGAGTTTTTGTATTCAGTCCTGTTGCACAGTCTGTATCCCTTCAGCTTCAATTACCCATTGTCTTACCCTGTTTCTAACTCCTGATGGTCTCTGTTACCAATGACATATTCCAAGTTTATTCTTGAATGTCGGTTCACATCAGTGGGACCATACAGTATTTGTCCTTTAGTTTTTGGCTAGACTCACTCAGCATAATGTTCTCTAGGTCCACCCATGTTATTACATGCTTCATAAGTTTATTCTGTCTTAAAGCTGCATAATATTCCATCGTATGTATATACCACAGTTTGTTTAGCCACTCGTCTGTTGATGAACATTTTGGCTGTTTCCATCTCTTTGCAATTGTAGATAATGCTGCTATAAACATTGTGTGCAGATGTCCATTTGTGTCTTTGCCCTTAAGTCCTTTGAGTAGATACCTAGCAATGGTATTGCTGGGTCGTATGGCAATTCTATATTCAGCTTTTTGAGGAACCGCCAAACTGTCTTCCACAGTGGTTACACCATTTGACATTCCCACCAACAGTGGATAAGTGTGCCTCTGTCTCCACATCCTCTCCAGCACTTGTCATTTTTTGTTTTGTTGATAATGGCCATTCTGGTGGGTGTGAGATGATATCTCATTGTGGTTTTGATTTGCATTTCTCTAATGGCCAGGGATATTGAGCATCTCTTCATGTGCCTTTTGGCCATTTGTATTTCCTCTTCTGAGAGGCATCTGTTCAAGTCTTTTTCCCATTTTGTAATTGGGTTGGCTGTCTTTTTGTTGTTGAGTTGAACAATCTCTTTATAAATTCTGGATACTAGACCTTTATCTGATATGTCGTTTCCAAATATTGTCTCCCATTGTGTAGGCTGTCTTTCTACTTTCTTGATGAAGCTCTTTGATGCACAAAAGTGTTTAATTTTGAGGCGCTCCCATTTATTTATTTCCTTCGTCAGTGCTCTTGCTTTAGGTTTAAGGTCCATAAAACCGCCTCCATTGTAAGTTTCATAAGATATCTCCCTACATTTTCCTCTAACTGTTTTATGGTCTTAGACCTAATGTTTACATCTTTGATGCATTTTGAGTTAACTTTTGTGTAGGCTGTGAGATACGGGTCCTCTTTCATTCTTTTGCATATGGATATCCAGTTCTCTAGGTACCATTTATTGAAGAGACTGTTCTGTCCCAGGTGAGTTGGCTTGACTGCCTTATCAAAGATCAAATGTCCATAGATGAGAGGGTCTATATCTGAGCACTCCATTCGATTCCATTGGTCGATATATCTATCTTTATGCCAATACCATGCTGTTTTGACCACTGTGGCTTCATAATATGCCTTAAAGTCCGGCAGCGCGAGACCTCCAGCTTCGTTTTTTTTCCTCAAGATACTTTTAGCAATTCGGGGCACCCTACCCTTCCAGATAAATTTGCTTATTGGTTTTTCTATTTCTGAAAAATAAGTTGTTGGGATTTTGATTGGTATTGCATTGAATCTGTAAATCAATTTAGGTAGAATTGATATCTTAACTATATTTAGTCTTCCAATCCATGAACACGGTATGCCCTTCCATCTATTTAGGTCTTCTGTGATTTCTTTTAACAGTTTTTTGTAGTTTTCTTTGTATAGGTCTTTTGTCTCTTTAGTTAAATTTATTCCTAAGTATTTTATTCTTTTAGTTGCGATTGCAAATGGAATTCATTTCTTGATTCCCCCTCAGCTTGTTCATTGCTAGTGTATAGAAACGCTACAGATTTTTGAATGTTGATCTTGTAACCTGCTACTTTGCTGTACTCATTTATTAGCTCTAGTAGTTTTGTTGTGGATTTTTCCGGGTTTTCGACGTATAGTATCATATCATCTGCAAACAGTGAGAGTTTTACTTCTTCCTTTCCAATTTTGATGCCTTGTATTTCTTTTTCCTGTCTAATTGCTCTGGCTAGAACCTCCAACACGATGTTGAATAATAGTGGTGATAATGGACATCCTTGTCTTGTTCCTGATCTTAGGGGGAAAGTTTTCAATTTTTCCCCATTGAGGATGATATTAGCTGTGGGTTTTTCATACATTCCCTCTATCATTTTAAGGAAGTTCCCTTGTATTCCTATCCTTTGAAGTGTTTTCAACAGGAAAGGATGTTGAATCTTGTCAAATGCCTTCTCTGCATCAATTGAGATGATCATGTGATTTTTCTGCTTTGATTTGTTGATATGGTGTATTACATTAATTGATTTTCTTATGTTGAACCATCCTTGCATACCTGGGATGAATCCTACTTGGTCATGATGTATAATTCTTTTAATGTGTTGCTGGATTCGATTGGCTAGAATTTTGTTGAGGATTTTTGCATCTATATTCATTAGAGAGATTGGTCTGTAGTTTTCTTTTTTTGTAATATCTTTGCCTGGTTTTGGTATGAGGGTGATGTTGGCTTCATAGAATGAATTAGGTAGCTTTCCCTCCACGTCGATTTTTTTGAAGAGTTTGAGGAGAGTTGGTACTAATTCTTTCTGGAATGTTTGATAGAATTCACATGTGAAGCCGTCTGGTCCTGGACTTTTCTTTTTGGGAAGCTTTTGAATGACTGATTCAATTTCTTTACTTGTGATTGGTTTGTTGAGGTCATCTATTTCTTCTTGAGTCAAAGTTGGTTGTTCATGCCTTTCTAGGAACTTGTCCATTTCATCTACACTGTTGTATTTATTAGCATAAAGTTGTTCATGGTATCCTGTTATTAACTCCTTTATTTCTGTGAGGTCAGTGGTTATGTCTCCTCTTCCATTTCTGATCTTATTTATTTGCATCCTTTCTCTTCTTCTTTTTGTCAATCTTTCTAAGGGCCCATCAATCTTGTTGATTTTCTCATAGAACCAACTTCTGGTCTTATTGATTTTCTCGTGTATTACATAACTTTTGATACAAGTTATCTAATACTGGTATCATCAGTTTCTTCAATTGGCTTCCAAGATACCACACTCTCCTGCTGTCCTCTTAATTCACTAGCCATTTCTCCTCAGCATCCTTTGCCTGCTGTACCTATCTCCCTGATCTCTTAATGTCTCAATGTCCCAGGGTTCAGTCCTTGTTCCTCGTCTCTCTCTCACACTCCTTTGGTGATTTTATCAAGCCCTGACTTCTCCCCCTGAACTACACCCTCTCAAATTTCACATGACCAAAACCAAACCCTTAATTCCTTTCCCAAACCTGCTCATGCCACAGTCCTCCCTATCTCAGTTTTGGCAACTCCATTCTTTCCGTTGCTCAGGTCAAAACCCCTGTAATGCTTGGTTCCTCTCACACAGCAAATTTTATCAACTCTATTTTGAAACTCAATCTAGAATCCAAACACTTCATATCACTTCTTCAGGTACCCCTTGGTCCAAGCCACTATCAAATCAAGCTGACCTCCTTCTGTATGTACTTGCCCCTCCTCCAGTCTATTTATTCTCAAGAGAGCACCTAGAGTTATCCTATAAAAGAGACCCTATCACTTCTACCCTTACAACCCTCCAATGGCATTCATCTCAATTACAGTAAAAGACAAAACCCTACCTATGGCCTACAAGACACTACATGATATGGCCCTTGGTTACCTCTATGTCTTTGTCTTCTGCCATTCTCCCCCAGCACAGTAACATCAGTCACACTGACCTCCTGGTTATTCCCCAAACCATGAGGCATATTATCAAGCTTTATACTTGCTAGTTCATCTGCCCAGAACACTATTCTCTATGATTCATCCATGGCTGACTGCTTCATCTTCATTCATTTTTATCTCAAATTGTAACCCACCTAACCCTCAACCCTACCACAGACCCCATCCCTACTTTATTTTTCTCCACAGTACTTACAGTATTTGACATACTAAATATTTTATTTACATTTATTTTACTGTCCCTCCCTGATCCCCATATTACACTATAAGCTTTATGTAGCTTAAAACTTAAAAAATTCTGTCTCTTTCATTTACTACTGTTTACTGCTGAAACAGTGCCTGACACACAGTAAGCATGAGATAATCAGCTGAACGAATTCAATAAACTACTTATTTGGGCATGTTCATGGAACGTGCTAGAGAAGTAGGAAAAGCACAAAATTTTTTTTTTCTTTTCTTTTTTTTTTTTTTTAACATGGGCAGGCACCAGGAATCAAACCTGGGTCCTCTGGCATCGCAGGCAAGCATTCCTGCCTGCTGAGCCACTGTGGACCATCCACAAAAAATTTTAAGAATTTAAGAAATTAAGATATAAAGGAAGTTCATCTCTTATGTTATATGCCAGTTGATGCTTGTTTTCCTCTTAGCAGTGTTTGTCACAGAAAAAAGAATTACTTCCACGTTACTACATAAATCTCAAGGAAAAGAAAGTAGAAATATGGAGTGAAGAAGTTAAAAAGATGACAATAGATGTACAAAATACCTAGTTCTTATTAAATGAAAAGGTAAATTAGTTTTATGGTAACAGAGCTCAGGATTTCCTTAAATATTCCATCCATTACATCCAATCACACAATAATGTTAAGTTTTCACACATAGAACTTTACATAAAAAATAACTTGAAACACTCTAAAATTAGTTTAAGACGCAGCTTGATTCAATACTTTATAATTTATAAAGTTTTTCCTAGTTATATAAAGACATTTCTTAAGTAGAAACAGAATGGATCTATCTATTAAATCAAAATACCATTCAGAATAATATTTAATTATTAATGAGCAGAAGCAACAGATACGCCAAAATTTGAATACCTTCAAAAACTCCGAGATACAATCTGTTAACTGCTTGTGGCCTTGGATATTTAACTCCAGTTCATAAAATTTTGATAAAAGCTTAGACTCTCTGCCACACTGATTGCAACTATAATGAAATAAAGTGACAAAATTAAGATCACAGAGGGAAAGGCAATATAATGTTATCATATCACATCTGGGAAATATGGACTGAAGCATTTATAACCTTAAGTTAGTTCTATTTTCACAGAAATTACTTGTACTATATATTTTAAAATAAATACAAATACAGTGATTGGTGAGGCTATGTAAGTTTATGATTAGGAAATAACAGTTCTCTTTTTGAAAAGGTATTTTACTTGTATTCTTAGTATTATATAAAGATTCTACCTGGCACCAATTTTATTCTTTCAGCTCACATCACACAGCCACAAAAATGGCAAGAGCTCAACTAGACAGTTTCCAACACCTACAAGGGTTCAACTGCAATTATCTAACCAGTTGTTTACATGTTCCCCTGGAAACTTATTACTATAAATATTTCAGGTCCCATGATAACTCACTAAAACTCTAACTGAACTAAAAATTAGATGACATATGAGCAAATGTCTTGGAATAAAATGTACCATGGAAAAGTTGAAATACACTTACACTGTTACATAAGCATATTCCCCACAGAACTGCTGTTGGACAATGTTTCGCACATCTGGATTCTTTTGTTTAGACAAAGTATCTTCCAACAGAGACATAAAGAGCTTTGAAAATTCTTGGGCATCCTACAAAATAAGTATAGGTTAATAAAAAGAAAAATTGTACCTTGCATTTTAACTTCTAAAACAAATAGTGACACATTAATTAAATATTCTAGATACTTGTACTTTAACTTTAGCATTTTAGGATAAGGATAGCTGTTATGTTGAACCAGTTTGTTCCCACAAATGAATTTTCAGGAATAGAACCAAGTATAATGTCAAAAATCAAAATAGAAAAAAAAAATTTTCAAAAAGCATTTTACTTCATTTCCCATGGTAAATATCATAAAGAATGCTGGGGTATCTTTAAATATTTAACTATCTTACCTGCTGTTGCCCGGTGTCCAAGCCCAAGGCTTTGACAAATCCTGATGGGTCAATGTATCGCCTATTACTGTTTTGCAGCAAAGCGAACAAATACTGGAGATGCTCACAAATTGTCTGAGGTTCATAATCTATTAAAAGAGGAAAATATGTTCTTTTGTAAAAAAAATTGCAAAATGCCACTTCCTCTTCACATGAGAACATAATTAAACACCTTTATATCCAAACTATATAGTATTTTATAATAGTTTTAGAATTTTGAAAGGAACAAATTAGAAATCACATCTTTTGGAAGTAATGAAATAGCCCAGCCATGGCTGTCTATAGACATCCCTTAAAGGTAAGAGGATGTACTTTCATCAAAGACACAATGACAATCATGAATGCATTTTCTAGAGGGTTGTATCACACTGAAACATCCAACCCAGTAATAAAAACCATATTATGCTCTATTTATCGTTACCATATGATTGCCAAATACTTAATCTAACACATACACCCCACAAATAGAGCAAGTGACAAAAATCTAAGCATAGCAATTCACACTTAAGAATATAAATGATATACTATTAAAAATCATAGAATTTTAGAGTTTCAAGTTTTGAGGTATTCAAAACAGAAGCATGGATCTCAAGAGCTCTAGAAGTCCTAAGTTATAGTCTTATCTTCTATGCCAGTTATCACCTCTCAGCTCCAAATCCACCCTTCTTTGCCTGCACTGTGATAACTGAGATGAGCTCTGTAAACATTTGTCAGTTGGCATGAGATCCGGTCTTGTCAGTAAGGGCACTGGAGTGATGCTGGAAGGGGTTTACTCTTGCAGGCTCAGTTGTCCCTCTCTTGCCATCCTTCAGGGTGCAGCACTCCAAGTTCCTGCAGTAAGTGGGCCT
This sequence comes from Tamandua tetradactyla, assembly GCF_023851605.1. Taxonomy (NCBI): domain Eukaryota; kingdom Metazoa; phylum Chordata; class Mammalia; order Pilosa; family Myrmecophagidae; genus Tamandua; species Tamandua tetradactyla. The sequence continues at coordinate 204,684,355 of NC_135328.1, read as the reverse complement.
GGAGCTTCCCCCAGTCCTTCCTCTGCCAGCTTTACACAGTAAAGTGCCTCCAGTGAGGACCCCCCCCACACACACACACACACATCATCCTTCTATGGACAGTTTGCAGCAAGTTCCAACAGTGAGGTACCCCAGCGCCTTCTTAACCATCCAGAGAGCCACAGCAGTACTCACTTAAAGAGAATACACAGGCCTTGACAATGGGGATGAGGGCCCTTTCCATGTGCTCTCTCTCAGCTGTAAGGGTGGTAGCTCCTCCCTTTATCTGCTATTCTTGATTTATAGTCCTGTTTAAATCTTACTAACCAATTCCCCATTACTCTAATTCCCTGTTAATAATTCTCTATTTTAAATTATCCCTCTTCATTTTACTGTGCAGTCCTGACTGGACGTGAATGGTTTAGCTTCTTACCATCAACTGTGACTTTAAAATAAAAATTTAAAAATAAAATCTTACTTCCTGGGGTATGAGGACTTCGCAGGCTGTTTAAAGCTATCAGAGTAAATTTTTATCTATTCCAACACTCTCAGTTACAATTTGAAATACCCTATAATAAGATCTTCAGTAACTTATACTCTGGTTTTCTTATCATAAAATGAGCTAGGACTAGAACTCAGATACCATAATTTCTAACATAAACTTTTTTTTACTACACTGCACCCAGCCTATTAAGATTAACATCAGTCACATGTACTCTGGTCAGAGCTTAAGGGTGAAAGACTTAAATGAAATACAAAAAACTATGTGCTTGGAAACATAAAAAAATATATATTGCTTGGATACATATTAATTCTACATTGCCCAAAGAAGGCTAGTGTACATAATTTTATAAAGTAGGAATTTAGTTTTCACTTATTTTACTATCTTCACAATAAATTTAAACTTCAGCAAAACAGTGCTAGAAGTTAAAAATGATCCATTTTAAATTTAAATTATTCATCCTTTACATATACATTACTTTAAATACTTAATATAACTTAATATATTATTAATCTAGAGTTAGATATTCAGAACTATAAGAATAAAGTTTGGGGGAAACAAACTTTTAAGAATTTTTAAGTTTTTTGAAGCAAAGATTACTAATGACAAGGGGCAATAATTTAAAGTATTACCACTGTATAGAGGGGCTGTAAGAAGATACAGGGCTTAAGAATCTTATTTTTTCTCTCCTGGAGAAAAGACACAAGCCATCTGCCCAAATCATAAAAAAAGAAAAACAGGGTTTACAGATGGGAGCAGCAGTCAAAAAAAGTTCCCAACTTAGAGCTCCCAGACTTATGTAATCTTAGACATCCACTTCCATCCCCTCCTGGCCTGAGTTATGAGAAGAAAAGAGGAAATTCTGGTTTATTCTATGAAAGCTCCATCTCAAAAAGGAAATCTCTAAATATAAACTAATAATATAAACCCACAAACTATGTAATTCCATGAGGAACAGTTTGTAATTGCATCTACTAAATTCAAAATGAGTATAGTTGCATAGAGTAGATTCAGTCAAGGTTAATAAATTTAATCTTAATTTTAGAGAGTATAATCTAATGTCAACCTAGCTAGGAATCAGGCCAAAAGATTGTGGTTATAGCCAAGTACTTAAGTCTTTCAAACTAGGCAAAAGAATAACCTTTTCTGTCCTACTGTTTGATTTTTAAGCAATCACTAGAAATCAATGGGTTATAATTACAATCACAGTTTATTGCATAAGAAATTTTATCTGCAAACTACTAATGAAACGTGCTTCCTTCATTTGAATACGAGCCATTTGAGTGCACAAAGAATAAAGATATTTGAATTACAACAGCATTTATAAAGGACCTAGCACCATGTTTGGCATATAGTAAACACCAGGTTAGTTGCCTCCTAGGTGGCTGGTTCAGTAGTGATCTGGCTGACAATATACTCAGAAAAGCCCTCACAGATCTATCCCTACTAACCTTTCTCTTCTTGGTTATCATCTCCCATCACGTGGTCACCACAGGTACTTGGACATAAGTATAGTGCCTGTCGGAGCTCCAAATTGAGAAACCACACTTGAAGAAATGTGTTGACATAACAAGTGGCTCCAAGGTTAGTCAGGCCCACAAATGAGTTCTACAAAATTACAAAATTTTACAGTAAAATCAATTTCCCTTTAAACTAAAAACTTCTATAAGAACCATTATTTAAAATTTTTCAGATTAAAAATTTGGAAAACTGTTCCAACCAATATGGCATAAACTCCTTAGCCTCTCTTGGCCAGAGGTAGGGAATCATTTTCATAACAGCTGCACTTTGGATTGACCAGAACAGTGGAAAAGACTTAGGAGAGCATCACTGTTCATCTTTAATATGTCTTCTCCATCCATTAAATCTAAAATTAGAATAGTGAAAACTATTCTAACGGTCAGTTTTGAGCATGTATATAGTTTTCATTTGCTATACTCCTAGGCTGCCACTATTCAGCAGAATGATAAAGTAAAATTTCAGAAAAGTTTCTCTTTATCCTATAGATCTGGGAAACCTGGGGAGAGTTTGCAATTTTTCCAAAGAGAAGACTGAGAATTCCTGAACTTACAAAGAATTATTCCTTTTAAGAGATAATGTATCTATGTAGCAACATAGCTGGCTATTTTGTGAATGCCATACTTTATGGTTAGAAATACTAAGTAGTTTTTCGAAAAAATTAAAGCTATCTGTTATATGCATATTATAATACATAAAATAGAAGACCTAAAAAGCAAAGTAATGCATCAATATGGGAGCTTGTTTCCTTGAATTATCATCTCCTTTTAAGAGACATTAATTAAAAGTTCAAAATAAAACACACAACATTACAACAAACATAGAATATGCATTTAAACTAAATTGATTACTTAAAGGCTTACTGAATTATGTACATGGCTATCTATTTTAAGCATACCATTAAAGACCGTTCCAATTCAAGTAGTTTAGTCTTCAGTTCTACTGCTTATCTTAAAGTTGGTAACCTGAAACCTGTGATGGCTTCTCATCATAGGCAATAATAATAATAATAATAATAATAATAATGAAATACAATTTAGCAATCATTTAGAAAATTACGGCTCACCTTTTTTCTCCTCTCACAGTTGGGATCATCGATGTTATGAAAACTATTTTCATCTATTTCACCTAACCAAATATGCTCACCAATTCCAACCAAGCAATTTGGATTTCCTTTACAGTTTCGTCTATGGAAAAAAAATTATTACATTTTTAAAATACTGTAGTTCTAAAATAAGAGACATGCAAATTAAAACCAAACTGAAAGAGCATTTCTCATCGATGATAACATCAGCAAAAGTGAGAAAGTATAATAATACACTCAGTTTGTGAGGCTGTGGGGAAACAGGCAGACTGATAAACTGCTGATGGAAATGCAAACTGACTGGACTTTTATGGAAAGGAACTTGACAATATTAAACAAAACTATATATGCAGTTTTACCTAGCAATCTCATTCCTAAGAATTTACTCCAAAGATACACCTTCAACACTACAAAATCACACATACACTAGGCTATTCGTTGTAGCATTGTTTCTAACTGCAAACTGCTGGAAACAAGCCTAATACCCAAATGTAGTAGATATGGCACATCCCCATAATAAGAGCACTTCGCAATTGTAAAAACAAAAACAATAGTGGTGATGGTGACACAACATTGTGAATATAATTATCATTACTGAATATATATTTGAATGTGACTAAAAGGGAAAATTTCAGATTGCATGTAAGTTACTCAAAAAAAATTTAAAAAAGCACATAAGATTGCACTACACAGTGAATCCTAATGAATTACAGTTAATAGTATAATTATACTATAATAGAATAATTACAATATTGTTTCATTAATTGTAACACACTTACCACACTAATGCAAAGTGTTAACAGGGAAAACTGGGGAACAGGTTAGGAGGGTATATGGGAACTGTGTTTTCTGAATGTTTTTTTGGCAAACCTACAACTTCTCTAATTTAAAACAAACAAACAAACAAAAAAACACCACACAAAGAAAAACAAGCACACAAAGATCTCTATGAACTGACAGAGTAACTTCCAGGGTATATTATTAAGTGAAAAAAGTAATGTGCAAATATGCTATTTTTTGTATAAGATGTATAAGGAAATGTCATGAATCTGCTCATTTGAGTAAAAAGAAAACCAGAAAGGAAAAGCCAGAGACTAATGAAATTAGTTATCCTCAGTGCCTGAGTGGGAACAGGGGCAAAAGGGGGCAGTGAAAATATTTTTCTGTTCTGCATAATGCTGATTTTGGGGGACATGCTAATTTCTCTCTCTCTCCCTCCACTCCCCTTGCCAAACACATAAATAAAATCAACAAGGATGGGAGGACCCAAAATGCAATATAAACACAAACAAATTGGTGAAATCAAACATTTCAACTGAATAACATATACAAATGGGGAACTAACCTAAGTTAACTTTTGAGCAGTTGTTAGCAAACTCATTTAACAAAGGAACAAATACTGAGCTGTATTAGGATTCCTTTTCACACAAGCATGGGTTAGCAATTCTGAGACTGCTTTCTCTACACTCTACAAATGAACAAATGAGGGAGTATATTGAGGATAAAAAGAATCAGCTTTTGGAAAAGAAAACTGCAAATAAAGAAAGGAAAAACAAAATCAACCCCACAATCCTAATTAGGAATTGCAGGTACAAGTCTGAACTTATGGGTTTTAATATATAGACAGGTAGATGAGGATTGGCAGATAACATACAGGAGAGTAATTATCCAAATTTCAGATAAGTTAAATATTTATGCTAAAGATTTTTTTCTTGGGCAGGCCATGGCAGCTCAGCAGGCAGACTTCTTGCCTGCCATGCTGGAGACCTGGGTTTGATTTCCAGTGCCTGCCCATGCAAAAAAAAAATAATAATTTTTTTTTCTTATTTGCAAATCTGGCAACACTAAGCTAAATAGCTTTCTGTCAGCTAAGGCCTAGAAGCATTAACTTGAGCACATCCAGCACCCAGATCTTCACTTCTAAATATTCTCCACTAGAAGAACCTAGGGATTCTTGGAGAAAGGGCTGACTCCAGGGCTGATGCAGGGAAGGTACAGGATAAGACTGGTACAACTTGTGCCTAAAGTGTAAGGATGTACCCAATTATTGATGGGAACATGATAAAAGGATACAGAACATACAGAAAGCACAAGCAACAAAAAACAGTAGATAAGTTGGACTTCATCAAAATTAAAAACCTGTGTTTATCTAAGGTCAGAATCAAAGTGAAAAGAAAACCCATAAAATGGGTGAAAATATGATAAAGGACTAGTATCTAGAATATAAAAAAAGAACTCTCACAAATCAATAAAAAAAACAATCCAATTGAAAAATGGCCAAAGGATCTGAATAGACATCTCTCCAAAGTAAATAGGCAAATGGTCAATAAACACATGAAAAGATGTTCAACATCATTAGCCATTAATGACAGACGGAATGATAGAATAATAGACAGACAATGCAACAAATGTGGCAAAATGTTAAAACTGGAGGATTGGGGGGTATGTCAGAGTTCACTATATGGGTTTTTGGTTATTTTTGCAACTGTCCTGTAAAGTTGGAAATTATTTCAAAATAAAAAGTTTAAGAGGGGAAAAAAAGGCAGAATGATAAAGGGCATTTATGAAAAATCCATAGCAAACATCATACTAAATGGTAAAAGACAAAGTTTCCCGCCTAATATAAGGAACAAGACAAGGCTGCTTGCTCACTTTCACCACTGATAGTCAATACTGAACCAGAAGTTCTAGCCTGAACAATTAGCCAAGAAAAAGAAAAGTCATCCAAACTAGAAAGGAAGAAGTCAAACTTTCTCTATTTGTAAATAACATGACTCTATACATAGAAAATCCCTAAGAACTCATAAGAAAGTGCTAGAATTAATAAATGAATTCAGCAAAGTTATTCTCAATAGCCAATAGATGGAAGCAACCCAAATGTCCATCAACAGATGAATGGGTAAGCAAAACGTGATAAATCCATGCAATGGAATATTATTCAGCCATAAGAAACAATGAAGTGTTGATACATGCTACAATATGGATGAACCTTTCAGACATAAACTAAGCTGGGCACAGGACAAATATTGTATGATTTCTCTTACATGAAACACTTTGAATCAGTAAATTCATAGAGCAGAAAGCAGAATAGTGGTTACCAGGAGCTGGGGGAAAAGAGAAATGGGGAGTTACTACTTAGTGGGTATAGAGTTTCTGTCTGGGATATTGAAACTGTTCTGGAAATAGATAGTGGTGATCATTATATGACACTATGAATACTTATTTATTTTTTTTGGGGGGGCAGGGGTGCATGGTCCAGGAATTGAACCCAGGTCTCCCACATGAAAGGCGAGCATTCTACCACTGAAGCACCCGTGCACTCCTGTGAATACTTAATGCCAGTTAACTGTAAAGTTAAAAATGGTAAAAATTATTTTACCGGTTAAAAAAAAAAAGACAGAATCAGCTTGAAGGTTTCTACTGGCCAAACTTACAAACAGAACTTATTGTGCAAATACAGGTTTTACAATGATTATATGGATACTTTATTTAAATATGCCTATGGTTAAACTAACTAAGATATCCATTTTTGATGGATCTAAGTGTACTGTTTGTTTTCTTAATAAAAAGAAAAATTTGGTGGGGGGTGTGCATGGCCCAGGAATCGAACCCACGTTTCCTGCATGGAAAGCAAGCATTCTACTACTGAACTATTGGTGCACCCAAAAATACTTTTTAAAAATAAAATCTGTTCTATAACTAAAAGAAAAAGATTAGGCCCTCCAGCACAATGGACTGAAAATTTCAGTCAATGATTTAATAGGTGCTATGCAGTTCAAAGAAGATCCATTATCTGAATAGGAAAGGGAGTGGGGAATCTCACTCCCTCTGAACGACCATTTAAAGAGTTATTGCTTTGTTTTTCCTCTTTATTACTTTTTAGTTTCTTAGTTGTTAGGACATTATTTCACAGGAAATAGTCAAGGTAGAAACCAATGAAGAATGGCATGTCAACTTGACTGCAACCCGTGAAGATTCCCAACTATATTGAGGCTTTGTCTAATGCATTATAAGCTTTCTTAAAAAGCAACTTGACAATACACATAAAGACTTTTGCTGGTCTTCATATATTTTGACCCAAAAATACCACTTTTAAGAATGTATCCTCAGAATTTAGAAATAACAGTTATACCTCCTGAATATATATGACTGCTGTAAGAGCTTACAGTCTAGACCCTTTACAATAGGCCCCAACCTAATAACCCATGTTCTCGACTTGTTCAGAGTTTTTATATTACAGTTAGTCCATATGATTGAGGCATGATATTTGTCTTTTTATTGCTGACATTTCATTCAGTATACAATCCTTAAGGTTCATTCACCTAGTTGCATGCCTCACAACTTCATTCCTTCTTGCAGCCACTGTGTAGTCCACTGTATGTATATACTGTAGTTTCCCCTTTCATTCCTCAGTCGTTGTACCCTTAGGCCACCTTCATCCACTGTGGACGTAGAACACTGCCACCATAAGCACCAGTGAGAAAAGACAATCACAACAGTCTTGTTTATAATTTAAAAATTGTGGGAAACAAGCTAACTGCCCAACCATGGGGACAATGTTAAACAGTGCTACGGTCATACGATGGGATATTACGCAGTTATTAAAACATTTTTTTCAAGCAACAACTTTAATACATGTAAAAATGCTTAAACAGAATTCTAAGCTAATAACAGGATAAAAAACTATTCAGTATGATTACAGTTATGGTGCTTTAGGATTTTTTGGGTGGAAGATGTGATGGTAGGAGTGGGAGGCAACATATTTTACATAATTTAAGAAGAAAGAAAACATTTTTAACATGGCTGTTTCTGAGTGGCAGGATTATGGGTGATTTTTACTTTCTTTTTTAAACTCTATTTTCCAAATTTTCTATAAAGTACATGTGTTTTTTATACATGAAAATGGTGAATTACAAGTATCTACATATGACTTAGATGAAGGCCATGATCTGAGTATACTCTGCAATTCTAGACCCAGCAAGGTATTAGAAGATATCCTAAATGTCTAAAAGGAAGACACATCAAACCCATACAATGGCAAATACCACAATTAACTATATTCCCTATATTTATACACACATAGGAAATAGTTTATAAAAATAAATTGGAAAAATAATAAATTAAAATTAAGTATATAAAAGTAAATACACAAAATATCAATCAAAATATTAAGTAATGATGATTTTAATTCTCTTCCTTCTCCTTGTCCATACTCTATATTTTCTGTAATAAGCAATTAGTGCTTTCTACAATTAGATTTGAAAGTTTTTTTTTAAAGTTCACAATTCTAAAGGACAATGAAAACTTAGTTACCACTGTAAAACTTTATAACTCATGGACCAAAGAAATTTTAAAATATTTTCAAGTGAATAAAATAAAAATATATCAAAATTTGGGGGGTATAACTAAATCAGTGCTTAGAGGGAAATTTAAAGTATTAAATGTTTACATAAGAAAACAAGAAAGGCCTCAAATCATATTTACCCCAATTTTCATAATTACCACAAATTCCAGGGAGATACAACATCAAATTTTGATAGACATTTCATGGTAACTCACAGGAAGTAGGTACCAAAAACCAACCAACCAACCAATCAACCAACAAATAAAAAGCCAACCTCTTATATTAACTCTAAGGTAAGACTCTGGTTTTATATGTAATTCATTAGTATGATGAGGGTGTTAAATTAACAATTTATTGCAGGAATACCTTGCTTAATGCTACACTACTTGGTGTTTACTTAAAATCATTCTCTCTAAAATATTCTCCTTAGGAAAAAGACAAAAGAATTTTACATATAACACCATTAATTGCAGTACACTGTTAATAGGGTTTCTTCCCCTATCCTTCAAGCACTTCACAGGCTCTAAGCCAATAAGAGGTAGTAAAGCAGACTGTACTCAATCCAGGAGGCACTACTGTCACACACCTACACACCTATCTTGCTTGATGGGCTATTCCAGGCCTCACCTGTCGTGTGGGGCGGTTGTTTCAAAGGACTCAAATGAGAGTTTTGTTTCTGTTCTTACAGTTTTGCTCTAAGTGGTATTTTGACAAAGTCAACCGGTCTTGTTCCTTTGGGTAGCTCTATGTTAGATTTGGAGAGGAATAGCTAGTCATAATTTATATTTAACTTATAAATAGTTCAAGTTACTAAAATCTGAGAAAACCTAACTTAACCCAAACTAAACTGAACAAGTTAACTGACTATTACTGAAAATAGTTTCGGTAATAAAATATTGCCTGAATTCTCCTCCAAAACTTTGAATTGTCTCTGTAACTCCAAATGTCACCATGCACTCAGAAAGACAGGTAGTACTCAAGATTTGCTAGGTCTGTTAGCTGAATTCAAGTATTCTCTTCCAAACCAGTCTGCTCCAACTAAGATCATTCTTGTCACGTTACCACTTTATTTCACAACCACAGACAAACTGGTGTCTTAGATACCAAGTAAAGAGGAAAAATTCAGAGGGCTCCCCCTTCCTTTGACAGATGGAGGGTATAAAGGTGTATTTCGTTTATTTTTTTTAATGTATTAAATTTCTATAAGGTACTGACATTTAAAAGTTAGATAAGAAAATCAAACATATATCCATAGGGTGGTGAGGACAAGCAAACCTAAAAAACAAAATACTTTAGGTCTCCATTTCTTCACTTGTAAACCAATGAGGACTAAATCAGGTTACCATTATACTTTTCTAGTATCATTTCTGTTCATTTGGATCCCCTTGGGATTTATTAAACACTTGAATGAAGGAGAAAGATGGTTCTGATTTCTTAACCTGGAGTGAGAGGGGAGAAGGTGGTAAAAAGGAGGCATGGGTTAAGAACCCTGTGATTGTGAAGAACAAGTTGGGTTATTTTTGTTCCAGGTGTCATCAATAAATTTTGGCTGCATCAGCCTTCCACACTGCACATGAGTAAGAGTAAAAAATGTCATTTTATAACACCTCTTACCTTATAAAAGCAACTAGACTTCACAGGTTTACATATTCCCTGAAACAGAGATGCCCATATAAGAATTATAGAACCCGAGAATACCAAGATAAAAGACAAGTCCCAGGCATCAAAGAAGGGCTCACAGTTGATGAAGTGACAGACAGGTGAAAGGACAACTCTAAGAAAATAAGTGCCAAGGTAGCATTAAACACAGGATGCTGGAGCAGAAAGCTCACCTGAGGGGAGGAAGTGTTACCAAACTGGGAGTCTCCAAGGTCAGGCTGGAATTCATAAACATGAGAGAGGAACTAAAGAGAATCCAGGCAGAGGATAGCACATGGAGTGATAAGGGCAGAGGAAAGCTACTGGAAATACAAGGAAGGCTTACCCTTCCATGCTAAGGAAGTATGTAAGCTCACGTGATTCGGCAGTGGGAGGCTTTGAGGAGGGGAAGTCACGAGGCCAACGAGCTTGCAAAGAAGGCAAGGGCCAGATCAGATCACAGAAGAGCTCAAATACTATGGACAAGGAACTACGAAAAGGTTTTAAGCAGAAAGTAATCTGATTTGCAATTTAGAAAGATTCTCTAGCTCAACCAAGGTGGCTTATCAGAAACACCTAAAGATTCAAAGACTTTCACCTTTCTAATGACGGCAATTTTATAAGTACTTCCAGTTTTTAACAAGCAAGTTTCAGGCTTCTAAGGTTTTGTTTTGTTTTTAAAGGAGAGATTTTCAAAGTATGTTAAAGGGGATGCTGTTACAATAAGAGATGAGAAACGACAACAGGAAATAGAAGATGGTAGTAGAAGCTTAGATTTAAGAGATGCTACCGAGTTCAAATCAGCAGTCCTTGTAATTGCCCATTTTCGGGGTGAGGTGGGAAAAGAAGAAATCAAGTTTCATTTGCTTCTTTTTTCTCTCTTTTTTAAAATATGGAACACCTCATGAATTTGTAGGTCATCCTTGCACAGGGGCCACGCTGATCTTCTCTGTATCGTTACAATTTTAGTATATGTGCTGCCGAAGCGAGCACCATTTGTTTCTTTTTTAAAGGATGTAAATCACTAATAACAAATGCTTAGGGAATATTCACATCTAGAAATTCATACAATGTTTGCCTCAAAATATGACTTCATTTGAAATTTTGAATCCCAACCAAATGGATCTGAAAGAAAGCAAGCATGCAGCCAACAGGACAGATGAGGCATCATTTTTCCAAATATGCAATGATCAGCGAGAGGTCCTATAGCTGCTTTTTATTTGAGAAGAGCTTTACAGTTGGAAGATACATCGAGTAATTCTTCTTTCACCCAAAAAAAAAAAAAAAGGCCTTTGTGCACAGGGTCACCTTTTCATCTTTCATCCTGTGTTAGTTTGCAAGCTGCTGGAAGGCAATATACCAAAACCAGAACAGCTTTTAAAGAGAGGAATTTAGTAAGTTACAACTTTACAGTTCTAAGCCTACAAAAATGTCCAAACTAAGGCATCCAGGAAAAGATACCTTAATTCAAGAAAGGTTAAAGCTTACATATGTAGCAGAGAAGCTTGGCCTACCAATAGGTATGCCTAAGAGTCATCTCCAGAGGACCTCTTTTGTTGCTCAGATGTGGCCTCTCACTCTTTAAGCTCAACTCTGCAAGTAAAATCCCCACTACATGGAACATGACATCTAAGTATGAAAGTCTCCCTGGCAGTGTGGAAGATGACCCCCAGAGATGAATCTAGCCCTGATACCATGGATCAACAACACCATCCTGACAAAAAGGGGGTAAGAAGTGTAGCAAACAAGGTATCAGTGACTGAGAGAATTAAAACGGAGTCGAGAGGCTATACTGGAGGTCACTCTTACGCAAGCTTTAGTTAGACATTGCTACCTATTATAAGTTGCCAAACCTCAACCAAAACCATTCCTGCTAATCCTAAAGAATATCTAGGGCATTATATAAGATTCTACAAGGTTCCATGCACCAGGGTAACTTCCCCAAAACCTACAAACTCCAGATGGGTTCCTGGACCAGATAAGTCCTGAAATGCAGAGGGGTCAGCCTTTCCAGAATGTCAACTAGTCCTGTCCCTCTATCCCATATTATCAACAGTCTCTTTCAACATGGAAAAGTTAAAATAGCCATACCCCCAAACGCCTCAAAAAGTGAGAGAAAGATCAAAGGTGATGGTGGAGTTATACAGAGAAGATCAGGTTTAACAAATGAGTATGAATGCCAAATCGGTATACTGGTATTTCTTTTAGTCTTCAGTATCTTAGAGCAGCTAGAAATAAAAACCTAAAATTGTGGAACTGTAACCCATACCAAACTCTGAAATCTGTTCTACAAGTACTTGTTGCAATGTACTTTGAAATTTATTGCCTTTTTGTACATATGTTAAAAAATTTTCATGAAAAAAAAAGGGAAGAAAGAGTATAATAGAGAAGATAGGATTTAACAAATGAATATGACTGCTGAATCAATATATTGCTATTCCTTTTGGTCTCCAGTGTCTTGGAGCAGCTAGAAAAAAAAAAGGAAAAATTGTGAAACTGTAACCCATACCAAACTTAAAAAAATCTGTTGTATAATCACTTGTTGAAATGTACTGGAATTTACTATTTTTTTGTATATGTTATTTTTCAAACACACACACACAAAACACAAACACACACACACACACACAAAAACCCCACAAAATTAAAATAAATAAATAAATAAATTGGAATTCTTCTGTGAGGGGAAAAAAACAAAAGGCTGATGCAATACAACAAGCAAACTCACCACCCTTCCCACCCTGTCTGTGTGGAACATGACTCCCGGGGGTGTGTACCTTTCTGGCAACGTGGGACAGAAATCCTAGAATGAGCTGAGACTCAGCATCAAGGGATTGAGAAAACCTTCTTGACCAAAAGGGGGAAGAGTGAAATGAGACAAAGTGTCAATGGCCGAGAGATTCTAAACAGAGTCGAGAGGTTACTCTTATGCATTAAGTAGATATCACCTAGTTATTTAAGATGTAATGGAGAGGGTGGAGGAGGGAACTGCCCGAAAATATAGATCTGTGTTCCAGTAGCCATGTTTCTTGAAGATGACTGTATAATGATACAGCTTTCACAGTGTGACCGTGTGATTGTGAAAACCTTGTGTCTGATGCTCCTTTTATCTACCTTGTCAACAGATGAGTAGAACATATGGAATAAAAATAAATAATAGGGGGAACAAATGTTAAAATAAATTTAGTTTGTAATGCTAGTGATCAATGAAAGGGAAGGGTAAGAGGTATGGTATGTATAATTTTTTTTTCTGTTTTCATTTTATTTCTTTTTCTTTTTCTATTGTCTTTTTATTTCTTTTTCTGAGTTGATGCAAATGTTCTAAGAAATGATGATGATGATGAATATGTGATGAAATTGTGAATTACTGACTATATATGTAGAATGGAATGATCATGTTTGTTAAGAAAGTTTGTTTCTTTCGTATCTTTTTTTAATTTAAAAATTAATTAAAAATTTTTTTAATAAATAAATACTTTTAAAATTGTGAAAAAAAAGAAAAGGCTGATGCATCTGGAACACCTCTGTCAGCTGGGAAGGCACGCTGGTCCCTTGCTCCTGGGCTCCATGCTTTCCAGCCTCTGTTTCTGTGGGGATTCCTCACATTGCTTCACCAGGGCTGGCTTTTATCTCTTGGCTTCCCTTGGCTGTCTCCAGGTTCTGGCAAACTGAACATCTCATGGCAATGTCTGCTGGGCTCCAAGCATCAAGCATCTTCAAACATCTGTGTCTCTGCTGGCATTTGCATCAGCTCTGCTCTGAAGTTTCTGTTGGCTCTCTCTGTTGGTTGAGGTTTCTGTCATTTCTGACTCTCTCTTTAAAATGTTTCCTCTTCAAAGGATTCCACTAAACTAATCAAGACCCATCTGGAATGGGTCAAGTCACATCTCCATCTAATCAAACATCACACCCACAATTAGGCACACCACACCTCCACGAAGATAATCTCATCAAAGACTCCAACCTACAGTACTGAATCAAGACTAAAAGAAAAAGGCTGCTCCCACAAGATTGGATGAGGATTAAAACACAGCTTTTCTGGGGTACATAATACTTTCAAAGTAGCCACAATCCTCCTAAGGGTCAAGCATCTATGAAACATTTAGCAGTATTAAAAATAGACACTTCGATATAAATTTTTCAATTACTTAGGGCAGATTAAAAAGAAAAATTCCCAAAAGCAAATTAACAATTAAAACTATTTCAATAAGTCCTCTAAGTAGAACAGAACACCACTCAATGCCCATGGAGAGTTTCAAAGCCTGCTGTGGAACACCCCATTCCAGACCCTGAAAAGGGCTGCTGCTCCTTCACCACCGTAATTTCAAATTGAGGGGGGGTGGGGGGGAACCTAGGCTTGTCAAAAAAACAAAAATAAAACGCACTTCATGCCACACTTCTTAAACTCAGATAAAGTATTCTCAGCCATGGGATAAACAGTGCAACTTATGGGTTTTACACAAAGATTTGGAGGAAATTTTTTTATTAAATCAAGCACAGATATATTACAGAATCATATGCTAAATTCAAAATAAAAGTCCTAAAAGAACAGTGAGCAGTGATTAAGCCAGAGCAGTTATTGGATCATAAGGTAAAGCCCCCAAATTTAAGTATAATGGAATAAAAAGTTACAAAACAGATCCAAATACATATACAGTAATTTAGCATGCAATAAAGTCATCCAAATCAGTAGAGCAAAGATGGGACTTTTAATAAACAGTGGTAGGAACAAATAGGATGTAATCATCTGGTAGACTCACGCTTCACACTACCTTTCAGGACAAACTCCAATGGATCACATTTAAATATTAAAATTGAAACCATACAATAACAAAAGAAAATATCAGCAAATTTCTCTATAACATCAGTATAGGAAAGGCCTTTCTGTAACTCAAAATTCAAAAGCCATAAAAGAAAAGATTCATAAATCTGTTCTCAAAAACTCCAGAATGTTCTGCATGGTAAACAAATCCATAAACCAAGTCAAAAGACAATGATAAAGTAAGAAAAACTTTTTACAACTCACAACACACATTTACAGTTAATCTCCTAATAAAGAGTTAACCTCCTATACATAAAGAGTTCCTACAAAGTGATAATAAAAGAGATTAAAAACTCTACATAATGATGGTCAAAGGACACAACAGGCAGTTCACGGAAGAGAAATACAAATGGCCCTTAAGCATGAATATGTTTAATCTCTGTTATAAGAGGAAGGTAAAATAAAACTAAAATGAGACATTTGTATGGTAATCAAAAGTCCTGTTTTACCAAGTATTCCTCTCTTCTCCTCCTTCAACTTATAGATGGGTGGGACCATGAAATAGGTTTGGTCAATGAGTTGCAAGCAGAAATGATGCAAGTACTTCCAAGCCAAGCACTGAACTGTTGGCTTTGAAACCCTCCAGAAGAACTGACAATATTTCACATTGTGGCTGCTGCATGGACCTGGGTATCCAAACGATTATATGAACTAGCCTCCCCATCCCACCCCATCAAACACCCAGCAAGGGCTTCAATTTTCATGCACTTTGAGAGAGGAGTCTGTTGTGGTTGTTTTTACAATTGAAGCTTTAAGCAATTGAGATTAAATTACATACAATGAAATGTCCAAGTCTGTACGTTTTTATGCACATTGCCCCTATGTAGCCATAACCTTAATCAAATAAAGAACATTTCTATCACCCCAGAAAGTTCCTTCATACCCCCTTCCAGTTAGTCCCCATCTCCCTACAGGCAATCACAGTTCTGCTTTCTCTCCACATAAATTAGTTTTGCCTGTTCTTGAATTTCATATAAATGGACTCTTATGGAAGTTTCTTCTTCTATCTAGATTCTTTTGTTCAATGTGTTTTTCAGAGTTTCTCAAGTTCTTCTTTCTTCACCCAATGTCTTCTTTACATCCTTCATCTCTTTTGCCTTATCTTCTCTCGACACACTGATCTGATTTTCTGAAATATTTTTATTGAGAAATATCTACACACATACAGTGCAACCATATTATACAATGGCTCACAATATTATCATAGTTGTGTTTTCTTCACCATGATCATTTTTAGAACACTTGCATCACTCCAGAAACAGAAATAAGGAAAAAAAAAGAACTCACATATCCCATACCTCTTACCCCTCTCTCTCACTGACCCACAGTATTTCAATCTTGATTTGATTTTGATGTGATTTTGCATGTCTGTTTGAACAGCCTTAAACAGTTGCTACAACTCCTGTATCTCATTTGAAATGTTGACTTGTTCCTTTGACTGGGCCACATCTTCAATTTTTCTAGTATGACTCCTTATTTTTGCTGTGTCTAGGCATTTGATTTCCTTAATTAGCTTATTCTGGAGGTCATTTTCACTCTTTTACCTAGGGTTTTCTTGTTCGTTGGCATTGTTCTCTATCTATGTTCCAGTTTGAAAGGATGTATGTACTCTAGAGAAGCCATGTTTTAATCCTAATCTCATTTCGTAAAAGCAGCCATTTCTTCTAATGTCTACTCAGCACTGTATGTTTGAAACTTTAATTAGATTATCTTCCCCAGAGATAAAAGTGGTTGTTAAACTGGATTAGGTGGAGACGTGTCTCCACCCATTCCCAAAGTGGGTCTTGATTAGTTTACTGGAATCCAATAAAAGAGGAAACATTTTGAAGAAAGAAGAGGTTCTGAGAGAGCAGAATCATACAGTCATGAGAAGCAGTGTCCACCAGGCAGTGACCTTTGAAGATGAAGAAAGAAAAAGCTCCATGAAACGGAAGCCAGGAGAGAAAGGTAGCAGATGACGCAGTGTTTGTCACATGCCATTCCAGATGAGAGAGAAACCCTGAACTTCATGAATCAAGGTATTTTTCCCTGGATGCCTTAGATTGGACATTTCTAGAGCTTTGCTTTAATTTGGACATTTTTTGTGGCCTTAGAACTGTAAACTTGCAATTTAATGAATTCCCCTTTTTAGAAGCTGTTCGATCTCAGGTATTTTGCACTCCAGCAGCTTGCAAACTAGAACAATTTATTTTACCTTATCCATGCTTCTCCAACTAGCATGTACACTGATGAATATATCTGATATATAAAGCCAGGAGAAGAACATACTTGCCATCCTAGAACTATGTTTCAATTAGCATTACTCAAAATAGTTGAAGGAATTTTTTAAAACATTATACAGAAAAACAAGAATATTTAGATCAAATGAGGTAAACTTCTATTTCATTCCTTTGTAAGACTGTCCCAAACATGAGGCTAACCTTTTCTTAATGATTAGATTATTCATTACCTTAGAAGTCAAGTCAATGAAGGTTGAGAATTTGTAAATATAAAATTTCTCATCATTTGGTTTGTTTGTTCTCCACCCATGTCTTCCCTCTCATTTATTTGTTCTATTGTCAGACATGTTTACCATTAGCAGTATTCAACCCTCTTCTACTTAGCTGAATTCAGAGAATCCAAGTAAACCTTAGGTTTGGCCTCTAACGGTCTCTATGATGTTAAATTTTTCCATGTCTAACTTCCCAATTGACAAAAATAAGTAAGTAATCAATTCCAGGTAAGTTTCAGATCTAAATATGAAAAATAAAATAATATAATCTTACAGAAGATTATATAGGAGAATATCTTTAGCATTTTGGGGAAGGTAGAGTTTCCTTAAACAGGACAAACAAAAAGCACTAACCATAAATGAAAATATTATTAAATATTATAAAGAAATATTTAAATTTCTATTAAATATTGATAGAAATTAGAACTTCCATTTATCAAAAGATATATTCAGAGAGTAGGAGATATTTGCAATTCATATATTCAACAGTGTTTGTATCCAGAATACCTATAGAACTACAAATCGGCCAAAAGACATCTAAAAAATTGTTCAAGAGATGTGAACAAGCGCTTCACAAGAGGTTATGCAATTATCAAATGTAAAAAGGGGTTAACTTCAGTGGTCACTGAAGAAATGCAAATTAAAACCACAAAGAGATTATTATACATCCACCAAAATGGCTAAAATTAAAAAGACCTTATCAATTATCAATAAGGAAGTGTAGCAACTAGACCCCTCTCACACACTGCTGGTGTGTGGTATAATCATTTTGGAAAACGAGCATTATCTACTGAAGCTAAGTAAACATTTACTTTATGACCAAGCAATTCCTCTTACCAAAAGTGTATGTGTGAACGTGCGCATACACCAAAAAATACGTACAAGAATGTCTGTGACAACCCTATTCATCATAGTCACACACTGGTAAAAACCCAAATGACCATCACCTGTAGAAAGTTGGTAAAGTATACAGTCACACAGCGTAATACTATCAGGCACTAAAAACAAACACATTACTGCAACCTACAATGTGCGTAACTCTTACCATGTTGAGCAAAAGAAACCAGACACAAATGGAAACACTATATATATAACTATATACAAAATTCAAACAGGCAAAATAATTTATGATGCTCAAAGTAAGCCAGCAGTTTTGACTGGGAAGGAGGGACGTGGCACCAACCAGTAGGAGGCAGGAAACGGGGTGGAGTGCGCTGGAGTGCTAGTATTGTTGTGATATCGGGGATAGGTACGTGAACAGATATATTACCTTTATGATAATTCATCAAGTGTTATTCCTATGATTTGTGTACTTTTCTGAATGTAAAACTTTTTAAATTAAATAAGAGCCATTAGAAAAACTGTTAGAACTAAGAAGGCTCTTGCCTTATCAAACATTAAAAAAAAAATTATTAAATGCCGACATCTCGTTGAGTGAAAAGGACAAATATACAATCTCACTTACATGAAATAACCAAAATATGCAAATTTTAAAGACAAAAAGATTACAGAGTGCCAGGGACAGAGTTGAGGTGGGGAGTGTCACGAGGACTTAACACCTCATTAGTACAGAGTTTCTGATTGGAGCGATATAAAAATTTTGGTAATGGATCGCAAGGATAGTAGCACAACATTGTGAATGTAATTAACACTACTGAATTGAATACTTGAAAGGGGTTAAAATGGGAATTATTATGTGCTTATGTTACCACAATAAAAGCTAAACATACACAAACACATACATCAAAGCAATTGGAACTGTGGTCCTTCTACAAGGTTATAGTCAAATCAATGGCAGAGAACAGAGCTGAGACAGGAAATCAAGTATATTTAAGAATTTTGCATATAATACAGGTGGCATTTTAACTACTGGAAGGAATGCTTGGATTATTCAATAAATGATCTGAGACAACTGAATAGCTGGTCGAAAAAAAAATAAAATAATGGTAGATCTCTACCTCTCTCCCTAAACCAAATAAAACTTCAGAAGGGAAAAAATGTAACAAATAAAATATGAGTGAATATTTTTATAACGTTGGAATTGGGAATTCCAGAGACCATTAAAAAAAGAGTCGATAAACTTGACCACATAAAAGTAAGTTCTGATGATGCATAAACACATACATACGCATGCACACAAATCCAAAAACACTGGACAAAATATCTTCAACAAAATAAACAACCCAAAACACAACAATTCACAGGAGATACATAAATAGCCAGTAAAAAGATGCTCAATGCCACTGGCAAAAAAAGGCAAATGAAAATAAGGGAAGTTTTCAGTGATCATATAGACAGGTATTAGAAATAGGGACACTCACTAAATTGCAGTGTTAAATGGTATAAAAACTTTATCTAACAAAATTTAAAATGGTCATGTCTTTTACCTCAATAATTTCTCTTTCGCAACTCTGGTGAAAACATCTACTCAACCGAGATATATATATAGGGATCTTCATCGCAGCACCGTTTGTAATAAAACCTGGAAACCCAAGGGTCTATCAATAATGAATTGGTTAAAATAAATTATAATACAACTACCTTTACACAATGAAGTATGATATAAATATTAAAAGGAATAAAACAGATCTATACGCACTAATACAGAAAAAGGTTTATTATCAAATAAAAACAAAAAGTATGCAGTGTGATCCCCTCCTTTTGGGGGGGCAAATAATTATGTTCTTTGTTTATATCTGTCTCACCTCTAAATTATATGGGACATGAAAGACAGACTTCAACCTCTGTGGCTTTAGTGCAGAGCCACTCTAGAATATTACCAGGCCCATAAGTGCCCCCGAAATATGTATTGAATAAAAGAATGAATAACTGAATACTTCAGCAAGGCATGTAACAGGTGCTCAATAAGTACATGTTGAATTTAACAGGTACACAGAAAAAAAATTCAAAGAATATTTATGCTATCTTAACAATGGTTTTAAGGAGGGCTTTACTACCATTTAACAATTGGTTAAGGACTAAGGCTCCTCTGAGTGTTCATATGCAAAACAGCAGAAAGATACACAAAATGAGAATAGACAAGGACGATGCTGTTATGAAGCACAAAGCAACTATAAAACCATTAACATATTAAACTGGCAATTTTTTAAATTACAGCATGCAATAAGAAAATAAAACAAGTGAACATCTTACATTAACAACTGTTAAAACTGGGTAACCGACACATGGTATTTGTGTGTGTGTGGGGGGGAGTTCATTATACCAACCTCTATTTTTTGCGTATGTTTAAAATTTATCATAATTAAGCATTTTTAAAAATAAAAACAGGTGACCTGTAGGGAAATTAAAATCAGAACCACAAAATGCCGTTTCATATCCACTAAAATGACTACTATAAAAAAACAGAAACACTCAGTCGTTGGCGGGAATGTAAAATGGTGCAGTTGTTGTGGAAAATACTATAGTGATTCCTCAGAAAGTTAAGAATAGAACTACCATATAACCAGTAATCCCACTTATAGGTATACACCCAAGATTTGAAAGCAGAGACTTGAACAGGTAAACGCACATCAACATTCATGGCAGCATTATTCACAATTACCAAAAGGTGGAAGCAACCAAGTGTCCAACAACCAATGAGTGGATAAAAAAATGTGGTATATACAAAAAATGGAATATTATTCAGCCATAAAAAGAATGAAGTTCTGATACATGTGACAACATGAATGAACCTTGAAAACATCAAGTTGAATGAAATAACTCAGACACAAAAGGGCAAATATTGTATGGTCTCACTGGTATGAATAATTAGAATAAACACACTTATAAGAGTCAGAATCTTGAATATAAATCAACAGGGACCAGGATGGGGGCAGGGAATCAGGAGTTAATGATTAACTGGTCCAGAGTTTCTATTTGGGTTGATTGTAAAGTTTTCGTAAGGGGTGGTGGTAATGGTAGCATAAGAAAGTGAATGTAATTAACAGCACTGAATTACATAAATGAATGTGTTTAAAGGGGAAATTTTAGGTTGTATATATGTTACTAGAACAAAAATTTTAAAACACAGAACTGTACAATACAAAAAGTGAATCCCATTGTAAACAATGGTCTATAAAAATGTTATTTCATGAATTGTAACAAATGAACCACACTAATGCAAGGTGTTAATAACAGGATGATACATGGGAACCGTGTATTTTAGGCATGATTTTTCTATAAGCTTTTTCTTCTAAAAACAAAAGAAAAACAGGTGACCTAACCTGGTGTGAGGAACAGGAAAACTGTTACGGTCTAAAGTGAGAAAATTTGAACTGAGAGAAGGAACGTCAGCAGTAAGGAAAAGCTTGATGAAAGAAACTTAAGAGGACTCCTAGTCTAATATGGTTTCGAACCAGATCTGTGAGAAGCCACTAAAGTGTTTTAAGTTGGCATCACAAGGCTTTCCAGGATGCATTACATTTCAATACTGTTTTAATTTGATAATAGTCATGTATTTTTTCTTATTAGAATAAAATAAGACATTGCACTCCTATACACAGCTGGAAGCATAAATAAGCACAGCCTTTGAAAATTCATATAAAAATTTTAACTGGCACAAGAAGGAACATATGATACCATTTTCCATCTATAAGATCAAAAAGTGTGATTAACACAATGCATTGGTGAGAGTATGAAGGAACAATACACATTGACTGTAAAGTGTAACCATCATTCTGAAGGGCAATTTAGCAATTTAGACCAAGGAAAAATGCATATATTCTTTCCCCAATTTTACTCAAGGAACTTACCTGGCCACGGTCCTCACTGTTAGCAAATAAGTCTTGCCTTAAGAATTAGGATACACAATACTTGCAGAATTGTGTGGATATAGGGTTTAACACACACTGCTTTCATCAACCTGTTAATTGTCCTAACTAGTTTCAGAAATGTAAATAGAAGTATTGACTACCTAGCCTTTGAATATGGCCAAAGACCTCATTTCTTCAGCTCTGGTATCTAACAAATTGTTGTGGAAGTATTAAAAAAGATCAGCAATACTATGAATTTAATACTTTTATCTCTTTTTGCAAAGGAGTTAGAAGAGATAGTTAAACGAGGGGAAAAAATGAGTACAAAAAGAAACTTTTTTGGTATTTAAATAAAAACTGCTTGGACCATGGTTTCTTACAACAACCGAAAGCACAAGGGTCAAAAGAAAAAGTAGACAAATTACACCACATCAAAATTAAAACCTTATGTACTGAAAATGGTTCCATCAAGAAAATGAAAAAATAGCACATATATTGGGTGAAAATATTTGCAAATCGTATATCTTACAAGGAATTAGTATCCTAAATCAATAAAGAACGTTTACAACTAAAAACAAACAAACAAAAAACAACTTAAAAATAGGCAAAAGCATATGACCCGGCAATACCATCGCTGGGTATCTACTGAGAGGACATGAGAGCAAGGACACAAACAGACATTTGCACACCAACATTTATACCAGCATCATTTATAGTTGCGAAGAGATGGAAACAGCCAAAATGTCCATCAACAGATGAGTGGCTAAACAAGCTGTGGTATATACACACGATGGAATCTTATGCAGCTGTAAGACAGAATAAAGTTATGAAGCATGTAACAACATGGATGGACCTTAAGGACATTATGCCTAGTGAGATTAGCCAGAAGCAAAAGGATAAATACTGTATGGGCTCACTGATATGAACTAACATAAATGAATGAACGTGGAGAATTTCAGTTAAGAACAGAGGTCATCAGGAGATAGAAATAGGATGGATAGTGGGTAACTGGAACTGAAGGGATACAGATTGTGCAACAGGACTGATTATAAAAATTCAGAAATAGATAGCACAATACTACCTAACTGTAATACAATACTATTAGAACACTGAACGAAGCTGAATGAGAGAATGAGAGTGGGAGGAGGGCTGGGGGCACAAATGAAATCAGAAGGAAAGATAGACAATAAAGACTGAGATGGTATAATCTAGGAATGCCTAGAGTGTATAATGATAGTGACTAAATGCACAAATTTTAAAATGTTTTTGCATGAGGAAGAACAAAGGAATGTCAATACTGCAGGGTGTTGAAAACAGACGGTAATTAATATTTAAAAACTTAAACTTATCAGTGAGACTTTAAAGCAAAAAATGTTTATTTGGTACAAAATTTAAATTTTGAGTAGAGCATTTCCAAATATAACTTATGTGGACAGCTTAATTGAATGACATAAGCATATGAAACCTTGAGTAGGACATGAGATTTTGTAGGTTTGTCCAGAGTGATGCCCCGATAAATTCCAGAGTGATTTGAACAGTGAATAAAAAAGCATTTGCACTAGGAATGCCCAGAGTGTATAATGATAGTGACTAAATGTACAAATTTTAAAATGTTTTTGCATGAGGAAGAACAAAGGAATGTCAATACTGAAGGGTGTTGAAAACAGACGGTAATTAATATTTAAAAACTTAAACTTATCAGTGAGACTTTAAAGCAAAAAATGTTTATTTGGTACAAAATTTAAATTCTGAGTAGAGCATTTCCAAATATAACTTATGTGGACAGCTTAATTGAATGACATAAGTATATGAAACCTTGGGTAGGACATGAGATTTTGTAGGTTTGCCCAGAGTGATGCCCCGATAAATCCCAGAGTGATTTGAACAGTGAATAAAAAAGCATTTGCACTAGGAATGCGCAGAGTGTATAATGATAGTGACTAAATGTACAAATTAAAAAATGTTTTTGCATGAGGAAAAACAAAGGAATGTCATTGCTGCAGGGTGTTAAAAATAGATGGTAATTAATATTTTAAAATTTTAACTTATGTGTGAGACTAAAGTTAAAAACGTTTATTTGGTACAAAATGTATATTTTGACCAGTGCATTTCCTAATATAACTTATGTAGACAGCTTAATTGAACACAATAAGTGCATGGAACCTTGAGTAGGGCATGAGATCTTGTTGGTTTGTCTTGTCCAGAGTGATGCCCTGATAAATCCCAGAGTGATCTGAACAGTGAATAAAAAAAGTATTTGCAAAGTCCCCTTCGGGGAATAGTGAGAAAGGGGGAAAATTCAACTTCCCCAAGTTGAATTCTTGATATTCTCACAAGCAATGTAGACAACCAAAGCTATAGGCTGAGCCCCCAATCTTGAGGTTTGTTCATACAAAACTTAACCCCACAAAGGATAGGTCAAGCCTACTTAAAGTTAGGCCTACGAGTCACCCCCAAGAGAACCTCTTTTGTTGCTCAGATGTGGCCTCTCTCTCTTCAGCCAACACAACAAGCAAACTCACTGCCCTTCCCCCCTCTACGTGGGACATGATTCCCAGGGGTGTGGACCTTCCTGGCAACGTGGGACAGAAATCCTAGAATGAGCTGGGACTCAGCACCAAGGGAATGAGAAAACCTTCTCGACTGAAGTAGGGAAGAGTGAAATGAGACAAAATAAAGTGTCAATGGCTGAGAGATTCCAAACAGTCGAGAGGTTATCCTGGAGGTTATTCTTAAGCATTAAATAGATATCACCTTGTTAGTCAAGATGTAATGGAGAGGCTGGAGGGAACTGTCTGAAAATGTAGAGCTGTGTTCCAGTAGCCATGTTTCTTGAAGATGATTGTATAATGATATAGCTTTTGCAATGTGACTGTGTGATTGTGAAAACCTTGTGTGTGATGCTTCTTTTATCTACCTTATGGACAGATGAGTAAAACATATGAATTAAAAATAAATAAATAATGGGGGAAACAAATGTTAAAATAAATTTGGTAGATTGAAAAAATAGGCAAAAGATTTGAATAGACATTTCTAAAAAGAAGACAAACAAATAGACAATAAATACATGAAAAGATGTTCAACATTATTAGCAGGCAGGGAAATGCAAATCAAAATCACAATGAGATGCCACTTCACAAACACTAAGATGGCTAAATCAAAGACAATAACAAGTGTGAAGATGTGGAGAAAAGGAACTTTCGTGCATTGCTTATGGGTATGTAAAATGCATACAGTGCAGCAGTTTTGGACTTTGGAAAACGGTCTGACAGTTCTCTAAAATGTTAAACAGAGTTATCACTGCAATTCTACTCCATAATAGAAATGAAAACATGTATCTACACAAAAATTCGTGCATGAATTTTCATAGCAGCATTATTCATAATAGCCAAACTGTGGAAACAACCCTAATGTCCATCAACCAAAGAATGGACATATAAAATGTGGTATATCCAAGCAACTGATTATTTTTTGGTCACAAAAAGAATAAAGTACTTATAAATGGTACAACATGAACCTTGAAAACATTATACTCAGTGAAAGAAGACATTCACATTAGTCCCCATATGATTCCACTTATATGAAAAACAGGAAAGTTTAGAGACAAAAAGTAGATTAGGTTGCTTAAGGCTGGGGGCACGGGATGCAGGGCAGGAGACTGCTAATCTAATGGATACAGAGTTTCTTCTAGGCAGAATGAAAATGTTAGAAAATTAGATTGCTGAAATGGCTTGCACAATCCCTCCGATATACCAAAAAACATTGTCTACTTAAATGAGTGAATCGCATAGTATATGAATTACATGTTAATAAAGCTGTTTTTTTTTTAAACTGCTTGGATATGAATCTTGCAACTGCAGCTTAAAACTCATTTTCTCTATGACACTCCTCTCAGTCAATTCCTACTTCACCTTCACTTCCTTTAACATAAGAATTATGAACGGTGAACAATTAAAAATTTTCAGCTACCTCGAAACTAAACTGCGCGGATACTGACTGAGGCTTGGTACATTCTACTATACAAGGCCTTCTGTCATTCCAGTACTTAACGTGGGAGTCAGATTTGCCCTTCTTGTGAATCAGATGCCCAGAGCTTGGAATTATTTGCTTGATTTATGGAAGTTCCCTAACTTGTTCAGTTCCCAAACGAGACTTTAAGCTCAAAAGTTAGAGACTATGCCTACCATTCTATCTGGATACACTATCACTGCCGCCGCCGCCGCCGCCCCTGCCCCGCGGGAAGTAAAAACTCCAGAAAGCATTTACCAAATGCCTGCTGAAAGAAGGCTACTGAGCATGCCCAATTTGGCAAAACCAATTCAACAACATTCCGGAACAAAAACTATAGTTCCCGCGTTAAAAGGTGGGAAAGGAATAAATAGGACCAAGGCGTGTAAGGTTAGGGTCAAAGTCTAAGCAGACTTGAAGGCTGACACTTAAAGCTGAGCTCAAAGTTGATACTCAGAGTGGCGTAGAATCACAATGACAAAAAAGAAAAAACCTAAAAAAATACAAAACTAATGCGTGAGGGTAGGTCAACTAGGGATGGAGAGTACTGATGACGTAGGCTAACCATACCTTTCTAAAATTGCCCTCTCCAAAAAGGCCTTCGCGTCAACACTAATGCAAGATAAACTGAGATGAAGCTCACCTCCAGGAAGTTCCCTTTTTACAAAAGAAAAAGCCAAGATATAACAACCATCAACGTTTGCTAAGCTCTCAGCTCCTGCTTTTCAACCATCTCCACCGCCATCTTCTAGGTGAGAACCCAGAACCCTTTCTAAAAGGCTTTCAGCAGCATTACCTCTGCGCAGACAGCACGGGAAAGCTACGCTTCCTAGATCGCCCAGACGGCGGAAAAGAGGAAACCTCCACCTCGCTCCTCTCCGCGCCGTTCCGATGCAAGCAGCGGGCCTCGGTGTCCTTCCTCCCACCCTGCTCCGGCCCGGCTTTCGAGGACCCAGAGTGAAGGGGCCGAAAGGGCCGGTGCACAAGCCTCACCTGCACACGCCACGGATGCAGGGCTCCAGCCAGATGCGGTAGGCGGTCTCGATGTGCTCCTGCGACACCTCCTCGGGCCGCACAGTCTCTGCCCAGCGCCAGGCCGCCTTTTCCAGCTGCAGCCGCGGAGCCATGGCCTTGGTCCGCGGAGCACCTCCCAAGCACGGCCGCCGCCGCCTCCACCGCCCAAATAGGCTCCGCCACCTGCAAGCGATGAGGACCAGGAGCTCCCTCAGCCAGCCGTCCAGCCGGCCAGTCAATCACCTGTGCGCGCCACTGCCGCCGCGCCCGCCCGCGCCCTACCGCACGACAGGCCGCAAAGTGCCACTGTCGAAACTCGACACCTCCCGCGCCCGCGGACGTTAGAGGGGTATGCTTCGTCGTGGTGGGCGCATGCGCGTTCCCAGCAGCCTTCGCGCCTCCTGCGCCTCTGGGGGAAAGGGTAGCGGCAGTCGAAAGCAGGTTTGCCACGTCCTCACCGGCGCTGCTGGACAAGCGGCGTTTCAGCTTTTGTGCCAGGTAGCGTCCCGCGTGGCGCTACTCTCTCTAGCGTGCGCCTTGAGGGCAAAAGACTGCCTATTCCTGCTTTCCGATACTTCGCCTGTAAATGTGAAGTATTCACGCGAGAGGCTACACAACTCACACCATGGGTCCGCCTGGACTGTGGGGTGGGGCCTGTTTAGAGTAGAAACCGTATCACCGAAGAAACTAGGGTGGGCTTTCTAGAGAAAGATTTAACTTAAGCCTGGACCGATTCAGACTCCTTTCCCGAGTCCTCCTGATGTCGCGGGACGTTCTGGTTTTTTCTTAAGGTAGAACGGACTACATGTCCCGGCATACACTGCGTCTTTGCACCTTGATGAATGCCGAGCATGCTGGGATTTGTAGTCTCACAGGTGCGCGGACAGCGGCCGGATTTCACCGGTGTGTAGGGTCGGTCTTGCAGTTAGCTGACCCTCCTCGCGAGGGTTATCTGTATATAGCGATTTGCTGGTTCTTTCCTGAGGCTCTAACCGGGCTAAACAACATTGCTTTTCTGTAACTCCTGCCCCTGCATATAAATAATAGCCATATCAGGATGTTTTGCAAATTGTAGAATGAGGTTTTTCCGGGCTTTCCATTTCAATAAGATCCCTCCCGGGAGGGGTGGGATAGGGTATATATTATCACGAATTTCTGACTCAGCTATTTAACTTCTGGTAATAGATACGGAGGGAGGGAACAAATTTGTAAGATATTTAGGACATAGAATTGCTAGAATTTGATGATTTGGGTCTAACCAATGTCTACCTTTCGGTATTTGATCTTCTATTCTGGGGCTTAGCACTTTGCTGAGTGTTTACAGCTCCCTATGTCATCCATTGCTGCACTTCACACGAGATGAAATTGTGAATATTATTTCTGTGGTATCACTACTGCTATGCCAGCTTTCTAACTTGGATGATTAAATGGATAGAATTGCTACCATGCAAGATAGAGACTACAAAAGGGAAAAGCAGTTTAGAAGGGAGATGAATATATATATATATGAAAATTAAAAAATATATATATATATTTTAATATATTGCATTTCAGGTGTATCAAGACTATCCCTGTCACGACAACAGACAAGATTCAGTCTTGGGGGAGATATTGCTCCTGCATCATTTTTTCAGTTTCTATTGCATCATGCTTATCAGCATAAAAATAAGATGTAATTTCTCCCCAGTTTGGAAAACCCCTCTTAGCATCAACATCCCCCTCCGGCCATCATCCCATTTTTCTCATTTCTTTTATAACAAAATTTCTGGAGAGAGTTGTGTATAATCTTCTCTAACTCTCCTCATCCTATTCACTTGTAAACCCATTCCAAATCAAGCTCTAACCCCCATCACCTCCCAAAACTGCTCATGTAAGGATCACCATTGGCCCCTACATTGTTAAATCTGGTGGTGAGCTCACAGTCTTACTTGGCCTGTCAACATCATTTGACCCAGTTATTCATTCCTTCATCTTGGAAACACTTTCTTCTCTTCATTTGCAGGACACCGCACTCCTGGTTTTCCCATTACTCAGTGGTCATTCCTTTTTGGTTTCCTTTACAGGTTCTTTCTTATCTCTCTAGTTTGTAAACTTAAGTGGTCTAAGAGTCAACCCTTGGACCTCCTCTCTATCTACATTTACTCCCTAGGTGATCTCATCTCCTTCTACAGCTTTTAATACGTATATGTGTTGATGACTCTCAAATTCATATCTCTGAATCTGCCTTCTCTCCCGAACTTACATACCCTACTGCTTACTTGACATCTCCAATGTGCAATAAGTATCTCACACTTAAGTCCAAAACATAGGCTTTTTCCGTGTCCAGCTTTCCTCCCCCAAATATTTTTCTGTAATATTTCCCATTTCAGTAGGTGGCAACTTTATCCTTCCAGAAAGCTTAGAGATAGTCTTAGCTCCTCACCTTCTCTTACACCCTTCATCAAATTCTATCAGCTGTGCCTTTGCAATATGGACAGAATGCGCCTTGTATCATCATCCTCTCCATCCTGGTCTCTCACCTGAATTATGACAAAAGCCTTCTAACTGGTCTCCCTGCTCTCATCTTTGCCTCTTTATTGTCTGTTCTCAGCATGTGTCATTTTTCTCCCCAAAAGCCTTGATGTCCTGTCTCAATCACAATAAATGATAAAAGGCCCTTATCTCCAGATCCTCGTTTCCTGATACTCTCCCCTCCCCTCAACTTTACTCCAACAATATGGTCTTTCTGTCCATTTTCATCTAAGCAGCCTCCTGCCTCAGTGCCTTTGCAATTACTGTTTCCTTTGCCTGGAACAATGTTCCCCTACAAATCCAGAAAGAATCCAGGAGAATCCAAATCGACTACGTCAAAAGCTGAGAGAGGAAAGTTTCAAGAAATTGGAAATAGTCAGCAGTTGTAAATCCCTGTCACTCTTCCTCCCATTGGCTCCCTTTACAATAAAACTATTGAACAATTATTTACCTCAGCACTGTCCAGTGAGAATGTAATGTGAGCCCCATGTGTAATGCTAAATCTTCTAGTAGCCACATTTTAAAAAAAGGTAAAAAGAAAGAGGTGAAATTAATTTTAATAATGTTTGATTTTCCTAATACATACAAAATATTTACTTTTCCGTGTGTAATCAGTTAATAATGTATTCCACCTTCTTTTTTTCACACTTAGTTTTGGAAACCTGGTGTGTATTTTACACTTACAGCTCATCTTAATTCAAGCTAGCCACATTTTAAGTGTTCAGTAGCCACATGTGCCAGCGGCTGCCATAAGGGACAGCACAAATCTACATTTTCCTTACTTCCTCATCTCATATTCACTAAACAACTCCAGTGTGGCCTATGATCCTATCACTCCTCTACAGCCCATTTTATCTAGATTACCATGACTTCCATTTTAGCAAATCCAAGGGTCACTTTTGCCTTAGCTTCTGCCTCGTTTCGGCAATCACCAGCACAGATGACCACTCCCACAGTCTTGAAATGTCCCTTTCTTGGCTTGTGGACAGTACCCTCTCCTTGTTCTCTGCTTCCCCCAGTGGCTAGTCCTTCTCACTCTTCTTTGCTGCTTCCTCCTCTTCTGGATTCTAAATGCTGGAGTTTTTCTAGTCTTTATCCTATGCCCTCTATTTTGTCAGTCAACAAAAAAGAAATAAGTATGAACATAAATCAGAAGTCACTCCCTTTTGTCATCACTTTGCACTTTGAATAAAATCTAAACTCCTTTTTATGACCTTACAGGGCTTTGGTAGGCAGAATAATGCCCCTCACCTCACCCCCAAGATATACATGTCCTAATTTCTAGAACCTGTGATTATGTTACCTTGTGTAAGATAAAGTAACACTTAATTGTAGGTGTGATTAGGTTAAGGATCTTCAGATGAGAGGTTATTTTGGATTATCTGGGCAGACCAATGTAATCACAAGTGTCTTTAGAAGTGAAAGAGGGAGATAGCATAGAGGTTAAGTCAGATTTGAAGATGCTGTGCTACCAGCTTTGAAGATGGAGGAAAAGGTCATAAGGCAAAGAATGCAGGCAACCTCTAAAAGCTGGAAAGGCAAAGGAACAGATTCTCCCATTGAGCCTCCAAAAGGAATGCAGTCCTACTGACACCTTAATGTTAGCCAGTGAAACCAATTTCAGACTTCGGACCCCCAGAACTGTAGAATAAATAGTTTTAAACCACTAAGTTTGTGGTAATTTGCTACAGCAGCAATAGAAAACTAATACAAGGGCCTTTCATGATCTGGCCTTTCCTAAATCTCTAGTCTCATGTTAGTACTTCCTCTTCACTCTGCTTTAGCCACAGGACCTTTGCAATTTACAGTTCCCTCGGCTAGGAATACTCTTCCCCAGCTCTGAACATATTTGGCTCTTTCAGATCTTAGCTCAAATGTCACCTCCACAGACTAGGCCTGTCTTCCAGCCTTTCAAGATTAAACACCCTTCCTGCACCTAGGCTCACTTTATCACCCTCCTGTTTATTTCTCTTCTAAAATTTACCACATCTGAAGTGATTGTATTCGTTTTTTGTCTTATCATTAACTTCCTTATTATATATATTCCCCCTCTAGATAGTAAGCCTCTCAACAATGGAAATTGTGCCACCTTGTTCACAACTGCATTCCAGAACAATGCATGCAGAACAGTGCACCCAAAACAATGTGTCACACATAGGTGCTTAATAAATGTTTGCTAAATGAATGAATGTGCATCATTCTGACTAAGGATTAATATTCTAGCTCCAGAGGTATGATTAGAAGTAGGTTCTTTTTCCTAGGTGAGGGAGACTTTAAGCCTAGACCAAGATTCACAAAGTATATATAAAGCACAAGCTGTTTTTGATGTCATTATCCATTTTTCTGAGACTCAGTGAGAAAGAAAGGGGAGGATCCTAAGCCAAAAATGGAAGTAAAGGATTGTAATGTCTCACCACCCTGGGTGGGTGGAGCCAAGGCTGCCTTGTACTGGAGGTACCGTTTAGGTGGACACAGTGGAAGTAATATTGACATTTTTCCTGCCAGTGTAGTGGATCAGCATGTATATGATCAAATTCTTCAGCTGAGCCTTCCTTTGACATTTACACTGAGAATTTGTCTACCTGGAAGTTATTTATTGACAAGGATGGTGGGAAGGGGCTAAACCTAGAGTGAACCATGTCATTAATAGCTTTAATGTAATGTGATGGCCTTTTGAAAATTACGCATATTATAGAATTATTCAGTATAATAGAGGGTTATCCAGTATAACAGTATTCCATCCACTCAATATAATCCTTTCTATTAATACACTAGTTACACACATACACACATGCACATGTTACTTTGGAGTGGGTTAAAGGTTACAGTGCCTTAATCTCTAAGTAGATAATTGCAGTGATTCGTTAGTCACCTTCATGGCATGAATGCTACTTGTATCTCTTCCTCAGCCACTGCCTTGACTGTCACTGTGGATTGGATTTGTCATGATCTCCTAGCTGACCCTCAAGCATTAAGAGAATGAAGGACAGCATGCTCTCTTGCTGTGGCAGCAAGCAGCGTCAGGATCAGGTATGTTATATTCTATGGGAATTTCCCTTTCTCTTACTAATTTCTGTACTTGTGTTGCTGTTCATACGCTTGCTAAGATTGGTTATATGTCATTTAGAAATCCCTAACATATTGATCCTCAATACGATTACTCCACTTACTTGCCTTTCCCTTCATTTGACTGTGGGTTTTACAGAAATGCGAATGAGGCAACCCTAGTATTTTGGTGCTAATGAGATGAGAGATTGTTCTTATTGGGATACAGGCAATCCTGAAGTATAGGTATTGATCAGATGCCGGGCTAGAACTGGGACATAATTCATAAGCACCTATACTCTGTAATTCACTGCCCAACTCTTATTACGCTTTACAACAGACCCAAATCAATATTATCAGAATAATAACAAGTAAGACATATTCTTTAAGTATATAAATAATGTCACAACGTGTCCCATCCTTTAGGTCATATCAAGAGTCCAGAAAATGTCTATTGTACATAGACTCATCAAACCATGAAACTCCAGCCATTGCATCCTAGTTGTAATCGTTCCATGTATCTCTTCAATTTACCATGCTCAGTGTCTATGAGCATTTGTGACATCCTCTGTTATGTCTGTTCTGTTGTTTCTTTTTCTTCCTAATGACCTGTGAAATCCATTGGGGATATTGTCATAACTCTTCTTCACCATCTTTTAGTTCACTTCTCTCTTCAAGGAAGTAAAGAGGCATTATCATTCTTGCTGGGTCTACAGCTAACAGATGCCTGTAAAATGAGTTTGAAAGTACGTGCCCACAGGATCCATGTCTGGTGCCCTGTTGTTGCTGATATTTCTCTGATATGGCCTATTTCCCCATTTGGGATCCTTTTGGTTGAGGTTATGACAGCCTCATCCAGGTCATTTTGGAGCCACAGGGCTTTCTTTCCTTCCTTGTGAAACTGGGGGATTGCTCTCTTTATCATGGTAGTTGTAATTGGGATCATATCATATTCACTATGATGGCAAAATGTCCCTGGGTCTGTGTCCAATCATGATGTGATCTGGATGGAGTGTTTATTTCAGGTCGTGAAATGAACCTATTGAATTGCAGTTGGTCTTTTTATGGGAAAAATGGGTGTATAGTAGCCAGATGATTAAGATGGTTATCAAAAAGACAGTCAATCTGCAGGAATAGAGGGCTATTGTCATAAATGTCTTTTTATTCTAAAAGAAATAATCTAAGGCTCTTGTTTGAAAAATGTACGAGATCCCAAGGAAATTTTGTTCCCGATTACTATCTGTTTCATACTGTGAATGCCATTTTCTTTTGCCTCCCCCATGTGCTTTTGGTGGAGAAACAAATTTATACTCTCATTACCCTATAATCTTTAAGTTTTATGACTTTCAACTTGATTATAGGGCTATAGTTTGGCTGTTTGAATAGCTCTAAGGAATTGGGAGATAGCTATTTATTATGTAATTAAGACAACAATGGAATAGTTAGAAACTATTCCATTTTCCATTTATTTCTCCCTGCCCTGGATTTAAGTGTTTTCTTATTAGCCAATTGGAACTTTTTACCATTGTTATATGTGAAAATTCCGTAAGATTTCCTCTTATTGGCCTAGGTCTGTTTCCTTACCATGAGGTATGTTCTCTGGTTTTGATTCTGTAATCTGGGGGGCTCCTTAGGTACTGTATTAGTTTCCTAGGGCTGTTATAATAAATCTAGGATACTTAAAACAGCAGGAATTTGGAGGGAGAGGGTGATTGTGTTAAGATGGTGGAGTTGGAAGCTCCAGAACACAGTCTTTCCACCAAAACAACTATTAAACTGACAGAGACTGTCTGAAACAACTATTTTGGAACTCTAGAGATAAGTGGAGCATTTGCTGCATCCAGGAAAGAGCTGAATGAAGAGGCTAGTAAATTGCTGTGAATATTGGTGAATTTGACCTTCTGTGTAGTGGCTATCATCCCCCACCCCTAATCACATGGCAGGTAGCTATGGGTACCCTTGTTCCTGGTGGGCCTTGCTGTTGCAGGGTAGACAATAAGGACTTTGTCATCCCCAAAACTGGGTGTGTGTGGTATGACTGCTGATTAATGCTTTTGATTTCTTCTTTTGACACCTGGGGTGGGGGTGAGGAGTAGAGTGACAATTGTTCCAACTTCACAGGCAGAATGGCAGAAGAATGGTATAAAGACAATACTTTTTCCTCTCCTTTCCTTCCTTTCCCTATTTGGAAGCAAAAGTAGTTTGGAAAAGTCATAAACTGACATCTCTAGCCCTCAATAAGAAAGTAACCATCAATCCCAGAGGAATAAGATTTCCAGAGTTACAACAACTTTATACCTAGGGCATCAAGTTCTCAATAAGAAAGTACAAAATAAACAGGAAAGTATGTCCCATTCTCAGGAAAAAAATATTTGACAGAAACCATCCTGAGGAAATTCAAACATTGAATTTATTAGCCAAAGACTTTATATCAGTTGGCTTATTTTTCAATAAGCTAAAGAAAAGCATGAACAAAGAACTAAAAGAAGTAGGGAAATATTGTCTGAAAAAAACAAAAAAAATAGAAATTATGAAAGGAATCAAACAAATTCTGAAGCTGAAAAGTATGACAGTTGGAACTAAAAACCTCAGTAGAGGAGTCCAACAGCAGACTTGAGCAGGCGGAAGAAAGAATAAGCAAACTTGTAGACAAAATAATTGAAATTTTCCAGTGTGAAAAGTAGAGAGAAAAAGGAATGAAGAGAAAAATGAACAGAGCCTGAGGAGACCTGTAGGACACCAACATATGCATCATAGAAGTCCTAGAAGGACAAGAGAGAAAAAGAAAGGGGCAAAAAAAGTATTCAAATAAATACTGATTGAAAATTTCCATACCTAATTAGTAAGATAAATGTACACATTTAAGAAGCATAATGATCTCCAAGCAAGATAAATTCAAAGAGTTTTATACAAAGAAACATTATAGTGAAATTGTCAAAATCTGAAAACAAAGAGAAAATTTAAGAAGCTGAAGAGAGAAATGACATCACTTGTCACAGATCCTCAATAAGATTGACAGCTGATGTTAGGGAAATCACAGACACCTGTTCAGTGGCCATGCCCAGACCTTACCACCTCTACCTCCTTCTCTGAGAAATATACACTAAGTGGCCATCGCTGGCCTTCTGCTGCACCCACCTCCTTTTATATTATGTGTCATTCCATACCTAGGAAAGATGTTAAATCTGATGGAAAGGCTCAACCAGACTTTAAACCCAGAAACTGGAAACAAGCAGCCTCAAATGCTTGTCGAAATAGGAATTATCAATGGCAGGGACTCCTCCCCCTGAGGTAGATCAAAAACATGCTCAAGCAGTATAGATTTGTGTCCTCTGGTGTGAAGTGGGGCATGCAGAATTGCCATGTAATGACCCCAAATTGAAGCAGTTTTTATCACTCTGAGAAATAAGCTGTGATGGGATTACTTGCCCCTGCTCTTTTGGATCTTTGTGCTGTGTAAGTAACAAAGAGGTTATTTATTCTTCTGGACTCATTATCATGCACATGTAATAAAACGGCCATTTGCTAAAAGGTCCTGTTGTTCCCTGAATCAGTGTTCTGATGATGCACCATTATAGCAATTCACTTCATAGCTGATTTCTTCTCAGAAACCGCAGAGGCCAGAAGGCAGTGGTGTGACATATTTAAAATCCTTAAAGAAAAAACTGTCAACCAAGAATTCTTTATCTGGTAAAATTATCCTTCAAGATTATAAAATCAATCATATACAGATAAATAAAAGCTAAGGGAGTTCATTACCAGAAGACCTGATCTACAAGAAATGTTGAAGGGAATCCTTCAGGATGAAATAAAAGGGCAATAGACAGTAAAGTCATAAGAAGGAATGAAAAATATTGATAAAAGTGACTACATTGGTAAATATAAAATCCAGTACTAGTGTACCTTTGATTCATAGTTACTTTTCCCCCTTTGTGATTTATGAGGCAAAAAATGTCAAACAATAATTAAAATCTGTGTTCATAGGCATACAATTCATAAAGATGCCATCTGAGACAACATTTATAAAGGGGAAGGATAGGGATATATAGGAATAGAGTGCTATATACTACTGATACTAAGTTTGTATTATTCAAACTAGGTTATTAGTTTAAGATTTTAATTTAATTAAAAAGTAAGCACTAAGAAAATACTAAAAAATATAGAGAAAAAGGAAGAAGAGAATCAAAATAGTACATTACAAAAAATCAACTAAAAATTATAAAGGCCCGAATGGAGTAATTGAGAAACAAAAAACATACAAGACATACAAAAACAAACAGCTGAATAACAGAAGTAAATCTTTCCTTATCAGTTATTTAAATGTAATTAGGTATATTTAAATGTAATGTATTCAACTCCCCTATTACAAGGCAGAGATTGGCATTGTGGTAGTTTGAAGCTGTATGCATCCCAGACAAACATGTTCTTAAATCTAATCCAGTCTTGTGGATGTAAAACTATTGTAAGTAAAACCTTTTGATGAGGCTACTTCAGTTAAGGTGTGACCCACCTCATTCAGGATGGGTCTTAATCCTTGTACTGGTTTGAAAGGATTATGTATCCTAGAAAAGACATGTTTTAATCTTAATCCATTTTGTGGAGGTAGCCATTTCTTTTAAATCCTATTCAGTACTGTATATTGGGAATTTGCTTAGATTATCGACATAGAGCTGTGACACTACCCATTCCACATGGGTTTGATTAGTTTACAGAAATACTTTAAAAGAGGAAGCATTTTGGAGAAAACTTCAGAATGACAAGATTCTGAGAGAGCAGAACCATGACAGGGTGATGAGAATGATGAGAGCCAGAGCCCATGCAACCAGAGATATGTGGAGATAAAGAAGAATACACCCCCCCAGGAGAACTTCATGAGACAAGAAGCTTGAAGAGAAAGCAAGGAGACACCTCCATGTTCATGATGTGCCTTTCCAATTGAGAAAGAAACCCTGAACTTCATCAGCCTTCTTGAAGCAAGGTATCTTCCCCTGATGCCTTAGATTGGACATTTTTATACATTTGCTTTAATTGGGACATTTTCTTGGCCTTAGAACTGTAAACCAGCAACTTATTAAATTCCCTTTTTCAAAAAAGTCATTCTGTTTGTGGTATATCACATTCTGGCAGCTAGCAAACTAGAACAGTGTCTCACACAACTGTGGAAATAAGAGTCCAAAATCCATAGCACAGGCTGTGAAGCTGGCAGCACCAATGATGGGTCTCAGTGAACTTCACAGGAGAGGTTTGCTGGCTGAAGAAGCAGTGAAAAAGTTTCTTTTTTATTAAAAGGCCTCAACTGATTGGATGATCTCATTTGCAGGAGTTATGCCCTTAGTTGATTGCAGATGTGGTCAGCCATAGCTGCAATCAACTGACTGATGATTTAATAAACCAGCCTTTGATTTATCAACCATCCATGAAATATCATTGCAGCAATGGTCAGACCAGTGCTTGCCTGACCAGGCAACTGGACATGATCACCTGGCCAAGTTGACACCAGAACCTAACCAGCACACACCCCATTCAAGGTGGGTCTTAATCTATTTACCCACCTTGTGAGAGGATTAAAGACAGTAAAAGCCCAGAGAGTTCAAAGAAAAGCCCCAGAGAAGCTAAGTGAAAGCTCACAGTAGTTTTGAGAGAAAAACCCAGTCAGAGAAGCCAAAATCTTAAGCAATGAAACCTAGGAGAGACGGACCAGCTGGCACCAGCCATGAGCTTTCCCATGTGACAGAGGTGTCCTGGATGCCAGCAGCCTATCTTCAGAGTCCAGGTATCATCCTGTTGAGGTCTTGAGTTGGACATTTTCACCATCTAAAAACTGCCAATCCCCATTGTAAAAGCCAATCCATCTCTGGTATATTGCATTCTGGTAGCTTTAGCAAACCAAAACAGCCTCAAAACTGTAAACTAATAAATTCGCATTGCTTAAATGGAACTATTTCATGGTATTTGTTTTAGGCAGCCCAGGAAACTAAAATAGACAGATTATGCTGTCTACAAGAGACTCACTTTAGATACAAAGACACAAAAAGTTTGAAAGTAGAAAAATATGGATAAAAAATTAACAATAGGGAGGATAAGGGATAAAATAAATTGGGTTGATGGAAATACAAATGGTCAATGAAAAGGAGGGGTAAGAGGTATGGGATGTATGAGTTTTTTTCTTTTTCTTTTTTATTTCTTTTTCTGGAGTGTTGCAAATATTCCAAAAAAACATGATGATGATGATGATGAATGCATAACTATGTGATGATATTGTGAGCCACTGATTGTATACTGTTCTAGGGGAAAAAACAGGTTTTTTTGGATTGGACACATGAAATACTTGAAAGAGTCTGGGCCCTGAAGGAAAGAAGGGGACATATAGGATCTGGAGAAACACGGAGCAATGTACCAACTTAAGCTCTTATTGGCAAACCCAAGAAATGGGGATCCTGCCCTGAAAAGGATTTTTTTTTCTTTTTCCTTTTCTTTTTTGTGGCTGTGTTTCTATGGCTTGACTGCTCTTCAGATACACCTGCAAGCCTTCTCAGGCTCCAACTGCACCGGGCAAGGGTGAAATTAAGCTTGTCTGAGAGCTTGTCTGGAGGCTGTGCCTTCCGCAGGAGAGGGGTGGGGCCCAGCTCAGGTGGAGTCCCTGCCTCAAGGAATTCAGACCCCAGGGTCTGGAATAGTGAAGCAATTAAAGCCAGCCTGCAACCTCTCATCTGTCCCCACCATGCCCCAGCAGGGAGAGTCTGCTGAAGTTAAAGGTACCACATCACCTTATGCTTGGGGGACCCACAGGCAGACAAGCACTACATATTGGACAGGATAGGAAAAACACAGCATCTAGAGGCTTCAAGGAAAGTCTTTCAACCTGCTGGATCTCACCCTCAGGGAAACCTGATTCAGGTGACTCTTTCCTCCTGAGGGGTGGCCAGTTTGGTCTGTGAAAAATCTGACTGCGGTCTATAATACCTAAATAGACACTACTAAGGGGAAAAAAGGCACCATACAGGCAGGGCAAGAAACAAGAAAACACGTACTGAAAAATTCTGATCTGTTACACAAAACCTAAGCTAGAAATCTACAATAAGCTGAACGGAATGTCAAAGAACAGATAGACAACAAAGTCATCCAGCAAGAAAATCCTAGGTAAAATAAAGTGAAAACACACTCCAGAATAAACTCATTAAGGAAATTAAATTCCTAGATGCCAGCAAAAAATAACAAATCACACTAGGAAAATTGAAGATGTGGCCCAGTCAAAGGAACAAACCAACAATTCAAATGAGATACAGAATTTGAAACAATTAATTCAGAATGTTCAAACAGACATGGAAAACCTCATCAAAAGTCAGATCAATGAATTGAGGGAGGGTATAAAGAAGGCAAGGGACAAACAAAAAGTAGAAATCAAAAGTCTGAAAAAACAAATCACAGAACATATGGGAATGAAAGGCACAGTAGAAGAGATGAAAAAAAAAACAATGGAAACCTACAATGTTAGATTCAAGAGGCAGAAGATAGGATTAGTTAACTGGAGGATAGAACATCTGAAATCCAACAAGTGAAAGAAAATATAGGGAAAAGAATGAAAAAATATGAGCAGAGACTCAGGGAATTGAATGACAACATGAAGCACACAAATATACGTTTTGTGGGTGTCCCAGAAGGAGAAGAAAAGGGAAAAGGAGGAGAAAAACTAATGGAGGAAATTATCACTGAAAATTTCCCAACTGTTATGAAAGACATAAAATTACAGATCCAAGAAATGCAGCACACCCCAAACAGAATAGATTCAAATAGGCATACTTCAAGACACTAATCAGAATGTCAGATGTCAAAGAGAAAGAGAGAATCTTGAAAGCAACAAGAGAAAAACAATCTATCACATACAAGGGAAGCCCAATAAGACTATGCATAGATTTCTCAGCAGAAACCATGGAGGCAAGAACACAGTGGGATGATATATTTAAGATACTAAAAGATAAAAACTGCCAACCAAGAATTCTATATCCAGAAAATTGTCCTTCAAAAATGAGAGGGAAATTAAAACATTTTCAGATAAAAAATCACTGAGAGAATTTGCGACCCAGAGACCAGCTCTGCAAGAAATACGAAAGGGAGCACTAGAGAGAGATAGGAAAAGACAGGAGAGAGAGGTGTGGAGAAGAGTGTAGAAATGAGGACTATCAGTAAAGGTAAAAAGAAGAAAAAGTAGATATGACATATAAAATCCAAAAGGCAAAATCGTAGAAGAAAGTGCTGCCTATACAGTAATAACACTAAATGTTAATGAATTAAACTCCCCAATCAAAAGACGTACACTGGCAAAATTGATTAAAAGCAAGGACCCTTCTCTTTGCTGTCTACAGGAGATATATTTTAGACCCAAGGATAAACATAGGTTGAAAGTGAAAGGTTGAGAAAAAAATATTTCATGCAAACAACAATCAAAGCAGGATTAGTTATACTAATATCCAATGAATTAGACTTCAAATGTAAAACAAAGGAGACAAAGACATTATGTATTAATGAAAGGAACAACTCAACAAGAAGATGTAACAATCTTAAATATTTATGCACTGTTCTAGTTTGCTAGCTGCCAGAATGCAATATACCAGAAACAGAATGGCTTTTAAAAAGAGGAATTTAATGAGTTGCTAGTTTACAGTTCTAAGACCAAGGAAGTGTCCCAATTAAAGCAAGTCTATAGAAATGTCCAATCTAAGTCATCCAGGGAAAGATACCTTGGTTCAAGAAGGCCAGTGAAGTTCAGGGTTTCTTTCTCAAGTGGAAGGGCACATGACGAACACAGTCAGAGGTTCTCTCTCATCTGGAAAGGCACATGGTGAACATGGTCAGGGTTCCTCTCTCATCTGGAAGGACACATGGAAAGCATGGCATCATCTGCTAGCTGCTTCTCCTGGCTTCCTGTTTCATGAAGCTCCCCGGAAAGCAATTTCCTTCTTCTTCTCCAAAGGTCACTGACTCGTGGACTCTCTGCTTTGTGGTGCTGCTCTTTCTGAATCTCCCATTCTCCAAGACATTTCCACTTTTATACGACTCCAGTAAACCAGTCAAGACCCACCCATGTGGGTGGAGACATGTTGTCACCTAATCAAGCTTAACAACCATTCTTAACTAAATCACATCATTCAGGGAGATGATCTGATTACAGTTTCAAACATACAGTATTGAATAGGGATTATTCTACCTTTATGAATTGGAATTTTGATTAAAACATGGCTTTTCTAGGGGGCATGCTTCCTTTCAGACTAGCAAATGCACCGAGCCAGAATGCTTCAAAATACATGAGGCAAACACTGAAAAGAGAAATACACATATCTACCATAATAGTTGGAGACTTCAATTCCACACTCTCATCAATGGGCAGAATGTCTAGACAGAGGATCAATAAAGAAACAGAGAATTTGAATAATATAAATGAACTAGACTTAACAGACATTTATACAACATTACACCCCACAACAGCAGGATACACCTTTTCTCAAGTGCTCATGGATCATTCTCAAATATAGACCATATGCTGGGTCACAAAGCAAGTCTCAATAAATTTAAAAAGATTGAAATCATACAAAACACTTTCTCAGATCATAAAGGAACAAAGTTGGACATCAATAAT
Organism: Tamandua tetradactyla; assembly: GCF_023851605.1. Classification (NCBI taxonomy): domain Eukaryota; kingdom Metazoa; phylum Chordata; class Mammalia; order Pilosa; family Myrmecophagidae; genus Tamandua; species Tamandua tetradactyla. The sequence goes on along the minus strand of NC_135328.1, from coordinate 204,642,014 downwards.
AGGCAGAGTGCCAGGAAATTCACAAATATATGAAGGCTCAACAACACATTCTTAAACAACCAGTAAGTCAAGGAAGAAGTTACAAGAGAAATCAGTAAATATCTCGAGGCAAAGGATTGAAAACACAACAAATCAAAATCTATGGGATGCAGCAAAGGCAGTGCTAAGCAGGAAATTTATTGCCCTAAATGCCTATATCAAAAAAGAAGACAGAGCAAAAATTGAGGAATTAACTGTCCACCTGGAAAACTAGAGAAAGAATAGCAAACTAACCCTAAAGCAAGCAAAAGGAAAGAAATTACAAAAATTAGAGCAGAAATGAATGAAATTGAGAAGATGAAAACAATCAAGAAAATCAACAAAACCAGAAATTGGTTCTATGAGAAAATCAGTAAGATAGATGGACCCTTACCAAGGTTGACAAAAAGAAGAAGAGAGAGGGTGGAAATAAATAAAATCAGAAATGGAAGAGGAGGCATAACCACTGACCCCACAGAAGTAAAGGAGGTAATGAGAGGGTACTATGAACAACTTTATGCTATAATGAACTAGCAATGTAGGTGAAATGGACAACTTCCTAGATAGGCATGAACAACCAACATTGATTCAAGAAGAATTAAACAACCTCAACAAACCAATCACAAATAAAGAAATTGAATTTGTCTTTAAGAAGCTCCCAAAATAGAAATATCCAGGACCAGATGGCTTCACATGTGAATTCTACCAAACATTCAAGAAAGAATTAGTACCAGTACTGCTAAACTCTTCAAAAAAATTGAAGAGGAAAGGAGGCTACCTAAGTCATTCTATGAAGCGAACATCACCCTCATACCAAAGCCAGACAAAAATACTGTAAGAAAAGAAAATTACAGACCAATCTCACTAATGAATATAGATGCAAAAACCCTCAACAAAATTCTCACAAATCAAATCCAGCATCAATTAAAAGAATTATATACCATGACCAAGTAGATTCATCCCAGGCGTGCAAGGATGGTTCAACATAAGAAAATCAATCAATGTAATACACCATATCAACAAATCAAAGCAGAAAAGCCACATGATCATCTTGAATGATGCAGAAAAGGAATTTGACAAAATTCAACATCTTTCTTCTTGAAAACACTTCAAAGGATAGGAGTAGAAGGAAACTTCTTCAACTTGATAAAGGGAATATATGAGAAAAAAAAACCCCACAGCTAACATCATCCTCAGTGGGGAAAAACTGAAAACTTTCCCCCTAAAATCAGGAACAAGACAAGGATATCCACTATCACCATTGATATTCAACACTGTGTTGGAAGTTCTAACCAGAACAATTAGACAAGAAAAAGAAATACAATGCATCAAAATTGGAAAGAAAGATGTAAAACTCTCACTGTTTGTAGATGATATGATACTATATGTCAAAAACCCTGAAAAATCCACAGTAAGACTACTAGAGCTAATAAATGAGTAAAGCAAAGTGGCAGGTTACAAGATCAGCACTCAAAAATCTGTAGTGTTGAATGAAACTGAATATGAGAATGATAGAGGGAGAAGGCCTGAGGGCACAAATGAAATCAGAAGGAAAGATAGATGATAAAGACTGAGATGGTATAATCTAGGAATGCCTAGAGCGTATAATGATAGTGACTGTACTGGTTTGAAAGGATCTATGTCCCCTAGAAAAGCCATGTTTAATCTAAATCCCATTTCATAAAGACAGAATAATCCCTATTCAATACTGTATGTTTGAAACTGTAATCAGATCATCTCCCTGGAGATGTGATTTAATCAAGAGTGGTTGATAAGATGGATTAGGTGATGGCATGTCTCCACCCATTTGGGTGGGTCTGATAACTTTCTGGAGTCCTATAAAAGAGGAGACATTTTGGAGAATGAAGGAGATTTGGAGAGAGCAGAGAATGCCACAGCACCACGAAGCAGAGAGTCCACGAGCCAGTGGCCTTTGGAGATGAAGAAGGAAAATGCCTCCCAGGAAGCTTCATGAAACTAGAAGCCAGGAGAGAAAGCTAGCAGATGATGCTGTGTTCGCCATGTGCCTTCTCACTTGAGAGAGAAACCCTGAACTTCATCAGCCTTCTTGAACCAAGGTATCTTTTCCTGGATGGATACCTTTGACTGGACATTTCTATAGACTTGTTTTAATTGGGACATTTTCTTGGCCTTAGAACTGTAAACTACCAACTTATTAAATTCCCCTTTTTAAAAGCCATTCTGTTTCTGGTATATTGCATTCCAGCAGCTAGCAGACTAGAACACATTTTGGTACTGAAGAGTGGGGTGCTGCTGCAGTTTGCAAATACCAAACATGTCGGAATGGCTTTTTAAATGGATAAGGAGGAGATTCTGGAAGAGTTGTGAGAAACTTGATAGAGAAGGCCTTGAATGCTTTGAAGAGACTGTTGGTAGAAATGTTGACTCTAACGACACTTCTGATAAAGCCTTAGACAGAAATGAGGCATGTGTTATTATAGACTGGAAGGAAGACGAGCTGTGTTTTAAAATTGCAGATAATCTGGCAAAATTGACTAGTGGCTTTGGCTGGAAGGCAGATTTTAAAAGCCATGAACTTGGATATTTAGCAGAAGAGATCTCTAAATTAAATGTGGAAAGTGCAGCCTGTTTTCTCCTCGTAGCTTATAGTGAAATGCGACAGGAAGAGATAAGCTGAGAATTGAACTCTTGGCTACTAAGAAAGCAGAAATCAATGTGATGGAAAATTCTGGGCTTCCAGGGGAGAGACCCCAGAGAATAGTGCCCCACATGAAGATTTGGCCAAATGTGGAACCAGCCAGCCACTTCAGAGAAAGCCAGGCTTGGATATGAAGTTATCCAGGAAGGATTTGTGGAAACTCCTTATGTCTGATGGGCATGATGCAAGGCTACTGCATAGAAAGCCAGCAAGAGTGCTGTGGGACCTGTATAAACAGAGCCGCTGCCAGTCTGGATTGGGGGGTTCAAAGAAGGGACACATTGGAGGGAAAATAACTTCAGAGGCAAAACCATGGAGGCTGAGGTCTGAAGTCAGGAAGCTTCGGACCAGGAGAGCAGACCCACCCAAGCTCGTGAAGAGGGTGAGTTTGCCCCAAAGGCGGAGGATGGGCCTTCCACCTCGTTGCAGTGCAACAGTCTTGCCACCTCAGGCCTTGGAGAGGGTGAAGCACATTCCTTGGGGTTTGGGGAGAGCCTAGCTACCACCACATGGAGGGGTTGAGCGTGTGCCCCGGAGATGGCAGAGAGCCCGGGTGCAGCCCCAATGCTTGGAGAAGGTGGAGCCAAGAAAAAGTTGGTCTCCCCAGTGACCCCAAGGTTGCATTTGGAGAGATGCAGGCCTCTGTGTAGGCCCTTAGAAAGGGTGGGACTGCTACTTTCTAAGTCCCTGGGGTTAAATGATTCTCAGACTTTGAGATCTAATGGACTTTTCCCTGCAGGTTTTTGAAACTGCTTGGGTCCTGTGATCCCTGTGTTCCCTCCTCCCTATGGAAATGTATCCTATGACTGTTTCTCCTTTGTATGTTGGCAGCAAATAACTTGTTATGAGTTTTCAAAGGTCCAGAGACAGAGGAGAATTTGCCTGAGCACAGAACATGCTTGTACCTAACTTTGATGAGACTTTGTACTGGTTTTAATCTGTATTGCATTTGATTGATACTGAAATGCTTCAAAGTTTTCTGATATTGCTATGAAATTAATGTATTTTGTCTATGGGGAAAACATGTCTTTTTTAGAGTCCAGAGGGTCAAATGTGCTGGTTTGAAAGGGTGTATGTCCCCTAGAAAAGCAGTGTTTTAATCTGAATCCCATTTCATAAAGGCAGAATAATCCCTATTCAATACTGTATGTTTGAAACAGTAATCAGATCATCTCCCTGGAGATGTGATTTAATCAAGGCTGGTTAATAAACTGGATTAGATGATGGCATGTCTCCACCCATTTGGGTGGGTCTTGATAAGTTTCTGGAGTCCTATAAAAGAGGAAACATTTTGGAGAATGAAGGAGATTTGGAGAGAGCACAGAATGCTGCAGCACCATGAAGCAGAGTGTCCATGAGCCAGCATGGAGATGAAGAAGGAAAATGCCTCCTGGGGAGCTCCATGAAATCAGAAGCCAGGACAGAAAGCTAGCAGATGACGCCATGTTTGCCACGTGCCTTCTTACTTGAGAGAGAAACCCTGAACTTCATCAGCCTTCTTGAACCAAGGTATCTTTTCCTGGATGGGTACCTTTGATTGGACATTTCTGTAGATTTGTTTTAATTGGGACATTTTCTTGGCCTTAGAACTGTAAACTGCCAACTGATTAAATTCCCCTTTTTAAAAGCCATTCCATTTCTGGTATATTGCATTCCAGCAGCTAGCAAACAACAACAGTGACTAAATGTACAAATTTTAAAATGTTTTTGCATGAAGAAGAACAAAGAAATGTCAATACTGCAGGGTGCTGAAAGTAGATGGTAATTAATATTTAAAAACTTTAACTTATGTTTGAGACTAAAGCAAAAAATGTTTATTTGGTACAAAATTTATATTTTGACTACTGCATTTCCTAATATAACTTATGTGGGCAGCTTAATTGAACACCATAGTACTTGGAACCTTGAGTAGAGCATGAGATTTTGTAGATTTGTCCAGAGTGATGCCCCAGTAAATCCCAGAGTGATTTGAACAGTGAATAAAAATTTATTTGCAAAGTCCCCTTGGGGGAATAGTGAGAAAGGGGGACAATTCAACTTCCTCAAGTGGAGAATTCTTGATATTCTCACAAGCAGTGGGGACAACCAAAGCAATAGGCTGAGCCTCCAATCTTGGGGTTTGTTCATATGAAACTTAACTCCACAAAGGATAGGCTAAGCCTACTTAAAATTAGGCCTAAGAGTCACCCCCAAGAGAACCTCTTCTGTTGCTCAGATGAGGCCTCTCTCTCACTCAGCCAACAGGACAAGCAAACTCACTGCCCTGCCCCTGTCTACATGAGGCATGACTCCCAGGGGTGTGGACCTTCCTGGCAACGTGGGACAGAAATCCTAGAATGAGCTGGGACTCAGCATCAAGGGATTAAGAAAACCTTCTCGACCGAAAGGGGGAAGAGTGATATGAGACAAAATAAAGTATCAATGGCTGAGGGATTCCAAACAGAGTTGAGAGGTTATCCTGGAGGTTACTCTTATGCATTAAGTAGATATCACCTGGTTATTCAAGATGTAATGGAAAGGCTGGAGGGAACTGCCTAAAAATGTAGAGCTGTGTTCCATTAGCCATGTTTCTTGAGGATGATTGAATAATGATAAGCTTTCACAGTATGACTGTGTGATTGTGAAAACCTTGTGTCTGATGCTCCTTTTATCTACCTTGTCAACAAACGGTAGAACATATGGAATAAAAATAAATAATAGGGGGAACAAATGCTAAAATAAATTTAGTTTGAAATGCTAGTGATCAGTGAAAGCGAGGGGTAAGGGATATGGTAGGTATAGTCTTTTTTTTTTTCTTTTCTGTTTTTGTTTTATTTTTCTATTGTCTTTTTTTTTTTCTGAATTAATGCAAATGTTCTAAGAAATGATGAATATGCAACTAAGTGATGATATTGTGAATTACTGATTATATATGTTAATGTTTTATTTGGTTTGTTAATTTTTTTAATTAATAAATAAATTTTTAAAAAAAGAACTGGGGACTCCCAAGAAAATAGGCTAAGCCCTTGATTTCTAAGGCTTGCCCTTTTGAAAGGTATTTCTGTAATGGAGAAACTAAGACTAACTATAATGGGGTCTAAGAGTTACTTCCAGGAAACCTCTTTTATTGCTCAGATGAGACCGCTCTCTCTCTCTAAGCCCTTCTGCAAGCAAAATCATTATCCTCCCATGGGACCTGACATTCAGGGGTGAAAGTCTCCCTGGACAACGTGGGGTGTGACTTCTAGTCTGGCCCTGGCACTTTGGGATTGACAATGCCACCCTGACCGAAAGGAGGAAAGAAAGTATAATAAAATAAGGCATGAAAGTGTTTAAGAGAGTTCAGATAGAGTCAACAGGCTTATTCTGGAGGCTACTCTTATTCAAGCTTCAGTTAAATAGTGCTATTTGCCATGGTTTGTTAAACCCCAACCACTGTCACTCCTGTTAACTCTTCAGAACACCTAATGCTCAAACTGAGACTCTATAGAAGTTCCATGCACTATATTTGCTTTCCTGGAACCTATAATTTCCAGAGGGTTCCTAGGTCAGATAAATCCTGAAACCCAGAGATACAAGCCTCTCCAAGATTATCAGCTGATTGCATTTCCCACTCCTTTAGTGTTGACACCCCTTCTCAACATGAGAAAGTCAGAACTGGCAATGCCTGAAGTTCCCCATAGATTGGGAGAATGATCAAAGGAGAAGAAGCTATAATAGGATTTAACAAATGAGTATGACTGCTGGATCACTATATTGATACTTCTAGCCTCCAGTATTTTAGAGCAGCTAGAAGAAAAAATGTGAAATAGTGGAATGGTAGCCCATAACAAGCTCTGAAATCTGTTCTGTAACTACTGGTACTTTGAAAATTATTGCTTTTTCTTTCTTTTCTTTGTATATATATTTCACAGTAAAAACATTTAAAATATATTAAATACACAATTCTCCTACCAAAAAACAAAAACAAAGAACAACCAACAGGGAGTGTGACATCATCAACATGGCAACATAAGACATCTGCTGGAAACCTCTCCCCAGAGATTTTTCCCAAGAAAAAAGAACAAATCTCACTTGCTTACAACTCTGGAGGAAGGTAAAGGCTGGAGAATGAGCCCACAAACACTGAATCAAGGAAAGAAAAAAATATCAGCTAAGAAACTTCTGTCCTGGATAAGCTGATCCTCCTCCCTCCCTCTCACTTGGTCCCACATGGCTTGGGAAATGCTCAGAGGCAGTAGCTGGAATCCCTCCCACCTCCCACTTCCCACCAGGGACATCCTGTATTCTCCACCTATGTTCAGACAGAGACCCAAGTCCACAGAACCCCTGGTGGGACTCAAGCTACTTTGGAGAGCAGAATACAAAAGACCACTGAGGGCCTTCTAAAATGGAGGATTAGGAAGGGAATAGCAAAATTTGCTTCTTTCCCAAAAGTAGGAAGTAGCCAGGCAGGAACTGTCTGAAGCAAATGTTTGGGGACCTGGGAAACAGGGGAGGACACTTCAACAACCAGGTCAGTATGGGACGAAGGAACTGAGAAAATGTGGGCAGAGACTGCAATTCCAGCTATGGCTCCTGTGCCCATACCCCACCCTTGAGGGTAGCAGCAGCTGGAGGCCCAGTTCTGCTTCGGGGAAAGCTGCAAACTAGGAAGACTTTCTTTCTTCAATGCTCGTGTTTTGGGTTTAAGATCTAGGTAACTGCCTCCTATTACAAGTTTTATAAGATATTTCCCTATATTTTCTTCTAAAAGTTTCTTAGCTCTAATGTTTAGGCCTTGGATCCATTTTGAGTTAATTTTTATATAAGGTGTAAGATATGGATCCTCTTTCATTCTTTTACATATGGATATTCAGTTCTCCAAGTACCATTTACTGAAAAGGCTGCCCTGTCCCAGGTGAATTGGCTTAACCACCTTATCAAGATCAGCTGTCCATAGATGAGAGGGTCTACATGTTAACACTCTATTCAATTCCATTGGTCAGTATATCTATCTTTTTGCCAGTACCATGCTGGTTTGACCACTTTAGCTTTGTAATATGTTTTAAAATCAGATCGTGTGAGACCTCCTACTTCATTTTTCTTTTTCAAGATATTTTTAGCTATTCGGAGCATACTTCCCTTCCATGTAAATTTGGTTATTGTTTTTTCTATTTCTGTAAAGTAAGTTTTGGGGATTTTAATTGGTATTGCATTGAATCTATAAATCAATTTGGATAGAATTGACATCTTAGCTATAGCCTCCAATCCATAAACACAGTATACTTTTCCATTTATTTAGGTCTTCCATAATTTCTTTTAATAATTTCTTGTATTTTTCTGTATTTAAGTCTTTTGTATCCTTAGTTAAATTTACCCCTAAATATTTGAATCTTTTGGTTGCTGTTGTAAATGGAATTTTTTTTGTTTCCTCCTCAGATTGTTCATTATTACTGTATGGGGCCCTACTGATTTTTGAGTGTTGATCTTCTATCCTGCCGCTTTGGTGTACTCACTTACTAGCTCTAGTAGCTTTGCTGTGGATTTTTTTGGATTTTGGCATATAGTGTCATATCATCTGCAAAAAATGAGAGTTTTATTTTTCCCTTTCCAACTTGGATGCCTTTTATTTCTTTTTCTTGTCTAATTGCTCTGGCTAGAACTCCCAGCACAATGCTCAGTACGACAATGGGCATCCTTTTCTTGTTCCTGATCTTAGGGGTAAAACTTTCCATCTTTCCCTGTTGAGGATGAAGTTAGCTGTGGGTTTTTCATATATTCCCTTTATTATGTTGAAGAAGTTCACTTCTATTCCTATCCTTTGAAGTGTTTTCACCAAGAAAGGGTGTTGAATTTTGTCAAATGCCTTTTCTGCATCAATCGAGATGATCATGTGGTTTTTCTGCTTTGATTTGTTGATATGGTGTGTTACACTAATTGACTTTCTTATGTTGAACCATTCTTGCATGCCTGTAATAAATCCCACTTGGTCATGGTATATAATCCTTTTAATGTGCTGCTGGATTCAATTTGCAAGTATTTTGTTGAGAATTTTTGCATCTATATTCATTAGAGAGATTGGTCTGTGATTTTCTTTTCTTTGTAGTATCTTTGTCTGTCTTTGGTATGAGGGTTATGTTGCCTTCATAGAATAAGTTAGGTAACTTTCTCTCCTCTTCAATTTTTTGGAAGAGTTTGAGCAGGGTTTGTACTAATTCTTTCTTGACTGCTTGATAGAATTCACATGTGAAGCCATCTGGTCCTGGACTTTTCTTTTTTGGGGAGCTTCTTGATGACAGATTCAATGTCTTTACTTGTGATCGGTTTGTTGAGGTCATCTGTTTCTTCTTGAGTCAGTGTTGGTTGTTCATCCTTTCTAGGAAGTTGTCCATTTCATCTACATTGTCTAGTTTATTTGCATATAGTTGTTTATAGTATCCTCTCATTACCTCCTCTGTTTCTGCAGGATCAGTGATTATGTCTCCTCGTCCATTTCTGATTTTTTTTATTTGCATTCTCTCTCTTTTTGCTTGTGTCAACCTTGCTACGGGTCCATCAACTTTACTGATTTTCTCTAAGAACCAACTTCTTGTTTTATTGATTTTCTCTATTGTTTTCATGTTCTCAATTTCATTTATTTCTGCTCTAATCTTTATTATTTCTTTCATTTTGTTTGCTTTGGGGATAGTTTACTGTTCTTTCTCTAGTTCTTCCAAGTGAACAGTTAACTCCTTGATTGTTGCTGTTTCTTCTTTTTTGATAAGGCATTTAAAGCAATAACTTTCCTTGGCTGCATCCTATAAATTTTGAAATGTTGTGTTTTCATTCTTATCTGCCTCAAGATGTTTACTAATTTCTCTTGTAATTTCTTCCTTGATCCACTAGTTGTTTACAAGTGTGTTGTTTAGCTGTCATGTATTTGTGAATTTTCCAACTTTATTCCATTTTGATTTGAGAAAATGTTTTGTATGGCTTTAATCTTTTAAAAATTTTTGAGACTTGCTTCGTGACCCAGCATATGGTCTATCCTAGATGTGCTGTTTTGAAAGGATGTGTGGACCCTAGAAAAGCCTTTTTAATCAAAATCCTATTTCGTAAAGGCAGAATAATCCCTATTCAATACTGCATGTTTAAATCTGTAATTAGATTATCTCCTTGGAGATGTAACCCAATCAAGAGTGGTTGTTAAGCTGAATTAGGGGAGATGTGTCTCCACCCATTTGGGTGGGTCTTGATTGGTTTACTGAAGTCCTATGAAAGAGGAAACATTTTGGAGAATGAGAGATCTCTGAGAGAGCAGAGACTGACATAGCCACGAGAAACAGATTCTACCAGCCAGCAAACTTTGGAGATGAAGAAGCAAAATGCCTCCCAGGAGCTTCATGAAACAGGAAACCAGGAGAGAAAGCTAGCAGATGATGTCATGTTCACCATATGCCCTTCCAGCTGAGAGAGAAACCATGACTGTGTTCACCATGTCCTTCTAACTTCAGAGAGAAACCCTGAACTTCATCAGCCTTCTTGAACCAAGGTGTCTTCCCTGGATGCCTTTGATTGGACATTTCTAGACTTGTTGTATCTGGGACATTTTCTCAGCCTTAGAACTGTAAAGTAGCAACTTATTAAATTCCCCTTTTAAAAAGCCATTCTGTTTCTGGTATATTGCATTCCGACAGCTAGCAAACTAGAACACTTGAGAATGATCCATGAGCACTTGAGAAAAATGTGTATCCTCCCACTGTGGGGTGTAATGTTCTGTAAATGTCTGTTAACTCTAGTTCACTTATTATATTATTCAAACTCTATTCTTTTTTTTTTTTTTTTTACATGGGCGGGCACCAGGAATTGAACCTGGGTCCTCTGGCATGGCAGGCAAGCATTCTTGCCTGCTGAGCCACAGTGGCCCGCCCTCTCTTTGTTTTTTTATTGATCCTCTGTCTAGATGTTCTACCCATTGATGAGAGCAGGGAATTGAAATCTTCAACTATTATGATAGAGGTGTCTATTTCTCCCTTCAGTGTTGTCACTGTTTGCCTCATGTACTTTGGAGTACTCTGGCTGAGTGCATAAATATTTATGATTGTTATGTCTCTTGTTGAATTGTTCCTTTTATTAATACATAGTTTCCTTCTTTGTCTCTTTTTATTGTTTTACATTTGAAGTCTAATTTGTCAGATATTAGTATAGTTACTCCTACTGTATCTTTATTTATGATTATGTTGTTTACATGAAATACCTTTTCCCAACCTTTCACTTTCAACCTATTCTTTAGACTCCTTGGGTCTGAAATGAGTCTCCTGTAGTCAGCATATACATGGGTCTGTTTTTTTAATGTATTCTGCCAGTCAGTGTCTTTTGATTGGGGATTTTAATCCATTAACATTTAATGTTATTAAAGACAGTATTACTACCATTTTGTCTTTTGTATTTTTTATGTCATATCTAATTGTTTTCTCTTTTTATCTTTACTCAGAGTCTTTATTTCCACACTCTTCCAGACCTCTCTCTTCTGCCTTTTCCTGTATGCCTGTAGTGCTCCTTTTAGTATTTCTTGCAGAGCCAGTCTCAGTCAAAAATTTACTCAGTGATTGTCTGAATATACTTTAATCTCCCCCTCATTTTTGAAGGACAATTTTGCTGGACATAGAATTCGTGGTTGGCAGTTTTTCTCTTTTAGAATCTTAAATGTACCATACCACTGCCTCCTCATGTCCATGGTTTCTACTGAGAAATCCACGTAGAGTCTAATTGGACTTCCCTTGTATGTGATTGATTGTGTTTCTCTTGCTGCTTTCAAAAGTCTCTCTCTCTTTGACATCTGACAATCTGATTAGTAAGTGTTTTGGTGTATGGCTGTTTGGCTCTATTCTGTTTGGGATACACTACAGTTCTTGGATCAGAAATTTTATGTCTTTCATGAGGGATGGGAAATTTTTTTCAACTTCCCCAAGTAGAGAATTCTTGATATTCTTACAGGCAGTGGGGACAGCCAAAGCTATAGGCTGAGCCTCCAGTCTTGGGGTTTGTTCATATGAAACTTAATCCCACAAAGGATAGGCTAAGCCTACTTAAAATTAGACCTAAGAGTCACCCCCAAGAGAACCTCTTCTGTTGCTCAGATGTGGCCTCTCTCTCTTGGCTGACACAGCAAGCAGACTCACTGCCTTCCCCCTCTCTACATGGGGTGTGATTGCCTGGGGTGTGGACCTTCCTGGCAATGTGGGACAGAAATCCTAGAATGAGCTGGAACTCAGTATCAAGGGATTGAGAAAATCTTCTCTACCAAAAGGGGGAAGAGTGAAATGAGACAAAGTGTCAGTGGCTGAGAGATTCCAAACAGAGTCGAGAGGTTATCCTGGAGGTTATTCTTACATATTAAATAGATATCACCTGTTTAGTTAAGGTGTAATGGAGAGGCTGGAGGAACTGCCTGAAAATGTGGAGCTGTGATCTGATGGCCAGGAGAGGCTGGAGGAATTGCCTGAAAATGTGGAGCTGTGATCTGATGGCCATGTTAATTGAAGATAATGGTATGGTGATGTGGCTGTCACAGTGTGACTGTGTGATTTTGACAGCCTTGTGTCTGATGCTCCTCTTGTCTATCTTATCAACAGACAAGTAAAACATATGCATCAAAAATAAATAAATAATAGGGGGAACAAATGTTAAAATAAATTTAGTAGATTGAAATGCTGGTGATTGGTGAAGGGGAGGGGTAAGGGGTATTGTATGTATGAATTTTTTTCTGTTTTCTTTTTATTGCTTTTTCTGAATTGATGCGGATATTCTAAGAAATGATCATGATGATGAATATACAACTATGTGATGATAGTGTGAATTATTGATTATATAACAAGAACAGAGTGATCATATGATAAGAATGTTTCTTTGTTGTCATTTTTTTAATTTAAAAATTAATAAAAAATTAAAAATAAATAAATAGAATGTTTGCATTTGTATGTGGTTATGTATCATAAATAAAAAATAAAATAAATTTTAAAAAAAGAGATGGGAAATTTTCATTGATTATTTCCTCCATTAGTCTTTCTCCTTTTCCCATCCCTTCTCCTGGAACATCCACAACATGTATATTTATGCATCTTATGCACTTCATGCAATTTCCTGAGCCCCTGCTCATATTTTTCCATTCTTTTTCCTACATTTTATTTTGTGTGTCATATTTCAGATGTCTAGTCCTCTAGTTCACTAGTCCTTTTTTCTGCCTCTTCAAATCTATTATTGTGGGTTTCCATTGTTTTTTTTCATCTCTCCTATGGTGCTTTTCATTCCCATCAGTTGGTTTGTTTTTTCAAATTTTTGAGTTCTTTTTGTTTACCCAATGTCTTCTTTATATCCTCCCTCAACTTGTTGATTTGATTTTTAATAAGATTTTCCAAGTCTGTTCGAACATCCTGAATTAGTTGTTTCAACTCCTGTATCACATTTGAATTGTTGGTTTGTTCCTTTAATTAGGCCATATCTTCACTTTTCCTAGTACGACTTGTTATTTTTTGCTCGTGTCTAGGCATTTGATTTTCTCAATTAGTTTATTCTGGAGGTTGTTTTCACTCTTTTACCTAGGGTTTTCTTGCTGGGTAGCTTTCTTCTCTATTTGCTCTTTGACATTCAGTTCAACTTATTCTGGGTCTCTAGCATAGGTTCTATTTTAACTGATCAGAATTTTTCAGTTCTTGTTTTTATGGTTCTTGCCTTGCCTATATGGAGCCCTTTGGTTATTGTTGTTTGTTTTTGAGAAAGGTCTTCTCAGATATTATAGACCCCAGTAAGATTTTCCCAGACCAAACAGGCCCACAGCTCAGGAGGAAAGAGTCACCAGCATCAGTTTTCCCTGAGGGTGAGACCCAGCATGTTGTCAGACTTTCCTATGAAACCTCTAGACTCTGTGCTTTTCCTATCCTGCCCAGCATATGGTGCCTGTCTGCCTGTGCCTTCCCACCAGCATAAAGTGATGTGGTGCCTTTAATTTCAGCAGAGTCTCCCTGCCAGGGGCATGGTTGATCCAGAGGTAAGGTTGTAGGTTAGCATTAATTGCTTCTGTTTTCCAGTCCCTGGGGCCTGAATTCTTGAAGGAGGGATTCCACTTGAGCTGGGCCCCACCTTCCTCTTGGAGAAGATACAACCTTTAGGGAATTAACTCCTTTCACCTGTCTAGTTACTTTGTCTCTCAGACAAGCTTAATTCTGCCCTTGCCAGGAGCAGTGCTGGAGCCTGAGTGGGCTTCCTGTTCTATCTAATGAGAGTTCTTTATGAGGTCTCAGCCATACCATTTAATCCAGACCAGTATATACTGTGTGTCTGGTCACTGATGTAGCACCAGCAGTTGTTCTGTATTGTTCCTGGCTATTTATAAGCTACTCTGGAGGTTGAACTAAATTCCATACCTCACTAAGCTGCCATCTTGCCCTGCCCTCCATAAATAAGTTCTTGCATGAATTACTTCAAAGATATGAATCCTGTACAAAGAGTAAATAATATCAGGATATAGGTAGAAAACTACTATTGCATGCTATGGTCTATATTTAACTGGAAGCATCAGTTGTACCACAGCAATACTAGGGATAAATGGAGAGGATGGATAAGAGTTAAGGGGAAGTTCAGATTTTCTATTTGCTGAGGGTTTGTTTAGCAGTTATTTTTCTCTTAGGAGCAATGAAAATTGTTTAAAATTGAAGTATTGATGATTGTACCACCAAGTGAGTATAATGTGGGACATGGATTGTTGACTTTGGCATTATACATGATGCCCAATGGTTGAAGGTGGCTGAAGGATACACCAACTGAGTAGAATGGTGAACGCCTATTATCGAATATTATGCAGCTACAGGAAGGAACGAAGTTGTAAGGCATGCAATGAAGTGAATGAAACTGGGGGACATTATGTGATGCAAAATAAGTCTGATACCAAAGAAGAAATATTATATGGTCTCTTTTATAGAATACCAATAAGAAAATTGGGGCCAAGATTTTAAGCTCTTAATAGCAATCACATTTAGTCCAGAGCTGTAATTGTTGTTTTAGATTTTGAGATGCAGTGCTATATATGTATAACCCGGTATTTCACTGGAACTTTGGCTACCTGTTTGACACCTAAGACTCAAAGTTAGAGTTCTGCAGGTCTGAAAATCAGCATTGCCACATAAAACAACTGTTAAAGAAACTGAAAAAGAGATCAGGCTTCAATTACAGATCAGAACAAAGCTGATCTGGTCAGGTTATGGTAAATCAGAATACAGGGGTAAGAAGGACCTTGTCTGTATTTTAGAATTTCACCTACTGTATGAGACCAAAGGAAGAGAGATTTATCTTGCCCCAAACCTAAATTTTCTGTAGCACATACACTAACTCAACCTGTCTGAGAAGCGAAGCCTACCTATAGTTATACCTAATACTTACTTCCAGAGGACCTAGTTTGTTTCTCAGATGTGGCCTCTCTCTCTCTAACCTGTTCTAGTTTGCTAACTGCCGGAATGCAATATACCAGAAATGGAATGGCTTTTAAAAAGGGGAATTTAATAGGTTGCTAGTATATAGTTCTAAGGCTGAGAAAATGTCCCAGTTAAAGCAAGTCTATAGAAATGTCCAGTCTAAGGCATCCAGGGAAAGATACCTTGATTCAAGAAGGCTGATGAAGTTCAGGGTTTCTCTCTCAAGTGAGAAGGCACATGAGGAACACAGTTTCTCTCTCATCTGGAAAGGCACATGGTAAAAACAGTCAGGGTTCCTTTTTCATCTGGAAGGGCACGTGGCAAACACAACATCACCTGCTAGCTTCTTCTCCTGGCTTCCTGTTTCATGAAGTTCCCCAGGAGGCATTTTCCTTCTTCATCTCCAAAGGTCACTGGCTGGTGGACTCTGCTTCTCATGGCTATGTCATTCTGCTCTGCTCTCTCTGAATCTCCTTCATTCTCCAAAATGTTTCCTCTTTTATAGGACTCCAGAAACTTATCAAGACCCACCTGAATGGGTGGAGACATGTTGTCACTTAATCCAATTTAACAATCACTCTTGATTGAATCACATCTCCAGGGAGATGATCTGATTACAGTTTCAAACATATAGTATTGAATAGGGATT
Organism: Tamandua tetradactyla; assembly: GCF_023851605.1. Taxonomy (NCBI): domain Eukaryota; kingdom Metazoa; phylum Chordata; class Mammalia; order Pilosa; family Myrmecophagidae; genus Tamandua; species Tamandua tetradactyla. The sequence goes on along the minus strand of NC_135328.1, from coordinate 204,626,260 downwards.
ATTCAGCCTTTATGAAATGGGATTTTTGTTAAAACATGGCTTTTCTAGGGTCCATACATCCTTTGAAACCAGCACAGAGCCCAACTCTGCAAATGAAATCATTACCCTCTGTGCTACATTACATGACATCCAGGGGTGAAAGCCTCCCTGGCAACATGGGATATGACTCCCAGGGATGAGCCTAGCCCTGGCACCATGGGATCAACAATGGCCTCCTAACCAAAAGGGTGAAAAGATTTGTAACAAAATAAGACGTCAATTTGAGAGAGTTCAAATGCAGTCAAGGGGCTATTCTGAAGGTTACTCTTGTGCAAGATATTTCTTTATACCTTGATTTGCCAAACCCCAACCAAAACCATTCCTGCCAACCCTGAATAACACTTAGGGCTCTATCTGAGATTCTACAAAAGTTCTTTGCACTATGATTACTTTCCAGAAACCTACAACTTCCTGATGAATTCCTTGGCCAGATAAATCCTGAAACCCAGCAGGGCCAGCCTTTCCAGAACATCAAGTAGCTCCATCCCCCTGTCCCATATTATCGACAGCCCTTTCCAACCTGAGAAAGTTAAAATGTCATAGCCCAAATACCCTGAAAGAACAAAGGAGAAGGAGGAGTTATAAAACAGATAAGATAGGATTTAACAAATGAATTTGATTGATGAATTATTATATTGATATTTCTTTTATTCTTCAGTGTCTTGGAGCAACCAGAAGGAAACAAATAAAACTGTGGAATGGTAACCTGTACCAAACTCTGAAATCTGTTCAATAACTAATTGTTAAAATGTACTTTTAAATTTTTTGCTCTATTTTTTCTATATGTTATATTTGACAATTTAAAAAATGTTAAAATTCATTAGCCATTAGGGGAATGCAAATCAGATGTACAATGAAATTCAACTTCACATCCACTAGGTCTGCTATTATTAAAAACAGTTTGGTGATTCTTCAAAAAGTTAAGCATAGAACTACCAAATGACCTGGCAAGCCCACATCTAGTTATTTATCCAAAATAATCAAAAAGTGGGACTCAGGACAGATTTGTACACCAATGTTCATTGCAGCATTATTCAGAACAGCCAAAAGAGGGAAGCAACCCTAGTGTCCATTAACAGATGAATGGGTAAATAATATATGGTATATCCATACAATGGAATATTATTCATCCATAAAAAGAAATTAAGTATTGGTACATTCTACAATGTGGATAAACTTTGAAGACATGTACTAAACCAGACACAGAAGGACAAATATTGTATGATTTCTCTTATATGAAATACTTTGTATAAGGAAATTCATAGCATTAGAAAGCATAATAGTGGTTATCATAGGCTAGGGGAGGGAGTAAGGAAGAGTTATTACTTAAGGGGTACAGAGTTTCTGTCCGGGGTGATGAAAATGTTTTGGAAATAGTGGTAATAATTACACAACATTGTTAATATACTTAATGTCACAGAATTGTACTCTTTGAAATGGCTAAAATGATGTTTATGCTATTTGTAGTTTACTCCAATTTTAAAAATGGAAAAAAGTGGAAGAGGGCGAAATAAAGAGCATAGTGTGAGGGAGGGACAACCCAGACCAGAGGCCAGTAAGTAGATAAGCCAAATTCTCCATTAGATGCAGTAGGTACAGTGTCTAGGGTCCATAATACTTTGGGGGCCCAAGGAAATGTTTTCATTTTAAATTTTCCTGAAATTAGAATAGGATACAATAATAATAAATACATAATAATGGAAAATATCAAAATAAAACATGAATTTGCTGTCTCACAGTTCTGGGTGCTGAAAGTCCAAAATCAAGGTGTTAGCAGAACGGTGTCTCTTCCAGTTTCTGGAAACCCCAAATGTTTCTTGGTTTGTGACAGTATCACTCCAATCTCTGCCTTCATGGCTATCTTCCTTCTATGTCTGTCTATCTCTGTGTCCAAATTCCCTCTTTTTCTAAGGACATCAGTCGTATTGGATTTAGGGCCCACCCTAATTGAGTGTGACCTCATCTTAACTTGATTACATTTGTAAAGACCCTATTTCCAAATAAGTTCACATTCTGAGGTTCCATGTGGACATGAATTTTGCAGGGACACTATTCAATCCAGGACAGTCACTAATAAGTGTCCGTGCCTTGTGTGGTAGTCAGGTTAAGGTGTCAACTTGGCCAGGTGAAGGTACCTACTTGTATTGCTGTGGACATGAGCCAATGGCATGTGAACCTCATCTGTGGCTGATTATATCTGCAGTCAGGTGGGGGGTGTGCCTGCTGCAATGAATGATGTTTGATTTAATTGGCTGGAAACTTAAATGGAGAGCTCAACGTAGCACAGCCCAAGCAGCTCAGCATACTTCATCTCAGCACTCACAGCTCAGCCCAGACCTTTGGAGATGCAGAAAGGAATCATCCTGGGGAAAGTTGTTGGAACCCAGAGGCCTGGAGAGAAGGCCAGCAGAGATCACCCTGTGTCTTCCCGCATAAGAAAGACCCTCAATTGAAAGTTAGCTGCCTTTCCTCTGAAGAACTACACGTTTTTAATGAAATAAATCCCCTTTTGTTAAAAGCCAGCCCATCTCTGGTGTGTTGCATTCTGGCAGCTAGCAAACAAGAACATCTGGTATCGTGGATTTGGCATCTATGTAAATCCCAATCCAGAAGAGGTGTCCACCACAGGCATTTCTGTTTATGCAGGTTCAATGGGGTCTTCTTTCACATTTATCCTGGGCCAGCTTTTTGGGTTGTTTTTCCCTTTTCCATTGCCAAGTGACAAGGATGCAGGTTGAACAAATGTTTAACATGGGCTGTTTTAGGAATACCTCTCTCCCTTGATAATTTAACTGATGAGTTTGTGCCCAAATGCCCATTTGCTTGGGGAACCCATCTAGCTAGTATTTTTGTCAATTGATCATGTTTGATGCTATGCTTCTAGTTAATTTATCTACTTCCGCCAACATATTTTGTTTCTTGGGTTTTACCTTACTGGGTTCTGAGACATGTCCTCCCAATATATGAGATTTTAAAATCTGATTTATATTCTTCCATATTGGTTTTTTCCATAGTGGCTCTCTGTTTATTAACAAGTATTTGTTTCCACTTTGATTTTTTAATTGTCAGGACACTGGCTACTGCCCATGGATGAGAACTCAAGATAACTTGAGGAGGAGAACTGCAGGAGACAATCTTTCTAGACAAGACAGTTGAGGAGGAGGAAATGACAGGAAGGAGGCTGGCCTGGCGTGCACTCCACACCTCAGGAATGTTATTACATTTATAACAGCTGCTTTTAGAAGACTACTGCCCAGAAGAAAAGATATTTGTCACATGCCAAAGATATACCAAAGTATAGAGGCCTGCTGTATCCTCCAATTCTTAATTCATTGACAGTAAATGCTATGAAAAGGACTTCCAGAGCTGTTTTGGGTTTCATGAGGCTCATTTAGGAGATATCTGTAATGTCTGAGTCCTGTTTGTGAAAAGATGGAAGAATGTGCCAGTAGGATAAAAAAAAAAACAAACCTGGAATCATGTGGTAGATGCAAGGGCAGGACCCAGTCTAAAAACTACATTGAAACCAAAGAAAGTGAAAACTCTGTCAGGAAATAGAATAAAAAGCAACCAGATCAGTAAACTGCAGAAAGAATTTATGTCACAGTTCTTATGCTCCCAGTACCAAGATTCCCAGCCCAATCTTCTTGTGACAGTAACAGTCAGATGATGGTTTTAGATCTCACATGCTGGAAAAGACAGAAAATACGTTGTGGGATTATCTATAAAGGCCGTTTTGGGGAAGTCCTCACTGACACGCGCCTATTCAAGCCATGCTGCAGCAATAAGAAAATAGCTGCTGAGAAGCCAGAGGAGCTGGGGCCAGAGCCTCTACCCACCCTCACTCAGGAGTGGGAACTGAGGTTTATGTAGAAGGGAAACAAAAAAATATTTCTTTTTGAAAGACAACAAAGCCACAAAGTGACTGTCATGGTTAGGGACGTGTCAACTTGGCCAAGTTGTGGTAGCTGTTTATCTGATTGGGCAAGTACTGGCCTGTCTGTTGCAATGAGGACATTTCATAGGATTAGGTCATGATCACGTGCTAAATCTAATCACGGGAAGCCTTTTAAGGAGGACTCAGAGGAGACAGGTCCCATTCCTGCTTTGGCTGGTGAGCCTGTCCTGTGGAGTTCATCCAGACCCTCCATCAGAGTCGTCGGCTTCACAGCCTGCCCTGTGGATTTGGACTTTGTTCCTGCAGTCGCGTGAGACACTTTTTTTTTTTTTTTTTTTTTTTTTTTATTAACGGAAAGAAAAAAAAGAAATTAACACAACCTTTAGAAATCATACCATTCTACATATGCACTCAGTAATTCTTAACATCATCACATAGATGCATGATCATTGTTTCTTAGTACATTTGCATCGGTTTAGAGGAACTAGCAACACAACAGAAAAAGATATAAAATGTTAATATAAAGAAAAGAAATAAAAGTAGTAGTAATAGTAAAAAACAACAACAACAAACAAACCAACAAGCAAACAAAAACAAAAAAAACCCTATAGCTCAGATGCAGCTTCATTCAGTATTTTAACATGATTACTTTACAATTAGGTATTATTGTGCTGTCCATTTTTGAGTTTTTGTATCTAGTCCTGTTGCACAGTCTGTATCCCTTCAGCTTCAATTACCCATTGTCTTACCCTGTTTCTAACTCCTGCTGAACTCTGTTACCAATGACATATTTCAAGTTTATTCTCGAATGTCCGTTCACAACAGTGGGACCATACAGTATTTGTCCTTTAGTTTTTGGCTGGATTCACTCAGCATAATATTCTCTAGGTCCATCCATGTTATTACATGGTTCACAAGTTTATCTTGTCTTAAAGCTGCATAATATTCCATCGTATGTATATACCACAGTTTGTTTAGCCACTCTCCTGTTGATGGAGATTTTGGCTGTTTCCATCTCTTTGCAATTGTAAATAACGCTGCTATAAACATTGGTGTGCAAATGTCCGTTTGTGTCTTTGCCCTTAAGTCCTTTGAGTAGATACCTAGCAATGGTATTGCTGGGTCGTATGGCAATTCTATATTCAGCTTTTTGAGGAACCGCCAAACTGCCTTCCACAGTGGTTGCACCCTTTGACATTCCCACCAACAGTGAATAAGTGTGCCTCTTTCTCCGCATCCTCTCCAGCACTTGTCATTTTCTGTTTTGTTGATAATGGCCATTCTGGTGGGTGTGAGATGATATCTCATTGTGGTTTTGATTTGCATTTCTCTAATGGCCAGGGACATTGAGCATCTCTTCATGTGCCTCTTGGCCATCCGTATTTCTTCTTCTGGTAGGTGTCTGTTTAAGTCTTTTTCCCATTTTGTAATTGGGTTGGCTGTCTTTTTGTTGTTGAGTTGAATAATCTCTTTATAAATTCTGGATACTAGACCCTTATCTGATATGTCATTTCCAAATATTGTCTCCCATTGTGTAGGCTGTCTTTCTACTTTCTTGATGAAGTTCTCTGATGCACAAAAGTGTTTAATTTTGAGGAGCTCCCATTTATTTATTTCCTTCTTCAGTGTTCTTGCTTTAGGTTTAAGGTCCATAAAACCACCTCCAGTTGTAAGATCCATAAGATATCTCCCAACATTTTCCTCTAACTGTTTTATGGTCTTAGACCTAATGTTTAGATCTTTGATCCATTTTGAGTTAACTTTTGTATAGGGTGTGAGAGATGGGTCTTCTTTCATTCTTTTGCATATGGATATCCAGTTCTCTAGGCACCATTTATTGAAGAGACTGTTCTGTCCCAGGTGAGTTGGCTTGACTGCCTTATCAAAGATCAAATGTCCATAGATGAGAGGGTCTATATCTGAGCACTCTATTCGATTCCATTGGTCGATATATCTATCTTTATGCCAATACCATGCTGTTTTGACCACTGTGGCTTCATAATATGCCTTAAAGTCAGGCAGCACGAGACCTCCAGCTTCGTTTTTTTTCCTCAAGATGTTTTTAGCAATTCGGGGTACCCTGCCCTTCCAGATAAATTTGCTTATTGGTTTTTCTATTTCTGAAAAATATGTTGTTGGGATTTTGATTGGTATTGCATTGAATCTGTAAATCAATTTAGGTAGGATTGACATCTTAACTATGTTTAGTCTTCCAATCCATGAACACGGTACGCCCTTCCATCTATTTAGGTCTTCTGTGATTTCTTTTAACAGTTTTTTGTAGTTTTCTTTATATAGGTTTTTTGTCTCTTTGGTTAAATTTATTCCTAGGTATTTTATTCTTTTAGTTGCGATTGTAAATGGGAGTCGTTTCTTGATTTCTGCCTCAGCTTGTTCATTACTAGTGTATAGAAAAGCTACAGATTTTTGAATGTTGATCTTGTAGCCTGCTACTTTGCTGTACTCATTTATTAGCTCTAGTAATTTTGTTGTGGATTTTTCTGGGTTTTCTACATATAGTATCATATCGTCTGCAAACATTGATAGTTTTACTTCTTCCTTTCCAATTTTGATGCCTTGTATTTCTTTTTCTTGCCTAATTGCTCTGGCTAGAACTTCCAACACAATGTTGAATAATAGTGGTGATAGTGGACATCCTTGTCTTGTTCCTGATCTTAGGGGGAAAGTTTTCAATTTTTCCCCATTGAGGATGATATTAGCTGTGGGTTTTTCATATATTCCCTCTATCATTTTAAGGAAGTTCCCTTGTATTCCTATCTTTTGAAGTGTTTTCAGCAGGAAAGGATGTTGAATCTTGTCAAATGCCTTCTCTGCATCAATTGAGATGATCATGTGATTTTTCTGCTTTGATTTGTTGATATGGTGTATTACATTAATTGATTTTCTTATGTTGAACCATCCTTGCATACCTGGGATGAATCCTACTTGGTCATGATGTATAATTCTTTTAATGTGTTGTTGGATACGATTTGCTAGAATTTTATTGAGGATTTTTGCATCTGTATTCATTAGAGAGATTGGTCTGTAGTTTTCTTTTTTTGTAATATCTTTGCCTGGTTTTGGTATGAGGGTGATGTTGGCTTCATAGAATGAATTAGGTAGTTTTCCCTCCACTTCGATTATGTTGAAGAGTTTGAGGAGAGTAGGTACTAATTCTTTCTGGAATGTTTGATAGAATTCACATGTGAAGCCGTCTGGTCCTGGACTTTTCTTTTTAGGGAGGTTTTGAATAACTAATTCAATCTCTTTACTTGTGATTGGTTTGTTGAGGTCGTTTATTTCTTCTTGAGTCAAAGTTGGTTGTTCCTGTCTTTCCAGGAACCTGTCCATTTCTTCTAAATTGTTGTATTTATTAGCGTAAAGTTGTTCATAGTATCCTGTTATTACCTCCTTTATTTCTGTGAGGTCAGTAGTTATGTCTCCTCTTTCATTTCTAATCTTATTTATTTGCATCCTCTCTCTTCTTCTTTTTGTCAATCTTGCTAAGGGCCCATCAATCTTGTTGATTTTCTCATAGAACCAACTTCTGGTCTTATTGATTTTCTCTATTGTTTTCATGTTTTCAATTTCATTTATTTCTGCTCTAATCTTTGTTATTTCTTTCCTTTTGCTTGCTTTGGGATTAGTTTGCTGTTCTTTCTCCAGTTCTTCCAAGTGGACAGTTAATTCCTGCATTTTTGCCTTTTCTTCTTTTCTGATAAAGGCATTTAGGGCAATAAATTTCCCTCTTAGCACTGCCTTTGCTGCGTCCCATAAGTTTTTTTTTTTTTTTTTTTTTAAGAGAGAGGGAGGAAAGGAAGGAAAGACAGAGAAGGAAGGAAGGATGGAAGGAAGGAAGGGAGGAAGAAAGGGAAACATCTTTAAACATTTTCTTGTTTTATTATATTTTGTTTGTTTGTTTGTTTTTTACATGGGCTGGGGCCGGGAATCGAACCGGGGTCCTCCGGCATGGCAGGCAAGCACTCTTGCCCGCTGAGCCACCGCGGCCCGCCCGCGTCCCATAAGTTTTGATATGTTGTGTCTTCATTTTCATTTGCCTCTAGGTATTTACTAATTTCTCTTGCAATTTCTTCTTTGACCCACTTGTTGTTTAAGAGTGTGTTGTTGAGCCTCCATGTATTTATAAATTTTCTGGTACTCCGCCTATTATTGATTTCCAACTTCATTCCTTTATGATCCGAGAAAGTGTTGTGTATGATTTCAATCTTTTTAAATTTGTTAAGACTTGCTTTGTGACCCAGCATATGGTCTATCTTTGAGAATGATCCATGAGCACTTGAAAAAAAGGTGTATCCTGCTGTTGTGGGATGTAATGTCCTATAAATGTCTGTTAAGTCAAGTTCATTTATAGTAATATTCAGGTTCTCTATTTCTTTATTGATCCTCTGTTTAGATGTTCTGTCCATTGATGAGAGTGGTGAATTGAAGTCTCCAACTATTATGGTATATGTGTCTATTTCCCTTTTCAGTGTTTGCAGTGTATTCCTCACGTATTTTGGGGCATTCTGGTTCGGTGCGTAAATATTTATGATTGTTATGTCTTCTTGTTTAATTGTTCCTTTTATTAGTATATAGTGTCCTTCTTTGTCTCTTTTAACTGTTTTACATTTGAAGTCTAATTTGTTGGATATTAGTATAGCCACTCCTGCTCTTTTCTGGTTGTTATTTGCATGAAATATCTTTTCCCAACCTTTCACTTTCAACCTATATTTATCTTTGGGTCTAAGATGTGTTTCCTGTAGACAGCATATAGAAGGATCCTGTTTTTTAATCCATTCTGCCAGTCTATGTCTTTTAATTGGGGAATTCAGTCCATTGACATTTAGAGTTATTACTGTTTGGATAATATTTTCCTCTACCATTTTGCCTTTTGTATTATATATATCATATCTGTCTTTCCTTCTTTCTACACTTTTCTCCATGTCTCTCTCTTCTGTCTTTTTGTATCTGACTCTAGTGCTTCGTTTAGTATTTCTTGCAAAGCTGGTCTCTTGGTCACAAATTCTCTTAGTGACTTTTTGTCTGAGAATGTTTTAATTTCTCCCTCATTTTTGAAGGACAATTTTGCTGGATATAGGAGTCTTGGCTGGCAGTTTTTCTCTTTTAGTAACTTAAATATATCATCCCACTGTCTTCTAGCTTCCATGGTTTCTGCTGAGAAATCTACACATAGTCTTATTGGGTTTCCCTTGTATGTGACGGATTGTTTTTCTCTCGCTGCCTTCAAGATCCTCTCTTTCTCTTTGACCTCTGACATTCTAACTAGTAAGTGTCTTGGGGAACGCCTATTTGTGTCTAATCTCTTTGGGGTGCGCTGCACTTCTTGGATCTGTAATTTTAGGTCTTTCATAAGAGTTGGGAAATTTTCAGTGATAATTTCTTCCATTAGTTTTTCTCCTCCTTTTCCCTTCTGTTCTCCTTCTGGGATACCCACTACACGTATATTTGTACGGTTCACATTGTCCTTGAGTTCCCTGATACCTTGTTCAAATTTTTCCATTCTTTTCCGGATAGTTTCTGTTTCTTTTTGGAGTTCAGATGTTTCATCCTCCAAATCACTAATTCTATCTTCTGTTTCTTTAAATCTGTCATTGTAGGTATCCATTGTTTTTTCCATCTTTTCTACTTTATCTTTCACTTCCATAAGTTCTGTGATTTGTTTTTTCAGTTTTTCTATTTCTTCTTTATGTTCAGCCCATGTCTTCTTCATGTCCTCCCTCAATTTATCGATTTCGTTTTTGAAGAGGTTTTCCATTTCTGTTCGTATATTCAGCATTAGTTGTTTCAGCTCCTGTATCTCATTTGAACTATTGGTTTCTTCGTTTGACTGGGCCATATGTTCAATTTTCTGAGCGTGATCCGTTATCTTCTGCTGGCGTCTGGGCATTTAGTCAGATTTCCCCGGGTGTTCGACCCCACAGGTTGAAAGATTTTTCTGCGCAGTCTCTGGGTTCTGTTCTTCCTATCCTGCCCAGTAGGTGGCGCTCGTGGCACACGCCTGTCTGTGGGTTCCAGCAGCGAAAGTTGCTGTGGGTCCCTCAACTCTGGAAAACTCTCGCCGTAGGGGAGGTACGGCAACCGAAGCGTCTTGGAAGAATGCCAGCCGGCCCGGGGTTCCAAACGCGGGGAGGGTCGCTGGCTGTCGCAGCACAGGAGAGCGTCCGGCCAAATTAGCTAGTCGGCCCGGGGCACCAAGCGTGGCGGGAGGGCGCCAGCTGTCGCAGCCCGGGAGAGTGCACTGTTCCCAGCCGACGGGGGAGTCACGTGTTTGGAAGGGATCCCCCGGTCACTGTTCTCCGCAGTCTGGGGATTTCCGACCCAACTATCTCAGTTGTTCCGGGGGGCCTCGTGTGGTGGGGGTACCAGCCGCCGCGGCCTAAGGGGACCGCCTGTCCAATTCTACCAGCTGGCTTGGGAAGGTGGAAGGGAGGGACTCCGGTCGCTTGCTGTCCCACCCAGGAAAGCCCGTGCCCCTTGGTGATCTCACCGGAGCTGGTTCTCCCAGATAGTCAGCCGTTCCAGGATGGGGTACGCTGTCCCTTTGATCTCCCTCGTGGCTCCGGGAGCTGCTCTGTATTATCTCCACTCCCCCAGTAGTTGTTCTGGAGGAGGAAAGGTGAGGGCGGCAGGGCTGTCGAGGCTGGTGGCGGAGGAGCACGGTGAAGGCGGGGGAAGAGGGCACCGTGTTGGTTGGAGAGCAGCCGGAGCAGGAGGGGGAGGAGGGGGGTAAGGAGGTCGGGCGGCTCGGCTGCTGCGGGGCGCGGGCGCCGCGCGGCGGGCCGGCGGAGAAAGAGAGGGGGTAGGGAGGTCGGGCGGCTCGGCTGCTGCGGGGCGCGGGCGCCGCGCGGCGGGCCGGCAGAGAAAGAGAGGGGGTAGGGAGGTCGGGCGGCTCGGCTGCTGCGGAGCGCGGGCGCCGCGCGGCGGGCCGGCGGAGAAAGAGAGGGGGTAGGGAGGTCCGCGTGAGACACTTTTATAAATTTTATATTTGCAAATGTTCCCTGTTGATTCTGTTTCTCTAGAGAACCCTAACTAATACAGTGACCCTCCTATTTTTAACTTGGATAGTTGTTATTCTGCCAAGAGACAATTTCTAGAATGGTTTTGAATGGGTTATTTTTCCCAAATTACATAAGCCCTGAAGCCAGTGTCTCACTGAAAGAATAAGAGAAGTGCATATAATATTTAAGATGCTGAGTATTTTGTGGGAAAGCTGAATGCTGCTATAAAGTGCTCTTTAAGTCTTTTTTTTTTAATCCCCTTCTCCTGAATGAAATTAGGGGAATTTCAGGGGACAGGGATGGGATTTGCTGTTTGATAAACCATATGTAGTTTTAGTCTTTTCTGTATTGAGATGCAGTATGTGCTGGTTTGAAGGGATTTATACGCCCTAGAAGAGCCATGTTTTGATCCTGATCATTCTTGTGGGAGCAACTATTTCTTCTAATCCCTGTTCAGCACTAGAGGTTGGAAGTTTGATTAGGTTATCTCCCATGGAGATGTGACTCACCAGATTGTGGGAATTAACTTTTAATTGGAGGGAGATGTGACTCCACCCATTCTAGTGGGTCTTGATTGGTTTGCTGGAATCCTTTAAAAGAGGAAGCATTTTGGAGAAAGCTTCAGAATGATGGGGAGGAACAGAGCAGAGTCATGAGAACTACAGCATCCAACAGCCAGCGACCTTTGGAAATGAAAAAGGAAAATGCCTCCGGGATGCTTCATGAAGCACGAGGCCTGGAGAGAAAGCTAGATGATGTCACCATGTTTGCCACGTGCCTTTCCAGTTGAGAGAGAAACCCTGAACTTTATAGGCCTTTCTTGAGTGAAGGTAACATCTTGATGGTGCCTTAATTTGGACATTTTTATAGACTTGCTTTTATTTGGAGATTTTCACGGCCTTGGAACTGTAAACTTGCAACTTATTAAATTCCCCTTTTTAATAAGCCATTCCGTTTCTGATATATTGCATTCCGGCAGCTAGCAAACTAGAACACAGTGGTTGGGGCATTTTTTAAGTTGGCTGAGTACACTTGTTTTCCCTCATGATAGTAAATTTGCCATAATTCAATAATATGGACTTCCCCGTAGAGGTATTTGTTAGTAATTTTGAAATATATAGGTTCTGCTAAGGTTCTCATTATTCAGAACTGTACTACTGAATATTAAGCAGGACAGACTAAGCACTTTGGTACAAGTACCTTGAAAGAAGAAGTAATTACTAAATACACAGAGAGGTAACTTGACTGTATATGTTTCATCCTGTGTCACCTCTATATTAATATTTGATACGAAACTTCTAAAGCAAAATCAAAGCTCCTCTTGGGGAAATGGCAAGGCTTCAGGATAAGCAATCCTGTATGAATAGTACCAAAGCATTACCACATGGTAGAGAACACATACTATTAAAAATGTCTGAGATACTTTTGTGGTTCATGAGCATGATGATTGGGTTTATCATGTGTTTGCGTGATATGTGCCTCCCTTAAATCTTTATATTATTTGAATTTAATATTATGCAGGTATTGATAACCTTGCAAATGTGGACATGGAGAGAAAAGAACTCTTACTTCATGACTCAGTATTAGGGAACCTTACTTAACATTGTTTTCATGAAAAGAGCATGGATTTGGAAGTCAGAGACACCCTAAGTCTGAATCTTTGTTCTGCCCCTTCTTAGCTATGGATTGAACTTAAAACTCTTGCTTGACTGTGGTGGAACATGAGCCTGCACTGTCTAGAATGGGGTATTTGCTCAGGTTTCAGAGTAAAAGCTGACGAAAGGAGTCATAAGCAGCAGACATCAGCAGTTGTAGCATCTTGGGCTTTGCAGCCAGGACTTTGGTGATGTGTGCAACTCCTCAGAAGCTAGGCTGAGTTTTGGGCTGCTATGAATACCACTGCTATGAACATCCACATACAACTCATTGAGTAGACATATATTTTCATATCCTCTGCATAGAGTACTTGGAGGGGAAATGGCAGAAAATATGATGCTGCATGAATGATGGGCCTTGAGGATAGACAGACCAGCTAGCTGCCCATACAGATCTTAGCACTCCCCTCTATTGAACCCTCAACTCTCACAAGGCTGGAACTGCTGCTGCTCCTGATGCTTCTACTCCTATCACCACTTGGGGACCCGCTGCCCCCGGACATCCCTACATGCATATTGGCACCAGGCAGTCAGGCCAACTTCTGTGCACACTACCCACTGCCCACTGCCTGCTGAGCCTGCATGCCTGAGGCCCCAGGCACACCCACTGCCACCTGGCCTGTCTCCTCTGTCCATACACGTACTCTGTTGGCTCATCAGATTTCACTTACAAAACACCAGTTCAGAGATAAAAATTCCTGTGCAACAGGTTGCAGGCCTATGAAACTGGCATTACTACTTGTCTCACTAGCTGCTTTCTCCAGAAACCAGAGGAAAGACCCTAATCACATAATCACTGGACCACACACTAAAGAATTCTGTGCTAATCCCTCCTCCTGCTACCCTCCCCCCAACATGCGGTACCTAACTCCTTGACCCCAACTCCCCTGCATACATCTTATCTCTTATATTTCCTCTTCCACTTTGGAAAAGAAAGGATTTCACATCCTTGTCTCTGGTTCTGATTTCCTAGGACAATCAAGGCCTTCTGCTCACTATTTGGAATAACTGTTTATTTTGGTAAGATGGTGGCAATTGTTCCTTTCCAAGACGTGCCTCATATTGAGAAGCAAAAATCAGGTGCAGAATCAAAGCAGAGAAGGAGAGGGGCAATAGAGGTAATGAATGAGAAGAGCCAGATTGAGGAGAGATAAATGCAGTCTTAGGAATGGTCAGGAAGCAGGCTGCATTTCACAGAAATAACAGGAGAGAGAGCTATGTGAGGTTGGAAAAGCATTTTCTGAATCCTACTTCTTTCTAAAAATTCAAGAAAACAAATTTCATATAAAATGGCCAACAGAAAAATAATTTTCTATATAGGTGTTTCTATATAGGCATTTTATTTTATATAAAATATTTTTAAATACAATTAGTAATAGATAAATATATTACTCAAAATCTCCATTAAATATCAAGAATATCTCTAAAATTAACTCTAAATTCATACAATTCAGAAATTAAATAGCTGGCACAAAATTATCTGACTTGGGAAAGGGTATTCAGAAGTAAGCAGTGAGGGAGCCCGTGATCTTTGGCCTCATTTCTGATTTAAGCCTCTCAGCGCTGTGCACACTTCAGCTTCTTTGGAGCCTTAGGCTGAGCCTCCTGGTTATGGTTTTCACAGATGTCAGGACCAGAATCTGCAGCAAAAACACAGGAGCCATAAATACTGGGGAAGCACAGAGCTGGATGGAGGAGGGAGTTCTCTAGGATGGATTGTAGGACCCAGAGGTCTTCTTAGTCCAAGGAGAGGCAACCCTCAGTCTCTGACATCCCCAGGAGTCAAATTCACAGGACTCTCAAGCCTGTTTTCTGCTCCCTACTGAGGGTGTTGTCTGTCAGCATGGAGTATCAATAAATGGCCCACAGCACAATTTAACCTAGGCACTCAGCTGGGCAGGGCCCCTGGACAAGCCTGAGGCAGGGTAGGCCAGGGCCGTCCACACTGTCTCACCAGCCTACTGATTAACTGGAGATGCTCCCTGCTGACCTTGAGGAGGTGGGAAGGGCAGGCTGGGACCTCTAGGGCTGAAATGTTGAATGAGTCCAGGGCACGTTTCACAAAAATTGCATGAATGGGGTCATGCCCGTGGTGGCCCACCAGGCACCCACAGCCATATCCTCCACACTCAGGGGCCACAGAAGGGTGTGGCAATGTTAGGGGAGATATGGAATGGGTATCCGTTTCCTGGGAGGATGTTCTCAGGACATCCTTCACTTGTCTGCACTTATTTTTACCATCCTCTTTATTCCTTTGCATGGTTATAAGCAAGAGTGGCCACCCCAGTGTTCTACTTGGTTTTTCTAAATTTTCTCAAGTGCCAAAAATAAAGTTAGGGGAGCAAAGGAGTGTATGTGAAACTTGTTTCCTTCCTTTCTTCATCCTACCACTCCATACCTCCTCCTCTACCTCTTCATCTCTTTTTACTCTCTAGATTTCTTCTTTTGAATCTAGTACAAGATAATTTCTGGAACCAGGCCCCTCCTGGATCAGTGTTCACAGCCAGAGGGAAGAGAACAACCATGCATAGCCAAGTCACCCAGTGCAGGAAGACCCCTGTGAAGGGAATATTCAGGAAAGAACTGGAAATCAATGCTGCTCCCTCCACAGAGTGCAGCCAGTGCTTCTGACTTCTAGACCACCTCCCTGCCTGGGCTATTTGGGTTACTCAGCATAGTTCAGTGGTGTATAGTAGAGTTCAGAAACCAGAGCAATACTAAGGAAATGGGTGAGGAGGGCTGCAGAAAGTTTTTATAGACATTGACATTCCATTAACCTCACTGTCTGGAAGGGACCAGGTCCTTCAGGATATGAATCATAACAAGAGGGAAAGATGGAATGGGAAGAAGCTTATGAATAATAGAGAATTTCGTAAAGACAGAAAGAAGAAAATGTATGCAGATTGTCACTGTCTGTATCTGATACTTCAGAATCTGTGAAGTTGGCTTTTGAATGAATGAGGGCAATTAACCCTGATTGGGCAACCCTCTTGAAAGGAAGGGGAGAGTTACGGTTGAGGGGAGAACTTGGGCCCCTGTTGTTCATGGCAAGATGTGGCCTGATCCCAGGACCCAATTCTCTACACTCCTCTTCCGAGGTTCAGTTGCTTCAACTCTGCAATGATGGGGTCGGTCTAGGAGTTCCAGGGTCCCTTTCCAGCCCTCAAGTATAACTCCAATCAGGGAGGAATGCCTGTGTCCTGTTCCTCCAAGAAGGCAGTCACTGTCTCCATATCTTTCTGCACATGACATTGTTTGATATGAAGCTTAAAATTAAGGCCTAAAATTACGTGTGCCTTGACTCTCAGGAACACCTGGAGGGCCTTGAATGTCTTAACTGAATGTTCATTTCTCCCCTCTCCTCCCATGGATAAGGTCTCCTAGCCAAGCAACCCCTTTTCATGGGTTCTGGGCACAATTCCTGCTCATCTCTGAGTAGTGGGCTTCAGTTCTGTGCCAGCCTGTGAAATTATCCAAATAACGCCAATCACATCCTCATGGGAAAATCAAAAGTCACCTCACTCTCTTGATACTAATAAACCTGCCTCCCACAACCTCTGCCTGTATATGGTTTTCCCAAGTGCAAGCCATGAAGCCGTGTGGCCTCTTCCACAGGGGCTGTAAATATAGTTTTATTGGTGATAATTTAGAAATGTCTTTCTTCAGTTTGCAATTCATTATCCGCAAGATTATTTGCACTCTTAAGGATTGTTGTCAAACTTGGGATAACCTCAATCAAGTTCTTCACATATGTAAGGTATAAGATATGGAAGAATTTGTGCACAGACTAGTTTCTTGGCTTCCTACATTTCAAACCTTTTATCTCATCTGTACCCCACACTCCTGGGGCCAGACATCATAGTGTAACTGTGAAATTAGGAATTAAGAAATGATTATGATTATTAAATCAGTATATAGATACTTCTTTTTACTTTTAAACTATATTAGAATAGACAGAGGGAAAAACCTGAAATCTCTGAACTGAAATCCAGCTGTCTTGATTTCTGATAATGATGGTAAAAACCTTGTGACTAACCTTCAGTTGTATCCATTTTAGCCACTATAATCTAGTTGCTCTGATCTTTGGTAACCTTTATCTTGTGCCCTTTGATTGTTAAAAACCTTGTGACTAACCTTCATTTGCACCCAGTTATCCAGTTGTTCAACTTTGGAGTCTTGTAATCACTCGAGATAGCCCCTAATGTTTATTAATGAAGGGTCTTGGGTCCACCCAGAACTAACCCACCCCAAGTACAAAGTTATCTTGATGACCACGATTGGATCTAACCAAACTGGGCCCGCCAGACATGCCAAGTAGCTTAGACTTTAACCTACAAGTCACCTATACCTCATTCTGCCATTTTCTTCCATACATTCTGTGACTAAGCATATAATCGATCTGTGCAGGCTCAGTAATCAGATCACCTTTAATCATATCATCTGGAGCCAATGTGCTCATTATCTTAAACCCTGCCCATCCTTTCTCTAATAAAACTATCAGAATTACTGGAGTTGGGAGAGAGCGATTTTGGGCCACTTGGCCATCTACTCTCCTACTACATGCCTAGCAATAAACTTTTTCTCTCTTTGAAACCCTCATGTCTCAGGAATTGGTTATTGAGTGCTTCGGGCATTCAATAATCCGTGGCCTTTGTCTGATTCTGCACCTTCATATCACATCACTGGGGGAAAAGTGTGGTGACATTAGGAGTGTCCCTGGAAGCCATCTCAGAGAATCTAGCAATAATAAACTATACCTAGAAAGGGTCAGAACCCCATAAAATTATCCCCCCCAAATCCAAATTCAAATCAACCTTCCTTATTCCAAAAATGTGTGTGTGGTTATCTGATGTGAAGAAAGGTGTGAAGGAGAAGTCAGGTGGAAAGAGACAACAGTTGGAACTGATTTTAGTTAGAATATCTTACTTTTGTGAATTTTACTAAAACATACAATCCCACGTAAGGGAGGGGTCCTAAAGCTTAAGCTTCATGAGCCTCATGAGCATCATGGTAATTTCTTCCCTGCTGGTGGCAGACCTGAGTGTTTGTGGAGTCTCCCAGAGCCTAGCCTTTGACATTGTACATAGTGGGAATTCAAGATTGCACCAAAAGTCTGCTCTGGAAGGGGGAATCTCTGGAAAGCATTGGGTCCAGTGGTTTTAACTTTCCCAAGGAGTCCCTAGGATTCTGAGGAAAGGTATTGTAAAAATTTGAGAGTTTTGCCATGCAAAGGAGGACTCCAAGAGACGTTCTCTCATGCAACACGCAAAGGGATTTATTTACCACACATGCGTGGGGCTCACTGAACACGCAGGAACAGAGAGCCCCGAACCTGGGTTTGGGGAAGCTTTTAAGGGGTAGGAGGAGGGGGGTGAAGGTCGAGCAGGGGTCACAGGTGCTGCTTCATGCAAGAAGCAGATAACAAACATTTTGCAAGAAGCAGATAACAAACATTTTGCAAGAAGCAGATAACAAACATTTTTCGCGCATGAGTCATGGGAGCTGCTTCATGCAAGAAGCAGCTGTCTCGTTGTGCAGAACTCCCTTACTCAACCTTCTCAGTTGCATTCTTAGATAAACTTCCTCCGGCAGTTACAACCTTGCATAACCAAGGCAGCAGATAACCTTGCATAACCAAGGCAGCAGATAACCGCCCCTGGGAAGTTCCAGGTTGTTTCTCTTAGCCTGATGGGGCCCATAACTCTTTTCTTTACAATTCTTAACTCACACCAAATGCATAGCAGTGAATATAAAATGACACAAATGCTTTTGCTGGATATTTCTATCGTTCAGAAGCTAAAATATATGTAAATAGCTAAATTAAGCAAGAAAAATTAGCTACTGTTAAGCTTTATAAAATCCTTCTTTACAGTATCAGTGGCTGCTGTTGGGGTTTCTTGTAACACTCTCCTCTTCCGCCAACCCATTTCTTGAACTTGGAGCAACTCTGTTTAAATAATAGTGGTGGTACTAAAAGTAATAATCCAAGCTGACACATATTGGATACTTTACTATGTGGAGACACTATTCTAAGTACCCCACTTACAAAAACCTATGGAGTTGAGAACTCTCCTTATCCCATTTTACAGATGAGGCAGCTGAGACTTGAAGCATTTCAGTTTTTTATATTAAGGTGATACCAGACAAAGGCAGTGAATTCTTTGCCAATGGCTCCATTGACCATTTCCTGAGACATCAGGGTTTCAAAGAGAGAAAGAGTTTATTGCTAGGCATGAAGCAGGGGAGCAGATGGCTCAGGGGCCCTAAAATCCATTTCCTCCAGTTTAGGGGGCTCAAGGTTTTTATGATTCTAACAAGGAGATATGGATCCATTACCATTACAATAGTAAGTATAAACAGCGGTGAGACTAGGCTAGAATAACCATTATAATAGTAAGTATATGCAAGGCTCAGAACAGGCTAAAATGATCATTACAATAGTAGGTATAAGCAAGAACAATTTACAAATGTAAAGGAGTGAAACTGGGGCTGGAACCAATTAATGGCTGATTCAAGTTCTTCTATTAGCATTAGGGCACTTGCCCTTACAAGTTACTTTGAGAAAAAGACCGGATAAAGGGAATAACAGCTCTTACAATCACAAAGGCACAAGATAAAGGTTTTTACCATATTAGCAGATAACAGGACAGGGCAGCTGAATGGTAGTTCAGAGATTTCAGGTATTTTTTTTCTCTCTAATAAACCAGAAAGAAAAAAAAAAGAATATTTATGTAATGATTCAGTAGACAATCATCCCTTAAATCCTAACTTTTTGGTTAGAATTGTTCTTCCTGAAAAAATTTTTTTATTAATAATGAGGATTGGAAAAGTCTGAATCAGTCCCAGCTCTTTATTCTTCACATAGTGAAGTAAAATACCAGGAAAAAAAAAAAGCTAGGAAAAAGGAGGGAGGTCATTTGCTTAAGGCCACATATTTATTCTTTCACTATTTCCTGGATTCTTGCTCTGTGCCAGACACTGTGCTATGATCTAGTAGTTCAGAGGTCAAAAGGATGCTAATGGAACATACATTTTAGTGGGGGGTGGGGTGGGCAGTGAACAATATTTTAATTTTTATATCAGATAAAGGTGGTGAATTCTCTGCCTGATGGCTCAAATGGCCAATTCCCAAGACACCAAGATTCAAAGTGAAAAAAAGTTTATTATTAGGTGTGAAGGAAAGCTGATGGCCTAACAGCCCCAAATTCTGTCTCCCTCAGTCTAGGGGGCTTAAGGTTTCTATGGATTCTAACATGGGGAGATGTAGTCATTACAATTTCAGTAGTAAGCAGAGAGGAAGAGAGTTATCATTTCAATAGCGAATGTAAACAGAAAGGAAGAATGATGGTATCATTTCAATAGCAGGTATAGATGAGAACAATTTACACATGTAAAAAAGTGAATCTGGGGCAGTACAGTTGACTCTCATACCTTCATTAGGATTAGGGCATTTGCCTTTATAAATTTCTAAAGTAAAATCACTGTAAGCCTTTTAAGGAGGATTCAGGGATCAGAACAACTGGATCACAGTTCAGAGATTTCAGGTATTTCATATCTGCTCTACTTCAGTACCAGAAAGAAAAAAGGAATATATATATATATATATAGAGAGAGAGAGAGAGAGATTCAGTAATCATAATAATTTGTTAAGCCCTAACTCCTTGATTATAATTTCTCCCTGTTGTTCGATAACTTTCCAATCTTGAGGGATATCTGGATGTTGACCACTCTGACTTCTTCAAGCTGGAAAGGGTGATGAACCTAGGGGTTGGGAATGGAACTTCTTAGGTTGCAGTTGCATGCATTCTTTTTTTTTTAATAATCATAAATTTAATCACTGGTATACATGGCACTATACATCCCCTTTCAATCATATTCACCTTCAATATGGCAATGTTACTCATAAACCCACTAATTAGTTATCATGACTTCCATCCATTCTTTTGCATTTAGATTCAACCTCTTTGGCTAACCTTTCTCTAGCTTTTGTGTATCTGTAAGTCTGCTATATTCTACAGTGTTGCCTCTGAAATTACCTTTACCAGAGTCATATTAATGAAATCGTACAGTATCTGTCCTTTTATGACTGACTTTTTTCAGTCAGCATTATGTCCTCAAGGTTCAACCACGTTGTCCTAAGTTTTGGGACATCATTTCATCTCACTGTTGCATAATATTCCAAAAATGGAATTTTGGGTATCCACTCTTCTGTTGATGGGTATTAGGTTTGAAGAAGGCCCAGAGACAAACTGATCACAGGCGATGGAATTTATCCAGGTACCAACATGGTGGGGGTCTGAAGTCAGACTTCAGCCCACCTGGGGAGGATGATGGAGGCTCTTTTATATCTGAGGGACTGGGTAAGGTGATAAGTGGCCAACGTTTCGACTGGTGCTGGACAGGAAAAGACCTTGAACCAGTGGCCTAGGGAATGGAGGGAGCCTGTTACAAAAGGAGACAATCTCGAGCTGTTGGTCGTGGCATCGGTGGGGGAGTTTCGGTGGGGGAGTTTCGGTGGGGTAGGGCGATAAGTCAAATGTTCCATGGGGTGGCCTCTGTTATTTTGTCTCCTGTCCAGCGTCCAAACCTATCATCCAACCTTTGGTTATATATATATAAAGAATATATACATGGAAAAAGAAAAAATGGATAGGGAGGAGCTATTGAGTAGGCAAGGGAGGGAGAATAATGAAAGTGGGTGACAATGTTCTGGCTGCCTCTGGCTGTTAGGGGTCGACATGGGGGTTTTGGTTTTCTTCCTCTCTGGCACTAAGGTAAGGGGAGGAATTTCTTTGGGAGAGAGGCTAATGTTGAACCTCTCATAACAGAATAATGTTTTCTACATGGCCTTGGGTGACATTGTGGACCGTAGACCGAATAAAATGCACTAAAGCTTGCATGATATTGGGTCCTGCAGATGTTAAAAGAAGAAGAGTTACTAGTGGGGTGAGGACTGGGATAAGCTAGGAGAACTATGAGACTTTTTACCGCCATTAATTCCAAAACTCAGAAGTATGTTGATAGATTTTTGAAGCCCAATCTGATAGTTGTTGTTTTGTTTCTACATCTTCGATAAGTCAAGACTGATTGATATAAAAGTAGCACTTTTTCCTTTAATTTCTTGGGATGCTGAAGGGTGAAGGTCTGTTTTCTGTATCTGCTTCGGGCTGGTTGGTAGGGTGGGTGGGGGTGTAGAGCTGTACTTACTTTTTTTTTTTAAATGTCTTTATTTCAAATTTAGAATTTGGGCATTTCCCTTTTCCCCCACCCAGAGATGGCCTTAAATTTTATTACAGGGCAGCAGCTTGTATTGATATCTGTTTTAAAGCTGATAAGGGTTGTTAATAATTTTCTAGCTGCTGGAATGCAACACACCAGAGACGGATTGGCTTTTAATAAAAGGGGATTTAATTGGTTAGTTCTTCAGAGGAAAGGCAGCTAACTTTCAACTGAGGTTCTTTCTTATGTGGGAAGGCACAAGGTGATCTCTGCTGGCCTTCTCTCCAGGCCTCTGGGTTCTAACAACTTTCCCTGGGGTGATTCCTTTCTGCATCTCCAAGGCCTGGGCTGAGCTGCGAGTGCTGAGATGAGGTATGCTGAGCTATTTGGGCTGTGCTATGTTGAGCTCTCTCATTTAGGCACCAGCCAATTAAATCAAACATCATTCATTACAGCAGGCATTCCTCCTACCTAACTGCAGATGTAATCAACAACAGATGAGGTTCACATCATTGGCTCATGTCCACAGCAACAGAACTAGATACCTTCACCTGGCCAACTTGACAACTGAATCTAACTACCACAAGGGGTGTTGTTATTAAGGGGCAAATAGATGATAAGATGAAACTGGTTGTTGTTCTTGGAGAGTCCAGCATTTCTGGGTTTCAGAACTTTTCTGCCATTGGAACAATCTGGAGGTTTTAAGTCTCCAAAAATCAAACTTAAGTAAAATTTTATAAAGCATAGAGTTCCCAGGAATATTGTTGGTTTGCCATATTGTGGCATTTTGTGTATATGTCTGCAACTTTGTTCTAGTTTTTTTTTCTAGTTTTTAGCTGCAGGAATGCAATAACAGAAACAGAATGGCTTTTAAAAGGGGGGGTTGATTTATTAAGTTGTAAGTTTTCAGGTCTATGGCAGTGAAAATGTCCAAATTAAAGCAAGTCTATAAAAATATCCAAATTAAGGCACCAACAAGAGGTTACCTTCACTCAAGAAAGGCCAGTGAAGTTCAGGGTTTCTCTCCCAGCTGGGAAGGCACATAATGAACATGGCAATGTCTGCTAGCTTTCTTTCCAGGCTTCCTGTTTCATGAACCACCCCCCACCCAGGGGCATTTTCCTTCTTCATCTCCAAAGATCTCTGGCTGCATAGGCTCTCATGGTTCTCATGGCTCTCCGTCTTTTAAAGGATTTCAGTAAACTAATCAAGACCCATCTGGAATGGGTGGAGTCACAACTCCATGGAAACCATCAAATCAAAAGTTACCACCCACAACTGGGTGGGTCATATCTCCATGGGAACAATCAAAAAGGTCCCAGCCAGTAATATTAAATGAAGATTAAAGGACATGACTTTTCTGGGGTCCATCACAGATTCAAACTGGCACATTTCACCCTTTGGACTGCAAAAAGACATGTTCTTTCCAAATGTAAAATACATTCATTTCATAACAATATCAGAAAGCCTTAAAGCATTTCAGTAATAATACAAGTGCAATATAAAGTCAGAAACAGTACAAAATCTCATCAATGTCAGCTACAGGCATAGTCTATCCTAAGGCAAAATTCTCTTCTGGCTCTGGACCTATACAACTCAAAACAAGCTATTTGCTGCCACCTACAAAGGAGGGACAGTCATAGGATACATACCCCCATTTCCATAGGGAAAAATTGGAAGGAACACAGGGGTCACTGGACCCAAGCAGTCTCAAAAACCTGCAGGGTAAACTCCATTAGATTTCAAAGTCTGAGAGTTATTTATCTTCAGGGCTTTAGAAAGCACCAATCCCACCCTTTCCAAGGGCCTATGTAGTGGCCTGCCTCTCTCCAAATGCAACCTGGGGGAACACTGGGGAGATCACATTTTTCTTAGCTCCACCCTCTCTAAGCATCAGGCCTGCACCCAGGCACATGTTCAACCCCTCCAAGTGGTGACAGCCAGGGTCTCCCGGGCACATGTTCAACCCCTCCGTGTGGTGACAGCCAGGGTCTCCCCAATCCCCAAGGAATGTGCTTCACCCTCTCCAAGGCTTGAGGTGGTATAACTCTTCCACTGCACCAAGGTGGAAGGCATATCCTCTGCCTTCAGGGAAAACTCACCCTCTCCATATGCTTGGGTGGGTCCACTCTCCTGGCCTGAGGCATCTTGACTTCAGACTTTAGTTTCCATAGTTCGGCCTGTGAAGTTATTTTACCTTCACATTATCCCTTTTCTGAGCCCCCAGTAGAGACTGGCAGTGGTTCCTTTTATACAGGTCCCACAGCACTCTTGTTGGCTTTCTATGTAGCAAGCAAGGATTGTGCCAATCAGATGGCAGGAGTTTCCACAAATCCTTGCTGGATAACTCCATTTCCAAATCCTGGCTTTTTATGAAATGGCTGATTGGTTCCACATTTGGTTAAATCCTCACGTGACGCACTATTCTCCAGGGTCTCCCTTCCTGGAAGCCTAGAATTTTCCAGAACATCAATTTCTGGTTTCTTTGTACTCAAGAGTTCAGTTCTCAGCTTATCTCTGTCCTGTCACATTTCATTATAAACTGTGAAGTGAAATCAGGCTGCACATCCACATTTGATTGGAAATCTCTTCTGCTAAATACCCAAGTTCATGGCTTTTAATATATGCCTTCCAGCCAAAGCCACTAGTCAATTTTGCCAGATTATTGGCCATTTTAAAATAAGGATCACTTTCCTTCCAGTTTGCAATAACACATGCCTCATTTCTGTCTAGAGCCTCATCACAGGTTTCTTTAGAGTCCCCATTTCTACCAACAGTCTCTTCAAAGCATTGTAGGCCTTCTCTATCAAGCTCCTCACAACTCCACCAGAATGTTCACTTTATCCATTTAAAAAGCCATCCAGGGCGGGCCATGGTGGCGCAGCAGGCAAGAATGCATGCCTGCCATGCCAGAGGACCCGGGTTCTATTCCTGGTGGCTGCCCATGTAAAAAAAAAAAAAAAAGGTAACAAAAAAATAAAAAAATAAAAAGCCATCCAACATCTTTGGTATTTGCAAACTGCAGCAGCACCCCACTTCTCCAGTACCAAAATCTATTCTAGTTTGCTAGCTGCCAGAATGCAATATACCAGAAACAGAATAGCTTTTAAAAAGGGGAATTTAAAAAGTTGCAAGTTTACAGTTTTAAGATTGAGAAAATGTTCCAATTAAAGCAAGCCTACAAGAATGTCCAAATTAAGGCACCAACAAGAGGTTACCTTCACTCAAGAAAGGCTGATGGGCCGGCTGTGCTCCCGCCGCCATCCAGCCCTCCTCTTCCTCTTTCTCCGCCGGCGCTCCTGCCACCATCTAGCCCTCCTCTTCCCCCTTCTCCGCTGGCGCTCCCGCCGCCATCTAGCCCTCCTCTTCCTCTTTCTCCGCTGGCGGCGCTCCCACCGCCATCCAGCCCTCCTCTTCCTCTTTCTCCGCCGGCGCTCCCGCCGCCATCTAGCCCTCCTCTTCCTCTTTCTCCACCGGCGGCGCTCCCGCTGCCATCTTGCCCTTCTCTTTCCCCTTCTGCTCCGGCGGAACTCCATCCGCCATCTTATCCTTCCCTTTCTCCTCCTACTCCAGCGGCTCTCCAACCACCACCATGCCCTCTTCCACCTTCACCGGCTCCTCCACCACCGTCCTCGACAGCCTTGCCACCCTCACCTTTCCTCCTCCAGAACAGCTTCTAGGGGAGTAGAAACGATACAGAACAGCTCCCAGAGCCATGACAGAGATCAAAAAGACAGCATACCCCATCCTGGAACGGCTGACTGTCTGGGAGAACCAGCTCCGGTGAGATCGCCGAGGGGCGTGGGCTTTCCTGGGCGGGGCGGCAAGCAGCAAGGGTCCCTCCCTTCCTCCTTCCCGGGCCAGCTGGCAGAATTGGGCAGGCGGTCCCGTCAAGCCGCGGCGGCTGGCACCGCCACCACGTAAGGCTCCCTGGACAACTTAGAGAATTGGATCGGAAATCCCCAGACCGCGGAGAACGGTGACCGGGGGTCCCTTCCAAACACGTGACTCCCCGGTCCGGATGGGAACGGTGCACTCTCCCAGGCTGCGGCGGCTGGTGCCCTCCCGCCACGCTTGGCACCCCGGGCTGACTAGGAAATTCGGACGGGCGCTCTCACGGGCTGCGGTGGCCGGCAACCCTCCCCGCGTTCGGACCCCCGGGCCGGCTGGGACTCTTCCAAGCCGCTTCGGCTGGTGAGCGTCCCCCACGGCGAGAGTTTTCCAAAGTTAAAGGACCCACAGCACCTTTTACTGGTGGGACCCGCAGACAAACGTGTGCCACAAGCGCCACCTACTGGGCAGGATAAGAAAAACAGAACCCAGAGATTTCACAGAAAAATCTTTCAACCTGTTGGATCCAACACCCAGGGAAATCTGACCAAATGCCCAGACGTCAGCAGAAGATAACGGATCACGCTCAGAAAATTGAAAATATGGCCCAGTCAAAGGAACAAACCAATAGTTCAAATGAGATACAGGAGCTGAAACAACTAATGCTGAATATACGAACAGAAATGGAAAACCTCTTCAAAAACGAAATCGATAAATTGAGGGAGGACATGAAGAAGACATGGGCTGAACATAAAGAAGAAATAGAAACTCTGAAAAAACAAATCACAGAGCTTATGGAAGTGAAGGATAAAGTAGAAAAGATGGAAAAAACAATGGATACCTACAATGATAGATTTAAAGAGACAGAAGATAGAATTAGTGATTTGGAGGATGGAACATCTGAATTCCAAGAAGAAACAGAAACTATCTGGAAAAGAATGGAAAAATTTGAACAGGGTATCGGGGAACTCAAGGACAATGTGAACTGCACAAATATACATGTTGTGGGTGTCCCAGAAGGAGAAGAGAAGGGAAAAGGAGGAGAAAAACTAATGGAAGAAATTATCACTGAAAATTTCCCAACTCTTATGAAAGACCTAAAATTACAGATCCAAGAAGTGCAGCGCACCCCAAAGAGATTAGACCCAAATAGGCGTTCTCCAAGACACTTACTAGTTAGAATGTCAGAGGTCAAAGAGAAAGAGAGGATCTTGAAAGCAGCAAGAGAAAACAATCCATCCCATACAAGGGAAACCCAATAAGACTATGTGTAGATTTCTCAGCAGAAACCATGGAAGCTAGAAGACAGTGGGAAGATATATTTAAGTTACTAAAAGAGAAAAACTGCCAACCAAGACTCCTATATCCAGCAAAATTGTCCTTCAAAAATGAGGGAGAAATTAAAACATTCTCAGACAAAAAGTCACTGAGAGAATTTGTGACCAAGAGACCACCTCTGCAAGAAATACTAAAGGGAGCATTAGAGTCAGATATGAAAAGACAGAAGAGAGAGGTATGGAGAAGAGTGTAGAAAGAAGGAAAGTCAGATATGATATATATGATACAAAAGGCAAAATGGTAGAGGAAAATATTATCCAAACAGTAATAACACTAAATGTTAATGGACTGAATTCCCCAATCAAAAGACATAGACTGGCAGAATGGATTAAAAAACAGGATCCTTCTATATGCTGTCTACAGGAAACACATCTTAGACCCAAAGATAAACATAGGTTGAAAGTGAAAGGTTGGGAAAAGATATTTCATGCAAATAACAACCAAAGAAGAGCAGGAGTGCCTATACTACTATCCAACAAATTAGACTTCACATGTAAAAAGTTAAAAGAGACAAAGAAGGACACTATATACTAATAAAAGGAACAATTAAACGAGAAGACATAACAATCATAAATATTTATGCACTGAACCAGAATGCCCCAAAATACGTGAGGAATACACTGCAAACACTGAAAAGGGAAATAGACACATATACCATAATAGTTGGAGACTTCAATTCACCACTCTCATCAATGGACAGAACATCTAAACAGAGGATCAATAAAGAAATAGAGAATCTGAATATTACTATAAATGAGCTAGACTTAACAGACATTTATAGGACATTACATCCCACAACAGCAGGATACACCTTTTTCTCAAGTGCTCATGGATCATTCTCAAAGATAGACCATATGCTGGGTCACAAAGCAAGTCTTAACAAATTTAAAAAGATTGAAATCATACACAACACTTTCTCGGATCATAAAGGAATGAAGTTGGAAATCAATAATAGGCAGAGTGCCAGAAAATTCACAAATACGTGGAGGCTCAACAACACACTCTTAAACAACAAGTGGGTCAAAGAAGAAATTGCAAGAGAAATTAGTAAATACCTCGAGGCGAATGAAAATGAAAGCACAACATATCAAAACTTATGGGACACAGCAAAGGCAGTGCTAAGAGGGAAATTTATTGCCCTAAATGCCTTTATCAGAAAAGAAGAAAAGGCAAAAATACAGGAATTAACTGTCCACTTGGAAGAACTGGAGAAAGAACAGCAAACTAATCCCAAAGCAAGCAAAAGGAAAGAAATCACAAAGATTAGAGCAGAAATAAATGAAATTGAAAACATGAAAACAATAGAGAAAATCAATAAGGCCAGAAGTTGGTTCTATGAGAAAATCAATAAGATTGATGGGCCCTTAGCAAGATTGACAAAAAGAAGAAGAGAGAGGATGCAAATAAATAAGATCAGAAATGGAAGAGGAGACATAACTACTGACCTCACAGAAATAAAGGAGGTAATAACAGGATACTATGAACAACTTTATGCTAATAAATACAACAATTTAGATGAAATGGACGGGTTCCTGGAAAGACATGAACAACCAACTTTGACTCAAGAAGAAATAGATGACCTCAACAAACCAATCACAAGTAAAGAAATTGAATTAGTCATTCAAAAGCTTCCTAAAAAAAAAGTCCAGGACCAGATGGCTTCACATGTGAATTCTATCAAACATTCCAGAAAGAATTAGTACCAACTCTCCTCAAACTCTTCAAAAAAATCGAAGTGGAAGGAAAACTACCTAATTCATTCTATGAAGCCAACATCACCCTCATACCAAAACCAGGCAAAGATATTACAAAAAAAGAAAACTACAGACCAATCTCTCTAATGAATATAGATGCAAAAATCCTCAATAAAATTCTAGCAAATCATATCCAACAACACATTAAAAGAATTATACATCATGACCAAGTAGGATTCATCCCAGGTATGCAAGGATGGTTCAACATAAGAAAATCAATTAATGTAATATACCATATCAACAAATCAAAGCAGAAAAATCACATGATCATCTCAATTGATGCAGAGAAGGCATTTGACAAGATTCAACATCCTTTCCTGTTGAAAACACTTCAAAAGATAGGAATACAAGGGAACTTCCTTAAAATGCATAGAGGGAATATGTGAAAAACCCACAGCTAATATCATCCTCAATGGGGAAAAATTGAAAACTTTCCCCCTAAGATCAGGAACAAGACAAGGATGTCCACTATCACCACTATTATTCAACATTGTGTTGGAGGTTCTAGCCAGAGCAATTAGACAAGAAAAAGAAATACAAGGCATCAAAATTGGAAAGGAAGAAGTAAAACTATCACTGTTTGCAGACGATATGATACTATACGTCGAAAACCCGGAAAAATCCACAACAAAACTACTAGAGCTAATAAATGAGTACAGCAAAGTAGCAGGTTACAAGATCAACATTCAAAAATCTGTAGCATTTCTATACACTAGTAATGAACAAGCTGAGGGGGAAATCAAGAAGCGAATCCCATTTACAATTGCAACTAAAAGAATAAAATACTTAGGAATAAATTTAACTAAAGAGACAAAAAACCTATATAAAGAAAACTATAAAAAACTGTTAAAAGAAATCACAGAAGACCTAAATAGATGGAAGGGCATACCGTGTTCATGGATTGGAAGACTAAATAGAGTTAAGATGTCAATCCTACCTAAATTGATTTACAGATTCAATGCAATACCAATCAAAATCCCAACAACTTATTTTTCAGAAATAGAAAAACCAATAAGCAAATTTATCTGTTCTTTCTCCAGTTCTTCCAAGTGGACAATTAATTCCTGTATTTTTGCCTTTTCTTCTTTTCTGATAAAGGCATTTAGGGCAATAAATTTCCCTCTTAGCACTGCCTTTGCTGCGTCCCATAAGTTTTGATATGTTGTGCTTTCATTTTCATTCACCTCGAGGTATTTATTAATTTCTCTTGCAATTTCTTCTTTGACCCACTTGTTGTTTAAGAGTGTGTTGTTGAGCCTCCATGTATTTGTGAATTTTCTGGCACTCTGCCTATTATTGATTTCCAACTTCATTCCTTTATGATCCGAGAAAGTGTTGTGTATGATTTCAATCTTTTTAAATTTGTTAAGACTTGCTTTGTGACCCAGCATATGGTCTATCTTTGAGAATGATCCATGAGCACTTGAAAAAAAGGTGTATCCTGCTGTTGTGGGATGTAATGTCCTATAGATGTCTGTTAAGTCTAGCTCATTTATAGTAATATTCAGATTCTCTATTTCTTTATTGATCCTGTGTCTAGATGTTCTGTCCATTGATGAGAGTGGTGAATTGAAGTCTCCAACTATTATGGTATATGTGTCTATTTCCCTTTTCAGTGTTTGCAGTGTATTCCTCACGTATTTTGGGGCATTCTGGTTCGGTGCATAAATATTTATGATTGTTATGTCTTCTTGTTTAATTGTTCCTTTTATTAGTATATAGTGTCCTTCTTTGTCTCTTTTAACTGTTTTACATTTTAAGTCTAATTTGTTGGATATTAGTATAGCCACTCCTGCTCTTTTCTGGTTGTTATTTGCATGAAATATCTTTTCCCAACCTTTCACTTTCAACCTATATTTATCTTTGGGTCTAAGATGCGTTTCCTGTAGACAGCATATAGAAGGATCCTGTTTTTTAATCCATTCTGCCAGTCTATGTCTTTTGATTGGGGAATTCAGTCCATTAACATTTAGAGTTATTACTGTTTGGATAATATTTTCCTCTACCATTTTGTCTTTTGTATTATATATATCATATCTGACTTTCCTTCTTTCTACACTCTTCTCCATATCTCTCTCTTCTGTCTTTTTGTATCTGACTCTAGTGCTCCCTTTAGTATTTCTTGCAGAGCTGGTCTCTTGGTCACAAATTCTCTCAGTGACTTTTTGTCTGAGAATATTTTAATTTCTCCCTCATTTTTGAAGGACAATTTTGCTGGATATAGGAGTCTTGGTTGGCAGTTTTTCTCTTTTAGTAACTTAAATATATCATCCCACTGTCTTCTAGCTTCCATGGTTTCTGCTGAGAAATCTACACATAGTCTTATTGGGTTTCCCTTATATGTGATGGATTGCTTCTCTCTCGCTGCTTTCAAGATCCTCTCTTTCTCTTTGACCTCTGACATTCTAACTAATAAGTGTCTTGGGGAATACCTATTTGGGTCTAATCTCTTTGGGGTGCGCTGCACTTCTTGGATCTGTAATTTTAGGTCTTTCATAAGAGTTGGGAAATTTTCAGTGATAATTTCTTCCATTAGTTTTTCTCCTCCTTTTCCCTTCTCTTCTCCTTCTGGGACACCCACAACACGTATATTTGTGCGGTTCATATTGTCCTTGAGTTCCCTGATACCCTGTTCGAATTTTTCCATTCTTTTCCAGATAGTTTCTGTTTCTTTTTGGAATTCAGATGTTGTATCCTCCAAATCACTAATTCTATCTTCTGTCTCTTTAAATCTATCATTGTAGGTATCCATTGTTTTTTCCATCTTTTCTACTTTATCCTTCACTTCCATAAGCTCTGTGATTTGTTTTTTCAGAGTTTCTATTTCTTCTTTATGTTCAGCCCATGTCTTCTTCATGTCCTCCCTCAATTTATCGATTTCGTTTTTGAAGAGGTTTTCCATTTCTGTTCGTATATTCAGCATTAGTTGTTTCAGCTCCTGTATCTCATTTGAACTATTGGTTTGTTCCTTTGACTGGGCCATATTTTCAATTTTCTGAGCGTGATCCATTATCTTCTGCTGGCTTCTGGGCATTTAGTCAGATTTCCCTGAGTGTTGGACCCCACAGGTTGTAAGATTTTTCTGTGAAATCTCTGGGTTCTGTTTTTCTTATCCTGCCCAGTAGGTGGCGCTCGTGGCACACGTTTGTCTACGGAATCCACCAGTAAAAGTTGCTGTGGGTCCTTTAACTCTGGAAAACTCTCACCGTAGGGGAGGTTTGGCAGCCGAAGCATCTTGGAAGAGTGCCAGCCGGCCCGGGGGTCCGAACGTGGGGAGGGTCGCCGGCCGCCGCAGCACGTGAGAGCGCCCGACCAAATTTCCTAGTCGGTCCGGGGCGCCAAGCGTGGCGGAAGGGCGCCAGCTGTCGCAGCCCGGGAGAGTGCACTGTTCCCAGGCGGACCAGGGAGTCACGTGTTTGGAAGGGACCCCCTGGCCACCGTTCTCTGCAGTCTGGGGATTTCTGACCCAACTCTTTCAGTTGGTCCGGGGGGCCTCGCGTTGTGGGGACGCCAGCCACCGCGGCCTTAGGGGACCACCTGCCCAATTCTGCCAGCTGGCCTGGGAAGGAGGAAGGGAGGGACTCTGGCCGCTTCCCGTCCCGCCCAGGAAAGCCCGCGTCCCTCGGTGTTCTCACCGGAGCTGATTTTCCCAGACAGTCAGCCGTTCCAGGATGGGGTACGCTGTCCCTTTGATCTCCGTCGTGGCTCCGGGAGCTGCTCTGTATTGTCTCCACTCCCCCAGTAGCTTTTCTGGAGGAGGAAAGGTGAGGGCGGCAAGGCTGTCGAGGCTGGTGGCGGAGGAGCCGGTGAAGGCAGGGGAAGAGGGCACCGTGGTGGTTGGAGAGCCACCAGAGCAGGAGGGGGAAGAGGGCGGAAGGAGGGCGGGCGGGTCGGCTGCTGTGGGGCGTGGGCGCCGCGCGGCAGGCCGGCGGAGAAAGAGAGGGGGGAAGGAGGGCGTGCGGGTCGGCTGCAGCGGGGCATGGGTGCTGCGCGGCGGGCCGGCGGAGAAAGAGAGGGGGGAAGGAGGGCGGGCGGGTCGGCTGCTCCACATCCCATAAGTTTTGATATGTTGTATTTTCATTATCATTCAGATCCAGATATTTACTGATTTCTCTAACAATTCTTCCTTGACCCACTGATTGTTTAAGAATATGTTGTTTAATCGCCATACATTTGTGAAAGCTCTGGTTATTTGGTAATTATTAATTTCCAACTTTATTCTGCTGTGATCAGAAAAAGTACTTTGGACAATTTCAATATTATTAAATTTATAAAGACTCAGTTTATGTCCCAGCATATAATCTATCCTGGAGAATGTTCCATGTGTGCTAGAAAAGAATGTATATCCTGGTGTTTGGGGATGTAGTGATCTATATATGTCTATTAGTCTAATTCATTTATCTCATTCTTTAGGGTCTATATTTCCTCATTGATCCTGTTTGGTTTTCCTATCTATAGTGTAGAGTGGTGTATTGAAGGCTCTCAGTATTACTGTTGAAATGTCTATAGCTGCCTTCAGTTTTGCTTTACTTTAGAGCTCTTTGGGAGCAAAAACATTTATGATTGTTATTTCCTCTTGATGATTTTCCTTTTTATTAATATGTAGCATCCTTCTTTGTCTCTTTTGATGTCTTTAACATTTAAAATATATTTTGTCTAATATTAGCAGAGCTACTCCTGCTTTCTTTTGGCTACAGCTTGCATAGAAGATCCTTTTCCACCCTTTCATTTTCAATCTAACTGTCTCCTTGAGTCTAAGATGTTACTCTTGTTAACAGCCTATAGATGGATTAGATTTTTTAATCCATCCTGCCAGTTTATTTCTTTTAATTGGTGAGTTTAGTCCATTAATGGTCAAAGTAATTACTGCAAAACAGTCTTGAGTCTACCATATTATTTTTTAGTTTTTCATTTTCTTTTTCTTTTACATGGGTAGGCACCAGGAGTCAAACCTGGGTCTCTGGCATGGCAAGCGAGAACTCTGTCACTGAGCCACCATTGTCCACCATTATCCTTTAGTTTTTTTTTTTTTTTTTTGTCAGAGCCGTATATTCTTTTCCTTCTGTCTCTTTTTATCCTTTAAATTATCATCATTCATATTCTTCAATTCTGTGCTCTCCTCCAGATCTCCCTCTCCTGTCTTTTTTTTCCAGATGTTAGAACTCCGTTTAGTACTTCTTGTAGAGCAGTCTCTTGTTGTCTGGTTCTCTCAATCTTTCTCTTTGAAGATTTTATTCTCTTCCTCAATTTTGAAAGATAACCTGGCTGGATAAAGAATTCTTGGCTAAAAGCCTGTCTCATTCAGTATCTTAAATATATCATACCACTGCCTTCTTGCTTCCATGGTACCTGTTGAGTAGTCTGAAGTCAGTCTTATGTGTTTTCCCTTGTATGGAGCAGATTACTTTTCTCATGCTACTTTCAGGACTTTCTGTTTCTCTTTAACATTTGACAGATTAGTACATATCTTGGAGTAGGCCTGTTCAGATTTATTCTATTTGGAGTCCATTGAGTCTCTTTGATTTGTTTACTTATGTCTTTAAAAGAGTCAGGAAGTTTTCCCCAATTATATCTTCAGCTAACTTTCTCAGCCCTTTATTCTTCTCTTCTCCTTCTGGAACACCAGTGATTCTTATATTTGTGTGCCTTTTGTTGTTCATCATTTTGCTAAGATCCAATTGCATTTTTCCATCTTTCTTGCCTTTTGTCCTTTTGTGCACTCCAGTTCAATTGTTCTGTCTTCTAGCTCACTTATTCTTCCTTTGGCTTCTTCAAATCTTATATCTGGTTTCTATGGTATATTTTTAATTTGGTTTCTGTGAGATTTGCTGTTTTTATATTTAATCGCAGTCCTAGTCGTTTTCTGCCCATCCCCTATCTTGTTCAATGGAGCAGGAATGAACTCATTCCACTCTGCTCTGCCATCTTCCCAGAAGTCTGTATGTATTCTTCAACTTCAGGCTTTTGCTGGAGAATTAAGGCTTTTCCAGTATTTCAATTATGGCAGGGCTTATCTACCATAGGAGAGGCTTTGGTAGATACCTAATCTGGAGGCTTTAGGTCTCTGAAAAACAAACTTAATAAGTAAAACTTTTATAAAGTCCAGGGTATCCTTTAGAGTTTTCAGGAATACTATTAGTTGGGTCTTGTCATACCATCGCAGTTTAAAATATCTGGCTGAAATTGCATAAGAACAACCTCCAGAATGACCTCTTGACTTGATTTGAAATCTCTTATCCACTGAAACTCTATTTCTTTTCCCCTTTTTGGTCAACCAATCCCATGATGCCAGGGCCTGGCTCATTCCTGGGAGTCATGTCCCACATTATTAGGATCAGGCTTATTCCTGAAAGTCATGTTCCATGTTGCCAGGGAGACTCACACCCCCTAGAAATTATGTCCCATATAGGGGGAGGTCAGAGTTTAGCTTAGAGCAAGAGAGATCATATTTGAGCAACAAAACAGGTTCCCTGGGGCGGGGTGGGGGGTGACTCTTAGGCATTAGTTATAGTAGGCTCAGCTTTGCCATTTCGGAAGTTTTATAAGGGCAAGCCTCAAAATGGAGGGCTTGACTTATGAAATTGAGACCCCTTATTTCTTAAAAGGATATCAAAAAATTCCCCAGGTAGGGAAGTTTAATAGGTTTACTTTTTCTCCAACCCCTAAGGGACTTTGCAAATACTTTTTCATTTTCTGCCCAAAATACTCTGAAATGCATCAGGATATAACATTAATTTGTACAGAATATTGAGATTTTATTCCTTATCCCAGGTTTCACATA
The DNA here is from genome assembly GCF_023851605.1 of Tamandua tetradactyla. Lineage (NCBI taxonomy): Eukaryota > Metazoa > Chordata > Mammalia > Pilosa > Myrmecophagidae > Tamandua > Tamandua tetradactyla. The sequence goes on along the minus strand of NC_135328.1, from coordinate 204,590,726 downwards.
AAATAAAGCTGAATTAGGTTGTTTAAATAAACAGATAAAGATCTCTTCTCATACAGAAGTAAAAATTTTTAAATGCAGACAATATTATCTTTTGCCCTGTATTCTGATTTACCTTAGTCTTAACTAGATCAGCTTCATTCACATCTTTAATTGAAATCTGATCTCTTTTTCAGTTTCTTTAAGAGTTGTGATAGGGAATAATGCTGACTTTCAGAACTAGGAAACTCTAATTTTGAGTCTCAGGTATTACATAGAAACTTTAAGTTTCAGGAAACTACCAGGTTATACAAAGAGTAAAACATCTCAGAGTTTAGAAATAGCAGTTAAAGCTCAGGAGTACATGTAACCACTCTAAGAGCTTACAATTTAAGCCCTAATTTTCTTATGAACATTTTAAAATGAAACTACTTTTAGAAATAGAAATATTTGATAGTTATCTTATACTGTCAAACTATAGCAGAGGTTTTGTCCTGTTTCACCTTTACACATTTACCAGAGTTATGTTAGTTAACAGATGAAATATAATTTATATGTTTGGCCTGCCTCTCTTTTGAAGTGTCTTCTTGCTGTAGATGAAGCTCTGAACTATAGTTGACCACATATACTTTTTGAGAAGCATTAGAGCAGAGCAATGTGACTGACAAATAAATTTGGCGCTTTCCATTATCTGTAGCCTTTTTCTAAGAATAGCGTAAACCGTGACTAACGTTATTCTATCATTGCTTAACATCCTACAGATTAGTATCAGGATACAACACGGACAGTGAGAACATTGTCAAGTCATTAGGAATTTTTATGCCATCTCTAAATGCATGAATAACATTTTACCCATAAAAATTTAGCTAATAAAAGGATAGAAAAAATCCTCTAACCACTGTAATACTTCCCAAACACTTCCTATGTAATATGTCAATTTTAGCACTTCACTTTTACAATGTGAAAGAACACGTCCCTTGTAACAGTTTTCTTTAAAAGTGAGAAGACTTGTCTTCTGAAATAAAGGATAAGGCCCACATAAACATTCACAAAGATATTATTCTGATGTAAAATCTTTGTCTTCTAGACAGAGTACTCGGATAGTTAAGAAAAACTTTTAAAAACTTTTCATTAAAGCAGGCTAAAGAACCACATTATTTTATCGGGGAGGAAAAAACCTTAGTTTTGTATGAATACATGGTGTGTCAGCTTGAAGGTACTATATACCCCAGAAAAGTCATGTTTTAATCCTAATTCAATCTTGTGGGGGCAGCCATTTCTTTTAATCTTGATTCAGTATTGTAGGGCAGAAACTTTTGATTAGATTATCACCATGGAGATGTGGCATGCCCTATTGTGGGTGTGACTTTTTTTTTTAACTTTTTAAATTGTATAATATAAGATATATACAAAGCAAAGAAAGAAAAAGGCAATAGTTTTCAAAGCACTCTTCAACAAGTAGTTACAGGATAGATACCAGAGTTTGTCATGTGCTACCATTTCATCATCTCAGATTTTTCCTTCTAGATGCTCTAGAATATTGGCGGCTAGAAGGAATATATATATTTTTTATCATAACAATTGACTTTTTTTTCTTTTTTGTGAAAAATAATATATACAAAATAAAATTCAAGCCACAATGCAACAATTAGTTGTAGAACTGATTTCAGAGTTTGGTATGGGTTACAATTCCACAATTTTAGGTTTTCGCTTCTAGCTGCTCTAAGGTATTGGAGAATAAAAGAAGTATCAATATAATGATTCAGCAATCATGTCCATGTGTTAACCCTACCTTCTCTCTATAACTCCATCATCTCCTTTGATCTTTCTCCATGGATTAAATGGAGATGTGGCTCCACCCATTCAAAGACAGTCTTGATTAGTTTACAGGAGTCATTTAAAAAGGGAAATATTTTAAAGAAACCTCAGAGTAGATGCAGATGCTTGGAGAACAGTTGCTTCACAGCTAACAGAGCCAACATGAGACCCAGACATTTGGAGATGCAGGGACCAGCATATGTCGCCATGTGCCTTCCCATGAGATGCTGAGTAAGCCAGAACCCAGAGTTGTGTCCTAGAGGAGCTAAGTGAAGGCCCACAGATGCCAAGGGAGGAACCCACAAAGGAAACAGGCTGAAAGCAATGGATCCCAGGAGCAAGGGACCAGCAGATGCCAGCCACATGCCTGGTGTTCCAGACGACATCAGCCTTTCTTGAGTGAGGTAACCTCTTGTTGTTGCCTTAGTTTGGACATTTTCTTGGCACTAGAATGGTAAACTTGCAACTTATCATATTTCCTTTTCAAAAGCCGTTCCATTTCTGGTATTTTGCTTTCTGACAGCATTAGCAAACTAATGCACACTGTTTGACACAAAAGCTTTTTAAATCTATATGATAAACAGACATCAATTTTTTTAGTCAGCATTGACTATAACAGACAGAATTTACTTTTATAAACTTTCTATAACTTTCCATATCCATTCAAGACTTGTAGTCAGTGTACAAACAAAATTCATTTTAATCAGAGAATATGATTGTGCTGTTTTGAAGCTGTTATGTACCCTAGAAAAGCCATGTTCGTTTAATCTAATCTTGAGGGAGCAGACCTATTATTGGGTGGAACCTCTTGATGAGGTTGTTTCCATGGAGATGTGACCTACTTGATTGTGGGTGGGACCTTTTTATTAGGTTGTTTCATGAAGCTGTGACTCTGCTCATTTAAAGTAGGTCTTAATCCTTTTTTATGAGGGAGAACTTAGAGCCAACATGGAGAGCAGAGAGATGTAGTCAAGACGTAGACATTTGGAGATGCAGAAGACACCAGAAGCTCTGGAAAATGCCAGAAATTGAGAAAACTGTTTATAATCAAAAGCTGGGAGAAAAGGCCAGCAGATGTTGCCGAGTGCCTTCCCATATGACAGAATAGCCCCAGACATGATCAGCTCATCTTGAGTGAAGATATCCTTTTGGTGTTTTAATTTGGATATTTTAATAGCCTTAGAACTGTAAATTTGTAACCTAATAAATCCCCTTTGTAAAAGCTCATCTGTTTCTGGCATGTTGCATTATGGAAGCATTAAAAACCAAAACAATGATCATCTTAGTATAAAAATTCTATCCATCCTACCTATAGTTTTTACCTATTCAGACTGCATACAATTAGAAATAAATTTGATAACAAATTTACAAATCTCTATAAACATGCATACCACTTTCCAATAGCAGTACTCATGAAGGGGAGAAGAAACAGAGATACTGCAAAATAATGGAAGAAAGAAGAAATTTATCCTTGGGTTTGGAACACAGCCAGGAATTTTTATACTTACAACATAAATGATTACTTCACCATATGTGTAAAATTTTTCAGTTCAATCTAGCACTACCTTCAAATATCAGAAGAGCCAAAGTTTGAAATATAATTAGCTTTTCAATAACTAAGGGATTATCTCCAGAAAAAAATGCATTTTTTTCTCAACATTATTCCCATGTACTAAATAATGCCAGGAATATATTAGTTCCAAAATTAAGTTCTGGCTTGAAAAAAAGGAGAACTCTAATTTATTCAAATGCTACTTTCTTATTTAAAGTTCTTACGTGTTATCTCTTCCATGAGGTCTTCTTAGGTCATTCTTTATCTATCTGCTTTTTAAATTCTTCCAATATTTTTATTTCCCTTTTACTACTATCTTAAATTATGCCCTGGTTCAAGTATATTCAAACTAACATATAAACTCTTTGAAGCTAAGAATTATGTCTTTCCTATTCATGACAGCACTTACTAACAGAAATGTACTGACTGACATTAGCGAAGCTACTACAAATTCAAATCCTTCCACATACTGAGGTAACAAATGGCGTAGTAACTAAAAAACCATATTCTTTGAAAGCCAGGTGTTCCAACCCAGCTATTGAAGACCTTGCGTTAGTGCATCCCTAAAACCAAAGAATACACTAGGCAGAGAGGCATGGCTTTTATTAGGACTTGTGCACAGGAGAAGCTCTTTCCCACTGGCACCCATCCAAAAAATGGAAGTCAGTGTTCCACAAAGGGCAGGGAGTGCCCAGGATAGTTTATAAGGGTTTAAGACAAGGATGTGACAACAGAGCTTTAGTGGGGCCTCATGACAGGGGCCTGCAGGTTTTTTATCAATGATGAAGGGAGGGAAGTAAAAAAAAAAAACAAAACAACTTTATTTATGAAACCATCTGTATATTCTTTCCATACTACTCCCCTACTCCCCTGGTCTGAGATCTGATGACCTTTAATTCCTGTCTCATTGTAGAAGGCTGCATACTATAACTTATTCTCAATATGGAGGGGGGACCTGGCCCTGACTCTCCACAATCCACCCCCAGGACAGATATTGCATCCATATTTCACAACAACAATATAAGAGACAATAGAACTCCAGGAGTCCCCCCCACACAGATAACAACCCCACAAAGAGATGCTACCATGGTCAAGAAAGGGAATTACTTAGACAAGGGGGCTACTGATAATTAATTAACACTATGTAGTGCTCTTGCATATGGCTCAAAACTTGTGAAACAATTCTGTGAATAATCAGGAATATGTATGCAGTACTGCATGTTAATTAAGGCACAGGCACCCCTTTGTGCTGCAGTGAGGCTATCTAAGCCCATCCTATTTTGTAAAACTATCTTTCTAAACTGTGTGGTTTCTTCATATAAGAAGGATATAGTTATTTTGAAATCATCAAGCACTTGGGCAATGTGATTGGCTAAAGCTGCCACATGTTCTTCAATAACTAATGCAGCTCCACCTTGTGCAAGAATGGCTAAAGGATGATAACACCCGGGAGTGTGTTTTATTCTACATTTAGCTTTAACTATTTCCCAATTACTAGGACTATGGGGTAAAGAGTCACATAAGGTAGCAAGGACATAGGGCTCTCCTCACGTACAATGTCCTGTACAGTTATAGGATCTTAGTTGAGAAGATTCTTTCCCAGATTTTACAATGTACTTAATTCTGCCGGATCATCCAGGTATTCCACTCAGTCGCATTCACAAGGGTCACAGTCCAAGGAAGGCCCATAGCACCTAAGATGGCAAGTCCATACAAACCCAACAGTGGGCTCAATTGTGGGCATGAGTTACTACTGAAGCCCAGTGTGGGAAGGTGTTTGCTTGATTGCCCTTGAGCAAAGAGAAAGGTGTTTATGGGGAACAATAAGGGGTAATTCCTGCTGATCTAACAATATACGTGCTAGCACTCCATTGGCTGACAACAAGGTATCAGGCAGAGGAACATTATGGGGAGGTTTTAAATACCAGATATTCTCCCCTGGCAAATTTTGAGTCCCCCACTGTGACATCAGTTATTAGTCTAGGCATAAGAAGGTTCCACATAGTTACACATAAAGTCCCCTTGGGAATAGGAGGCCCTGGATTGGTGATAAAAATTTTAACAGGCATTTTTTAAATAAATGAGGTCAGATAACAATATTTTGGCTGACTCGTACTCCTCATGGGCTTAAGATTCCCAACCAGTGTGGCTGCATAGGCCGACACCAAAGCCAAAGAACCTTATGTTCCCCTGTTTGTATGGTCTGAAGCATAAGCAACAACAAATTATTATCATTCTCCATTTTTTGGCTGTAAAACAGCTGGCCCTCTAATTTGTATTCTCAGAGACTGATAAGTCTTGCTGTTAGAATTTCAATAGGAGCTTGGATTGCAGCCCTCAGCATTGCATACAAGCAAGTTAAGTCTTGATAGAGACTTTCAGTCCACTATTGCAAGGACCTCTTATCATCTTTTAGCTGTTACTTTAACAAATCATTCATTTTTTTCAATAAGGCCTGCACCTGTGGGATTGTAGGGTAGATGGAATGTCCACATGATGTCCTCATCCATGGCCCAGGATTGGGTTATCTGACCATTGAAAGGGGTCCCCTGATCACTGTCTTGTGCAAGCACTTCCTACAGAGCACTCACTTTCTCCAAACATTGGACAGTGGCCTATTGGTTTGCCTTACCCACTGGGAAAGCTGCAACAGTCCTGTAACTGTGTCTATAGCAGTTAAAGAATACCTCGCCCTCCAAGAGTGGAAAGGGACTGATGTAATCCACTTTCCATGCTGGGATTTGTGAACAACTGATGTGTCTCATCTGGTGTGATAGCCTACATGGCCAATGCCAGGAGCATGAAGAGCACTCTCTAGTGATGTCTACTATCTGCCGGCATGTGATTGGCAGCTGGAACTGCTGGGTCAGACACCACAGGGTTAGATACCTTCAGTGTCCACTTTTCTGATGAAGCCATTCTGCTGCTTTCCTAGCTTCAGCTGCACTGCTCAGAACCCATGCAAATGCATCTGCTTCCACATTCCTGGGGAACGTGTTGGGAGTGTGGACAGGTGTATGATAGACAGTTACCTTTCATCATTGGCAGGCATCCAGTTGTCTTTCCACAATTCTTGCCCCTAGACAGGGTGACCTATGACTGCCCATTGCTCCTGCTTCCAGATTGCCATCCAGGTTGAAAGGCTTTGTAAATAGCCAAGCTGTCAGTCCAGACAGTTATCACATTTTCTGCTCATGCATTATTTTTATCTATACTGCTCTTAATTCAGCCCATTGACTGCTTTGCATTGCACCAGTCTCCCACCACATAGTGTCATTACTGGGTTGTACTGCCACAGCTGTCCATGTGGGAGGCTGCCTGCTGGTGGATCCATTAGTGTGGACTTGGGAATGGTACCTGTTCCTTCTGTAGTGGGCATTTTAACAGCTATTTTAGGTGCAGTGTCTTTAGCTGTGAAATCTTCTCTATGAAACACTGGTCCGAGAATCTCATGCATTTTTGCACTCAGAGAACTGGTATTGAAAATGCTGCAATGTAGCAGGTAGGCTTTCCATTTGGCCAGGGTGCCCAACTGAACACTGCCAGAGCATGGCTTTGATGTCTTGTCAGCTGATCCACACCTGAATATGGATGGTTGCTTTCAAAGTAACTGGGCATCTTTGCATCAGTTTCTCCACTTTCAATAAGGCATTATATGAAGGATACAATTGCTTTCCTGGGGGGCTATATCTCAGTTTTGTCCCTTTCCATAATTGAGACCAAAATCCAAGGGACATCGTTCAAAATTTTGCCTCTGCCACAGACCCTACCCAAAGCCAGTATCAGTGCTGGCTATGTTCAGCTGGTAGGTCTGAATCTACCCTCTACAGTGCTTGTGCCCATGCTATTGCCCTTTTTGCTTTCTCAAAAGCAGCCTGCTGGGATGGGACAATGGTGGCTCAGTGGCAGAATTCTCGTCTGCCATGCTGGAGACCGGATTTGATTCCCAGAGCCTGCCCATGAAAAAAAAAAAAGAACAACAACAAAAACAGCCTACTGGAGGTCCTCCCATTTCCAAGCATGACATTTTCTAATTAGCGTATACAAAGTCTCTAACATTTGGGCTGAGGAAAAGGGGTTTCCAATACCAAATAATAACCCCAAAGAAAGCCATTAATTGTTTTGGCATATGTGGAATTATATCTTATCAATTATTGCAGAAAGAACAATTTTTGTCTTACCCAACCACACAACACCCAAGAGTTTGACCTAGCAGCCAAGGCAGTGCAGTTTGACATGATTAACCCCATCCCCTACTCTCAAGGTGAGATAGCAGTGGACCTGGGGTTTCTTTTACTTCTTGTGCCAGTTTGAAACTGTTATGTACTCTAGAAAACCCTTGTTATTCTAATCCAATTTGTGGTGGCAGCCTTATTGTTGAGTGGGACTTTTGATTAGGTTGTTTCCATCCAATTGTGGTTGAGCCTTTTGATAAGATGGAGATGTGACCTGACCCATTCAAGGTGGATTTTAATCCTTTTCCCTATATGAAGAGAATAAAAGTCAGAAAGATGAAACCAACCAATGCCTGGAGGTGCTGAGAGAGCCATTTGAAAGCAGAAGCCCAGGGAGAAGGACAGCAGATGTTGGCGTGTGCCTTCCCGTGTGAAAGAGAAACTCTGGACTAATCTTTTCATTTCCATTTTTTTTTAAACGTTTCTTATTGAGAAATATTACAGTTACAAAAAAGCAATAACTCTCAAAGTACATGGTAACAAGTAGTTATAGAACAGATTTCAGAGTTTGGTATGGATTACAGTTCCACAATTTCAGGTATTTTTCTTCTAGAAGCTCTAAGACACTGGAGACTAAAAGAAATATTAATATAATAATTCAGCAATCATACTCATTTGTTAAATTCTATCTTCTCTATTATAACTCTTCATTCTCTGTTGATACTTCTCCCAATCTGTAGGGATATTTGAACTATGCCCATTCTAACTTGTGCTGGTTTGAAAGGATGTATGTCCCCTAGAAAAACCATGTTTTAATCAAAATCCCATTTCATAAAGGCTGAATAATCCTTATTCAATACTGTATGTTTGAAACTGTAATCAGATCATCTCCCTGGAGATGTGATTTAATCAAGAATGGTTGTTAAGCTGGATTAGGTGACGCCATGTCTCCACCCATTTGGGTGGGTCTCAGTTTCTGAAGTCCTATAAAAAAGGAAACATTTTGGAGAATGAGAGATTTCTGAGAGAGCAGAGAATGACATAGCCATGAGAAGCAGAGTCCACCAACCAGCGACCTTTGGAGATGAAGAAGGAACATGCCTCCTGGGGAGCGTCATGAAACAGGAAGCCAGGAGAAGAAGCTAGCAGATTATGCCATGTTCATCATGTGCCCTTCCAGATGAGAAGGAACCCTGACCATGTTCAACATGTGCCTTTCCAGATGAGAGAGAAACTCTGAACTTCATCGGCTTTCTTGAATAAAGGTATCTTTCCCTGGATGGATACCTTTGATTGGACATTTCTATACACTTGTTTTAATTGGGATATTTTCTCAGCCTTAGAACTATAAACTATCAACTTATTAAATTCACCCTTTTAAAAGCCATTCTGTTTCTGGTATATTGCATTCCGGCAGGTAGCAAACTAGAACATAACTTTTTCATGTTGAAAAGGGCTGTCAGTACTATGGGATTGGAGGATGGATGGAACAAGTTGGAGAGATGGAAACCCTCTGGGTTTCAGGATTTACCTGGTTTAGGAACTCATCTGGAGGTTGTAAGTTTCTGGAAAGTAATCTTGACGTGTGAAACTTTTGTAGAACCTCAGATAAAGCCCTAGGTGTTCTTTAGGGTTAACAGGAATGGTTTTGGTTGGGGTTTGGCAAACTAGTAATTAGCAATATCTAGCTGAAGCTTGAGTAAGAGTAGCCTCCAGAATAGCCTCTGAACCCTATTTGAAATCTCTTAGCTACTGATATGTATTTTGTAAAATTTCTTTTCTCCCTTTTGGTCATGAAGGCATTGTCAATCTCATGGTGCCAGGGCAAGTCTCATCCCTGGGAGTCATGCCCCACGTTGCCAGGGGGACTCACACCCCTGGACATTATGTCCCATGTAGTGGGGAGGGTAATGATTTTCCTTGCAGAGTGGGCTTACAGAGAGAGAGGGAGCCCACATCTGAGAAACAAAAGAGGTATTCTGGAAGTAGCTCTTAGGCATAACTATAGGTAAGCTTAGCTTTTCTGCTACAGAAATAAGCTTCACAAGAGCAAGCCTCAGGATCAAAGTCTTGGAATATTGGCTTGGGGATTCTTACTGTTTGAGACAGTATTAGGGATTTCCCCGTTGGTGAAGCTTGATAGCATTTTTTTTAACATTTTATTCCTCCGGTCCCTCAAGTGACTTTGCCAATACTTTTAATTTATCATCTGTTCTAGTTTGCTAGCTGCCGGAATCCAACACACCAGAGACGGATTGGCTTTTAATAAAAGGGGATTTATTTCGTTGGTTCTTCAGAGGAAAGGCAGCTAACTTTCCACTGAGGTTCTTTCTTACGTGGAAGGCACAAGATGGTCTCTGCTGGTCTTCTCTCCAGGCCCCTGGGTTCGAACAACTTTCCCCGGGGTGACTTTCTGCATCTCCAAAGGCCTGGGCTGAGCTACTAGTGCTGAGATGAGAAATGCCGAGCTGCTAGGCTGTGCAACATTGCGCTCTCTCATTTAAGCACCAGCCAATTAAGTCAAACGTCACTCATTGCAGCAGACACGCCTCCTAGCCAACTGCAGATGTAATTAGCAACAGATGAGGTTCACGTACCATTGGCTTATGTCCGCAGCAACAAGACTAGGTATGCTCACCTGGCCAAGTTGACAACTGAATCTAACTAACACATCATCCCAAAATAACCCTGGGATGTATCTGAGCATTATATTAAGCTATAGAGAATTACAAATCCTCATTCCCATTCTAGGCTCCAAGTGTTTAGGTGGTTTAAATGAACCATCCAAACAGGTTGAGTTAGATTATGTGCTGCAGAAAATTTAGGGTGTGGACAAAACAAAACTCTCTTCTTTTGATCTCATATAGTAGGTGAAGCTTTAAAATACAGACAATATCATCCTTACTTCTATATTCTGATTTACCTAAGTTCTGACTACATCATCTTCATTCTTATTTCTAATTGAAACCTGATCTCTTTTTCAGTTTCCTTATGTGCTGGTTTGAAAGGAAGTATGCCCCCTAGAAAAGCCATGTTTTGATCAAAATCCCATTTGATAAAGGTGGAGTAGTCCCTATTCAATACTGTATGTTTGAAACTGTAATCAGATCATCTTCCTGGATGATGTGATTTAGTCAAGAATGGCTGTTAAACTGGATTAGGTGACGACATGTCTCCACCCATTTGGGTGGGTCTTAATTGGTTTATTGGAGTCCTATAAAAGAGGAAACATTTTGGAGAATAAGAGATTCAGAGAGAGCAGAGAATGCTGCAGCACCACGAAACAGAGAGTCCATCAGTCAGCGCTTTGGAGATGAAGAAGGAAAATGCCTCCCGGGGAGCTTCATGAAACTGGAAGCCAGGAGAAGGAGCTAGCAGATGATGCTGTGTTTGCCATGTGCCCTTCCAGATAAGAAAGTAACCGTTCATCGGCCTTCTTTTTTTTTTTTTTTTTAATATACATGTCCTCTGGCATTCCAGGCAAGCGTTCTTGCCTGCTGAGCCACCGTGGCCCACCCTCATCAGCCTTCTTGAGCCAAGGAATCTTTCTCTGGATGCCTTAAATTGGACATTTCTATAGACTTGTTATAAGTGGGACATTTTCTCGGCCTTAGAACTGTAAACTAGCAACTCATTAAATTCCCCTTTTTAAGAGCCATTCCATCTCTGGTATATTGCATTCCAGCAGCTAGCAAACTAGAACACCTTTGCAGTTGTTGTATGTAGCAATGCTGCCTTTCAGAGCTGCAGAACTCCAACTCTAAGACTTAGGTGTCATACCAGAGCTGCAGAACCCCAACTCTGAGACTTAGGTGTCATACAGGTAGCCAAAGTCCCAAAGATATCAAGTATCCTAGTTTGCAAGCTGCCAAAATGCAATATACCAGAAACAGAACAGCTTTTAAAAACGGAAACTTATTTAGTTGCAAGTTTACAGTTCTAGAAGGCTATGAAAATGTTCAAAGTAAGGCACCAACAAGCTGTTGGTTACTTTCTTCACTCAAGAAAGGCTGATGAAGTTCAGGGTTTCTCTCTCAGTTGGAAGGGCACATGGGAAATCTGCTAGCTTTCTCTCCCAGCTTCTTGTTTCATGAAGCACCCCTGGGGGCATTTTCCTTCTTCGTCTCTAAAGGTCCCTGACTGTTTGGGCTCTCATTGCTCTTTCCAAAATTATTCTCTCTTACAGGGCTCCAGTAAGCAACCCAACCTTGAATGGGTAGAGACACATCTCTATGGAAACCATCTAATCAAAAGTTACCACCCACAATTGGATGGGTCATATCTCCATGGAAACAATCAGAAAGCTCCCAGGTAGCAATACTGAATGAGAATTTAAGAATATGGCTTTTCTGGAGTCCACAAATTCAAACTGGCACAACAGGTTATACATATATAGCACAACATCTCAAAATCTAGAATAACATTTACAGCTCTGGATTAAATGTGACTACTATAAGAGCTTACAATTTAGGCCCCAATTTTCTTATAAGTAATTTCTAAAAGAGACATACAATTTCCCCCCCCCCCGCTTATTTTGTACCACATAATGTCCCCCAGTTTCATTCACCTCGTTGCATGTCTCATGACTTCATTCCTTTCTATAGCTGCACAATATTTGATCATATATATACATCTGAGTTTGCTATTCTACTTCTCAGTCAGTGTATCTTTCAGCCACTTCCATCTATTGGGCTTCATGGATAATGTCCAAAGTCAACAATCCATGTCTCTTATTATCCTCTCTTTGTTGTACAATCAACACTCTCAATTTTAGACAATTTTCATTGCTCCAAAGAGAAAAATAACCAATAAGCATCCCCTCCCCAGATAGAAAATCCAAACCTCCCTTAACTCTTACTCCACCAATTATTTACCCCTCGTATTGTTGTGGAACATTTGATGTCTTCCAGTTAAATAGAGACCATAGCATGCAATATCAGTTTTCTTCTATACTCCGAGATTATTGACTCTTTGTTCAAGATTCATACCTTTCCAGCCAACACAACAAGCAGTCTCACCACCCTACCCCTCTCTACGTTGGACATGAGGTTATCCTGGAGGTTATTCTTATGCGTCAAGTAGATATCATCTTGTTATTCAAGATGTAACGGAGAGGCTGGAGGGAACTGCCTGAAAATGTAGAGCTGTGTTCCAATAGCCATGTTTCTTGGAGATGATTGAATAATGATACAGCTGTCACAATGTGACTGTGTGATTGTGAAAACCTTGTGTCTGATGCTCCTTTTATCTACCTTGTCAACAGATGAGTAGAACATATGGAATAAAAATAAATAATAGGGGGAACAAATGCTAAAATAAATTTAGTTTGAAATGCTAGTGATCAATGAAAGCGAGGGGTAAGGGGTATGATAGGTATAATCTTTTTTTTTCTTTCCTGTGTTCATTTTATTTCTTTTTCTATTGTCTTTTTATTTATTTTTCTGAATTAATGCGAATGTTCTAAGAAATGATGAATATGCAAATAAGTGATGATGTGAATTACTGATTATGTATGTTGTTTTATTTTGTTTCTTAATTTTTTAATTAATAAATAAATTTTAAAAAGATTCATACCTTTGAAGTAGTTCATGCAAAAACTTATTTATATTTGTAGTGTTAATTGGTGGAATATATGGCTCTATACAATCCCTTTCAATCACGTTCACCTTCAGTATGGCAATATTACTTCTAAACCCACTAATGAACTGCCTTCACTTCTATCCATTCCCTTACATTTAAGTTCAGCCTCATTAGTTAACCGTTCACCCATCTCTAGCTTCTGTGTATCTCTAGGTCCCCTGTATTCTATATTATAAGCATATAAGTTTACCTTTACCAAGGTCATAAAAGCAAAATCATACAGTATCTATCCTTCTGTGTCTGGCTTATTTCACTCAGCATCATGTTCTCAAGATTCATCCATATTGTCATATGCTTCAGAACCTTATTTTGTCTTACTGTTGCATAATATTTCATTGTATGTATATACCACATTTTGTTTATCTACTCAACTGTTGATGGGCACTTAGATTGGTTTCAACATTTGGCAATTGTGAATAATGCTGCTATGAACATCGGTGTGCTAATGTCTATTTATTTCATTGCTTTCAGCTCTTCTGAGTGTAGTCATATTGCCAGGTCATGGAGCAATTTGATATTTAGTTTTCTAAGGAACTGCCAAACTGTCCTCCATAGTGGCTGTACCATTATATATTCCCACCAGCAGTGTATAAGTGTTGCAGTTTCTCCACATCCCCTCCAACATTTGTAGTTTCCTGTTTATTTATTTGTAGGTATTCTTATAGATGTGAGGTGATATCTCATTGTAGTCTTGATCTGCAATTCCCTTATAGCTAATGAAAAAGCATCTCTTCATGTGCGTTTAGCCATCTGTATTTGCTCTTCAGAAAAAATGCCTATTCATATCTTTAGCCCATTTTATAATTGGGTTGTTTGTTCTTCTATTGTTGAATTGTATGATTTCTTTATGTAGACAGGATATCAAACATTTATCCAATATGTGATTTCAAAACATTTTCTCCCACTGAGTTGGCTGTCTGTTCATCTTTTTTGATAAAGTCTTTTGAGCATAGAAGCATTTGATTTTGAGGAGTTCCCATTTATTTATTTTTTCTTTCATTGCTTGTGCTTTGGTTGCAAAGTTTAGGAAGCTACCTCTAATTACTAGGTCTTGAAGATGTTTCCCTATATTTTCTTCTAGAAGTTTTATGGTACCAGCTCTTATGTTTATGTGTTCAATCCACTTTGAGTTAATTTTTGTATAGGGTGTAAGGTAAGGGTCCTCTTTAATTCTTTTGGCTATTGATATCCAGTTCTCCCATGCCCATTTATTGAGAAGACTATTCTGTTCCAGTTCAGTGGATTGGGGACCTTGTTGAAGATCAATTGACCATAGATTGGATAGTCTATCTCTGCACTCTTGATTCAATTCCATTGGTCAGTACTTCTGTCTTTGTGCCCGTACCCTGTAATTTTGGCCACTGCAGCTTTAAACTAAGCTTTAAAAGTCAGGAAGTGTTAGTCCTCCCACTTCATTCTTCTTTTTAAGAACATTTTTAGGTCTTCAAGATCTCTTTCCCTTCCCAATGAATTTGATAACTAGCTTTTCCAAATCTTCAAAGTAGGTTGTTAGAATTTTGATTGGTATCGCTTTGAATGTTTATATCAGTTTGGGTAGAATTGACATCTTAACCACATTTAACCTTCCTTTCCATGAGCAGGGGATGTCTTTCCACCTATTTAGATCTTCTTTAATTTCTTTTAGCAATGTTTGTAGTTTTCTATGCACAGGTCCTTTACTCCCTGGTTAAGTTTATTCCTAGATACTTGATTCTTTTAGTTGTTAATTTGAATGGAATTTTTTCCTTAATTGTCCTCTCAGTTAGGTCATTTCTTATATATGGAACCATTACTGACTTTTGCACATTAATCTTTTAACCACCACTTTGTTGAATTTGTTTATTAACTCAAAAAGCTTTGTCACATAAAACCTGAACATGAATGTAAATAGCCTCTTTACTTGTAATAACACAAATTTGGAATTATCCCAGTTTGTCTTTCAGTGGTGAATGTTACATCCCACTGTGTTACATCCACGCATGATTCAGGAATAAAAATAAATGAAAAATTGGTACATGCATGGATGAATCTCAAGGGAATTATACACAATGCAAAAGCCAGTCCTAAAATATTACCAATTATACGATTCCAATCATAAAATTGTTCAAGGAGAAAAACGTTTGCAATTGGGAATGCATTTTTTTGCATTAATTTTGCAATTAATGATTGTCTGGGGTTTAGAATGGAAGATAGAGGGAGAACTGGAGGGATGTGGGTGTGGTTATAGAAGGTTAACTTGAGGAATCCTTATAGTAATGGAACTATATTGTAACTTGATTGATGTGGTAGATACACAAACTTACAATGTGGTAAAATTTTGCAGAAGGTAATATACACTCATACATATACAAACATACACACACAAATTAGTACATGAAAAAATGGGAAATCTATCCTTGTTGTGAGATTGTAGTATGCTTTTACAAGATATTACCATTGGGTAAATTGGATAAAATGTACATGGAATCTCTCTGTTTTTCTTACAATTGTATTCGAATCTACAATGTTCTCATTATAAGAATATAATAAAAATGAATGTGAACTTGCAAATAAGTGTAAAATGTCAAGCATTTTGCACTGAAAAAAAAAGCTTTGTCACATACCAACAAAAAATAACGAATCACACTAGGAAAATTGAAGATATGGCCCAATCAAAGGAACAAACCAGCAATTCAAATGAGATACAGGAGTTGAAACAATTAATTCAGAATGTTTAAACAGACATGGAAAACCTCAGCAAAAATCAAATCAATGAATTGAGGGAGGATATAAAGAAGGCAAGGGATGAACAAAAAAAAGAAATCAAAAGTCTGAAAAAACAAATCACAGAACTTATGGGAATAAAAGGCACAGTAGAAGAGATGAAAAAAACAATGGAAACCTACAATGATAGGTTTTGAGAGGCAGAATATAGAATTAGTGAACTGGAGGATGGAACATCTGAAATCTGACAAGCAAAAGAAAATATAGGGAAAAAGTGGAAAAATATGAGCAGGGACTCAGGGAATTGAATGACAGTATGAAGCACACGAATATACATGTTGTGGGTGTCCCAGAAGGAGAAGAGAAGGGAAAAGGAGGAGAAAAACTAATGGAGGAAATTATCACTGAAAACTTCCCAACTCTTATGAAAGACTTAAAATTACAGATCCAAGAAGTGTAGCATACTCCAAAGGGAATAGATCCAAATAGACATACTCCAAGACACTTACTAATCAGAATGTCAGATGTCAAAGAGAAAGAGAGAATCTTGAAAGCAGCAAGAGTAAAACAATCCATCACATGCAAAGGAAGCCCAATAAGACTATGTGTTGATTTCTCAGAAATCATGGAGGTGAGAAGATAGTGGGATGATATATTTAAATTACTAAAAGAGAAAAACTGCCAACCAAGAATTCTATATCCAGCAAAATTGTCCTTCAAAAATAGGGGAGAAATTAAAACATTTTCAGACAAAAAATCACTGAGAGAATTTGTGACCAAGAGACTGGCTCTGCAAGATATACTAAAGGGAGCACTATAGGCAGATACAAAAAGACAGAAGACAGAGGTGTGGAGAAGAGTGTAGAAATGACGACTATCAGTAAAGGTAAAAAGAAGGAAAATAAGATATGACATATAAAATCCAAAAGGCAAAATGGTAAAAGAAAGTACTACCCGTACAGTAATAACACTAAATGTTAATGGATTAAACTCCCCAATCAAAAGACATAGACTGGCAGAATGGATTAAAAAACAAGACCCATCTATATGCTGTCTACAGGAAACACATTTTAGACCAAAGGATAAACATAGGTTGAAAGTGAAAGGGTGAGAAAAGATATTTCATGCAAATAACAATCAAGAAAAGAGCAGGAGTAGCTATACTAATATCCAACAAATTAGACTTCAAATGTAAAAAAGTTAAAAGAGACAAAGAAGAACGCTACGTATTAATGAAAGGAACAATTCAGCAAGAAGACATAACAATCATAAATATTTATACACTGAGCCAGAATGCTCTGAAATACATGAGGCAAACACTGAAAACAATGAAAAGAGATATAGACACATCTACCACAAAGTTGGACACTTCAATTCACCACTCTCATCAATGAACAGAACATCTAGACAGAGGATCAATTAAGAAACAGAGAATTTGAATACTACAATAAATGAGCTAGACTTAATGGACATTTATAGAACATTACAGCCCACAACAGCAAGATACACCTTTTTCTCAAATGTTCATGGATCATTCTCAAGGATACACCATACACTGGGTCACAAAGCAAGTCTCAATAAATTTAAAAAGTTTGAAATCATACAAAACACTTTCTCAGATCATAAGGGAATGAAGTTGGAAATCAATAATAGGCAGAGTGCCAGAAAATGCACAAGTATGTGGAGGCTCAACAACACACTTTTAAACAATCAGTGGGTCAAGGAAGAAATTACAAGAGCAATCAGTTAATATATCGAGGCAAATGAGAATGAAAACACAACATATCAAAACTTAATGGGATGCAGCAAAGGCAGTGCTAAGAGGAAAATTTATTGCCCTAAATGTCTATATCAAAAAAGAAGAAAGGGCAAAAATTGAGGAATTAACTGTCCACTTGGAAGAAGTAGAGAAAGAACAGAAAACTAACCCTAAAGCAAACAAAAAGGAAAGAAATAATGAAGATTAGAGCAGAAATAAATGAAATTGAGAACAAGAAAACAATTGAGAAAATCAACAAAAACAAGAAGCTGGTTCTATGAGAAAATCAATAAGATTGATGGATCCTTAGCAAGACTGACAAAAAGGGGAACAGGGAGGATGCAAATAAATAAGATCAGAAATGGAAGAGGAGACATAAACACTGACCCCACAGAAATAAAGGAAGTAATGACAGGATACTATGAACAATTTTATGCTAATAAATATGACAATGTAGATGAAATGGAAAACTTTCTAGAAAGGCATAAACAACCAACTTTGACTCAAGAAGAAATAGATGACCTCAACAAACCAATCACAAGTAAAGAAATTGAATCAGTCATTAAGAAGCTCCCCAAAAAGAAAAGGCCAGGACCAGATGGCTTCACATGTGAATTCTACCAAGCATTCAAGAAAGAATTAGTACCAATCCTGCTCAAACGCTTCAAAAAAAATTGAAGAGGAGGAAAACCTACCTAACTCATTTTACGAAGCCCAACATCACCCTTATACCAAAGCCAGACAATGATACTACAAAAAAAAAAGCTACAGACCCATCTCTAATGAATATAGATGCAAAAATCCTCAACAAAATTCTAGCAAATCGAATCCAGCAACACATTAAAGGAATTATACATCATGACCAAGTAGGATTCATCCCTGGTATGCAAGGATGGTTCAACAATAAGAAAATCAACTAATGTAATACACCATAGCAACAAATCAAAGCAGAAAAACCACATGATCATCTCGATTGATGCAGAAAAGGCCTTTGACAAAATTCAACATCCTTTCCTGTTGAAGACACTTCCAAGGATAGGAATAGAAGGGAACTTCCTCAAAATGATAAAGGGAATATATGAAAAACCCACAGATAACATCATCCTCAATGGGGAAAAACTGAAAACTTTCCCCCTAAGATCAGGAACAAGACAAGGATGTCCACCATCACCGTTGCTATTCAACATTGTGTTGGAAGTTCTAGCCAGAGCAATTAGACAAGAAAGATAAATACAAGGCATTAAAATTGGAAAGGAAGAAATAAAACTCTCACTGTTTGCAGATGATATGATACTATATGTCAAACCCCCCCCCAAAATCCACAGCAATCCCAGGGGTGTGGACCTTCCTGGCAACGTGGGACAGAGATCTTGGAATGAGCAGAGACTCAGCATCAAGGAATTGCTAGAAAACCCTAGAATGAGCTGAGACTTAGCATCAAGGGATTGAGAAAACCTTCTCAACCAAAAGGGGGAAGAGGGAAATGAGACAAAGTGTCAATGGCTGAGAGATTCCAAATAGAGTCGAGAGGTTATCCTGGAGGTTATTCTTATGCATCAAGTAGATATCATCTTGTTATTCAAGATGTAATGGAGAGGCTGGAGGGAACTGCCTGAAAATGTAGAGCTGTGTTCCAGTAGCCATGTTTCTTGAAGATGATTGAATAATGATACAGCTGTCACAATGTGACTGTGTGATTGTGAAATCCTTGTGTCTGATGCTCCTTTCATCTACCTTATCAACAGATGAATAGAATATATGGAATAAAAATAAATAATAGGGGGAACAAATGCTAAAATAAATTTAGTTTGAAATGCTAGTGATCAATGAAAGCGATGGGTAAGGGGTATGGTATGTAAAATTTTTTTTTCCTGTTCTTGTTTTATTTTTCTGTTGTCTTTTTATTTCTTTTTCTGAATTGATGCAAATATGTGGGAAATGATCATGATGATGAATATGCAACTATGTGATGATATTGTGAATTGCTGAGTGTATGTGTTGGGAATGTTTGTGCTTCTTGTAATTTTTTTAAATTAATAAAAAATTTAAAAAAAATCCACAGCAAAACTACTAGAGCTAATAAATGAGTGCAGCAAAGTGGCAGGTTACAAGATCAACACTAAAAAATCTGTAGTGTTTCTATAGTAATGAACAATCTGAGAGGGAAATCAAGAAAAGAATTCCTTTTACAATTGCAACTGAAAGAATACAATATTTAGGAATAAATTTAAAGAGACCAAAGACCTATACAAAGAAAACAACAAAAAATTGTTAAAAGAAATCTTCCTAAATAGATGGAAGGGCATACCGTGTTCATGGATTGGAAGACTAAATATAGTTAAGATGTCAATTCTACCTAAATTGATTTATTGATTCAATGCAATAAATACCAATTAAAATCCCAAAAACTTACTTTTCAGAAATTAAAAAACCAATAATCAGTTTATCCGGAAGGACCGGGTGCACCGAATAGCTAAAAATATCCTGAGAAAAAAAAATGAAGTCAGAGGTCTCATGCGACCTGACTGTAAGGTGTACTATAAAGCTACAGTGGTCCGAACAGCATGGCACTGACATAAAGGTAGATATGCTGACCAATGGAATAGAATAGAGTGTTCAGATATAGACCTTCTCATCTGTGGACAATTGATCTTTGATAAGGCAGTCAAGCCAGCTCACCTGGGACAAAACAGTTTCTTCCATAAATGGTGCCTGGAGAACAGGATATCCATATGCAAAAGAATGAAAGAGGACCCATATCTCACACCCTATACAAAAATTAACTCAAAACGGATTAAAGACCTAAACATTAGATCTAAGACCATAAAACTGTTAGGAGAAAATGTAGGGAAATATCTTGTAAATCTTATACTAGGAGGCAGTTTCCTAGATCTTACACCCAAAGCAAGAACATTGAAGAAAGAAAGAAAGAAATGGGAACTCCTCAAAATCAAACACTTTTGTGCATCAGAGAACTTCATCAAGAAAGTAAAAAGACAGCCTACACAATGGGAGACAATATTTGGAAACAACATATCAGATAAAGGTCTAGTATTCAGAATATAAAGAGATTGTTCAACTCAACAACAAAAAGACAGACAACCCAATTACAAAATGGGCAAAAGACTTGGACAGACACTTCTCAAAGAGAAAATACGAATGGCCAAAAGGCACCTGAAAAGATGCTCAAATTCCTTGGCTATTGGGGAAATGCAAATAAAAACCACAATGAGATATCATCTCACACCCACCAGAATGGCCATTATCAGTAAAACAGAAAACGACCAGTGCTGGAGAGGATGTGGTGAAAGAGACATATCTACTGTTGGTGGGAATGTCAAATGGTACAACTGCTGTGGAAAACCGTTTGGTGGTTCCTCAGGAAGCTAAGTATAGAATTGCCATATGAGCTGGCAATACCATTGTTAGGTGTCTACTCAGAGGATATGAGGGCAAGGACAAAAACAGACATTTGCACACCAATGTTTATAGCATCATTATTTACAATTGCGAAGAGGTGGAAACAGCCAAATTGTCCATCAACAGACGAGTGGCTAAACAGACTGTGGTATATACATATGTCATGGTTAGGGACGTGTCGACTTGGCCAAGTTGTGGTAGCTGTTTATCTGATTGGGCAAGTACTGGCCTGTTTGTTGCAATGAGGACATTTCATAGGATTAGGTCATGATCATGTCAGCTGCATCCACAGCTGATTCCATTTGTAATTAGCCAAAGGGGAGTGTCTTCTACAATTAGTGATGCTAAATGCAATCATGGGAAGCCTTTTAAGGAGGACTCAGAAGAGACAGGCCCCATTCCTGCTTCGGCTGGTGAGCCTCTCCTGTGGAGTTCATCCAGACCCTCCATCGGAGTCGTCGGCTTCACAGCCTACCCTGTGGATTTGGACTTTGCATTCCTGTGGTCACGTAAGACACTTTTATAAATTTTATATTTGCAAGTGTTCCCTGTTGATTCTGTTTCTCTAGAGAACCCTAACTAATACAACATGCGATAGAATTTTATGCAGCTGTAAGACAGAATAAAGTTATGAAGTATGTAACAACATGGATGGACCTTAAGGACATTATGCTAAGTGAGATTAGCCAAAAACAAAAGGACAAATACTGTACAGTCTCACTGATGTGAACTGATATTAGCGAATAAACTTGGAATATTTTGTTGGTAACAGAGACCATCAGGAGATAGAAACAGTGTAAGATATTGGGTAATTGGTGCTGAAGGGATACAGATTGTGCAACAGGACTGAATATAAAAACTCAGAAATGGACAGCACAATGCTATCTAACTGTAATACAATTATGTTAAAACACTGAATGAAGCTGAATGTGCAAATGATAGAGGGAGGAGGGCTGAAGGCATAAATGAAATCAGAAAGAAAGATAGATGATAAAGATTGAGATGGTGTAATCTAGGAATGCCTAGAGTGTATAATGATAGTGACTAAATGTACAAATTTTAAAAATGTTTTTGCATGAGGAAGGATAAAGGAATGGCATTACTACAGGGTGCTGAAAATAGATGGTAATTAATATTTTAAAATTTCACCTTGTGTGTGAGACTAAAGCAAAAAATGTTTATTTGGTACAAAATTAAAAAAAAAAAAAGGAGTTGGACTAGACTTTGCCACTGCAGTTCTGCAGCTGTATTTGCTTTTTTATTCCTTCTATTGGAGGTTAAAAAAAACTCTTTGATTTCATTATATCCAGAAATTACAAACATCCTCAAGAGTATTTAAAATAATTAAATAAATCAAATAATTAACAGAAGAGCATAGGAACTCTCAAATTCCACGATCTTCACCTAAAACTTAATTCAACAGGCCAGTCCTCATTCTTTCTGTCTCACTTATCTCTGCCCCCAGGGCCTAAGCACTTATGGCAGCTATCAGAGGAGCAGTGGGTGCAGAAAGATGGTTTAGAATTCTTTTTCACTGGGCCTGGAAATTAAAAATAGTAAGCATAGAAGAAATGCTGTGGAATTGTCCATGTTTGTTAAAAAAATTTTTTCAGCAATACCTTTTCCATGGTAACCCTAATATTCAGATCATTATTAAAATATAACTGGGGTTGCAATGGTGGCTCAGTGGCAGAATTCTTGCCTGTGATACCAGAGACCTGGGTATGATTCCTGGAACCTGCCCATGCCAAAAAAAAAAAAAAGACTAATCTTAGGATAGGAGTAATTGAATGTAATCTGATTACCAAATTTCAATAAATAGAATGAAAGGTCTTTGAGAGATATGGAAAAGTTTCCCTGGATTTTGGCTTGGGAGAAATTAAACAACTGCAGTATATTTTCCAGAGCTTGATAGTCAATATACTTTAAAGGTGATTCAAATGTTTAGAATATTATAAAAATAAAGAGATTTTTTTATACCTCCAATAGGAGGGGGGAAAAGCAAATACAGCTGTGAAATTTGCAATGGCAAATTCTAGTCTGTTTCATGTTTTTATATTGTATTTTTTAATAGAAAAAATTCAATTTTATTCTGCTTAGGTATGTTCTCCCTCAATTTATATAGGCATTTGTATAAAATAAGCTAGTATTATAAATACATTATCAAAATGCCCCTCAAAAATAGCCTAACTAGAGAGGTTGCATAAACTGAACAATGTACCTGGTAAGAATTATATTTATATAATATAATAAAAGGAGAATATGCTGATACTTCAAATATATCCTATTTCAAAAATCATTTAAGTGTAGTAAAAAATATAAATGAGATTTTTTTCTAGGCTTGATTACCTGGATTCCAAAAAATCTGGCTTTTTAAAATATGGCCATTTGTTACTTCAGTATATGGAAGAATTTGAATTTGTAGTGGCTTTGTTAGTGTCAATCAGTATATTTTTGTTAGTGCTGTCATGAATAGGAAAGACATAATTAAAACAGTTTATATTCTAGTTAGAATATATTTGTACTAGGGTGAAGTATAAGACAATAGTAGTAAAGGAATAAGAGTGCTGGAAGAATTTAAAAAGCAGACAAAGAATGACCTAAGAAGACCTCATAGAAGAGATGATGCTTGTAAGACCTTTAAATAAGAAAGTAGCATTTGAATAAAGAGAGCTCTGAACTAGCTTTCTTTTTGAAGCCATAACTTAATTATGTGAACTAACATATTCCAGGTATTATTTAGCACTCGAGGATAATGTTAAGAAAAATTTGTGTTTTTTTCTGGATATAAATCCCTTATTGAAAGCTGATCATATTTCAAATTTAGGCTCTTCTGTCCTTTTACGGAAGTGCTGGATTGAACTGAGAAATTTTAGGCACATTGTAAAGCAGTCATTTGTGTGTAGTGAGTATAAAGTATATAAATGCCTGGCTGTGTTCCAAACCCAAGCAAAAATTTCTTCCTTCTTCCATTATTTTGTAGTATCTCTGTCTCTTACCCCCACCCCTCCATGCATACTGTTATTGGAAGGTAGTATGCATGTTCAAAGAGCTTTGTGAATTTTTAAATCAAATTTATTTCTAATTATAGACAATCTGGATAAATAAAAATTGTAGGTGGAATGGATATGGAAAGTTGTATAGTGTCTGAGAAAGTAAATTTTGTTTGTAGTCATTATTGACTGCAAGCCCTGAATGAATATAGAAGGTTTATAAAAGTCATAAATACTGACCAAAAATTGATAAGCCTGTTTATAATATTTTTTTTAAGTTTTTGCATCAAACTATGTATTCATACAAAACTAAAGTTTACTTTGCTTTCTGTTAAAGTAATGTAAATTGTTAGTCAGCTCTTAATGAAAAGTTATGAAAGGTTTTTCTCAACCATCTGAATTATCTGCCTAGAAGACAAAAATTTTGTATCAGAATTTCCTTGTTAATGTCTTTACTGACTTAATCAACATTTATTTCAGAAGACGCTTCTTCTTACTTTTAAAGGAAAACTGTTACAAAGCATTTGTTCTTTCATCTTGTAAAAGTGAGGTGCTAAAATAGTTTAACGTATTACAGAGAAGGTGTTTTGGAAGTATTACAATAATTTAAAAAAGGATTTTCTATCATTTGTTAGCTAAATTTGTTTGGTAAAATATTGTTCATGTATTTTGAGATTGTGTAAAAATTCTTAAAGACCTGACAATGTTTTCACTATCCATGTTATATCCTGATATTGAGCTGTATGTTAGACAACAGTATTATATTGTTAGCCATAGTTTTCATTTATTCTTAGAAAAAGCTACTACTCCTGGAACAATCATATTTTTTGTCAGTCCCACTACTTGGCTCTAATGCTTTTCTAAAAGTATATGTGGTCAGCTATAAGTCAGAACCTCACCTACAACAAACAGGAACTTTAAAAGAGAAACAAGACAATACTATGGCCTATATTTAACAGGAAGACATCAACAGTACCACAGCAATGCCAGGGGTAAAGAATTGGTGGGGAAGGATAAGAGTAAAGGGGAGATTTGGATTTTCTGTTTGCTGTGGATGTGTTTATCTGTATTTTTCTCTTTGGAGCAATGAAAATTGTCTAAAATTGAGAGTGTTGATGATTGTACAACTCAGTGAGGATAATCGAGAGACATAGACTGTTTCCTTTGGACGTTATCCATGATGCCCAATAGACGGTGGTGGCTGAAGGATACATTGAGAAGTAGAAAGGCAAATTGTGGTGCATGCATATGGTGGAATATTATGTGGCTACAGAAAGGAAAAAAGTCATGAGGCATGCAGTGAGGTGAATGAAACTTGGGGACATTATGTGGTACAAAATAAGCCAGAAACAAAAGAACAAATGTTGTATTGTCTTAGTAAATACTTAGAAGAAAATTGGAGTATAGATTGTAAGCTTCTGTAATAGTCGTATTTATCCAGAGCTGTGATTGTTATTCCTAGATTCTGAGATGGTGTACTATATATATACAACCTGGTATCTCCCTGGAACTTTGGCTACCTGTGTGACACCTAACACTCAGAGTTGGAGTTCTGCAGGAGTTCTGAAAGTCTGCATTGCCACATGCAACAACTGTTAGAGAAACTGAAAAAGAGATCAGTCTTAAATTAGTGATAAGAATTAAGTCAATCTGGTCAGGACTGAAGTAAATCAGAATAGAGGATAAAGGATGACATTGTCTGTGTTAAGAACTTCACCTATTATCTGAGATCAAAGGAAGAAAGTTTTATTTTGTCCCCAACCTAAATTTTCTGCAGCACATAATCTAACTAAACTTGTCTGGATAGCTCCTTTAAACAACTTAAACACATGGAGTCCAGAATGGAAGTGAGGGCTTGTAATTATGTACAGCTTAATGTAATACCTGGATATCCCAGAGTATGTTGGGCATATAATTTTAAAGTATTGGCAAAGTCCCTGAAGGGACTGGAGAAAAAAAAATGGAACTATTAAACTTTACTACTGGGGAAACCCCTGATACTGTCTCAAACATTAGGGGCTCCCAAGTCAATAGGCAAAGCCCTACATCTTAAGCCTTGCTCTTATGAAAGCATATTTCTATAGCGGAGAAGCTAATCCCACTTATAGTTATGCCTAAGAGTTACTTCCAGAATACCTCTTTTGTTGCTCAGATATGGCCTCTCTCTCTAAGCCCAACTCTGCTAGGAAAATCATTACCCTCCCCACTACATGGGCCATGATGTCCAGGGGTGTGAGTCTCCCTGCAACATGGGACATGACTCTCAGGAATGAATCTGGACCTGGCACCATGGGATCGACAATGCCTTCCTGACCAAAAGGGGGAGAAGAAATGTAACAAAATAAGGTATCAGTGACTAAGAGAGTTAAAACAGAGTGGAGAGGCTATTCTGGAGGCTGCTCTTACACAAACTTCAGCTAGAGATTGCTAATTACCACACTTGGCCAAACCCCAACCAAAACCATTCCTGTTAACACTAAAGACCACCTACAGCTCTTCGGAGATCCTACAAAAGTTTCACACACTAAGATTACTTTCCAGAAACCTACAACCAGATGGGTCCCTAGGCCAGAGAAATCCTGTAACCATAGGCACCAGCCTTTCCAAGAACATCAATCAGTTGCATCCCCCATGTTATCAACAGCCCTTTCCAACATGAAAAGGTTAGAATGGGAATAGCTTAAATATCCCTAAAGACTGAGAGAAAGATCAAAGGAGAAGGAGCAGTTATAACAGAGAAAATAGGATATAACAATTGAGCATGACTGCTGAATCATATAGATATCTCTTTTAGTCTCCATTGTCTTGGAGAAGCTGGAAGAAAAGCCCAAAATTGTGTAACTGTAACCCACACAAAATTCTGAAATCTGTTCTATAACTAGTTGTTACAATGTACTTACAAATTTATTGCTTTTTTGTATATGTTTCATAATAAAATTATTAAAAAAGAGAAGCAGAACAAATTTATAAGTTATATTGTATCTGTTAATTAACATAACTTTTATAAATGTGCAAAGGTGAAACAGGACAAAACCTCTGCTGTGGTTTGTCAACATAAGACAACTGTTAAATATTTTATTTCTGAAAGTAGCTTCATTTAAAAATGCTTATAAGAAAATAAGGGCTTAGATTGTAAGGTCTTACAGCAGTCACATTTACTCTTGAGTTTTATTGTTATTTCTAAATTCTGAGATGCTTTGCTCTTTGTATAACCTGCTAGTTCCCTGGAACAAGTATCTGTGTGGCCTAAGACTCAGAGTTAGTTCTCCAACTCTGAAAGTCAGCATTGCTCCATACAGCAACTTTTAAAGAAAGTGAAAAAGAAATCAGACTCTGATTAGAGATGTGAATGAAGATAATCTGGTTAAAACTAAGGTAAATCAGAATACAGGGCAAAAGATAATATTGTCTGTGTTTTAAAACTTTAACTTTTGTGTGAGACCAAAAGAAGAGATGTTATTTTGTCCAAAATTTAAATTTTCTATAGCATACTATCTAATTTAACCTGTCTGGTCCCTTTATTTAAACAACCTAACTCAGTTTTATTTGACATGAAACCTAAAATAAAGAATAAAATCTTCATATTCTGTACAAGTTGTTATACCCTGATGTATTTCAGAGTATTTTGTGCAAAAAAAAAAAAAAAGTATTTGCAAAGTCCTTTGAGGGATTGGAGAAAAAGCATAACCTCCAAACTTCTAAACTTCCCCACCTGGGGAATTCTTGGTGGTCTCTTAAGCAATAAGGGCTCCCAATTTAATAAGCCAAACCCTCCACCTTGAGGCTTGCCCTTACGAAACTTATTTCTGAAATGGCAAAGCTGAGCCTACTAATAATTAATGCCTAAGTGCCATCCCCAGAAAACCTCATTTGTTGCTCAAGATGTTCAGGGTTTCTCTCTCAGCCCGAAGGGTTAGCTTTCTCTTCAGGCCTCTTGCTTCCAGAAGCTTCCTGGGAAGCGTTTTCCTTCTTCATCTCCAAAGGTTGTTGGCTAGTGGACTCTCGCTTTGTGGTTTTGTGGTGTTCTGAAACTTTCTCCAAAATGTTTCTTCTTTTAAAGGATTCAAGTAAATTAATCAAGACCCACATAGAATGTATGGAGACATATTTCCATCAAATCAAGTTTAATTCCCATAATTGATTGAGTCACGTCTCCGTGGAGATAACCTAATCAAGTTTCTAACCTCTAGTACTGAATAGGGATGAGAAGAAACCATTGCTCCCACAAGATTGATTAGGATTAAAACATGGCTTTTCTAGGGTACATAAATCCTTTCAAACCAGCACACCCATTTATCCAATTTTTTTATTTTAGAGTCTTATGATCACTGAAGACAGTCCCTAATGTTTATTAATGAAGGGTCTTGGGTCAGCCCAGAACTAACCCACCCCAAGTTCAAAGTTATCTTGATAATGGAAACTGAATCTAAACAAAATGGGCCCCCCTGACTTATGCAGAAGCTTAGACTTTAACCTGTAAGTCACCTATACCTCATTATAATACTAAAAATTATGCCCAGCAGCATATTAAAGCTGCCATTTTCTTACATATGTTCTGTGATTAAGCATGAAATTAATCTGCACATGCTCAATAATTAGATCACCTCTAATTACTTCACCTGGGGCCATTATCCTAAAACCTGCCCATCTTTTAATTCTATAAAACTACGAGAATTACTGCAGTTTAGGGAGACAAAGTTTTGGGTGGATAGGCCATCTGCTCTCCTGCTTCACACCTAGCAATAAACTCTTTCTCGGGCGGGCCATGGTGACTCAGCAGGCAGAGTTCTCACCTGCCATGCCAGAGACCTGGGTTCGATTCCTGGTACCTGCCCATGTAAAAAACAATAATAATAAAAAAAATAAACTCTTTCTCTCTTTGAAACCCCAGTGTCTCAAGAATTGGTCATTGAGTGCATTGGGCAAAGAATCCACCATCTTTGTTAACAAAGGCATCATCCCCAGAGTAATTTAGGCAGTGAATAAAGAAGCATTTGCAAAGTTCCCTTGGGGGACTGGGGAGAAGGAGGAAATATTCAACTTCCCCATTTGGAAAATTTCTGGATTCTCACAAGCAGTGGGGACAACCAAATCAACAGGCCAAGCCCTCGATCTTGGGGTTCAGCCCTATGAAACTTATTCCTGCAAAGGAGAGGCTAAGCCTACTTAAAATTATGCCTAAGAGTCACCCCCAGAGAACCTCTTATGTTGCTCAGATGTGGCCTCTCTAAGCCAATTCGGCAGGTGCACTCAGTGCCATCCCCCCTTCGTGGGACATGACTTCCAGGGCTGTGAATGTCCCTGGCAGTGAGGGACAGAAATCCCGGATGAGCCGGGACCCAACATCAAGGGATTGAGAAAGCCTTCTTGACCAAAAGGAGGAAGAAAGAAATGAGACAAAATAAAGTTTCAGTGACTGAGTGATTTCAAACAGAGTTGACAAGTCCCCCATCCTGAAGGTTATTCTTACGCATTATATAGAAATCCTTTTTTAGTTTATGGTGTATTGGAGTGGCTGGAATGAAGTATCTGAAACTGTTGTGCTGTGTTCCAGTAGCCTTGATTCTGGAAGACGATTGTATAAAGATATAACTTTTACAATGTGACTGTGTGATTGTGAAAACCTTGTGTCTGATGTTCCTTTTATCCAGGGTATGAACAGATGAGTAAAATAAATAAATAAACACTAGGGGGGATAACGGGTAAAATGTATTAGGTAGATGGAAATACTAGTGGTCAATGAGAGAGAGGGGTAAGGTGTATGGGATGTATGAGGTTTTTTTTTGTTTTGTTTTGTTTTGCATGGACAGGCACCAGGTATTGAACCCGAGTCTCCGGCATGACAGGTGAGAACTCTGCCACTGAACCACCGTTGTCTGCCTGAGGTTTTTTTGTTTTTTTTTTTTTTTCTGTCTTTCTGGAGTAATGTAAATGTTCTAAAAAATGATCTTGGTGATGAGTACACAACTATGTGATCATAGTGTGCACACCACATACGGAAGGTATGTGTATAAAAATCTGTCAATAAAGAAAAAAGAAAAAAAAAATCATCAAGGTGATGCTTTTTCCCTGAAGACTGTAGCCTTCTTGACTGGCTGCCAGCAATCCTTGGGCCTTGGTCCCCCTGCTCCTTGGCAACGCACATGGGCTTTCCTAGGCCTGCACTTCCTGTGGCTTTCTCTCCTATCTGAATTTCAGTCTGCTTATAAAGGACTCCAGGAATAGGACTAGGACCCATCCTGATGGAGGTGGGCCCACCTCCACTGAAGTCCCCGCATCAAAAGGTCCTACTTACAATGGGTTCACACCCACAGGAGTGGATTAAGTTTAAGAACATGTTTTTCTGGGGTACATACAGGTCCAACAAGAAATAAATAAGCAAAACAATTCCAGAGAGATAATAAATTCGGGGACATGGAATCAAGTGCCCAAGAGGGAGAGTGCTCATTTAGGTTGGGTGATGGTCAGAGTAGTGAGGTCTCAGGAGGTGGCATGTGAGCTGAGACCTGAATGACCTAGAGAAGCCAGCCAGGGGACATTATAGGAGAAGAGCACTCCAGGCAGAGGGAACTGCGAGTGCAAAGGCCCTGAGGCAGGAATTCATGAAGTTAGTAATAGAGCAGACTCCTGGGTCAGTGCTTCTCCACCACTTACTACCTCGCTAGGCCCTCTGAGAGGCTCTTTCAGTGTCCTGGACCTCCCTCAAACTCAGACCCTAAGGTACCGATTTGTCCAGAAAGGCAGTGGCTCTCTGAGGCTGTGGGCTCCTCCCCTGTGGCAGAACCGGACCTGAGTTTCCTGGTTCCTGTCTGGCAGAGGGTAAGCAGACGCCCTCCCACCTTCTTGCCTTGAGGCCCTAGGCTCCAGCCCCAGCCTCAGCCTCAAATCTCCATGGCAACCCCTAGACACAATCCTGACCCGAAGGAGGAGGAACGGGGAGCAGAAAGATCATTGTGAAGAGACCAGAGTTGCTGGCGGACTTGCTTTCCCTGGCTCCTCATTCCTGTTGGCCTCCTGCTGGTCTGGCTGGGACCCCATATCCCGGTTTCTCCAAAGACCCCAAGCTGAAGGTTCTGCAGGTCTGTCTGTGGGTGGTTGGGCACAGTCGGGCCGGGATGGAGGCCTGTGTCCTGCTGCTGCCCCAGAGCCTACTCCTGCTTGGGGCAGCCGTCCTACCTTTAACTGCTCTGGAGACAGGTGAGCATGATGGGTCTTGGCTGGAGTAGACAGGAGACTAGGGTCCCCACCATCCTTAGAGATGGCCTCTTCCTCAATCAGTAATCACTCTGATGGGCTGGGACCCTTGAGTGGGGGGAGGCTGGGAAACCGTGTACCTGGTCTTGCTTAGCACCTGAGTCACCCAGAAACAAAGGCTTAGGAAGTATGCCTGCCAGCCCCAAATATTGCAGGCTTAAGAGTCTGACAGCCCTGTGTTCACACACACACATTCTGCTTCTTCTAACATTTGTACAATTTGCGATAATTGTTTCACCTTTCTAGGTCTCTGTGGTAAAATGGGAATAAATTTGAATTTATATAAGATGAGATAACCATGTGCCTAGCACATAGAAGGTGCTCAATTTGTTCAAGATGTACGCCCTCCTACGCCCCTACCTACGCATGTATCCTGGGCAGACTCCGGTTTTACAGGTCTGCACAGATATGGGAAATGCTCCCACATCCTAAGCCCCGATGGAAAATGTCTTCCCTCGGTCCCCTGTCCTCACTGGTCCTCTTCCACCCACTGGTGCCCCTACCTTGCACCGGGAAACACGATTCCTCTTCTCTGTCTGTACTTACAAAATTTAGGGCTAGTTTGAGCATGTTCACAGTTAATTTGAGCATGTACACATTAAGCTCATTTAATCCTCACAATAACGCTGTAGCAGTGAGGGTGTTTTTGGCTGGAACAGAAACCAATCTAAGTGGAGCTTAAACCATAAGGGCATTTATTATTTCACTTAAGAGGAGTGGCTGTAGATGGTTCCAGAGATGGTTAATTCAGCTGCTCAACTATGTCAGGGATACTTTGCAATTCTCATGACCTCTTGCTTGCAAGGTGGCTGCTACAGCTGTGGACATCACATCCTTAGCCAACAGCTTTCCCAAGCAGGAAGAAAAAGGAGCTCCTCACCACACAGCTCACCCTCTTTTTTGTTTTAATCAGGAAGGAAAATTTTTCCCAGGAGCCCCCAGCAGACCTCCCTGTAAGTCTCATTAGCCAGACTGGTTACAAACCAAACCCTAAACCTGGCAAATAGAGTTAGGATTACCAGACTTGATTTCGACCTGTTACCAAGGGGGCTTGGT
Source organism: Tamandua tetradactyla (assembly GCF_023851605.1). NCBI lineage: Eukaryota > Metazoa > Chordata > Mammalia > Pilosa > Myrmecophagidae > Tamandua > Tamandua tetradactyla. The sequence goes on along the minus strand of NC_135328.1, from coordinate 204,558,380 downwards.
GCATTCTGCCTGATAGCTGCAGGAAATCACAGTTCTCTTAGCAAGGAGAAATGGGATGGTTGTTGGGTGGGCAGGCACCCATCTCTCTCTGCCCCGTTTTGAATAAGATGATGCTAGCCCACACTTGTGTAATACTTGTGAAGTGCCACGCTCTGTTCGGTGCACTGCACACACACATGCTCATAATCCTCTACCTGCAGTTCCAAAATCCAGAAGGCTCTGAAATACAAATTGCTCTTAACTAATTTATTGGCAACATCTGACCTGCACGGACAGGCTGCTGTTTATTGGCTCTGTTTGATGCTCTTAGGGTGACTGGTCATATGACTGTTCTAGAAATATGAATGTGTTTAATCCTGGAGGGCTGCTGCAGATTCCATTTGAGGCTGCAACATAATATACTATACATACATCCTACTGTTTTTCTAAAATCTGAAAATTCTGAAACACATCCAAGGGTTTTGGTTAAGGGATTGCATATTTGAATCAAGCCATTTAATCCTCATCCAAAAATTCTAAAATTGGATCTATTACTTAATCATCTCCATTTAACCAATGAGGAAACTGAGGCTCAGAGAGGGTAAGTGACTTGCTTGGGGTTGCACAGCCAGAAAGGGCAGAGCCAGGCTTGGAACCAAGACGCCTGGGTCCAGAGTTCGTGCTTTTTCCTGCAGCCAACCTGGTGGACCTCTGCGGGAGGACGTGGCAGGGGGACGGGCTCCTGCTGCGCTCGCACTCGGCATCGCGCAGGTTCTACTTTGTGGCCCCGGACACGGACTGCTGGCTCTGGGGACGGGCGGCCACCTCTGGCGACAGGATCAGCTTCCAGTTCCGCTTCTTCCTGGTCTACAGCTTGACCCCAGCTTCCCCAGCGCCCAATGCCTCCTCCCCGGAGCCCGCCGACCGCTGCTTCCCCGGCTCCTACCTGCAGTTCTACGAGGGCTCGCCAGGGGCGCCCCAGCCCCTGGGGGTCCCTCTCTGCGGCCGGACCATCCCAGCCTCGGTGGCATCTTCAGGACCCTCCCTGGGCCTGCGCCTGGTCACGAGAGGTCGCCAGCCCCGTGTGGACTTCGTGGGCTACGTCACCTCTTTCCGGTTGGGTGGGTTTAGGCTAAATGTCAGGGTCTCTGGGAGAGGGAGGAGGGGGACTCAGGGCCCGGGGCAACTGCGGGCTATGGAGCCTGGGGGCACAAACGGACAGCCCAGTCCTGCTGGCTGCTGTGAGCACAGGAAGGTGGAGGGGGCTGGGCCTAATAGAGGGAGGGGGCTGCCCCAAGAGGGTGTATATTGCAGGGTCAGGGGGTAGCCATAAGGACCCAAAGAGCCAATCTAGTGGATGTGTAGGCCATAGTTCCATCAGCTCCTGGCACATGCACAGTCATATGCTCTTGTGCACACGCGCGCGCGCACACACACACACACACACTGTGCTTCCCCCTTACCCCCATTCCCACATTCATGATACCTCAAGCCCAACTTGGCATGTCTGACATGTGTCTTGACACTGACATGTCTCTCAGTGTGGAGGTGGAGGGATCTTCCCTAAACCAGTTCCAGGTGGGGATGTGAGTTATGGCTTTTACAGGTAAAGGAAAGGGATAGGGATCAAGGACTTAGGTGGTGTCCACACGATTCACTCTTGTCAGGTCAGTGGTGATGCTGGATGGCTGTGAGGAGGGCACGAGCAATCGCTCAGTCCTGTGCCGTCTCAAGTCCGTCTTGTTCCAGCTTCAGTGACTTGATTTAGATGTGGATGTGCAAGCCCTCATGTGCGGAGTCTGCACGACTCTTTTCTTAGCTGATCCTTGGGAATGTCAGACTTTTGTCTTTGAGGAGAAAGTCACAGGCTCACTGGGCTCAGGGTGTTCTTGACGCTATTCTGCCGTCTTCCTCCTGTAAGCAGAACTGAGAAAGTCTGGTTAAGGTCCTTCTGGAACCGAGTACAGAGAGTGGACAGCTAAGCTCAGCCAGGCAAGCATGTTTACTAGCTGTCACTCACACACACACACACACCTCATACACTAACATCTACACGCTTACAATACAAGCACACAACGCACACATATCCCTCACACGTGCAAATGTGTATTCATGTACCCCTTACACAACCACACACGGTACACACATACACACTCCACACATACATTGCACATTTTACATCACACTGGATCTTGTCTGTTCCTCACTGTGACTCTGCCCTGCCAGTGTTCTTATCCTCATTTTTATAGATGAGGAAACAGGCTTGGCCAGTAAGTGGAGCAGCTGGGATTGAACTATTAGAGCACGTCCTCCCACGTGGATGGAGTTTAAGGCTTGAGGCCCAGCAGGTCCCTGGATTTGAAGCTACCTCCTAATGTCCCCGCAGGGTTTCTCCAGTGATGGCGAGCAGGCAAGCTGCCAAAGCCCAGCAGATTCCAAAACACAGAGACGCTTTATCTCTAGCAAAATATCCAGACTTGAGAATTAAACATGAGTTCCTGAGCACTTCGAGACGAGAACATGGGGTCTCGGATTGCCAGCACGAGTTTACCAAGAACTGACGTGCAGGGCCCCAAGCCTGAGCTGGTCGGAGAGCGCCCCCATGTGGTCTCATTTGTCTCCTTAGTCAAGTCCCACTTCTCTGGAATTGAGCATGCTCTGAATTTTGGATTTTATATTCTCTCTCTTCCTCATTAGAGTCTTTGGCTCTGCAATGAGAATTTAGGGTGAAATTTGCACTTTAAATTCTCAAAGTGGTGACCATTGTGCCTGGGTTCTCCTTTCTGGCTCCAGTAGGCTGTAGCTTGCCAAGGGCCAGTTAAGTTGCTTTGCAAACAATTCTCATTGGCTGATTGAAAATCAGGGATGTGCCCCCTTCTTCCTCACTTCCTTCTTCCTCCCCCTGCCTGTCATCTTGCCCTCCTGCAAGGTGCACGTATTAGCCAGGGAGGTCGGGAATGCTGCAGCTGCTCTGTGTTCAGCGGTTTGGGGCTCTGGAAAAAGGTGGCAGTGGTGAAGCCCTGTCATGGTTCTGACTTCCTTAAATCAATTTTGTGATCCAAATGAGGAAAGGTTCATTTCACATCCTCTGGTCACACACGCAGTCTCAATCGCTCACATGTGCTAGCACACCCTGCCTGGCTTATGCAAGCACTTTTACATTCATACTCAAATATGACTCCCCATACATTCCCACACTCATGTTTGTGTTTCCACCCTTATATACATTTACTCTTCAACCCACATGCCTCCTATTTATTAGAGTAGTCACCTTTGTTTGCAAATGAAAGAAACCAACTCAAAAGGGAATTTTGGAGGGCTTCTATAACTGGCATATTAAGGGGTGGATTCAGGTATGGCTGGATCTATGAGCTCAGTAATATCACCTGGGCTCTGTCTCCTTGTTCTTTCTCTCTGCATGTGCCCTGTGTGGGTCTGTTTGGCGTCCATCTCAGGCAGCAATTCTTTCTACTTGGCTACACAATGATCCTGCAGCTCCAAGTTCACATCTCCAAACTCAACAAAATAGAGAGCAAGCGTATTTTCTTATGGCCCTAGCAAAAGTCCTGGGGCCAAACGGTGTGGGTCATATGTCCATTCCTGTAGCCAGGAAATGGAATGCTCTGATTGGTCAGGCCTGAGCCACATGCCTACCTCTAAGCCATGCGTTGGTCAGTTCCATCTGAACTGCCTTTTCTCCACAGAATGGAATTCTGAGTTAGTAAACTTGTCTGCCAAAGCCATAGAGTTCTTTCTCCTGTATGCACTTTCATTCATTTAACAAATACTAATTGAGTACCTGCTAAGTGCCAGATGCTCTAGGGGTACAGCAGTAAATAAACCAGAAGTCCTTGCCCTCTTGGAGCTTGTAGGAGGAGAAGAAACAAGTAAATACACGGTCTGCAGATGGCAGTAAGTGCTGCAGAGGAACCCCCACTGGAGCAAGGAGAGTAGGAGTGCTGGGCTGGGGATGCTGATCTTATAGGAGGTCAGGGAAAGCCTGTGGACAGCTGAGCAGGCACCTGAAGGGAGTGAGCCATGCAGTTACTCATGGAAGAGCATTTCAGGCAGGGCTCATGGTGAGTGCAAAGCCCTGAGTGAGAGTTGCTGGGAGGGCTCAGTTTATTGGTATACGCACACTTGCAGACACACTCACACCCAGTGTGTACTCAGTGTTTGTGAGCATGTATGCTGAACCAGGCTTCCTGGGGCTGAATTCCTACTCTACTGCTTAGCTACGAGCTGGATGGTCTTGGTCATGTGACTTAACCTCTATGCACCTCAGTCTTCTCAGCTGTAAAATGGGGTCAAGCAAATTACTTACCCCATAGGTTTGTGCGAGGATTAAATGAGCAGGGATGTGAAGTGTTTAGAACCGTGTCTGGCTCAGAATAGGAACTCAATAAATGTTGGCCATGATCTTCATCACCCTCATCCTTATGACCCTACACCTCTCTCCCATGAAACACACCCTCCATACTCTGCACGCAGATGCAAACCTCTGCACATGCTTGATGGCGAGCCCTCTTCTGCCTGCACTTCCCACACTCCCTCACTAGGGGGCTACATACCCTGCTGTGTCACAGGCCTCCCCCAGGGTCCTCATTCCCAGCTTCCCCTCTCGGCCCCAGGGTCCTGTGGGAGCTACTTCCGCTGTCGGAATGGCAGGTGCATCCCCCCGAGCCTGGTGTGTGACGGTTGGGACATGGACAACTGTGGCGATGGCAGTGACCAGGCCTCCCAGCATCCCTCTGAGTGTAGAGGTCAGTGATAACCAGGAGGGAGGCTGGGCCCTAACGCCCCTTCCCTGGGACAGAACCCTCATCACAGCAGCCGGGAACGGGTGAGATGGTGGACCCAAGGATCAGAGAAACGTAGACCTGGCACAGTGCTTGAGATGTCCTAATCCAGCTGTTTCCAAATGAATGTCAGTTTGAAACTTTTTCCTAAAATGGAATCTTACACAGAGGCCCAAGACATCAAAAGAAGAGACATTCTGCTTACATGGGGTTGGGGGCTCTGAGCCCTGGCTGACTTGTGTCCCCCCCCGCCAAGGGCCCTGAATATGACCCTCGAGGCATACTTTGCAAACTATCGATGTAGTTCAACTCTCCCATTTTACAGATGGAAAATGAGGCCTAGAGAGGATAAACTAGTCCATGTTTACAAAGCCAGCAAGTGACATAACCAGAAATGACCTCTGTGCACATGGAGGACCACCAGCTGGGAAAGTCCTTCCTGGAAGTCTGGAGAGTCTCCCTCCCTACACCAGGTGTGGGAAGGAGGCAGGGCTGCCACGTATGGTTGAACAGGTTGTTCACTGCAAAAAGGCAGCTGGCTGAGGGTTGAAATCCAGTTTCTGCTCTGCTTGCCAAATCTGAGTGTGGGTTGAGGGTCAGGGGTCGGGCGGGGAGGCTGTATCTGCCCAAGGAAGGATTAACTTTTTCTCCACTCAAAGTTTCTGTCACTCTGCTAAACCCTGCACTTGCAAAGCTATCACTGCCTTCTTCTAGGGGTGCATTTTCCCTATTTGTCCATCCAGAGTAAGTGTATTTTTCTAATGTGTGCAAAAGTGCTACATAGGTTAGTGGCAGGCCTGGCTTGAGGCGGGAAGGGTGGTCAGGAGAATGGATAAGACGACTTTTGTTCTCCTTTAGCCTGAGAATCAGGGTGCAGGGAGGTCATGGCCTGGCTGGGACTGGCAGGGCATGGATGGGGCAACTGCAGCAGAGTGACACAGGAGGAGTGTGAGCTGCAGACGGCTGTGGCCATGCACGGGCTGCCTCTGCTTTTCTCCTGAGAACTGGATGCTCATTCTTTTGCCTCCGGCAGGCCTCTGCTTAACTCAGTCCCTCAGTGAGCACTTTCCTAACCCCTTTATTTAAACATAGCATGCCCTGTTCCCTGCTTTATTTTTTTTTTCCGTAGCTCCTATTTCCATTTTACAATTGTCTTCCTGCACTTATGGGGACATTGTTCGTCTGTTTTGCTCACTGCTGTATCCCCAGTCCCTAAAGCACTGCCGGGGGCAGAAAGGGTGCTAGAAACTAGTCAAGTGAGTGGTAGAATATGTCTCAATTTCTCGCTATGCCTCAATTTCCTTATCTGTGAAATGGGGATGATAAACCTACCTTTCAAAGTTGTCATAAACTTTAAGTGGAACGCTGTATGTAAAGGGCCCAGCCCAGAGCACGGAAAATGCTCCCTGCAAGGGCAGCCTCCTGCCGTCCTGCCTCCTCTCAGTCCTTTCCCTGCACCTTGAGTGCAGTGAAAGCTCCATTCAGAAACCCTGGGCCCTGGGGCTGGACCACAGGAGTTCCGGTCCTCCTCTTTCGCTTCCAGCTGTGGGTCCTTGGCATGTGACTTCCCCTCTGTGTGCCTCGCTCCCCTCATCTGTCAAAAGCGGATACTGATGACAACCTTGGGGAGGGTTGTGAGGTTACCGACATGGGGGCGCTGGTGGAGTGCCTCCCGCTCTTCTTCTCTCCCGCTGCAGGGGTCTTCACGGTGCCCAGCCAGGCCAAGAGCCTGGGTGACGAGGCCTCCAAGCCCCTGACCCTGCCCTCAGCTCCCAGGTCTGCAGGCCCCTTCGAGACTGCAGCGGAGAGGAGCACCCCTGCAGGCCGGAACCCTGCTCCCCAGGATGTGGCAGCCAAAGGTGGATGGCACCTGGCATTCCCCCTCCTCCCACCGGGACCACCCGTGCTTCTCTCTGGGCAATGGGGAGGGGGCGCAGTGGGCTCAGACGGAGGCCTGAGTGCGGGCTCCCCTCCCTGCCTCAGGATCCCGGCTGTGGGGGTTGGCGCTGGCCTCCTGGTTGCTCCTGGCCTCCACCGGCCTCCTCCTGGGCCTCCTCAGGTGCCGCTGCTACTCCTCCTGCCAGCTGACCCAGGGGGCTAGTGCCCGCAGAACCTGCCTCCGCTGCAGCACAGCCTGCACTACCTGCTGCCCAGGGCCCAGCAGGGTTGCCCCCGGGGGTCTGCGGCCAAGCATGTCAGCCCACCAGGGTCAGGGAGGCCATCCCTAGAGGCTGTGGGCCCCGAGGAGAGGGCAGGCTTGGGGTCCCACAGAGCCAGGCTTCCAAGCCCCCCTGGGCTGCTGTCTGACCTTGGGTGGGTCACTTAACCCTCCAAGACTCAGTCTGCTCCTCTGGAAAATGGGAAGACTCCTGCTTCACAGCGCTGTTGGGACCTGCACATGGTAACTAGCCCTCCAGATTGAGGGGTGGCTGGCATTTTGCTGGTTCAGCCCACGGCAGGGTGTGGGGACCACGCCAACCTGAAGCTGTCCTGCTTCCTTCTCGGACCTCCCCTGCCCCACCCTGCCCCACCCTCAGGTTCCCCCCCAGTGAAGCCTGAGTCAGAGACACAGGAGACAGCCCCGGCAGGGATAGCACCGTTTATTTAAGAAAAATCAAGACAAAGACCACAGGAAGGTCCCTTCTAGGACAAAGAGGCCAGGCAACCCGACCCCACAAACTGAGGGCTACTGACGGGGAGGGCACTTGCCCCCAGCTGGGCCCTCAGGCTCCCACAGATGGGGTGGGGCTGTTACGTCCCCTCCCCTGCCCTCCCAGTCAAGGGTCCCGGCTTCTCCCACCCAAGGCACTAACTCTCTTCCCACCCCATCCCACTCCCCCACCCCCCACTGTCCCCTGGGCCTTCACTTCCAGATAAGTGGGGGGAGGTGGCCTGGCGTGGGCTGGGAGACCTCAGTGCTGGACTCCGCCTGTAGCAGCTCCTGGTAAGACTTGGGGTGGGGTTTCCCTTGCAGCCCCTGAGGGTGGGGGCCCTGGGCTGGGTGTTGGGGGTGGGAGGAGGGATGCAGGCCAGGGGGCTGGGTGGGAGGGAGAGAGGGTACCAGGAGCAGGAGGCCTGGCTGGCGGGGAGGAGGTGAAGGAGGGCTGGGACTTGGGCTGGCAGGGGTAGGGGACTGCCTGCCTGGGAGTGAGCTGCCTTTTCCTCCAGGGCTGGCCCTAGACAACTTTCCCAACCACGGGGAGGGTGGCAAAGGCTGTTGCTGATACCCCCTCCTGTTCAGATAGCTGGTGGGGCACTGAATGGAAGCTGAGGCTGGAGTGTCTGAGAGTTGTCATAGGGCAGCCTGAGGACTGCAGAGATGGGTGGCCCATTTCACCCTGGGTGGGGGCCTGACCCTGAGTCCTGGCAGCCTTCTGAGGCACCCCCTCCTGTACAACCTTTCCTGCCCACCAGCCTGTGGGTTTGCCCAGGGTTGTGTGTGTTGGGGTGGGGGTGGGGGTGGCATGCCCACCCTCTAGTCCAGCCCAGGGTAGTAGCAGCAAAGCATGGCATCACCTCAGTTTCTTACAAAAAAACTCATAATAATAATATTAATAATAATATACTCGTCGTTGTCGGGCTGGGCTCTGCCCGGGAGTCCATGTGGGGCTGGCGGGTGCCTATGAGGGGCAGGGGCGCATGTTGGTGCCCGCCTGGGCGCTGTGCTGCAGGTCCAGTGGCTGCGGGGGCGTGGCGCCGGGCCGGGGGGAGTGCAGCACCAGGTTCCTGATACAGCCCGTGATGCCCGCGGAGAACCGGCCCCCGGTCAGTGCAGCCACGCTGGGGGCTCCACCTGGGGGGACAGGAGGGACCGTCACTGCCCGGCCTGGGCTCCAGGAGTCTGCAGGAGCCCATGCCCTCAGCCCCCACCCCAGCCCAGGACTTACCGATGTAGACGCTTCCCTTGGCGTTGACAGCCACGTTAGGGCCTGGGGACTGGCCGCTGACCAGCTCCTCACCGTCGATTTGGATGGAGCCTCTCCGGCCCTCTCTGCGGGGGGACTGGGTCAGGCCCCTGACCACAAACTTCCCCATCCTCCCCGACTCAGCAGAGGGCCAGACCGAAGAGTCTGCCTCCTACCCCGTGTGTTGTGTGGTCCCCACACTGGATGAGAGATCTGGCCTCCAAGTCAGCTTCCTGTCCCCACTGCCCTGCCCCTGGTGTCCCCCATCCCCTGTGGTGCTGGCCTGCCCCCTGCCCCCTCCCCATGGAGTTCCACCCCGTCCTTGAAGCCTGGGCTGTGGCCGGAGGATTCTCCTCCCACCCAGACTCTGGGCCTCTTTCCCCCGTGCCCGGCTGGGGTGCCTTACCGCAGAGCTGTCACCCGATGCCACTCGCCATCGTTGATCGGGTCCTCAGAGACGAGGCGGGCCTCCCCGCTGCCCAGCTGGTAGCTGCGGGTCACCCAGGCCCAAGAAAGTGTTAGCTGGTGGGGGGAATGGAGCTGCAACTTCCCAGGGTGGGAGAGCCGTGGGGATGGGGGATGGGGGAATCAGGGGCCAGAGAAGGGGAAGGAAGGGTCGGGGTGCCAAGACTCACCTGAAGACAAGGTGCCCATCCTCAAGCCCAAGACTGATGAAGTCTTTGCCTCGGCCGGTCTCTCCCACCTCCTGCCAGGAAGCACAGGGTCTTTGGGGTCCCCAGCCTGGAGAGTTGGGGTCCCCAAGGCTGCAGCCTCTGCCTTGGCCCTCCCCCCTGTCCTGGCTGCTGAAGCCTGACAGCCACACTCACCCCGCCCTGCCAGAGGAGGAGGCCGCTGGCCGTGGTGGTCCGCACCTCCAGCTCGATGGTTTCGGGGATCTCGGGCAAGCTGCAGAGGGCAGGGGCAGGTCAGGGGGCAGAGGTGTCCACGGCTTAGGTCCCCTTCCCCTCCCGGTGATGAGCCTGCCTCTGGGTCCCCAGGTTCTCCTGGGACCTATCTTACCTCCTGGAAAAGACGCGGCTCGGGAGGGCCAGGAAGCCACCGTCATGGAAATAGGCTCCGTACTGCCCAGGGGCATCTGCGGGAGAACATGCGCCCATGAGACGCCTGCCCACCACCTGGGGTCCCGCACCAGTCCCCTGGTCCCCACCTCCACTCCCACATGGACTTCTACTGGGGGCTCTAAGACTGCGCTCCCGGGCGCCCCAGACCCCCACATCTGAGGTCAGGGTCTGTGAACCTGGATGTGGGAAAAAACTTATTTTCACTCACTTCTCACTGAAGTTCTTACCATTAGAAATGTAGGCAACAAACCAAAAATAGTAGTAGCAGGACCTGCAACTTTGTCACTAATAGGAGTCAAAACTATTTGCTCATCACCCTTCAGTAGTGGCAGGTATTTCAAATGACTGTTTATATTTATCATTCTGAAACTGCATTAGCTATCAGAATCACCACTAGACCTTATTATTTAAGAGTTGAATAAAGAAGTGCAGATATTACATATCAGAAAACTTAAAAACTCTTTTGATGCCCTTATATTGGTACAACTGGTTTCCTCTGAAGTCCTGTGCTTTACTTTATGGAGTCAGTGGGCGGGGGTCCCTATTGGCTGGCTGTCCTGGTTTTAGCACTGAAAGTTCTACCACCTGAGAAACCCCTACGTTCTGAGCTCCTAAGGAGGGAGAGTGGACAACAAATGGTTAAGAACCTTCGTGGTCCCAGATGGGAAGACAAGCTTGGGACGATGGAATGACTTTCCTAGGAAGTGGAACACTGGATTACCACCTGGGCTTTCCGGCTCCAATGTCCACCCTGGGTGTGGCCCCCGCATCTCAGCTCCACCTGCTCATGGCCCATCCTGCAGGCCAGCGTTGGCCACTGGGAGCCTGGGAGCCATAAGGGCAAGGGACACTTTGCCACCTTCCACCAAACGACGGGGCTAACAGCTTACTTTTATCGAGCACCTACTATGCACCAGATGCTGTGTGGGGGAGACTGCCCACACATCTGTGTCACTGGCCCTTACAACAACCCTAACAGCCTTGTGGAAGGATGATATTTATCTGCATTTTGGGCTTCAGGAAACAAAGGCACAAAGAGGCTGATTTGTCCAAAGTCACACAGCTGGTAAGTGGCAGGGCTGGGATTTGAAGCCAGGATGGTTGGCTTTAGAGTCCATACTCTTAATTGTATCTCCTGCCTCTCCTATTATATTAGTGATAAGTAAGAAGATATGAGTCTATAAAGCAGCACGGTGCCTGGGATATAATAAATGTTCAACAAACTTCATTTTTTATTATCTTCACTTTTAACCAGACTGTGGAATCCTTGAGAGCGAGGCTCCTGCTTTATTCATCTTATACTTCCTGCTCCCCAGGCAAGGCTGAGCATGCAATAGATGGTTGTTGACTTAATAAACAAATAAAGAAGAAGAAACTGGGGCCTGAGTGGTTAAAGGGCCTACCCAAGGTCACCCAGCCAGCAGGTACAGGGTAAAATCTGGCTCCATATGGCTGTGTTCTTCTCTATTCTGTGCCCAGTGAGCCCCTCACATGGGCCTGTTTTGCTTGGTGGCCAGAAATGAGGGTGGTGGAGTGTCATCGGAAGAGGGAGCTGGGAGGAGATGAGCCCACACAGCTTCCCTGGCTGGTCACAGCAAGTACTTACCGTTGCCCCCACTTCCTTCAAGATGCCAATCAGACTCCGCCAGGCCATGTCCAGTGCCTGTAGGGGAGGACAAGGTGCAGTCGTTGGGCACAGACACCCTGTGGGTGCCCTGTCCAGCTGAGGGCCCCTGGAGTGAGGCAGGGAGCAGCCAGGACTGCTTACCTTGTTGGCAGCGTGGGCCAGAGAAGCCGGGTAGACAGAGGCAGCGGGTGCCCTGGCAGGTGCCCCCATGCAGACAGGGCTCACGGAGCTGGCAGGGGTTCTCCTCGTGCTCACAGAGGTCTCCTGTGGGTCGGGGCAGAGATGAGTGGGTGTGGGTAGGTGTCACCCTGCAGGCCCCATGCCCTGTCCTCTCGATGCTCTGGGCAGGCTCACCCACCTTTGAAACCATCTAGACACAGGCACTGGAACTCATACTCGCCAGCGGGCAGGCACGTGGCGCCATTTCGGCAAGGCTGGCGCTCGCATGGGGAGCTGTCGTAGCACTGCCCAATGCCCTGGCTGCCTAGGAAGCTGTAGGTGAGGTCCAATCGCTTCCCATTCACGGACACCTGTGGGCACAGGAACACCGAGGGCCTAACAGGGGCACAGGTGTGTGCCCAGGGAGAGAAGAACGTAGCAGAGGGTAGCTGGGAACCCAAGGTGGGGCGTGAGTGGTAACACAGGACTTCAAGGTAGGGAGGGAGGAAAACAAGGTGAGTGCCTGCCGTGGGCCAGGGGCAACCATGTCAGCACAGGCAGCAGTACAATCCTCCAAGGTAGGTGACATCACCCCCTCTTTACAGATGAGGAAACTGAGGCTCAGAGAGGAGCCGCATCTGCTCCCAGAGCCTTGGGCTGGCCACAGGAGTGGCCTGGTTTGGCTCCCCTCCCCTCTCCCACTTGCCCTCCGGTCGCAGGACCTCACCTCGCCCACGCAGCCGCGGAAGTGGGCGCTCATGTTGGTGGCTGGAGACAGTCGCACAGAGGGCTCCACGCCACCCAGGTAGAGGGCCGTCTGCAGGTTGAGGCCCTGGCTCTTGCCGGGCGAGGAGCGCAGCACGGGGCGCCCGCCGTTCACCCGCAGGCTGCCGTCCTTGTTGAGGCGCTCGGCGGACGCGCGGTGCCAGCGGCCCAGGGCCAGCGGCTCGGGGCTCCGCAGAACGGCCAGCCCTGGGGGGGTGGGGGGAGCGCGGGGGTGCGGGGGGCTGAGCACACGAGGCCCTGCCCTGCCCCGCCACACACAGGACCCTGAGCAGATGCAGAAGTTCCTCCAGCCTCCCGGCACCCCAAACGAAGGGGAGGCCCAGAGAGGGTGGCAGATGGGACGCAGCAGGGGATCTGAGTTTGACTCCCAAACTTATTCTAGCCTCCCAGGGCCACGAAGCTTGGCAACCAGAGACCCATCCCGGCGCTCACCTGAACCCAGCTCGTAGCGGAACTCCAGGTGCCCGCCCACCATGGCCAGGGACACGAAGTCCTCCACTGGCCCGCTCTTCCCCCCGCTGAACAACAGGACTCCGTCAGGGGCCAGCGGCTTGAACTCGATGTCCAGGCGCAGCTCGTGGTGCGTGTTGGTGAGGGGGGGCAGCACCAGGAAGGAGCCGGTGCCCGACATGGAGGGGGTGCTCACGGTCACACCTGCGGCAGCCTCAGCTCAGCCGGGGGCGGGGGTGCCAGGGCCCGCGTTGGGGGCCGGCTGTTAGGGCTTCCCCCCGGGTCCCCCACCCCACCACCCCAGGGCCCAGTCCCACCGGCTCAGGACTGGCCAGGCCACAGCTGCAGCCACACCTGAGCCCCTGTCTCCTGGCAGGCCAGGCCAGGCTGGGAGGGTCACCAACAGGTAGGCGGGGCCCCCTGAGGGGGCCTCGGGTAAGGGATTCGGGCTGGGCAGAAGCTTGGCCAGGTTGACTTTGCGGACTTCTGGTTCTGGCATGAGCTTTTCATTCACGGAGCCTGTCATGGCTCTGGAGTGCCCCCGCCCGGCCTCCCCTGCCCTCACCAGGGTCCCTGGGGGTCTCAGGTCCGGATCTGCTCACCATCCTCACACCTCATCCCCGAGCGGCCCAGGTGGCAGCGGCAGGTGTAGCCTCGACCGTCAGGCCGGTTCACGCAGGTGGCATCGGGCCCACAGGCCTCTAGGAATGGGGAACACAGGCCAGTGAGGTCGACATGAAAATGAGGGCAGCTTGATGCCAAAGGCCTGCCCATGCCACCCCGGGGCTGCATCAGGAAGCGGGGCGAGGCCAGAAGGCTGAGGAGGGAGTGGGTCACCGCGTGGGGAGTGACTGCGTGTGTGGTGTGCTGGGTGACAGCGTCGGTGGTGAGGAGACAGATGGGGAGGTGGCAGGAGGTGTCCGGGGAGCAGAGTGAGTGCATGGGGGACAACTCGGAGGGGAGTCACAACTACCTGGGTATCAGTAATGGAAGGGGACAGGTACCTGAGTATTAGTGACGGGAAAGGCGGGGTGAGCACCTGGGTAGCAGTGATGAGGGCAGGGTGAGTGTTGGGTGGCAACGATGGGATAAGCACCTGGTAAGCACTTGGGAACAGGGATGGAATGTGGTAAGCACTTGGGTAGCAGCACTTGGGGGGGGGGGGGTGGATGCGAAGAGGCAGCAATGGGCAGGAGTAAGCGCCCAGCGGGGGCAGTGACTGGGCGGGGCACACACCTGGGTGGCAGTGCAGAGCCTGTGAGTGCTCACAGCGGCTTCCTGTGAAGCCGGCCGGGCAGACGCACACGTAGCTGCTGCTCTCCGAGTCGTGGCACTGGCCCCCGTTCTGCAAAGGGGACCCTGGAAGTCAGGCCCAGCATCCGCTGCACCCCCCCGCACTTCCTACAGAGGCCAGCCCCAGCCAAGAGCAGTGGCTGGGCCAGCCAGGTGACGTGGCGGAGTGCAGGGTCACCTGGCAGGGGCGGTCCCGACAGGTGGGGCAGTGGGAGATGCCGTGGGCGGTGAGGTTCAGGTCATGGAAGGTGATCTCCTCGCCCTGGATGCGCAGCTCCCGGACACAACCTGGGGGCACGGGCAGGATGAGCTGGCGCTTGGTGGGGAGGGTCCTGGGAAGCCTGCCCAACCCCAGCTGACATCTTGCGTGTCCTCCCAGGTCCTGGGGCCCTGCCTGCCAGTCACCCAGGTGTGGCTGGGCCGTGGCTGTGGGTAGGGAGGGAGCTTACCTATGAAGCCGCTGCTCAGCCCCGCCTTGGGGATGGCACCGTAGTCAGGGTAGCCACCCAGGTAGAGCTCCTCGTTCAGGTCCAGACCCTGGAACTTGCCCTGGGGAGGTGGGGAAGTCGGGAATGGCAGGCAGAGGCTGGGCAGGAGAGGGTAGGGATGGGGCTGGACCAGGGGCACGGGGTGGGGTCTCACCTGGGAGGTCCCATTGACGGGGGCCAGGTTGCCCACCACCAGAGAGCCCTGGGTGAGGCTGCGTAACAGGGTCACGGTGTGGAACTGGCCCAGGGTCAGCGGTGTGGGGTGGCGGATGGTGGCCATGCCTGAGCCCGCGTCAAACCTGCTCCGTGGGGCAGGGCCGGGGCAGGAGAGGGTGGACGTGGAGTTTGTAAGAAGGACTGGGGAGGGGGCCCAGCCTGGGCAAAGGGGCATCAAAGGAGGGCTGTCACCATTTCCCCATTCTGGGGCTGCCTTGTCCCCCTCACCTTTTTCTCTCATCCCCAGCTCATTTCGTCCCTGACCCTTCCCCAGGGCTTCTTCTCTCCCCACGTCCTTTCCCAGAGAGCTTTTCCAGAGTAGCATTCAAGGCTCCGATGAGCCCCTGGCTCCAGCTTCCCGGACCCTCCCACTCCTCTCTGCAGTGACCTCCCAGCTCTCCTGGTTTATGGCTCATCTTCCCTACTAGAACATACACTCCCGCAAGGCCCAGAACTCTATCTGCAGTGGCCTCCCAGCTCCTCCTTCTCCCATAAATGGGGCGGGCAAGGGTCTCACCGGAACTCAGGCCTTCCGCCCACGAGGCCGAAGGAGATGAAGTCGGGCTGCCTGTGGGCCAGGTTGGTGGGACTCCCTGGGACCTGCTTCTGCCCGTTGTACAGCAGCATCCCTGGGAGGGCACAGCCGGGTGAGGGGCTCCCATCCGGCTCCGAGGCCCCTGCTCGGCCCCGGCCCAGGCAGGACCCACGCCCCTCCTCCCCTGAGCCTCCCTGCTCTCCAGCTCCTGCCTCCTGGCCCCCCCTTGGTACATCCTGGCATCCGGGGCCGTCTCACTACCTCTGGATTGGAACCTCTAGAGGGGCCTGGCTAAGAGCCCCCAGACAGAGGCTAAAGGTGCATCCCTCACACTGTCAGGTCAACCTGGAGGTGGGGAGGGAAGCAGAGACTCACCCGAGTAGAGGAGGAGGCCTGGGCAGTGAAAGTCAGAGACCCGTAAGGCATGGGAGGTGTCAGATGAGAGAGAGAGAGGAGGAAAAGGTGAGAGATGAGAGAGAAAGAAGGGAGGAGCAGAGTGGGGGAGAGGAAGAGGGGGCAGGAGGATGGACAGCCATGCACCGTGCAGAGCTCAAGCCGGGAGACATCACAGAAGGGCTGAACGGAGGGAAGGGTGTGAGGGGAGATCCAGAGTGGGGGATCCAGCAGGCCTGGGAGGGCCGGGGCTGGGACTGTGATGGCAGCTACCCGAAGAGATTCTTGCCCCAGGCCGGGACCCCCAGATCGGCTCCAGTCGAGCTCACCATCGGCTGAGTCGGGCCGGAAGGTGATCTTGATCTCGAACTTCCTGTAGGCGTCCTTGATGGTGGGCAGCGGCAGGAAAGAGTGGGGGGTCTGCGTGAAGTAGGGCACCACCCGCTCTGCCAGCAGAGAGCACAGTCAGAGCAGACGCCCACCCGGGGGTGGGGGGCGCTCGGGGCCAGGGGCTGTCTGACCTGGCACCTGCAGATGGGCAAAGGCCTTGACCTTGCCCTGGCGGTTGGTGGCAGTGCAGACGTAGGTGCCTGCGTCCTGGGGGCGGACCGAGGGCAGCATCAGCATGTTGTTCTCCAGGCGGCTGTCAGCGGGCAGGCTGCCGTCCAGCTGCAAAGGAAGCAGCACTTTGGACCCCGCTCTCGGCCTACACCTTTCAGGGGGCCAGAACCCCATCCCCGCCGCAGGCCCACCTCCAGGGCTCCGCTCAGCAAATTCCGAGCACTTATTGGGCCCAACCTTGTCCCAAGTCCCGGAGCGCCAAGATGACTCAGCCCTGGTTCTGTGCCCAGCACTCACCTTGGTCCAGGTGATGTCAGGAGTTGGGTAGCCAGAGGCCATGCAGGGGAAGACGGCCGCAGAGCCAGCGGGCACGCGGACCTCAGGGGGTGTTGAGATCTGAGGCAAAGCTGAGGCGGGGGAGGGAGACAAGCAGACAGGATGACGACCACCGTCTGTATGCCCAGCCCTGTGCCTCGATCCAGCCCTCATGCTACCCACTGGGGGGAGGCAACGTGTCCCCCTTTTACAGATAAGGGAATTGCAGCTTAGAGGGGAGGAGGCGCACTGATGGAATTGGGCAGTCAGAGTTCAGGGACAGATCTATTCGACTCACAGCCCTCCTCATAACACCTACTACCTCTGGGGTGGGGCAGGTGATGAGAAGGAAATAGCTTCCACAAAGGCCCTGCACCTGAGCAGAAAATCTTGCACCCCTTGGGCACCTGGGAAGGGAGGGCAGTGGCAGTGTGGCTCAGGAGGTTTGGGGGCAAGTCACAGGGTTTGGGATAAAAAGGAATTGGCTTGCTGTTCTGGAGGCTACTCCTATGCAAGCTTCAGCTAGATACTGCTAATTGCCACCGTTTGCCAAACCCCAACCAACACCATTCCTGGTAACCCTAAAGAACACCTAGGGCTCTATCTGAGATTCTACAAAAGTTGTATGCACTAAGATTACTTTCCAGAAATCTTCAAACTTCAGATGGGTTCCTAGGCCAGATAAGTCCTGAAATGCAGAGTGGCCAGCCTCTCCAAAAACATCAACTAGTTCCATCCCCCATCCCATATTATCAACACTCTTTTCCAACATGAAAAAGTTTGAATGGGCTTAGCCCAAATATCCCTAAAAAATGGGAGAAGAATCGAAAGAGAAGGAGGAATTATAACAGACAGGATTTAACAAATGAATACAATTGCTAAGTCACTATATTGATATTTCTTTTAGTCTCCAGTGTCATGGAGCAGCTAGAGGTAAAAACCAGAAATTGTAGAACTGTAACCCATACCAAACTCTGAAATCTGTTCTATAATCACTTGTTATAATGTACTTTGAAAATGACAGCTTTTTTGCATATATGTTATATTTCACAATAAAAAATGTTAAAAAAAAAAAAAGGATTTGCCTTGAAAGAAAACAAAGGTTTGTTTCTTGGTCCTGCATCTTTGCCCTTGTTTTACTCTGTTTTGTGTTTATCTGTCTACCATCAGATTGGACCACAGGTCACCTCCACCAGGCAGGCACTTGGGGAGGCCAGAGCTATGCACCCTGCTTCCTCTTGATGCCTCACCCTGCGCCTAATTTTGGCCTGAGGCCCCCGCCCTTTTCCTGTAACTTCCAGCCTCCACCAGGGGACCGCTCACTCTGATCCCCCGCTGCCTCTTGTTAGGAAACCTACCCCGAGAGAGCGGAGAAGAGGAGCAGAGCAGGCAAGGCCGCCTGAGCCCCGGCGTGGCTCCCCCACCCCCCTCCACAGAACCCCGCGCGGCCCTCACCCTGCACGAGCAGCAGCACGTGGGACTGGGTAGTGCCCGCGGCGTTGGTGGCTGAGCAGCGGTACTGCCCCGCGTCTGCCAGCTCCACGTGGGGGATCCTGACGATGCCGCCGCTCTGCACGACGCCCGGCCGCAGGCGCCCTCCCACTTTGCTCCACGTCACCTGGGGCTTGGGGTCCCCCAGCGCCAGGCACTCGAACTCCACGGCGTGGCCTACGACCACGGTCTGCACGGAGGTCCGGATGTTGATGAGCACCGCCGGCAGGGCTGGGGCAAGGAGAGGAGAACAGGAGGGGTCAGCGCGGCAGGCCAGAGCCCCGGGCACTCCTTCCTTCGTTTGTTTTCCACGTGAGCATTCATGAGCACACATACTCATTCCCTTTCGCTCATTCATTCTCTCCCTCACGGATACTCACTTATTCATTCACTGGTTTGTCTGACCACTCATCCACTTTAGCTATCCATGCGCCACTCTACCCATCCTTCTTTTGTCTCCTCTCCTTGCAATATTTACCAAGCCCCTTTACTCTAGGCTAGATATGAGCAAGATGCAGCTGAGTAACTACATTATTCCCTTTATTCTTATGCATTTAAGGGGGCTCCTGGGGAACTGGTCCAAGCCCTGTGCCTCTTTCTCCTTCTCATCTCTGTCCCTTGCTCTTAGCCAAGGCTAGATAGAAGCTATCCTCCTACCTTGGACAATGAGCTGGGCACGGGCCTGGGCCTGTCCCCAAGGCCCATGAGCCTGGCAAACATACGTCCCTTGGCAGCTCTGGTCCAAGTTCTGGATTCTATAAAGAAAAGATAAGACGATCTCAGAAGATGTGAGAAGGCTTTGCAATTATGTGAGAGTAAAGAGCTGTCACAGATCAACACGCACTATATCCTTCTAGTCTCCCAAGAATCCTGAGAGGTAGGGAGGTAGGGTGAGTGTCCCCACACCCACTGTGGACAAAGACCTCATGGTTGAGAGCTCAACGGCTGTCAAGCGGCAGGGCTGAAGTCGACTCAACACATCTGGACCCAGGGCCTCTTCTCTTTCCTCCAGTAATAGTAAGAGACACATGGGCAATGTTACCAGCAATCGTCCAGGTGCCAAGGGCCATGCTAAGTCCTTAAAACAGTCTCATTTCAGTTTCACAGAACTTATAGCTGAGAAAACTGAGGCTCAGAGAGGTGGCGTGACTTGCCCAAGGAAAGACACTACCTATCCTAAGGTGCAGGTATTTATGAACTCAGCCCCACTGCATGCCCCAGCCGGGATACTCAAGGCCAAACTTGGTCCCTGCCCCACTCACCGAAGCACCCCATCCTGTACACTGTGGCCAGGGGGCAGCGGACCCCCTTCCTTGAACCAGCGGAGCTGGGTGCCACGGTGGCTGGGCACGGCACAGTGGAATTCAACGCTGGCCCCAATGCTCTTGGTCTCCAGTTGAGGCGTGACCTGCACAGCGGGTGAGGTTCCTGCCGGGATGGAGGTGGCAGGGAGGGAGCCAGCGGGGCCTACGGGGACATGTACGAGGGTCTGTATGTGTGTACGTGTGTGTGTGTGTGTGTGTGTGAGTTGTCATGTCCCTGATGCCTCCCCAGGGCCCCAGGACACCCCTGACACAAGAGACATTCTTCTGGTGGCCTCTCTGAGCAGGAAAAAAGACATTTCATTGATTCTAGAATCTTGGGTCCAGCAGCCCTAGTTTGGCAGATTCATTCACTTGCTCACTCAAGCATTCACTCAATTACCCCACAGAAAGGCATGGAGAGGCTGGCTCTGTGCTTCTGCCAGCTCCTGGCTTTTGAATGGGAAGACAGCATAAGACAAAAGCAGGAGGGGTAAGTCTGGGAAAAATTTAGATATTTTAAAAAAGATCAGCAAAAACTATTTTAGTGCAAAAATTATTTAGTTAAAATAAGACCATTTAAAATATAAAAAGATTCAGGGATATGGTCACAGAAAGATATTTATTTATGCAGGGGGTGGATGGGAAGGTGGGTGCAGATGCCCATGGGAGGGGGTGCAGAGGCCCAGGGACGTGGGTACAGAGGCCCAGGGAGGTGGGTACAGAGGCCCAGGGCAGAGGGTACAGAGGCCCAGGGCACAGCGTGCAGAGGCCCAGGGAGGTAGGTGCAGAGGCCCAGGGAAGAGAGTGTAGAGGCCCAGGGAGGTAGGTGCAGAGGCCCAGGGAGAGAGTGTAGAGGCCCAGGGGAGGGGGTGCAGAGGCCCAGGGAGGTAGGTGCAGAGGTCCAGGGAAGAGGTGCAGAGGTCCAGGGGAGAGGGTGCAGAGGCCCAGGGAGGTAGGTGCAGAGGCCCAGGGAGGGGGTGCAGAGGCCCAGGGAGGTAGGTGCAGAGGCCCAGGGAAGGGGTGCAGAGGTCCAGGGGAGAGGGTGCAGAGGCCCAGGGAGGTAGGTGCAGAGGCCCAGGGAGGTAGTGCAGAGGCCCAGGGAAGGGGTGCAGAGGTCCAGGGGAGAGGGTGCAGAGGCCCAGGGAAGTAGGTGCAGAGGCCCAGGGAGGTAGGTGCAGAGGCCCAGGGAGGGGGTGCAGAGGTCCAGGGAGGTGGGTGCAGAGGCCCAGGGAGGTAGATGCAGAGGCCCAGGGAGGGGGTGCAGAGGCCCAGGGGAAGGGGTGCAGAGGCGTACCATTGCCACCGACTGGGTGTCTTTTAAATGCCACAAGCTATCCATGCGGATATCATTCTAACTCAGCCTACACAGCAGGTATTGTTTTCTCCACTTTTGAGGTAAAGAAACAGGCTCAAAGAGTTAAAAGACTTTGCCAAAGTCACAGCTAGCGAGTGACCGAGCTCTGCTTTAATTCCAGGCATGTCTGACTCCAGGGTCAAGGCTCTTAACCACTGGGCCCCATGCTTTTCTGCTTCTAGAATCTTGGGCCCGGCAGCCCTTGTTTGGCTTGTGGACATGGAGACCACAAGGCACAGGCTCCTTTGTAGAGTCACTGAAGCCCTGGGCATAAGGTGGACACTGTGCTGTCACACATTCATCATTGTCACCCTCAGGCATTTTCCCAGCCTGCTCTGGCTGCTGAGCTACCCATATCCAGGCCCGGCTCTGAGCATCCTCATTCTAGCAGGGGAAGGAAGCAGCAATGAGAGCAAAAGGAGCAACCGGGGACCTTCCTGGAGGAGGCAGGCCGGCCTCAGGCCTTAGAGAGCAGGGGAAAGCAGGCGCACTCCAGGAGGGGCTACAGAAGGGGTGGGTTTCCTGGTGCCCACAGCTGGATAAGTGAGGGGCCTGAGGAAAGCTGGCCGTCTTCTACCCACCCTGAGGCTGGCGTGCTCACCTTGGACAAGCAGCTGGGCAAAGGCCTCGGCTGAGCCCACCCTGTTGGTGACCTGGCAGCGGTAGCGGCCCGAATCCTCAGGGGCCACGGGCTCAAAGCGCAGCAGCTCCTTCCTGGCAGTGGCCCTTGCAGGGAGGCTGCCGCCCTCGCGGCTCCACTGGAAGGTGAGCGGGGGGGTCCCGTGAGCCAGGCACTGCAGCTGCACTGTCTCCCCTGCTTGTGCCGAAGCATGCTCTGGGACGGTGGTGGCATACGGTGGGCCTGTGGCAAGGGGACATGAGATCAGGGTGGCCAGCACAGAGGTCAGGAGGGAAGCCAGTGACCTGGCAAAGGACAACAAAGCCCAGAGGATTGGAGGTGATAAAGCAAAGCTCCCAGAGGGGTGGTGGGTTTCAGGGAAGGGCAGGCTCTGAGGGTCTGTGTTGCATGGGACCTCCAGATGGGGTGCCTGGGGGTCTGCACAGGGTGGAGCCCAGTGTGTGCGTGTGTGTGTGTGGGGGGGGCAGCTCGGGTCTCCAGGTAGTGCACAGGGGGAAGCCCAAAGAAGGGGATGAGAACCTTACTCTCCACGTGCAGGACAACAGTGGCCTCAGCGTGCCCAGCAGGGCTGGTGGCGTTGCAGATATACTGGCCCGAGTCCTGCTGGGCTACCCGGGGGATGAGCAGGGTGTCGCCTTCCAGCCGGTGCTGCCAGGGCAGCGGGGAGCGCAGCTTGGACCAGTGGATGGTGGGGGTGGGGCTGCCTGTGGAGTGGAGTGGAAGATGGCAGAGGTCACCGGGCCACCTCATGGGGACAGAGATTGCAATCAGGGGCCTGGGTGATTCTGCCCACCATGTAGTGGGAGGGCACTAAGTGGGCATCTCAGCCATCACCAGAAAATGCCAGCAGGAAAGTCCCCACCCCAGGGCTGACTTCATCTTCAGGATTTTGGCCCCATGGGTGGGCCCCATCCACACCTGTGGCTGAACAGCGCAGGGTGGCTGTGTGCCCAGCCTCCACGGTCAGCTCGGCTTCTTCCACCTGCACCTGGGGGGCCCCTGGGACCACAGTGCCCATGTCCACAATCACCTCTACCCGCTTCTGTGCTGTGCCCAGTGCATTCTGGGCCAGGCACACGTAGGTGCCCGCATCTGCCGGCTTGGCTGATGAGATCTGGAAGAAAGCAGCAAGGAGGCTGGTGACGTGGGCACTGGGAGGGCGGGCCCTGGCATCAGGCTTTGCTTCTTGCTTGTTATTTCACCTTTCCCCTCTAGCCTTCTCTTGATGTTTAGCTCTCTCAGCTGGCTGGCTGCTTGAGGGACCCCCCCACTGCTGGTCATGACATCCCATTAGTTGGTCCATCCAGCGACTTGCCCCCCCTCCCACCCACCTACCCATCCCCCCACCCATTCCCTATGTCTTCACTTCCTTCCTCTCCCTTCTTTCTTCCCTCCCAACCTCCAATCTATCCACGTATCGCAGCCCTCCCTCTCTCCGTCCCCTCATCCCCTACTTGTCCACCGTGGCTCTGTCCTCTAAACATTGACTCCAGGCCAGGCCTTGCACTGGGGCCCCAGTCAGGCTGATGAGGGGAGCCGAGGCTCACCTGCAGCACCGTGTGGCTGTCCACAACCCCGAATGTCCGCTGCTCCAACTTGAGGGGGGTGCCGAGCCGGGTCCACCGTGCAGAGGAGCGGGGCTCCCCGGCACTCATACACTCCAGGGTGACGGCCTTTCCGACTTTCACCCACACAGGGCCCTCGGGGAGCACGGACACCGTTGGGGGCCCTGACCAGAGGAAAAACCCCCACTGACACATGTGCTGGGCTTCCTGGTCACACACATTGTCACCGACCCCACCTCAGGGACAGCTGGGTGAGCAGCGTCCTCCTATCACACTGACGTGGAAACTGAGGCTCGGGGAGGGCAAAAGCCCAAGGTCACAGGGGAAGACCGGGATTAAACCTGAACACTGGGTTCAGAATGAGGCTGGGAAAGGAAGGCAGAGGTCCGTGGGGGCGCCCCTCACCGTGTACACTGAGGTTCACGACGCTCTGGGCCACGCCGTAGGCATTGGATGCCACGCAGAGGTAGGTGCCGTGGTTGCTGGGCCGGGTGCCCACGATGGTGATGACGGAGCCGTTGGGACTGATGTGGACATTGTCTGTGGGGTTGGTGTCGGGGCAGGACATGGTCAGGAGGGTTGAGCTGGCCCCAGGCTGCCTTCCCACTTTACAATGACTTGCCACTGCACATGGGACATCTCCGCCCCACGCCCCTGACCCTTCTAGCCTGGGTATGTCCAGCTCAGAGCCACAGATGGGAGACGATGCAAGTGTCCTTGGACTCTTTCCAGCCCCTTCACCATTTTCAGATGGGGACACCAGGGCCAGAGAGGGAAAGAGTCTTCCCCTGGGCCAGTGAGTTTGGTGTTGTCCCTGGCCTGCTGCCCCTGCCTGGGTGGCATCACCATGTCCTTGTGCCTGCCTGCGGGCACCTCCCTGCCCATCTCACCCTCCAGCTCCTGGTTCCGGGTCTTCCACTCGAGGCTGATAGGAGCTGCCCCGTCATGGATGAGGCACTTGAAGCTGGCGTCTTGGCCCGGTTGCACTGTGCGGCTGGGTGGGTCGATGGAAATGACAGGGCTCCTGAGGCCTGGAGCGGAGGGCTGGGCTCAGCAGGGCGGCTCAAGCAGCGGGCACCAGGGCCTCCCCACCTCTCCCCTCCCGTGGCATGGGCCACTCACGGTAGGAGGAGCCTGCGCTGGAGGGGACCGTGACGGTGAAGGAGGCCTCCTGCTCGGGGCCCGGGTCGCCAGCCACGCGGCACACGTACTCGCCAGAGTCCCCGGGGGAGACGTGGTAGAGCCGCAGCCGGGAGCCGTGGGTCTGTTGGATTGAGGATGGGGCAGCCATCAGGCCAAAGCACGTGGGAACAGGCCAGTCCCCAAGCCCCGCTCAGCCAGCACCCAAGGCTCTTCATGAGTTCCAGGAGCTCAGGCTCCAGCTGGTGGGGGTGGAGAAGCTTTGCTTACACATCCTTGGAAGTCCAACCCCCCGACTTTACAGAGACTGCCCGGACTGCCGGGTAGTTACGCAGGCTACGTCTGCCCAAGGTGCTCCCCTTTGGCATCTCGGACATCGTGGGGCCTATGTTCAAGACAGCCTCGTTTCCAATAAAAGGAAGTCACCACCTGGGGTAAGAGGCGTCCTTCTCTAAGGCACAGGAGGTGACCCAGCAGCAGAGCCAGGGAAAAGACCCATGTGTCTCATCTCTCAGCCTGGTAAACTTGTCCCCAAAAATATTTTATCCTTTGGTCCCTAGGGTTGCTTGAAGTTTGGGGTGCAGAAGGCACTGCAGGTCGAAACTCATCTGCCCCAAACCCTCCCTGTCCCGGGCCCTGTACCTGGTGCCGGGCGGGGAGGCTGCCCCCACGTCTGTGCCACGTGACCTGGGCGTGGGCCTGCCCGGGCACCACGCAGTTGAGATCCACAGTCTGCCCTTCGGTCACGTGTGAGGAGGAGGCCTCAATGTAGATGGGCTGGGCCAGTCCTGGGGCTGTGGGCACAGGGGTGGGTGAGCAGCAAAGCTCCCAGAGGTGAGAGGCCAGGACCTCGGGTCGCCAGTGAATGCCAGCAGGGTCCTCCTGGGGCTGCGGCGGCTTGTGGGTGGCTGGTGTGGCTGACTGCCCTCTCCTTAGGGCTGAGATGCCCAGCTGAGACCCACACCAGGCTTCCACTGGCTGGTTTGTGGGGTGGGGGCTGGAGTCCTCCCGTGGAGCTGAGAGCAAAGGGCCCCAAGCCTGTGTCCCAGCATCACCCACTGCTCCCTGTCACTCACCAGGAATAGGGCCTGGGCTGGAGGCCTCAATTGTGACCAGCACAGAGGCCTCCAGGGTGCCCGAGCTGCTGGTCACCTGGCACGAGTACTCGCCGGAGTCGGCCGGGGACACCTGGTTCAGCCTCAGCAGGGGGCCGTGGACCTGGCCGGGGTGGGGGCGAGAGTCAAGATGGGTGAGGTGGGGGGCTGCGGCCAAGGCCTTCAGGTGCCCAGACTGCCGGGTAGTTACGTGGGCTACGTCCTGTCCAAGGTGCTCCCCTTTGGCACCTCGGACAAGGAGCACCTTTGGCACCATGTCCAAACGGTTCATGACAACCTCGTTTCCAATAAAAGGAAGCCACCACCTCGGGTAAGAGGCGTCCTTCTCTAAGTCACGCCAAGGCACCACATGGCTGGCGGTGGGGCTGTGCCTGGCCTGTCCCCGATCTCCTGACTCCCGGTGACCCTCTGCCCCGACTCTCCTCAAGCCTCGGCTCGCGGGGCCACCGTCCCTTCTGCGCGGGGTTCAGGTAGGACTGTCCCCACGGGGGCCCGTGTTCTGCTTTCTCCAGCCCCATACCTGGTGCCGGTCGGGGAGGCTGCCCCCGCGCCTATGCCACGTGACCTGGGCGTGGGCCTGCCCAGGCACCACGCAGTTCAGATCCAGCGTCTGCCCTTCGGCCACTCGGGAAGAGGAGGTCTCGATGCGGATGGGTGGGGCTCTGCCAGGAACTGGGGCACAGGGAGAGGTCAGTGAGCTGGGACCGCCACCCCCTGTACCCTCTGCCCTGGTGGCCCAGATGTTCAGACAAGAGGCCACCTGGGGAGAGGGCCCAATTCCGCCCACTTGCCCGTACTGCCCCTGCTCTGAGGCTGGTGCACGCCAGGCTAGCCACTTACGGTGTGCTGCTTACGGCCAGGCTAGGTGGGGCCTCAATGTCCAGGCCCCTTCCCAGGCAGGGCTCCCCCGTCTCTCCGCCTCTGTGCCCAGTACCGCTGGCCACGAGGGTTCAGGACGGCCGCACCACAGACCACCAACCTTTTCCAGACTTGGGGAGTGTGTGGCCAAGAGCAGATTCTGGGGCCAGACTGCCCGAGTTCAAATCCCAGCTCTGCCACTGTCAATTATGTGACCTTTGAAAAGTTACTTTACCTCCCTTTCTGTACCTCAGTTTCCCCACCTGTAAAGCAGAGTAATCATGCATACCTCAAGGCTGGTGATGAGGATGAAATGAGTTAATACGTGTAAATGTAACATGGCCCAGCACCTCTAAGTGCTTCAGCCATTTCCTACTCGGTAATCATGTACTAAGATCATGACTTCTGCTCCAACCGCATGTCTCCTGTGCTATTCAGTGCCTGATGTTTCCCTCTCAATTGATTCATTTGAAAAAACTTAAATACTCAGCCCCATCATCAGCAATGCTTTTCATGAGGCCATGACAGGTTTGCTCTGCTTTCCCTCTAATACCCTATTATTAAAATAAAAGACGTGGATCAGGGTGCCACTTCAAATACCTCTCACCCACCCCAGAGGTGCTGCTCCTGGGTCTGGAAAAGCCACTGAAGAGCTCAACTCTCCCCACTTTACAGGTGCAGAAAGTGAAGCACGGAGTGGGGGAGTCCCTCCAGCCACCTCCCCAAGCATGGCAGAGGAGCTGGGGCTTAAGCCCCCTAAGCCAGACCCAAGGTCCACGCTCTCAGCCATGGAGACGAGCAGAGGTCACCCAGTGGGCCACGGCCCGAGTCTCCCCAGCCGCCCCGGCCAGACTGGCCATGAGGGAGGGCAGGAGCTGGAGGGCGGGGGTCAGAGGGGACGTTGTCAGCACGTGCCGGAAAGCGTTTCCTGCCACCCATCCTCTGCCTGGGGTCTCCCTCCCTCCTTCCTCCCAGACCCACTGCCCAGACGCTCACCTGGGACATGAACAGTGCTGGAGCCGGAGGCCTCGATGGTGACCAGGACAGAGGCCTCCAGGGGGCTGGAGCCGCCCACCACGCGGCACACGTACTCGCCTGAGTCGGCTGGCGACACCTGGTACAGCCGCAGCCGGGAGCCGTGGGCCTGAGCGGGGAAGAGATGGGGGGACAGAGGAGCAGGGTGAGATGCCATCTGGGATCCCCGTGGGCCGGGGGCCAGCATTGACCTCTGACTAGGGTGGACACTGTACCTGCGGGACCTCCCAGACCTCCTTCCTAGGCAGAGCTTGGGACCGGGGCCTCTCGCCAGGGCCCCTACGTCCAGCAGCCCTCCCACATGCCCTGCCTCGGGTACCTGATGGTGACTGGGAAGGCTGCCTCCACGCTTATGCCAAGTGACCTGGGCGTGGGCCTGGCCCCGGACCACGCAATTTAGATCCAGGGTCTGGCCTTCAGCCACGTGTGAAGAAGACGACTCAATTCTGATGGGCATGGCACCGCCAGGCTCTAGGGACACAGATGGGCAAGTTGAGGCTTTAGCCATGGTCATATTTGGGAGCTGTGTGTTGGGATCCCCAGCCTTAGAAACTCCCTTCCCCTAGTGTAATAATAATAGTAGTGAACATTTATTAAGCACGTATGGTGTGTCAGGCACTGTTCTATGTACTTCACATGTATGAACTCATTTAAGCCTCACCCAATTTAAACAGAGTACCACCCAAGGACTATTTGTGATCATGGAAATCATGTGGTTATTGTACTTGAAATGTGACAAACTGAATTTTTAAGCTTGATTTAATTTGAATTTGAATGGCCACACATGGCAAGCGGCCATCATACTGGACGGCACAGTGCTGGGAGGTTGGAACGACTGGTATCCCCATTTCACTGATGGGGAAACTGAGGCCGAGAGAGGAGGTGGTTCATTCCCATCACTAGCGGTATGGCTGGGATTTGAATTCGCAGGTTTTCGTGGACCCTTTGCTTTGGACCACAACCCACATCTGAGGACCCCGACAGCAGTGCTCCTGCCACCCCAGGGACACGCTGTGCCCCGCGCCTCCCCACCCCTCGTCGGACTCACCGGGGACGCTGCTGGGGCTGGGGGAGACCGAGACCATGATGGAGGCCTCCTGGGCCTCGATGTTGTTGTTGGCCCGGCACACATACTCGCCGGAGTCGGCCACGGACAGCTGGTACAGCCGCAGGCGGGAGCCGTGGGCCTGGGCGGGGATGGGGAGGAGGGACGGATCATCGAGGGGCCACAGCATCGTGGCTGGCTCAGGCCTGCTCCCAGGCCTCCCTGGTCAGACCCGCCAGGCATGTCCGTCTACCTGGGGCCCAACCTGCCGGGACTTCCAGGGCAGGCGGGACAACGGTCCAGCCTTCCTCTAATGCTCTGGCCTCTTGGCCCACGGGGCTGCCCTGCACGGACCACCCCAGGAGGCAGAGCCCCCCTCCCACTGCCCCGGCTCCCCTGAGTACCTGGTGGTGGGTAGGAAGGCTGCCCCCACGCTTGTACCACGTGACGACGGCGTGAGGCTGCCCACTGACCACGCAGTTCAGATCCAAGGTCTGCCCTTCCACCACCGTGGGGGACGAGGACTCGATCCTGAGAGGAGGGGAGACACTGGGCCCTGGGAACAGGGTGGGGATGGTCGGTATGGCCAGAGTCAAGACACCGGAGACAGTGCCAGGGGCTTCTCTGCCTCCCTCTGCTTCCGCCAGCCCGGACACCAAGCCCTGGTGCTCTTACCATGGGATGAGCCGCTGCCCTGGATGGTGACGACAAGAGAGGTCTCCTGGGAGCCAGCACCGTTGCTGACATGACACACGTACTCGCCCGAGTCAGCGGGCGTCGCCTGGGGGATCCGCAGCCGGGAGCCCATGATCTGGGGGGAGGAGGTGTTGGTGGCAGGGACCCTACAGTCCCCTTCAGAGCCCTACACGGCTAGCCTCCGGACTGTGGTGGGGCATCTCCAGCCTCTGGCTTGTTCCACCCACCACCCCTCCAGAAAGCCTGCTGGGAACATCCTGGGTTTTCCCCACGGGTAGATCCTGGATCTTATTCCATGCTGAAGCCTCAGTGCCAGGCCTGGGACTTGTTACAGAGCAGGTTCTCAGGGCAACTTAATGAAAGGGTGAATTCCAGATGCTAAAATACAGGATCCAACTGAGGTCAGTGAGACTTATCTCTGTATCCTCAGCCCCAGACCAGTGTCCAGCCAGCCAGGATGCTCAATGTTTGTTGAATGACTGAATGAACACAAAACGTGCTGAGGACCTCCACCTCCATCCCCGGACTTCCCATCAGCGTCTGTGTGCCCTGCTTTTCCCTGCCTCGCCCGCTGGCTCCACACCTGGTGCCGGCTGGGTAGGCTGCCTCCACGCTTATACCAGGTGATGGTGTGAGGGGCGTGGCTGGCCACCAGGCAGTTGAGCTCCAAGGTATGCCCGTTGGCCAGGGAGGCCGAGGACGACTCAATGCGGACAGGGTACACCACGCTCTGGGCTGGGAAGGTAAGACAGGAGCCAGGGTGTGGAAGCTGCCAAGATAGAGCTCCTGAGCAGCCCCTACCATTTGCCATGGCTCCTGCGTCACTCACAGCGCTGCTGGATGGTGACCAGGACTGAGGCTTCCTGGGTGCCTGAGCTGCTCACCACGCGGCACACATACTCCCCGGAGTCAGCTGGGGTCACCTGGGGCAGCCGCAGCTGTGAGCCATGTACCTGAGAGGGGCAGGAGGGAGGCCGGCTCAGACACTAGGAACTGGGTGCTCATGACCAGGCTTTTGGTTCCTTTTTGGGCCCCCTCCCAGCCCGAACCTGCCAGCTAGAGCTCAGTGGACACTCTTCTAGGGAGAACCACCATCCATCCATCACCTTTCATCTCCCCTCTCCCAAGGAAGAGTGAGCAATTGGACCTTGGGAGTGGGTACCAGGGAGAAGAAGGAGGATCCAGCATCTATAACATGTTATGGGGAGGTAGGTTGGCAGTGTGAGCCCACACTGCGAGCAAAGTGGGGATCAGGGAAGTCAGGTGACTGGCATAAGGGCACACAGCAGGCAAGTAGCAGGGCAGTGTCTGAACTCAAACATGATTGAATTCAAAGCCTGTACTTTTTATTCTGTAGCTAGAAAAGTCCTTTCTTGGCTCCCACCTCCTACCTGGTGCCTGGCAGGGAGGCTGCCCCCACGCTTGTGCCACGTGACCTGGGCGTGGGCCTGCCCAGAGACAAGGCAGTTCAGATCCAAGGTCTGCCCTTCGGCCACGTGGGAGGAAGATGACTCGATCCGGACTGGGGGGGTGACCCCAAGTGCTGGGGACAGAGGGCAGAGGGTCAATCCTCAGCTGGGAGAGGAGAAGAGATGGGTGTGAATGGAGGAGGGGCTACTGGTGTCAGGTGGGGTGGAGTCTCAGGCTTGGCCTCCTGACCCTGCCATGTCCGGGGTGGAGTGCTGAGGCCTCCCGCCAGCGCCACCTACCTGGGCCGGAACCTGCAGGCTCGATGGTGACCAGGACAGAGGCTTCTAGGGGCCCAGAGCTGCCCACTACACGGCACACGTACTCGCCTGAGTCAGCTGGGGACACCTGGTACAGCCGCAGCAGTGAGCCGTGGGTCTGGCCAGAATGGGGGGCAAGGTCAGAGGAAGCCTGTGTGGGATCCTTGCACCTGCCACCCTGCCTTACTTGCTGACCCCTGAGTCCAGCCATCAGCTCTGGATCAGCTTCCTGACTTGCTTAGGGCCAGGGAAGTGGGGACCTCATTCCAGGAATCAAGTGATGGGCCAGGGCTATGGTGAATGGAGCAAACACGCTAATACCATGTTTACGACATACATTTTAATGTCTCTGAAATCAAGATGCATTCTACAATTAAGAGTCTTACAATTAGAAGTGACACCTAAGTATATGAAATAATAGTGCATCTTGCAATCGATGGCATCCTCAATTCTATAAAGTAGGGTAATAATAATAGCTAAGGGTGTTATCACAATAATAGCTCATAGCACATTCTATGAGCCAGGACCCTGAGAGCTTTGCCTATTTATTAATTTACTTAATCCTTAAGACAACTCTATAATGTAGATTCCACTATTCCCACTTCACAGTGACTGAAATATGGCACAGACAAACTGAGAAACTTGCCCAAGGTCACACAGTTCATAAATGGCAGAACCAGGATTCACACCTAAGCTAGCCTGGAGAATGGGTTCTAACCACTGCACCATCTGCCCTGGCAATGGTCCGAGGCCTCCCCTTCTCTCAGAGGAATCTCTAGCTCTCCCCACCCCTGACCTTCACCATCCAAGGCCCCCCCTTCTCCTCCTCCTGACCCTTCCATCCTCCAGCCCCATACCTGGTGCCGGGCGGGGAGGCTGCCCCCGCGCCTGTGCCACGTGACCTGGGCGTGGGCCTGCCCGGGCACCACGCAGTTCAGATCCAGGGTCTGGCCTTCCGCCACACGCGAGGAGGAGGACTCGATGCGGATGGGCTGGGTACCTCCAGGGGCTGCGGGCATAAGACGGTCACCAGTCACTCTAGTTCTTGGGAGCTGCCCCAGCCCATCCCTCCTTCCCTCCCAGCCCAGCCCGCTGGCCCCACTCACGGAAGGCGAAGTTGGCTCCCTGGGTCCCAGTTACTGTGACCGTGATGGAAGCCTCCACACCACTGCTGGTCCGGCACACGTACTCGCCTGCATCCTCCGGGGCGGTCTGGAAGATGTAGAGGCGGGAACCACGGACCTGGGCGGCAGAGGACAGGGGTGAAAGGGGGCTTTCCAGAGCCCAGCAGATGCCCCGCTCCTGCTTCCCTGAGTTGGAAACCACCAGTCCCTCAGCTCAGGGGCTACGGAGACCCCCACACCCCACCCACCCCATTCCCCATGATTCGGCCCTGGCCAGCCGCCTCCCCTCCTCCTGGTGCCATGTACCTGGTGCCGAGCGGGGAGGCTGCCCCCGCGCCTGTGCCACGTGACCTGGGCGTGGGCCTGCCCTGCCACCACACAGCTGAGGTCCAGGGTCTGCCCCTCGGCCACCGTGGTGGATGAGGACTCAATCCTGACAGGTGGGACGGGTCCGGGGGCTGTGGGGACACGGTCGGGGGTGGTAGATGCCCCCTCAAGAGAGGGCAGGAACTATCCACCCCGCAGCTAGCTCAGCCTCGTCTTTGGAGGCCAGGCCCACGTTTCGGGGGCTTGATGTCTTCATCTGGGGAACCCCAGGGGAGAGTCAGGGTGGTTGCGGCTGGGAGAAAGGGAGGGGAGGCAGGGGTAGGAACGCGAGGGGTGAGGTGGCCAAAGAGGAGAGTGATGGGAGATGGTGCATTACTCGGAGAAGCACAGGCTGAGCGGGGAGAGCCTCGGCCGGACGCAACATGGGCCTCCTGCCCCCGAGTCTGCAACAGGAGTGGAGTCACGGACCTCACCACCCGGGAAGGCTGGCAGCCTCGCCCAGCTCTCCGTGTCCCTGGGAGCCACTCACCAGGGATGGAACCAGCGCTGGAGCCAGAGGCCTCGATGGTGACCATGACGGAGGTCTCCTGCGGCCCGGAGCCAAGGACCACGCGGCACACGTACTCGCCCGAGTCGGCTGGGGACAGCTGGTGCAGCCGCAGCCGGGAGCCGTGGGCCTGGGCGAGAGGAGGGTGGGTTGGGAGGGGCGGTGCAGCCTGATACACCCCCTCCACAGGCTGGCCTGGGGGGCCGCTGTACCTGGTGCCGGGCGGGGAGGCTGCCCCCACGCCTGTGCCACGTGACCTGGGCGTGGGCCTGCCCGGGCACCACGCAGTTCAGATCCAGCGTCTGCCCTTCGGCCACACGCGAGGAGGACGACTCGATGCGGATGGGCTGGGAACTGCCTGGAGCAGGGGCTCCGCCAGGGACTGAGGCACAGAGGGGCGGCTCAGAGGCCTGGGCTCCCAAGCCCTGGTCTCGCAGCCCTGGGGCAGGGGCCCTGGATGGGCCCTAGCTTGGGACGGGTGTTTCTGGGTCCGGGACCACACTCCTGGGCCCCAGCAAAGCCAGCCAGGCCCCTTCTTGTCTCTCCCATCACCAATCTGCAGCCAGAGGTCCTGTCACCCATCACTTTATGATCTGTGACAGGCTGGTCTGGTCTGCAGGTAACAGGGGCCCCGAGTGCCCAGGATGGGCCCAAAGAGGCAGGTGCTAACTATAACTCCCTTCCAGGGAATGCTTACCACGTGCTCAGCCAGTACTTCCCATCGACGCCCTGCCATTTAAACTGGGCACCAGTCCTGGAGCAGTGGGGCAATCCTAGGGCTTGGTTCCTGCCCAGCCCCACCTGAAGCCTTACCTGGGATGTAGCCGGAGCCCGAGTGGGTGCCGTGGAGGACAGAGACGGTGATGGAGGCCTCCTTGGGGCCCGACTCACTCTCTACTCGGCACACATATTCGCCAGAATCAGCTGGTGAAACATGGGGAAGCCGTAGCCGGGAGCCGTGGACCTGGCGAGGCAAGGGCAGAGGTACGTAAGGGCAGGGCTGTGGTGGCCACTCCCTCAGGCCTCAGTGATTCAGTCACTGAACACCTCTGGCCTCCGCTCTGAGCTGCCCTGCATCATAAGCTGGGAATGGAGAGAAGGAAGGCCTGGCTTCCGGTCGTGGAGAGAGCCCTGGCAAGGTAAAACCTCCCCCTGTACACAGGGACCAGCCCCGGCCAGAGCCCCTGCACCCCGACATGGCCCACGCTAGGCTTGGGAACCCTCATACCTGGGTGTGGGGTGGTAGGCTGCTCCCTCGCTTGTACCACGTGACCTGGGCGTGGGCCTGCCCGGCTACCACACAGGTGAGGTCAAGAGTCTGCCCTTCACTCACAGAAGGTGACGAGGACTCAATCCTGACCGGCGGAGGGCTGGCACCTGAGGCTGGGGGCCGCAGGAGGTGTAAGGAGGCTTTAGGGGAGCACAGTTTGCTTTCCCCACTCCATCAGCCCCCTGAGGCCCCGCACCTGGAAGGACGACCACTTGGATGCGGGCCTGGGAGGTGCCCGCAGGGCTGGTGGCCACGCAGAGGTAGAAGCCAGCGTCGGCGACCGTGATGGCTGGGATGAGCAGCGTGGCGATGTCAGTGCGCTCCGAACGGGCCTGCCACAAAGGAGTCAGCCACGGGACAGGGGTCAGCCACAGGAGAGGATGGAGAATCAGCCAGGGGAGAGGGCAGTCAGCCATGGAAGAGGGGTCAGGCATGGGACAGTGGACACCCATGGGAGAGGGGACAGCCACGGGAGAGGACTCAGCCATGGGAGAGGGTCAAGAGTGGCTATGGGAAAAGACCAAGGGTCTGACAAAGGTTGAATGTGGGTAAAGAGCCCCAAAGGTAGAGGGAGGCAGAGTCAATAGTAAGGCCTAATATGGTGCCAAGAAGGTCACAGCCTAGCAGCAAGGCAAGAGGCAAACTGTTGCTACCTGGCAGGATGCATGCGAGGAAGTGAGGGGAACCAGAAAAGGAGGAAATGGGGTGGGAAGTAGAGGTGGGAAGCAAGTGCCAGGACTCTGCTGAGCCTGGGGACCTGGGTGGGCTGGGTCTCCTCACCTGTGGGGGGAGGCTGCCCCCTTCCTTCCTCCAGGTGATGGTGGCACTGGGCACCCCCGCTGCCCTACAGTACAGCCTGACGGTGCGGCCTTCGTGTACCTGGGTCCTCTCCGGACTCACCTGGACCCTCGGCCCACTGCCCCCTGTAGACAGAGCCCTGTGAGTGTACCCCTCCCCCGGGCACCCCCATCCCCCCAGCCCCAGCCGTAGCCCCTCACCGTGCACGTGGAGTACAGCCCTGGCCACATGCTGCCCAGCGCTGCTGTGGGCGCGGCACAGGTACTGGGCCTGGTCCGAGGGCTCCACGGCTGGCAGGCGCAGGATGCCACCGTGGATTTGTGCCTTCTGCGGGAGCTGACCACCGGGACCCCCTGACGTGGAGAAGTAGGGCTGGCACCCAAGGGATGCAGACCCCATAACCAAGAGCCTGGTCCCTGCCCTCCCCTACAGGAGAAAGGCAGGCCCCGAACGTCGTCCCTGCCATGGCCTCACCTGTCCACTCAAGGGTGGGTGTGGGGTTCCCTGTGGCACTGCAGCGGAACTCGGCCAGCTGCCCAGGCTGCACCGTGAGCTGCGGTGGGTGGATGGAGACCACCGGAGCGGATGGCGTGCCTGAGGCTGATGGGAGAGGGGAAAGAATACATGGTCAAGGTGGGGAGTGCTGTATGACTCATGGCCAAGAGCCTCCTAGCTTTTCTCTCTGCTTCCCCCCTCCCCCCCCCCCATGGCCATCTGTCCACAGAGCAGTTAAAGGGAGCTTTTCAAACATGAATGGGATCTTGTCACTTCTCCATTTGGGACCTGTTCATAGCCCCCTCTTGCTTTTAGGATAAGATCCAAACCCACAACTGTGGTCTACCATACCCTGCATATTCGCCTCTGCTCACACCTCCCCCATTCAGTTCCAACCAAAGTGGCCTTGCAGCTCTTGAAATACACAGACATGCTCCTGCCTCAGGGCCTTTGCATATGATGCTCCCTCTACAAAGAACACTCTCTGCCGATGTGTTACATGGCAGGACACTCTGTTTCTGCAGATCTCAGCTCGGATGTCATCTCTGCAGAGAGGCCCCCCCCTGACCATCCATCCAGAAAAGTCCAGTAGTCCAGCCCTCCTCCACGTTGGTCCTTGCCCTCTCATCACTGTTTATTCCTGCCCTGGCATTTGTTACCATGTGGAATTATTTTGCTCATTCATTTGATCCCATGCTGTTGTCTTCCCAACTAGGACACACACTTTGGGAGGGCAGAGCTCCTACATGCCCCTTTCTCCCTGTTTCTCGGAGCCCAGGGAGGATGTGATGTACACAGATGCTCAGAAACTGGCTGCCGACTGAAGAAGCGGTGCCCTGGCCCTGGGGGAAGCCAGGGGCGGCTGGGTCAGGCTCAGGGATGAGGGGCGCACCTTGCACATGCAGGGTGGCCGTGCCCTGGTCCATGGCAAACATGTTGGAGCCGGTGCACACGTAGGTGCCCGCGTCGCTCGGCTGCACGTTGCGAATGGTCAGGATGCCATTGAAGTCCATGGCGCGGGCAGGCAGCTTCCCATTGTGCAGGCGGGTCCACACCAGAGTGTAAGCTGGAGACTGTGGGGCAAGGCGGGCAGGGCAGGGCTCAGGGGTGGCCTCAGAGACCCCCGAGGACAGAGCCCCTCTCGACCCCATCCCCCAGCCTGCCCACCTTGCTCTTGGCCGTGCAGATGAAGGTAACATCAGCCCCGGGGTGCACGCTCTGGCTGCGCTGCTCCTCCACTGTCACCGTGATGGGCTTGCTTGGCGCCTCTGCAGGGAGGGGAGGTACCCACCCCCCATCACCGTGAGCTGGGTGCTGGCCAGGCCCCTGTTCTGGCGCCACTTCCTCCCCTCCCTGTCACCCTCTCGGGGCTTCGTTTCCTCCCTGGTCCAGCTCAGAGCGCATTCTTACATCTGGTCCCTCCGAGCAGCCAGCAGGATGGGACTGGAGAACATCATGCCTTGAGTCCACTTGGCTCAAGTTCATGACCACAGACCTCACATGGGCTCTTCACAGGTCTGCTCACCCCCACAGGCTTTCCCCTTGTGGTTCAGGTTCCTATCTTCCCAGACAGCTGCTTCACGTCTCCTCCCATCTCCACAAAGCTCGCCAACCCACCCTTCTCACTTTGACAGCTAATGGCCAAGACTCAAGCTTGTTGGGAAAACGGAAACTACAGGTCAGGAATTGGTAGATCTTCCTAAATCTATCCACCTTCCCTTCCACTCCTGCCCCCACCTTTCCACCTTCTGGGCCCTGGATCACCTTCCCATAGACGTCCTCACTTAGCATGCTTTTTAACTTTTTAAAAATTGTGGGGAAATATGCAAACAAAAATAATTTTAACCATTTTTGAGTGGCATTAAGCACACTGGCACTGCTGTATAACTTCCACCACTATCTATTTCTGGAACATTTTCATCATTCCAAACAGAAACTCTTACCCATTAAGCAATGACTCCTCATTTCTCCCTCCTCCAGTGCCTGGTAACCACTATTCTGCTATTTTTTTCTGCTTTTCTCTATACGTTTGCTTATTCTAAGTATTCCATATAAGAGACTTTTCTACACTATTTGTCATTTTGTGTCTAGCTTATTTCACTCAACATGATGTCTTCAAGATTCATCCATGCTGTCGCATGTGTCAGAGCTTCATTCCCTTTTAAGGCTGAGTAATGTCCCACAGTCTGGCTGTACCACATTTACTTGATCCACTCACTGGTTGACTCATCTTGAGTTGCTTCCACTTTCTGGCAACTAAAAATAATGCCACGATAGTCTTCCCTCCTTTGCTGCATCAGCCTCTCTCCTCCCTTTCCTTAGGATCACTCTGCTCCACTGACAAATGTGTTTTAGAATCTCCCATCTCTAAAAAAATGCATCCTGGACCCTCTGTACTTCCCCGCACGCTCCCCACAGCTACTACCCCATTTCTTGGCTCCCCTCAGGTCCAAGGGTTTTGAAAGCGTTGTCTACACTTGCGATCTGCGCTTCTTGTGTTCCCAGCTATTCTTTTTTAAATTCATTTTTTGGTTTATTTTTTCTTATTTTTATTTTTGCATCTTTTTGTCATTTTAAAATTTATTTTTGTTCGTTTTCTCATTGCCCAAACATTCTTTACCTCACTTCAAAATGGTTCTATCTATGCTCTCCACAGACAACCATCCTGTCAACGCACAACCTCCAAGGATTCTTTGCCCTTACTGGCTCCTCAGGGCTCCGCATTGGCCTGTCCTCTAGCCAGCCTCTCCCTGGGTCATCCCATCCTGCCCCGTGGCTTTATCCTAGGTCAGTGGCTCCCACATTTGGGCCTTGGCCTCTTCCCTGAGTTCCTGACTCACACATCCACGTGCCTGCCTCTCATATCCGCTTGCATGTTCTCCCAAATATCTCAGACTTTAACAAGTCCCAAACCAAGCTCCTGACTCCCTATGACCCGCCTGGTGCTGCCAGTGGCTGCCCAGCTCCTCCCGCACTGCTCAGTGCATGTCCACCTGCCTGACCTCTACAACCAGCCCCTGCAACTCTCTGCCCCAGAGCTTTCTCAGGCTGCTGAAGCCCACTTTGCCTGCCCATGTGGTGGGAAAGAAGCCTCTGGAACAGGCGCCAGTCAATGACCCATGTGCTGGTATGCACATATCCCAATTTTGGGGTGGGGTAACTCTAAGGGTCCTGTTTTTCATAGGCTCAGAGTTTCCTCTACCTGAATCAGCAACAACTGCCCATGGCAGTAACTTGCTTGATAGCTCCCTTTCTTGGATGCCTTCCCTCGTGTCTCCCATCCCTCATTGGTGTTTCCTGGGATCACCTCCCAAATAAACTACTTGTCTCAGGCTCTGCTTTTTGAGGGCCTAAATGAAGACACCTTCCCATTGGCTCCTCTCTCGTCTCAGTAAATGGTACCTTCACCCACCAGTTGCTGGAATCCAAACCCCAGGGCATCATCTCAGACATACTCCCTCGCTGACCACAATCAAGTTCCACCAATTCTGCCTCTAAAACTGGTCTTGAGTCAATCACTTCTCCGCATCTCCATGGCCCATGCCCTAGTTCAGGCAACACCATCCCCTCCTGGTAGATGACTGCGCTACCAGCCGGGTATGCAGGTGCTGTCAGGAATGGGACAGGGACTCACCAGTGACCAGCAGCTCTGCCCGGCTGGTGTTGGTATGCTGGTGATTCCGGCAGGTGCAAATATAAACGCCGGCATCTGAGGGCTGAACGCTGGGGAAGTGCAGCTCGGAGCCTGGTGGGGAGGGGATGGGAGCTGGTCAGACCAGCACACCTCTTCGGCCACTTAGCCCTGTGTGCAAGGACAAGTGTCCAGCAGGGCAGAGGCGGGCCTGTGCCTCCTCTCCCACTGGGGCAGCTCCCAGGGCTGAGGGGCCCAAAGCCACAGGTACCTTGATGTCGCTGCTGTGTGCTGCTGGGCACAGGCCGCCCATCCTCACGAGACCAGTAGAAGTAGTGGGGTGGGTTTCCACTGACCTCGCACCGCAGGGAGTGGGAGCCACCTTGGGGCACTACGCTCCGGGCAGGGTGGATCTGGACCACCAGGGGGTCCTGGTCTGCCGGTGGGGTGGGGGTGGGGGGAGATAAAAGAGGCCATTCAGGCGAGAGGACCCCAGCATGGAGCATTGCCTCCGATATCTCTGCCCTCCCCAGGACTGGGGACTCTACTCTCCACCCTGTCCCCCAGACCTGGTATCCCCCAAACACCAGAACTCCCCAGACTCTATGCCTTGCCCAGCACCCCCACCGTGGCCATGGTTCTACTCACTCTGTGGTAGGCACCGGCCGCCCCGCACATTGGGGTTACCCACATAACCCGGGGCACACCTGTAAGGAAGAACAAGGACCGGCTCTGTCAGGCTCCAGGGGCCCCACTGCCTCTGGTGGGCTTGGGGAGGCAGAAGCCCATCCTACTGCCCAGTGTGGACAAAAAGACTCAGAGCTTTGGAAGGACCTCAGGGACCAAAGAGGCCCTTGTGAGCTGAGAGGAGAGTGCACACACAGCAGGCTGGGGAATGGGGGGCATTAAGGGTTGCATTCTCCAAGGGAAATTCCTCCAACAGACGTTTATAGTCAACCTCTACGTGCCAGGACTATGTCAGAGGCTGAAAATACGACAGTGAACATGATGAAGTCATGATAATGGAACTCATGACCTAGTCGAGAACCCAATATGGAAACTCTACGTAAAATAATAGTGAGGGAAGTGTAGAGAGCTACAAGCACACAGAGGGGGTCCCCTAAGCCAACTCTGAGAATCAAGGGGGCTTCTGAGAGGATGGGGCTTCTGAGCTGAGTTACTCCCTCGGAACAGGTCGTTCCGATAAGTTCCTTTTAGAGGACTTATCACGGTTTTCAATTACATGTATGCATGATTGCTTTTTCTCTGTCTTGTCTCTCATCACAGGTAGTGGGACTGAATCAGTTTTGTCCCCCACTTTATCTCCAGTACCCGGGCACACTGCACGGCATACAATGGATGCTCAATAAAAATGTGCTGAATAAATGAATGAGCTGAGTCTGGAAAGCTAAGCCGGAGTTAGCCAGGAAGGGAAGGGTAGGAGGGAGTGTTCCACGCAGAGGGAACAGCGCATGCAAAGACTTGAACAACAAGAAATTAAGAAAATGTCAAATCCAGTTGGAATATAGATTTGGGAGTCAAGAGTGGGATGAGATGAAACGTTGGGTTACAGGGACCCCTGGGAAGACCACCTAAGGAGCTTGGGATTGTCCTGAGGGCAAAGGAGAGAGCTGGCAAGGGTTTGGGGCAGCAGAGGGACATGATCCTGATCGAGACCTTCCTGGGCGACACCATCCAGGGTCCCACCTGGGAGTCCACCGAATGTGCCCTGCCCTCCTCAGCCCTCCAGTTTGCAAACTTACTGCTCACAGTACTGGCCGGTATAGCCAGGCTCACAGGCGGTGCAGCGGTACCCGTTGGCTCCCAGGCTCTCACAGGTGCGGGAGAACCTGGAGCAGGGGGAGGCGAAGGTCAGGCCCTGGGAAGCCCACTCCCCTCCCTGCCCCCTCTACTTCAGCCCTGAAAGCCAGTACCCTCCACCCGCCAGCAGGAGTTCTTCTTTGGGTCTTGGGCAAGGACACCCACATGTTCTCCGGGTTGGTCAGTGGGCAGGCACAGGGCTGGCAGTCCTCAGGGGTCCCAGCTGTGGCGTCTCCATAGTAGCCAGGGGCACACAGCTCACAGAACTCCCCAGCGGCATTGTGCTGGCATTGCTGTGGGGCACAGGGACATCAGCCACCCGCCCTTTGGCAACGCTTGCAAAAGCCTTAACAATTTGTATAATCCTTTGATCTAAAAACTTCATTTTTTAAAATCTTATCTTAAATAAACAAACATGGAGGGTTCGCAGATCTCACTACAAGGATCTCATCTCAGTGGTGTTTATGAAAGCAAAACTCTGGAAACAGAACTACACAGCTGAGACTAGGGAACTGGATAAACTGAAAAAGTACGTACACCCAAACAGCTATCCAAAAGGCTGATGCTGGCTGTCTTTCTTACATACTTCACCTAAATACCTGTAATCTCACAAAAATGTGTGGGTTTTATGTTCTCCTCCAAGGAAACACAGGCTTGTTTATTAAAATAGCACGTTCCTCATTCCATGTTTAGCATGTCCCTTGGCCACAAGGCTGGAGGGCTATGCACACCCCACTGGAAAAGTCCAGGTATAAAAAACATTTAATGATACGGAAAGATGTTCATGAGCCAGTAAGTGAAAAAGCTGGTCCTGTACTTATTATTTAAATGAGAAATATATTATATGTGTAAACATTTGCCCATAAAAGGATAGCTCTGCATTCTGGTGTTGACAGAAAGTACCCCCAACTGCAGGATTACAGGTAATTTTTACTTTCTTTTTTGGTTTATTTCTGTAGTCCAACTCCTCTACAGAGAACATGTTGCTTTGACAATAAAAAATAACAGGAGCCACTTTCTCTGTAAAGAAGGACGCTAGTCCACAGATCTGGCCACCCTGTCATACCTGCAGCCCCTCACTCACCATGTCTGCTGACCCCAGCACTTGGTCCCCACAGGCCATGCCCCAGGGTCCCAGGCTTACCTGACCAAGCCCACCTCTCTTTCTTGCACCCAGCCCTGCCACCCACCGAGGCCCAGTTGAGGTAACCACCCCCACCCCTCACCCTGGACCTGCTTGCATCTCACCGAGCAGGCTCCGGTCTCTGGGTGGCACAAGTCCGAGTGGCCATTGCATTCGCACAGCTCACAGTGGCCAAGGTAGAGTCCACTCCCAGTGCGTGTGTAGCCTGGGGCACAGTCCTGGGGGACACAGAGGAGGGATGGTCAACAGACCCAGAACCCCCACCCTCTCCCCCAAGATACAAGCGCTAACCCAGTGTTTCAATCTGGAGTCCCATCGGCTCCCGGAGGGAAATCCCAGGCCCGGCCCTACTCCCCGGTTCTGGTCCCCCACCCCAGAATCTACTCCTGACAGCCCCCACCCATCTGGACACTCTGCCTTCTGGAGCTGGAGTGGTGGCCACCCATCCTGCCTGGCCTCTCTGCATTTAGGAAAATAGTATTTCATCCTGCTTTGAGAATCTCTCTGGTCTTTTATTTCTAAAAAGTCTTCTCTCAGGACGGATCTTTATTGAAAAACTTAACCCCTACATGGAAAAAAAGAAAGTTTAAGAGACTTTGTTTTGGAATGAGCTCTTGAAGATGCCCGACAACTATGTTCTTTCATTAAATAAAGCAAAGGAGACGGCACAGACAAAACCAAAGATATTCTTACCCACTCTACATGAGTAATAATGGGTTCTGAAAGCAACTAATTTCTATTTGCTCCCCTTTAGTTGGAATCTCTCCAGGCCTTCCCTCCAACATTTCAAAGAGATGTTTAGAAGTTTGTTTTGCTTTACTGCAGAAAATGTGCACCAAGGATTTTGCTTTCCCCGAGGGTGATGTTTTGGGATGCTTTACGTTTTATAACACGAAATTCATATAACTGGATTTGAAATTCTCAGGGTCTCAGAAAAGACGCACAGATGTACAACACATGGATGGGGATATCCCACTGAGCAGGCCCCAAGGGCAGAAGCTGCTGAGCCCACACCTGACCGCCCAGATGTCCACCTGGCACTTCAGCCTGGCCACACCCTGCCATCCCTCCTTCCTGCATGATTCCTCCTTCCCTCAGCTCTAGTCACCCATC
The DNA here is from genome assembly GCF_023851605.1 of Tamandua tetradactyla. NCBI lineage: Eukaryota > Metazoa > Chordata > Mammalia > Pilosa > Myrmecophagidae > Tamandua > Tamandua tetradactyla. Next base: position 204,515,552 of record NC_135328.1, on the reverse strand, counting down.
AAACGTACGCTGGGTGCCTGGGAATTCAGTGGTGACCCTACTTGGCCCTGGGACCCTTCGTGACCTGGCAGCGTTCAGGGTCTCCAGCGGAGCCCTGCAGGCGCTGGCCGATGCTTCCCTCCAGACAGGACCCTTCCCTCCTGCTCCCCCAGCCCCATCCATCGTACCATCACTGGATGAGTTTTCCTGGGCCCAGCTACAAGCACAGTCCTCCCTTAGTGGCTTCCCATCCACTCCTGAATGAAGCCTTGCTCCAGGCCTTACAAAGTAGGGGGCTCCCCAACTTGGCAGGGGAGACCCTGCTGCCTCGCAGGCTGTGTGCCCACATGAGCCCCCTTCTGAGCCTCCACTTGTTCTGCCCTCCTGCTTAGAGCCCGGCCCCCTCCACTGAACATGCTGCTTGGGGCTGGGCTACGTCGTGTTTCTGTACTGCCCCCTTGTCTCAGGTGGGCACGCTGAGGGCACAAGCTGGGTCTCATCCTCCAGAGGGTATGCGCCGAGGCAGTGCTGCCCAGCAGCTACGGACACAGGGGGCTTTCGGGTCAATAAGCCCCAGGTTCAAACTAGTTTTTGCCCCATAGGCTGAGTGTCCTCGGTAAGTCATGTGCCCCTTAGTGCCTCCATTTCCTTATCTATTAAAAGGGGATAATTACACATATCTCAGAGCTGCTGCGAGGGACAAATGAGAATACAGAGCACAGGCGGTTGTCAGAGCTGTGACACTGGTCACTGGCCATGGAAATGCAGTTGGGCAGCTTCTGACGCAGCGGGCCAGAGCAGAGGCACTGGGTCGGCCACCCACTCACCTGGCAGGACAAGCCGACGTAGCCCGGTGGACAGCGGCACTCCTCCACCTCGAGGGCCCGGGGCCCGTCCAAGGGTCCGGGCTGGGCCACCTCCAGGCTGACGGCACTGATGCTGGCCGCCAGCGGCACCGAGGAGAACGTGGCCCGGATCAGGAGCTCGTCCAGGTCAGCCAGGGCCATGAGCAGGTGCTCGCGCGTGGCCGGCTGCCCGTCGGACCGGCGCCAGAATTCCTGGGGCGGGGGGGACGCAAGCATGAGCGGGGGTGCCGGGCTTTGGGTGTCACTCCTGCAGCTCCCTGCTCCCCACGTCCTGCCTTCCAGACACCAGCGAGGGTGGCAGGGGTCAGAGCTGGGCTCCCAATCGGGGGGGGGGGGGGCGGGTAGGGGCAGAGGGGTGCGGCCGCGTACCCCTCACCTCTCGGAAGATGATCTCATAGCTCTGCCTCTCAGGGCTGCGCGGTGCCGGCTGGGTGGCCACCAGCATGATGTTGTTACCCTGGTGGGATTGGGAGAGGGGAACTGGGGGCTCAGGGGGACAGCAGAGTCCTCCCCCCGTCTGGGCCTCTCCATCACACCCAGCCTCCCATTGTTCCCATCTCCCAAACTCTGGGCCCAAAGGCGTCAGGCTGGGGCCTAACTCCCCAGCCCATGTCAGGCCTACCCGGCGCCGGACAGAAATGACAGAAGGGCTGAGGGTGCCCCCGGGACCCACCATCCCCTCTGCCCAGCCGGCGTGGAGCCACGTGCTCACCGTGATCTGGATGTCAGGGTCAGAGAGGGGACTGCCCTGCGCCCCGCCTGTGTAGGAGAGGGTATAGCGCAGCTTCCCGCCGTACGCCGCCACCTGAAAGAGGCAAGCCCGGGAGTCCCATCCTGCCTCTGCCCTCCTTGGGGGGGTGTGTCCCCATATAAGCAAGTGGGGCGGGGCTGCGCCAGGCTTGTGCACCTTGCGGCCCTCCCCACCCCACGAGAGGCAGGTATGCAGAGGCTGTGGTTGCCTAGGAAACAGGACATCACTGAGTTCCTCCACAGCTGCAGACATGCCAGTGGTGATCCTAAGCAGCTTCTTTTCTGTTTCTTTGGGGAGGCTCTCCATTCCCCCCTGGTCTCAGGAAACAAGCTCCAAGTCTTCGTTCATTTTAAGGAATTTCCCATAAATGAGACAGGGGTAATAGCAGCAACCATCGTGGGGGAAGGCGTGGAAAGCTCAGAGGTTCTCAGTCGTGGGGGGTAGGGCTGAGGGTGGGCCCGCAGAGGCCTCCCCCCTGGGCAGGGGGGTTTGTATGCTCAGAATCCACCGCACACCCTGGCTTTCTACAAGGAGCAGCCCGCGTTTCCTTGAAAGGACTCCTGCAGTCCATGCAGGCCATGTGGCTTGAGGGCCCTGCCCCTTCCCTATAATGGGGACAGGACCCTGGCCTGGCAATCTGCATGTTCAACTACTCTCTCTCTCTCCCTTTCTTGAAGGGATGGACTTGTGAACCAGCTCTCCCAAGGGGACTGAATCAAGAGCTCTGCTATTTCTACCAGGACAGTGAAACACACTTTTCTACTCAGATGGTAAGCCCACACACAGCATGAAAAGTCAGAGAATGGTGCCAATCAAGATAAGGTCCTAACAAGCCCCTGGATCTAGCCATGCCTGATACCCAGATCCTTGGACTTCATAGTTACATGAGCCATTGTGTTTTTTTGCTGCAGACAAAGCAGTTGAACTTGGGTTTTCTGTTGCTCAGGATGGCAGAGGAGTCGTTAAGCTTGCTGCAAGCTGCTACCACACAGGCAGCCAAGGCCCTGGCTCTGCCCCGCCAGACTTTACTTTCTCTCCTCTGCCACATGGCAGATACTCAGATCTACATCACCGCTGTGCCTACCCCATTTGCTCATTCATGTGTTCACCCAGTCGGTGAACCTTTGCTAAGTGCTTACTGACCACATGCAGCTCCAGGGGGCCCAGAGGTGTCCTCCACAAGCTCAGGGCATGGTGAGGAATTCAATGGCAAAATCCAAACTGTGAAACAACTAGTTTCTTGTTTGCTTTGGATCCAGGAAGCTCAAAGCCATGTCCAGGGCCAACTTTCACAGTGAGTTACGCGTACATCCAGAAGAGGGGCTAAGGGAGCAAGCAGACTGTAGCCTGCAGGGGTCAGTTTCCAGCTCTGCCATTTATTGCCTGGACAGCCCGGGGCCAGTCTGAATGGAAATGGGAGTAAAACCAAAACCTGCCTTGCAGGGTATCGTGAGGATTACATAACACCAGGGCATGAACTGCACTCTGCAAGGGACCCTGTGCACGGCTCAGTACTTGATAACTCATCCCTGTTCCCAGCTTCATCCTTGGCTTTGGCTGCTCTTTCCCACCTTCATCCCCCTTTACCCCTATCCTGTCTACTTCTCTGAACGCCGTTTTATAGCATATTATGTGTATTCTTAAGAGCCACTCTACATTATTTTGGGAACAAGATGCTGACAACATCAATACCAATACTAATATTAACATCAATGCCAATAATAAATGCTAATGATAGGAATGATAATCAGACTATAGCTGGTGGGGGGGCCTTGTGACAGCACACTATGGTTTTAATTAATGCTTCTTGGATGAGTAAATCAATGAATGAATGAATGAGTGCAATGCCAAGAGCTGGGCCAGTGATCCAGGTACAGGGAGTCCAGATAAGAGGTGCTGGGAAAACCCTCCCAGGAGAGACAACTGCTCTGTCTAGTGCCAGTGCCTGGCTGGAGGGTAAGAGCAGGGCTGGCTCTCCCTTCTCGGCTCTCCCTTGTCCTAAATGTAGAAGCCAGGGCAAATCTGTTCTCTAATCTGGGCCTCAGTCTACCCATCTGTGTCTTAAGGGACTTTAACGAGGAGTTCTCTGGTATATTTGGAGTCTATGACACCCCAGCACCCCCACCAACTCCCTGTTACCTTGTTCCCCAGGAAGGCCCGGGGCAGCTGCCAATAAGAGAGGTTTTCAGGAAGCAGAGAGAAGCCTTCATAGGAGAGAGAAAACTAGGACGGAAGGACAGGAGGTGAGAGCTGAGGGGAGTAGGTAGGGGACCAAGAGGGCAGAGAAGGTCCTGACAGGGGTGGGGAGATGCTGGAGGAAGACCCAGGAGCCAGACAGAGGGATACACCCCATCTCACCCTCCCCACCCCACCCCGCCAGCCAGTCCTGAGCCCTGCCCTATGGATGACCAGATCCCCTTGTCTGGGCGTGGCCTGGGCCAGTGTCTCACATCTGATGTGTCCCTCTTGTGGATCCCAAGATGATTTATGTGACCCATCAACAAAGATTTTTTAAATGTGTCTTTAAAAATGTATAACTAGTGATTGATTCAAAGGAAAAGTTAAAGCAAATAATCATCCAGGTAGAGTGCGGAAATAGCAAAAATTACGAAGTTGGTTCAGAAATGACTCAAGTCTAGAAAGCACAGTGGGTGGGGTCCCTCAGTGGGTGCCTGGGCACGTACCTGAGAGCCTGCAAGGGAAGACCGAGAAGCTGAGGAGGGAAAAGAGAAGGAGGAGGAGGAGGAGGAGGAAGGTGGAGCCACTGGCAGAGCAGCTGCAGGCTGGGGGTGGGGGGGAGGGGGCTGGGGGCGGGCAGCGAAGCTGGCAAGGAGCTGCCAAATCTCGGTATCCATCCGCCTCTGGGCCTCATCCACCTGGGGGACCAGGAGAGGAAGGACAGAAGGAAGGGGTAGAGAAAAGACAGCAAGGACACGGGTGAGGCTTCCCGCGGGCCCTGCCCCAGCCCCGGTAACTGCCAATGCCTGACACCCTGGCCCTAAACCCACTGCCCTCCTGCTCCTCACGAGACTGGGGGGTTGTCCTGGGAGGGGCTCAGCTGACCACAGGCCATGACAGGCGGGGAGAAGCCCATACAGAGGGTGTGGACAAGAAGCGGCAGAGACAGCTCCGTCCAGCTAAGGCCAGAGCAACTGGAGGCAGCCCCAGCGGCATGTATGGTGAGGGACGGCGAGGCTTCCTGGGCTCTTGGGCTTCTGTCCACAGTAGCCTGCGGCACCAGCCTCTGCCATTTAGGACCTGGGGGTGTTTCCCAAAGGCAACACTCGAGTGGACCAGGCAGAGGCTGGGGCTGGGGCTGGCCTGGAGGGAAACGGCCCAGGAGGTTGGGCCTCCTGCTCTGACTAAGCTCTCTGCCTCCTCCCTGGGGGCCCAGACGCGGCCTGGCCAGGCCAGGCCCTCTGTTACCTGTGACGTCCGCTGGGCCCAGCCCCTGCCCTCTGGGGGCCCTGGGCTCCTCCCGGTTGCCACAACTGCCCGCAACTGTGCCTCTGAGAGGGACGTGCGGTTCTGATGGGATGGAGGACACAGGGCAGCTCAGACCTTCCATGGCCCCAGAGCTGGAGCCATGGGCAGTGTCCTCCACCCATGGATATGATGGCCAAAGAGGCCCACAGCAATTAGGGACCCAGATGCATGATCCTCTTTCCCGCTGGCACAAAGGAGTTAATCCCAGGCTGCACGGGGTGGGGTGGGGTGGGGTGGGATGGAGGGACGTGCAGAGAGGGTTAATGGAGGCTGCCTGGGAGGCGGTGCTGGGGTCACCTAGTGTACAAGGTTGGAAACCAACTACAGCCTTGTCATCACTCTTGCCATAGACAGCTGGCACCAGGACCAGACCACACAGCAGGACGCGCCCCTCCTGGCATCACAGGGCTTGGACACAGCAGTGCCCTGTGGGGGCCATCGGTCACTACCCAGGCTCGTGCAGAGGCCTCGGGCACTGGGCATTGTCACACACAGGGTTGAGGGTGTCCAAAAACACACCATGCCCACGTCACGCCAACTTCACACCATTCAGACCACGAGCCTACCTGGTGAGCCCGGCGCATCCGTGCAAAATATGCCTCCCTCTGTGGGGTGCAGGGATATGCCAGGGGAGGGTATCAGAGAGAAAGATCTGAGAACTGAGGGCACAGGGCAGTGGGGAGGCCAGGAGAGAAGGAATCGAGAAGGGAGAAGAGACCAGAAGGTAGCCAGCCCGGGAAGAGTCTTGAGATGCTTGGGTCTGAGGAACAGCCCCAGAGCAAACCTTCATGTGTCCCTGACCTAACTGGAACTCTGACCCAGGGACCCACCTGCTGGCCCTGGCCTCAAGCAGCAGGGAACTCCTATATCAAGACCCATTTTCCCTGGACATCACCACGCGGCTTCAGCTGTCCCTAAGACCCTGCCCCCATCACCATTACATTCCCGCTCTGTCACGAGTTTTGGGGAGCAGAGATATGTTCGCTTCTGACAAGTGTAGTATATATAAGGGCAACCTCTGACCTGGGTTTGAGTCCCAGCTTTGCTGCCTACTGCTGCCTATTAGCTGCCCTCTCTTTGCCAGCTTCCTCCATCATAAAACAGGGCAGCAGCAGTACCTGGCTCAACGGGCTGTGATTTATGGCATGCCAAACTGCTTAGAACAGTGTCTAGCACATAATAAGTGCTCGGTTAATATGACCTATGCTAATAATCAGTACAACGGTTCACACCAAGCACAGAGCACAGACCAGGGAATTTTGAGCAAGCAGATGAATGTAGCCGACACGGTCGCATTTTTCCTTGCGTTTCAGGGCCTCGCTTGGGACCTGCCGCGTGTTGATGTAACTGCATGAACGCTAATAAGTACTCATGACTGAGCACTTACGATGGGCCAGTCACGATCCCAGCTCTTCCCACCCATCCTGGAGCTGAGGTTTGTTAACAGCCCAGCTGGTAAGTGCAGAGCTGCGACTGAGGCAGTCTAGCTGGCCCCGAACACTATACACTTGGCCCAGCCACGGCAGATGCGAGCCTTCTGGCCAAGACTACTCTAAGCTGCCTGTGGCTGAGCTGCCCCTGACCTCATGCTCAGCGGGGGCCTGGCTGAGAGCTGGCACTCAGGGAGGGTCTGCCAGCCTGAGCTGCGTGTCACACCTTGTCTCCTTGGTACATCTCCGGCAGCTGCCAGTAGAAGGACTCGTGGCCGAGGTGGGCAAAGTTGCCAAAAGAGAGCTGGGCACCCTCGGAAACGGGCTCCACGGTGAAGCCTCCCGTCAGGCGGCTGTTACGCTGCGGGTTCACCAGGGCAAAGCCTTGGAAATCCCCAGGGGCAAAGTGGGTGGAAATCTGGCAGCAGAGGGAGGATCGGTGTCAACGTGGGCTCTGGGGTAGGCACCTTGGCGAGGGATGGGGGCAGAGGAGGGCATGGGGGGGGGGATGGGAGGCTCCGGGCTCAGTGCTGAGATGAGCAAGAGGGGTCCTAGGGAGTGTCAGGGTAGTCGCTGGGACGTGCTTGGATGGACAGTGATGGGGGCAAGGAGATGGGTAACAGGCAATGCCTTCAGGTGTCCCACAGGGGATCCCTCTGGGGCCGCACTCCTGACTTGCCCTGATGACGACCAGGGCAAGCCAGCAGCAGGCCGCAGGCTCTCACCAGGTGGCGGCTGTAGGAGGAGCTGGCGCACTGCTGGGTGACACCCATACAGAAGCAGGGCAGGCAGCCGTCAGGGTTACCGGCACTCAGGTGGAAGTGGTGGGGCCGGCAGCGGCTGCAGGTGAGGCCTTCCACCTGGGCCTGTGGAGGATAAAGGGAGGGATGTACATAGGGGCTATGGGGAGTGGCCCCTGCCCACCCCAGGCTCAGGCCCCAGCTCCCATCAGAAGTGGCCTGACCTCCCACCAGGAGGACCCTGGGCTTGGCGAGAAGGACGGCCGGGTGGCCCTGTGACTGCCATCCAGGGGCTCACAGAGGGCAGGGCTTGGACTGACCTTGCACTGGCACTGGCCGGCTGCATCACACTGACTGCTGACGCTGCCCTGGGGGTCACAGCCACAGCCAATCGGCTCTGGCATCTGGCCATCTCCTGCAATGGACAGAAGCCACAACTGGAGTCCCAAACCTGCCACCAGCACCCCTATTCTCATCCTCTAGGCATCCAACTCACCACTGAGAGAGGGAGAGCTTATCTCTGGGAGCCTACCACATGTGAGGCATGTCACACTTTCACCACAGCCCTCTGAGCTGGGTCCTATTACTATCCCCATCTCTACAGATGAGGAAGCACAAGCTCAGAGACACAGCCAAAGAGAGCCAAGGCTTTCCTAACTTCACCCCAGTGGCCTCCCCAACCCTACTCACTTCGGCACGGCTGGCCCTGGCTGGGGTTGCCATAGTAACCGGGGGCACACCTGCAGAGAGAGAAAGCACATGAGTGAGGAACAGAGGGCAGGAGCACAGCGCCCTGGACAGCTGACTGCAAACCCGGGTCTGTGCTGGGGCCTGAGGATGTCAGAGCTAGGAAAATCCCAGCAGCTCCCCTCATCCGTTTTACAGGTGGGAAAACAGTGGGCGAAGAGAAGGGACGTGCCCAAAGCCACACAGCCATGTGTTAGTAGCAAGACCGGGTCTCGAATGCAGGGCCTTCAGCAGAAACGAGTGATTTGTGAGAAGATTCTGGGCTGGCTGGGGCAGGGGGCTGCTGAGGGCTTCGAAGGCCAGCCTAGGCTTGGGTTTAAGCTCCCAAGGAGGGGAGCGGAGTATCCCTGCTGGATCCGGCCTGAGGACCACCTCCCTGCCACCCCCTCACCTCTCACAGTGACGCCCGCTGTGGCCTGGGGAGCACGCGTCACAGGTGGGGTGGCCATCTGTGTCCAGAAAGCAAGTGTGGGAAGCCCTGAAAGTACGAAGACAAATTCCAGGTGAGAAGGTCAGCTGTGCCTCCTTCTCCCATCCCTTCAGCACCAGGACAGAAGGGGGAGGCAGAGCAGGGCACGCGAAGAGTTTCCAAGAGCCGGACTCTGAGCTCGGAGCCCCATGGGCAATATCTTGCTCAACTCCCATTCGAGGAAGTGACATGGCCACGTCATTAGCCCATTTCACAAATGAGGAAGTCGAGGCTCAGAGAGTAACGCGTATCTTAGCCAAGGTGACACACTGCCGAAGCTGGAAGGCCAGGATTCAACTAGGGGGCAGTGGCCATCTCAGGGGAGGACAGGAAAAGGCAGGGGCTGGACGCACTGGCCAGAAGCAGGGGTTCCATGGCACGGGCACGGCTGGCAGTCCTGCGGCGTCCCCTGCTGGGCGTCCCCGTAGTATCCCGGCTGGCACTGCTCGCACCGAGGGCCCTCGGTGTGGTGCTGGCAGCCCTGAAGGAGCAGAGCGTGGGTGACTGCAGGGCCGCTGAAGGCTCCAGCTCTCGGGGTAGGGAAGAGGCAGGGCGGGCCTCACCTGGCAGGCACCTGTCTCGGGCTCGCAGACCTCCGTGTGGCCATGGCAGCTGCAGCGTTCGCAAGTGCCCAGGTAGAGGCCGCTGGGCGTGCGTGTGTAACCTGTGTCACAGTCCTGGGGGCAGGAAGACGGCAGTGGGAGGAGCTTCCCCAGCAGGGCCAGTCCCTGGCAGGGGGCCCAGGGTGGCCAGGACTAGGGTGGGCCAGGGGAGGAGGAGCTAGGGAGCAGCATCGAGGGAGCTGACCAGGACCCAGGGCTCACCTGGCAGGATGGGCCACGGTACCCAGGGGGACAGGTACACTGCTCCACTTGCAACGCAGGGTCCTGGCCGGTGTCCTCAGGCACAGCCACGTCCATGCTGATGCCAGAGATCCTGGGCGTGACAAGGCCCACGATGAGTGAGCGCTCGCCCTGAGCTAGGCAGGCGACCCTGGAGTCCTTTGTGTGGCTGATCTCACTAGTCCTCCCGACAGCCCTGTCCCGGATGCTGCTGGGGCCTGTCCACCCCCAGCCACTGCAAGTGCTGTGGCTAACTGCCCACACCTGAAGCTGCCTTGGAAAATCGCTCTTCCTTCTCCAGAAGGGCTCTACCACCTGCTCTCCGGGGTGACCCAAAGCCCCTTTTTCTTTTACTCTTTTTTTTTTTTTTTTTTACATGGGCAGGCACCAGGAATCGAACCCGGGTCCTCTGGCATGACAGGCAAGCATTCTTGCCTGCTGAGCCACCGTGGCCTGCCCTACCCAAAGCCCCTTGGCAGGACAACTCTGTGGGCAATTCATACTCCAGAGCAGCCTGTGGGATCGGGCTGAAGCTAGACTCAGCCACCTCCCCTTTTGCTTCCCCCTTCCCTTCCAGGTCTCCTGAAGAGCATCCCCCACATGAATCGCATGTACCTCACGCTCTGCTTGCCTAAGACAAGCCCTGTGATGAGGGCATTATCATCCCCACTTTATAGACAGAGAAACTGAGGCACAACAAGGCCCCAAGTCTGTAGGTGGCAGAGCTGGCCTTCTGGCTTCACCCCAGTGCACCACCCCTAAGCCCGGGTCCTCCAGCTGAGCTCCGTTCTGCCTTCCTGCCCCGACCGCAGGCACCTGCTCTCGGCTGGCTGCTGGGTGTAGGACGCCTGGATCAGGAGGGTATCGATGCCAGCCAGCGCCATCAGCAGGTGCTCCCGCGTGGCCGGCTGCCCATCAGGCCGCTGCCACGCTTGCTGCCAAGGAAGGACACATGTGCCGCGACCCCTGAGAGTCTAGTCTCGGCACACCCGCGGGAGGGGAGCCTGGGCCCGCCCCTGCCCGGGAATGGCTCCTAGGACCGTGCTGCTCACCTCCCAGAAAGGCACAGTGAAGGCGTGGGGCTGGCCAGGGCTGGGCTCGTGGGAGGCATGATGCTCCAGGACGATCCCGTTGCCTTGCAGCACCACCAGCGGCTGCCCGTGCAGGGGCGCGGAGCCAGGCCGGGGCCTCTGGGTCACAGTGAAGCGCAGCTCTCCCCCATAGGAGGTCACCTGGGACACCGAGCGGACAGGCTCAGCTGGGCCCACAGCCAGGCCCTGCCACGGCTCCAGCCACTGCGTCCACGCATGCCTCACTCTCCTCCAAACCACCCCGACGCTCCTGTTTCCCGGCCTCTTGCCTGTACTGTTCCCGCTGCGTGGATGCCCCACCCTTTCTCCTCCCCCCCCCCTTGCTCACCTTGTCACCGCGGAAGCGTGGGGGGAGGCTCCAGAAGTAGGGTCCAGGCAGGAGGCTGTGAAAGGAGGAGAACAGCAGCTCCCCAGGCGCAGGTGACGAGATGCCCTCACTGGTGCTGTGGGTGCCTGCAGCATTGGTCAGGCTGAACTCTGTGGGCTCCTCAGAGGCCCCATGCACCTGGAAGGGGGAGAGGGGGTTGGGATGGGGGCCACGTCTAGGGCCTGGGCCAGGCATCTGTCACCTTCCAGAACCAGACTCAGCAGTCCCGCCTACCCACCCCGCCTGATGACGCAGGTACCTGGGAGCGGCTCCAGGTGGAGCTGGTGCACTGGCGGCTGACACCCATGCAGAAGCACTTGAGGCAGCCATCGGGGTTGCGGGTACTCAGGTGGAAGGAGCCGTTGGCACACTCATTGCACTGGCGCCCCACCACGTTGTTCTGCAGGCACAGAGCTGGGAGCTGCAGGATGGGCTGCGGGAGGGACTGCCCGGAGCTTTCAGCCCAGTCTGCCCACATTCTAGATGGGAACCCAAGGCCTGGGAGAGGCCACACTTCTGAGGCGTCCCATCTGAATAATCGTTCCCAGTTCATGTGCACTTAGGCCCCTTTTCTCTTTGGCTGCCAGGATGCTCACAGATAAACTTAGATTTCAAATATAGATAGCAACTTTGTAAAAATTGCTGCTACGATTTATGGAGCATTTCACGTACTGTGCTGGTTGCTATACAACCATCACCTTATTTAACTCCCTTAAGTATGTTGAGAGTACACACTATCTCTGTGCTTCAGATAAGACACTGAGGCTCAGGACTGTGAAATAACTTGCACAAGGTCATTCATTAGCTAATCCACACTAGGATTTAAGATCAAGATGGTCTGACTCCCAATCTGCCCAATACTTTCTTCCACTGTCAGCTGATTCTCCCACTGACTGGATGCACGTGATTTCCCTTCTCAGAGCCTCTGAGATACTGATTCCTCCATCGCTGCATTGACCTGAGGTTTAAACTATGATGAAAGCAAAGATGCAGCGCAGATACGACGGGTGCACAAAGAATGACTGGCAAAGGATCTGGGCCTTGAACGTAGGTCATCTGTCCTCCAACTGGTGCTTTCCCTGATGCCAGACCACCTCTCCGGGGACGGCGCCTCCTCCCTCTCTGCCAGCTGTGGCCCTGGGGTGGGGTGGGGGCAAAATGCTTACCTTACAGCGACAGGCCTCCCCGGAGGTTCCCATGCTGCCTCGCTCGTCACAGCGCACCAGCTGCTGGTCTGAGGCACAGAGTAGGTGTTGGCAGGGCAGGTGGGAAAAGGATGACAGTTTGGGGTGGGGTGTCCCAAAGATCATGGGGTCGGGCTGGGCTCCAGGATTTGGGGCTAGGGCAGGTGGACCCACCCGGATGGTGGCCGCTGTACTCACTGATGGGCCTGCACTTTCCGTTCGGCTGGATGGGGTTGCCCTCATATCCAGGGGCACAGCTGTGGGGGAGAGTAGCATGAGTAGCCCTTCCTGGCCCCCACCCAGCTGCGCTTCCTTCCCCCAGGCCCCACTGGCTCTTCCTCACCTCTCACAGCGGCGCCCAATGTAGCCTGGGGCACACGCGTCACACGTGGCTTGGCCATCTGTGTCCAGGAAGCAAGTGTCTGAGAACCTGCGGGCATCAGGTGGGCAGGGCATGGGGCACAGCTGGGGTCCAGGCCAGGCCCTACACTCCCACTCTGGGAAACACCTGTGGCCCCCGTTGGCACAGTATGCGATGAGGCATGATGTCACCTCCATGCCCACTTACCCTTATTCTGTAGCCTCAAAACAACCCTTGGAGGGCAGAGCGGCCCATTATATAGAAGAGGAAATTGAACACAGAGGGGCCCATTATATAGAAGAGGAAATTGAGGCCCAGCGAGGTTAAAGGTCAGAGAACTCAGTGAACAGGTAGGGATTTGAACCCAGGTCTCCCCCTCCCTTGCCCAGAGTATGACCCCAGCCCACTGCGCTGCCCCCCCACCTCCCCAACCAGAGCCACCCTATCTTGAGCTGGGTCTGACCTGCGGGAGGCGTCGATGTACGGGCAAGGACAGGGCCGGCAGGCAGTGGCCGTGGCCTTTGTAGCATCCCCAAAGAAGCCGGCCTTGCATTTGTTGCACTGTGGCCCCTCTGTGTTGTGCTGGCAATTCTGGAAGCAGGGGAAGGGAACAGCTCAGGTTTTACAGAGCAGTCTCCCAGTCCCCGACAGACGAGAGGACAGGCTCTGGGGTGGGCCCTGGAAGCTGTTGTGGTTTAGCCTTCCCCATCTTGCTGGAATTATACCACCACTTTCCAGGCAGGGGAGCATCCGGCTGTATCTTCTCAGTGATGACAGGGACTCACCACCTCACAGGGCAGCGTGTCCCAGAGATAGTTCCAGATGCCTGCGTTATACTGACCTAAAACTGCCTCCCTCTGCCAATCTGCACCCACTGGCAGCTTCTGCCCTCTGCATCTGTTCCTTATAACCGTGACAGCTCTCAAGAGATCTGAAGATGACAGTTCTGCCCTGCTTGAGACTTTTCTTCTTTAGCTCACGATCCCAGCTCTCTCTAACATACCTCACAAATAAGCTGTGATTTCTAGGCCCTTTCCCCCAGGTCTGCCCTCCTACAGGCCATGCTTAACATGGTGCCTTCCAGGACTGGTCTAACCAGTGTGGAAGAATATACAATCTTCACCTCCCTTGTTCGGGACATAATACCCTGTCAATGTATGCAGAGATCATGCCAGCTTGGCAGCCACTGCAGTCATTCTAGAAGCTTGTGGACACAAGGGAGCCCCAGCTTGTGCCTCCCACACAGTCCCTGCCATGTGCCACCATCTGGTGCTCAAGTGCCAGCTGGCACTACTCACCAGGCAGTGGCCATACACAGGGTCACAGGAGCTGGCATGGCCATTGCAGTTGCAGCCAGAGCAGGTGCCCAGGTAGGGCCCACCTGGCACCCGGGTGAAGTGGGCCTCACAGCTCTCGCAGGACAAGCCAGAATAGCCGATCGGGCATCTGCAGGGGCAGAACCGAGAGAGTGGCTGCAGGGACCACGAGGCCTTGCTGTTTTTCCCCACCCTGGCCAGGGTCTCTGCGTTCCCCAGACGTGCCAGGTCAGGCACCTGCACTCCTCCACGCTGTGGGCACGGCCGTGGCCGGTGGCGTGGGTGACGGTGGTATCCATGGTGATGTCACTCAGCCCCACGCTGGCCATCTTGGCATTGTACACTGTCTGGATGAGCACGGCCTCCAGGCTCTGCAGCACCTGCAGCATCTCTGCCCGCTGCACCGGCCGGCCAGACTCATGGACCCAGTGCTCCTAGGCGTGGACGAAGGTGGAAAAGTCCCAGGTCAGCACCCACCCAGTCTATGGCAACCCTTCCTCCACCCCCCAGTCCTGAGGGCTCAGGTACCACCCACCTCAGAGAACTGGACTTGGCGCTGATTCAGGGCGCCGGCTTGGGTAGGTGTGTGGCCTCGAGAAAGCAGGCGATATCCTGCACCCACAAGGACCACGTCTGGCCGCTGCACCGGCTCCAGCGTGCCACGTGCCAGCTCATAGCGCACCTTGTAGCGCAGGGAGCCACCATAGGAGTCCACCTGGCCAAGCAGGGTGGGTCAGGGCAGAGCAGCTGGGAGCACACTTGATGCCCCTGTACTCCTCCTTCCTCTGCCTCCTTGCCCACTTGCTACTGAAGCTCACTGCAGGCTTAACACTGAGCTGGGCACAGAGATGAAGAAGTGAATGAGACTCAGGCTCTGCATTTGGGGTGCCCAGTCTGCTGGGGGGAGTATGATAATGTGGTGCAACAGGTGCCTGAGGCCGCCAGAGGCAGGGTACTGAGCCCAGCCCAGGTGTGGGAGAAAGATCAGGGAGGGCTTTCTGGAGGAAGTGATACTTGAGAAGGTTCATTCAGCATTCTCTCCACCGAGAGTGGCAGGCAGAGACCCCGCTCTGAATGAACAAGCCACTGCTCTCAAAGGGCTGTGCTGGGGCATGCCAGTACCTTTCCCCCAGAGCTGAGTCTGCCCTGCTGCCCGTTCTAGCTTCCGAGGGAGTAAGGCCCAGGCAGGTTCTGGGCATGTGGTGAGGGACTCAGCCCTTCCCCCATCCAGCCCCTCACCTTGTTGCCCAGGAACTGCTGGGGCAGAGCCCAGAAGGAGTCGTGGATGAGAAAGCGGCGGGACAGGTCGACCAGCTGGAACTCCTGCAGAGCCACGTCAATCTGCAGCTGGGTGGAGGAGAGGGGCGGCGTGCCGGGCTGTGCAGGCATCGTCACGTTCACGCCTGGGGGTGGCAAGAGGGGCGGTGAGGGCCGGGCAGGTCCCGTGACAGGCCATGACACCCACCTTGATGGGTGGCGACCCAGCAAGATGAGAAAGCTCTGGGGGAAATCTGATTTACAGAGAACTCTGGACCTCCTTCCTGAAGGTGAGTAAAAGCCAAGGTTTTTTTTTGTTTGTTTTTTTCCTCCCAAAGCATGCTCTGGGGAAACTGTGGACTGGTGGCTGGGAACCCTTTGGGAATCACAGGTCAAAGAAAAGTCAAGCGGATTCTCTGCAGCAGGACTTCTCAGGGCATTTTGTTTGCTAACGGAGTCATGAACTGTGAGGGCATGAAGAGGCCGTGGGGGCAGCAGAGAGCTACACGGGGCTGAAGGGCAGAGGCTGGAGCCACAGTGAGTGCCCAAGTCGTGACTCCTCCACCCTCCAGATGTGCAAGCATGGGCAAAGGCCTCAGTTTCCCTTTCTGTAAAATGGGGGTGATAGTGATGTGCCTCATGGGGTTATTATGAAGATAAAATGAACGTAAAATGCTTAACAGAGTATAGCACAAAGGCAGCTTTCGTAAAGTAGTTAGCTTTCATTGTGACTCTTGTTTTAATAAATCACCTAGCCCAACACACACACAGATTCCCTCTACAGGGCAGGCCACGGTGGCTCAGCAGGCAGAGTTCTCGCCTGCCATGCCCGAGACCTGGGTTCAATTTCCGGGGCCTGCCCATGCAAAAAAGAAAAAAATTACCTCTACAGTATCCTCCCAGATCTCTAAGGCAGCACCACCCGAGAAAACTTTCTGTAATGATGGAGATGTTCTATAGCCACCTGTGGTGGCTGAGCACGTGAAATGTGTCTAGCATGACTGAAGAACTAAATTAGTTAATTTCAACTTTCACAGCCTTGCACAGCTAAGGGCTACTGCACTGGACACGCAGTACATAGGGCCGGGGAGCTCATCACCTCTAAAGCAGTCCCTCCCAACTCTGGACAGTTTTGACTCTCAATAAGTCTTTCCTGACACCAAGTCTACCTCTGTCTGCCAAGAGTTTCCCTTTTTGGTCCTGAATGTCTTATTGCCATGGAGAAGGAATCCAGCCCCTCTTCTGCAAATTGACCACGGACAGTCCTCAAGTCCAGTATCTTCCTTGGCCTCCCTCCCTCCGAGGTTCTCAGACGCCCTCCTTCCTGGTCACTGCTTATGCACAGGGCACCTTCTCTTCCTGGAATCCCTGCCCGCTCGCACTGACCATCCACCGTGGCACGCAGGCCTGGACTCCAGCTCAGTGTTAAAGCAGCTGTAGGATCCCAGGAAAGCCCCACAACCTCTTGGAGCCTCAGGGTTCTCATAGCAAAATAATGACAACAGCCCTGACCTCACAAGGATTGCTGGTCATTCAGTGACAGTATGTCACCTTCACTGTGCAGACTGAGCGTTCAATAGACAGTGCCATGACCATCGGCGTTCCACATACACTGGGGACAACTTTGGGAGGAAACTAAGCATCCCGTGCATGCACTGCTGTCCTGTGAGAAAGGCAGTGAAGGCTCCGAGAGAGGAGGGCTGCCTGGCGTCAGCTGGTAAATCACAGAGCCAGAGCGGGAGCCCCGTCCGTTCGACCCCCGGGCCCGCAGGCATGGCTACCCTGCCATTCCAGCTCCCAGAGCCAGCAGAACTGTGTCCAACAGCCTACTTCCACGTTTGTAAAAACGGAGGCTCAGAAAGGCCAAGAGATCTGCCCAAAGTCACAGGAACAGTGAGTGGTGCAGCCAGAGGTCAGACCTAGGCGACAGAGACAGCCAAGCCCGTGCTCTAACTCTCTGGGGATACTGGCATTTCTCCATCTCTCAGAATAGGACGATCGTGACGGTGACACTGGTGGACACTTACTGGATGCTTCCATAAACCAAGCCCTAGACTGAGCGGTGCTCACACATTAACTCTCTAAGTACTGACAACCTAGGAGGTAGTTATTACTTTATTCCCACTTTACAGACGAGAAAGCTGAGATGCAAGACAGTAAGTGACGTAGCCAGGGGCACATGGGCATTAATTGTCACAGCCAGATCTGGACCAGGAATCTGGCTCCAGAGTCCATGCTCTTTGTAACCTGAAGTGGACAAATATCAAGTGTGGGTTTGGTTTTTCCTAAAAATGTTTGCTTTCCCCTGAAATGCTTTTCTTACAGGGCACAGGGTTTCTCCCCCAACCTGGACCTCATTTGCCCAGCACATACGGCCTCTCTCTAAGCCCACCGGGAGGGGGTGAGACTAGTGCCCGCCTCTCTCCCACCAGCGCGCCCGCCTGCCCGGCCACCCGGCTCTCTGCGCACCCTTGAAGTCACCGGGCTGGTCAAAGCGCAGTTGGATCTGGTCCCGGAAGCGGCGGCTGCTCTGGCACACGCTGGTGACCCCAAAGCAGAAGCAGGGCAGACAGGAGGCGCTGTCCTCCAGGTAGAAGTGCCCATCGGGGCAGGGGCCTGTTGGGTGGGAGTAGACGATAGCTGGCCACTGGTGGGCAGGCCCTCCCTGCTCCCCGCTGCCAGGGGCCCCCCGTCCCCGCCCGTACCTCGCTGAGGGATGAGCTCCAGGACACCGTCGGGAATGCTGAACACCATGCCCCGCGCGTTCATGGCCTCGCACGTGTAGGCCCCCTGGTCCGCCTCCTTCACGTCGCGGATGGTCAGTGTGCCACGGCCACCCACACTGGTCACTGTCACTCTGGGTGGGCACAGTGACAAGGTGGGGTCAGGTCCGGGCCATCGACTCACACTTCTCTGCGGTCCCACCCCCGGCCCGGGCCAGAGCCTGCACCTGGGGTGAGAGGGGATGTGGCCCCAGTTGAGCCTCCAGTTGATGATGGGAGTGGGCACGCCGATGGCCACGCAGGTGAAGGTCACCGTCTGCCCCCGGGAAGCCTGGATCAACTCCTGGGGTGGGGTCACCACCTGGGGGGGCACTGGGGAGACGTGAGGGGTGTGAGAAGCTAGGCCTGAGGCTGTGGAGAGAAGCACCCAGGGTCCAGATTTCATCCCGTCCCCCAGCTGTCCACTCACTGCAGCCAAACTCGTCACTGCGGTCGGGACAGTCGCTCTCCTCGTCACAGTGGAAGCTGGCCGGGATGCATGTGTTGGTGGAGACACAGCGGAATTGAGTGGGCCCGCACACATCCTCTGGCCGCTTGGCGGCTGGGGACAGAGCCAGGAGTGGGCACAGGGGCACCGCTCTCAGGACCCCCTTTCCTCACCTTCCCCCAGCAGCCCACTCAATTCACCTCCTCCAGGTGTCCCCAGGGTCACCTGCTCTTGCCCACATGCTATGCTGCTGCCACAACATCATCCACACCTCACACTCAGCGATGGCACAGCCCCAAGTCTGCTGTCAAAAACCCATCACCATACCCCGCCCCACCAGCCACTCCACTCCACTCCACTCCTCAGACAGGGCTACATCTGTCTTGTAACAATCACAGCCACAGCGCCACTCAGCCTCGTGCACACTCAGCTGCCTTCACAGAGTCACAGAAGCACTAGGCTGCACACAGGGACAAGCTGTCCATCAAAGGCACAGACCAAGCAGCCAGTGCCCTTGGACACTGGGAACACCTGACTTGGTTCTCTCTCCTGGAACGGCCTTGCCAGGGGCTGGCAGGGCTCAATGCTCTGAACCACAGGCCCTGCCACCATGGGCCCCACTGGCTGGCCTGGGGATGGCACCTGACCTGAGAGCAGCCACAATCAGCTGACCAGAGGCCAGGGGGAGGACTGGCTCCAGGCTGGGCTCCAACGGAGCACCGTTTCTGGATGACACACAGTGCTCTCCATCGGACAGACCGAGCTTGAGAGAGACACACAGACAGGGACAGAAGGCAGAATGGTGCAGTAGCAGAGGCCACACATCCACAGGTATGGACCTAATGGAGGACATGAAGGAGCCATCTCCTGATGCCTCTCAGGGCTTCCGTTCCTGGCACCCTAAGGAGGCCCCAAGGCCCCTTGGCACTCAACAAGGACTCGGCCCTCCTATTTTTCTCCCAAAAGGGTTTTTCAGCTGAAGCCTCAATTACTTTCTCCCTCCCCAGGGGTCAGGCAATCGGTCAGGCTTAGAGCACAGGCAGGGCCTTGTCAGACTCTGCCAGTCCCTGGTACGATGCTGCCTTTCCCCAGCATTTATTACGGGAGCGGGAAGGGCGAGGGAAGGTGAAGAGGAGAGCTGGCCCTGAGAGCAAAAATGTCAGCACTCAGGGATGCGATCCAGGATCAAAGAGAAATGGCTTGGAGATTATCCTCCAGCTTGGCCTGGCAGGCCCCAGCTTTCACCCCACGACAGGACACACAGGGTGCTTCCTGAGATGGCCTCTGGCCTCTTCACCACCCCTCACCTATTCAACTGTCAGCCTTAACACATGGGTGGGTGGACAGATGGATGAGAGAGAAGAAGGATGTTGGACAGATGGGTAGATGGATAAATTGCTGGGCAGACAGACAAGGGATGGGCAGATGGGTGGGTAGAAAAGATGGATCTGAGAGAAGAAGGATGTTGGATGGATGGATGGATGGATGGATGGATGGATGGATGGATGGACAGCTGGACAGACGAACAACAGATAGATTGTTGGATAGTGGGATAGGTGGCCAGATGGATGGGAGGGAGAGAGGATGCTGGATAGAGCCCAGATGGACAGACGGAGGGTGGCTGGGCAGACGGATGAACAAATAACTCAGGACCAGCTCTACCATGAGGGCAACGCTTCGGCCCACACGTAAATCCAGGACCCCATCACCAAGGCCCCCTAGCCAATCACGCCCTCTCAGCCGTGGGTCTGACCCCCGCGTGAGCATTAAGAAGTGTAATGGGAACAGAAATAAAGCAAAGAAACCAAGGGACATTAACCACAGGCAGTGTGGCCGCAGGGCAGGGCCAGCTCAGAGGCGGGAGCCCTTGCGGCTCAGGTCGGAGCGGGAGAGAAAGCTCCAGGCCCGGGGCCGGGGGACACTCACGGCAGTCAGCCTCGTCGGTGCGGTCGTCACAGTCGAAGTCGCCGTCGCAGCGCCACAGCTTGAGGGCGCAGGACCCGCTTCCGCAGGGGAACTCATTGGGCTCACAGGGCGCGGGGGGGCCTGGGGGGGCCAGGTGGGGGTCAGCCCCCCGCCCCCAGCCCGGCCGGCTCCCCAGCCCGGCCCCCGCCCCCCGGGGCCAGCCCGGGCCGCACCACAGTCCAGCTCGTCACTGCCGTCCTTACAGTCCTCCTGCCCGTCGCACAGGTAGTCCTTGGGGATGCAGTGCCCGCTGTGGCACGCGGCCTCGTGGGGCCCACAGGGCACGGGCCTGCCTTCGTCGGGGCGCGGCGGCCTGGGGACGGGGAGGCCTGGGGGCCGCTGCGTGATGGCTGCCTCCGGCTGGGGTGGAGGAGGGGGTGTCTCCACCAGAATGGGGGGCACGGAACTGACCTCCGGGACTGGTTCCTCTGTGGACAGAGCCTGCTCTGAGCCGGCAGCTAGGGTGGGCCCCTCACCCCTCGCCCTCCACACTCCCCAGGACCACCCTGGACCCCAAGGACCACTCCTCCTGTTTTATTCATGAACCCAACCCACCGCCACTGCAGCTCTGACCCCGTGATCACCCTTCTATGCCCCTCTGCCTGCACAAACCCTCTGCCCCCCGATGGACCCCTGGCCCTGCCCTGGAACCTGCAGACCACCTGTGACCCAGACAGCCCCTCACCACAATTGAGCTCATCAGACATGTCCCTGCAGTCAGGCCGCCGGTCACAGCGATACTCCAGGGCCACACACTCGTTGTGACTGTGGCAGGCGAACTCAGCTTTGGTGCAGACCCTCCCTGAGGGCGGGGGCACTGTGGTGGGGGGAGAGACAGACGTGCAGACCTTGAGAACTGGGGCATGGTGGGGGCCGGGGGGAGTCAGAGGCAGCAGGCAGGAGCTTGGTGGGAGGTCCGAGGGAGGGCACAGGCGCCACGTGGCTGCAAGCAGGCTTTGGTGCTCTGTGCTAGGCCACTTGACTTCTGGAGGACATGGCACAGGCGAAGAGCACACAGTAAACACGCATCCAGACACACATGGGACACAGGACCGTGGCCTCACCCAACCCTTAGACCTCATTCACAGACCCCACAGACGGTGGGCATGCCACATGCATGCAAGCCACACCCTGGCCCAGGGGAGATGAAGGAGGGGAGGAGGGCAGGCCTGTGGCTGAGTCCGGCCGTCTTGCCCTCATCCATCCTTCCCCTCCATCCAGGCACTTTTCTAGTACCGGCTGGGCCCGGCGAGGCTTCCAGTCTCACCTGGTGTCACCGCGGCCACCACAGCGGCCAGGGGGGGCGGGGGTGTCTGGGCTGGAAAGGAAGTTGTGGTCAGCAGCCGCCCCACCTGGGGGCCAGCAGGTGTGGGCTCAGTTCTACCTGCAGGGAACTGGGGAGGGCATCTCCCACTCAAGAGGACTCACTGAAAGCAGGGGCAGCAGGAGGCTGGACCCCCAGCAGTCTTGACAGCTGGGCCTGGAGATACCAAAGGAGGAAACCTGATCTTTGGGTGCATTCATTGAGGCTGTGTGTGCAGAGCAAAGGAGGTCCTGGCATCATTACATTTCCTAATTATGCTATGGTAGGGTTGGCGTTTGTTCAGTTCTGGGTTCCAGCAAGTCATGGACCATGACATCTAGGGAGGACTGGGATGAGGCCTGGGCAGAGAACTCTATCCTGTGAAGAGCAATTACGGGAACTGGAACCATTTGGTCTAAAGAAGAAAAGACTCGGACAGTGCAGTACAAAGGAACCTGGGCGAACAGCGAGTACAGTGACCAGGCCTGCACACATGACAGCTGTGTGACCTAGTCCAGCTTCCTGATCACTCTGAGCCTGTTTCTCAATTGTAAAATGGGACTTCTCTCGGCTCTGCTTCCTGCACAGGTTCTGGCAAGATTGGTACAGACACAGGATTTGATTTAAATTCTGGCTTTTCTGATATCTGCTTATGTGAATTCTGGATGGCCACTTTTCCTTTCTGGGCCTCAGTTTCCCCATCTGTAAAATGGGAAGGATGATATCTACCTTATAGCAATTGCTGTGAAGATGAAATGGGAGGCTGAACTTAAGGGCATAGAGTATATAGTCAGTGCTCAAAAAAACAATGGCTGCTAGTATTAAATGAAAATGTTTTGGACCCAAAGCACCATATGAAGAAAGAAATTATCTATTTTCCAACATACAGAGTGTGATACAAATAGGCCAGAAACTGGGTCTAATGGGTATCTATTAGATGAAACAGATTATACTCTACCCATGCCAAGACTGCATGGAGATTGATGGAGCAGACTCAGAAGTAGTGAGCTCCCCATCCCTGGTGGTGTGCAAGCCCATGGTGGGGACACTGAAAGGGGACCACACGAGTCTGAGAAACTGGACGAAGTGACCCCAGGCGCCAGACGGGCTCACCTGTGCCCAGGCGTCGGAACTGGAAACCCTGGGGAGAGGTCGCATAGGAGGCGATGGAGCCGCTGGAGACAACCCTGTGCAGCACCTCCTGAATCTGAGCCCCGTCTGCATTCCCTTCTGATCCCACGTCCAGCTCCACAAAGACCCAGCCATCCAGCTCCCTGGGGGTGGGGACGGGGCAGGGGAGCATGGTGAGAACACGCCTCTAATCTCAGTTTCTTCATTAGTTCCCTGTCCCATGCTCAGGCTTGAGCCCCAGGACGGCCTGCTTAGGGTCCAAACTACCCCCACATCGAGTCCTGAATTTCCACCAACAGAGATTCGTGCCATTAAAGTCTCTCCCTTCCCAGTACCCTGGCTTCTCTTCCCCATCCTCACCAGCACCCCCTGAGGCTGCCTCCCAACCCCTCACCAGTCTCGGGAGGGGCCCTTCTTACTTGATGAACACCAAGCTGACAACCTGGTCTCCGGGGATCTTCAGGTATTCTGACTCCAGCTGGGGAGGGACCCAGCACCATCAGCCTCCAGACCCCTTCACCTCCCTCTCCAGTTCTGCTCCACCATACCCGGGGAGCTCCCCCAACCCCCTTCGCCTCACCGTGTCTACCACGGCCTCGGACACCTCTCGGAACTCCACAGAGGCTGCATCCTCCAACCGGGAGCTATAGTCGATGGAGCGAGTAAAGTTCACCAGGGCCCGGAAATAAACTGCGGAAAGGAAGGGACGAGTCACCGTGAGGGGCCCAGACTGGCATAGCATGGCTCAGGCAGCTGGACGAGTGGGTGGGAAACGCGGGGGCCCCTGGAAGCCTAAGGCGTCAACTCCCAGCACTGCCTCTGTGAGCACATGCCATGGCGGCCCCTGGCAGGCATACCAGGTCAAAGTCAACGCCCTGCCCTTGCGTGAGGGGCTTCCACTAACTGGGAAAATGGCTTGATCCAGAAATCAGGTGATGATGGCACATCGCAGCAACTCAGAAGACTGGGCAGGTGGGGGTAGCTTCCAAAGGAGACTGGTCTGGCACAGTCTACACTGGCCTAGCCAGGGCCTATACATCCCTTGGGCTCAGCTCAGTATCACCTCTTCCAAGAAGACTGCCTGGACTGCCCTTCTCCAACGCTGCCTGAGTTAGAGACCCCTCCTCTGGAGCCCTGCTGCCTCCTCCATCAAAGCACCTCCCACCCCACATGGCATAGATTCTGCGGGTTTTGAGGTCAGCCACCCCTCAGGCAAATGACCTCGCAGTAAAATGGAAATACTGATTGTATGAAGCACACTGGCCTTAAATGATATCATGTGAGGAGTAAATGATATCCTGCTTAAGGTACAGCCCAGGCATAAGTGCTGGAGAATTGGAAGCTGTTGTTGCTCGTCCCTCGGCCGGTCTCTATACCAAAGAAGGAGCTCGATGAGGGTGGGAACCCTGGTCTCCTCCATCCCTGCGTTCCCAGCGCACAGCACATAGTAGGTTCTTACTAAGTGGTAATGGATGGAGTCATACAAGACTGGTGTCAAAACATACACAACAATCATTTCTTAATCCCTGATAGGTACAGGATATTCTTTATGTATTAAATGCTGTACTGTTTCTGAGTTCATCTATAAGTTACAAAGTTCATATGAGTTTCAAATGAATTCTATATAGAGACAGTGCTTGGAATGGAGCCTGGCACATAGTAGATGCTGAATAAATGATGGCTGAATCCATTTATACCATATACCTACAGTATACATAGGCTGGTATACCCACCATTCCCCCCTACACACACACACGCACATACAATAATCATTTCTTGAGTACCTATTATGTACAAGATATTTTAAGCATTATATCTCACAATATTCATGAATTAAAGGGTAAGTTATAAATATGAGCAACAAATGAGTTAATATAAAGTATTTAGAATACTGGCACATAGTAGGTACAGTATAATATGAGCTATTATATAAGTGGCAGCACAGTTTAGTGCTTTTAGCACAGTTTAAAAGCCCAGACTCTGGAGCAAAATTGCCACTTACAAGCCCTGTGACCATGGGTAAGTTATTCAGCCTCTCTGAGCCTCCGTTTCCTCATCTGTAAAATAGGGATAATGATGGCACCCACCAGAGGGCTGTTGTGAGGATTAAATATAAGTTAATAAATGCAAGCGACTGGTGCACAGTAAGGGCCACGTGGGCTAGCTGATATTATCCCCGCACTCTGCAACAAACCCAAGGAATGGGTCTGGCTTCATTTCTTTCCTTCTGAGAGAGGCATCCATTCATTCCTCTAACAAATTTTTACTGTATGCTGGTCAGCGTTCTAGGGGCAGGAAATTCACCACTGAACTAGACCATGAAAACCCCTGTCCTTGTGGAGATCACTTTCTAGTAGGGTGAGAAAGAAAATAGAACAAATAAGTGCGGAGTCAGTGGCACTAGGGGAAAAACAAGGCTTGTTGTGGGAGAGGGTGTGTTGGGGTAAGGTGGGTTCCATTTTCCAGATTGTTCAGGGAAAGCTCCCTGCAAGTGGATGTTTGAAGAAGGAGAGGGAGCCCTGTGGAGAATCCGGGGACAGAGCATCCCAGGGAGAGGGGACAGAAAGTGCAAAGTCCATGGGGCAGAAAATGGCTCAAAGAAGTGACAGATGACCAGCGTGTAGGTGGCAGTGCTGGGAGTGCGGCCCAGGGCCACTCTCTCTGTGGCTTGGGCTAAAGCAGCCCTAGGGTGCGAGGATCAGAATGGGGTGGGCCGAGCAAGGCCTAGGAGCCGCCTCCTTCCCCAAATGGCACGACAGCGATGATGCTTTTGAGGGCAGTTCTGCCTGCTCTGAACCAAGAGGCGGGGCCGAGCCTCTGGGAGGCCAGGTGGGTGGGGCCCCATGGGCGGCGCGTGGGGGTCGTGAGCTGGGCCACAGAGGCCCCTTGTGAGCCGGCACAGAGGCCCATTGAGAGGCCCCCACCCCAGCCCGTGGCCTCAGCCCCACGGCCCAGCGCAGGCGAGGAGGCCGGGCCTCTGCCCAGGAATGCGCCTCTCCCGGGGGAGGGGGCCAGGGCGCCACAAAGCTCCTTTCTACTAGGGCCTGGGAAGGGCACAGACCCTCCAGGCTGACCCCACCCCCTTTCCTTCTCCTAGACCAGGGGCAGGTCTGGGCGAGCACCCTCCCGCCCCCACCCTGAGCTCCTCCCCGTGGCCGGTGCTGGAGGGCCGGGCAGAAAGTGAGGCTGTGTCTGCCCCCGGAACCTGCCCCGCAGAGCTGAGGGCGGCTAGAAGGGAGTGAGGCTGGCGTGAGGGGAAGTGCGGTCTGGACACTTGCCCTGCCCAGCCCCACCTATCAGGCCCTCATTCTCAACCTGTTGGGAAGACTTACATGGGGGGAGGGGTGGGTGGTCCGGAGCTGCCCTGAACCCAGGGTAGGGTAGGGCGCACACCTGATCATCCCTAGCCCAGGAGCAGGCTAGCCACCAGCTCCCCTGCCCACTCCCTGCTCAAAAGAACTCCACACCCTACACACACAGGGCCCTGAATTCCCCTGGGTCCCTTGGGTGGGTCCAGGATCAGCCTATCCCGAGATGGACACAAGCTGCCTCCAAACTCTAGGGCCTTGTTTCCCGAGGAGTCCCACCCAGCCAGCACCCTGTGGGGAGGAGAATCAGGGCCCCCAAACTGCATTTAGCTCCATAAGCCCAGATGGGCCCGGGCAGAGTCCTGGGTGGGAGGCGGGGGTGGAGAAGGTAGGCTATCGGGGAGGGGTGGCTGGCCTGGCCCCTGGACTCTGCAGGGAGGTGCCTCGGAGTCTCCTGTGTGACCCTTGGCAAGGCGCAGGTTGGGGGAAAGGAGAGAAAGGAAGAGCTGGAGAGAGGGCACAGGGACCAGAGGTTCACCTGGCCTGGACCTGGGTCACTTACTGAGAGAAGACTCCTCGTCAAGCTCCGGGACCATCACGCCAGCCTCGGGGGGGAGGCCCAGGGGGGGTCCAGAGCCTGCGGAGCCAGCAACAGAGAGGGAGACAAGGTGAGAAGCGGGATGGAGAGGCTCCAAGACGGGGACAGAGGCATGGAGGAGAGAGACAGGGTGGGTGACCAAGAGACAGAGAGGGGAGGAAATGACAGAAGGAAACAGAGAAAGACAGAGAGAGAGAGAGATAGAGAGAAGGTGGCATGCAGACAGAAAGCAGGAACAGAACGACGGTCAAGAGAGATGGAGGCAGAGACGGAGCACCAAGGAGTCAGAGGGAGAAACAGAAAGCCACAGAGGGGTGAGGCACAGTCAGACAGAGATTCAAAGAGGAGAGGGGTAGCCCAAGGCAAGGAGGGGAAGGGATGTGAAGATGTGTCAGAGCAGGACAAACAAGAGTGGGAAACACAAAGACAGGTCAGAAGGTAGAACGGAAGTGGATGCGGGGCTGTGGGAGGGGAACCTGGGAGGCGGAGGCAGAATCCGAGGCTGCCGGGAGGGATACTGTTGGGAAGCCACGCCCTGCCCAAGAATGAGGAGATGGGTAGAGGGAGAGATGAAGAGTTATCTCATCTGGGGTCTGGGGCTAGGCCACGAGCCAGGCAAGAGGGATGGCCCAGGCGTGGCCCCGTTACAGGCAGGGGGGCTTGTGCTTGCCAGTGCGGGAAGGGCACTGCCCTTGGGCAAGGCTGAAGCCAGCACTCGGACGCCCTGGGACTCGAGGAGACACACCTGCTGCCTCCCGGGCTCGGATTCAGCCCAGCTGCCTGGACCCGCCCCAAGGGCCATCAGTGGGTGCCAGCGTTTGGATCTGGAGGGCCTGAGGTCCATTTCTCACAGACTGCTTCCCCACCCCACATGAAAAGGCACCTGCCCTGGTCCCTGGCCCTCCCCAGCTGCTGCTCTCCCTTCCCCACCCCTGCCCCTACCTTGGGCCTTTCCTGACCTCACAGCTACTTCTCAGGGAGGGGGGGTGGACTGGCAGGGATGCTCAGAGCCGGCAGAGCTGCCACAGTGGGAGGGCCACAGATGCTTCCCAAAGCACAGGGGGGACTGGAGCGGGCGCCAGCAGCCAGGCCTGGCTTGGCAAGAGGCAGCACCTAGGGCAGCACGAGTGTGGGCCAACTTGGGGTATGGGCGTGAGCAGGGGGCAGACCTCACACTCCCACTGCTGGGCCCAGGCACCTTGCACCCTGCAGTGACCTGTACATGGAAGCTTCAGGCCCCTCCAGAGGCTCCTCTAGGGTCACCAAGCCCTACGTGCTGGGAGATCAGTCAGGACCAGTCTACCCAGGGACTAATGCCCTGTCTGCAGCAGCCCTGTTCAGATGCCACCTTCTGGCATGTGGATGCCCCTGACACATCAGTGAAGGGGCAGGAGACCCTCACCCCAGAGAGGCCCAGGCCAGACTCACCCAAGGCCCGCTGACAGGGGTAGCACTGGCTGCAGGAAGCTGCAGGTGGTCAGCCTGAGCTGAGTCCCCACTCCATTCTTAGCCCTGACCACAGAGTGCCCCAGGCAGCTGGCTCCCAGCAGGGGCAGCTGGAACCATATGGGGCGTTCATAGGGTAGTTCAGGTTCTAACCAGGGTCCCAGGGTGGGATGAAGCAGGGACTCAGAATCCCTGTCCAAGTGCTGGGCCAGTCTCCACCCTGGCTGTGCAGTTTAGGTGCCAGCAGAGTGGCAGCTGAAGGAAGCTCAACTTCTTTTCCCTCTACAAAGTCCAGCCCTTTTTCCCCAAACCAGGAACTCTGGTCTTCCAATCAGCAACTTAAACGAAGCACAGTTCCCTCCCAAGTCCAGGTCCCCTATTCCACAGAGTCCCTTGGTTCTATCCAACCCTGCCTGAGGCCCCTCTACTCTGCAGTAGCCACCCCCAAGAAGGGCTCTAGGGAAAGACTTCATAACTGAGCTGCCATGGGGGGTGAGAATTTCAGCTCTGAGGGCTGAGGGCTTGGCTCTCAGTCCCTATCGGAACTGGGCATTTCCTGGACACTGCCCTGATCTTCATCCTTGTGGCACAGGTGAGGCATGGGATCCCATCACTCAGCAGGTAGGTGAACACCCCCACTTCCCCCTGCAGCTCACCCCAGGGCTGGCCCAAGGAACCCTTGAGACCCTCAATCCAAGAGATGGGGCCTCTGGGGCCAGGCAGATCTGCTCTGGGCTTCCCCCAGGAGGCGGGCAGGGTGCAGGTTCTGAGGGACACCCTCGGCCACTTACCTATTTGAAAGTCTCCACTAGCCAGGTCCCCGCTGCCCAGGTCATCTGCAAGCAAAGGAGGGAAAACTCATTCAGCAGCAACAAATATTCCCTGAGCACCTTACTGGGCATCGGGCACTGTTCTAGGCTCCCGACACCCCAGTGGGAAAGGGAAATGAACACACAGAACTCTTACCCTCCTTTCCCCCCTGCTAGGGAGGTGGCCTGTAAAACTCGGCCATCAGAGAGGGTGTGGACCAAGGCCCCAAACCCCAGGACTCAATTATCTGTCATATGGCCAGGGTGAGGGGGATCGGGCAAATGAAGGTGGTGCAGGAGTCAGGTAACTGTCCCATGCTGGGCGCTGCCAGCCCCCTCCCCCAGATCAGTTCTGCTTGTGGCAGGGAGGTGCGGTGAGCGGTGCAGGGTCACCCGGTTATAAGTGGAGGATACCTGGGGTCAACGGAACCCGGGCTCAGGATACAGAGTTCTCAGCCCGTCTACTGAGGAGCCAGCTTGGGCAAGCTTCTTTGTGCCTCTCGAAGCACCAGCTGTGCACCCCAGGGAAGAACCACAGTTCTGTCCCTCAGCCCCTTCACCCCCAGCACCTGGCCACCTGCTCACCTCCGGAGGCATCGTCAGCCAGCAGGTCCTCGTCATCAGAAAGGTCCGAGTAGCTCCAGCCAGCCCGGCCCGCCGTGAAGGGCTCTGCATCTTCGGGCAGAGACAAGCCATCATCTGTCCTGAGCCCATGGATCACCTGCAGGAGACCCCACATCAGACTGCGTCATGCCCCTTAGTACCCACCAAGTCCCACACCCCACCAGTGGCTAAATCAGACTCGGATTGATTAAGAGAGCCAGGCCGAAGTTGAACTGTGATTTCTGGTCTTTTCCCAAATCTCATTAGTCCCCAAACGTCTCAGAACCCAACCCTGCAAATTCACCAAGCCTGAATGAAAGCAGACAATAAAATTAAAACCACTTTGGTAAGTGATGACTCCTCTTGTTCTGGAGAAGGCAGGGGACATCCAAGACATGAGTCAGTGGGCAGGGGGACACAAGCAGGTAAAGGGGCGACCCAGGCCAAGGTCTGCATAGATGGGTGACACAGGCTGAAACCAAGGCTGCGTCTATCAAAGCTGTTGCCTCCAATGCAGCTCCTCCTCTCCCGCTCTGGCCACCTCTTCCAGCCTCAGTCCACAGGGACTGCATTCCAGCCACGTTGGAGAATGAGCTCTGGCACTTGCAGCCACACTGACAAGCTCATATGTGTACCAGGCGGTGGGGTGGAGCTGGCAGCTGGGCTGAATGGGGGCAGGACCGGCATGGGGTCAACCCAGGATGACCTCAGGCTAACGCCGAACCTAGCACAAGCCCCGCTGCAGGCTCCTGGTCCATGGGGGGCCTGCGGAGGGTCCTTTTCCAGCAGGTGCAAACAGAATTGCTCCCAACCCCAGCAGCCGTCAACTTGCCTTTCCCAGGTGTGGGATAAGCAATGAATGCCTTTTCCCCTTAGACAAGATAGAGAGGTTCCCACAGTTTTATCAGGTAACTTAGAGGAAAATAAACTCGGCGGAATTCAAGGGAGCTCCAGAAGCCTCAAGCCCGGTGGGCATGGATTCACTGTAGCCCGTTACGTTTCCAGACCCAGATGGCTTGGCACAAGGGTCTCAGGCGCTGCCCTGGCCTTGGCACTATCTAAGAAGCCCGGCCCAGCCAGAAGGAAGTGGTCTTGCCAGTGAAAACCAAACCCAGCCCTTGCTGGCTGGCCGGGTGGTGGCAGCAGGAGAGAGGCCCAAGGAGGAGAAAAACACCTCTGGGGCAACCTGTCCTTCCCCCCATATCCACCTTTCCCTTGCATCTCTGTGTCTTTTTTCAAGCCAGTCCCTCTGCCAGAATGAATGCCCTTCCTCCCTCGGTTTTTCTGGCTAACTTCACTTCATTCTCCAAAATTCAGCTTCAACATCATTTCAACTACTCAGTAATAAAAGGAACAAATTGCTGATAGTCACAGCAACACGGATGAATTGCAAACACATTCCACTGGGTGAAAGAAGTCAGCAGAAAAAGACCACATACCCGGTGAAATAAGTCAGGCACGAAAGAACGAATATTGCGTGATCTCACTGCTGTGCAGTAATGAGAATACGCAGACTCACAGACTCAGAACCCAGGATACAGGTTACTGGGGAAAGAGTAGGAGATGGGGAGGTAATGGTTAAACTGTACAGTT
Organism: Tamandua tetradactyla; assembly: GCF_023851605.1. NCBI lineage: Eukaryota > Metazoa > Chordata > Mammalia > Pilosa > Myrmecophagidae > Tamandua > Tamandua tetradactyla. The sequence continues at coordinate 204,484,700 of NC_135328.1, read as the reverse complement.
TCTATTTGGGATGATGGAAAAGCTTCGGTAGTATATGGAACTGACGGTAGCACAACATTGGTGACATAATGAGCACACCAAACTTTATATTGGAATGGTTAAAAGGGGAAATTTTAGGGTGTATATATGTTGCTAGAATAAAAATTAAAAAAAAAAAATCTGTGGGACGATACAACATAGTGAACCCAAAGATAAGCCATGGATTATGGTTAGTACAAGTACAAATATGTGTTTTCATCCATTGTAACCAACGCACCACATTAATAACGCAAGGTGTCAATAATAGGCTGGTATATGAGAGCTCTATTTTGTGCATGATTTCTCTAAACTCACAACTTCTCTTAAAAAAAAAAAAAGGTACCTACTATATAATGCCACTCACATGAAATTCTAGGGGAAGGAAATCTGGCCCAGAGTGACCAAAAGATCAGTAGTTGCCTGGGGCCAGTGGTGAGGAGGGGTAAACTGGGAAGAGGAGAGGCACCAGGGAATCTTTTGGGGTAATGGATCTTAGTTAGGGTGGTAGGTCCCCAGGTGTGCCTATCTCATCATTAAATGGGTGCACTTTATTACATGCAATTTATAACCTCAATGAAGATGACTAAAAAAATCTCTGGAAGAGTCTGTCCTGACTCCTTGCTTGTCACAAATATCTCCTCCCCCAGGCTGGGTTCTGTGCCCCCCTCCTGGGCTCACAGTGCAATAGATGTACCTTAGAGGCAGGGATGGTAATGGATTAATCTCTCCCTTCTCAGCACCTCATGTTCAATAAACACTTGCATGGGTGGGTGACTGGATGGATGGACAGATGGACAAAAATGTCATTTGCCTATTAATTTCAGCTGCTTCCTGAAGACGACTTTCTTTGGAGGTGCTACCCATCCCCACATGGCCTACTGCACCTTCCTTCTTAGGCCGTGAGCTCCTGGAGGGTGAGTCTAGGGACCACATGGTCATCCTTGTGTTCCCAGTTCTGCCTGCCCTGCTCAAGGACCGTGCTGCCCACATCTCATCTCCTGCTACGGCCTAAGACCCCTTCCCCTCTGTAACCCATGGGCACATCCTCTCTCCTGCTTCTTCTTCTAATCCCCTCCCCTCTCCCTCTGGACAAGTGTCCATCCCTGTCCTGGTTGGCCACCCGTCAATCCCATGGGCACGATCGATGAGCCCAGCTAGGGAGGGTTGGAGGCGATAGGTACGTCTTCTGGGTCGTGTCCATGGGGTTGACGTTCAGAGGTATGCTTTAGACTTCCAGGAGTTTGTCAGAAATACAGATTCCTGGGCCCCTTCTCAGAGCTACTGAGTCAGGCTCTCTCCACAGCAGGTGAGAGAGTTACAATTTCATATGCCCAAGGGACCCTGACAGAGATTGGTTAAGAGCCTCAGGCTCAGCCCCCCACCAGGGGATCTGCCTTCTTCCCAGGCCAGGGACAGAGAGCAATGTTCCCATGGGGTGAGGTTCAAGTCCCGGGCAGGCCCTGACCGAACCAAGGGGAGTATGAGGCTAGGGCTGGTGCAGGGACACTGACACTGAGCAGAGGAGGCAGTCCAGGCAGGGAAGGTTACAGGGGATAGGCTTGGATCCACCCCACCTGGGGAAGACTCTCTCGGTCACTGCCACCCCCTCCCACCTTCACCACCCACGTAAGAGAAGCTTTGGAGGGCATACATGGGGCACAGAGGTTTCTGGAACCTCTGGACATTACTGCCTGAAATGGAACATCTTGTTGCAGAGAACAGATGCAGAGCTTCTCCCAGGGAGGGAGGAGCTGGGGATGGGGCTGGTGGGGGGGGGGGGGCGGTACGGTGCAGGGAGCTTGGGACCGGACAGGAAATAGCAAAGTGAGATTCGACTTGGAAAAAATTTCAGGAACACAACATCTGCAGTGAGAAGGGAAAGAGAATCCAGAGCATGTCCCAGCCTTGGAAAGAAGCTCCCCTCTTCTGGGGACCCCAGGAAATGGGAGCTCTCCCTATGCCAGTCTTTTTGTTTACAACTCCCTCCCCAGGGTCCAAGGCCCCAGGGTTGGATCAAGGTCTTTAGCAGAGGACAAGTCAGCAAGAGCAGAGACCGCATTTGCAAAAAGCAGAAGATCAAAAGGTTCCAGCAGCTGTACTCTACATCTGGGAAGAGAGATGGAGCCAGCCAGAAAAGAGCCAAAAGGAGCCTGAGACCTGACCATAGAAGGGAACTTGGATCTAGACCTGGAAAGTCTGGAATCTACTCAGGGAATAAGAAGAGCTAACATTTACCGAATCCTTACTAGGCAGCAGGCGCTACTGTACGTACTTTTATAGATGTTAAAACCAGCACAGCTATATGATGATACTGTGAACCACTGATTGCACACTTTGGTTGATTACCCAGTATGTGAGCATATAATATGCATCAATAAAATTGCATTAAAATTAAAATTTTTTAAAACCCAGCTCAGCACTATTAACAGCCCCACTGTAAAGATGGGAAATGAAAGAAAAAGAGTCAGGTTGGAAGATAATGACAGCATGTGGTGGAGCTGGGATTTGAACCCTGGTGATCTGGCTCCAATGCCCGAGTTCTTACCCCTACGCTATCCCACCTCGCTGTACATCACAGCTTCCAAAGCCTCTCCGCAGCCCCAGGGACAACAACCCTCTGAGGTCGGTGTGAATGCATCCCCCTTACAGCGGAGGGGACTAAGGCCCGGGAGAAGTGACTCCCCAAGATCACAGGAGTGGCTGGTAGAGCCAGGACTGGCCCAGGACCTCCCAGCTGCCCACCCCAAGTCCTCTGCCGAGGGAGGGTGGAGGGCTGGGCTGGACCTCCAAGCTGGCCCTAAGGCTTAGGCAGAGGGGCAGTGCCAGGAAGCCCAGGCTTGGCTGCTCCCCACACCTGCCTGGCAGCTCCTAGGACGCCCCACAGGATGTCCAAGCTGGTGGTCTGGACCCGTGCAGGCTGTGCCTGAAGTCCCAAAGAAGCCCACCAGTGGCTCCACGGCTAGAGGCAGAAATAGATCCCAGGCTTCCTGAGCCCCAGTCTGTCTCCAGCCGGGAGGGTGCCCAGCTTCCTCTCAGAGGAAGCAGGATGGTGGGGCTGGAGAGCAGGGGTCCAGAGGCAGGCCTGGGCCACAGAGGAAGGAGCCAGGCAGAGAAGGGGGTTTTCTAGTCGGGGAAAAGGCAGCGTGGGGGGCTGACTCACCCAGGTCAAGGCCAGAGGACTGTTCTAGCATGCTGGGAACAATTGTTTGGGGCGGAAGTGGGGGGCAGGGTGGCCCCCAAGTAGGCAGGCACTCCCTGAATACAGGCGGGACAGATAGACAGGGCCCCGACAGGCAAGGGACTCCTGGGAGGCACCCACCCCCGAGGCTAGGTTGTGCTCAGGCCCCCGGGGACAAGAGAGAGAGTCTGGACCCTCCTCTCTTGGCTGGAGTGAGGATGCAGAGAGAGCCAAGGCTGGCTGGAAAGGACTTAGCGTAGGGGTGAAGGGTCAGGCTGTAAGAGAGGGGTACAGAAGGTAGAGAAGATTTGGGGTAGGGGAAGAGGCACAGATACAGATATAGGGTATAGAATATAGGGTTTAGAGTTTTTAAAGGTATTTTTAAGTGAAGACTGTGGGCCTTGCAAAGGCATGAAGATGAGAGTTTCTGGTATGGCTAAAACCAAAGCCGTAGAAAGCCAGGAGTCCAGTGAAGAGATGACATTCACTGGGGCAGGCAAGATCCATGGGGGGCTTTCTCCATGCCCGGCTCTGTCCTAACACCGTACACAGACCATCTCAGTCACTCCTTGCTGTAACCTGGGAGGGCTGGTGATCAGAGCCAACTAGCCTTCAGTGCAATAAGGAAAACTAAAGAGCTCTGAAAACCAAGAGTTTTAAAAAATACATTTATAGCAAACTTATTTGGTACTAACTCCTGATCCGAACCCATGAAGCTATTAATAGCTTATGCACCTCACTTGGGAGGGAGAATCGTACGGTTTGCTGCAGAAACATTAATATTTTTGATTATGGCATGTTGTCTCAGACTCCTCTGAGGGTGTCACATCTCAGCTTGACTTGCTCTGCATCGCCTCTCTCAATACGAAAATGTCTTTATTTCAAAATGCATCCAACCCCAAGGGGTTCTGTTAAGGGACTGTGAACTTGTGTAATTACTGTTTCCATTTTATAGATGAGGAAACTGAGGCCCAGAGAGGGTCATTTGAGTAAGTGGGATCAAGTATGTAGACATCCAGTGCAGTATCTTGTATATAGTAAGGGCTCAATAAACAACAGAATTAGTACCGTGGGGCGAGGGTGGTGCAAGGTAGCAGGGTGGGGTGGGTGCAGAGGGCTGATAAATGGCAGGGGTGGGGGCCGTGAGAGGTACAGGCTCAGGGCTGGGGTCAGCCTGTGGGGTTGGGATGAGGGGAGGCCCTGGGTTGGCTGGGTAGGCAGAGCCCTGGCTGGGGATGGACAACAGGGCTTGGCTCAAGTTATCTGATGGCTTTGAGGCTGACTCTGGGACAGACCCCAGGGCTGCGGGCTTCCTACGCGGGCTCAGCCCCAAAGACATTCTTCACATGCCTTGGGCAGCCAGCCCACTCCCTCCCTCCCCGTGGCCCGGCCTGGGGCTGAGCCCCCCACCGCCCCCGCAGCTGGTCAGGAAGGTCTGAGCACAGCATGGCCCCAGGGGGGGTGCTGCAGCTGCCCAGGGCAAGACTCCAGGCATCTGGGCCGGAGTGAGCTCACCCCATCAAAATCCAGAGACAGTGTGGGGGTGGGAGACAAATGGGCCCCTGCCCGCCCACCTGCCTCCCCATCCCACCCCCGTGCCGATCCCTCAGCACAGGCTCTGCCTCCATGCCCACAGTGGGGGAACCAGCAGACAACGCAACCCTTGGCCCCCAGATTGCCAAGGAAGGACAAGGACCTGGGCTTGCTGCCCCCTCCCACTGTGCCACGATGCAGGCCACTCCCCGTACTCTGCTGCAACCCAGGCCCCAGAGACAGGGTCAAGGTGCCCCTGCCCCAGCCCTCCAGGCCGCCTGCTAGTATCCTGTCCACGGGCAGCAGACGGCTAAGGGGAAGGAATCTGTCGGGACAGCACTTTGTTGTGTAAACTGTCAAGGGTGGGTGAGCCCCACACAAAGGCCACAAGGCCTTTAATCCCCTGCGGTCTGAGAGGGGAGCCGAGCCGGAAAGGAGGGGGCCACAGCCTCCTCTGGCATGCCTGTACTGCCCGTGCCACTCAGGAGGACTGCCAGCTTCCCACATCCAGGTCCCATGGTGGCAGGACCTTCATCAGCCGGTCAGTCAGGAAGAATAAGGATCCCCAAAGTAAGGAGAACAGCGGGTGCTCATCAGGTGCTCACTGCATGCCAGGTGCTGAGCTAAGGTCTTTACAAGGATTATCTCACTTAAACCCACAACAACCCCATGAGGTAGATACTGGTGGCATCCCACTATCGTGAGTCAAACACTAGGCTCAGAGAAGTGAAGTCAACTGCCCAAGGTCACACAGCCAAGGCAGTAAGAGTTGGGTTTAACCTCAGGGTCCCCTCTGCTGGGCTCATACTCTTGTGCTTAACTCACCCTGCAGCCTTGGACAGTCCCTTTCAGCCAACTACAGTGAGTCCCTATGTGCCAGGCTCCACGAAGGTCATCTCAGCCAATATGAAAGTATGCGCCATGACTTTTACCTGTCTTGATCACTGCTGTGTCTCAGGAACTGAATATAGTGCCTAGCACATAGTAGGTGCTCAGTAAATATCTGACAAACTGAATAATTGAATAATGACTTGCCCAACAATACTGAGGTAGGAATGAGTCCATTTTATAGAAGAAGAAAGCAAAGTTCAGAAAAAGTAAGGACTTGACCCAAATCACACAGCTAGAAAGTGCCACTGCTATCTCTGGGCCTGAGTTCCCCGTGGATAAAACAGCGGCCATAAGACCTCATCCCCAGGAAAGGAGGGGGTTGAATCACATGATCCCTGAAGGTCATTCTTAGATATCTTCTGCCCTTGCAATCCCTCGGGGCCTCAGTTTCCTCAGTTATAAAATGGTAGCAGACCTCTCGGCTTTGCTCCTTCCCAGGGCTGGAGGGAGAAGCGAGTGGAACGAGGGGGTGGGCCTGCTTCGGGATGCAAGGCTGGCGACACTCACGTGGTGGCTGTTTTTACATGCACGAACTCTTTCCTGAACCCCGAATCCGTCCAGTCCTTTCTCAGGTGTACCTGCCAAGGCCTCTGCTGCGGAGATCCCCAAGACTTAGTTGGGGCTGCCACTATGCGGGGCTGAGCAAGACCACTTTATCTCTGAGTCTCAGGGATGGCCGGCCGGCAGTGTGGAGAGGGCCAGACTTCGGCCCTGAACGCTTCTGCTTCCAGGTCCCTCCACCACTGCCTCGCTGTGCAGCCTCAGCTCCCTAGCTGCAAAAATGGGAGAAGCCACCATACTTGCCCAGAAGGCCCAATGCAAGTCACTTCAGCCTCTATTTATGGGTTGGGTCTTAGAATGAAATAATGACATAGACGAACATGGGGCTCCATGTTCCTGGGGGTGACGTACCATGAAACCCAGTGATGACAGCACAGTGGGGAGGGAGCTCCGACGAGGAAGGACAGGGAGCTATGAGAGCCCAGAGGAGGGTCCCTCACTGGGGGACAGGGAGGAGTCAGGGAAGGCTTCCCAGCGGGGTGTGGGAGATGAATTCACCCAAGTCAGGAGGAGAAGGGAAGAGAGCGTGTAGCAGGCAGAAAGAACGGCACAACCAAGGCCTAGAGGGGGAAGAGTTCACAGCATGTTGCAGGGACTGGAAGAAGTTGTGTGCAGTGGGATGTGGTGTGCAAGGCGGCCGGGCAGCCAGGAGGGAGCACCCCCAAACGTGCTCTTCCACCTAAAGTGCTGTGCCAATTGCTTGTATTACTGACAGGGTGCTAGTTGTGGACCACTCTTCTCAGTCCCTCTCCAGAGTCCCTGCACTCTCCCCTTGCCCCACAGACACCCCAAGGAAGTGTCTCCCCAAAGCTGAGTGAGTTGCCTGCCAGCTTAAAGGGAAGCAGCCACTGGGAAATGTTCCCACCCCACCCATGTGCCAGGTGTAGCCAAGGCGATGCAGGGCCCACAAGGGAGCTGCTTCTGGGCAGGTCCAATCAACAAGAAGGTCTCTGGGGGTTGAACATTATCTGGCAAGCATTGTCAGTGCCAATGGTGCCTGCGGCATTCACGTGCCTGCCTCCTGCCTTGCAGCCTGGCCTGGTTCTCAGGTTTTCTGGCTCCTGGGGTGGCTCTGCTGCTGTGAAGCACCAGCAGGTCTGTCCAGCTTCAAGGCCACATCAAACTCAAGGTGGGCCAGCCTGGTTGGGCCTGCTTGTGCCCTCCTGGGTCACCCCACACACGTCATGAATGAAGACCCAAGCACGGCACCAGGCCCGAGGGGACAATGGGGGAATGTTCCACAACTTTCTATTAAAATGAGGTGTCGCTAACTTTCTGAACCCACCAGGCGAGACTTTTCCCTTGCTCTCAATCCTCAAAGGGTTAGAAGAAAAGTTTTTATTCTGAGCAACAAGACTCTATATCATCTGGCATATGTCCTTCCACTCCCCAACCCCAAACACACACCTGTCCAACTTAATTTCCTACCACAAGCTCCCTAATTCCTACCTTCTAGGCATATCCATCTCTTTGCTAGTCCTCAAATACATCAAGCCCCTTCCAACCTCAGGGCCTTTGCACTTGCTTTGCTCTCTGTCTGGGATACTCTGTCCCAAATGCTTGATGGCTCACACCTTCACTTCCTCTGGTTCCTGCTCAAGTGTCATCTCTGCAGAGGCTTACCTTGAACCATCCATCACTCCCTATTCCCTTAGCCCACTTGACCGTTCTTCACAGCAACTCATCACTGACATTTTAGTCTATATTTATGTGTTTACCTGTTTATTAACTGCCTCCTCCATTAGAATATAAGCTCCACAAAGGCAGGAAATTTGTCCATTTTGCTTATGTTTGTATCCCCAGTACCTAAAAGTGCCTGGCACATAGTAGACACTCCATAATATTTGTAGAATTGATTAATGAACAAGGTTTTCAAATGAGGAAACACAGGCTCACAGAAGTGACTTGCTCATGGGCATAGAGATGGAAGAGCCAGGGCTGGAACCCAAGATTCCACACCCAGAACTCTGCATGACCCAATCCCTCCCCATCCCCCTTCCTCCCATCTCTTTGTCCCCTGACACCCAGAGCTTTCCTGCTAGGAGGCCTGTCTCTGGAGGGACAAGAAGCTGCCCCTTGTCGCTGAGGAGAGAACTGTCCACCTGCCAAGTCCAGCATCCCAGGGGTGGGTGGGGGCCTCAGAAGCAAGAGCACAGAAGCAAGCAGCCAAGTTAGGCCTTGGTGACTCCACTCAGGCTTGTTCCCGTGGGTATCGGCAAAAGGAAAAAACAGGCTGGAACAGCAGCCCAACAGCTGCAGCTAAGCAGGCCAGCTCAGCTCCCCCTACCCCCCGCCCCCCAGGGCTTTCCTCTTCTGTCTCCTGGAGGGGCAGGAAGGACCGAGCTCCTGGTTGAAGACAGGCCTGTGGGCAACAGAGCTGGAAATAGGAGGAAGGGTCCCTTCCCTGTGAAGTGATCCCTGTTTCCTTCCCTTGTGGCTAATATCTATTCTAGGGTTCACTAACTTGGTGGTGGGGGGGGGGCCCTATAGATAAACACATCCGGGAAAGGTTTCCTAAGTCTTAAATATCTTGAACACCATGATGGGGAAAGCGGGGGTGGGGGGTGGGTACAGCATACAGCAGCAACTATTAAATGTTTCCCAAACTTGCTTAATTTTGAACACTTTCCTTATGCAGAGCTCATGGGACCAGGGTGCCACAGAATATCCTTTGGGAATACCCGCCCTGGCACATACTGCCTTTCCCCCAGCTAGCTGCCAATTAGTTCTCCCTAAGTAGGCTTTAGATGTAAGCTATGGCCACTCCCCACCCTCACCTCCCCATCACCAGGGGTTCTTAAAAACGGAAAAGCCACAAGACCTCACGGAGCCAAGTGCTAGTGGAGGAAAAAAATCAGGCTAGATGACAGGCCAGCTGGTGGCGGCAGGGGATAGCTTCTCCTTGGGGAGGCCACCTCTGTTCTGAGACTCTATCAGCTGAGCAACCCCAGCCGGGACCTCCCCTTTCACCACTCTGGCCATCAGCCTGTCCTCTTGGGTGGCGAGTCATGTTGGAGAGGCCAGAGAGGGTGACCCAATCCCTGGTCACTCCTGGTCCCTAAGGACCATCCGGAGGGCCAAAGATGCCAGACGGGGAGGAGCCGAGTGTTCTCAGGAGGGTTCAGCTGTTGAGTATAGAGAATGGGTCCAGGGCTTGCTGGAGGAAGGGTTGACCCCGGGGCAGGAGCTCTTCCAAACAGCACGTGGGCCGTGGATTTCTAGTTCACCCAATTCTCCTGGGCAAATCCCTTCTCCTCTCTGAGCCTCAGGGCCCTATGTCAAATGACAACACAGGCCTAGGTCAGTGGTTTCCAGCCTGTCCTCAGCAACCTCGGGGGCCACTTCGGAGGGTGGGTGAGGTGGAAGAGGGAGAAAGGGAGAGTTTGGGACCGCCTCCCCTAACACTTCACAAAACTTACCTGCCTTTTCCCACCTTGTATCCTATTCCTCTACAAAATATGTCTGATTCAGCCACTTAATGGCTATGAGGGCATGTATAAGCCACTTTGCCTCTCTGAGCCTGTTTCTTCATCTGTAAAATGGGCACAAAACTTAATAGTAATAATATTTACATCATAGGGTTGTTGTGAGGATTAAATGAAAATACAAAATGCTATAAGTGATACCTAGCACACAATAAATGCTCTGTAAGCCTTTGCTGTGATTGTTACTGTTATTCTGAGTGAAATAAGGATTTCACCGTTCAATAATAATAATAATGTCTGAAAGCTATCAATTTAGATGGTCCCAAAGGTTCCTTGGCTTTGACATTTTTGAACACTGAAACCCTGAAATGTTAGGATTCTAAAATTCTAGGCTGTGAATCCCACCAGCAAAGGAAGTGGGGCAATAGAAGGGAATTACAAGGTCTGAACTAAACCACAAGTAGTGAGACTGTGGGGAACTGCCCAGCAAACTGTTATCATCTTTTATTTATTGATACCTCCCCTTCCCACCCTGCTCCAAAAAAATTCAGGGCAGTTTACAAAGATGTGCATATCTCAGCAAAAGAAAATGAAATATATGTAAGAAAAAAAGCAGACAGAGCCCAGAGTGAGACGATTACACAGAAAGCACGGGTCAAATCCCAGAGATCTGGGAAAGGGGCCACTCATTTGGCTCTAAGCTTTCCAGTGGCCAATGGGAAGAAGGAAACCTGACTATCCATGGATCCTGTGTCCCAGAAGGTGAAAACAAACCGTTGCTTAGAAGAACAACAACTATTTCTGACCCTGAAAGCAGGAAATGTCCCGAAGGACAAGGTCTGTCTAAAGCCCTTCTCTGGCCTTATCAGTGGGGCCAGCATTCCCTCGGAGTCCACTGGCTGGGGCCAGAGGCACAGATTATAGTGATCAAAGATCCAGAGAGGCAGCTCCAGGGAGCGCCCCAACAAACCTCACCACAGCATCTTTGGTCTGGGCAGGATTATCCATCCCTCTCCAAGCCTGAACACAGCCAGTTCCCAAAATAGCCAGACCAGGAGAGGGTGCCAGGAGGCCCAGGGTGGGGGCCCTAGCTAGGCCTGCCCACGGTGGGGGGCCAGTGGGCCAGCGCACATACACCCCTGGTGCACAAAGGGGCACCTTCACACAGGCACAGCCCTCCCTCGGGCCCCCCAGCCAGCAGGCTTCCCCTCAGCCACACGTTGCACACGCAGGACCCAGGCTGTGCTCCACCCTTTCTAGGAGGCGGGCCTGCTTGGAGAGGCAAATGGAAAAGTCTTCACAGAAGCACCACCACGCCATATAGGGAAGTGCCCAAAGACCTCATCCCTGCTCCCCACCTCCAGGCTCAGCCTCTCTCAAGATCCTCCATTCTGTCCCACACCGGTGCTGACTCCTCCCTGGGTCCCCCAGCTGCAGGCCAAGACAATGGGGGCTATTTTGGGATGCATGGGGTATTTAAAGCTCTGGCTGGGCCTCCTCCCTGGGGAACAAGAGACTCCTGCCTCCTCAAGACCTTCCTGAAATTGTTGCTGCCCAGACTGTGGTGGTGGCTGGGTCCCATACTCTTTCCAACCTCCCTTGCCAGTCTCTGAGCAATCAGCAAGAGTGCTTCCTCCTCCAGGAAGCCCAAAGGGCTGCCCCCTAATGAGCTCTTCAGGCTGGGAAGAACTGCCTAAGACCCTCACTTAGATATAATCCCTGGGAATCAGAAGAGCTAGGTCTTGGTCCCTGCTATGCCACTTACCTTTTCTAGACCTAGTCTCATCTGCAAATAAGGAGAATACTAGCATATCTTAAAGTGCTTTGGAGGGTTTAGACATGCAAAATTTCTGTAATGAAGATGAAGTCATGTCTCCCCAGCCACAATGTAGGGTAGAATGTAAGCAGACATGGAACTTGTCTGTTTTGTCACTGCTCTTTCTAGCACCAGGCACACAGTAGGTGCCAAATAAATATTTGCTGACTGATATAAATATTTGCAGAGTGAGTCTGTAGCCCCCACAGAGCCACCCACAGGGCTGGGCACACAGGTGGTTCGTATCTTTGATGATAATATTGCCAGCTCTCATTTTCAAGCACTCAGAACACACCAAATCTAAGTACTTTATGTTGAATAGCTCACTTAATTTGCTCAAAAGTCCCAAGAGATAAAATTACCCTATCTTACAAGCAAGAACATGGGCGTTTGAAGTGTTTAAAAAGCTTGCCTGAGGTCTTAAAACTAGTAAACGGCCAAGCTGGGACTCAAACCCCAACATCTCTATCACCTACCTAACACCTGGAAGGAAGGCAGCGGGAAAAACGCTGAGCTGGAAGCCAGAAGTCTGAGTTCAGCCACGAAGTAGCTGTGTGACTGAGCAAATCACCTAGACTCTCTGAATTTGTTTATTGCAAAAACAGCGGCACTAACTCCCTCTTCTCAGGGTTGTTAGTATATCAAAAAAACTAAGGGATATGACCACGTTCCCCCATATTAGCCTCAAACCCTCCCCAGGGGCAGCGGCTGCGAGGATGGTGGGAAGATGTGCTGCTGGGGAGGAAGGAAGGGGGGCCCCCCTGCGCTGGCTCTGGAATGAAGCTCAGCAGCTGCTGACAAGGAGAGGCGGATGAGAGCTCTGGGCCCGGCCAAAGTGGGGGGGAGCAGTGGCACGGGAAGCTGGGAAGTCACCTCTGGCCTATTCTCTCACCCGTCCCTGCTGACAGCTGGGACTGTGGTCACAGGGCCTGAGGCCCCACAGCAGGTGCCAGCAGGCTAGTCTGGGGTTATCTCAGTTGATGTGATACCAGCCACTCCAGTCCCGGGGTGCCCCGGCCCCACCTGGCCCACTGGCCGGGACACAGGCCTCACTGCCCCACCCCACAGCACTTTGCCTAGTTTCCTGGGAAGTCTGGGATGGGGTGGAGAGGTGAAGGAGCCGCAGGGCTGGAGTAAAGGTCTGTGGGCTGAGCATGCGAGAGCCTAGAACGTGGACTGCCTCTGAGGCCCTGGTGGGGAGGTGAGTGGACAGGAATGGGTGGGCTGGGGTCCTGGTGACTTTTCTGGCCCAGTGCAGACCCTTCAGAAGGGAGGCTGTGAACCCGGCCTCGCCCTGCCCCACCCCGGGCCTCTCTCGGCCCCCTCAGATCTTGGCGGACCTGGCGCCAGTCCCAGCTCCATGCCAAACCTTTCCAGCGCGTTCCAGCCCACGCTGCTCTCTTTCTTCTCTGAACTCTCCCGCACCCATAATTACGATTGACCAGATTTCCCAAAGCAAAAAAAAAAAAAAAGAAACAGTTGAACAAACGATTTACGGGCCACTTTCGTTATCAGAGGCAGCCTGGGAGATGAAGTTTGGATGCTGAGGTGACATGGCAATGGTGTGGACTATTTTCTTAATAAATCAAGGGCTTCCTAGGAAATAGGTATTGGCCACCCACCGCCCCATACCATCTAGAGCGGACAGGACAGTATGATCTCGTCCACTTCCTGTGTGAGGCAGAGGTGCATGGGCTGCAGGGAAAAGTTCAGGACCCGGCTTGGGGCCAATCAGATCGGGGTCTGAACCCTAGCCCAGTGACTTCCTAATTATATGGCCTTGGGCAAGTCACTTAACTTCTCTGAGCCTGTTTTCTCATCTGTGAACTGAAGATAAAAATGGCATCTCAGGAGGCTTCTGTGAGGATTCCACAGCACTGCCTAAGAGCTGAGCCCAGTGCCTGCTACTTACCAGGTTTAAAGTAAGTGTCACTACTTCCCCTTCCTTCCCTCCCACTCCCAAGTATGCTCCCCAACACCCACTCCCTCAACACGCACATGGAAAACAATTCCTCTCTGTTCCCTCACAGGCTAGGTCAGGTTCAGCAGAGCCTTGCACAGAAAAGGCTCCAACAGATTCCCGGATCCCGGATCCAGGGCTGGAGGGATCGCCTAGCCCAACACCCTCAGTCATCAGAAAAGGAAGCTGAGGCCCAGAGAAAGGATGGAAGGACATAAACCAGTGTTGGGGGGCCTGGGTTCCACCCCATCTCTCAGGCTTACTGGCTGCTGGGCAGGGCCCGCCGCAGAGCTTAAGGAGACAGGGACGATGTGGGCAGCGTGCCTAGAGCGTGTCAGCACCACGGAAGGGCTCGGCTATGGCGGCTCCAGGAAGACGGGAGGGGGAAGAGTCCCTGCAGCTTGGTGGTGGAGGCGGGCCCAGAACCCAGGTCTCCAGGCCCCTAACACAGGGTCCCCCACCTTCCACAAAGTCTCCTCCTTCCCCTCCTTGAAGACAGGTACTCCCAAAGCTGGGGCACATGGCAGCCCAGACGAGGGTTCAGGCCAGGGGGCATTTCAGAGCCAGAGACCCCAGTCTCAGCCTCTAGGGGTTACAGCCGGCCCCTCCTGCCTGCCCTCAAGTGACAGACAGTCGCCAAAGCCGAGAAAACGGCAGGAAGGGCTGGCAAGAGAAGGGTGCGTGTCCTTGGCAGGGAATATGCAATGCAACCTCCTGGGGCCTCGGGTTACCGGAAATGGTAAATCTCCCATTGCCTGTCACCTCGGACCAGGAATGTCTGCTGCCTGAGGGGACATCCTGTCCGTTGCACCAGAGAGCCCAGGGACAGCCGGGGCTCTGGGCCTAACCTCTGCTCCCAATCCCTCCCCGGGGGCCTTGGATGGCCCTCTGGGTCTCCGAGCCATAGAATGCCAGTTATTCTGGGGCAGTGGGCATGGACATAACTGATCAATCACAGGAGGAGAGGGCTGGAACCCGAAAAAATAGAGAGCCCCCCTTAAATCTGATACACTCAACTGTTAAACGCGGCTTCTGAGCCCCAAGTTTGTAAAGGCTCTGATCTCATTAACCTAATGCAGAAGGCAGCCCAGCGTGACCTCTGGGTAGGACTAAACTGGCTGGAAGCCCAGTTCTGCCACTTGCCAGCTGGAGGGCCTGGGACAAGTCCCCGCAGCACCTCCCAGCCTCATCTCTGAGACGGAGGTGACCATGGGCCCCTGACATGGAGGTCCTGTGCAATGCACAGATCTGCACGTGTGAGCCACTTAGCACAGGGGTCTGGCATGTGGTAAGGGCCCGGCAAATGGTGGCTATCAGGTTCTGGGGAGTGTTGGGAAGGAAAAGGGAGAACAACCAATCCTTGCTTTACAAGTGCATACTGTGAGCCAGGCAGTGTTCTCTGCCCCCATGGAGGTGGTGTTCTAACGGGAGCCAGGCGCTCAATACAGATACATCAAATGGACGGAGTGCTAACAGGAAAAATCTGCAGGGTGAGGGGTCGGGGAGAGGCAGAGTAGGGGACTGCTGTTTTGTGCAGGGTAGTTAGGGAAGCTGACATGAGACCAGGCAGGGAGGAAGTACGAGGCAAGGCAACTGTGAAGGCCCTGAGGCAAGAGCATTCTTGGAATGTTCTGGAAGTGTGTTATCTCACACTCACAATGGCCCTGAGAGCAAGGTATAATTATCCCCATTCCCCAGATGAGGATCTGAGAGGGGAAGGAACTTGCCCAAGTGCACAGGAGCCCATCAGGGTGCCCGGGGGCTCTGCTTCTCACCGCTCTGGTTCTCAACAGCTCCTGGTGGGGAGGGGCAGAGGGAGGAAAGCACCTCCAGCCTTCCGGCATCAGATTCCTCCACAGATATTGGCCACCTGATGGGGACAAGCGACATCGCCTCACTGGGGCTGTATCATCTGCCAGCAGACCCGCGAGGCCTGCTCGGCCTACTTCCCAGGTGATGAGGGGGAGGCTGAAAGGAGGGCTGGGGTGGGTGTGACGCGGGGAGGGGAGCCTCAGACTCGATGCTCTCCCCAACCCTCCCCCATGGGCTCCTCCTCTGGACAGGTGGGAGAACCAGACAGGTATGAGAGCTGAGTGTAGACCCCACCAACCTGATGAAACCAGGGCCACCCCTGCCTGGCCCCTGAGAGTTCTGTGCCCTGCTTATGCCTAGCTCAGCCACACTCAGCACCCAAGGCCCAACCGTAGCCAGGGGATCTGTCCAGCTCTTGGGCTCCAGGGACAGGTTGTGCCCCCAAGACCTAGGACCCAGCCCAGGAACAGCTCCTTGTGTCCGTGTCCAGGACGAGGCCCACAACCAGCCTTGGTTAGCAGGGGTGCCAGAGTAGGCTGGCCCTCACGGGCACCGGGCCAGACTCGGAGGCCAGAGCCAAGTGCCAACGGCACGCCTGGCACCCAGATACGGACACGTTCGAGCGGGCAGGCTGCCCACTAACCCCGTCACAACAAACTATCACCACCGCTGGGAGCTGGGGACTGTGAGGGGAGGCCGGCTCCCCACCCCCACCGCCAGGGACAGGCAGTGGGAACCGCAGAGGGTGGACATGGAGATTCCAGATGCCAGCAGCTGAGCGGTGAGATAAGCAGAGCCAGGCGGAGAGGAGTGGGTGGGAAAATCAAGGGGGGAAATGCAGCAAAGTCATGGATTTTTTAATGTTACGGGAGGCGCCACAGGGACGGGACAGTGAGTTCTTCTCGCCAGCTGCTGGGGAGGAAGCAGGGCTTGTGCAGTGTGGCGAGGGGGCAATCTTATCTGCCTTCATCGAGGCCCCGGGGTCTCCTAGGCTCTCACAGCCCAGTGGTTCCAAACCAGAACAGGGGAAACGTCATGGCGACACCAGCACCTACTCACTGAGCCAAGCAGCTTGCACCCAACACTTTACACACACCAGAACCACCCAACAGAACTTTCTGAAGGGGTGGAAATGCTCTCTATCTGCACTGCCCAATAAGGGAGGCTTCGACCGCATGCAGCTAGTCAGTGCTTGACGTGTGGCTAGCGCAACTGAGAAATGGAATTTCTCATTTAAAAAGAATCTGTATTTAATTTTCATTAATTGCATTTTAAATTTAAATGTGGCTAGCAACTACCATATTGGACAGTACAGATGACCCCGTCACTGAGCCCTAAGCCAAGCCTGGAGGTAGAGCTAGCTCCATTTTACAAAGGCCACGCAGGCGAGGTAAGCCACAGCGGTGAAATGGGAACCCAGGCCTGCCACTGTGCTCCCACCCCTGTTATTGGCAAGGCTGGAAGAGATTAGCGGAAATCACACATGTGTAAGCGATAAGGCTGCCCCATGAATCAAGATATTGAGTCTCTTTGCTTCGGGCCTGAATTCTGTCAGCTACACCAGTTCACACGCTGACCAGAAGCTCTGACTGGCCATTTATAAAAGTCTTTGATTTCCTGACATGAAGAAAGGGCAGCACGCGGATGGAACAGTCCCAGCCGGCTGAGGTGCCAAGTCCTTGAGAATACTGAAAATCCTCAATAGCAAGAAAACTGGCCCTGGCCTTTCCCATCTCATCACCCCCGCCATGCATACCCCCACTCCCCAGCTCACCCCCGAGTTCCTGAGAACCAGACCAATCCCTCTCAGGGAACACGGGGCAACTGGCCTGCCTCCAGGTCTTCCTTGTGCGTGCTGTTCCCTCCTCCCGGAACAGCCTTCCCGTCTCCCAATCCAATCTACTCATCCTTCACTGCCTCGCTCAACCCCCACCTCCACTCTGAAGTCTTCCTGGGCTCCCCTACAAAGCCCCCTTCCCCCCCTCCACATCTGCAGGACGTAACATCTCCCTCTTCTAACACCACAGATCCAGCTGTAATTACAATCACTTGAGGACAATGTCTCTACTCTCCTGCTAGAACCAAAGCTCCTTGTTGCTGTTTTTAAAATCTTTTTGTTATATATATTTTAAATATTTGGAGTCCTCCCGATGCCCAGCACCTAGTGGTGAATACACAAGTATTACTAACTTGAATTGAACTGCAGTGGCTCAGAAGTTTGGGGACCTAAGTGCTAAAGCTGGAATGCCCCGATTTCCCATGATCCCAGAGGGCAAATCCCTTCCCGCTCTGAACCTCAATCGGTACGTCTGTAAAGTGGGGGCAATAGTAGTGCCTGCCTTGTTGGGAAACAGTTTGCATTTATTATATTTATTTAACAAACACTGTGTGCCAGACACTTGATGAATATTAAGTTACCTTCATAGCAACCTTATGAGGTAGAGATCATTATTATTATCATCCCCATTTTATAGAGAAAACTGAGGGTGGGATTAAATAGATCAAATCAAGGGCTTTGCCCAGTGTCTGACACATGGTAAAATGTTATGTAAATTATAATTAGTTTTTTTCCTCCTTCTAATGAGAAGCCTACAAAATTGGAAGAAATTTAGGATACTTCCACATTCTGGGAATGCAGTAGGTGTTCCTCAAATTTGCTGTGAGTTCAACTGAGCCCTGGGGCTCTGACCCCCACTCTGACCCCCTCTCTTTCCCCTCTGACCTGCAGCTGTGAACCTGCCCCATCCTGCCCCAAATATGGGACGTGAATGGGCCCGGAGGTATTTGAGGAAAAGACTCTGGGGAGATGACAACCTCCACCCAGCGGTGCTGGCCCCATGGGTAAGTGGCGGGAAGAAGGGCACACTCTCGACTTTCTCCAATTTCTCCATGGCCTTCGATACCTCCCCAACTCTGGCCCAGACTAAAAGAGGCAGGAAGGGGAAGAATTTGGGTAGAGAATCAACACTGATGGCACTTTCACAACCATCAAGTGAGGATAGTGAATACCTCCATCATGGGGTGTTTCCAAGAGAAAATGAGACAGTGTATAGAAAGCATGGTCTCAAGGCTTAATGCACACACAAATCAGCTGGGGATCTGTGGGGATTCAGTGGGGTAGGTGGGGCCTGGGACTCTGCATTTCTAACATGCTCCCAGGTGATGCCCAAGCTGCTGCTGCTGCGTGGAACACCCTTTGAGTTGTAAGGACAAAGAGGGATTAGGACACAACTTCCCCACAGTAGGCAATAAAAGCTATGCTTTTACTTCTCATGATTTAATTCTTAAGAAACTTCCCCTAAGGGGCTGGGACCATTACCCCTGTTTCACTGACAGCGCGGAGGTCTAGTGAGGTTGAGTAAGACTTGCTCCAGCACAGGCTAGAAAGAGGCAGAAGCAGGCTTCAAGGCCGAGTCTGCAGAGCCACCCTTCCCTTACATCATACCACCCCAAGCCCCACCCGCCCAGAGCAGAAGTCGGAGGCGCAGGGCTGAGGACACACCAGACCCGGTCCTCAGCCCCATCACCGGCCCCTTGCTGGGCCAGCCCGGCCTCTGGCAGGGGCCCAGGCTTCCCCAGAGGGGCCTCAGCCTCCCAGCCTTGGGCCCTCACCTCCACTCCCCCAGAGGTGGCTTCCAGCGGCCTCCCCCTCCATCGCCTTATAAAGCGGCCCCGAACCGCTCTTTTCCAAGTTGGAGTTTAATTTTATATGGAGCGAACCGACTGTCCTCTCCCTGCAGCCTCGGCCTTCACACATTCCTGCTGGAGCAACATTACCTAATTTAACCATAGCCCCTGCTCTCCCGAGCTCTCAAAATAGCAGCTGCCAGTGGGGGAAAATGCCCTGTTATCAAAATGAATCATTCTCCCCCTCCCCCTCTCTCGGGCCTGCACCAGCCTCAGGAGCCGAGGAGGAAGTGGGGACAGGAGGGATGAGATGGGCCTGGGGTGCCTGGGAGACCCCAGATCCCAGTGCCTTCCATTCTTTCTGCCCTTTCATACACGCCCCCTCACTCATATTCCTGAGATCTCTCCAGGCCCCCTCCACTCCCCAAATCCTCCAGCTGGTCTCCAGGGGCCACTGTTGCCCCGGTTACCCAACAGTAGTCTTCAACTTTCACTTTCTCCTAATAAAAAAAAATGGCAACATTAATATAATAATTGTTTTCATTCCCCAGGTATTAATTATGAGCTAAATTTACTTCCCACACCTTGGTTAACCGATACCTGTAAATAATAGTCCCTTGTTTCAGATGACATGCTCAGAAAGATTAAGTGACCTGCCCAAAGTCACACAGCCAGGAATTGATGGGATGAGTCCCGGAAGCCTAGCCCAGATGCTCCAAAGCCCTAACCACTGCTCCTCCTCCCACCTGCAGGAGGTTCTTTCGCCCTAGAAGAGGCTTGTTCCGTTTATTGTGGGGTCTAGTCACACGGCTGGCGCCACAGCATAAGGGACTATTATTATACCATAGCTCACATTTCACCTATGTCTGTCCCCAGGAACCCAGGCTGCCTGTCAATCTGTGACTCCAAGCTCTTGCTCCCCACACCCCCACCCCATGTACCCCAGGGCAAGGCTGCCACATTAAAGCAGGGAACACCCAGACCGTTGACATACCTCCAGTGCAACCAGTGGTTAAGGACTTGGGTGGAAGGGCCCCCTCCCCTGCTCTCCAGTAATCATTAACCAGGGCAGAGCCACGGTGGAGAGCTGAAGCAGGAACCCAGGCTGTGGCACCTGCCAGGACCCTCCCCAGTTGGGGCATCCTAAGGCCACCTTCCCACAGCTGGGACAGAGAGCCCCCTGGTACTAGAGACGGGTGGCTCTAACCACCTGGCCTCCACCTGGTGTCACAAGGACAGGTGGCCCAGCAGATGCCCAGAGGTATTTTCTGAGCACCTGGAATCTTCACTCTCAACCTTTCCTGCCTTGCTCTCCTCCCAACATTATGGAGACATCATCAGTGAGAAGGGCTGGACAGGGGACTGGACCTTTGGGCTTATGGGTTTTCCCAAAATTGGGGTGAGGGGAGGATAAAGTGGGGGTGTGTGAAAGCAAACACAAGACTCCCCAGGTTTATCTAGGACCAAGTACCAGAAGCAGCCTTAAAACGGGAAAAAGAAAATCACAAAATAATAGTTCTTAATAATCAACCTCCTACCCTGGATGTAGAAAAGCTATGTGGTATCTAATCTTCACCAGAACCCTGCAAAGTATTATCATTCCAAGCTGACAGATAAGGCTCAGTGAGGGTAAGCTTCCAACCCAATGTTACACAGCAATAAGCGACGGAGCTGGGACAGGACTCAGGGCTGTGCCTTCCGTCCAGGACACTGTCTCAAAGGTCAACCTGCACAATTAATGCTGGGGGACTAACAGGCCACACAGAGAAACCTCTGAGCTCTCTTCTGGGCGGCCTTGTAGCCCTTTGGCTCTGCAGTCTGAGCCCTGGTCTTTCTACATACAAAAATGTCCTGGGCTTGGCGCTCCTGAAGGCCAGAGAGCTTGCGAGGGAGATGTTGCTGATCTCCAAGCGTCAAGCAAAAGTGGCTCCTGGGGCTTCTAGCACCTGATAGGCCTTCTGGGAGACGGGAGGGGAGAAAAGGGGTGACCGAGGCCTGAGTGAGCTGGGGTTCTTGGAGCGTTGAAGGGAGGAGGTGGGACCCACACTCCTGCTTCCCAGGAGGCCACCATCTCCCAGCTGCTTAGAGAATTCCCCTCAATTACTCAGGTGAAACCTAGGTGAGGCCCAGGCAGGCTGAAAGCTTTGATCTTATCACACATTCCTTCCCCAGCATCCCAGTTCTCTCTCCCCATACCAGGGAGGGGGAGGGGGAAACCTGGCCGACTTAACCCATTCCTCCCATTTCCTAAAGCCAAAGTCCGGGCTTGAGCTCCCTTAGTCCTGCCCTGCTCCCCTCCCCCACCCCACCCCATGAAGATGGGGAGAGGAGGAAGGAGAGTAGAAAGCAGGAGCTCAGTGCCTTTAACTCATTCAATGCCACTGAACCCCAAACCTGAGCTCTGCGGTCAGCTTCCATCTCTCCTAAATTAAAACAACCAGACTCAGTACAAACAGCCCTTGCTATTTTTTACATCCATGAGCTCATCTGAGACTCACAATAAAACCAGTCTGCTTTGCTCTCTACCTGGGTGGGTCCACTCCGCCAGGGACATGGCCTGGAAGGAGCTGTCTCCTTGGCTCCCCTCTTCCCACAAACTAATTGCTGAGGGAAACACACTGTGCAGTGACTATTACAACTAATGGACAAAGCCACAAAGCCTAAAGATATCTCCGGGTTATCTTTTTTGTGGCCCTGAAAGAAAACCTGTTCTGCAGGCCTCAGTCTCTTCCTTTTATGCAGCCTCCTTCTTCCTCCCTGTCCCCGGTCTTAAATTGACTAGTCCACCACGGAGTTTGTCATCCCCATCAGACCCTGAGCTCCTTCATGCCAGGGCTGGTGTTCACACCCAACACAGGGTATGAATTGAGCTGGCACTCAATGCATTCAGAATATGTTTGCTGAATGAATGTATGAATGATCTCATTTTGCATCTGGAGAAAACCGACCTCAGAGAAGTTAAAGGACTTGCCCTGGACCACATAGTTAAGAGGAGAATATGAATGGCATGGCTCTCAGTCCAGTGCTCATATGCTAAAGGGACGTTTGCAGGGCCCCTGGAAGTTAGCTCAGCAGCAGGCACACAAAGGTGAAAGTGTGAGCAGACCACTACAGAGGTCATCCCAGGACCACACGGGAGGACAGGACAGACCTTAAGGTGATCTAGGGGAGCAGAGAGCAATCTCCATCTGTTTTCCTAGCTCAGGGCCTGGCACTTGATAAAGGTGGGCAGGTGGCATCAATGAAGGAAGATATGTGACTGGTAATATAGCGGGCTCAAGGTGGATACCGCTCTATGCCCACCCCAAAGAATGGCATGTAATCAGCTGTTGAACGGAAGCGAGCAATTCTCTCCAATAATTCAGAATCCCTTCCCTCTCACTGGCAAGTGGCCAAAGAGCAAAAAAGGAACCCATTCTGTTGATGGGAAAGGTAAGGCCCAAGGTCAGCAGTTGGTTAGCACTCAAGTGGAGGCCCAAGCCTTGACCTCTTGCCTCCTTGGTATGGCCAGGTATGGGGGGGTGGAGGGTGGCGGGATGGATGTCATCTCAGCTACGTTGGGGATTTCCTTGCATTCTTTCCCCAGTGTTAATGATTCCAGCAGCTGGCAAGGGCCTTCCTGCTCACACACCAGACAACAATGTGGATAAGACGAGAGGAATCCAGAGACAATGGGGACAATTCCTTGACCTCGGCCCCTGAACACCTCCCCCCTCCACAAGCAAACCCTCCTTACTCTTTAAGCCCCACTTCCTTTAAAAAGCCTTTCCAGGTAACTCAAGCCAAATTGATCTTTTCCTTCCCTGACAATCTGTTATTGTCTGGATTTTGAGTTGTGCGGGTATTTATGATTCATGGGTCCTGCCTCCCCCACAAGAGCCAACCCTTCCAAACAGGAAGGACCATGGCTCGAATTTCTTCCAAGACCAGTAGAGCTGGATTTGGCTCCCACCTGCCTTTGCATCCAGCTGTGTGATCTAGGGAAAGGCACTGCTCTCTTCTGAACTGTGTCCCATCTGGAAATGGAGGCATATTCCCAACCTCTCAGGAAAGTTGGTAATGCAGATAAAAAAAAATTAGCACCATGTCTGGCACATAGTAGGTTCTCAGGCAATGTTAGCAGAATGAATGAATAAATGGATGGCTGGATGGC
The DNA here is from genome assembly GCF_023851605.1 of Tamandua tetradactyla. NCBI lineage: Eukaryota > Metazoa > Chordata > Mammalia > Pilosa > Myrmecophagidae > Tamandua > Tamandua tetradactyla. The sequence continues at coordinate 204,461,726 of NC_135328.1, read as the reverse complement.
TGGACGGATTCTTGAATTTCACTGCACAGGGACGTTTAAATGACAGTTTGGGAATCGCATGTGAATTCTACCCCTCAGTTGGGCCATGTGCTTCTATATCCAGGTGGGCACGGGGTGGGCTCAGAGAAGACCCTGTTCAGTTAAAACTCACTGCACTCCCACAGGGCAAAACCTGCAGGAACCATAGGGAGCCTGAGACCTGCCCAAGAGGGTTCCAGGTTCCTAAAGTTCTCAGTCCCAGGGAAAGCCATATCCATCTCCCTGGGAGACACTATCACTAGTTGGAAAGGAAACCAAGGGGCAAAAGGCACCCAAGTCTGAGAACCAGGAACTGCCACAGGCCCATGTGGCAGATAAGCAGCTTGCTGTAACCCTCTGCCAAAGCCAGCCCACGAGCACCTTCTCCAGGTAGCCTGCCATGACTTCACCAGCCCTCCCAGGTCATCCTCTCTCTGGATCCAACGGCCTAGGCCCACTAGGGAAGGAACAATTTTGGAGTCAGATAACCTCAGTTTCCCTCCCAGCTGTGCAGTATACTGGATGGGTAATTTGGGCTGGCCATTCTCCTTTGCTGTGCCTCAGATCCCCCCTCTGTAAAATGGAGATAGTAATGCCAACGTCACAAGACCGTGTCAGACACTGCATGAGATAATGCCCAAAAAGACTCCAGTGCTTGGCTCGAGAGATGGGGGCGGTTTTGATCAGGAGATGGTGTGAGCACTTGCTGAGCACTGGCTGCTGACCTGCCTGACTGAGGAAAGTGGGAGGGGACCCTGGAGGTCCTGGGGCAGAAAAGAGCCTGGTCTGTCCTCAGGAAGCGCCTAGGTCTCCGATCTTCTGGCCCAAGGGTCACAGGAAGTCAAAGGCGGGGGAGGGGGGGAACTGCTAGAGTGATTTAGAGGCCACGAGGGCCAGGATTTATGAGGCCAGAATTTCAATCCAGCCAGCCCAGTGAGGAATCCAAGAGAGGCATGATCCCAGTTCCCAGCTATTTGAAAGTTGGAAACGCCAAACAAGGAGAGGGATGAGTCAGCTGGGGTGAGGAGGGGAGGCCAGGACCAAAGCTGGCTCCTTAGGGGAGAGGCATGGGGAGGCAGGAAAGGGAGAGCCGGGGGAAGGGACCCCGAGGTGGGCTAGGAAGAGGCCAGAGACAGCTGGGAATTCCTAGCTCCACCCCAGGAGAAGCATCTGTGGGGTCACTTGGGGCTACCTCTGAAGTTCTCCCCCTGCTCAATCCAAGGCTACACTCCCTCTCCTCCCTCCCCCACCCCCAGTCTCCAACAGGAACAGGGGAGAGATAGGGAAAGAATGCCAAATGTCAAAAATAAAACACCTGCTATGACCCTAGTGGGGAATGGGCATGGGACAGAGTGAGAGGGATGCGTGGTCTCTTTCTTTTTGGTCCTGCTGTTTCTCCGAGAGCCTGTGGGTGCCACATGAGTGCAGGGTAGCCCCACCAGCCCGGCAAACTTGGACCTGCAACAGGGTTTTCCCTGGGCAAGGCCTTGCCACCTCCAGTGTGGGCCCAAGGGAGGATGGGGCTGGGATGGGGCCTTAGGAAGCCCCCCTTCCTCTCCTCTGCTCCCCTTAAGATGCATGAACAGCCTCTCTGCACTCATGGGAATCACTTGGCCACACCTCTCATTGCTCAGAACCCACCAACTGCACACATCTGGGAAGGGGACAATGCTTCCAGGCTCCAGCCTTTCCCAGACCACACCCTGGGGTGTGCCCCCCTCCTTCTCCTCCTCCAGGAAGAAGCGGAGCAGGGTGGAAGAGTGGACTCTGTCCTGCAGCTGTGGCCTTCAGCGGGGGGAGGGGAGCTGTGACGGATCAGATGTAGTTACATCAAGGTTTCCAAACTGTGAAAAAGGGAGCAGGGAAGATACCTTTACTTGGGCGTTCATTCAACAAGCATTTGCTGAGCAACAGTGGGAAGCCAGGCCAGGCACTGGGAGCCCAGAGTCAATACCACACTGGCCCTGCCTCAGCAGGAACAGGACTAACAAGGCAGCTACTGATAATCCAACACCTATCACAGCCCAGGCACTGAGCAAGGTGCATGCACTTGGCCACCTCATAATCCCCTTTTCACAGTGAACCTGAGGCTCAGAGAGATAAAGCAACTTTCCTAAGGTCACACAGCCCACTGGAGCCAAACCAACATTTGAAGTCAGGGCCCTCCGAGCTCATATCTTTTACTTGACCACACTGCCTAGGGAAATGGACTCTGAGTCCAGTTAGAAAGCAGACAAATGGAAGACAGGAGATTAGGCATCAAAGCTTGTCCCACTTGTTGGCTGTGCAATAGTCGGAAAGGACAGCTCCCGTGAGACCAGGGGCCAAAGAGTCCCTCCCCAATCCTCATCAAGGAGCCTTGGCCTTCTTGGCCCGCTGGTTTCCTAGAGGCCATTGATTATTCACTGGACAAATATTCACAGCGCACCTACTATCTGCCAAGTACAAAAGAAACGAGTCAGCAAAACTAAGCCCCTGTTCTCATGGGGCTTCCATTCTAGCTGGGAGGAAGACAGCCTGTTCCAAACAACACAGAAATATGTAAGCATGAGCACAGGCCGTGGGTTTCTGACAGACCAGTGTTTGTAGCTCTATAAATGTCCACTCAGCAAGTTCCACCCCCTACCCTGGCACAGGCCAGTGTAGAGGCCCCAGCATGGGTGGGGGGAGGGCTGCTGGCTGAAGAAGGTCCGGGGCTTCAACAACCTTGGCTCCCAACTCTACGCCTGCCATTCTGACCTTCCTGTCTGCTCCTCCTCGAGTTTTCCAATCTCCGTGGAAGCTCCATCCTTCTGGATGCTCAACCCAGAAGTCAAGGAGGTATGTCTGAGTCCCTCTTTCTGTCCCACCCAATCCATCAGGAAATCCAACGGGCCTGAACTGCAAAATATATTAGAGATCCCAACACTTCTCCCCACCTCCATCTCTGATCAGAGCCCTCATCTGCTAGGCCTGGATGATGACCTCCTTGCTTGTGTGCCCTTGACCCCATGTTCTCTTCGCCACACAGCAGCTACAGTGAGACTGTTAAAGGTTGGGCCCTTTCAACAACTTAACTCACTAGAATCAAATGCAAAGTCCTATCCAAGGCCAAGGCTCTGTCTGATCTACCCTGACCCAACCCCAGCCACATCCTCCACCATGCTCCCCCTTACTCAGGCTGCTCCAGCCACAGTGGCCTCCTTGCTTTTCTGCAAACAGACCAAGCACACCCCCACCTCAGGGCCTTTGCACTGGCTGTTCCCTCTACCTGGAACAGCCTTTCCCTAGACATCTGCAGGGTTCACACCAACACTTACTTCAGCTCTCCTTCCGTCCAAATGTTATTAGAGGCTTTTCTTGACCCCTCCATCCCACTTCATTATTCTCCATCCTCTTCCCTGCTTTATTTCTTCTTCCTAGTACTTATCACTACATGACAAATTATATTTATTGCCTGTCTTCCTGCCCTAGATATAACGCAAACTCCTTAAGCAGAGGAAATGGGACTTTTTTGCTCTCTGTTGTAACCTCGGCAGCTAGCACAGGGTCAGATACTCAGGAGCTGCTTGACAAATACTTGTTAAATGAATTTTAAGTTGAACACAACACAACTGTAGGGGACTTAAGTTTACAGAATACAGTTTACAGAATCACACAGATCATTTATTCATTCAGCACATACTGCAAGCTTCTGTGCACAAGGCAATTCCCTAAAATCCAGAGCAACAGCGAAACAGGGCACCTTCCTCTATACCTAGGACAAGACTCTGGTCAGCAGTGGGGAGCTGGTGCAAAGGGCATCCCAGGGGTGCCACGGCTGCCCCAGGGAGGCTCTGAGGCCCTGAGACCTGGCCCAGACCAGAGCGTGGAGAGGAGGGAAGGGTGGGTTCTGGGAAGGCCAAGATGTGAAGGCCCCACATTCCCAGCCTCAAAGAGCCGCCTTGTTTGCAGGGCTTTCATGCTGCTGCCCCCGGCCCAGCCACCCCCCCCCACCCCGGGAGTGGTGAGCCACTCCCCTCTCAAGGCCGCTATTGACACGGTCCCGCAAACCCGAGTTCCACGCATACTTCTGGGTTTCAGTCAGCCAGCTCTGGGCGGTGGGGCGCCGGCCGGCCCCAGCCAGGCCCTGGGAGCAGGAGGGGGTGGCAGGACCAAAGAGGCCAAGACCTGGGTTGTAGCCACATTCCAGCAGGGCCGGGACCCTCAGCCCAGCCTCCTGGTAGGAGGAAGACCGGGGGGTGGGAGGGGGGAGAGGGGGGGTGCAGAGGGGACCCTGGAAGGAGGGGGTAGTGAGCTCAGCATCAGCAGATCCTTGGATGGCTGCTAGGAGATCAGGCCAGGCTCACTCCTCTCTTCCCCCAGCCTCACCCCTCACAGCGAGACTGTGCTGGGGAGGCTGGTAACAGGCCAGGCCGAGGAACTCACCCCGAGGGGCCTAGGGTCCAGAACCCACAAGTCTGGCCTCCAGGCAGCCTCTGAATCATCGGCCTCAGATCTTTCCAGTCTGGCCGGCCCCTCCAACCCTCCCTCCTGAGAGTACCCCCACCCCCACCCCTCCCCACCCAAGGCCAGCAGCCCTCATCCTAAACCTCGGAGCCCCCAGGGAACAGCCAGGGAAGACCAGTGAGGGCTCCTTACAGAGCAGGGCAGCTTGACCTTAGCTGGGCAGCTCCTTCTTCCCACAGCAGCACGGCAGGGCACAGGGCCCCTTGCTTCGTTAACTTAACTGTCTATAAAGATTCAGAAAATATTTGAGGGGGAAAGCAACAAACCTACAAATGAATGGGTAATCCCACAAATGACTGCCTAAGAGTTCGTGCCTCTCCAGGAAGCCCAAGGATGCCTGGGACACCCATCTTTGTGCCCGTCCCTGTAGCCCGTTCCTGGATTCCCTGCCCGAGGCAGCCCCTATGTTACCTGGGATCTGAGTTCTCACTCTTATCAACATCAGTGACAGCAGCTTACCTCCATTGACAGCCCGCTCCAAGCAAGATCCTAATCTGGCTTCAAAACTGAGCCTGCGGCACCACTGACCACATGCGAATGCAAGTAACTGGGCAAATTACCTAAGTTCTCTGTGTCTCAATTTCCTAAGTGTACAGAATGGGGACCATACAAATAGCTACAGCTTCATACAGCCAATAAATATATTTATTGAGCACTTACTACGGGCCAGGAATTAGGGATACAGCAATGAACAAGAACAGATAAGGCCCTGCTTTCATGGAGCTTAAAAGGGGGCGGGGGGATAACAAGCAAGTAAACAGATACATGTCAGAGAGTGACAAGAAGGAAAACAAAGCAGCATAAGGGGAGAGAGAGTGATGCTCAGAGGAGTCAATGAGGCAGCGGGTCATGTAGATATTTGGGGGACAAGCATTCCAGGCAGAAGGAACAGCTCGTGCAAAGGCCCTAAGGTGGAACTGGTTCAAGAAACAAAAGATCAGTGTGGCTGGAGCAAAATGATCAGTGGGGAAACTGGCCCGAGGCGCGATCTGGGCGGGAGGTGGGGAAGGGGGCTCCCGCAGGCCCTGTGGACACATAAAGTCAGGGGGTTGGGTCTGATTCTGAGCAACGTGGGGAGCACATGAGGTTCTACAGAACCTGCAGAACGATGAGGTTCATGTGAGGATTCACGGAGAAGCTTGGTACCTGGCACGCTGTGGCTACTGGATAAATGTGATTTCCCATATTTCTTTGTCAGTATCTGATCCCTGAACCCTAAACCTCCTTCCCCACCATCCTGTTCACACAGCTGAACCCAGTCACCTGCCACCCTCCTTCCACCCCCTTTTGGGGCAGGCCTCAGACCCACAGGTCACAACTTGCCTGTGCTCAGAGTGAGAACAGGCCCAGGCCAAGCCAGGCAGGGGCTATGACTCCCCAAACACGGGGAGCTCGGCTAAAAGATGTGGAGAGGGAGGGGGCTCTATCTCTGCCCCTTCCAGCCTCTGCCTCCCTCTGTGGACTGGACTCTGGGAATCCCCAAGACACGCTCAGAAGTGGGACCAGTGGCAGATCTGGAGCAAGGGGGGGGGGGGGGGCAACGGCTTGTGTAGGGGGGAGGACTAGGGCAGCCAGCTATGTGGAGGGGAGGGCTGAGATAATAACGCCTGGAGGGGCAGCCAGGAAGGGGAGGGTCCTCCAGTTCCTGTCCACAGCCTCCCCAATTAGGAGCCCTGGCCCAGGCAGGAAACAGGTATCTCACGGACTTCCCTCCTTAGTCCTGGAAAATACTGTAATCACAGTGGCCCCTCAAGATTCCTGTCTCCTGGCAGGGCTGGCCCCAAGAAAGGAAGGGCTAAGGCCCCAGCCGGAAGAAAAGGGGTCAGCAGGCCAAGGCAGGCCCTGAGTCACTGAGGCCAATGGCCCTCTCCCCCAGCAACCCTCCCCATCTCCTCTGACTTGGAATCACTCCCACACTTAATCACAGACCACCATTTCCTGCAGTCCTGCCTCCTGCCCCCAGTGAGGTCCTGAGCTCCCTAAGGACCACCCGACCCTCTTCTCGCGTCCTACCCTCCCCCACTCACCCCTGGCTGCTGGCCGTGAACTGAACTGGAGGACTGCAGCAGACAAAGAGAAGCCTGAGGCCTGCAGCACAGGAATAGGAACTCGATCTTATTTAAGATTTATTTAAGACTCACCCCCACTTTACAGATGAGGAAACTGAGGCCCAGAGAGAGAGACTTGCCTCAGGTGACATGGTTGGTAAATGGCAGAGTGGGGATACCAACTCAGGTCTCTTAGACTCCAGAGGCCGAGCTCTTCCCAGTCCAGCACCAGCAGCCCAGGGCGGGAGAAAGTGCCTCCTGCAGTGTGGAACCAAGGAGGGTCTGTAATCCCACAGGATGGGAGCTGCCTACGTACCTCCCTCACCTCCCACCCCTGTCTGAATTATGGCCCGCAAACCTGTGAGTTCTGGGAAAGCACAGACCAGGGCCTGTCCTTGCTCACCGGCACAAGTCCAGCCCCTAGCACGGTGCCTGGTGCGCAGTAGGTACCTGGCAAACATCTGCCAAATGAATGAACGACTGTATTTCCATGGCGTGTCTGGAATGTGGCTCAATGAATATTTGTTGAATGAACAAGTGACTACGATGATGGGCTAAAGTCTGGGAATTTCTGGGGGAATTCCTAAGGCATACAGCAAACAGCACCCCCCACCCTACCCCCACTCCCTACGCCCACCCTCATAAAGCCCATTCCACCAGGAGTCTCTCATTGGGGGCAGAGTGCCAGGGAAAAGTCGGGATAGGAGGAAGGGAGGGCTGCTAAGGACATTCCGCGTGCTTGGTGGGTTGAGGGCACGTCGGGGACCTTGGTTAAAAGTGAAAATCAGCGTTGGGAGCTGCAAGTTCAGATCCAGAGTGGGAAGCAACTGGATGGAAGCTGCAGGACCGACTTGTCAGGTGTGAGGCTGAGACAGAGGATTAAGGTGGCTGCCCAGATGGGGAGTAGGGGAGGAGAGGTGCTGAGTGAGTGGGGCAAGGAGGGTGAGGGGCTTGGGGGCTTAAAGAGGGACTCTGCAGGGCAGAGGTGAAAGGGAGCCAGCAAGGCAAGGACAGGGAGTGAATGGTGGGGATCGCCTCAGTCACTAAGTGAACACTGACCTGGTTAGAAAAGTTCCTTTCTTGGCTTTGAGAACAGCAGGGTAGCAGCAGGGCCCACCCAGGACCACCTCAAAGGTTGGGGAAAGCTCTGTGGCTCACCATGAAGGACAGGCCCAGATCCCCAGTTGTGTCCCCACCCACAGTTGCCACCAGCTCCCTGTCCACTGACCCCACCCCACCCTCCTGGAGTTCACTCAGGTCCCTGGGCCTCTCCAGGCCACGTGCCTTTTAGGCAGGCCTTGGGATTCCTGGTTACAAGAATCCTTTGCCTCCAAATGAGCCAATCCAAGCTCTAGCAGGGGCCTGGGCCATAGAGACAGGCCTCCCTCTGCACGTGGCAGATCTGGAAAGAGCAAAGCTGGGAAAACTCAGATCCACGAGTGCACAACAGGCCCCCAATAGGCACCTTCACAGGCATTCCATCCGATTCTCCCAACCACCCCACGGCTCTGTGCTCTGAGGCTACGCGCCCTGAGTTCTGTCTACACGGGAGACAGGCAGGGCTGGCTTCAGAGAAGTTAACTAGCTTGCCTGAAGTCACACAGATATTCAGCGAAGGCAGTGATTCAATTCCTGGGCTTATGACTAGTAGTTCTGTTCTAAAATGTAGGTAAACTGCTTCTGCCCTGTTACAAGCTCTCCAAGGAGACAGTCGGCTGTAAAGTTCCATTGAGGACTGATAGGGTCCCCATTGCCATTGAGAGTCCCTTCTGCCAAGTCGGCACAGAAAAGGGTGTCCCGGTTTTGCCAAGTTCCCACCCTGCTGTAAGTTTCTCCGCCTGGTCCCCAGGAATGGCAGACCAGGCCATGCCCGGCGCCAAACAGAGACTCGGCAACGTGGCCGGGCCACCCACGGGCTCCCACGCGGGCCAGCCCTAGCCCCACAGAGGGTCCCCCGAGTACCCCCCGGGTGAGCCCCATGGTACAGGGTGGCGCCGGCATGAGTTGGCTAGGGGTCCCTAGCGGGCGCCGCCGTCCCAGGCTGAAATCCCGGCCGCGCAGTCTAGGGCGGCCCGGCCAAGTTGGCGGGCGCGGCGATCCGGGCCAGGACCCCACCCCGCCGGCCCCTCCGCCCCGCGCACTCACCGCGAGCAGCCGCCCGTGCAGTAGAAGCAGCACCAGCAGCCGCGCGCCCGCCGCCTGCAGCCCCATGGCCCGGCCGGCCCGGCTCACTCGCTCGCTCAGCGCCCGCCCGCCCGCAGCGGCCCGCTCGCTGGCCTGCTGGGTCCCGGACGGCGAGGCCCGCGCCCCATCGCCCCCGCTCCGCCCTCGCCCCGCCCCCGAGGCCAGCCGGCCCGCCCCCGCAGCGCCAGACCCCGCCCACTCCCCCCGCCCGCGAACGCCAGGCCCCGCCCCCGGACCGCCGGCTCCGATCGCTCCAGCGGGCTGCTCAGCCCACTGGGCCTTTGTCTGGGCCCCCAGCCCCCTCCCGGTGGGCCCCGGCCCAGCCCGGCTCCCCGCCAAACCCGGCCTGGAGTATGGAATGGGACGGGGTCGGAAACCCAGGGGGCCAGGGCCCTGCGCGCGGGAGCCCTCCGCCCTCCCCGCGCACGCTCCTCCCGCGTGTTCACGCGCTGTTCTCTCAGCTCCGCCACACGTGCCACGCGGCCCCGCTTTTCAGACTTGTAAAGCAGCTCTCGAACCCTTTCATACTCCGCAGTGTGGGATTCCACACACACAACTTTCCTGACCCTCCACAACTCCTCGTGCGCATGCACACACAACACTCGCGAGCTCGTTCACCCACACTCTTTGCCAACTTTGACTCCCAACACTTTCACACTCACAACTGGCAGGCACCAACGTGCTCCTACTCAACCCGTGAACTCTTCACGCGCCTTCGCTCCCTGCATTCAGCTCGTGTATATGTGAGCAGTCTTCACAACTTTCACAGATCCGAGAGTCGGCTCTACAGATGACAGGGCAGACGCTACTTTCACACACAGCCACACATTCGGATTCACATTTTTTACACATAGACTCACGTAAATCCCAACAAGACACGAATCTTAAGGTCATATTTTCACGCACAACTTCCTCACAGGCGCTCAGTTCACACACAGTCCCACATAATTTTTCACTTCCTTATCAGCTTGTATTGTTTATGTTTCCTTGCACACAAATCACAGCCCCTTACAGTGGGCACTCAGGGCTCTCTGGCCTGCATTCCTATCCACCCCCTACCCCCACCTCCAGCACCGTTTTCTACATAAATCATTCACAGACCAACTTTGATTCACATAAATCACACTCCCAGAGCCAGAGACACACCACACACAACACCCAGGCGCAGACAAACGGACCCGCCAGAGCCCCAGTGCAGATGCTTGAGTGTAAATCACAGCCCCAGATGATCCACCTCTGTCTGACACAGACCCCAGGCAGCACACACCACCCAGCCACGGGCCCCTCTGCCCCTCCACCGCCTGCACTCAGGTCTTCTTTGCAGCCTGAAAATTTCCAGGGCAGCCTCGGGCTGATGGGTGGAGAGAAAACTGGTGTGCGTGTGTGTAGATCTCCTGAAGCTTTGAGGAAAACCTTTTGAGTAATGAGAGAGGGAGGAGAATAAAAACTGAAGTTTCCATTGTTTCCTCTGAGAGTTGCTAGGTTCCAGCGACTCAGGGCTGGGTTTGCAGCCAGGAGTGAGGTGAGCTGTGGACAGAAGGAAATGCCCAGCTAACTAGGCGGCTCCGGAAGGTCTGTTCTCTGTGATAAGAGTCTGTGGGCTCCCTGGCACCTGGGGGATTGAGAAAAACACTGGTATCCGGACCCCCAACCCAGCCAGATGCCGCATCTACAAAATACTAGGTTTTTTCCTCTCCCCTGTGGGGCACGTTGCTGAGGGACCAGATCTGAGCACTGGCTGGTCTTTGGCCAACTCGCTGACCCTAACCTAACTTCAGGCTGACTAAAGCCCGTCTCTGCTCCAGACAGAGAGACAGGGGTGGACAGAGGAGGGAGACCCAGTCTTGCCCCGCAGTGAGCCCCTGACCTGTTGGGGGGAAGGATTTAGTCCTTGTCCTCATGGGACTCTCTGATGGAGAATCTGGGCTCCACCACCTACCGGCTGCACAATGTTGACCAAATTATCCAACCTCTCTCTGTTCACTTTCTGCATCCAGAAAATGAGAATAATGCTAATACCTTCCTCAGAATATCGTTATGTGAATTAGAATGAACTTACATATATAACAGTTCTAGGAGCACGTGGTAAGCACTAAATAAGTGGTAGCCATTTCACTTATTACTATTTTGGGGTGCGCTCCCAACCTGAAGAAGGAAGCACAGCCGTGTCCTCAGGGAGCTCTAGCCTAATGGGGGAGCAGCTTCTGCACCCACTGTGTTGCTCCCAGCTGGGGACAAGACACAGCTCCCACCCCAAGGGTCTCCGGTCTGATGTGGGAGTGTGGCCTTGCCCTTGGGAACTCCCTGTCTGATGAGGAAGACTTCAAAGCTCCGCTGACTTCAGAGCTGGCAGGTGGCCAGCCCTGGTGGCGGAATTTTCCCAAGGCCTCCCCTGTCCGTTGGAGGGTCAGTATCTGTGACAAATCTCATTTCATGAGCTGCCTCAGTGCCTGATCCTCACCTTGGGCCCTCTGAGTCCTAAAGCTTTGGCTTCTTGGATGATTTGCTCATGAGAAAAGGGAAAAAGCAGAACAAGGAATCCTTTGTAGATGTTTGGTCAAGATTAAACCAGAGCTATAAGTCTTACTAAGAAACAGTTCAGGCTGGCTGGGGACTAGATGGAGCTGGGCTGACGTGGAGGGCAGGAAAATATGCCCCATCTAGAAAGTCTTCCAGAATAACTCCACCCCACCCATGGGAATTGGTCATCCACCTATTTATTTTGCATCCTCTCCCTCCCTACTGAGGGATTTGGCCAGGCCTGTTTAATTTTGCAGTTCTTGATATCTTTAGTAAATGCTCTCAAGTTGCTTTATCTAGGGCCTGGCTATCTCCTCATATGGCTTGGAACAGGAGCAGAAGCAGGGCCATCTGGATTTTGCTGAGCCTCAGGAGGCGCCTATAATCACCCTGTGCTCATAGTTTAGGGTACTTGTCACACCCTTTGGGAGAGAAACAACTCAAGCTCACACAAGATCCCCTAAGTAAAGAAAGACTACAAGAATTTAGGCAGACAGAAACAGCCAAACAAATGGCTTGTAAGAAACAGGAGCTGGGGGTGGGGGTGGGTGGGTAGGGGAAGCTTCTGGAACTAGCAGTATAGGTTTGTGGCTCCCCTGCTGTCACCCCCAAATTGAGAGGACTCACTTCTCATTCCCACTTCAAGACTTTTCTCTACTTCAGAGCTTCTGCTCTCTCATCTTACTAGCGTTTCTTTCATTCACTCGTTCAGGGCTGCCGTGGAGGGTCGGGCAGGTTGTTCACTGAACAAGGATGCACAGCCCAGTGAACCAGTAGGAGCTACGATGTGTCCTGCTGTAGGGCTTCGACTGCCCAGAGGAGTTGCCTTTTGCTATCATGCATAAAGGCGCTGTATAGACTAACTGTGGCTCTGCATTCACTCAGTAATCAAAGTTAGCACCTCCTGTGCACAAGGAGTTTCAAGGCCAGTGAGGGGAAATAGATACTGGCAAGGTAAGGTTATGTCCTCAGGTGGGAATGTGGAACAGGAAACTGATGTAAAAAGGAGTTGGGATGGAGGGGAGGAAACAAGGAGAAAGGGCTGCAGAAGAGGAGGTAGAGAGGAGAGGAGACAGTTTTAAGCAGACAATAAAAATTCCCGTGGAAGGGGATGCCCATGAGACCCAGCAAACTCCAGCCCTACCCACCTTTCCAGTCATACCCTTCCCACCACATGGTCTTTGCACATGCTGCTCCTTCTCCTCCAGTGCTCATCCCACCCAACATCCACCCTGCCTTCACCCCACTCTTCCTATGGATCCAGCTCAGCATCAGGTCCTCCGAGATGCCTTTCCTGATCTGCCAGACTGAGTCACGTCCCCAGCTGTACTTTCCCACAGGCCTCTGTGCTTTCATTGCTTAACATTTTTGATAAATGTAATGATTGGAAGGAAGATCATTTGCTATGATGAGGCAAGATGAAGGCAGGGAGAGCATCTGTCTTGTTTCTGTCTTGATCCCAGCTCTATCCCTCTTGTGCACTTATCAGTCAGATAAGTTTTACTTGACAGGTCGAGTGGGTCGAGCGTGGCTTAAGGCATAAATGTTCCTCTTCTGGTTTGTATTGCAGGCAAAGATAACCCTCCCTCACTGTCTGATCTTCAAATCTCATCTCACCACCACTGCAGCCCTGAGTAACAATCGAATGTATTTTACTACCCCTCCCCCCTTCCAGATGAGGAAGCAGAGGCTGAGGGGGTAAAGTGACTGCTTAAGTCACACAGCCACTAAGTGGTGGAGCCAGGATTCACGTCCACGTCTGCCTGAGTGTAGAGCCCCATTCTTAACCACATCCCGGCTTGTTCTCACTTCTTCCCGTTCCTCTCAGCCTCTGAAGTCGGCTGAAAATGGCTTTGGATTTGGCCCCTCTACCCCCTCCTGATATCTCCCAACTATGCCTCATCACCAGCCATTGCTTTTCTGCTGAGCTCCTGCCTTGGATCCCAGGTCCAACCTAAGGTTCCCACATTGTGCCTCATGGGTCACCTGCCCTCCAAGAAGCTCTCTGGAAGAGGGGTTCCCTGGTCAAAGCCGTTTGGGAACCCTGCACGCTTTCCCACCCTCTGGCCATCTGAAGGAACAGCAGGCGCCGGAAAGTTTCTGAGCAGGCCTCCTGTAAAATTGCCCATCCAACTCTGTTTAATCTAACATTCCTCAACATATTTGAGAACAGAATCCACTTGTTTTGACAGAAAAACCTTCTGACATCTCACAGGATTGGTGTTTCTCATAGCACACTTTGTGAATATCGCCCCGGAGCCTGGCTCCTGAGTTGTCCATAAATGGGCTCCATCATTTGCATGTGTGGCTCATGTCCCCCACCCCTCCGCTGCCCTCCAGCTGGGCCCCCTCTGCACCCACACATTCCCGCCCACACACCCCTGCTCCAGCCACAGAAGGCCTCTGCACAGACGTGTAGTTGGAGCTCCACACACGTTCACTTTCCCTCCCTTTGTTGATATGCGCACATGAATCTTACCTCATTGTGATCCGTGTATACGTATAACTTCATGTCTTGCTTTTCGCACCACTTTTTTTTTTTTCACAAATTCAGCTCTATGTGTCAGTAAAGACTTGAGCTACTCAAAAATGGGTCTGTGGACCCATGCCAGGCGCCATACTGTTTATTACCAGACTGAGGCGAGATAAGGAACTTGCTCCAGAGTGTAAATCAACTGTGCCACTAAGCATTCTGTTTCGTCCAGCTGACATTTTCCCCCGCTAGCAATACTTGCTCCATATTGGAAGCAGTGCGTGGATTTACATTCCCATGCAAGCTTTTCATTGCAGATGCTAACTGTTAATAATCTGAGGATCGGCTGCTCTGAATAGCACTGATAATTGACTTTGCACATCATATTTCTACTAATTACTTGCTATTGTATCTCATCTGCATGCCATAGTTCACTGACCCTGTCCTATCTGTTGGCTACCTGGGCTGTTTCCAGGTATTTATTATTAATAAAGCACCATGTATGGATACGTGTGATTGTTTTTAAGGATCACAAATCTAAGACCAAAGAGGTGGCGTGGCCTCTGCAGGGTCACAAGTGGCAGAGGCAGGCCTCCCCCCAGACCTCCTGACCCCCAGCCGCCTGTTCCTTCCTCCGGCCTGTACTGCCCTTCCCCAGGCAGATTTTCCATCCCTTTCATGATTCTCTTTGCTCGGCTCTGAGCCTTCTGCAATTTCCCCACATGTTGTCTTTTGGAATGTCCTGTGCCTTCTCCCTCGAGTTCCCGGCTTTGTTCAATTGTTCACGAGAAATTCCTGCCCTGCTGGGAGGGGCCCAGGAGGTGGTGAAAGAGTTTGCCAAAAATGGGGCACCAACTCTGGCACAGCCCATGTCTGAGGTGCTTTGCCCTTCGTGCAGATTTCAACTCAAAAGGGAACAGTGTGGATGCAAGGCAGCGTGGGCGAGGGAGGGAGGGCAGAGGGGAAACGACACCGCTCCTAGTTTTTTATATCCTATATAGACCAGGCAGGGTTTGGAGTGGAGCAAGTTTCAGGAAAAGCAAGGGTCCTTAGCGTATGCACCTTGGTTATACTCAAAGCTGCATTTATTTTCTAGGATCATAGAATACTGATATCAGATGGCCACACTAGATTTTTTATTACTGTGAAGGAAATTGTTTACTATCATACCTCTATACCCAATAATGCAGAGATTGTTGGATTGGGTGATTGGACCTCAAGGAACCCTAAAGGGAATTTTCCTCTTTTGTTTACCATTTACTGCAGAGAGTATTCCAGGTTCACACCGCCCTGTTCAGAACACGTGCCGAAGAGCAGCCCAAACCATCATCCCTGCTTTGTCTAATTTACTGCATATTTTGGAGGTCAAGATTTGTTCCTTTTTCTCTTGGAATCCATTCAATAAATACCAAGAAAGAAACCATACTTTAGACGGAAAGAATATTCGTTGAGGGTCAGAGCCCTGGGTGGGAATGCCAGCTCTTCTTCTTGCCAGCCGAGGGAGCTTGGGCAAATCACTTTCTCTCGCTGGGCCTCAGTTTCCCCCTCCATAAAAGGAAGTGCAAAAACTTCACCTTGTGGGGTGAAGAGGATTGAGAGCATCCGTTTCAGGACTTGGCAGGGCACCTGGCAGGGTGTGCGCTTGATAAACAATGACGACTTCTCCAGGCGCGAAGCACTTTCCTTGACCACCCACTGCCGTGGGGACACCTAGGCCACTTCTGTACACAAGGTAGACAGTGCAGCAGGTTGTGGCATTGTTCTGCAGCCCACACGCTGCTTCCTGTTTATATGGAACCTGCCGATGCCCCACTTGAACCGTGGACGTGGAGGACTTCCTTTGGCCTCAGCATAGCCACTCAGAACAGAGGATCTTCTACAACTAACAGGCTTATTTTCTCTGGACTGAGGCTGAGCCATTTGTGGAGGGGATCGTGGGTATGAGCACTCATCCTCACCTGCCGTTGGACCAAGTGTGGAGAGCATGGCCCTGTAGGGAACAGTCCAATCCCTAACCAACGGGCAAGCCTCATATAAGCACCTACTGCAGATAATAGCACTTTCCTTAAAAGGTTGATGCGAGGATTAAATGAGTTAAAACATACAAAGCACGGCAAACCAATGCCAGACACGAGCTTAATAAATTTGGGCTGTCATCATCATCATCATTATTACTCATTGACATCTATTGTGCACAAAACACTATAATCATCCTGAGGATAATGGTAGTTACCATTGCTGAGCAACTATTGGGCACAAAGCCCTGTCATCAGCATGAATGTGATAATTGAGCCCCTATTGTGAGCCCAAACTGGGCTAGCTACTGGAGACCTCAAAGGCAGTGTGCTAGGAAAGGTCTTAGCCTCTCAGTGGGGGAAACTGTACCATTTTGGAGGTGAGCATGTGAAGGAAAGTCAGAGACCATTTGTCGGCTTCAGAGCCAGGCAAACACAGAATGAAACAGAAAGAGAATGGCTTTGAGTGGCCAAAGGATTTGGGAGTCAGGCATACTCAACTCTCTCTCTTGGGCTGAGCTAAGCTGGACTCTAACAAGCTGAATTGCTGTGAATGTTCCCTTAGGGAATAGGTCGCTGATGGGGAGAAGACCCACAGACTAAGGCCAAAGGATTCTCCCAGGGGAGACAGGGGCTGCAAGAGACAGAGAAGGGAGTGTGCTGCACTGCTGAACTCTGGACCCAGGGAGGCTCTCCCTTGTCCTCCAGTGGAAATGGGGAGGGGGCGGATTACAATGGGCCAGGGATTCAATGCCTTTGTCCCTCCTCCGCCATGGCATGCTACCCCATGGTGATCTGATGGTGGGGCTATTCAGACTTGCTGCCTTCACGGCATGGCCATAGAACTATTCCACAACAGGCTACTACCTCCGAACACTGTAGAACATTGTGGGCTTCCAGGTTTTGCATTATTTCAAGGTCAGCCCTGTTCTATACACTGGCTCCTCTGAGCTCTTATCGGCCTTCACATCGCTGGGGAGATGGGAGAGCTTTGGCAATAAGAGACTGGGTCAGAAGTTCATAGCCACATAGAAATGAGTCTGAAGGCCCAAAACAGCCCCTGGCCAGCCTGAGGGGATGGCTTAGGACTCAGGGGGCCTGAGTTCTTGGGTAGGGGACTCTCAGTTAAGCTCTAGCCTGGCCTGGGACCAGGATGAGAGAGTCAGAAATAGTCAAGTCTAGAGGGCCTTAGAGATCATGGAAGCCACGCTCTGCATGTTACAGATGGCCGGAAGAGGGGAGTACTGTGTCCAGGGTCTCAGGGCATGCCAATGGCAGAGCTAGGCTGGAATCTCAGTATCCAGAGTCCCTCTGGGCAGGATGCTGGATGGCTGGGTGACCTGTGGGATTTTCTTCTAGCACCCAAATCTGTTGTGGCCCCTTGGTGGCCCAGGGAACACTTTCTCAGACATTCTGGAGAGATGTTCAGGGTAGTGAGAAAAAGGAACCATCTCATTCTGACCTCTGCAGCCCTCCCCTGCCCCAAAGAGAGCCATTCTCTTCAGCAATCTCCCAGGAAAAGCCCTCCCTCGAACTGCCACTATCCCTGGTCGCCTCTTACCAACACCTCTCCCACCAGATCATCAGCAAGTGATGCTTTCTTCTTGCCTATGCAATTCCATGCTCCATCCCCAATAAACTAGGTGGAGTCTTAGCCCTCATTTGCTACATAGGTTTTCCTTATGCCTACCCTAGACCTGGTCATTAAAGTCACATACCTTTAAAAGAGGAAATATATATAAAACACTTACAACAGTGCCTGGCACCTAGTAAGGGCTCTAAGTGGATTTGCTATTATTAGTATTATCATCATTACTTCTATCTTTCTGCTCCTGAAGGCTGTGCTAAAATCACCAACAACGCTGAACAGAGAGGAGTACGAGTGGGGATCGGGTATGGACAGCAGCTCTACTTCCTCAAAGGGGGGAGACTGAGGCCAAGGGAGACCAGGAAACTCGCCAGTGGCCCATCCAAGATATAAACCAAAGATTCCACACCGAACCTTTGAGCTTCACATTTCGCATACTAATATGTTTGTGCAACCCAGAGTGCTGTGACATTTTTGAATTGTCTGCTAACATAAAAATCTGAATTCCTAGCTCCTCTTGATAAGGCAACAACCCCTCTGAGAGCCGGGTAATGGCTGCTGTCATTAGACCAGCTGTTCCCTCCCCACCTGGCCACAGCCTCCCACCCCCCCAATTCTTACTTTACCCAATTCACTCATTTGACTTTTACCTGCCTGGTCCCATAGACCCTTGAGTTCGTAACGCCCAATCTAAGTGGCCTTTTTCCCCACAACAGAGCCTTGGAAGGAGCATTTTGCCACAGATGATTTATTTCCACAACTGTAGCCTGATATACTTGTGCCCATTTCATGGTTGGCTTCGGTGTCACCACCAGCCAGCAGGTTTGGAAACGGGCTCAGGAGCGCGCCAGCCTGAACGGATTGCTTCCCAAATCTTGGGCAGACGGCCTAAGGAAAGAATTCCATTGCCAAACCAAGGGAGCTCAGGCAATTTTATCCCCGACCTCTGTGGGAGCATGGGCGTGAGTTTCTGTGCGTTGGCCCGGGGCATGCAACTCGTGTTGGTGGATTCGTCCATGTACTGTAAAGCACTGGCACCCTTGGTGGATGGCAGCACGCAGGCGCCAAACTGATTGGGGGCTGCCTCCTTGGCACTGGGGTTGGCGCAAGTGCAGTGGGGGGCGTGGCCCAGGTGGTCCAAGTGGATGGAGTTGGCGGCTCGTTCCAAGCAGTTGGCTGCGAGCCGCGGCAGGCTCAGCACCATTTGGGGGCAGCTGGTGTGGGAGGAGGTGGTGGATCGGTCAAGGTAGTTGATGCCTTTGATGAGGTGGTCCAGGAAGCTGGGGCTGGAGGGGCTGGAAGGACCTTCTGTACAGACCAGGCCGTGGGAGCTGCCCCGGCAAGCTGACTTTCTGGTCTCTGTGGGTTTGTGCACCAGGTGGCTCGTCTCCACACACTTGGAGTTGTAAGGGCGGCCCATGCAGATCCGCCGCAGTGGAAGTCCAGGGGAGCTGGGGCTGGGGGGCCACTCTGAGGGACTGCTGCAGCTGCTGAACTCCGAGCCACTTGGGGTGCGGGAGCGCTTGAGGCTATTAGTCCTGGGAAGGCTGGGGCAGCAGGTCCGGCCTGGAGTGTGGGCCGGAAAGAACACATTGTTGGGGTGGTTTAGGTGGCTGTAAGTGTTGGAACGACCCACCTGGTGTCCAGACATGATCCCTGGCTGGGAGGGTGGAGCTTCGGGGCGCTGCTGCAATGCACCTGGAGGTTGGACACCTGCGCCTAGAGAGGAGAGAGTGGGGTGAGCTCACCGGCTCCCTGCTGCCTCCTCCAGTCTTCCCTGTCAGGAATGCCCTCAGCTCCCAGAGGTCTGGCATCAACTTCTCTCCCCTCCTTCTCCCAGGCTTATGGATTTTCAAACTGGAAAACTGACACCCTGTTCTTCAGACAGCACAAAGAGAAGGGCAAGAGATGAGGAGGAAGGCAAGAACTTTAGGATGAGAGAGGGTCCCCTGGAGAAAGGTGGCAGTCTCCTTTTTCTTTTTAGCTCTAGCCCACATTCTGAAATTTCTATTTGCCTTTTAGGCAGGAACTCCAGAAGACACAAAAGCCAAGGACTGAATCTCTAAAGGTGAAATCCCACGCACTGTAACAGGCCTTTTTTAGAGACTATCAAATAGCTAATAGGAATAAAAATGAGTGAAAAAAATAATAGGTCCAGCATTTCATCAGAGCTGAGATTGAATAGACTGTAAAAGGGACCATTATTATATATGTGGCCAAGGAACCAAAATCCATTGCTAATTAAACTAGGAGATACCAACTGTACAATACATCCTAATACCCTGATACTAAAAAATGTACCTTAGAATCGATGCAATACTCTACTGTTTTCTTACTATGTGTCTGGCCCTCTGCTGTGTGTCTTACATGGAGCAGCTCATTTAATTCTCAACACAAGTCAAGGAGGTAGTTTCTGTTTTATTCCCAGTGGACAGATGGGGAAACTGAGGTTAGAAAAATGATGTGACTTGCCTAACATCACATACCTTGTAAATGACAGGGCCGGTAAACTTCTTCAGGTACATCTGACAACCGCTGACAGACAATGCTATGTTGCTGGGGTCCTTTTGGCCCCTCTCACCGTCTCCGAAGGATGAAGTCTTGCCACATCTGCTCAGCCTGCCTGCTCAGGGGCACCGAAGGGGAGAAGCAGGATGGGAAGGCGGGCTGGCTTGCCAAACCTGTGGTTAAGCTGCTCCTGACTTGGGGAGGTTAGGGGTCAGGTGATGTGACAAGTTTACTGATGGGGCCAGACTTGTGAAGTCAGACCCTTTTGACATATTTGGTTTGGGTCCCCTCTGAGACTTGGGGATCTCTCCCTCATCCCATGAGAAGAGAGAGCATTGGGACTCCCATTCTTTCTGGTAAAAAGTGGGCACTCATGGGGGCAACAAAAAATAGCCTGGCCCATTTAACCCCAACCCCAGTCCCTGGGCCTGCCTCGGTCTAGCCAAGGGCTGGAGGGTCCCCGTCCCCTCTGTCCTTCTGCTCTCCAATAGCCACCTTTTCTCCCCAGCCAGGAGGCTCTGACTCGTCTCCCCCACTCCTGCCAGCTTGATGCTAATTTTCCACGTCTGCCTAGTGAGAACAGAGAAGCATTTGAGCCCGTCCCACCCAGTAAACAGCTGCCTGCCTCTCTCGCCGCCCGCCGCCCCTCAGCCCCTCAGCTGCCCTTGTCCTTTGGGCCTGAATTGGGTGGAATGTCCAGACTATTGTCTCTGCCCTCCGTGGTCTCACCCATCCCATCTCCTCCGGAAAAGTAGAAGGCAACTAGGGGTGGGCCCCCAAAGCACCCTGCCCTTTCCCTTTCTGGCTGGCTGAGCCCCATTTACCTCCAGGGCCCCCTTCCCCTCTCACTTTTAGGAGGCAGATGACTTAGACCTCCTCTTGCCCTCCACTGAGAATATGACTGCTGGCCATGTCATAGAATCATGGAATCCTGGAGCTGGGAGGGGCCTCCGGGGTCATCCTGGTCAGGCCCCTGCCTCAGGGCCAGCACCATTTTAAGCCCTCCTGGACAGATGGGCCCTATTTTTAATACGAGGCTGGGGTGGATGTTTTCCAGTGCTACTTGTTACTTTTCTAGCATTTAATTCTGCTGAGCATAAGGAAGTTCTATGCCAGTCGAATACAACTCCTGCCTGCTGTGGTCAGCCTCCATTTCTTCCTTTTTCCCATAAGGTCAGCACACATCAGTCTTGACCCGCTCAAGTGCTGCCACTCTTGGGTAAAATAGCATCTCTTTTCCTCCCTTCTCGCCTCTCCTTCACGCAGCCACAATCCCCATGGTGAGTCCCCACTATCGCCTGCCTCTGACTAGGACCTGAGAGCTCATCAGAAAACAAACCTCAGCCCTCAGTTCAGGAAGCCTGTGGCCCTCGTCTTGGCCTGGTCCATAAGGGGCATCCAGTACATATTTGTTGAATGAATAAACAAAATTCTCCTTTGAGATCTCATGGTATTTGCCAGGAAAAGACCTGACTCCACCCCTCCATCATTTCCTTCCCTCGAACACTGAAAATGCAATTTAATTTTTATTCTGAAAAAGTTTTAAACTAACCAAAAATTTGCAGTAACTCCCACATATCTTTAACCAAATTCACTAATTACAAACATATTGCCACATTTATAACTCCATATATATATATATATATATATATTCAAAGTACATATTTAATATACTATTAGTATTTCGAAAGTAAGTTGCAGCCAACACCATCTTTTATTCCTGAATCTTTCTATGTATAACTCCTACGAGCAAGGACATTTTCTTATATATCCACACCGTCATTATCAGATTCAGGATTTTAGCATTGATTTAGTACCACTGTCTGACACACAGCTCACACTCAAATTCTACCGATTGTCCCGCTAATGCTCTTCAAGGCCATTTTTATGTCAATCCTGGATCAGGCGTTGCATTTCGTTCTCCTGGTGCTTTGGTCTCCTCCACTCGGAAAGAGTTCTTCAGCCTTTCTTTGTCTGTTAGACATTGATATTTTCAAAGAGTGCAGAGCAGTTGGGGAATGTTTTCCGATTTGGGTTTATCTGGTGTTTCCCAATGATTCGATCCAGGGTCACAAAGCCCTTTACTAGAAACCTTAAGTGCCCTCCCCAGAGCAGCGTTGCTGAGGGTGAAGGGTCTTTTGCCCGGGTGGGGGCTTTCAGCTGAAACGGGGAGCCAAGGGGAGGAATCTGAGGGGCCCCGAGAACGGGGAGGAGGACGGTGGGCCCTCAGTGAACCCGGGAAGCAGGCATGGCCGTTCCCTGGGAAGCTCCAGCCAGGGCCTGGCTCTGCTCTGGGCAGGGGCCAGGCCGGCTGCCAGCTGGAGGGCTGGGCCTCGCAGTTTGTCCCGAAGGTGCCCAGGCGTCCAGATCATGGGCCATTTCTGGCCTGGGCACCAAGAGCTTCTGGAAATAGCTCCAGGACAAGTATTTCAGGAGGAATGTGCTATTCCTCCATCTTCCCAGAAAGCCAGGCTGTGCCCCATAAGATCGGGAATGCCTCTCTTGGGACTCCTCGATTCCACAGGACCCCCAGGCCCTTTGGGGCCCACAGAGGCCTTTGGAGCCAAAAGGGGCTGAGCACCTAGAGACGAAAAGCTCCCCTCTTGGATGGGGACAGGGAGAGAGTTCTGTCCTTAGATCCTGAGCTCCCAGGACCCAGCCTAGATACAGGTCACGTCGGCTGGAGTCCAGCTGACTCCCAGCTTGGAGGAGGGTGTGGGGAAGTCGTCTGCCCCACCTCTTGTCCAGGCCCATCCCCTAGAAGCTGACATTGTGCAGAATCTACCATAAACCAGAGAACCTGGGAGGCACTTTGCATTCACCCTCTCATTTAATCCTCACAGCACCCCTAAGAGGTAGGTGTTTGTCTTCTAGATGAAGCAATTGAGGCTCAGAGAGGGCAAGAGACTTGCCTGAACTTGCCCAGCCCAGCCGGTCAGTATAAAAAAACTGGCCTTCCAGAGCCTGCAGGGTTAAGCGCTAAGTGAGTAATCTTCTGTCATTCCCTGAAGATGTGAGGACAAGATAAGTGACCCTGTGGACTGAGCAGGATTAGAAGAGAGGGGGCGCCCAGGCTGGAGACTGGGCCCCTATCTCTTACTGCCCAGCCACGCCTGCTGCCTTTCCTTCCCCAGCACTGCAGAGATGGAGTCCAGGGTTTCGGAATGTCCTGGCTGGCTGGGGTGCCCCACCCTGCACAGTCTCCAGCCACAGCGGCCCCCACCCTTGCCCAGCTGGGGCCAACTCCGTTCTTGGTTCCTCATCTCTGTTGCCAAACCAACTGCAAACCGTGGCCTTTCCATCCCCCCTTGCCCTTCCCACCCTTTCCCACCCCACCTCATGCTCCCTCCCTGCTGCAGCCAAAGTCGCACCCACATCATTCTCCCCTGGGGGGCCTGGTGGAAACCATCAAGGGCCCTTCCTCCCACCCACTGAGAGTTCAAGAGCATCTTGTTCCACTGGATGAGAGTGGCAGGAGCAGCCACAGGACCTCTGACAAGTTGTTTCCCTAACTGAGTCTCAAATTCTTCATCTGTAAACGGGGGTAGTAAGAACGCCTGTCCCCAAGGCGGATCCCGCGGCATGCAGTGACCATGGGATAAATAACAGCCATTGTGGGCATTCTCTGACAGATGAGGAAGCCGACCTCTTGGCCCAGCTCTTTTAACTAACTTGCTGAAAGACCTGGGCCTCAGTTTCACCAATTGAAAAAGAAGGTGGAACCAAATGTTCTCTAAAGCCCATCCAGGCCTGTCATCCTCATTAGGGGCATCCACAAGCATTTACACTGCGCCTCCTTTTAAAGAAGCTTTTACGTGGAGCCCTTGAAAGTCCAAAAAGCAAGGAGAAGGCCTGGTCCCGGGGGAGGGAGGCCCCAGCAGCCACGTGGAGATGTGACATAGCTTGGTGCTGTGTTACCAGAGAGCACTGTGCTGTTCTCGGAGCACGTACTCTTCTCTAGGCCTCTCTGTGTGCTTGAGCTATTTCACAATCATCAACTAAAAAATATAAAGAGGGAGTGGGATGCAGTTGAGGCCTGGGTTAGGAGTCCAGATTCTAGTTTCAGCTGTGCAAGTGGCAGCCCTACTCTGGGCCTCACCTGTGAGTCACGGTGCTTCCAGTGTGAATATTTTATTGCTTTTCACTTACTTCGATTCCAACGCATAAGGAGTCTCTATTAGGCACTTAATAGTCTTTGCACATTTAACCTCCCCGTCGAGCCTCTGGAGAACTGGGACTATCTCCTCAGGCCTGTCTCCCCAGCACCCAACAAGGGCCCTGGCACTTAATCGGTTAAGAAAGGAAGGAAGGAAGTGGGGTGGGGAAGGGAGGGAGGGAGGAAGGGAGGACAGTCTAATGATGGCCGGGTCGCATCTAGAACCCTCCACCTCTGCCCCTAAAGGGTTTGGAGTCTGTGGTTGAGATTCCCAGACAGGAAGCCTGAGATCTTCTCAAGGCTGGAGTTTACTTGATACGTTTCCCCCTGCCTGTTCCCCAGGAGTGCCTTGCGGTGTGGAAGGTGTGGGAGACTGGTGGCCTGAGCGGGGGAGAGCCAGCTCGGAGGCTCGGAGACCTCAGATTTCTTGCTTCAGAGGGCCCGCCCAGCCCTGGTTCCTGCCCTGGCTACAGCTTGACCTCTACCCTATGCCGGGAGAGCCAAGAAACAGACCCAAAGGCAGGAAACCTCCCCTGGGCTTGGTTTGGGCCCCAACTCCTAGCAGGCATGGGCTGAGCCCTGAGCCAAGTGGGTCAAAGCCCACCCTCCTTGTGCAAACAGGGCAGAGCTCGGCTGCTCTGCTCCCAGCTCCCTGGGCACCTACTTCACCCCTGAGACCATTGCCAGCAGTTCTGTAAACCCCGAACAGCCTGCTTGGGCCAAGAGGGCAGCTGGGGTTGAGAGAACGGGTTCAGTTCTCACCTCTGTCTCTCCAAAGCTGGGGAAACCTGGGCAGGTTGACTCACCCCCCTGAGTCTCAGTGGCACAGTGTTTCACGCTAAGGGTTGTTGTGGGGGTTAAAATAGAGACAGCTGCATATTAATTCCCTGCCCTACCACATTCAAGGAACTCAAAAACAAATTCAGCTTACAGATGCGATTGAAGCGGCTTGTAGCCCTCATCAAACTACTCCCTCCCTTCTGATTCTAATCACCACGATTGTCTTTCTCACACGTGTGTCTCCTATTCTTACACTTTGCTATGCACAACATAGCATTGTGTTGCATATTTTCAAATGTTGCGTATATATATGGGCATATGGAGGCTTTTATACAGAATGCATTCTTTTGCAATTTGCTTTTTACTCAATTAGATGTTTTTTAAATCTGTCCATATCAATACAGGTACCTCCAGTTCCATTATTTTCACTGCTGTTTAGTATTGCATTCTACAGATATATAGCAACTCTTCCATTCTCCTATTGTTATACATTTAAGTTGTTTCTAATTACTTTTTATCTCAAGTTACACTTCAATAAATATTCTTGCACATGTCAAAAAATGAATGAAGCGATGTGGCCTCTCTAAGCCCAACCCAACATGACATCCGGGGATGAAAGTCTCCCTGGCAGTGTGGGAGATGACTCCTAGGGACGAGTCTGGCCCTGGCACCATGGGATTGACAATGCCATCCCAACCAAAATGGGGAAAAGTGTAACTAATAGGGTATCAGTGGCTGAGAGAGTTCAAATAGAGTCAAGAGGCTACTCTGGAGGTTGCTCTCACACAAGCTTCAGGTAGATATTGCTATCTATCATAGTTTTCCAACCCCCAACCAAAACCATTCCTGCCAACCCTAAAGAACACCTAGGACTTTATATGAGACTCTACAAAAGTGCCATCCACTAGGGTAACTTTCCAGAAATCTACACCCTCCAGATGGGTCCCTAGGCCAGATAAGCCCTGAAACTCAGAGGGCCCAGCCTCTCCAGAACATCAACTAGTTCCATCCCCCTATCCCATATTATCAACAGCCCTTTCCAACATAAAAAAGTTAGAATAAGCATAGCCCAAATACCCTTCAAGAGTGGGAGAAAGATCAAAGGAAATGGTAGAGCTATACAGAGAAGTCGAGTTTAACAAATGGGTATGATTACTGAATCATATGTTGATATTTCTTTTAGTCTCCGGTGTCTCGGAGCAGCTAGTAGTAAAACCTAAAATTGTGGAATTGTAACCCATACCAAACTCTGAAATCTGTTCTACAACTAAGTGCTGCAGTGTGCTTTGAAATTTATTGCTTTTTGGTATATATGTTATTTTTTTAAAAAAGAAGAAAAGTCAACTGTGATGATCACCGACCCCATGACTCCTCTTTCGTAATTCTCTTTCCCCCAACATGTCCTTGATTTGTCCACTTGACCATCTTTCTTCCCAGTTCTTCTTTTAACCTTCTTTCTTTTCTGTCACTTCCTCTCTCTTCATTTTCCCACTCATGCATCTGTCCGTCCATCCATCCATCCATCCATCCGTCCCCACCCATCTAACATAAACTGAGCACAAACTCTGTGTCTGGACGTGAGAGTCTGGGTGATACAGTCCCTAGAGCTGGTGGTGAGTGCATCCACCATAGCCAGCTCAACTCTCACCTGGAATCCCTGAGACCTGTCCTCTCCCTCAAAACACTCAGAGACAAACACACCCTGACACTCAAACCAAGCAACTCCCTTTAAACAAAAACCAAAAAACTGGAAAGACAGTCATGGGTCTCTGGTACCCTCTGCTGGTCACTTGAGACATTACACCTCAGACTGCATTGCTGCAGCATGGTTCAGGGTAGGGGTTGTTCTGGCTCCCCAGTTTCACTCCTCCAGCACTGTAGCTTCCGCCAACAATTCCATTTTAGTGGCCTCTTGTTAGAAAGGGTTAACTCTCTGGTCTTTGCCAAGCTCAAGTCAAAGGCCAGAGTAAGAGGCAGTAAGAGAGCAAGAGAGAGAGCACGGGAGATGTTTCTTTAACTGGGGACGGGGGCTGTGTTTTCGTGCATATGCCCGAAGTGCATCATGTTTGCGTGTGCTCTGGTGTGTCTGGGGGGTTAGTGTATATTGGGCAAATTCTGAGCATGTCTCATGTACCACGCTATGTACACAATGAGACCTGGAGTAGTCCTTACCTGTGCACACTTTGGCGCTCTCTGGGTGCGTGAGTGGGAAGCTAGGTGCACTGGAGTTGGTGGATAAATCCCCCAGCCTCCTCATTCTTAGATGGGACAACTCTGAGATGTTGTCTCTCAGAGTCCCCAGCGGACCCGCTCCCCCATTTGTGCTTCCTGGGATTGCCAACCAAGTAAAGCCCCTGCACTGAAATCCTTGTCTAAGAGTCTGCTCCTGGGACAAGGAAGGAGGCGGCCCAAGAGGACAAGCCAACAGGCTGAGGTTGACAGAGTGCAAAGACGGCAGATCCCGGGGCCTCGGTGATACCACCAAGCTGGTGAATTAACCAACGGGTTATTGCCTGACCCTCACCAGCCACCTTCAGGTTAGGTGAGAGGAACTCTTATCATTTAAGTCTTTTTTTTTTTCATTTAAATCTTTTTAAATCGGATCATCTGTTATTATGGCTGAAAGCCCTCTAAGAGTACAGCCCCCTACGGGGACCTATTCCATGTGAAGGGCAGGTCAGCGGCCAAGTCAGGGCCAGTCCTAGTTGATACAACATTGCTAGTGTGTGTGTGTGTGTGTGTGTGTGTACAGTGGTACACCAGATGCATTGATTGCCTACTGTGTGCAAGGCCCTGTGCTGTGGCTGTGTCCCTGGGACACCGAATGGGGTGGGTCTAGGCAGGCTTGCACGTGGCCTCTTTCCTTTGTCGGTTCCAGCTTCGTCTTCCTGCGCCCCCTTAGCCCATCTGTTTCTCCACGGCGCCCACCCCGGTTACCTGGACAGCCTCTGGAGAATCCCAACTATTTCCTGGATGATATTCTTGCTCCTCTTTAAGCCATTTTCCACTCAGCTGCCAGAAGTATCCTTTGAAAACCTAAATTGGGTCATGTTGTTCTCCTGCTGAAAAACCCTCCCGAGGCCCCCTGTTGCCCGGGGGTCCCCAGCCCACCACTCCCCTCATCTCCCAGCAGTAGCTCCAGCCCTTAGGTCCTCACTTCTGCCCCGCTTTGCTCTGTGTGGGAGTTGAGCATGGCAGCAGGGCACTGAGCCTGCCTGCTGGGGTTCCCAGGGCCCAGGGCCGCCGGCTTCCACGCGCTGCAGCAGTGGGGGGCACTGGTGGGAGACTGAGGGCCGGAGGAACAGGGACCCCAGGGCGTGTCTCTCCCTTACACCTTCCTCTGGCTCCCCTGACAGGCCTGGGCTATGCCCGGCTTCTGGGCGATGCTGGCTTCTGGCTTCAGCTAATGGCCTCTCCTGCCCCTGCCCCTCCCTCCCAGGGGGTAGTTGTGACTAACTTCTGGGTCCCCTCGCCATTCCCAACAGGCATTTTGGCACTTCCCTTACCTGGGTAACCAGTTCTCTGGATTAAATTCCCTCGATTTCTAATGCTGGGGTATCTCTGTTTTCTGGTCTGGCCCTGACTGACCGGAGCTGTCTTATTTCTGCTGTGGGGAGGGAGCCAGCAGCCTGAGCGCCCCCGGCCTTCTCTTCACCACGGTGGGGACCTAAGCAGACAAAAAGCCCTGCCTCATGGAGCGCCATTCTAGCCAGTCTATTTTTTAACATAAAACATCTATTAATATTCTCTACAAGGCTGCTCTTCAGAACCATCCTCCACGTTGAGCTTTTCCTGGACACACAGAGGGGTGGGGGGCTCCAGACACGCCTTTCTGAATGTCAGGGTCAGCCATCTGAGCAGAGGAGGGAGAGTCGGGCATTTGAAGAGTCCTTGAGCTTCGTCCATTCATTCGTCGTCTCCTTAATAAATACTGTTGCACACCTACTATGTGCCAGGCCCCCCTTCTAGACCCTGGGGATTTAAAGATGAATAAGATGAAGATTTTGTTCTCGTGGAGCTTCCCGTGGAGCAGGAACTAGAAATCATGGTACCCCCTTTAAGGAAAAGGCTTCCGAGCCTCCTCCCCTCTCCCTCCTCCCCAGCTTCCCCACCCTCCTCCCTCCCTCCCCCTCCTCCCCAGGCTCCCCATCCTTTCCCCTCCCCCATTCTATCCTCCCTCTCCTTTCCAGACCTAGCTCCTAATTCCCCATGGTCCCCCACCGGCCCCACCTACTGACCCTTCCTTCTTCCCCGGCCTGCCAGCTCCCTCTTCCCAGGGGCCATTGTTAGAGATTTTGCTCGAGCTGCTCCTAGGCCCCTAAACCCCAGAGGGAAGAGGCGTGGCCCACTTACTGAGCCGTGTGTCTGTCAGTGTTCATGATAAGACCATGAAGATGGAAAGACTTAGCAGGTATGGTGAGAGGAGAGTCACCCTCAGAAGGTCCATCTCCCTTGGGACCAAGGGCAGGGCCAGGGTCCACCCTCACAGGCACCGGAGAGGCTGGGATTTGCTCAAGGCCACCTGGATAAGGGCTGGGGAGACTTACTGTTTAAAGGGGGGGAGGGAGACTGAGCTTTCCCTGCACCCTTAGGTTATTCTCTCACAGGCCAAGCAGCTGGTACACCAGGGGCCTTGAGCAAGTCCCGGCATTTCCTTTCCCCATTTGTCAGCTAGAAGAGGTTGGATTAGGTCATCTTTTAGGCTGTTTCTGCTGCAGACATTTGACAGTGGAATCTGGGAGTATCCAACCTCCCCTCACCCCTCCCCACCCCCGCCCCCAGCCATCTCCTTGGCTCCTCCCTCCTTCTCCCTCAGCTCAGGGTCTGGGGAAAAGCTCTGAGCTTCAAAGCTGAGCAAATAAACATGTCCAGGCCTATAGGGAACACAGGGTAAGGGAGGGCATGGCTATTTTTGACACAGTTTGAAGGATTTTCACAGCTGCTTCTGTTGCATCCATGCTCTCCCTGGGCCCAGGCCAGCACCTGGCTTTGTTACTGAGCAGCAGGCATCACTGTGGCTTTGCTCTTTGAGGTGTGCTCCTGAAAGAAAACCTGTCCAGAAGATGCCTGGAATTCCACTGTCAGGGATCCATTTAAAGTAGTTAAGCATCACCCTTCTACTACTTCCAAAATGTAGAAGTCAATAGAAATCTACATATTGGTCAATAACACTCTAGTATAAAGGAGTCTGGCAATTCTTAGGACATTGAGTGTTGAGGAGGGGAGAAGTTACTCAGGGATGTCTGAGAAGCCAGGCTGCCTTATTCGGCAAACATTTTTTTCTATCTTTTTTTTTTTTTTATTTTTTTTTTACATGGGCAGGCACCGGGAATCGAACCCGGGTCCTCGGGCTTGGCAGGCAAGCATTCTTACCTGCTGAGCCACCGCGGCCCTCGGCAAACATTTTTTGAGTGCCTACAAAGCATCTGGCTCGGGCTGGGAGGCTAATTCCAAGAGCCAACTAGGATGTGCCAAGACCTCTCTTTTCTACATATTAATGTGAATTAAGTTCACTAATTTAGTGCCAGGCATTGTGCTTAACACTTCACAGAGATGGTCTCAGGTACTGTTCTACCTGCAAAATATGCCCGGATTCCACTCACTTCTCCCCATTTCCATCTCCACCACCCCAGGCCAAGCCCCCACCCATGCTGTACCCGGGTGACCACAATCTTTCCAGCCTCTACCATCCATTCTCCCCGTAACACTCAGAAAGACACTGATTTTCTTTAGAGCAGTTGCAGGCTTACAGAAAAATGCAGGGTCCAGAGTTCCCATATGCACCCCTGACACATACCTAGTTTTCCCTATTATTAATGATTTGCATTTGTGTGGTACCTTTGTTACAATCAATGAAACAATGTTATTATGATTGTACCATTACCTATAGGCCATAGTTTATGGACTCTGTGTTAAAGAGAGGTTTTTTTTTTTTAAATATAAAGGAGATTCGAGATCCTTCCTCTACTTATACCATCCCTCTACCCCCAGCACCATGGCTTTCTCCTTACACTTAGAGACCCAAGTCTTTATTACCCAGGCCTTGGGGGCTGGCCTCACCCACCCCCCTTTAAATTTGGATATCAGATAGCAGAATTGGATTAATTATATTCTTCAGCCCATAATACACTCTCATCATTCATTGAGGCATAGCTTGTCTACTTTCATTTACGAAATATTGTTGTTTCGGCCAGTGGGTTAGCACTTTCTAAACCACATCTAACATAATGAAATGGTTGAGCCCCCAAAGCACGGTTCTACATGAAAGAGCCGTGCACCGTATGATTCTGTTAGTGTGAAATTTTAGAAAAGACAAAACATTCATGAAGAAAGGGGAGCATTGGTGGCCAGGGATAAGTGTGGAGGGGGGGGCTAGAATGCAACTAAGCAGGAGGGAAATTTGGGGGAAGCTGGAAATATTCTATATCACGATTGTGTTGGTGGTTACACGATGATATATATATATTCGTCCAGGCATTGAATTTTACCCTTAAAATTGGTGAATTTTATGGTTTATCAATTAAACCTCAATAAAATCAAAACCAAAACCAAACTCTACCCAAAATCTTGGCAATAAGGTACATCTAATCTATTTTCCTGCCCCCCCACCCCACACATGAACCAACCATCTTCTAGAATCGTTCTGCCTTTGCTCCCCTTTCTATAGAGGTACATTCACCTAATTGTATTCCTTTTAAAAAGCGAATTTCAAATTTTCAGTTGTTTTACATTCTCTAAAGGGGGTATTAAGCTCCATTTAGTCTTCTGGGATCTACTTTTAAAAATTATGCTATTATACTATATTCCTCGGAATATTAAAATAATTATATTCCTAGGAATTATTCACATGCTTGCATGTGTGTGATTGAGTTTTTTTTTTTTTTTTTTTTTTTTACTGCCAAACAACATTCCATCGTGTGACTATACTATGTGTCCACTCTCTTTGATGGGTATTTGGGTGGTTCCTAGGTTTTCGCTACGGAGCCTGGATGTCCCCGTTCCCAACATTCTCAAGCAAATGTTCTGGGGCACGTAGGCAAGATCTTCTTTCGGGTGTGTGATGAGAGGGGATCTGCAGGCTCGCGGCTCACGTGTGAGTTCAGCTTTAGGGGCGGCTGCTTCTCTGAACTCATCTACCACTACTCTCCACTTGGACCACCGTGCTCCAGCCAGGCAGGCCTCCTTCGAAAAGCCAAGCCCACTCAAATGGAGTCAAGAGGCTGTTCTGGAACTTGCTTTGGAGTGCTTTTCCTTCAGCGCTTCCCTTGACTGGCTCTTTCTTATCCTTCTGGACTCAAATACCACCTCCTCAGCCCAAATATCACTCTCTGGACCCCCCCTCATCTAAATTAGTTATGGCATCCCCATTCCAGCCACCATATTCCCACGTTTCATTCCCTTCATAGCACCTACCACCACAGTCAGAAATAACCTTCATTTATTTTTGTTAATTTGTCATTGCCTCTCCGACTAGATTCAAGCTCCAGGAAAGCTGGGACCATGTGTTTTGTTCACGGCTGTATCCCCAGTGCTTAAAACAGTGCCGGATATAAAGAAAGTTTCCAATAAATTTGTTTATTGAGATCGGTACTAATAGTACTCCCATGATAGAAAAGAGGAACCTGAGGCTCAGAGAGGTTAAGCTACATGTTCAAAGTTGCAGAGCTTGGAGGTTTTAGAACCACAATTCGAACCCAGATCTGACCAGTTCCTGAGCCCATGTTCTTTCCTGGAAGTGGTTGGCTGTTGTTTCCACATGAATCTTTCTTTCCTCTTTCCTGTTATCAGCTGGCCTTTCAATGCCACCTGTTGGAAGGGACCCTGGACTTCCATTGGCTGCCCTCCACCACCTACTGCAGGTGGGAGCTGTGGCCTTGGGCTATGGGAGAACTGGCATTCTACCACCTGTTCTGGGAATGAGCCCCAGTCTGGCCCCTCACTGGCCTTCGGCCCTATATTAAAGCCCCAGGCTCTGTGTCCCGTTTCTATCAACTCAAAACTCATGATGCTCCAACTACTAAGTTCCCTCCTGTTGGTGGCCCTTGGTAAGACCCCATCCTGAGTCTTTGCTCCCTGCTCTGTGTGGGCCAGGAGCCTTTGAAATCTGCCACCCACCCCAGGCCCCATGACACCAGCACCTGATTCCATAGAAGGGATCTCAGCTTGTACCTGGAGCCTGACTGTGGAGCTCCTGGTCTGGTGCTGGAGAAGGAGAATGGAGGGGAAACCATGGATGGACCAGCTCAGGAGAAAGACTGGGGGCATGAAAGGGCTATGGTGGGAGTACCCAGTAGGGAGGCGGTAAGCAAAACCTAATGGTTAAGACTGTGAGTTCTGTGGTTGAATTGTTTGGGTTAGAATTTCCACTCCTCTGCTTTGTACCCCAGCTCTCCTCTCATACTCCCTTCATCCTGCTTCCTATCCTGTGGTCTAGCCTTTTCCTGGTCCTCTGCTTTATTACATTCCAGCTCAGGGCCACGTCCTCCAAGCAGCCTCCTTGACTGATGATGATGCTGGCAGATAACGTTTGTTGAGTGTTTACTATATGTCAGGCACAATGTTATGATGTTATCTCATGTAACCCTCATAACAACCTCATGAGTCAGTACTGTTACTATTCCCATTTTGTGGATGGGAAAATTGACCTTCTTCAAGGTAAAGCAGTTTGTCCTAGAGTGGGGGGCAGAGATACACTTTGAACCAGGATAGTTTTACTCCAAGGCCTCCACGTTTTATAACAATAGCCATTGTTTCTCGGAGGTTCAGTGGATGCCGGGAGTATATCAACTCCTTCAGTCCTCCCAGTGGAACAGGCCACATTGTTATCTCCACCCCTGGACCCCTGGGACTCTGGAAACCCCTACTCTAGTCCAGCTTCCCACTGTTCACATGTGGCCCCTGAGGTGCAGAGGGGAAGGGTTTTGCATGGGGTCACTCGCACAGCCAGTTCGCGGCCCAGCTAGGACTAGGACCCAGGCCTTGTGACTGACACCCCCAATCTCCCCGTCCAGCTTCGGGCTGCGGCAGACCTTCCTACAACCCCTCCTCCCGCGTGGTCAATGGTGAGGATGCAGTGCCCTACAGCTGGCCCTGGCAGGTAAGAGCAACGCCAGCTGGACCCCAAGCTCTGCAGGCAAGACGTCTGGTCTCGACCCCAGGGACTTCCTTCCAATAGTCACCTCAGCTTCCAGAGGCCAGGAAGCCCTTGGACAATCTACTTCACATAGAAGTTTTGCCCATTCAACCTACAGCCTTCACCTGGCTGCTTGTATTTTAAATATGGACTCTATGCGGGGGGGCAATATTTAACTGAAGGGGTTGGCACATTGATGGTGGAGTTTCAGGTACTGTGTTAAGGAGGGAGATTTTAGGGGACCCATTTATGGAGTCCTTGAATTATACAATAGGGCTGTAAGGTCTGAGAGCGGTAAGGGGGTGAGGGGGCTTATGGAGACCGTGGAGGGTCTAGACTGCTGCACGGTCCAACACAGTAGCCATTAGTCACAAGTGGCTATTTCAATTTAAATTAGTTAAAAATTAAATAATGTTAAAAATTGATTTCCTCAGTTTCAGTAGTCAGATTTCAAATATCCAGTAGCCACATGTGGCTAGTGACTACCATTTTGGACAACACAGACACAGAACATTTCCACCATTGCAGGAAGCTCTAGTGGAATGCACTGGTCTAGAACAGGGGTCTGCAAGCTTGTTGATCAAACTTTTTCTGTAAAGGCCCAGAGAGTAAATATTTTAGGCTTTGTGGGCCATATGGCCTCTTTTGCAACAACTCAACTCTGCCACAGTAGTGGCAAAGCAGCCATAGACAGAACATAAACAAATGAATGTGATTGTGTACCAATAAATCCTTAAGAACAAAAAGAGACCACAAGTCAGCTTTGACCCTTGGGCCATAGTTTGCTGACCCCTGAGCTAGAGGGAGCTTTTGAAAATTAGAATGTGCAGAAAACCAGGAGAGAGGCAGAAGACTTTGGAAGGGTTGTGTCTCAGAGGGCCCAATAGGTGTTGAAACATCTGAAGTTCAGAAGAACAGCTGGCCTGATGGAACAGAAGGCCTTGGAAGATTCTCAAGAGGCAGGAGGTTTGGTTATATGCCCTAGAGGACAGAGAATGTTGGGTCCCCAGGGAAGTCAGTGGGTCTAGAGGGATCTTGGAGATTCAGAATGTGATCCCAGTGGAAAAGTGACAGGGTCACCCAACGTGGGATAGATAATGCCTTCTGGACTGAAAGGGGGAAAAGACGTGTAATAACATAAGGCATCAGTGGCTAAGAGATCAAATGGAGTCAAGAGGCTGTTCTGGAAGCTGCTCTAATGCAAGCTGCAGCTAGATAGTGCTAATTGCCATGGTTTGCTACACCCCATTCAATATCACTCCTGTTAACAATCAAGAACACCCACGGCTTGAACTGAGACTATAAAGGTCTCATGCACTAGGTTTGCCTTCCTGGAACATATAATTCCTTGGAGAGGACCAGCCTCTCCAAGATGAGCAATTAATTACATCCCCCCATCCTTTAGTGTGGACACCCCATCTTAACATGAAAAAGTCAGAATGGGCATTGTCCAAAGATCCCAGTAGATTGGGAGAAGGATTAAAGGAGAAGGAGGAGGTATAACAGAGAAAATAGGATTTAACAAACGAGAATGGCTGCTGAATGACTATGTTAATGTTCTTTCTAGCCTCCAGTGTTTTAGAGCATCTAGAAGGAAAAATCTGAGAAGGTGAAATGGTAGCCCATGACCAACTCTGGGATCTGTTCTGTAACTACTTGTTGAAGCGTGCTTGGAAAATTATTGCATTTTCCTTTCTTTGCTTTGTACGTATGTTAAATCTTACAATAAAAAGTTTTTTTTTTAAGTGCAGGGCCACCATGAGCAGTTGTGCAGGTTGGGCTCTGCACGTTTCTAGAGGGTATAACACTTTTCTGTGTGAATGGTGCCCCCTAGAGTTTTGCGGTCGCACATTCATTGGTGACAGCCCTCACTGTGGGGGCCCAGACCACTCAGGCCCCTCCCTCCCTGGCCACCAGGTCTCCCTGCAATACGAGAAGGACGGGGCCTTTTACCACACCTGCGGCGGCAGCCTCATCGCCCCCAACTGGGTCATGACCGCGGGCCACTGTATCTCGTGAGTGCTTTTCCTTGCTCAGATCCCTGCTCCAGCTCCTCTTCCCGTGTGAGATCCAGGGAGTCCGGGGTAGTGGGTGACTGTGGGAGGGATGGAACGGAGGCCGGTCAGGTCTGGACTGATCTCACCTCCCCCGGCAGGAGCTCCCGGACCTACCAGGTGGTGTTGGGCGAGTATGACCGGGCCGAGGAGGAGGGACCCGAGCAGGTGATCCCCATCAATGCCGGAGACCTCTTTGTGCACCCGCTCTGGAACTCCAACTGTGTGGCCTGTGGGTGAGTGAACCCTCCGTTCTCGGGACCCAGGGCCTCCTCTACTCACCGTCGTGGCTCAGAGCTGATTCTGGGGAGACCCTGGGGAGTATGTGGCTGGGTCCAGCAGCCTGTGCCCATGTCCTATGCACTGAGGGTCAGAGTTGTCAGAGCCCATGAGGACCATCTGTGTCAAACGTCTCCCTCACTACTGAGGGGAGAGCAAGGCCAGAAGAGGGCTAAGAACTTCCCTAAGGCCACCTGGCTTTGGAGTCTCCCCTATCAATCTGAGGGTCCCTCCGTTCAACACACATTCATCCAGCACATCCTGGCACCATGGGCCAAAGAAGGAGGACTGGTCTCAGAGTCGGTCCTAACATTAACTCTCTGTGGGGCCTGGGCAAGTCACTTCCCTTCTCTGGGCCTCAGTTTCACTATCTGTCAAAGTGTGACCATGAACCTGGGCTTCCTGGGTGGTAGTGAAGGTCAAGGAGATAACCCAGGTAAGAAGACCATTGCAGGGCTTCTGAGGCCCCTCAAGTGTCTGCAAAATTGTGTGTCTGGATGGTCCAGCATGTTTCTGGTGAGAGCGTCAAAGACGGGTACAGAACCCCTGAAAGTGGAGTGCAGGCGTGAGGGGCCTTAAGGATTGAGACCACAGCCCATCCTCACAAGGCTCTCAGGGTAAGTGGAGACAAAAATCAGACCTAGGTGAAGTGACTTGAATGATAAGGAGGCAGGTAGACACCTCGGGCAGTGGTTCTCAAAGTGTGGTCCCCAAACCGGGGGCATCATTATCATCACCCAGGAACCTCTCAAAAATGCAAGTTCTCAGGCCTCAGCCCAGCACTACCGGATCAGCAACTCTGGGACGAATGAATGCTTAAAGTTTTGATTCAGATTGATGGTTACATTTTGGTAATGGGTGGTGGTGATGGTAGGACAACAATGTGAGCATAATTCACAGCACTGAATAATTATGAATAATTTAAGTGTGGTTAAACGGGAGAAATTTTAGGTTACATATCTGTTGCATAATAATTCAAAAAAAAACATAGGCCTGTGCAACAATGAACCCTACTGTAAATGATGGACTATAGTTAGTACAATTATAAAAGTGTTCTTTCATGACTTGTAACATGTACCACACTAATGCAAGATGTTAATAATAGGGTGTGTATAGGAACTCTTTATCTTATGCATGATTTTTCTGTAAGCCTACAATTTCTCTAATCAAAAAGGTAAATCATTAAAAAATAGTAATAAGGAAACTCTGGGGTGGGGCCCAGGCTTCTGTGCTCTAACAAGTCCTCTAGGGGATTCTAGGACCCCACGTGGGGCTACAGGGCTTGGGCTGAGGTCTGGGGTCCCAAAGTGGGGATGACCATGAAGGCCAAGGGCAGTATGGGCCAGAGGGGCCAGGGGGCATCCTGAAGCTGCTCAGTCTTAGGAATGGATTGGATTTGGAGAGGAAAGGAGCAGTGAGGGCATCCCAGAGGTGGAAATGGCTGGAGACAAGGCCGGGGGTTGGATTTGGCCTGGCTGGAGGACCAGGCTCCGTGACTCTTCTCTCTCTCTCCTTCCCAGCAACGACATCGCCCTCATCAAGCTGTCCCGCAGCGCCCTGCTGACAGACACGGTCCAGCTCTCCTGCCTGCCTCCTGCCGGCGACATCCTGCCCAACGAGGCGCCCTGCTACATCAGCGGCTGGGGCCGCCTCTACAGTGCGTGCCAACTCCCCCAGGCGACCATGGGGACAGAGGGCAGGAGGGCGGGGCCTGGGGGCTAGAGGTTGAGGGCAAACGCCTCCCCTTGTCCTTGTACTTGGCTCCCTCCTCCAACTGCAGCCTCCTCAGCCTCCTTCTCCATTCCCCCTCCCCACCCCAAACAAGTTCAATCGTTTCTAGCGTCTCCCATGTGCCAGGTGCTGGGGATGTGATGGTGGATGAAGCAGGCAGGACCCCATTCTCTGGGGGAGGGGGGAGGCGAGACTCATCAAGCCAGAGGAGCTGCCTGCTTGAACAATCTCCAACCCCTACCCCACACTCCCTCCCACCCCTACCCCACACCCCCGGGGCTGGGTCCCTGGCCCTGACCCCCTGCCCAAGCCCCGCAGCCCCCAAGCCCCCTGACTCAGTGTTCCTCGGCCCTGCAGCTGGTGGGCCGCTCCCGGATAAGCTGCAGCAGGCCCTGCTGCCCGTGGTGGACCACGAGCACTGCTCCCGGTGGGACTGGTGGGGCAGCTCAGTGAAGCCCACCATGGTGTGCGCCGGAGGGGACGTCCGCTCTGGCTGCAACGTGAGTCAGCCCTTCCCTGGCCGGGGCTGGGGGTGGGGTGCAGCCACCCACTGGGCACCTGGGGCCTGGGGGTTCCTCTGCCGTCTCTCAGAAGGTGGAGGAGATATCTTGCCTGCTCACCCCGTTCAGTCTCCAGGCCAGGCAGGACTTGGAGGAAGTTGTGATGGCCCAGGGACGGAACCCCCACTGGGGAGTCAGGACCCCTGGAGTCCAGTCTCACTTCGGACACCGACTTGACCTGGCAGAAATCACTCACCTCCCTGCCTGGTCTTCCAGCTTTCCCATCAGCACAGCAAGGGATGTGGGCACTATGACCCTCAGCTTGCGATTCTGAAGTTAAAATTAAACACTGAGAATAGAATCACGGCATTATAGATAAGGATGAATGCTATATTAATAGTTAACTGTGGTACTGATAATAGCAATTACCATTCATTGTGTAATTCTCTATTAGGCCACGTGCTAAGATCATATTGCTACTATCTCATTTAATGCACAAAGATCCATAAGGGATGTTATTGGTCCCCATCCCAAAGGAGCAAGTGAGGCTCAGACAGCTTAGGTAACATGGGGGGTTTCTTGAAGCCTCCAAAGTTCAGAACCAGGTCCTTAAGCCTGAGATGTGACAGCCTGCCCCCCTCCCTGACCCTTCCAGGGTGACTCTGGAGGACCCCTCAACTGCCCTGCTGCGGATGGCACCTGGCAGGTCCACGGCGTGACCAGCTTCGTCTCTGCCTTCGGCTGCAACACGCTCAAGAAGCCCACAGTGTTCACCCGAGTCTCGGCCTTCAGTGACTGGATAGAGGAGGTGAGGGGTTCAGGGCGACCCGGAGGGGCCCGGACACGGGGTGAGAAACAGCAGGTCCCAGGAGGGCCTTTCAGTGCTAGGAGGTCAGTGTGGAGGACACCTCGAGGGCCCCCAGAGGGGCTCGGGGCTGGGTTCTGCTGCCATGCCACCCCTGAACCTGGATGGCTGCTGGGTGGAGCTTTGAACTCCTGCCAAACTTCCTCCTTCCAACAAACTTTTATGAAATGCCTCTTCGGGCTGGTTCCTTTCTTGACATTCAGGATAGAGACAAAGGGCCACCTTGTGGGACTCTGATAATTAGTCACAGTGATGAGGGGCGACGAGAGCTGAGGCAGGAGAACGCGGGCACCAGGGAGAGCGTGCATCTCATCTGGGATGGTTATCGGGCAGGATTAACATCCTTCACGGTAACAGCAATAGCTCCCGATTGTACAGACCCCTAAGCGTACGCCAGCCTCTGAGCCCAGCACCCTGGTTAACAGCTTACCCTAATCAGGAACCCCCATGAGACGGTGCAGTGTTTCCATTTGGGGTGATGGAAAAGTTTTGGTCCTGGATGGTGGTGATCAGGGTACAGCATTGTCAATATCATCGACACCACAGAATTGTATACTTGACCGTGGTTAAAATGGGAAGTGTTATGTTGTATATACATTGCCACAATATAATCTTTTAAACAATCAACTGAAAAAGAACTCCCATTAGATAAGTACTAATATTACCCTCACTGTACAGAGGAGGAAACTGAGGCTCAGAGAGAGGAAGTCACTCTCCTGGGATCACACAACTCATGAGTAGCATGGCTAGGAGTTGAAACCAATTCCATCGGACTCCAGAACCTGTGCTCTAACCGGACCATTTTGCTTTTCCCTCCTCTTTTTCCAGACCATGGCAAGCCACTAGAACCAAGGCCTGACTGGCAGCACTATTCACCTTTCCAAAACAATAAAGACCTTTTAGAAAGTCTGTCTCGCATCTTTCTTTCTCCATTGGCTCACCTCTTCGCGTCTGATCGGTTACTGAAATACAAGATCTAAGATGTGGAGATGTGACCATAGCATTCCCAGGACACAGGACTTTCAGTGCTAAGACCAGAAAAGTCCTGGAAAACTGAGACAAGTTGGTCACTATAGCATATAATCATATAGAAAATAGGGGTCTTTCAGTACAGTCATTAAAACATGGTAAAATATGCAGAAAAACTGACCTTGTCAGCCCCTCGGAAGGCTGATCACGGAGTAGGAAGGATCATGCATTTTCTGCTTTCATTGATGGGTTGGGAAAGAAGGGCTGTGGTCATTCAGTCATTCAACAAACATTCCTTGTTCCACAGGAAGTTTCAGAGGGTGAAGAATACTTGGTTCCTATACTGAAGTGGCTCATGAGTTAGACAGGAAATGAGCATATCAGAGTCATTCATTAAACAGTTTCAGGCACCTGCTTTGTGACAGGTTAAAGATTGGGAGTAGAGAGATGACTAACTGACCTTGCCTTTGGGGAGAGTCCTTGTTGCAGGGGAGGGAAGGACACACACACAGATCTACAGGCGATAGTTTGGAGCTCAGGGAGCTGAGGTCAAATGACCACAGTCAAAAGTAATCTGAAAACAACTGAATTCTTTTGTTCATGTTTCTCTCGCACAGCCGTGAAAGAAAATGTGGTCCCAATAAGGACACACTTATGTATTTGTTAATATGAATGCTGTTCCATTGCACTCTTCCTTTAAGACCCATACTTTTAATTTTGAAAAGCTTAAAAATACAAGGAGAATAATATAGCAAGTACATATGTGTCCACCCTTCATAGCTAACAAATTTCACATTTTTGCTTTGCACTTTTGAAAATAATAATCACAGTCTGTTAGGAGGTCCCTTAGTACTTCTCCTAGAAGTTGTCTTCATTATGGGTATGGAGTTGTCCACCTATAGTACTGGCTTTTCCTTTGGGGCACAGGGTAGGACAGAAGACAGCACTTTTTTTTTCTTTTTTTAATTAATTAAAAAAATATATATATAACAACAAACAAACGCAAACATTCTTAACATGATCATTCCGTTCTACATATATAATCAATAATTCACAATATCATCACATGGTTGCATATTCATCATCATGATCATTTCTTAGAACATTTCCATCAGTTCAGAAAAAAGAAATAAAAAGAAAACAGACAAAACATTCATACATATCATACCCCTTACTTCTCCCTTTCATTGATCACTAGTATTTCAATCTAAATTTATTTTAACATTTGTTCCCCCTATTATTTGTTTTTATTCCATATGTTTTACTCATCTGTTGACAAGGTAGATAAAAGGAGCATCAGACACAAGGTTTTCACAATCACACAGTCACATTGCAAAAGCTATATCATTATACAATCATCTTCAAGAAACATGGCTACTGGAACACACTCTACATTTTCAGGCAGTTCCCTGCAGCCTCTCCATTACATCTTGACTAACAAGGTGATATCTACTTAATGCATAAGAATAACCTGCAGGATAACCTCTCGACTCTGTTTGGAATCTTTCAGCCATTGAAATACTTTATTTTGTCTCATTTCGCTCTTTCCCCTTTTGGTCGAGAAGGTTTCAGAGGACAGCTCTTGCCCACCCCATTGAAGTTGTGTTTGGCTATGTGGTTTGCTTAGGCCAAGGTGAAGCTTTGAGAGATAGGGTGATTTGCCAAGCTCTTTTCCCTCTACGATGGCAACTGGTGGCTGCAGATCAGCCTGGTCCCAGAGTGAGGAGACATAAGAAGAGCCTCAGCTGACCCTGATGGACACATAGCACAAGCAAGAAGTAAACTATGTTTTATAAGCCAGGAAGATTTGTGGTATTGTTTGTTATAGAGGTATGGACCTAACCTATTCAAACGGATAAAATGGGTTTGGTGTGCATCCTTCACTCCATGCTGTTCTATTTTTATCACACATAAATATCTAAAAACTCTCTATTAAATTGCTTTAGTTTTTAAATACATGCATGATTTCCAAATTGAACTTGTATGGTCAGTTTAATTGAATACTATAAGTACATGGGCTCTTGAAAAGGGCATGAGATTTTGTTGGTTTGTCCAGGTTAGTGTGATACTCCAATAAATCCCAGACTGATCTGGATAGTGAATAAAGAAGTATTTGCAAAGTTCCCTTGAGGGAATGGGGAGAAAGGGGTAAATAGTCAACTTTCTCATTTGGAGAATTCCTGGTATTCTTGCAAGCAGTGGGGACAACCAAATCAATAGGCCGAGACCTTGATCTTAGGGTTCGCCCCTATGAAACTTTTCCCTGCAAAGGGTAGGCTAAGTCTACTTAAAATTAGGCCTAAGAGTTACCCCCAGAGAACCTCTTTTGTTGCTCAGGTGTGGCCTCTCTCTCACCTGACATGGCAAGCGAACTCACCGCCCTCCCTGCTCTATGTGGGATACGACTCCAGGGGTATAAATCTCCCTAGCAACATGGGACAGAAATCCTGGAATGAGCTGGGATTCAGCATCAAGGGATTCAGAAAACCTTCTTGACCAAAAGGGGAAAGATAGAAATGAGACAAAATAAAGTGTCAGTGGCTGAGAGATTTCCAACATAGTCAAGAGGTTATCCTGGAAGTTATTCTTACACATTATATAAACATCCCTTTTTAGTTTATGGTGTACTAGGGTGGTTGAAAGGAAGTACCTGAAACTGTAGAGCTATGTTCCAATAGCCATGTTTCTTGAAGTTGATTGTAAATGACATAGATTTTATAATGTGACTGTGTGATTGTGAAAACCTTGTGTCTAATGCTCCTTTTACCTAGGGTATGGACTGAGTGAAAAATATGGATAAAGAATAAACAAACAATAGGGGGAACAAAGGTTAAAATAAATTGAGTAGACTAAAAAAAAATACATGCATGGCACCCTGCTGTATATATTGTGCCGCAACTTGCTTCTTTTGCTCAACATTATGTTTTTGAGGTCTATCCATGCTGGTTTATACATCTTTAGATAACTACTGTTAATTTTGTAGAGTATTCTATTGCACAACAGCACTAGTTATCTACTTCCTCATACTTAAGGACATTTAGAACAGTGTCAATTTTAAAAAATTTATTTATTAATTCAAAAAATAAAGAAACAAAATAAAACAACATACATAATCAGTAATTCACAATATCATCACTTAGTTGCATATTCATCATTTCTTAGAAC
This sequence comes from Tamandua tetradactyla, assembly GCF_023851605.1. Lineage (NCBI taxonomy): Eukaryota > Metazoa > Chordata > Mammalia > Pilosa > Myrmecophagidae > Tamandua > Tamandua tetradactyla. The sequence goes on along the minus strand of NC_135328.1, from coordinate 204,418,252 downwards.
ATTTTCATCGATTTAGAAAAAGAAATAAAAAGATAACAGAAAAAGAAATAAAATGATAACAGAGAAAAAAAAGTTATACATACCATACCCCTTACCCCTCGCTGTCATTGATCACTAGCATTTAAACTAAATTTATTTTAGCATTTGTTCCCCCTTTTATTTATTTTTATTCCATATGTTCTACTCCTTTGTTGACAAGGTAGATAAAAGGAGCATCAGACACAAGGTTTTCACAATCACACAGTCACATTGTGACAGCTGTATCATTATACAATCATCCTCAAGAAACGTGGCTACTGGAACACAGCTCTACATTTTCAGGCAGTTCCCTCCAGCCTCTCCATTACATCTTGACTAACAAGGTGATATCTACTTGATGCATAAGAGTAACCTCCAGGATAACCTCTCGACTCTGTTTGGAATCTCTCAGCCATTGACACTTTGTCTCATTTCCCTCTTCCCCCTTTTGGTCAAGAAGGTTTTCTCAATCCCTTGATGCTGAGTCTCCGCTCATTCCAAGATCTCTGTCCCACGTTGCCAGGAAGGTCCACACCCCTGGGAATCATGTCCCACGTAGAGAGGGGTAGATTGGTGAGACTGCTCGTTGTGTTGGCTGGAGAGAGGGGCCACATCTGAGCAACAAAAGAGGCTCTCTTGGGGGTGACTCTTAGGCCTAAATTTTAAGTAGACGACCTATCCTTTGTGGGGTTAAGTTTCATATGAACAAACCCCAAGACTGGGGGCTCTGCCTGGTTGTCCACACTGTTTGTGAGAATATCAAGAATTCAACTTGGGGAAGTTGAATTTCTCCCCATTCTCACCACTCCCTGAAGGGGGCTGTTCTAGTTTGCTAGCTTCCAGAATGCAATATACCAGAAGTGGAACAGCTTTTAACAAGGGGAATTTAATGAGTTGCTAGTTTATAGTTCTAAGGCCGAGAAAATATCCCAATTAAAAACAAGTCTATAGTAATGACCAATCAAAGGCATCCAGGGAAAGATACCTTGGTTCAAGAAGGCCGATGAAGTTCAGGGTTTCTCTCTCAAGTGAGAAGGCACATGGTGAACACAGTCAGGGCTTCTCTCTCGGCTGGAAGGGCACATGGCGAATACGGCATCATCTCCTAGCTTCTTCTCCTGGCTTCCTGTTTCATGAGGCTCCCTGGGAGGCATTTTCCTTCTTCATCTCCAAAGGTTGCTGTCTCGTGGACTCTCTGCATCTCATGGCTACATCGTTCTGCTCTCTCTGAATCTCTCATTCTCCAAAATGTTTCCGCTTTTATAGGACTTCAGAAACTAATCAAGACCCACGCAAATGGGTGGAGACATGTCGTTACCTAATCCAGCTTAACAACCACTCTTGACTAAATCACATCACCCAGGGAGATGATCTCATTACAGTTTCAAACATACAGTATTGAATAGGGTTTATTCTACCTTTATGAAATGGGAATTTGATTAAAACATGGCTTTTCTTAGGGGACATACTTCCTTTCAAACCAGCACAGGGGCTTTGCAGATACCTTTCCACTCACTGATTGAATCACTCTGGGATTCGTTGGGGCATCATTCTGGACAAACCAGCAAAATCTCGTGTCCTACCTGAGATTCCAAGTACTTATTAGAACAGTGCCAATTTTTTAGGATTGCAAACAGTGCACCATGAACATCCTTGGGCATCCAGGTGCACAGTTGTGAAAGTTTCTCTGGTGTATATTCCAAGTAATGAAATTGCTGAGTGGGAGGGTTCTTATTTTTAACTTTACCAATTACCAAATTGTTCTCCAAAGTGACTGTATCAATAATACTTCTTAAAATTCCTTTTTTTTCCTTTTCCCATCCAATACCCCTACCTGTTACAACTGTCCCACATTTTCCCCCAAAACCACTCCTGGCACCTCTCCCCTCCTCCACAAAACTCTCCTTCAGCCCTTACTTCCACTATAGGCTCTTACAAAAGCCTAAGAACTGGTCTGGCGAGGCGAGCCTGAAAGTGGGAGCAAGGTAGAGAATGAATCAAGAAGAACAGAGGCTTCATCATAGAGGCGTGGGGGAGGGTGGGAGGAAATTCAGGAACCATGCACACATTAATCAATTCATTGAGTCAGACAGACAATTTCAGGTGACACACGTAACCGTGAGGTGTTCCCGAGTCATAGTAGGGTTGTAAAGCCTGAGTGTTGACTTACTTCCAATGGGTTAGGGAAGAGCGCTTGGATAATTTTCCAAATACTTACAGGATAAAGGGCATTCAGACCTGTGAAATCCCAGGTCAGCAATCCCAAGTTGGGCAGTGCACCTCCAGCAGCCATAGAGGGAGACTGGGAACTGCTATGATGCCTTCTCGCCATGCGTAGGCAGCAGAGAGTCAGGAAGTCTTGCATAACGTGCCAACAATTTAATCAACAATTCAATTTTCTTTTAAAAAGACCCCAAGTCTTGATGGAGACAAGTCTTAAATTTTATTCAAAATTTAAATTAATGAAAAAAACATGCAACCAATAATTTAAATTTTGAATAATTATTAGAGTGGAATGCCAATATTTTTCTAAGTTGTAAAGAACCAGCAATTCACTTTTTTTTTTTTTTTTTTTTTTTTTTTTTAAAGGAAAGACAGAGAGAAGGAAGGAAGGATAGAAGGAAGGAAGGAAGGAAGAAAGGGAAACATCTTTTTTTAAACATTTTCTTGTTTTATTGTATTCTGTTTCTCCGTTTTTGTTACATGGGCTGGGGCCGGGAATCGAACCGAGGTCCTCCGGCATAGCAGGCAAGCACTTTGCCCGCTGAGCCACCGCGGCCCGCCCAAGAACCAGCAATTCACTTTTAAAAAGGCACAATGTCATTTATTCAATTCCTTTTAAAGACGATAAAGGGGGAGGATTTGGGGGAAGATGGTAGAGCAGGAAGCTCCCGGAATCAGTCCTTCCACCAAAACAACTATTGAATTGCCAGGTACTACCTGAATCAGCTACTTTAAAACTCTGGAGTGCAGTGGAATACTGTGCAGCATCCAGCAAAGAACTGGAGAAAGAGGTTGGTAAATCACGGTAAATATCAGTGAATTTCACCCTCTGTGCTATGGGCACCGTCCCCCATTCCTCAGCTGTGAGGCAGGCAGCAGCCTACGTTCTAATACAGATTGCTGATGCCAGGGTGGGCTATAAGGACCCAGTCCCCAAAATCCAGGCATATGTAGGGTTGGGTTGCCAATCACTGCTTTTGATTAACTACTTCAGATCACAGGGGCAGGGGGGCCTAGCTCTGAGAGCAGTCATATTTCAAACTCCTCAGACAAAAGTGGCAGAGGAGTCTAAAGAGACAGTACCTTTATTTTTTCTCTTTCCATTCCCCAATTGTGGATAAAAATAGTTTGGAAAAGTTGCAAACTGATGGTTCCTGCCCTCAATTACAGCAAAAATGCTTGCAATTCCAGAGAAGCAGAACTAGATTTCCAGAGTCACAACAACATAGTACTCAAAATGTCCAGTTCTAAACAACAACATTACAAAATACACAAAGAAACAGGATAATATGGCTTATTCACAGGAAAAAAAGAATTTGCCAGAAACCATTCCTGAGGACGCTCATACACTGGAACTATTATAGTCGAAGACTTTAAGTCAATTGTCTTAAATATGTTCAAGAATCCATATACAAAGAATAAAGGAAAATGTCTAGACAAAATAAAGAGATAGAAATTTTGGAGCTCCAAAGTATAGTAATTTAAATGAAAAACTCATTAGATGGATTCAACAGCAGATTTGAACAGGCAAAAGAAAGATCAGAGAATTTCAAGATAAGACCATTGAAATTATGCAGTACGATGAGCAGAAATTTTAAAATAATGAAGAAAAATGAACAGAACCTGAAGGATCCATGGGACAGCATCAAGCATACCAACATATGCATTACTGGAGTCCCAGAAGGATGAGAGAGAGAGAAAAAAAAAAAAAGGCAGAAAAAGTATCTGTAGAAATAATAGCGGAAAATTCCCTAAATCTAATGAAAAACGTGAATATACACATACAGGAATCTCAATGAACTCTAAGCAGGATGGACTCTATAAGATTTACATCAAGACACATTAGAGTGAAATTGGGGAAATCCAAAGACAAAGAGAAGATTTTGAAAGCAGTGATACAGAAGTGACGTGTCACATAAGAGATGCTCAATAAGAAAATAAGCAGCTTTCTCATCAGAAACTACAGAGGCCAGAAGACAGTGGGATGATATATTTAAAGTCCTTAAAGGAAAAAACCTGTCACCCAAGAATTCTACATCCAGCAAAGTTATCTTCTTTTGAAAGAAGGAAAAATCAAGACATTTACAGATAAAGAAAAATTAAGAGTTCTTTACCAGAAGACCTTTCCTACAAGAAATGCTAAAAGTAGTCATTCAGGATGAAATAAAACTGTAACTTGAAGTCATAAGAAGAAATAAAGAACAGAGGTAAAAGTAACTACATTGGTAAATGTAAAATCCTGTATTATTGTACTTTGGGTTTATAACTGCTTCCCCTTCTACCCATTTGTCTTAACAGGCAAATGTGTAAAATAACATTTTGAATCTATTTTAATGGGAATATAATGTATAGAGGTGTAATCTAAGATAATAACATAAAGGAGAGGGACAGAGATATATGGGAGTAGAGAGTTTATACACTACTGAAACTAGATTAGTACTAGTTAAACTAGGTTGTTATTAGTTTAAGGTATTAATTGGATTTATAAAGGTAACTACTGAGAAAAATAACTGAAAAATAGAGACAAAAAGGAAAGAAGAAGGCAATCAAAACAGTACACTAGAAAAAAAAAGCAACTAAAAACAAAAAGGGGGGCAGCAATGGACTAATTACAATGGATTATTAGATTTTACACCAAAAGCACAAGCAAAAAAAAAGTAAGAAATAGAAAAAAAGGAAATGGATTTCATCAAAATTAGAAACTTTTGTGCATCAAAGGATGTTATTATACAAATGAAAAGACGGTCTAGATGTGAGGGAATATTTGGAAACCACGTATCTGATAAGGGTTTACATCCAAAATATATAAAAAAACTCTTTTTCAACTCAAAAACAAAAAGATAAACCAATTAAAAAATAGGCCCAAGGATTTGAATAGACATTTCTCCAAAGAAGATGCAAATGGTCTATAAGTATTTGAAAGGTGCTCAATGTCATTAAAGAAATGCAAATTAAAATGATGAGATACCACTTCTCACCCACTAGGTGGCTATTATTAAAAAGTTGAAACTAAGCATTGGCAAAAACGCAGATAAATAAGAACCCTAATTCATTGCTTGTGGGAATGTAAAATGGTACATCCACTGTGGAAAGCAGCTTGTTTTTACTTCAGATAGTTAAATATAGAATTACCATATGACCTGGCAATTTTACTCCTAGGTATATACCCTAAAGAATTGAAAACAGGAACTCAGATAGATATTTGTACAATGTCCACTGCAGCATTCACAATAGCCAAAAGGCGGAAGCAACCCAAGTGTCCATCAACAGATGAATGGATTAAAAAAATGAGGTGTATCCATAAACTTGAATATTACGCAGCCATAAAAAGAAGTGAAGTGCTGGTACATGCTACAACTGGATGAACCTTGAAGACATCATATTGAGTGAAATAAGCCAGACACAAAAGGACACATATTGTATGACTGCTCTTGCATGAAATACTTAGAATAAACAAATTCACAGAGTCAGAAAACAGAATAGAGGTTACTGGGTGGGGGGACAGGGGGGATGGGGAGTTATTGCTAAATGAGTATGAGTTTTGGTTGTAGATGACGAAAAAAGTCTGGTAATAGTGGTGAAGGTTACACATTATTGTCAATGTATTTAGTGTCAAATAAATTTCTACTTAAAATGATTTACTTTTAGGTAATGTGTATGTATTAGCTAGGGTTCTTTAGAGAAACAGAAAAAGCAGGAGATAACTGTAAATATAAAATTTATAAAAGCGTCTCATGTAACTGCAGGGATGTAGAGTCTAAGGTCTGTAGGGCAGGCCGAGAGCTGGCAGCTTCAATGAAGGTCCTTAATGAACTCTCAGGAGAGGCTGGCTGGCTGAAGCAGAAGGGGATTGTCTCTTCTGAATCCTCCTTAAAAGCCTTCTGGTGATTAGATTATGCATCGCTCAATGCAAAAGACACTCCCCTTTCCAATCAGCTGTGGATGCTGCCAACGTGGTCATGATTTAAGTCCATGAAATGTCCTCAAAGCAACAGGAAGGCCAGTGCTTGTTCGACTGGACAACTGGGTACCACCACCTGGCCAAGTTGACACATGAACCTGACCATGACAGTGTATTTTACCTCAATTAAAAAAAAAATAAATTATTTAAAACAATGAGAAAGGATCAGTGTTGCCGTGCTCTATTTTTAATCACATGATATCAATAATTTAGTTCTTATTTTATAAGTGTCAATAATTTCTTTTTTAATCTTAAAACATCATCTATTTCATTCCCTTTTCTTTGTCAAAACATTAATACTGATCACATTTTAGAAACTTCCATTTTGGGAACAGATTTTTAACAAGTCGTGCACACTTTCACCTCTTTAACGCAACTACTTTGTCATTTTGACTGAGCACCTAGTGGTATATTGTGACAAGTGTGGGGCCAGGAAAATGGCCCACACACAGACTAGGCCCTTATGGAGCCCATGATCCAGTTGGAATGCCAACAGGGGCACCCAAGTAGTGACCTACTATGCCAATGTGGTTCAGTGTGACTGAAGCACCAAGGGACTCATACCCAACATGAATCTGTCAAACCTTCTGCTGATTAAGACCAAGGACATAGTGCCAAGAAACCTTGCTCTCTAAAATCAGAGACTGTCAGAAAAGCTGCTGTTTGAAATCATGTTGATGAGAATGGAATGTTCCAGTCTTGCCTGGTGGGTCTGAACCAGATTTGACACCGAAACTGGGTTTCCAGTTCAGGTGCACAGCTTCAGATAAGTGGGTTTGGGATGCAACAGTCTATATTTATCTTAACTTTGTGGTACCCAAGGAAACCGAACCTTGAGTCTGGCTTCTCAGGCTAAGGCAGAGGTTAACCCTTTTCAGAGCTGGTTTGCTTTAAGTTTATCAATAGTGCTTCATTTCATTTTTACCTAAAATTCACCCTTCCCCCAAAATCCAATGATAATACTGTTTTGTTTTATTGCTTTGTTTTTGTTTTTGCTTTATTTTGTGAAACATCCCAGGATTCCTGTGGTGTGCTGTCTCTCTCAAGCTGCATCCAGTTAGTAGACCTATCTTTGTCAAACTACAGGTGTGTCCCTGGTGGTCTTTATCAGGTTGACTTTATCACAAAATTCAGGACTTGTTTTCATTCATTCACTCATTCATTCAACAAATTCAGCATGTTCTCAATTTTAGGTGCTAGGGACATGGTGGCTATAAGAAGACAAAGTCCTTGACCTTGTGTACTCTGTTTATAGTAGATGAAATAGAAAATAAACAGGTAATCACAAAAGCAGTATAACAAGGTAGAAAGGGAACGGAGGGGTGCCTTTAGAATGGGCAGGTGAGTATCAAAGGCTGCTCTCTGAGGAGGCAACACTTGAGTTGGAACCTGGATGCAGAGGTCTTAGGAAATGGCATTGCAAGCAGAGAACAGCAACAGAGTGAAGTTGAGCTTGTTGTGTTCTCAAAATAACAAGAATGCCAGTGTGCCCAGAGCAGAATGAACAGGAGAGTGGGGAAAGACAAGAGGGATGAGGTAAAGTAAAAAGTTTGACTTTTACCCTGAATAGTACAATAATCTTGTGTACAACATATACAATTCAATAGAAATTTATAAACCTGTAAAATTGGAGGTGACCAGGGGCCTAATCCCCAGCCCCCTAGTTTTATGAAGCATTCTCCGAGGAACCTTAGCATGTCTGGGACAGTTGGAAGCTACTGATCTAGTCCAATCCTCTGATTTCACGAATGCGGACACCAAGGCTGAGAGAGGAGGTGAAAGGTGGAAATATAATTGTAGGAGTGATGGGGGAAGGGCCCACCAGCATCCTGTTCCTAGACCACCAGCTAGAATTCCTGGCCCTCCAGGAATTTAAAGACCAGTAGGGCAGAGTAGACAAAGGGTACATCTTCTCTGCTCCAGGGACATTGGCTCTGGGCTGATAGCCCAGCAAAGCGGCTTGGGTTCTTCTCCTAATCTCTGAGTCCAACCCATTCGGATAGACTGTTGGAAGGAGAGTGGGTTGACCTCCGAGTGCCTATCCCTAACAGTCATGTTCCTTTTTCTTCAGGGTCAACAGTGAAGTGAATGGTGGTGAAGTCGGGTTGCATCCCTATGCTTGGTTTTTACACTATGCCACTTGTTAAGACTCAGACTCGGACTCAAACCAAGACTCAAATCCAGTCAGTACATTCAAAGCTTCAGTTCTTAACCGTCAGGCTACACTGCACCGTCTGATGGCAATTGGAAAGCGCAGGGGAAGAGGAACATAGAGTTAAGATTTAGCCTCCCCCACACATAGGGTCTCTCCCTGGACAGACTGTGTCAAACTCCGACGGGTACATATTCACTGTTCTGGGTACAATGAATTAGGTCCTCCTTAATAGACCATGCCCACTGTGGCTATCTGGAGTGATTTCACCGGGTTCCTGAGAGGACGGTTGCCTCCAAACAGCATCCGTTCATCTATTTCGGTTTCATTCCTTTGGGTGATGTGCAGACTTAAGGGTGTAACCTTAAGATGGGACAGACTCCGGCACCAACAAATTCCTAGACTATTTCAATTCCTGTTTCAACCTCTTTCCATTTGCAGTTGGGTAAACTGCGGCTCAGAAAGAGAGAGAACTTCCTCAAAGCGAAAAATCTGCTCAGGCTATACCCAAGATTCCGCACAGTAGGAAGAAGGACTGAGGAACGCAAGACAGCACCAGCCAAAGACCACTAAAGGCTATTAAGATCACAAGGCTGGGAAGCAAGGCCGAAACCAAGAGAGCTCGCACACGCCTCCCACCGGTGCTGACCGATTCCCCTTCCACGCCCAACTTCCGGGCAGGGAGGCGTGGTTTCCGGTTCCGGCGGTGCGCTACAAAGCTCTGCACCCGAGAGGTGTTCCTTTTCCGGAGTCAGGTGCGGGGTTCGAGTTTTTTCTCGGTACTCCGCATCCTCCTGCTCACCGCCTTTCGTGGTGGCACCTGCGCAGGTGAACGTTTCCCTTGTCCCCCGCTTCCGCGCCTTGGCGCTCGTTGGGAGTAGGCGGCTCAGGCTTGGCGGCTGTGGGAACGGGGAGACCCTGGCCGTGGGGCCTGCGGGCTCCTTGGCCTGACATGGCCTTGAATCTCACTTCAGCGCCAAGAGGTGCATATTCCAGTTCTCGAGCCCCGGAAGTCCCATTTTCCGGCCCTTCCTAGGACCCCTGAGCCACGCCTGTCTGGTGGGAGGAGTCGGCCTCAGCTCTTGGTCCTAACTCCCGGTATTCCTTTACTCGGTTGACTGGCTCCCTATCTCGCAGCCTTGTGACCTTGTGCAGGTCCTCTCTTTCCGAGCCTTAGTTTACTTATTCATGAACGAAAATGACAGTACTTATCCTGGTAGGTTATCGGGAGGATTGGCTGAGGGAAAACTGCGAGGTGTCTGACCCGTAAAATTAAATCGTAGCAACAGCTGCTGCTGTTAACGGGCACGACTGGGTCAGTAGAAAGTCGTATCGAGCGTTTAGCCTGAGTGTGGCTGAGTGTAAAACGTTGAGCAGTGTCAGGTGGGCAGTGAATGCTCAGTAAATTGAGGTTGTTACATGGTGGGCGTAAGCTTTATATTTGGTAGGTGATCTTCGAAAAGTGATAGGATGTATAAACCTGGGTAAATTGTGGAACTGGTCCATCTTTCAGAGCAAACCTTGAGCACTGGCACAGTGGCAATTGAGTCTATTCTTTGAAACTGGGGTTATAAAAGTATCTGGTTTTAGAAACTAGAGCAGTTAACGAAAGTGTGGTTCCTGGGTCTGTTAGCGATTTCCACTCTGAAAGGTTGTGGGCAGAGGGAAATGCCTTAGAAGTTTTCCTCTTGAGTTGTCCTGAAAGTAATGCTAGTTTGTAGTGGAAAAAAACATACAGAAAGATATAAAATGAAATATATCACACTCTTACTGTTCCTGCCGCTCAGAAGTAAATGCAATTAATTTCTTGGATATTCTTGCAGGCATTGTTTGTAAATGTATCAAGTCATACGTGCTTATGTGTATGTATTTTTAATTTCCTCAGATGAGATCATACTTATCAGCGCACATAGTCCTACTTTTTTCTTTACAAGGCTGTACAATATTCCATTGAATGGTTAAACCATATATATAAATAATAATAAATAAATAATAAATAATGATAAAATGATAAATGATATTTTATCATTTCCCTGCTGATGGTCATTTAGGTTGTTCCCAAGGTTTTACTTTCCCACAATGTTTCATCTGACCTTTCTCTGACAGTATTTCCATTTTATCCAAGGCATTCCTGTTTTTTTGTCCTTATCACTCTAGGTTAGTGTCCACTTACTGTTGGGGATGAACACACCCTATTGACTGAGCAGGTATCCAGGTAGAAATATAAGAAGAAATGGTGTACTCCAAGAATGTCCAAACTACAGGATCTAGGATCAAATTATGGCTCCTAGGAAATGGAGCCAGGGAACCTTAGCAAGGAGATGGCTAGGTACACAGAACTAGTGCAGACAGTTTATGTTAGCAATTGTTGACCTCTCTTGTCATTAGTTGCTAAGGAAACAGATTGAAAGAATCTCAATTGGGAGAGATTTTAAATGTCAATATTCTTGTGAGGTAGATTAAGGAGAGATTAGTTCTTTGGGTAGAAACTGGGGAGAGTGTTACTGAAAAAAGAGATGATCCTCAGGGATTAAAAAAGAGACTACATCACATCATAGGGATTAGACTTTTTGATATGGTGAGAATGTACTTAGTAGGACATACCCTGAATGTGAAGTAGATTAGTCATTTCTGTCATTTGAAGAAACAGGTGATATTTTTATTTTTTAGGTAGTCTTCTAAAATTTTATTTAACTAATACTAGGGTGTGATTTTCTGTAAATAACCCTTCTTTTGGATTCTGGATCCATAATCAAATGAAGCAAAGTTTTTTTTGTTTTTTTTTTTCCTGGAGTGGTTTATATTGCTCCCCTTCTTTTCTTCCACTGTAGCTAGTATCATAATCCTTTGTTACTCAGAAGAGCTGCTGTCTGAGAATCGAAACAGTTGAGAGTCAACACTACTAGATTCTGAAAGGTTCCTGTATACTGAATGGAGGAGCTTTTCATCTTGATATTAACAGGCATTTTCTTTTTTTTTTGAACCTTAGGTTCCACCTTTGTGATAGCTTCTAAAGTGGTACCTTTTACACTTGTTGAAAGATATAGGGAGAGGTAGAAAAGACAGAGGCTTAGAAGTAAATGAACAGATTTTTTCTTCTCTATTTCAGTGCTTTGTAAATTGCTTTGTGTCCCAAATCATGTTCATATATCTTCTTTTTGTTTGAACATAATGTGAAGTACTTCATAATGGAAAAAAATGGATGAAATTGAAATTCTTCAGTTAGCAAGGCCAGTGTTCATTGTTTCTGTTTTGGGAATCTACCTTTTCCATTTTGGTAAACCACTGACACATTTTCTCATTTTCTGAAGCTTTGTTCCAGCAAGAAGAAAACAAAAACGATTTCCAGTAACTTTGAAAAACTCTGTTAAGGTTGGAAGTTGATGGAGCCTGCGTCTGGACAGGATTCAAGAGATCAGGGTGGTTTTATCAGCCTTTGTAGTCTGATTTTGTTGACCCTGATTTATCTCCTTGTGTCTAGGAGACACAGAGTTCCAGATTGGAGACCGAAGCGTACTCAGAGACACAAGGAAATAGGGAACAGGTTGAGAATATTTGAATGAGGTCACTACCAGATGAAATGATGGCTGGAAAGTCAGAAGGAGTCCTAATACCAGCTCCCTTGGTCCAGGTTCCATTAGAGCCTGCTGGGCTCTCACTAGAGAGCCACCAAGAAGGCTCACTTGAGGACCTTGAGTTCATCCACCGAAGGAATCCCCCCAGTCCTGCAGCTTCCCAGCAGAGATTCAGGCAGTTCCACTATGAGGATGCAGCTGGGCCAAGGGATGTCCTTAGACATCTCCAGGAGCTTGCAAGACAGTGGCTGAGACCTGACATTCATACAAAGGAGCAGATTTTGGACATGCTGGTGTAGGAGCAATTCCAGGCTGTCCTGCCAGAGGAACTCAGAGCTCGGTTGCAGAGATGTCGTCTGGGATCAGAATGACTGGTTAAAGTCTCCTTGCTTGCTTCCTCTTCAGCCTACATATGAGAAGTAGACTAAAGGTTCTCTTTGGTGCCAGATTCAGCTACAGCCATGGAAAATCTTAACCTGTTTTCTTTTTTTTTTGAGCTTGCCTTTGGTTGTAATCAATCAAATCCTATATCTGGACCTCCTTTTGACCAAGGCAACTTTATTTTCTGGTACAGTGAACTCCAGGAATTTCTCTGTGCTCTTGTGGGACAATCAACCTAAGAGCTTTGGGCTCTAAGAGCTTGTTTTTAGCTCTGCTGAATACCTCCTTGTCAGCACTTTGTGATATGCTTTTAATATGTTATCTTTATGTAGCTAGAGGTTAAAAGCTTTAATTTTCAGAATTCTTGATTCTCATTGTGATGGCCTGAATGGAAACCTCTGTAATCCTACCAGTAACTCATTTGAGACACCCTCGAAATATTAAAGTTTGGTCCTTAATAAAGATATCCTGTGGTCATTGACCAGTTTAGCTCTTAGTAATCAGCATTTGAGAAAGATGAGATAATTATAATAAGTAGATGTGAGCTAGAGATAAGAACTACTATTGTGATGTTTGCTTAGCTGAGAAGTAGGACCCAGCCTGGCCTGTGTTTTCAAAATCAGAACTTAAATTGGACAAAACTCAGAAAGGGGTAAAAGAGTCATAAGAGGTAGGAAACTGTGTAGAGCTATTAGCTTTGCCCTTTCTCCATTTCTGCCTTCAACTTGTCTTCTGCAAGAGAACTTAGCCTAAAGCTGTCTTGATGGTATGCAGTCCTGCTTTAGCCGTGTGTGTGTAGAACTGTATTTTGGCTGACAGCTGACGAGCTGAAGTTATGATAGGCAGAGAATAAAAAGCAGCTGATTCTCCAGCATGACCCAGGACTGAGGAACCTTTCTGCTTCTCTGGCCTGGCTCTTGAAGTTGTAGATCTGCTCCTGTAACAAACCTTGTGCCAATTTGGAAACTGGGCTTTTGGAGATAGGTACTAGTTAGCTCCATGTCAGAATTCTGGTGATGCTCATTTAGTATTTTCACTACTTCTAGGACTTGATTAGATGGTAGAATACAATAATATAAAACCCACTTTTAAAGAAATTTATAGTTTTTGAGGAAAGAGGAAGAAACCATCAAAATATATTGCTAAAAATGCTAGAGTATTTTTTCTGATATCTGATTTTGAGGTAGCACTAAGAAGAAACAGTTCCTATTTTTTAAAAATGTTAAAAGCAGAGAAGAGAGGAAATAGCCAAGTTGGGGAAGTAATATCTTAGTTGAACTTTAGAAGAAGCGGAGAGTAGATCACTGGACAGAAGGCTATTTTGAACAAGAAACACCTTGGGCAAAAGTATAGGCTTGCAAAGGCATATGGTATTTGGGTGATAGTGAACATATAGAGAAGTGAAATATACCTTTTATCGACTCTGTTAAAATTTTCTACTCTTAATTAAATAGAAAGATTTAAAATTAGCAAAGTTAATAATTCTAATAAGGTTTACTATCCCTAATACTTCAGTTTGAAACACCGAAAGAATTTCCCTTAGGTTTCAGGACTCCGGAGCTCCTGGTGTTCAGGAATTTCCTGGCCTGCACTATTTCTCAGCTGTTTCAATATGTAAGAAAAAAGGGGACTTGAGTTTCCAGGTTGGCTAAGAAGCTTTTACCTTAGCAATTTTACGGTAAGATGGTTGAGGTTTACTGAATTGAATGAGATAAGAGCAGGAACTTACTGAAATTATCCTGAACTTATTGAAGTATGGGGTTGCTCAATCTTGGCATTATTGATCTTTTGGGCCAGACAATACTTTGTTGTGAGAAGCTGTCCTATGCATTCTAGGATGTTTAGCAGAATTGCTGGCCTCTTACCCTCTAGATGCCAGGACCATACTTGCCCACATTCCCCAGATGTGACAACCAAAAATGTCAAATATTGCCTGGGGGGCATAATTGTCCTCAGTTGTGAATCACTGATCTAGTTGAAGGACAGATTCACAGATATGCAGGGGTGGTCATGGAGTTTAGGTAGATTGACACAGATTGCCTTCAGATCCCTGACCTCTTGATTTAATGTTGAATTGAGAGTACTGTATGAAGAGTGGGGTAGATTGGGTTTTGTATTCCCTCTGTGTGTTTGGGAGATGCCATCTACTCTGGCAAATCTTAGGAAGCTGTTTGGTATGAAAAGTAATACTACACCTCCAAATCTTTGACCTTTAAAACACTTTGTTGGGATAGTTTATTGTGTGCCAGAATCTGTACTAGATACACTCATGAGTTATTTCATCATAATCCCATGAGGTAAATACCTATTTTACAGACGAGAAAACTGAGGTCCAGTAAGTAAGGAACATAGCCAATAAGTGGTGGAGCTGGAACCTGAGCCTTGGATTTCTGTCCCCCAAGACTCAGTCTTTTCCATCATGTATGAAAATGTTAATTTAACAAATGTCTTTGAGAATCTCCTATGTGCAAGATGTTTCTTTTGCTTTTTTCCCCTCATTATCTATCCATCTTATAGTTTAAAGTCACATTTCTTAGATTTATTTAATATAGAAAAAATAAAAATGGCCCATAATCTCACTGCCTAGGTAACTCTTAAATTTTTTTTCCTTTTACTTTAAAAAAAATTTTTTTATTAATTAAAAAAAATTACAAGAAACACATTCCCAACACATACACTCAGCAATTCACAATATCATCACATAGTTGCATATTCATCATCATGGTCATTTCCCAGAACATTAGCATCAATTCAGGAAAAGTGATAAAAAGACAACAGAGAAATATAATAAACAGAAAAAAAAAATTTTTACAGGCCATACCCCTTACTGATCCCTTTCATTGATCACTAGCGTTTCAAACTAAATCTATTTTAACATTTGTTCCCCCTATTACTTATTTTTATTCCATATGTTCCTCTCATCTGTTGACAAGGTAGATAAAAGGAGCATCAGACACAAGGTTTTCACAATCACACAGTCACATTGTGAAAGCTACATCATTATACAATCATCATCAAGAAACATGGCTACTGGGACACAGCTCTACATTTTCAGGCAGTTCCCTCCAGCCTCTCCGTTACATCTTGGATAACAAGGTGATATCTACTTAATGCATAAGAATAACCTCCAGGATAACCTCTCGACTCTGTTTGGAATCTCTCAGCCATTGCCACTTTGTCTCATTTCACTCTTCCCCCTTTTGGTCCAGAAGATTTTCTCAATCCCTTGATGCTGAATCTCAGCTCATTCTGGGATTTCTGTCCCACGCTGCCAGGAAGATCCACACCTCTGGTAGTCATGTCCCATGTAGACAGGGGGAGGGTGGTGGGTCTGCTTGTTGTGTTGGCTGGAGAGAGAGGCCACATCTGAGGAACAAAAGAGCTTCTCTTAGGCTTAAATATATATATTTTTAATTTATTTATTAGTTAAAAAAATTAACAAACCAAATAAAACGTTAACATATATAATCAGTAATTCACAACATCATCACTTAGTTGCATATTCATTGTTTGTTAGAACATTTACATTAATTCAGAAAAAAATAAAAAGACAATAGAAAAAGAAATAAAATGAAAACAGAAAAGAAAAAAAAAAAGATTATACCTACCATACCCCTTACCCCTCACTTTCATTGATCACTAGCATTTCAAATTAAATTTATTTTAGCATTTGTTCCCCCTATTATTTATTTTTGTTCCATATGTTCTACTCGTTTGTTGACAAGATAGATAAAAGGAGCATCAGACACAAGGCTTTCACTATCACACAGTCACGTTGTGAAAGCTATATCATTATTCAGTCATCCTCAAGAAACATGGCTACTGGAACACAGCTCCACATTTTCAGGCAGTTCCCTCCAGCCTCTCCATTACATCTTGAATAACAAGGTGATATCTACTTAATGCGTAAGAATAACCTCCAGGACAACCTCTCGACTCTGTTTGGAATCTCTCAGCCATTGCCACTTGGTCTCATTTCACTCTTCCCCCTTTTGGTCGAGAAGGTTTTCTCAATCCCTTGATGCTAAGTCTTAGCTCATTCTAGGGTTTTTCTCAATCCCTTGATGCTGAGTCTCAACTCATTCTAGGATTTCTGTCCCACGTTGCCAGGAAGGTCCACACCCCTAGGAGTCATGTCCCACGTAGAGAGGGGTAGGGTGGTGAGACTGCTCATTGTGTTGGCTGGAGAGAGAGGCCACATCTGAGCAACAGAAGAGGCTCTCTTGGGGGTGACTCTTAGGCCTAAATTTTTTTTTTAAACTTTTTTTATTAATTAAAAAAATTAACAAAACATTTAGAAATCATTCCATTCTACATATATAATCAGTAATTCTTAATATCATCGCATAGTTGCATATTCATCATTTCTTAGTACATTTGCATCGATTTAGAAAAAGAAAAAGACAACAGAAAAAGAAATAAAATGATAATAGAGAAAAAAAAAACTATATGTACCATACCCCTTACCCCTCACTTTCATTTACCACTATTTCAAACTGAATTTATTTTAACATTTGTTCCCCCTATTATTTATTTTTATTCCATATGTTCTACTCTTCTGTTGATATAGTAGCTAAAAGGAGCATCAGACATAAGGTTTTCACATTCACAGAGTCTTACTGTGAAAGCTATATCATTGTTCAATCATCATCAAGAAACATGGCTACTGGAACACAGCACTACATTTTCAGGCAATTCCCTCCAGCCTCTCCACTACATCTTGAATAACAAGGTGATATCTACTTAATGCGTAAGAATAACCTCCAGGACAACCTCTCAACAATGTTTGGAATCTCTTAGCCATTGACACTTTGTCTCATTTTACTCTTCCCCCTTTTGGTCGAGAAGTTTCTCTCAGTCTCTTGATGTTAATTCTCAGCTCATTCTAGGGTTTTTCTCAGTCCTTTGATGCTGAGTCTCAGCTCATTCGAGGATTTTTGTCCCATGTTGCCAGGAAGGTCCACACCCCTGGGAGTCATGTCCCACGCAGAGATGGGGAGGGTGGTGAGACTGCTCATCATATTGGCTGGAGAGAGAGGCCACATCTGAGCAACAAAAGAGGCTCTCTTGGGGGTGACTCTTAGGTCTTGGGCTTAATTTTAAGTAGGTTTGACCTATCCCCTGTGGTTTGTTAAGTTTCATATGAACAAACCCCAAGACTGGGAGCTCAGCCTATAGCTTTGGTTGTCCACACCGCTTGTGAGAATATCGAGAATTCAACTTGGGGAAGTTGAGTTTTCCTCGTTCTCACCATTCCCCGAAGGGGTCTTTGCAAATACTTTTCCACTCACTGATCAGATCACTCTGGGATTCATCACGGCATCACCTGGACAAACCAACAAAATCTCATGTCCTATACAAAGTTCCATGTACTTAAGGTGTTCAATCAACTATCTACATAAGTTATATTAGGAGATGCACTAGTCAAAGTATAGATTTGTACCAAATAAGCATTTTTTGCTTTAGTCTCACACATTAGTTGAAATTTTAAAATATTAAGTACCATCTATTTTCAGCACACTGCAGTAATGACATTCCTTTGTTCTTCCTCATGCAAAAACATTTTTTAAATTTATCCATTTAGTCACTATCATTATACACTCTAGGCATTCCTAGATTACACCATCTCAATCTTTCTCGTCTATCTTTCTTTGTGATTTCATTTATGCCCCAGCCCTCCTCCCTCTATCATTCTCATATGCAGCTTCATTCAGTGTTTTAACGTAATTGTATTACACTTAGGTAACATTGTGCTGTCCATTTCTGAGTTTTTATATTCAGTCCTGTGCACAATCTGTATCCTTTCAGCTCCAATTACCCAATATCTTACCCTATTTCTATCTCCTGATGGTCTCTGTTACCAAGGAAATATTCCAAATTTATTCACTAATGTCAGTTCATAACAGTGAGACCATACAGTATTTGTCCTTTTGTTTCTGGCTAATCACACTCAGCATAATGTCCTTAAGGTCCATTCATGTTGTTACATACTTCATAACTTTATTCTGTCTTACAGCTGCATAATATTCCATCTTATGTAAATGTCACAGTTTGTTTAGCCAACTGTCTGTTGATGGACATTTTGGCTGTTTCCATCTCTTGGTAATTGTTAATAATGCTGCTATGAACATTGGTGTGTAAATGTCCATTTGTGTCCTTGGCCTCGTGTCCTTTGAGTAGAGACAGCGTATAGATGGGTCCTGTTTTTTAATCCACTCTGCCAGATCATGTCTTTTGATCAGAGAGTTTAATCCATTAACATTCAGTGTTATTACTGCATGGGTAGTACTTTCTTCTACTATTTTGCCTTCTGGATTTTATATGTCATATCTAATTTTCCTTCTTTTTACCTTTACTCATAGTCTTCCTTTCTACACTCTTCTCCACACCTCTCTCTTCTGTCTTCCTATCTGTCTCTAGTGTTCCCTTTAGTATTTCTTGCAGAGCTGGTCTCTTGGTCACAAATTCTCTCAGTGATTTTTTTGTCTGAAAATGTTTTAATTTCTCCCGCAGTTTTGAAGGACAATTTTGCTGGATATAGAATTCTTGGTTGGCAGTTTTTCTCTTTTAATAATTTAAATGTATTATCCCACTGTCTTCTTGCCTCCATGGTTTCTGCTGAGAGATCTGCACATAGTCTTATTGGGCTTCCCTTGTATGTGATGGATTGCTTTTCTCTTGCTGCTTTCAAGATCCTCTCTTTCTTTTTGACTTCTGACATTCTGATTATTAAATGTCTTGGAGTATGTCTATTTGGATCTATTCTCTTTGGGGTACGCTGCACTTCTTGGATCTGTAATTTTAAGTCTTTCATAAGAGTTGGGAAATTTTCAGTGATAATTTCCTCCATTAGTTTTCTCCTCCTTTTCCCTCCTCTTCTCCTTCTGGGACACCCACAACACGTATATTCATGCGCTTCATATTGTCTTTCAATTCCCTGAGTCCCTGCTCATATTTTTCCATTTTTTTCCCTGTAGTTTCTGTTTCTTGTCGGATTTCAGATGTTCCGTTCTCCAGTTCAGAAATCCTATGTTGTGTCTCAAAATCTACCATTGTAGGTTTCCATTGTTTTTTCATCTCTTCTGTCTTTCATTCCCATAAGTTCTGTGATTTGTTTTTTTCAAACTTTCAGTTTCTTCTTTTTGTTCTTTCCTTGCCTTCTTTATATCCTCCCTGAATTCATTGATTTGGTTTTTGATGAGGTTTTCCATGTCTGTTCGTACATTCTGAATTAATTGTTTCAGCTCCTGTATGTCATTTAAATTGTTGGTTTGTTCCTTTGACTGGGCCATATCTTCAATTTTCCTAGTGTGATTTGTTATTTTTTGCTGGTGTCTAGGCATTTAATTACCTTAATTAGTTTATTCTGGAGATTGCTTTCACTTCTTTTATCTAGGGTTTTCTTGCTGGATGAATTTGTTGTCTATCTGTTCTTTGACATTCCGTTCAGCTTTATCGGGACCTCTAGCTTAAGTTTTGTTTAACAGAGGAGAATTTTTCAGTACTTGTTTTCTTGTTTCTTGCCCTGCTTGTGTGGTGCCTTTCCCCCACACACACTTAGGAGGGTCTACTTAGATATTATAGACCCCAGCCAGATTTTCCCAGACCAAACTGGCCTCCTATCAGGAGGAAAGAGTCACCTGCGTCAGTTTTCCCTGAGGGTGAGACCCAGCAGGTTGAAAGACTTTCCTGTGAAGTCTCTGGACTCTGTTTTTCTTATCCTGCCCTGCCCTGTGTGTGGCGCTTGTCTGACTGCAGGTCCCACCAGCATAAGATGATGCGGTACCTTTAACTTTGGCAGACTCTCCCTGCTGGGGGCGTGGTGGAGACAGAGGAGAGGTTGTAGGCTGGTTTTAATGGCTTCAAATTACCAAGCCCTGGTGTCTGAATTCCTTGATGGAGGGATTCCACCTGGGTGAGGCTTCACCCCTCCCCTGGGGAAGGCACAAGCTCCAGATAAGCCCCCAAAAGAGCTCACTTCTGCCTATGCCTGGGGCAGTTGCAGCCTGAAAAGTCCTGCTGCTCTATCCAGAGGCAGTCAAGCCTTTGTAGATACACAGCCACAAAAACCTCTGTTTCCTTCTTTTTTTTTTTCCCCCTTTTTCTGTCAGTCCTACCTTCTTGGCGCCAGGGCAAAAATGAGCAACCTCCGCTTTGATCAGGTTCACCTAAGCTGGGGGCCTATTTTTAGTAGTCAGAATTTGTTAATTAGTTCCACAATTGGGGTTTGATTGTGCCCAGTCCCTGCTGCTGGTAAAGTCCTTTCCTTTCCCCTCTGGGAAGCGGCCTGTGGGGGAGGGGCGCTGGCCGCTGCAGCTTTGGGAACTCATGGTTCTGGAGGGTGCTCGCAGCCGGTCCAGCTGGTCCAGACTGGGGTACACTGTGTGTCTGGTCATTATCGTGGCTCCGGGAGCTGTTCTGTACTGTTTCTGGTTATTTAGTAGTTGTTCTGGAGGATGAACTAAAATGTGCATGTTGTTAAGCCGCCATCTTTTTTTTGTTTGTTTGTTTGCATGGGCAGGCACCGGGAATTGAACCCGGGTCTCCACCACAGGAGGCAAGTACTCTACCTGTCGAGCCACTGTGGCCTACCCTTAAGCCACCATGTTGACCCGGAAGTCTCTTACTGATATTTTTAAGGATAATATATATATATATATATATACACACACACAATGGATAGAAAGGTCCAACAATATAGATGCATATAAAAGGAAAAATTAAAGGCTCTCCTCCTGTTGTTAACTGTGTCTTATGTATTCTATAAAATAAGAAACATATAAGCAGATGTACATACATATACTCACATATATCCCTCTTATATTTATACAAAATATATAAAATACTAGTTTAATATGTATTTTTCTTACCCATTAAGTCTTAGTGTTCTTTTGCTATCAACATATAGAAATTTACTTTGTTTTTAAATCTTTTAGCAGCTGTTTTTTGTATGATTATAACTAGTCTTACACTCTCCAGTAAGAAAGATATGGTAGATAGTTTTAAGTCTGAAGCCAAACTTTAAAAGAATGAGTGAGGTTTTAAGAGATACGTGATTAAATGACATGTCCAGGACTCAGCCCTAGCATTCTGAAACCATAACTGGAACAGTTCTCTCTGGCCCAGCAGTGTCTCATGACAACCCTTCAATACATGCTCTTATCTGTGGAAATGAATTTACAGATGAGATTTCTTGCCCCAGACAAATCCAGTAAGTGAAGAAGCTGGAGTTCTTCTCTAGTTCATCTGGCTCTAGCCCCATCTTCTTGCCATGAGGTCACACTGCCTGGATACCAGGGAACAGTATAGCTCCAATGTTTTGAGAGCTCTGAGAGGATTTGGGAGCACAGTAACTTCCCGCCTCTATTGTCACTCCCTGAGATAGTTCCTAGGCTTTCTCTATTCAGCATCAGCACCAGCCACATTTGCCACCTGAGTTCATATTGAGTCAGTCTTGGCTCTACATCTAAAGAATCCTAAAAACAGTCTTCTGAGTGATGGGGAATGAGAAGGGCAATGTAGAGGAAATAGAGGGAACTATTTCTAAAATGTCTCGTGTCTAGTTTCCCTTTGTGTTTGTTTTGACTCCAAGTTCCTCAAAAGAATAATTTCATCTAGTTATTGAAAAATGCTCCTGCCAGATGGCTGCTAGTGAAAACTTGTATTGAGACCAAAAGGTAATATGAGATTCTTAGCAACTGGCTGTGCCATGGAAAAAATACAGCATCTGTTGGGCAGCCACTCCCTGAGCAGTGAGTGGGTGCCAGGCTCTGGCCGCTGGAGAGGAGGCCAGCTCTGGGAGGTGGGGGGGTAGGGGCCATGAGGAGTTCCCCATGATGGTGGTGGGGGTGGCCAGAGGATTCAAGCACAGCTGGCCCTCTCAGGAACATCATGCGTGGTCAGTTTCCACAGGCAGCTCAAGACAATACATGTTGACTTGACTATTTTGTTAAGCATTTTCTTTCTACCCACGACCGTGCACTTATTGGACATTTTCCTTTGGCCAGGATGCCCCTCCTCCACATCTTCCCCATCTTTGCCAGCCTACTCCTATTCATTCTCTATGACTCAGATAGGCGTGGTCACCTTCATGAAGCCTTCTTTGATTTCTGCCTTGAACTGACATTTGAAGCCCTCCTATGAGCTCCCATAATGCCTTAGCTTTAGGTCTCTCTAAGTCTTTGTTTATTCAGCAAATATATTTTGGATACCTACTGCACTATGCACTGTTCTAAGCACACTTTAGTTTAATGTCTAATTTTTGTCCCTCCATAAGGAGGGACTCTGTTCTTGGCATGCAGCACTGGGCCTTGCACATGGCTGAATTTTAAGAAACCTTTGTCTTTTGTGGGAGACACATGGTTGCTCCTGATTTCAGGCCTTTCCTTTTAATGAGCACAAATACCTATGGTTCCTGGGAAAACATTAGATGTTATGTTGGGGGAGGGGAGAGTGAGATTAATTCCTTTGGAAGGGCTGGGGATAGAGGTAAAAAATAAAATGGTTGGGGGTGGGGAAGGGAAGGAAAGTCTTTATTCAGGTATGATATTTAGCTGGCTTCCCTCTGTTCTGCGCCTGACCTTGCAGTGAGGGGATGGGGATGTTAACTGCTCTTGGCTCACCCTGCTTGAAAGGTCAAGAGCCCCCTTGGTGCCTAGCAACAACCTGACTGCCCAGAATGCTGATTTTGAAGTTGGGTGTGTCTCCTGGGCAGGAAGCTACCAATACCGCCAGAGCTGCCAGGGCCTCTTTCACTTCCTCTGAGCCCAAACTCCATGCTTCCAACTGGGGCCAATACTTGAGTGTTTTGTGTCTTAGCACAGCTGGGTGGTTTCTCTCATCAACAACACTACCATCTCGCAGGGCGTGTGATCTCAAGTCATGCCACCTTTCTGAGCTTCAGTTTGTATACTTGTCTTGCTCCTGTCTTGTTCCCAGCTACAGTTAGCCTAGTACAGCACCCAGATCACAGAAACTCAGATACTATTGTATCTGAAAGTGTTCAGTTAGGGGCATTTACAGTTGGGAATTCTTTCTCAGCTGTCCCTTTGGTCTTTTCTTTTTGAGCCCCTCTCAAAAGCCAACTCCTTCTTAATTATATGACTTGATGAATTGGTACAAAGTGAGCATACCCCTATAACCATCTTCAGATTAATATATAGAATATTACCAGCACCACAGAAGCCCTTCTCATGCCCCTGCCAAATAATTAACTGCCGTAAAAGTAACTGCTATTTGACTCCTATAGCCCTGAAGTAATGTTGTTTATTTCTGAACCAAATGGAATCGTACAGCATATACCCTTTTGTGACTGGCTTCTTGTGTTCAACCTTATGTTTGGCAAATTCATCCATGCCCTGAGCTTCCTAATTGTCCACCACATGTGCCTGGACATGCTTGTTTTTTTTTCCGCCAGGACTCAACATGCCCTGCCCTGGCCTGGCTAGTCTAGGAGGGTCATCTAGATTCAGTTCAAACCTTGCTCTTTCAGGAAAACTTCCCTGATCAGTTCTGGATTTGAATCCCAACTCCTCCACCTACCAGTTGTGACTTTGGATAAGTGTTATTAACTTCTCCATATCTGATTTTTCTTGAGATAATAGTTTCTATGTTCTTGTGAATTTCAAGTGAGCTAATTCATATTAACAATTTAGAACAGTGCCTGGAGCATAGGAATTACTTAATAAGTGTTACTTATATCTATTACATACACTCTGGTTTTCTATTCTCCCAGATACTTGTCTGAGCACTTATCACAATGATTTTTGGAGGGGAGGGGAAAAACTTATTTTTAATTTTTTGCTTCAAATTCTTCTATGTATATTAAGTACTATATAAACTTGTCTTTAGGAGTCAATCTTAGACTTGGGGCAAAATGAAATTATCTGAATTTATTTGGAGAACTACAACTTAGCCATTCAAATTATAAGTACGAAAAAGTGTTACAAAGTTAGAAAATAAGGCATTTACAATAATTTTTAATCTAAGTTCCCCTCTTACTTTTTAAATTAGTTATTAGGTTAACTGTTGCTTGAAATTAACCCTTTAGATAGGTTAAACATGTTACTGTTTTGCATAAGTGGGTTGCAAAATTTCTTTTTCTGACAGAAAAGAAAATACACTGGCATCATACAATAAACTATATTAGTATCACAGGTTATAAAAATTGGCAAAAGTTAAAATGGATCTCTAAGGTTGCAGGGACCCTTTAATGTTCATCTTTGGGCTTAAGGAAAAAAAAATAGTCCTGTACTGTGTTTCACGTCTCTTCAAGATAGAAAGTATTTTAGCAGCTTGAATTTTTTCAATTACAATATAAAATTTCTTACACTAGGATTTACTTTGAAAAATAGTTTATAACTATGATGGTTAGGTTCTGGTGTCAACTTGGCCAGGTGATGATGGCCAGTTGTCTGGTCAGGCAAGCACTGGCCTGACCTTTGCCGCAAGGATATTTCGTGGCTGGCTGATAAACTGAAGGCTGGTGTATTAAATCGTCAGTCAGTTGATTGTATCTGTGGCTGATTACATCTGTGATCAACCAAGGTGTGTCTCCCACCAACAAGATAAGCCAATCAGTTGAAGACTTTTAAGGGTAGTAACTTTTTCACTGCTTCTTCAGCCGGTAAGCCTCACCTGTGGAGTTCATCTAGCCTCTTCTTCAGAGCTGCCAGCTTCACAGCCTGCCCTGCAGATTCTGGACTCTTCCATTCCCACAGTTGCGTGAGACACCCTTATAAATCTCATATTTACAGATATCTCGTGTTGGTTCTGTTTCTCTGGGGAACCCTAACTAATGGAACAACTAAACCAATTATAACATACATACACAGACACTTTGGCACAAGGGCGAACTCTGAAAACAAATTAATCTGAACCTTTACAATTAGGTTACAGTTAAAAGAAATAGTCCATGGTCTTATGTTTAGCTAATTCATACTCAACTATTCCACTTTTTTTTTTTTTAACATGGGCAGGGACCAGGAATCGAACTCGGGTCCTCTGGCATGGCAGGCGAGCATTCTTGCCTGCTGAGCCACTGTGGCCCGCTCTATTCCATTTTTATAGGATAAATGTGAACAAAATTTTCCATATGCTACAAGTTTATTACATTTATTTATATGGCTCTTTCTTCCCTAGGTACATAAAACTTTCACATTATACTATTCCCTACTTAATGTGAACCTCTGCAGGGTTAATTTGAGGACAGGTCACTGTCCTGTCACTGTCAATAGCTTGTGCAGTGCCAGAATACAGAAAATATATTTAAAAGCTACTCAGTGAGCACTAAATAGTGTTCCTATAAAAAAATGATTTTGGAGCATTTACTGGCAGGCACTTAAGCAATGCATGTAAGAACAGGGCCATTGGGGTTACTGTGCCTCATTCTAATAACTCCCTAGTGCCTTTTCCACATGAACCACTGTAAAACTTAAATGTACTTAACTATTGATTAAGGAAAATTCACACTTTCTCTTGGCAGTGCATCAGGTGGTTGGCATATTACTTGCTTGGATGTTTGTAGGACATTAAACTTTCAAATGTTCCCCTAGTTCGCCGTCCCTCTGTGTCTTAGCTAGATGTCTGTAATCTCATTCACTAGCTTTCAACAAGTATATCTACTGATCCATGAATGATAATTTTAAATGAGTAGCTTCCCCCAACAAACATTAGAAAATGATTCTGTCATTCATCAAATCTAACTTGAATAGTTTCACTTGAGTTATTCAGTTAAGAACAGTTTAATATTAAGTATGATAATTAATAATTTAGTTATTTTAAGTTGCACTGATATTAGCATTACCTTATAGGCCCCACAACATATAAAACAAATGAGATGAAGTCTAATCATATTTTCTACATTAGCGATTTTGTACAATTCCCTAATGAATTTGTTTCAGATCAGTTCTAGTCTTAGATGTGATGTCTAAATTTAAACATTAGTACATTCTTACTTTATACCTGTACTTTATATAAGGTTTTAAGATGAAATGTCGTCATTTCCTTATCAGAAGGATTAAAGGAAACAGGAACCCAGTGACTTGGTGGTTTAGGAAGAACACTTGGTGATGGCAGCTCACTAAATTTGGCTTCAGCATAGTTCTGATAGTTTGAGACTTAAAAAATAAGCTGGAACTTGGTAGGCTAGAGTTCCAATGTTGATTATTTGAAAAATGTACTTTGTTCTTCCTGTCGTTTTGCATGGCCTGCAATGTAGCTGCTGATGAGTTATAACCATGTCTTTTTTCTTATGTACACTCTTCATCTGGGAATTCTGGTCCTTGGACTTCTGTCTGCTAAACTGTTGGTGATTCTTACTAACATTTCTAGATTGGGGAACTGGAATATTATACCTCTCCCCCCCGCTCATCTTCGGGTTCTTTGTCACCTCTCAGTCTGCTTTTCAGATTGCAGGGTTTCAACTACCTGTCCACTTCCTTGCTGCCAAGCCCAGGATTAAAGGTATTGCTTTCAGACAGATCCTTTCCTTTGTCTGAAAACAGAAATTTTTATGGGCCAATCTGCCGAGTTCAGCCTAGAATAAGAGACCAACATCTCTGTGTCCTCAGCACATATGTTTGAAAGAAGTCCTAGTGACTTCAGACTTGGAACTGCGACAGTGGCAGATCCATTCCAGGGAGAGATAAGGCATGGAATGAACAAAGCCCAAGAGCACCAACGAACTACCTGCTGCCTCTACTGACAATATCTCACAATGTATTTACATATAATTTGTCCCACTCTGAGACAATTAGCTCCTGGAAAGTAGGGATTATGTCTTCATTCATTCCATTTCTTCAATAGATATTTATGAGTATACACTGTATACCAGCACTGAGGTACAGTGGTGAATGAAGACAGATAAAAATAAATAGGTGAGATCATCTTGAATAGTGTTAAGAGATATGAAGGAAATAAAGCAGTGTGATGTGAGAGTGGGTTTGGGTGCTACTTAAGCTGGGGCAGTGGGGGGAGGCTTCTTCATGAGGTGACATTTAAGCAAAGACCTGCAGGATGAAAAGGAGTTGGGCATGTGAAAAACAGGAGAAGGAACAAGTGCAAAAGTCCTGAGGTGGGCATAATAGGATCAATATGTCTGAAGAACATCAAAGAGGACAGCATGGCTGAGGCCCAATGAGGGAGTGCATGATCCAGTTAGGTTAGAGAGATGGATAAGGGCTAGCCAGCCGAGGGCTTTGTAGGTTATGGGTTTGTATTTCATTCCAAAGGCCAGGAGAGGCCCTTGAAGAGGTTAAACAGGGGAATATCATTCATCTTTGCATTTGCCCTGTGGAGCACTGGTAGGCACTCACTAACTGTTGGGTATTAGTCACAAAATGCCATGACCAGTTAGCCCACAGGAGTGATTCTCAAATCGTTTTCAAGTTGAAATATCATCATTGTGCCATATGCCTAGAGGTTCTTACTAAAACCTACTGGATGGGGATAGAGTTGCTCAGTTATTTCCAGACTATTTTCTTTTCTGTACTACATCATCCACCCTTCTTTTGTGACTTAGATTATCTCCACCAGAGATTTGTAACAGAGATGAAGGAGGCAGGCCTGGGCCAGTTAGAGAAAGAGCAAGTAGGAAACAGGTTTGGTCAGTTCCTTTTATTTTTCTGACTGT
This sequence comes from Tamandua tetradactyla, assembly GCF_023851605.1. NCBI lineage: Eukaryota > Metazoa > Chordata > Mammalia > Pilosa > Myrmecophagidae > Tamandua > Tamandua tetradactyla. Next base: position 204,390,311 of record NC_135328.1, on the reverse strand, counting down.
AAGAACAGCCTGTTTCTCTGAACAAGCTCAAGGATGTGGGCCTAAAGCTGAGGAGGGACAGGCAGGGCTGCAGGTGGGATAGGGGCCTCAGTCTGAGCCTTGAGGAATAGGGTACAGCTTCGGCAGCTGTAGGCAGCAGACATCAGGGGCACATCTGTTGTCCCAGCAGCAAAATGGGACTGCTGGCAAGGCCTGGCTGATGACGAGGCAAATGTAGGAAAGACCAGCCACTATGTCAGGATGAAGAGGTGGGCTTGAACTAAGTGATAGGACTTTACAAAACAAAGTCAACCTTTTAGTAACAACAGAGAGGCTTTATTTTTATTTTATTTTATTATTTTTAACCTTCATTATTATGAAATATTGCTCTTGAGAAAAGTGCACGAAGCAAATGTTTGGTAGAATGAATTTATAACAAGCATCCATGTACTCACCACCCAGGTCATGAAATAGAGCACTGCCAACACTGCCCCTCTTCAGCACCCCCAGTCCTCCTCTAATTACAACCCCTTCTCACCCCTTTAGAGCCAGCCGGTAGGTAGCTGGATTTTTATGGCAATCATTTTCTTGCTTTTCTTTGTAGTTTTATTACCTGTGTATCACAGGGAAGTCTTAAATTTGGATTTTCTCACATAAATCTTAAAACAGAAGACCACAAAGGAGAACCTTTTTAAAAAGTAGATCCTCCTCTATTGTTAAAGCTTGGCAAGCCATAGGGAGATGGTGGTGGATTTGCGGTTCTTTGGCATTTGGCAGAGAATGAGATTTGAGGCTTTTTGCATAGTCAGTGTTAAAAGTGCTTCCTGTGTTCAAGGCACCTGAAGGACATTGTGAGGGGCACAAAGAAGCATCAGAAACCGAGCCTACCTCTGGGAGCTTATAGGAGGGCAGATAAAGCGTGAATAAAATGATAGAACAAGTCCAGGGCCTAAAGAAGGAATCACATAAGTGCTATGGGAGTTTAAAAGAGACAGATACCATGTTTGGCAGCAGGAAGCAGAGCAGGCTTTTTGGAAGATGTGACATTACATTCATTTGTACATCATTTATCAACATACTTGGTGGCTGTGTGCCAGGAAATTAGGTAAAAAGATGTGAAAATGAAGAGAATAAAGTCTTCTTTATGGCCCAATGGTTTAATTAGCACACATACAAATAATTCAAATATGATATGCTTTAAATGCAAAGTGTTAGAGGAATTATTGGTTGCCTGGAGTTGTTAGGGAAGGCTTCAGAGCTGAGGTCTAGGTTACTTCGTGAAGGAGAGAATAAGAGTTTGGCCGACAGAAAAGGGAACCACCAAATATCGAGGGGCTCAGAGGTAAGAATGGATGCAGTCTGTCGGGGAGAAGAGCAACGTCAGTGTTGGTAGAAGGTACAGTTCATGGAGGAAGGAGAGTGGAACTTGGCAGAAAGGATGGGTGAGCAGGAAAGACAAGATAAACAGTATGAGCAGGGCCATAGAAGCAAGAAGTCATGGACCCACATGGGTAATACTAAATAATTCAGTCTAGTCACAGCATAAGGCCTGTGATGGAAGGAAAAGGGAAGTGAGTTTGGAAATGCAAGCTGGTGTTAGATCACAGGGGACCTTGAATACCTGGCTGAAGGACTTTTTTTTTTAAACTTTTTTTATTAATTAAAAAAAAATTAACAAAACATTTAGATATCATTCCATTCTACATATACAATCAGTAATTCTGGCTAAAGGACTTTGAATTCTATTTCGAAGACAAAAGGGACAATACTGAGGGTTTCTAAACAGGAGAGTGACTTAATCAGATGCAAGGCCTGGGAAGATGAATCTGGGCCTTGTAAAAAGAGATTCTTGGAGGAAGTCTCTAGAAATTGGATATTACTTTCATGGGTATAGGATCTATGGTGTCGAAAAGGGTTGGAACCCCTGAATGTACAAAGCTGCAGGGGCCAAGAACAGATACAAGAACCACAAAACCTGGAACAGGTGGGAGCTGGAAGATGATTTCAGAGGTGCTGGTGGGACTTCTGAGTAGTAGAAATTTGGAAATGGGAGTGGGAATAGATTCCTGGAGGAGGAAGAGATTTGGGAGTCATCTACATAGAGGGTATTGGCAAGTCCCACACAGGGGCAGACGTGGGTACTAGAGATGGCAGAGTGATTCATCAGGAGTCTTGCAGTTGCAAGTTACAGAACCTTACTCAATCAGGAAGGGGAAATACGGTCACAGTCATTCAGTAGAAGCCTGGGTAGGAAATAGAAGACAGATTGCCATATGATGGAGGTAGAGGTACATCTACAAGCCAAAGAATGCCAAGGATTGCCAGATTAAGGCCTGCCCAGATTCAGTTTGGACTTACTTAATGGTATCTTCGAAGATGCTATTTACAAATGAGTCTACATCTATAGGACGGGGCCTAGGACTTGAAGTGTCTTTATGGGGGGCATGATTCAATTTACCACACTCCCCTTGGTCGTGGACTCATTCTCAGGCACTCTCCTTGCCCTGGGAGAATGGTTGCTAGCTGTGCCACAGTTACATCCTGCCCTCAGCAGGTAAACAGATTCACTTAACTTGATAACACTGACTAAAATCCCAGAATGTAATCTCACTGGTTCTCATTGGGTCACATTCCCATTGCTGAAGTGCGGTGGCAAGAGGGCTCTCTATAATGTGCTGATTAGCCAAGCCTGAGTTACGTGTCCATCTTGGCAACTGGAGGTAGTGTCATTTCCTCCTGAGCTACATGGATTGAGAGTTGGGGAAGGGACTTCTCCAGGAGAAAGGGAAGTGTTATGGCCAGAAGCAGGAGCAGTAAACAATGGGCTGGTAACTACAGAGTAGGGACGAGAGGGCTGGAGGGCCACAGACTGTCCTTTTTAAGATGAGGCAACTGTAGCCAGTGAGGCAGTGGGGTGGTGGTGGGGTCAAGTTCTGATGCCACTGCTATTTGGAGCTGTGTAAAGACCATTCTGACAAAACCCTGACAAATTAATAGAAAAAGTGCCAAGTGAGGCCTTGTCTTCAAAATAAAGGCAGGAAAATCCAGTAGTTGAGTGACATCCCATCAAGATATTGCTGCTGATGGAAAGGGCAGTCACTGTTTAGCTTTGTCATGGGATTGTGAGCTGGGATGAAGGAAAGGTCACTGCAAATCGGCCTTGCAGAGGAGAAAATACAACCAGTTTCCCCCCAAGTTTAAGACACTAAGCCTATGCATTCTTACAATAGTAAAAAATTTACAATAACCGAAAACAACCTAAATCTCCAACAATAGGATAAATATTGTAATGCCCTTACAGTAGAATGCAGCTTTTTAAAAATGATGCCTTATTTGACAGGGAAAGATTTAGTTGTGAAAAAGAAAAGCAAATATGACCTTATTTTTACACAACCAATGTAATTATACATGACAAAAAGCCTGGAAGGACAACCAAATCAATAGGCTGAGCCCTTGATCTTGGGGTTTACCCCTATGAAACTTATTCCTGCAAAGGAAAAGCTAAGCCTACTTATAATTATGCCTAAGAGTCACCCGCAGAGAACCTCTTTCGTTGCTCAGATGTGGCCTCTCTCTCTAAGCCAGCTCGGCAAGTGAACTCACTGCCCTCTTGCCTAAGTTGGACATGACTCCCAGCGGTGTAAATCTCCCTGGCAAAATGGAACCTGACTCCCGGGGATGAGCTGGGACCTGGCATCATAGGAATGAGAAAGGCTTCTTGACCAAAAGGGAGAAGAGAGAAATAAGACAAAATAAAGTTTCAGTGACTGAGAGATTTCAAACAGAGTTGAGAGTTTATCCTGGAGGTTATTCTTGTGCAGTATATAGCTAGCCCTTTTTAGTTTATGGTGTTTTGAAGTGGCTAGAGGGAAGTATCTGAAACTTGAGCTGTGTCCCAGTAGCTTTGATTCTTTTTTTCTTTTTTTTTCCTCACTCTTTTACCTAGGATTTTCTTGCTGGATGGCTTTGTTCTCTATCTGTTTTTTGACATGCAGTTCAACTTATTCTAGACCTCTAACATAGATTCTGTTTAACTGATCAGAATTTGTCTGCTTTTGTTTTTCTGTTTCTTTTTTTGTATGTTTTTAAAAAAATATTTTATTGTAAAACCTTAACATTCAAACATTCTTGACATACAAACATTCTATACATGATGCACAATCAATGGCTCACAGTATCATCACATAGTTGTGTATTTATCACCATGATCATTTTTTAAACATTTGCATCACTACAGAAAAAGAAAGTTAAAAAACTCATACAAACCATACCCCTTACCCCTCCCTCTCATTGACAACTAGTATTTCAATCTACTCAATTTATAACCTTAGTTTCCCCTATTATTTGTTTATTTTTATAACAATAAACTTTTTTTACTCATCTGTTCATACCCTAGACAAAAGGAGCATCAGACACAGGTTTTCACAATCACACAGTCTCACTGTAAAAGCTATATCATTATACAGTCATCTTCAAGAAACAAGGCTACTGGAACACAGCTCTACAGTTTCAGGTACTTACCTCTAGCCACTCCAATACACCATAAACAAAAAAGGGGATATCTATATAAGGCCTAAGAATAACTTCTAGGATAATGACTTGACTTTGAAATTTCTCAGCCACTGACACTTTATTTTGTCTCATTTCTCTCTTCCCCCTTTTGGTCAAGAAGGTTTTCTCAATCCCTTGATGCTGGGTCCTGGCTCATCCAAGGACTTCTGTTGCACATTGCCAGGAAGGTTTACACCCCTGGGAGTCATGTCCCATGTAGGGGGGTTGGGGAGGGCAGTGAGTTCACTTGCTGTGTTGGCTGAGAGAGAGATTGGCCACATCTGAGCAACAAAAGAGGTTCTCTGGGGGTGACTCTTAGGTCCTGTTTTTCTGTTTCTTGCCCTAAATATATGAAGCCTTTTTTTTTTTTTGAGGAGGGTTTCCTCAGATATTATAGACTCCAGTCAGATTTTTCCAGACCGGACTGGACTGTCCTCCTCTCAGGAGGAAAGAGTAGCTTTGATTCTTGAAGATGATTGTATAATGATAAAGATTTTACAATGTAACTGTGTGATTGTGAAAACCTTGTGTCTGATGCTCCTTTTATCCAGGGTATGGACAGATGAGTCAAAAAATAAATAAAAGGGGGATAAGGGATAAAATATATTGGGTAGATTGAAATACTAGCAATCACTGAGAGGGAGGGGTAAAGGTTATGGTTTGTATGAGTTTTTTCTTTTTCTGGAGTGATGCAAATGTTCTAAAAATGATCATGGTGATGAATACACAACTATGTGATGGTATTTTGAGCCATTGATTGTACACCATGTATGGACTGTATGTGTGGGAAGATTTGTCAATAAAAATATTAAAAAGAAAGTCTGGAAGGCTATACAGCAATAACACCGTGTTCACAGTTGATAGCATTGGGAACAGGACTACAGCTGAAGCATATCTTCTGATTTCTCTATAGTAAACCTGCTATAGGATAGTACAGTGGTCAAATAGGGCCAGCTTCCTGGGTTCAAGTCTCCCAGTGCCTGGTTGAGTGACCATGGGGAAATCCCTTAATATGTCCAAGCCTCAGTGCACGCATTCATAAAATGGGGTAACAGTTCTTACTTCATAGGGTGTTCGTATTAAATTAGCTGGTATTACATGCAAACCTGTCAGCATCATGCCTATTGTAAACTGTCAAAAATTTGGTTATTTCTTGTGACAACATGGAAGAACCTTGAAGATATCATGTTGAGTAAAATACGCCAGCCACAAAAGGACAAATATTGTATGATCTCACTGAAATAATAGAATGAGTAAACTCTTAAGAGTCAGAAACTAGAATACAGGTTATCAGGGGACAGGGTGACAGTAGGAAATAGGGAGGTAAGGCTTAAAATGTACAGAGTTTCTATTTGCGATGATGGGAAAGTTTTGGCAATGGGTGGTGATGATGGTAGCACAACACTGTGAATGTAATTGACAGTACTGAATTATATGAACGTGATTAAATTTAGGTTGTCTGTATGTTACTAGAAGAAAAAAAAAACACGGAACTGCACAACACCATCAGCGAACCCTAAATTAAACCATGAACTATAGTTTATAGTATGATTATAAAAATGTGCTTTCATCAGTTGTAACAAATGTACCACATCAATGTAAGGTGTTAAATTTAATAGGTTGGTATATAGGAATCCTATATATAGGAATCCTGTATTGTCTAATTAAAAAAAGAAAACGAATGTGATTTTTCTTCTTGTGTAATTCAGTTCAAGAGATAATAGGACAACTAGATAAAATATATTAGAATTAGATATCTTTCTTAGCCAAATAGCTGTTGTGGGTAATCAATATATTAATGCTTATTAAGATAAGCTATTTTTCTCTGAACACTGGGAAGCATCTGAGAATAGACGAGTTCCTATTCTCCCGGGGCTTGCACATTAGCAGTGCAGACAGTTGCTGTGAGGATAACGATGATCAGAGAAGGCGGTGACATTTGAGGGTTGAGAGGCAACCAAAGGTCTGGGGAAGAGCGAGGCAGGCAGAACCAACAGTAAATGCAAGGCCCTACTATGGGGGAGGAAGTCTCTGCGCCAGAAGACAGATGTGGCTGGCGTGAGGAACAGTACAGTGTAGGCAGAGATGAGAAGAGCTCTCAGCTCACACCAGTGCACTGAACACAGACTTGGGGGAGTTTGGACGCCATTCACTTCTCAGGCCAGTCGCCTGTCTGCGAAGCCAGTCTTCTCTGCAAAATAGGGAAGGTACTTTGTTTCACAAGGCTGCACGGATCAAAAGGAATGTGAATGGAAGCGCTTTGCAAACTACTGTTTATAGTATTAATTCCAACACAACAACTGGAAAAAGAGGTGCAGGCGGAACCCCGAACGCACGCGACGCCCCAGGTTTGCGCGTGCACGGTGGATGGGCGGGGCTGGGGCGGGGAAGGAATGCAAGCACCGCCTGGAAGTGCCCAGCCTCTCCCCGTCTTCTCGTTCCTCCCACTTCCGCGAGCCCCAACCGTGCGTCCTCTGCGTGCTGACGCCTGGTACGTGCCCCTGTCCGGCAGTGGAAGAGACCCCGCGCACTGCTGCCAACGCCCCGGCGGAGGAGCTGAGGTGAGTGTGGGGCCTGAGGCTCCCGGTGGGAGCCGGTTCCCACTGGTCCCGCTCGTGGGGCGCGGTGCCCGACCTCTTCTCGTTATCTAGGACACCCAGTCTTTGGGATTCCGGGCAGCCTGGGAGCGCGGAATGCGGGGGAGTGGCCGGCCCGCGCTGCGTCCTACGGGCAACCGCGGGTCCGGGTTCTGTGGGGGAATCGAAGGGAGGGATTCGCGGTGGGGAAGACTGGGGCGCACACCCGCTGAGAGTCGTGAGGCCGGGGCTCCCGGTGCCGGTTCAGGGGCGCGGGCGGGGCCGGCTGTCACCGGGCAGCAGCGGAAGGAAGGGGTCACACCCATCCCGGCCGCCCGGACTCCCCTCCCCCTCCGGCCTGGCCCCGTGGGCCTCGAAGGCGGGAGGCTGGCGGACCTGCGCACCTTGGGCTCTAGGCCGCGGAGCCGCTTGCAGGCTGCGGAGGTGGGCGGGTGTATAGGTCGCTGGGGCTCGAAGTCTGGGTGCTGCCCACCGCACTCCGGTTCCGACTTCCTGCTTCGCCCGGCGCTGCCGCCGCGGACATTTTGCGGCGGGCGGGGGGAGGGGAGCGGAATTGCTACCGCGGCGGGGAAGTGGTGGCCGGGGAGGGGGCAACCTGCTGGCTCTGGCCGTCTTTGCTAATGGGACGTTTTCCTTCGCAACCTCTCAGCCCGGTGGTGCATCTGGTCCCTTTTTCTCCACTGTCCTTTTTCCTGCCTTAGGTTGAGTTCCTACTATCCTTTACGTTTGCCTTTCGAACATCCAACCCTTTCCCCGCTTAATCAGCTGAAACTTCCCTTTGTGGGAGTTACCTAACCACCTTCCGAAACTGTCGTTCAGCTGCTTGCCTAATTCCTCTTGCTAGGGGGAAATTTTCTTTGTTCGTTTATTTTTTTAACTCCCCTTTAAGTCCAAGAGAAATGCACGGTGGAAGATTACGTCATCGCAATGTAAGGGGCGAGAGTTTTAACTCCTAAAAGTCAGGGACTCACCAAATTAAGACAGCATTTCGCAGCTTCAGTCTGTCCACCTAGTGGCTTGTACTGCCCGCTTCCAACGCATCTTACTCAGAGGTGATAATTTGAAATCCTGTTACTTGGGTTCACGGCCGCCCCAGATGCAGCTGCAGAAAAGTTTAAAACCTCACCTACAGATGGTTGCGTAGATAATTAAAGGTCCCCTTGACAGTACCTGAGGAAAGTGAACTTATTTGTGGGAGCATTATTTTGGCCCAAAAATGATTTTCCCACATGATTGTTTTATCCTAGCTGATTTATTGATGCAGAGTACCTACCTAAGTTGCTCACATGCACTTTTTGTGGCAAGGGTGTGGTGAAAAGAGAATCATTTCATTTTACACTTAGGTTAATCTTTGCCCCTAGGTACTTAAGTTTTGTAATTGAAAACGAATTTGGAAGTTTTAATAAAAAAACTAAGTGATAAATTCAGACTTTTGGGATCACAATTTTTGTTCTCTAGAATGTTAGGCACATCCTAAATTTTATATTTTTCCTTGACTGTGGAGTACAGTGGCACAGAAAAATGTTAGCATTGTAAAGCCAGTGAGATCCAAATGCATTGTTATGTGGGTAGTTCATGTTGGAACAAGTATTTTTCTGTTGTTTTTCATTTGTATAGAGAGAACAGATTGCTTGTTTTAAGGAACAGTAAAGAAATGGTAGGTTTAAATCAACTTTTTGTGGTATGTATGTTAGTAGATGATTGTATAAATGTGGAACTTGGATCTTCTGAAATAATACATTTATTTGCCTTAAAGTGGTATCTTGTTTTTGGAATATAAAATAGAACACTTTTGTTGCCTTATTTCTTGAGTCTTCTATAGTAAAGACATTTAAGCAAATGTATCAGTTTATGTTGTTTCTTTAGAATTATAGCAGAATGATTTGAATTTACAGTTTTTAGGCTGAGACAAAGAGTTGGTAATTAGCTGAGTTTTTAAAAGGAGCTCTTTTCCAGTTGTTTCCTGAAGACTTGACAAGTGATGTATCTTTTTACATTTAAAATATTTTTATATAATAGCTAACACCTGTGCTCAGTTAGACTTCAGTTTTTAGGAATCCAAGGCAGGTGTTATAGCCTAGAGTAGTCAGAGGGATTAAATCAAACATCAGTAAAATTCCTCCAAGACCAATCTTGAATTTTTCTATAACTTAAAGGTTTGTTTTCCTTTATTAAGATGCTTTTTCCATTTGTAATTTTTTTTGGCTATTAGAAAAGCCTTTCTAGTTATTTAAAAGTAGTTATACTAGTAAAATGTTTGGCTCCAAGAACTGTCACACTGGAAAACTTTGAAATACAATTTACTATGCTTGTCAGAGAAGTATTGGCAGATATTCTTGGAAGTAAAAAAGTATATCTTTGTTTATTAAAACATTTCTAAATTCATTTCTTTGCTGTTTTAGGGTGTGTAGTTTTTTTTTTATTTTTATTTTTTGAGTGTGAGGAGGATACTTAAGACTATTGGACTTCCCGTGAGGGGGAGGGGAGTGACTATTGCATTAACTTAATCTCCCAAATATGGATCTCTATATCCATCTATTTGTAAATGGCTCCATCTAGCCTTTCATGATAATACCTTCTTCATTTTTTTTTTTTTTGTGGGTTTCCCCCACCAGACTGTAAGTTCCAAGATGGCAGAGGTTTTGGCCTAGTGTGGTCACCCTGAATCCCTAGCACCTAGAATAGTACCAGACACATGGTAAATCTCAAGAAATATTTCTCAAAGGAATGAATTTGATGTTGTCTGAGAGTTAATATTTTTCCCTCTCTCCAAATTCCACATGGGCCTGTTTCCTGTACTTGGTCAGCCATATCAGTATATAGGCTCATTTTGGTTACTAATTTATCCTTGCTTGACCGTAAAACTTTTTTTAGTTCAGTAATCACCTGAAGCTTTGCTCTCTGGACAGTTTATCATCACTTAGCAGATCTTTTCTAATGACTAGTTGTCTTTTCTGCCCCAAATTATTCCTATTTAATTCTGTGTTTGCAAAGGCAGCTTATTATTTTTTGCCACTTCTTCCCCTCTGATCTCCAGTATCAAATTTCTAATCATTTTATGCTTTGTCCCTTAACAGTTTCTACTTTTAGTTACTCCTCTTTTCATTTCAAAATATTTTTGCTAAAGTGATTATCATTACTTGCTATTTCAGCTATATATGATACTGCTGCTGTTATAAGTCCTGTATGCCAAATTTCTTCATTTGTTGCCCCTGGGACTTTGATTTTCAAATTGCTTATTCCATGAACTGAAACCAGGTGTCCTTCCTTTCAGTTTTAGAAAAAAATTTTGTCTGCTAATATTTGGCATTAGCTATTATGCAGAAGTCCAGAATAGTTTCCCATATAGCAAAGCGTGATGTATTAAGTCATGGTGTGCACTAAGCATTAACGTTTCTAGGTGCTCTGTTACCTGAAGAGAACCTGAGTAGGTTTAGTTGCTTTCTCTGTTCATTTTAACAGTTGCATCCTTTTCTCCAAAAGTAAGCCATTTATTAACATTTGCTGTTTTAATTCTTCTGCTGTGTTTCTCTTTTTTTTAAAGTAATTTTATTGAGTTATATTCACATACCATATAATCCATCCGAAGTTGGGTCATGGTGTAATCACAAGGTTGTGAATTCATCATCACAATTTTAGAACATTTTCTTTACTCCTAAAAGAAAAACCCCATACCTCTTATACACCACCGCCCCTTTATTGACACTTAGCATTGGTGTGGGACCTTTGTTACAGTTGATGAAAGAAAATTAAAATATTACTGTTAATTATAGTCCATAGTTTGCATTAGGTGCATTTTTTTCCATGCAGCACTCTATTAAATGACACCTTGTGATAGTTGCATACAGTTCTAGTTCAGGAAAGAATGTTCTTATGTTTGTGCTATTAGCCACAGTCATTGCCTAAATAGTGTTCACTATGTTATACAGTCCCATGTTTTATCCTCCAGCTTTCCTTTTAGTGACATATATGAACCTAAACTTCTCTTTTCAACCACAATTACACACATAATTCAGCACTGTTAACTACACTTACAGTAGTATGCTACCATCACTTCTATCCATTTCCAAATATTACAGTCAACCTAATTAAAAATTCTGTACAAATACAGTTATCAGCTCTCCATTTTCTACCCTCATTCTATCTCTTCATAACCTGTATTCTAGATTTTAACTCTGTGTGTTTGCTTGTTATGATTGGTTTGTATTAGTGAGATCGGAGAGTATTTGTCCTTTTGTGTCTGGCTTAGTTCATCCAACCTAATGTCTCAGGGTTCATCCATGTTGTCACACATGCTTCAGAACTTCATTCCTTCTTACACTGAATAATATTCCATTGTATGAATATACCACATTTTGTTTTTCGTCAGTTGATGGATACTCGGGTTGCTTCCATCTTTTGGCTGTTGTGAATAATGCAGCTGTGAACATTGGTGTGCAAATTTCTGCGTCCCTGCTTTTCAGTTCTGGGTATATATCCAGTAGTGGGATTGCAGGTCATAAGGCAGTTCTATACTTAGCTTCCTGAGGAATTGCCAAACTGTCTTCCACAGCAGTGCACCATCTTACATTCCTACCAGCAGTAAGTGAGAGTTCTTATTACTTCACATTTTCTCCAACACTTAAGTTTTTTTTTTTTAATAGTGCCATTCTAGTAGATGCGAGATGATATCTCATTTTGGTTTCAGTTTGCATTTCCCTAAAAGTGAAGTTGAGCATCTCTGCTCCTGTTTGTTCTTGAGAGATGTACAGCTTACTGTAGTAGCTAGAAGTGTAGACTCTAGAACCAGATCATCTGAGTTCAGATTCTGGTTCTGCCATTTATTAACTTTATGATCTTCAGCAATTTAAGCAACTCACTTTAAGCAACTCTGTGTGACAACAAATTTCACTTCTGTAAAATGAGTAGTACCCACTGTACAGTGTTATGGGAATTTAATCAGTTAATATGTGTGCAGTGAAGAGCTTAAGACAGTTCACCAGCACAAAGTGCCGTATAGGTGTTTGTTCTTATTATCACAACGAGAACCTTGAGGAGCTATTTTCATTCCCCCCAAACACTAACATTTTATTAACCATCCCTCCCCAGATTAAATCTTTTTTTAGATATGTTTTTACTTTTTAAACTTTTTAATTGCATAATATTATCATACACAAAACAAAGAAAGAAAAAAGCAATAGCTTTCAAAGCGCTCTTCAAAAAGTAGTTACAGAACAGATCCCAGGGTTTGTCATGGGCTACTATACAATCCTCTGAGACTTTTCTTTCTAGCTGCTCCAGAAAATAGGAGGCTAGAAGGAATAAATATTTTTCATCACAATCTACTTAAAAAATTTTTTTGTGTGAAAAGTAATATATATACAAAAAAGTAATAAGTTTCAGAGCACAGCACAATAGTTTGTACAACAAATTTCAGAGTTTGGTATGGGTTTTACTTTCAGCTGCTCTAAGATACTGGATTCTAAAAGAAATATCAATTTAATGATTCAGCACTCATATTTGTTAGTTAAACCCTACTTTCTCTGTATAACTTCACCATTTCCTTTGATCTTTCTGTCTCACTCATTAGGAGTATTTGGGCTATGGCCATTCTAACTTTTTCATGTTGGAAGGGTTTGTCACTAATATGGGGTAGGAAGATGAAACTAGCTGATGTTCTAGAGAGACTGGGTCCTCTAGGTTTCAGGACTTAACTGTTCCAGAGACCCATCTAGAGGTTGTAGTTTCTGGAAAGTTACCCTAGTGCATGGGACCTCTGTAGAATCTTATATATTGCCATGGGTGTTCTTTAGGATTGGCGGAATGGTTTTGGTTGGGGATTGGCAAATTATGATAGGTAGAAATAATCTAACTGAAGCTTGTGTATGAGTGACCTCCAGAGTAGCCTTTCGCCTCTTTGAACTTTCTCAGCCACTGCTGCTTTATTAGTTATACTTCTTTCCCCCCTTTTGGTTAGTATGTAATTGTTGATCCCACGGTGCCAGGGCCTCACTCATCCCTGGAAGTTATGTCCTGCGTTGCCAGGGAGACTTTCATCTCTGGATGTCATGTCCCACGTAGGGGGTAGGGCAATGATTTCACTTACATAGTTGGACTTAGAGAGAGTGAGGCTACATCTGAGCCACCAGAGAGGTCCTCCAGAAGTAACTCTTAGGCATACCTATAGGTAGGCTAAGCTTCTCTGCTACCTACATAAGCTTCGCAGGAGTAAGCCTCAAGATCAAGGGCTTGATTTCCTAATATAACTTATGTAGACAGCTTAAGTGAACACGATAAGTACATTGAACTTGAGTAGGGCATGAGATTTTGTTGGTTTGTCCAGAGTGATGTCCCGATAAATCCCAGAGTGGTTTGAACAGGAATAAAAAAGTATTTGCAAAGTTCCCTTTGGGGAATGATGAAAAAGGGCGAAAATTCAGCTTCCCCAGGTTGAATTCTTGATATTCTCACAAGCAGTGGGGACATCCAAAGCAATAGGCTGAACCCCCAATCTTGGGGTTTGTTCATATGAAACTTAACCCCACAAAGGATAGGTCAAGCCTACTTAAAATTAGGCCTAAGAGTCACCACCAAGAGTACCTCTTTTGTTGCTCAGATGTGACCTCTCTCTCCAGCCAACACAACAAGCAAACTCACCACCCTCCCCCTGTCTACATGGGACATGACTCCCAGGGGTGTGGACCTTCCTGGCAACGTGGGACAGAAATCCTAGAATGAGCTGAGACGCAGCATCAAGGGATTGAGAAAACTTTCTCGACCAAAAGGGGGAAGAGTTGAATGAGACAAAATAATGTTTCAACGGCTGAGAAATTGCAAACAGGGTCGGAGGTTATCCTGGAGGTTACTCTTACACATTAAATAGATATCACCTTGTTAGTCAAGATATAATGGAGAGGCTGGAGGAAACTGCCTGAAAATGTAGAGCTGTGTTCCAGTAGCCATATTTCTTGAAGATGATTGTATAATGATATAGCTTTTGCAATGTGACTGTGTGATTGTGAAAACCTTGTGTGTGATGCTTCTTTTATCTACTTTATGGACAGATGAGTAAAACATATGGATTAAAAATAAATAAATAATGGGGGAAACAAATGTTAAATTTAGATTGAAATCCTAGTGATCAGTGAAAGGGAGGAGTAAGGGATATGGTATGTATGAATTTTTTTCTGTTTTCTTTTTATTTCTTTTTCTGAATTGATGCAAATATTCTAAGAAATGATCATGGTGGTGAATATGCAACTGTGTGATATTGTGAATTACTGATTATGTAATACAAAATGATCATAAGTTAATGGGTGTTATATTTTTAAAAAAAGTTAAAAAATTAAAAAATAGAAAAAAGATAAAAAAATTTTTAAAAAGTCTAAGCATAATGTCTGGAACATAGATAAAATTCAATAAATAAAGCTATTGGTACTATTATTAAAAAAAAAAAAGATCACGGTTTGACCAATTGATTTCGGTGTCCCTAATGTTTGACACCGTATCATGGGGATTCCTTAATGGTAAAGTTGAATAGTTCCATATTTTTTTTCCCATCCCTCCCTGATTAAATCTTACTATGAAATCATAAAAAAATTTAAGATCAAGGGGGATTGTTGCTTCCTTTAAATTTTATCTGTTATTTTTTTTTTCCAGTGTCAGAAGCGAGGGTGTAGGGTATCAAGTATGCAGTGTGTTGTCTCTGTACCAGCAGCATAAGCATCACCTGGGAGCTCATTAGAACTCTCAGGCCCATCTGCAGAACTACTGCACCAGAAATCTCCATTTTAATAAGATGCCCCTGTGATTTTTGTGTATATTCGTTTGAAGCACCCTGTTCAGGGCTGCTAGAGTGATAGCTTTAAGGAATTTCACTAACAGTGTTATGTACATTGTATTATTGTTATTTGTTTTTTCCCGTTTCTTAAGTATAATCTGGTCTCTCTTAAACTGTGTGTCAGCACTTATTGCAGGGATCACAATCTGTGAATGAATCTGAAGGTTTTAAAGGAATTAGTTATAGTTTCTTGACTGAGAATGTTTCTTATCTTATGTGTAGCATTGCCTCATCTGTGCTTATTAGGAGCTTGTTCAGTTACTGAAGTGCTACTGCGGAGTTAGTAGTAACTAAATCTTAAATTCTAGTTTAGTATGTGAATTACACATTTGAAGTCAAATGGCATTTTAATGAAAACTAGTAGTTATGAACAGGAATGATTTAAGTACATGTTTAGGATAATTCATATAATTGTTTATGAAAACTTAGGTGAAATATATGGTTGGTATTTAGCTAGTTAAATGTTTTTTCATTCTTTGCTAAAATACTTCTAATCTCAAAAGGAAATGTTATTAACTAAAATCTAGTCTCATTTAGCTGCCATCCTGAAAAAAATTGTTGCTGTTTTTCAAGGACTAGATGATTTATTTCTCTCATCTTTTTCTTTTTTTGTTTTTCTTAAACTATTTGGTACAAGGAGAAATCACCAACACTATCCCTGTGCAGTATGTACTCTAGAGTGTATTTCCTAACCCTTTAGAAATCAAGCCACACTTGGGTAAATGGATAAGGCTGTTCTTGGCTGCCTGGAGGCACTGCAGACCCCAAATACCAGGAGGGCTGAGGGGAATAATGTCTCAGGCATACTTGTGGTAACATGGGGCGATTTGAATCCTTAGCCGTCCGTTTGAGCTAAAAGGATTATCACTGCTACTCCTTGTGGAAAAGAAGAGGTTGTCAGAGAACAGATCCAATGAGGGACAGATGAAACCAGAAGGAAAGACAGAGGTGGAATAGAGAGTACTGTGTTAATTATTTAGTGTTAAGGTGTGTGAGATAAGAGGATAAATTCCAGAGAAGCATATGCAAGACTTCAGCTATAGTCTATTTGGTTGGTTGGTGGGCAGTTCAGGAATTAGATACTTTTTTTTTCTTGTTTGTTTTAAAATGTTTAGAAGCAAATGAAGTGGAGTGGGAAGTAAAAGGAAAGTTTCTTGATAGAAAGAATTATTATATGTGATTTCAGGGATTATAATTCACCTTCACTATAGCTGCTGGTATTTGTTTCACTAGCTGAATGCTGTTTGAGAAGAGCTCAATTTTAGAATTCCTTCCGAAATGAAATTAAATCATCTGTTTACTCATTACCTTCCCAGAAAAATCACATTTTTATTGTGGGGTTTAAGATTAATAGTAAGATTTTTTAAAATGGCTTATTAGATTTTAAAATGTAAATTTTCATTTATCAGACAACTAGAGAAAAAGAGGTTAGTTCCTATCAGTATCAGTAGGGTTTAAGTAAGTATCTGATATTCTCATTTGTCTCAGAAAGTGTTCAAATAATAGTCCTAAAATATAAGCGTAATGAAATTTATTTTAGGTCATGATATATATTTGCTCTGTTCATCAAAGGAATGTTTGCTCATTCTAATAGTTTATAAACCAGTAGAGGTGGGAGTAGGGAATAATTTTTTTATAGTGATGCCTCTGTTGTTTGGTGTGTTTTAGAGTACCTGCGAAATGTTTCCATAGGGGGCTGTGTATCAAGTAAATTGGGAGCCCTATTAATTATGGTCCCTTCTTGGGAATTCTTAAACCTTATTAAAGGTTCAGAGAAATCTGTTATTGTGATGAAGTTTTTTTTTCTTAACAGTTATTCACATACATGAGAAGTTTTTTTGGAAGCTTGTGGCAGTAATCTGAATTCTTAATATAACCAGAACTGGGGATGTGAAAGATCATTTCACTTATATTACATCTGTGTTACCAGTTACTCAAGGAAGATGAAGAAATCGGGAAAGGCATACATTTATATATCATGTTTGGGATTAAGGACGCAGGTGGGGCGGAATTCTTAAAAAAAAATAGTTTTTTTGGTAATTGAGTGAAGGGTAAAGATTGTCATATCTTGGACAGATATGACCAAAAAAATCTAACAGAAGTTAGATTTTTAACCTGTGCTACTTTCAGTTGGAGATATCAACATCATTTATTTGTACTTGTAAATGTAAACCTGTTTCTCTTTTTGCTTTTCTGAAGATTAGAAGAGGTAATTCTTTGCAAATTTTTAAAAGAAACATTTATAACTGAATACAGTAGAAGCAGTTTTTAAAATAGAGCTAATTAATGGCTGAGAATTTTGTGAAGACCTAAATTCTGGAGATGTCTATGGCAATTATGGAATTCTTTAAGTTCATTATATATGACTTTAATTGATTTAAATATAAGTGAATTGTTCCAAAATTAGAGACATGTCATGTTTTAATTATAAAACTTCTGAGTATAAGGTTGGTTACATTAACTATTTCACTCGGATACAGTTGTAAACAGAATGTGATACACATTTTTTTTTGATATCCTGCTTTTTCTAGGAGAATGTCTTTTTTTTGCTGGCTTTTCAATAAAATTGTGTATTCTCAGAATAGAATGATGCTCATGATGATACTGAGTTTTTATTTATCTCCTGAAAATGATACTGGATTGGCTGCTCTAGTTAGTTCAGGTTGTTAATTTGACCTATACGTTAGGAAAAGGATTTTTCTTTTCAGAAGAATACCAATTAATTTCTTTTTTGTTCTTTATCCGCATAGTGATAGGAGAGGATTTAGGAGTCTAGAGTGAGGCTCACTCCACACTGAGTCCAGCCAACAAGGAATTTGACTTGTTTCTTTTAACCATGTTATCTTATTAATTTATTAATTAAAAAATTCTTTTGCGTTCCTGTTCTGTGGTAGTCACTGCTCTGAGTGCTTAGGTTGGGGATATAGCAATGAATAAAATAGACCAAAACGACTCTTGGTCTATACCAGAAAACACATGAAGTTTACATTTTAGTGTGTGAGATAAAGATAAGTGGAGAAAGATGAAGAGGAGGAAGATATGGGTGAGGTGGAGTGAAGTGCTTCAGAGCCTGGTAGAACTTGGGTTGCAGTTTTAAATAGGGTGGTCAAAAGTGATTGCTCAGAAAATGACATTGGAGCAAAGTCCTGTAGGGGAGATGACTGAGTGAGCCATGCAGGCAACAGCATTCCAGTTCCAGGTAGAGGAAACAATAACTGTCATGACTTTTAATTATTACATTTGGCTTAATTTTGTATGTAATCTTAAGAAATAGACATTAAGGAAATTATTCCATGATGCATTTGGTGTACTGTTATAGGAAATTAGTTATCTAAAATATTGTGTATGTGAATGGTTTTTGTAGAAATAATTGATAGTCAAGGTAGAAATTTGTGCCTTGATAGTGAGTGGTTGTGCTGGGCTGAATCTGTTGTGTACCTCAAAAGAGCCATGTCCTTTAATCCTCTTTCAATATTGCTGGGTGGTATCTTTTTGATTGTTTTCCATGGAGATGTGACCCACCCAGTTGTGGGTGGTAACTTTTGATTAGATGGTTTCCATGGAGCGATGTCTCCACCCATTCAAGGTAGGGTTGCTTACTGGAGCCCTCTAAGAGGGAACCATTTTGGAAAAAGCTTTAGAGCCACCAGAACCGACAGCCACCAGAACAGACAGAGCCCCAGGGAAGCCATTGAAGAAGACTTATGAAGTGAGGAGACAAAGCTAGCAGATGTTGCCATGTGCCTTTCCAGCTGAGAGAGAAATCTTTAACATCATCGGCCTTCTTGAACCAAGGTACCTTTCCCTGGGTGCCTTAAATTGGGCATTTTCATAACCTTGCTTTAATTTGAATATTTTCACGGCCTTAGAACTATAAACTTGCAGCTTAATAAATTCCCCCTTTTAAAAGCTGTTTTCAATTCTGGAATATTGCATTTTGGCACCTTACTAACTAGAACAGTGGTGTTCTTAATTTCATAGTGTGCTTGAAAGGGAAGTTTTGTTGCCATCTTAATACTGATTATTTTTTAGATTCTTTATAATTGTCTTCATTGTTCTGTTTCTCTTGATTTCTTTTAATGAATAGAGGGTTTAGTGGTTAGGGGTATACTGTTAACTGCTGTACAGTCAAGCTGAACCATCTATCATACCAACTGTACCACATTGACATAGATTTTGATACAAATATTATACTATTTCTTAATTTTTCCTGGAATTATTTCATGAAGTATATCGTTGAATGCTTCTGTAGAAGACTTTACCAGCCGGGCTGACCCGAAAATTCCAACCTGCTTCCCTGCTTCTACTTTTTTTTAAGCATCTCTCCTTACACCTGGGGATTGTTTTGCTTCCTGTTTCAAATCTTCCTGGTGGGATTTGCTTGATGCTGTCTCAGTTTTCTTTGGCTTAGGGTTCTCATGGTATATCTTTCCCCATCTTTGACTCAGAATCTTAGTAATCTTGTCTTATCTTGCCGTTTTAAAAAATTGCTTGTGTTTTGTAAGACTAAGATTGTATGAGACTCTGAATGTAGGTACTTCTGGCTTATCAGATGACAAAGGAAGTCTAAATAATCGTGTCTTGCTTTATAGTTGACACCTAGCCTGGTAACCTTTCAAAGTGCTAGTGTCAGTGTCCCTCATTTCGTTCTTAGTTTATTACACTTTTTTTTAATTGACTAAACTTTACATACATGCATTCCATACATGGTGTACAATCAGTGGCTCACAAAATCATCACATAGTTGTATATTCATCACCATGATCATTTTAAGAATGTTTGCATCACTCCAGAAGAAGAAATAATAATAAAAAAAAACCTCATACATACCATACCCCTCACCCTTCCCTCTCATTGACTGCTATTATTTCCATCTACCCAATGTATTTTAACCTTTGTTCCCCGTTTTCCTTTTTGTACCCCTTACCACTCTAGTGGTAAGATTGATCACTAGTATTTCAGTCTACTCAATTCATTTCAACATTTATTGCCCGTATTATTTATTTTTAATCCGTATGTTTTACTCATCTGTCCATACCCTAGGTAAGAGGAGCATCAGACAAAAGGTTTTCATAATCACACAGTCACATTGTGAAAGCTATATCATCATACAGTCATCTTCAGGAAACATGGCTAGTGGAACACAGCTCTACAGTTTCAGGCACTTCCTCTAGCCTCTCTAATACACCTTAAACTAAAGAGGGGTTATCTATATATGTAAGAATAACTCCACGATAACCTCTTGACTCTGTTTGAAATCTCTTAGCCACTGACACTTTGTCTCATTCCTCTCTTCTCCCCTTTGGTCAAGAAGGTTTTTTCAGTCCTTTAATGTTGAGTCCCAGTTTACCCTAGGATCTCTGTCCCACGTTGCCAGGGAGGTTTATACTCCTGGGAGGGGGAAGGCAGTGAATTTGCTTGCCGTGTTGGCTGAGAGAAAGGCCACGTCTGAGCAACAAAAGAGTTTCTCTAAGTAGGCTTAGCTTCTCTTTTGCAGGAATAAGTTTCATAGGGGTGAACCCCAAGATTGAGGACTCAGCCTATTATTGATTTGGTTGTCCCCACTGCTTGTGAGAGTATCAGAAGTTCTCCAAACGGGGAATTTGAATATTTGCTGCTTTCTCCCCAGTCCCCCAAGGGGACTTTGCAAGTACTTCTTCGTTCACTGCCCAGATTACTCTGGGATGTATCAAGGCATCATACTAACCTGGACAAACCAACAAAATCTCACGCCCTATTCGAGATTCCACATACTTATGTTGTTCAACTAAACTACCCATAGAAGTTAAGTTAGGTAATATACTACCAAAATATAAATTTTATACCAAATAATCATCTTTACCTTTGGTCTCACACAGCAATTGAAGTTTTAAAATATGGATGAGATCATCCTTTACTCTGTGTTCTGATTTACCTTAGTCCTATCCAGATCAGCTTCACTCATATTCTAATTGAAGTGTGATCACTCTTTCAGCTTTTGAGCAGTTCCTGTGTGGGATAGTACTGACTGTCTTAGCTTCAGAGCTCTAACTCTGAGTCTCAGCTGTTACATAAATACCCGAAGTTTCTGGGAGTGACCAGGTTATATACAAACACCTCATTATCTCAGAATTTTGAAATAACAGTTACAACTCCTGAATATATGTGACTGCACTAAGAGCTTACAATCTAGGATCCTTTATAATAGGCCCCAACATGATAACCCATGTTCTCAACTTCATTTCACTGAGTATTTATATTATAGTTAGTCCATATGATTGAGACATGATAATATTTGCCTTTTATGTTTGACATTTTATTCAAGAAAAGTCCTTAAGGTTCATACACCTAGTTGCATGCCTTAGAACTTCATTCCTTCTTGCAGCCCCTCAGTAGTATGTTGTATGTATACACCGTAGTTCCCCCTTCCATTCCTCGTTGTTGTACCCTTAGGCCATCTCCATCCATTGCGAAACACCAGTGTACAGATGTGTGCACGTGTCCATTCCCCACACCGTTTCACTTTCTCCAGGTATATACTGAGCAACAGTGTTTTGGGATCATATGACAACCCCACCCCTAGGTTTCTGTGGAACCCACCACACTGCCCTCCTAGGGATTGCACCTTTCAGTTTACCTACCAACAGTGAATAGGTACGTCTCTTTCTCTGCATCTTCTCTAACGCTTGTTTCTCTCTGTTCTTTTTTTCTTTTTTATTATGTGGGCAGGCACCGGGAAGTGAACCCGGGTCTGTGGCATGGCAGGCGAGAACTCTGCCACTGAGCCACCGTGGCCCGCTCTCTGTTTATTTTTAAATAGTTTTATTCACACACCATTCAGTTCAACTGAAGTGTATAGACATGCCTTTGCCACCATAATGTATATGAAGAAGACTTTTTTTTTTTCTCCACAAAGAATCCATACCCTGCCCCCCACCTGTTGACATTTAGATTTGGCTTAATGCTTTTGTTACATTCGGTGGAAGCATAGTACAATGTTACTGTTGACTGTAGACCCAAGCTTGCATTGACTGCACTTTTTCCTGTATACCATCCATTTTCAATATCCTGTAATGTTGACATTTGTTCTCCCTCATGCAAAAATGTTTTTTTATTTGTGTATTTACTCACCCTCATTGTCCACTCCAGGCATTCCCAAATTTTACCATCTAAGTCTTTATTCTCTATCTTTCCTTCTAGTTTCATACATGTCCCCAGCCCTTCTCCCTCAGTCATACTCACATTCAACTTCTTTCAGTGTACTTATATTATTGTGCTATAATCAGGTAGTATTGTGCTATCCATTTCTGAAATTTTACAATCAGTCCTGTTGTATAATCTATATTCCTTCAACACCAATTGCCCAATCTCTACCTGTTTCTATCTCCTAATATCCTGTGTTCTTAACTTCAATTCTCCAAGTTTGCTCATTAATGTTAGTTCATATTAGTGAGATCACACAGTATTTGTCCTTTTGTTTCTGGCTGATTTCACTCAGCATAATGTCCTCAAGGTTCACCCATGTTGTTACATGCTTCATGACTTGATTTTGTCTCACAGCTGTGTAATATTCCATCGTAATATTCCATCCACACACACCGCAGCTTGTTTAGCCACTCATCCATTGATGGATGTTTGGGCTATTTCCACCTCTTAACAATCATTTAATGCTGCTGTAAACATTGGTGTTGTCACTCATTTTACAGTATGTGTTTAGGTCATACAGGGTAGTGACTTATGTTGCAAGTGCATGCTTGTATGTAGGATTTCTTGATATGGGCTAGCACATTTCATCCTTAACAGACTTATGGCTAAATGTAAAGACTTTTCATGTTTTCTAACAAATGCTTTAAGAACATAGTAGCCTGTTCTTAAGATTTCTTCTAGTTCTTCATTTCTCAGTAGTACAAACCTATTCTCTAATTTCCCAAACTAAAAAAAAAAAAAAAAATCCTCATAGTTTAACCCTTGTTTAAACAAACAAGTCCCCTCCCCACCCCAAAACATGTCACCTATTTCTTCTCTTTCCATGCCACTACCCTAGAGAAGATCCTTTAAGTCTTGGGTTGTTGCAGAAGATTCTTAGCTGAGTTTTCTGACTTTAATGTGTAGTTAGTTACCTTTAATGATCCACCATATAAATAAGTACAAGATTGATATTCCTAAAAAACTTGTTTACGGATAAGAAATAAACAGTAACTTTCTGTTCCCCACCCAGGTTAAATGAAAACTCTTCTGCCTAGTTTGCGGAGTCTGTATGACCTGAATTCATTTCGCTGTTTTGTTTTGTGTTTTGTACTTCCACTTGGCAACCTGGCATTCTTTGTATCCTTTCTTCTCATATTCCTTCTAAGAGGAGATTTATTTTCATGTTCTCCCATATCATGCTCCCATATTTATTATTCTTTTGATAGCCTGTGGCACTTGTGGTTTATGGTGTAATTTTTTAGTTATCTGGGACTACTACAATTGTGTTTGTTTTTTCTGTATATAACCAGTAAAGAATATGAGGTAATGTATGTCAGGCTATGTAGGGTGGTGTTTAGTACAGAGCAGACATTGAAGTAAATTATGTTTTGAAGGCCTTTGAAGGCAGTGCTCCTATCTTACTCAGTATAGTGCTATAATAGACATTTAAACATTTTGCTGACCTTTATAGTTGAGTTGTTTCTTGGAAGAATAGAAGCCTACTGAAACAGATGTTTTAAGTCCTAACTTGTACCCTGATGCAGTGAAGGTTGGATAGGATCTGTTAGCCCTTGGGCCTGGTTCCTTAGCCAGTACACACACCAGCAAATCTACTGTTAAACTCTGTGCATGTCTATTTTTTCCCCTATCAGTACAACTAAATTTTTTATATAACAGTGAAATGCATGTTCTTAATAGTATTAAATATGTTACCATGGTGGTAGTCATCACAACTTTTTAAAAAAAATATTTTAATTGAGAAATATCCACACATGTACAGTCCAACCATATTATATAATCAGTGGTTCGCAGTATCATCACATAGTTATGTATTTGTCACCATGATCATTTTTAGAATATTTGCATCATTCCAGAAAAAGAAATAAAAGAAAAAAAAAGAACTGGTATCTCCCACACCCATTATCCCTCCCTCTCATTGACTTACTATATTTCAATCTATTCAATTTTATCTCTCCTTTTTAGTTATTTATTTTTTATCCTTATTGTTATTATTTTTACTCATCTGTCCATACGCTGGATAAAAGGAGCATCAGACACAAAGTTTTCACAATCATGCAGTCACATTGTAAAAGCTGTATCAGTTATAATCATCTTCAAGAAACATGGCTACTGGAACACAGTTCAACAATTTCAGGTACTTCCCTCCAGCCACTCCAATACACCATAAACTAAAAAAGGATATCTGTATATTGTGTAAGAATAACCTTTGGGATAACCTCAACTTTGTTTGAAATCTCTCAACCACTGACACTTTGTCTCATTTCTCTCTTCCCCATTTTGGTCAAGAAGGCTTCCTCATTCTGATGATCCTGGGTCCTAGCTCATTCCTGGGAGTCAGGTCCTACGTTGCCAGGGAGATTTACAGCCCTGGGAATCATGTCCCACTGAGGGGAGAGGGCAGTGAGGTTTTATCCTCTGCCCGAATTACTCTGGGATCTTTTGGGGCATCACGTTAATTGGTACAAACCAACAAGATCTCACACCCTATTCAAGATGCCATGTAATTATGGTATCCAAGTAAACCGACCATACAAGTTAAGTTAGATGATATGCTACCAAAATATAAATTTTGCACCAAATGAACCTCTCTCCCTTTGATCTCAAACAGAGGTTGAAGTTTGAAACGGGCCAGATCATCCTTTACCCAGTATTCTGATTTACCTTAGTCTTACCCAGATCAGTTCCATTCATATCTCTAGACAAAGTCTGTCCACTTTTTCATCTTTTTTAACAGTTGCTGAACAGGGTAATGCTGACTTTTATAGCTTCAGTGCTCTAACTCAGTCTCAGATGTCATATAAATACCCGAAGTTTCAGAAACAAGCCGGTTATATGCAAATAGCTCAGTATCTCAGAATTTAGAAATAATAGTTACAACTCCTAAATATATGTGACTGCTGTAAGAGCTTACAGTCTAGAATCCTTTGCAACAGGCCACAACCTTATAGATAACCCATGCCCTCAACTTCAGTTCTCTGAGTTTGTTTATTATAGTTAATCCATATGAGTTGAGACATAATATTTGTCTTTTTAGTTCTGGCATGTTACTCAATATACTGTCCTTAGGTTCATGTACTTAGTTCCTAGTTGCATCCCTCACAACTTTATTCCTCCTTGCAGTTTTTCAGTAGTCTGTTGTATGTAAACATCATAGTTCCCCCTTCTATTCCTCTGGTGTACCCTTTCACAACTATTTTTAATATGTATAGCATTTCATCCTGTGGTGTTTTGTTAATCATTTTTCTGTTGCAGTGTTTCAGTGTTACAGCATTCCAGTGTTTCTTGATGTTGGGGATTGAATTATATCCCCCACAAAAGGCGTATGTTCATGTCCCAACCTGTTTGTAAATAGGATCTTTGAAGATGTTATTAGTTAAAGGTGTGTCCCAAATTGAATGAGGCTGGGCCTTAATTAAATATGGCTGAAGCCCTTATAAGCAAAGAAAATTGAGCACGGGAAAAGAAGCCATGGGGAGCAGGAAGAAGCTGGAAGTCAACAGAACCTGCAAGAGAAAGGAGAAGATGTCAACATGTGCATTGCCATGTTACAGAAAAGCCAAGAACCCCAAAGATTGCCAACCAGCCACAAGAAACCACCCCCAGCAGAAAGCATCCTTCTATCCTAGTCTTTGAAACCATGAGCCAGTAAATTCTTGTAATTAAGCCAATCTGCTGTATGATATTTGTTTTAGCAGCTGGGAAACTAAAATATTTGATTAAATATTTTCCTTTGTATAAATGATCTGAAATGGAATTTGAGTCAGAGGATGTGAATATTTTTATGGCTCTTAAAATACTCTAGATGGTCATGAAATAGATCAAGGATTTTGGTAGTTATCAGGATTTGTTAGGCTGCTAGACCTTAGTTTTACTGATAAAGTTTTTCTTAATTATTGAATGGCTTGGAGGCCTTTTCATTTTATTTGATAGTTTTGTTTTTCTAAAATTACGGGAAATGTCTCATAGTGAAAACTTCAGTACAGAAGGGTAATATGAAAAATAAGTCTCTCACTCATCCAAAACACTAATAACCCTTTCTCGGCAGCAGCCATGTTACTACTTTCTTATGTATCTTTGTCCCTGTGAATATATATACATCTTCTCTTCATTAAAGAAAGATCACATACCTACGTTGGCATGCTATAAATATTCTTCACCTTGATTTTTAAAAACTTACTTTATCTTGGAGATTCTCCATATCAGCACTTAAACTCATTCCTTTTAACAGTTGCAAAATATTCCTTTGGTTTGGTTCATGTGTAGGCAGTCTTGTCTTTTACAAGCAAGGCTGCAGTGAATATCCTTGTACGTAAACTCTGCATATTTGGAGGAAGTCTTGGAAATGGAATTGGCAGGTCAAAGAATGTGTACATATTAAATTTGGAAACATGTAGCTCTTGTTTCTTCCTGATATAATTAAATATCATAAACATTAATATATAATACTAATTATATATAAATATTATTGATTGATTGGTTGGTTGATTGCATAGGCAAGATCCAGGAATCAAACCCGGATCTTCAACATGGCAGGCAAGAATTCTGCCACTGAGCCACACCATTACACTGTCCTGTTCCTGATATTTTTTTGAAAACAAAAATTTGCCTTTTGTACTATGTCCTAATCTAAAACCACATTTTGTCTTCAAGGATACATGACTGGCTTTCATGTAGCACTTTTTTTTTTTTTTTTTTTGGATTAGGAATTTTTTTTTATTTCTGTATATTCTTAGAATGATGTCAAAATAACAATTCAGAACAATTGTGTAGTGTTATCTGTGGAATCCCTAAGATTATCACATTATCTTTAATAACAGTGTTTCCGATTTTTATTATTCTATGACATTTCTATCCAAAAATCATACTTTTCCTTAAATAAGTAAATCTATAATTTTATGAATCATCTGTCCAAATAGGCAGAAAATGAATATTCTCAGATAATGAATACAATCAATATTTTTTTTTGACACCTGACTAGTTTTATAAAAACTAGGAATGGGCTATTTTCTTATGTTAGTTTTTATCTTCAATGACATATGCAAGATCCAAAATCAAATTGGCTGTCTCCACGGCTACCTGTAGGCCACTAAGCTTAGCAGTAAAGCAGTCCAAAGTCAAATTGACAACTGAGTTGGCAGCTTCATGTGGAAGGCAGTTTTGTGGGGCAAAATAATGGCAACTGCTTCTCAAGAAAGACCAGCTTAGTTCTTCCTGGCTACTGTATAATCCACAGCCACATCTTGAAAGCACATCTGGCCAGTTAACAACAGAGGGAGAATATGAATTGACCATAAGTGTCCATACTTCATGTCAGTGAGAATTTCACCGCCATCATGTTCTAAAGTGCGTGCGAGAGATTCTAGAGCACTGCAAAATGCTTCCGCAATGAGCTAAAGTTCTATCTGAGTATATCCACCATCTTGGAGAATGCTTTCTGGCTAGTTAAGAATCTTGTGTCTGATATACGCAGCCAAATGGGTTTCAGTACAGCCACCTCCCAACAAAACGGATGGTTGCTTGATTGTTAACTGTAAGACATGCAGTGCTGTTTGACACACCAGCTTCAGCTCATCCCAGGCTGTGTCATTTCTGTTGCAGAGAAGCAAACTGCAGACAGTCACTTCATCAGGAACAAGATGAAAAAAATGTTTGGAGCCAAATTTTGCAAAGCACAAATCTTTCACGCTTCCATAACTACTAGGAGAGACTGAGCTCAGGGAACCAATAGCCTGTGTTCCTGTCATTTTCTTCAGGGGCTCCATCAGGGCTCCTCCTACTCTGTCTATAGCAACAACGTGATGTGCGCTGAGAAACTGTTTCAATGATGGGTGTATGACTTTTTGGCACATGACAAGATCTACATGGTCACTAAGCAGCTGCTTTCCTAGGTTAAGCAACTGGTCCAGGACTGCATTTTCAAGGGAAACTCCATAACTGACCACCACAGTTCCCTCTCCAGTGTCAGAAAGGTCTCCAGATAAAGAGGCACAGAAGAGTGCCACCTTAAGGGCACTTGATCTTTTGATAGGTATCATCCTCATCAACTGAACTTCTGATATTTCACTGAGTATTCCTGGTAACAAAGTGGAATCTATAACTCTTTGACCTTTTAGAAGTACAATTATACTCTTTCCTAAAATAATGTGCTCTTCAGACTTTTCTGGAATTGTAAGCAAAAAGGCTCTCAGAATCAAAAGCACTGATGTGATCTATTTCCTTTGTGGTGAGCATACAAGCAGATTTACTTGTTAGTATGCTGCGCACCAAACAAAGAAGGATGTGCGTACTACTGAAGTCGACTGGGACTCGACAACCACAGACCTCAGACTTAAGATAATTGGTGCAGAGGGTCAAAAGGTGCTTATTTAATCTAATGACAGTGGTGAGTGATAAACCTATTCTCTGGACATTTTCAATCAGGTTGCAGCAAAGAATGGCTGTGAATAAGCCACAATCACTGAAGCTTGATACTTGATTCTTGATTGAAGCTGTCAGGATCTTTAGTATGGGATGGGTAACTGAAAGGCAGCTGAGCAGGGCTGACGACTGTGAAGTTGTGCACACAGAGCCTCCAATGCCATTGTGCAGCTGCTTCAACCTCCCCAAAGGGCCATAGCACGATGTTATGATTTCTTTGAAGAGAGAAAGTGTGGCCCCAACTCTCTCACTTGTCAAGCGTTCACTTTTACACGATGATGGCTTTTTAGCTTCTAAATGTGACATTTTAGTTCAAGTGGTAACTTGTGAAAACAGTTTTTATTTTGTAAACCATACTTTCCATATATTGTTGTGGATTTTAACATTAAAAAAAATTACTCCTCAAGAATAAAAGTCTGAATGTGTAGCATTATGGTTATAAAATAAAATAGCTTCATGCTTATGAAATTAATCGGCATGTAATGATTTAATGACATATTAGTAATTCAAAATATTTATTTTACTTCATTCCTCAATATGTTTTGGTTTGCTTCTGGACTGAGATTTTACAGACTGTTTTGCAGTCCTCTGTATAATGTATGTCCCAAGATGGATGCCTACGAAAGAAACCCCAGCTACAAGAAGCCAGCTCTTTTTAATCCAACTGATTTTCATATCTTCTTTTAATATCAAGATCAGATTCAAAGCTGCTTGTCTGATGATGGCAAGCTGGCTATTTTCCTTGGGGATGGCTCTTCTGAGGACTTGCAAGTGCCAGACTATCTGGCTCAAGAAGACTGTCCTTACTAGGTGTTTGGAAAACAGGGCTGCTTTTGATTCTGTGCCACCCCAAATGTATTAGTCCAACTAACGGTACCATAACCACCAAAACTTTGTAGTCTCTCCAGAAGTTCCGAAAGCTCATGCTTCAGCAACAGAATGCACCCTTCCGTGAGGACAGTGGCGACCTTCCTGAGGTGGGGAAGAATTTCCAAGCTCCCCGCTTCTCTTCGATGTTCCCATTGGAAGGTTTCAGCGACCTCACCTGCCCATCCGCCGCCGCACTTCCCGAGGCCGCTGCAGCCAGCAGGGCCCTGAGGCCTAGGCACCGCTAATTCTGGCAACCCGCGTCGGTCCTTCTCATGTAGCACTTTGAAGGAAGTATGAAACATGATGATTAGGAGCTCGTATTGAAGTGACAAGTGCTGTATACAGATTAACTCAGTTAATTCTCATAAACAACCTGTGATGTTGGTACTACTATTATGTCTACCTTATAAATGGAGAAACAGAGGTTTGAAGAAGTTACGTAGTTTGCTCATAGTCACACAAGAATGGAAATAGGAGCTTGGGACTGCTCGACTTGATATCCCATGCTCTTTACTGCTACTCTATATTGTCTTTCTTATGCATGTAGGAGACTTGAGAAATACTTGTTGGATGATTGAGTAATGTTATTTTGTGTCTCCTTAAAACAGATTCTTAAAATATAGCCCTTTCTGCAACATTCAGAATATCCTGGCTGGAAGTGTGACATTTATTTTTAAACCACTTTTTGAGATCAAAGTATGGAATTTCAGAAATATTTAATCAGGCTGGCAAATAATCCTATCAAGTAGAAACAAGGATTTTTTTGTGTGTGTGTTTCCTCTTACTTGTGTTTAGATGCGTTCATTTGATAGCAGTAGTTCTGATCTTTACCATAGAGCCATTTTAGTTTCTGCAAGTTTTAATCAGGGATATTAAGGGGTCATATTAGGTATTTACTTTGTGTCAGGTATTGTTCTAGTTGCTTTATATACATTACCTCTTTTCTGTTTATAGAACTTTTATGAGTTAGATGTTATTTTAGAGATGAGAAAGTTAAGGTATAGAAGTGAAGTAACTTGCCAGGATCATACGCATTGGAGTGGGGGAGCTAAGATTGGAGTTTGTCTTCTAAAATCTTGTGCTTTTTTCATATTATTTTAGCCAAAAGAAGCTAAGTTTTTAAAGAAACACTGAATTTTTCTTCTTGCTTTTAATAAATACTTGGTTCTGTATTATGTGCTTTAGGAGTGGGATAAAGAAGCATAAACCTAGTTATTCCCACAGAGAGCTTAAAATCAGAATAAACACAAGCACAAATGTGAATAAAAATAACATGACTAAGTGCTCAATTCATTTATTCAGTAAGTGACTGAGTACTTACTGTGTGTCAGATATTGCAACTATCTTCTGAGAATACAGGAGAGACTAAAGTCCCTGCCTTTGTGGAGATTTCCGTTTTTTTAAATGTCTCCTTTAAGGCAATATAACAAATAAATAAGATAATTATAGATTGTGGGTATGTTATGTAAGAAATAAACAGGGTAACGGGAGGGTAATATGAGAGTGAGGAGGCTGGGGGCTGTTAATCTGTTTAGTGTGGTCAGGGGAGGACTTTCTGAGGTGAGGAGGTTTTGAGCTGAGATCTGAAGTTTTTGCCAACAGTTTTTTTTTGGTCACGTAGTTGTATATTCATCATCATGATCCTTTCTTAGAACATCTGTATCAATTCAGAAAAAGCAATAAAAATAAGACAGAAAAAAATTCATACATACCATACTCCTTACCCCTCCCTTTCACTGATCACCAGCATTTCAATCTACTAAATTTAACATTTGTTCCCCCCTATTGTTTATTTATTTTTAATCCATATGTTTTACTTGTCCATCCATAAGGTAGACGAAAGGAGCATCAGACACAAGACTCTCACAACCTCACAGTCACACTGCGACAGCCATATCATCATACAGTTATCTTCAAGAAACATGGCCACCAGAACACAGCTCCACATTTTTAGGCAGTTCCCTCCAGCTTCTCCATTACATCTTGAC
Organism: Tamandua tetradactyla; assembly: GCF_023851605.1. Taxonomy (NCBI): domain Eukaryota; kingdom Metazoa; phylum Chordata; class Mammalia; order Pilosa; family Myrmecophagidae; genus Tamandua; species Tamandua tetradactyla. The sequence continues at coordinate 204,358,902 of NC_135328.1, read as the reverse complement.
TAACAAGGTGATATCTATTTAATGCGTAAGAATAACCTCCAGGGTAACCTCTCGATTCTGGAAGCTCTCAGCCACTGACATTTTATTTTGTCTCATTTAGCTTTTCTCAGTCCCTTGATGCCGAGTTCCAGCTCATTCTAGAATTCTTTCCCATGCTGCTGGAGGGTACACACTCCTCTTGGAGTCATGTGCCACGTAGAGAGGGAAGGGCAGTGAGTTTGCTTGTTATGTCAGCCAAGAGAGAGAGGCCACATCGGAGCAACAGAAGAGGTTCTCTTGTGGGTAACTCTTAGGCCTAATTTTAAGTAGGTTTAGCCTATCCTTTGCAGGATTAAGTTTCATATGAAAAAACCCCAAGATTGGAGGCTTGGCCTGTTGCTTTGGCTGTCCCCACTGCCTGTGAGAATATCAAGAATTCAACTTGGGGAAGTTGAATTTTCCCTCTTTCTCACCTTTCCCCCTTAGGGGACTCTGCAAATACTTCCCTATTCACTGGTTCAAATTGTTCTGGGATTTATCTGGGCATCATTCTGGACAAACCTACAAAATCTCATGCCCTATGCTAGGTTCCAAGTACAATGGTGTTTGATTAAGCTGTCCACATAAGTTATATTAGGAAATGCACTAGTCAAAATATAAATTTTGTGCCATATAAACATTTTTTGCTTGTCTCACACATATGTTAAAGTTTTAAAATATTAATTACCGTCTATTTTCCACACCCTGCATTATTGACGTTCCTTTATTCTTCGTCATGCAGAAAAAATTTTAAATTTGCACATTTAGTCACTGTTCTAGTTTGCTAGCTGCCGGAATGCAACACACCAGAGACAGATTGGCTTTAATAAAAAGGGATTTATTTTGTTAGTTCTTCAGAGGAAAGGCAGCTAACTTTCCACTGAGGTTCTTTCTTACGAGGAAGGCACAGGATGGTCTCTGCTGGTCTTCTCTCCAGGCCCTAAGTTCCACCAGCTTTCCCCGGGGTGACTTCTTTCTGCATCTCCAAAGGCCTGGGCTGAGCTACGAGTGCTGAGATGAGGAATGCCGAGCTGCTTAGGCTGTGCTACATTGCGCTCTCTCAGTTAAGCACCAGCCAATTAAGTCAAACGTCACTCATTGCAGCAGACACACCTCCTAGCCGACTGCAGATGTAATTAGCAACAGATGAGGTTCACGTACCGTTGGCTTATGTCTGCAGCAACAAGACTAGGTATGCTCACCTGGCCAAGTTGACAACTGAATCTAACTAACACAGTCACTATCATTATACACTCTACGCATTCCTGGATTATACCATCCCAGTCTTTTGTCTGTCTTTCCTTCTGATTTCATTTGTGCCCCCAGCCCTTCTCCCTCTATCATTCTCACATGCAGCCTCATTCAGTGTTCTAACATTATTGTATTACAGCTGGGTAGTATTGTGCTATCCATTTCTTTAGTTTTACAGTCAGTCCTGTTGTACAACTTGTATCCCTTCAGCTGCAGTTACCCAATATCTACTGTATTTCTATCTCCTGATGTCTCTGTTACCAACTGACATTGTCCAAGTTCATTCGCTAATACCAGTTCATATCAGTGAGACCATACAGTATTTGTCCTTTTGTTTCTGGCTAATTTCGCTCAGCATAATGTCCTTAAAGTCCATCCATTTTGTTACATGCTTCATGACTTTATTCTGTCTTACAGTTGCATAATCCATTGTATATCTATATCTATATATATATATACCGCAGCTTGCTTAGCCACTTCTCTGTTGATGTACATTTTGCCTGTTTCCATCTCTTGGCAGTTGTAAATAATGCTGCTATAAACATTGCTGTGCAAATGTCCGTTTGTGTTCTTGCCCTCATGTCCTCTGAGTAGATACCTAGCAATGTTATTGCCAGATCATATGGCAATTCTATGCTTAGATTCCTGAGGAACTGCCACACTCTCTTCCACAGTGGTTGTACCATTTGACATTCCCACCAACAGTGGATAAGGGTGCCTTTTTTCCCCACATTCTCTCCAGCACTCGTTGTTTTCTGTTTTATTGATAATGGCCGTTCTTGTGGGTGTGAGATATTCATTGTGGTTTTGATTTGCCTTTCCCTGATAGCCAGGGAAGTTGAGCATCTTTTCATGTGCCTTTTGGCCATTTGTATTTCCTCTTCTGAGAAGTGTCTATTCATGTCTTTTGTCCATTTTGTAATTGAGTTGTCTGTCTTTTTGTTGTTGAGTTGAACAATCTCTTTATATATTCTGGATACTGGACCTTTACCTGATATATCATTTCCAAATATTGTCTCACATTTTGTAGGCTGTCTTTTTACTTTCTTGACGAAGATCTTTGATGCATAAAAGTGTTTAAATTTGAGGCGCTCCCATTTCTTTCTTTCTTTCTTCAATGCTCGTGCTTTGGGTGTAAGGTCTAGGAAACCACCTCCTATTATAAGATTGTTAAGACATTTCCCTGCATTTTCTTTTAAAAATTTTATGGTCATAGATCTAATGTTTAGGTCTTTGATCCATTTTGAGTTAATTTTTGTTTAGGGTGTGCAATAAGGATCCTCTTTCATTCTTTTGCATGTGGATATCCAGTTCTCTAGGCACCATTTATTGAAGAGACTGTTTGTTCCAGGTAAGTTGGCTTGACTGCCTTATCAAAGATCAATTGTCCAATAGTGAGAGGGTCTATATCTGAACACTATATTCAATTCCATTGGTCAGTATATCTGTCTTTATGCCAGTACCATGCTGTTTTGACCACTGTAGCTTCATAATACACCTTAAAGTCAGGTAGCGTGAGGCCTCCAACTTCATTTTTCTTTCTCAGGATATTTTTAGCTATTTGGGGCACCCTGCCTCTCCAGATAAATTTGGTTATTGGTTTTTCTATTTCTGAAAAGTAAGTTTTTTGGATTTTAATTGGTATTGCATTGAATCTGTAAATCAGTTTAGGTAGAATTGACATCTTAACCATATTTAGTCTTCCAATCCATGAACACAGTATGCCCTTCCATCTATTTAGGTCTTCTCTGATTTCTTTTGGCAGCTTCTTATAGTTTTTTTGTTTAGGTCTTTTGTATATTTAGTGAAGTTTATTCTTAAATAGTTTATTCTTTTGGTTGCAATTGTAAATGGAATTTTTTTCTTGATCTCCCCTCAGATTGTTTGTTACTAGTGTTTAGAAACATTACAGATTTTTGAGTGTTAATCTTGTAACCTGTCACTTTGCTGTACTCATTTATTAGCTCCAGTAGTTTTGCTGTGGATTTTTCAGGGTGTTCGACATATAGTAGCGTATCATCTGCAAACAGTGAGAGTTTTACTTCTTCATTTCCAATTTTGATGCCTTGTATTTCTTTTTCTTGTTTAATTGCTCTGGCTAGAACTTCCAACACAGTAGAATAACAGTGGTGATAATGGACATCATTATCTTGTTCCTGATCTTAGGGGGAAAGTTTTCAGTTTTTTCCTGTTGAGGATGATGTTAGCTGTCGGATTTTTCATATATTCTCTTTATTATGTTGAGGAATTTCCCTTTTGTTCCTATCCTTTGAAGTGTTTTCAACAGGAAAGGCTGTTGAATTTTGTCACATGCTTTTTCTGCATCAATCGAGATGATTATGTGGTTTTTCTGCTTAGATTTGCTGATATGGTGTATTACAGTAATTGATTTTCTTATGTTGAACCATCCTTGCATACCTGGGATGAATCCTACTTGATCATGGTGTATAATTTTTTTAATGTGCTGCCGGATTTGATTTGCAAGAATTTTGTTGAGGATTTTTGCATTTATATTCATTAGAGAGATTGGTCTGTAGTTTTCTTTTTTTGTAATATCTTTGTCTGGCTTTGGTACGAGGGTGATGTTGGCTTCATAGAATGAGTTAGGTAGCTTTCCCTCCTCTTCAATTTTTTTGAAGAGTTTGAGCAGGATTGGCACTAATTCTTGAATGTTTGGTAGAATTCACATGTAAATTCATCTGGTCCTGGACTTTTCTTATTTGGGGAGCTTCTTAATAACTGATTCAATTTCTTTACTTGTGATTGGTTTGTTGAGGTTGTCTCTTTCTTCTAGAGTCAATGTTGGTTGTTCAACTTTCTAGGAAGTTGTCCATTTCATCTACATTGTCTAATTTATTAGCATAAAGTTGTTCATAGTATCCTGTCATTGCTTCCTTTATTTCTCTGGGGTCAGTGGTTGTGTCTCCTCTTCCATTTCTGATTTTATTTGCATCTTCTCTCTTCTTCTTTTGTCAACCTCGCTAAGGGTCCATCAATCTTATTGATTTTCTCATAGAACCAACTTCTGGTTTTGTTGATTTTCTCGATTGTTTTCATGTTCTCAATTTCATTTATTTCTGCTCTTAATCTTCATTATTTCTTTCCTTTTTCTTGCTTTGGGGTTAATTTGCTATTCTTTCTCTAGTTCTTCCAAGTGGACCTTTAATTCCTTGATTTTTGCTCTTCTTTTTTTGGTGTGGGCATTTAGGGCAATAAATTTCCCTCTTAGCACTGCCCTTGCTATATCCCATAAATTTTGATATGTTGTACTTTCATTTTCATTTGCCTCAAGATATTTACTGATTTCTCTTGTAATTTCTTCCTTGACCCACTGGTTATTTAAGAGTGTGTTGTTGAGCCTCCATATATTTGTGAATTTTCTGGCACTCTGCCTATTATTAATTTCCAGCTTCATTCCTTTATGATCTGAGAAGGTGTTTTGTATGATTTCAATCTTTTTAAATTTATTGAGACTTGCTTTGTGAACCAGCATATGGTCTGTCCTTGAGAATGATCCATGAGCACTTGAGAAAAAGGTGTATCCTGCTGTTGTGGGGTGTAATGTTCTATATATGTCTGTTTTGTCTAGCTCATTTATTGTATTACTGAAATTCTCTGCTTCTTTATCAATCCTCTGTCTAGATGTTCTGTTCATTGATGAGAGTGGGCAGTCGAAGTGTCCAGCTATTATGGTAGATGTGTCTATTTCTCTTTTCGGTGTTTTCAGTGTTTGCTTCATGTATTTTGGAGCATTTTGGCTCGGTGCATAAATATTTATGATTGTTATGTCTTCTTGTTGAATTGTTCCTTTTATTAATACATAGTGCCCTTTTTTGTCTCTTTTAACTATTTTATATTTGAAGTCTAATTTGTTGGATATTAGTACAGCTACTCCTGCTCTTTTCTGATTGTTGTTTGCATGGTGTATTTTTTCCCAACCTTTCACTTTCAACCTATGTTTATCCTTGGGTCTAAGATGCATTCCCTGTAGACAGCATATAGATGGGTCCTGTTTTTTAATTGATTATGCCAGTCTGTGTCTTTTGATTAGGGAGTTTAATCCATTAACATTTAGTGTTATTACTGTGTGGGCAGTACTTTCTTCTACCATTTTGCCTTTTGGATTTTATATGTCATATCTAATTTTCCTTCTTTTTACCTTTACTCATAGTCTTCATTTCTATTCTCTTCCCCACACCTCTCTCTCTTGTCTTTTATCTGTCTCTCGAGCTCCCTTTAGTATTTCTTGCAGAGCTGGTCTCTTGGTCACAAATTCTCTCAGTGAATTTTTGTCTGCAAATGTTTTAATTTCCCCCTCTTTTTTTTTTTTTTTTTTGGCTTTTAGAAAGGGGAATTTAATGCATTACTAGTTTACAGTTTGAAGGCCAAGAAAATGTCCCAATGAAAGCTAGTCTATAGAAATGTCCAATCAAAGTCATCTAGGGAAAGATACCTTGGTTCAAGAAGTCTGATGAAGTTCAAGGTTTCTCTCTCAAGTGAGAATACACATGGCGAACACAGTCAGGGCTTCTCTCTCAGCTGGAAGGGCACATGGCGAGCACAGCATCATCTGCTAGCTTTCTCTCCTGGCTTCCTGTTTCATGAAGCTCCCAGGGAGGTGTTTTCCTTCTTCATCTCCAAAGGTCATTGGCTGATGGACTTTCTGCTTCATGGTGCTGCGGCATCTTCCCCCTCATTTTTGAAGGACAGTTTTGCTGGATATAGAATTCTTGGTTGGCAGTTTTTCTCTTTTAGTATCTTAAATATATTATCCCACTGTCTTCTTGTCTCCATTTTCTGTTGAGAAATCTGCATATAGTCAGTCATATTGGACTTCCCTTGTATGTGATGGATTGTTTTTCTCTTTCTGCTTTCAAGATTCTCTTTCTCTTTGATATCTGACATTCTGATTAGTAAGTGTCTTGGAGCACTTCTATTTGGATCTCTTCTCTTTGGGGTATGCTGCCCTTCTTGGATCTGTAATTTTAAGTCTTTTGTAAGAGTTGGGAAATTATCAGTGATAATTTCCTCCATTAGTTTTTCTCCTCCTTTTCCCTTGTCTTCTCCTTCTGGGACACCCACAACACTTATGTTCATGTGCTTCCGCGTTTCATGTTGTCATTCGGTTCCCTGAGTCCCTGCTCATGTTTTTCCATTGTTTTCCCTATATTTTCTTTTGCTTGTCGGATTTCAGATATCCCATCCTCCAGTTCATTAATCCTATCTTCTGCCTCTTGAAATCTGATGTTGTAGGTTTCCATTGTTTTTTTTTTGTTTTCATCTCTTATGCTGTGCCTTTCATTCCCCAAAGTTCTGTGATTTTTTTTTTCAGACTTTCGATTTCTTCTTTTTGTTCATTCCTTGCCTTCTTTATATCCTCCCTCAATTCATGGATTTGATTTTTGATGAGGTTTTCCATGTCTGTTCGTATATTCTGAATTAATTGTTTCAGCTCCTGTATCTCATTTGAATTGTTGGTTTGGTCCTTTGACTGGGCCATAGCTTCAATTTTCCTGGTATGATGTGTTATTTTTTGCTGGTGTCTAGGCATTTAATTATCTTAATTAGTTTATTCTGGAGATTGTTTTCACTTTTTTTTTCCCTAGGTTCTTCTTGCTGGATGAATTTCTTGTCTATCTGTTCTTTGACATTCAATTCAGCTTATTCTAGTCCTCTAGCTTAGGTTTTGTTTAATAGAGCAGAATTTTTCAGTTCTTGTTTTTTTATTTCTTGCCTTGCCTGTATGTTGCCTTTCCCCCACCCCTTAGGAGGGTCTACTTAGGTATTATAAACCCCAGTCAGATTTTCCCAGACCACACTGGTCACTCTCAGGAGGAAAGAGTTGTCTGCGTCAGTTTTCCCTGAGGGTGAGACCTAGCAAATTAAAAGGCTTTCCTTTGAAGTCTCTGGACTCTTTGTTTTTCGTAGCCTGCCCAGTATGTGGTGCTTTTCTGCCTGTGGATCTCACCAGCATAAGGTGATGTGGTACCTTTAACTTCAGCAGACTCTCTCTTCTGGGGCTGTGGTTGAGCAGAGGAGTTGTAGGCTGGCTTTAATTGCTTTCCTTTTCCAGACTCTGTGGCCTGAATTTCTTGAAGGAGGAATTCCACCTGAGCTTGGCCCCATCCCTCTCCTGGGTAAGGCACAGGCTCCAGAGAAGCTCTCAAACAAGCCTGTTTCTGCCTATGCCTGGAGCAGTGGAGCTTGAGAAGCCCTGCTGCTGTATCCAAAGCGTAGTTGATCTGTAGAAACAGCCATAAAGGAGAAAAAGAAAAATCCTTTTCAGAGCAGGACCTTGTTCCTTGGGTTTGCCAATCAAGAGCTTAAGTTGGTACGTTGCTCTGTGTATCTCCAGGCCCTATGTGTCCCCTCCTTTCCTGCAGGGCTCAGACCTCTTCAGATCCAAAAAAACCCCTGATTTTTTTTCTTTTTTTTTTTCTGTTACCCCTGCCCCCTCTGCTCCTGGGCAAAAACCTGCACCCTCCCCTTTTACTCCAGGTTCAGCTGAGCTGGGGGCCTATTTTTAATAGTCAGAATTTGTGAATTAATTCCACAATTGGCGTTTGGTTGTGCTCAGCCCCTGCTGCTGGTAAGTCTCTTTCCTTTCCCCTCTGGAAAGCAGCCTGTAAGGAAGGGGCGCCGGCTGCCACAGCTTGGAATTCACGGTTCTGGGGGAGCTCACAGCTGATCCGGAGTGGGATACGCTGTGTGTCCGGTCACTGACGTGACCCAGCAGTTGTTCTGTACTGTTCCTGGCTATTACTAGCTGCTATGGAGGACAAACTAAATCCCACACCTCACTAAGCTGCCATCTTTGCACTCTTCCCCACCAACAGTTTTAAAAGAGCTGGGAAAGTATGATTGGCGGACATAATGATCTCAAGGCAGGACAGTGCTTGGCATGTTTGAGTGAGATAAAGAGGCCTGTTTTAGCTAGAACATGGAGAGTGAAGTTGAGTATGAGATTTGAGATCTAAGAGGTAAGCAGGGCCTTACCATGGGAGGTTATAGGAGACTTAGGGCAGTTTTTGAGAGCTGTAATGTTAGGAAATTCTCAGGTAAGCAGAGTTAGAAAAATTAGACTAGAAATAGGAAGACTTATAAGACCAGACATCCAAGAAAGTTTGAGGGGTGAGGGTGACTTTGAAATAAGCTCCACATCGTATTGGATAATTTAGATAACATTTAGATAATTTAAATAGTATTAGACAATTAGCTGTTAGTAAGCTGGATAGAGTAAAATGTATGCATCTTATTTATGCATCTATTACTAGTTATTTTTCCCCAAGATGATTAGATCTGAGAGCTCTGGTAAATCAGATTTGAGATTTGGGATAATCCAAATGCTAAAAAATTTCTTGTATGAAGCTAGGGGAGGGTTTTTTTTTTTCCTTAAATGAAATCTCCTTGTCCTTTCTTAACTAAGAGACCAGATTATGGGAAAATTGCACACTAGGGTGACAACATCAGGAACGTTATGAAGGGGGGGTATGTGAATTAGAAGGGGTGATGCTTATTTGCTTGCCTGCCTACCCCAATAGGATTGTTTCCCCATTAGGGCATGAATTCTGTTCCAGGCATTGGAGGATATGGCTATTTACAGAACAGTGCTTGGCACATAGTAAATGCTTAATAAAGAATTGTTGAATGAATAAATACATCTACAAGTCTTGACTGTTTTGAAGGAAAATTTCATTGTAATCTTTGTTCTCTTGTAATTAAGTACTTTATTAGTGCTGTTATACATTATTACATACCAATTTTTCCAAATTGCTTTGTTTTAAAATATTAAAATTATGCAGCTTATTTAAATGTTTACCAAGTTAGTTAAAATTTTTTTTGATCACAAATATATAAAACAAAAATTGGCTACCATCCCTTAGTTTTTGCTGATTTGGGGAAGGAGAACTCAGTATTGTAGTAGAAGTAAGGTCTTTAGTTTTCATTGTATCAGACATTGCAATATGAAGCCAGTTTCGGACATGAAGCTGAGATGTTTTCTAGCACTGCTGAAAACATCTTTCACAAGATAGAACCATAATTTTTTTCTTTTATGAACACTGTCAGTATTTCCCCCTCAAAGTTGCTTCCCTATTGCCATCTCAAGAATCCATATTTAAATTCCAGATGATACATACTTGCTCAGAATCCAAAGACACTTTAACGAGAGTCTCCTGATTTTTTTGACTTTTCCTTTGTAAAATATTCACTGATTTTTCACATTTACCAATCTCATGTCAAAAATCAAGAGGAAGGCAGCAAAGGACACTCTGCTATGTACCATGGAGGCATTGTCCTTTTAATTTCTGTTGTGATTTGGTACTAGAGGTTAATAAATGAAGTTTTCGGGGGGAAATGGGGTGTTCCAGGGTAGAAGAGAACAAAATAAAGTTTTTTTTATATAAAATTTTATTAGTCTTGCTTAATCTAAAGCAAAAGGAGCTAATAACACATTAATTTCTCTCAGGGTTTTTTTTTTTTTTTAATGTGGACTGGCTCTGGAAATGGAACCTGGATCTGTCATGGCAGGCGAGAATTCTGCCACTGAGCTACCGTTGCACTGCCCTTAGTTGCTTTTTAAATTTACTTATTTTCTTTTTTCTCTCAGTTATTTTTGTATGTTATTTTTTTTCCTCAGTTATTTTTATTGTGAGGACTCACCTTGCTTACCATCTTTTTGATGGGAGGATTCTGACCTTCACTAATCTCTTCTTCCTGTTAAAATAGACACAGCTAGAAGATGGATCATAAACAAATGAAAACAATTGGTGTGCTCCTAGAGAAGAAGTACTGGTTGTCCTGGAAGTGGGGAGAGAAGGTGCAAAAGCATTTTAAAGTGATACAGACATATTCTATAAAGAAAAGATTAGGGTAATGAATAAAATACTTCAAATCACATATTGTATATTTTACCAAGGTAAAACTCTAATAATTATTCTAAGAAACTAATTGCATATTATTTATATACAAAAATCAATTTACAGAAAAATCATCTGTCCTAAAGTTTGGTCAATCAACCAAGCAGGTTGAGGAGCTCTGGGATTTTATTTAATCATACTTAATGTGTTACTATGTTAGCCTGATACTGTTTTATGGTTATTGACAGAACTCCTGGGTTGGACACTAAGAACTTAATTAGTTAGGGCAGAACAAGTAGCACGAGCATTGGTGTGTGTGATATTTCCCTTTACCCCTAAGACCCAGGGATACAGTTTTAGAGGCTCAGATTGATGCTGCTTGTGCAGTGAATTTGCATCACAGCTGAGGAACACTGAACTTGGGGAACTCAACATTTAATAGCAAGGAATAAGCAAGCCTGCTTTTTGTCACAGAGGAAGATGTTACTGCATCCTTTAAGGCTGTTTGCTGCAAACTCAATCCTAAGGAATGGCTTGGGTAAAGAGTGGTCAGGTCTTAAATTCTCAGTATATCCAGCAAGATATGTATAGGAGGATAGGAGACTTGTGGGGGTGTGTCAATCCCAATAGACATGTATTGGTTTACTTTTTACTAATTGACAGATATTTTAAAGAATTCCAATTTTAATTTTGTTTTTTGAGTTGGAATGGATACACTTATTTTTGAAAACTGAAGGCAAATTGCCAATCATCTTTCTTTTTATTTTTGTTTGGGCAAATGTTTTGAACAGCAGTTGTGTTGCTTTGACTTTTTGTCTTTTGACTTTTTGCCAAAAGTTTTTAAAGATTATTTCTTGTTTACTGGAAACTGTGGAAACAAATTACGAAGTTCAAGAAGAACTGTCTTCATGTGGCATATCTTATATTTGTCTGAAGAGTTGGGAAAAATATGCCAGGATATTTGGGTCCTAATGTCTGGCTTTAAGGCAAATCTCTTGTGTTTAGGCCAGAATTTCTTTATCTGCACAGTGATAGAGTTGGACCTTCCAATACTAAAAAAACCTTCACATTCTTTGTTTTGATTCTTTTGAGTAATATTGGGTGAACTCATATGATTACGTTTTCTTAGTGAACTCATATGATTACGTTTTCTTAAATTTTGTTCGAAGTAATTTATTTCAAGGCTTGAAAATATTCCTTGTACATTGCATTGTTTGTTTTGGTAGAGAAAGATAACCGTGGTGTAGGTGTAATAGGATATTTAGGTAGGGCTTTATAAGCAGTATTGTATTCTTAATTGAACATAAGGTCAGTCATATGCTTTCTGTTTTGGTCTAGGCTTTGGTGCAGAACCAAACAAGACAATGTGTTGGTACACCTGCAAAATGTTAATACATGGGATTCATCTCTGCTGTTTGAGTACTTTTGGTTACTTAATAGTTACAAGGGCACATAATTAATAAATTGTATTTTAGATATTGTGTTAGGGTTCTCTAGAGAAACAGAATCAACAGGAAACACTTGCAAATACACTGTTTATGAAAGTGTCTCACGTGACCACAGGAACGCAGAGTGCAAAATCCACAGGGCAGGCTGTGAAGCTGACGACTCCGATGGATGGTCTGGATGAACTCCACAGGAGAGGCTCACCAGCCGAAGCAGGAATGGAACCTGTCTCCTCTGAGTCCTCCTTTAAAAGGCTCCCGTGATTAGATTAAGCATAATTTATTGTAGAAGGCACTCCCCTTTGGCTGATTACAAATGGAATCAGCTGTGAATGCAGCTGAGGTGCTCAGGATCTAATTCTGTGAAATGTCCTCATTGCAACAGACAGGCCAGCACTTGCCCAACCAGATAAACAGGTACCACAACTTGACCAAGTTGACACATGTCCCTGACCATGACAGATATGCTGTTACAACTTACAGTAAAAGATAATATGAATTGCAGTCTCTAAAATCAGTAGATTTGATAGGAGAGAAAAGTGGTATTGATTCTTTCACTTTTTCTATCTAAATGCACAACCAGACCAGCTATTTCACTGGATTGATAAGGAGACAGACTTGTGAAATTGGGTCATTCTTTTTTTGATTTCTGTAATGCCTTTTCTTTCCTATGTCCCGAGTATGAAAATTGATTATTTTGGGCAGAAAATGGTATTTCAAATGGAAACAGATTTACTTTTAGTGTTAGTGTGAATTACCAAAAATTTGCCTTGCCTTTTATTCACATTACTGTTATATTTGGCATGGTATTATAAAGTAGTCTGATTGAGAATTTAAGTTTTCTGCAAAATACTCTTATTGGCAAGTACCTAATGCCAAGTCTCAAATCTTTCATAAGCTATTTGAACCATGGGGGCGGAACATGGGAAGATAGGGTATCTGTAACTGGGAGTTTACCGTTTTCCCATGCAAATCCTTTCTCTAGGGATTGTCTGGTGGGGATTAGTTGGCAGCCAGCCAACAATAATGTACTGGAGAAAGGATTCAATAGCCTCTTTAAACATGGAATTCATGGACCTCCGAAAACTGTAGACACTTAATTGTCCCTTCAAAGAGTTAAAAACTTGGGAGATGTGGGTACTGGTACAGCTGTCTGGTGTTGGGGGCAGAGGTGGTAGAAGGGAAGGTGGAAGATACACCCTCTTTAGTAATTTGACTTATAATTGGAATAATTTTTTATGCTGCAAGTAGCGCGACTCCATTTCTAACTTGTACGTATGAATTTCATTATTAAAGGTAAGATAGAATTCAATTATTGGTGCAAAATAACTTTTTTAGCCACTTTGGACAGCAAAATTATAGTTGGTATTATCTTTCCTTCTGTAGGGATTTGACATTCTTTCAACAGCAGTTGAATGTAAGTTGAGTAGACATGTCTGGCCTAGTTTCCTCCATGTTGTTGAAGCCAACATTTTCTATCTATATAATGCAAAACCAAAGTCTCTCTCATTGTCATCCTTCCCATCTGTGGGTCATCTGGTGACATCTTAATACATGAAATAATTGATTATTAATACTTGTCATATGTTTTGCAGACTAGTTAGTTTTAATTGAATTGAAACATAACCCTAAAATGACCACTTTGTAATGATAGCTCTAAATTTGACTAAATTTGTAGTGAGAGTACTCTGCTGCAGAAATAAAAATTTTACCTGCTGCTTTCTAAGTGGGTTGGAATTGTTACTGTTTTAAAACTGCTTGTATTCGTTTGTAAGTCCCTTTACTGTTTCAAGAGCAATGACTTAATTTATGGCATTTACTGTATGCCAGGCATGGCTTTAAGTTCTTTACATGTATTATTTTATTCAACCAATTTAACCTATGAGGAAGGTACTACTCTATTTTTAGAAAAGGGAAAAACAGAAAGGTTCAATAACTTTTCCAAGGTCATATAGCTAGAATGGTAGAGGCAGGCTGGCAGAACCCATGCTTTTAAAACAGGAAATCTGTAACACATTTCCAATGAATTGCTGAGCTGTCAGGTCAAGAAGCCTAAGAAATGGAAGATTTGTAGATAAATACAAAGAGAAACTGCAAGCTTTGTGTCTTACTAATTCTCTCTTCTTGCCTCCCTCCTCTCCAATAAAATTTAGTAGTCATCAGGGTGAAGAGACAGGAATGTACGTTAACTGCTTTTTCTACTGTCTTTTTTCCATTGCGGGTCTGTCAACAGATATATACTTACCACTCCTATAGCAATGATATTGTTTGTCTTTATTAATTTCAGTAATCAGGAGAGGTAATTTATGTAATGTTTAGGAGCAGGGATTTGGAGGCAGATTACTTGGGTTATATCCCAGTTCTACCATCTACTGACTGATTATCCTTGGTCTAGTTATTTCACTGAGCCGTTCACTGGTCTTAGCTGTGAAATGGGGATAATATAGAATATATGCCTCATAGGGTTGTTGGGAGGATGAAATATATGAATATGTATAATATATTCATAACAATACTGAGCAGTACAGTATGTGCTATTTTTCTGACGCTATTAATATTGTTTGTAAACATTTTTAGTGTGAACTTGTGCTAACTGGTAATTTAAACCTCTGAAGTCTCTTGGTCCATGATCTCTCAATATCCGGAGTGAATTTTTCATTACTAATATACCTGCTTGGTACCACTAACTCATATTGATAATTTTGATTCTATTTTTAAAAACTTATTTCCAAGTGAGCCAAAGTGCCAGTAATGATTATCTTAGTTTAGATTCTTGTGTAACAGGTTTTCCTTGTCTTGCGGTCATATATAGGCAGGGGTTCTCAAACTTCACTGTGCATTAGAACTACATAGGGACAGTTAAGTTCTGATTTAGTAGATCTGGGGTGAGGTCCCAGGAATATGAATTGTTAAACCGATTCTGGGTACTCTCACTCTGGTAATCTGAGATGATAGCTTTAGAATTGCTGATTTAGAGGCTGAATTCAAGGATAACCAGACAAAGAGGTTACAAAGGTAATAACTACCATATTTGTAGGTTACATGTAGGCAAGGGTGATTTGTAAATGAAAGAAGCATTTAACTTGGTGTTTAAAAATCATACATTGAATCTGTCCTCATATACCTAAATTATTTTTTAGAAATCTGTTATATATCTTTATTTTGGGGACAACTCTGTAAATATTGAGAGAAATAGTATAGGAATCTGGAAGTGAAGAAGAAATATTTGGGTGGAATTTTTTTGTCATCAGCTAATTAGCAGCAAATACATTTAATTTTTTTTAACCTTTGTTGTTAATGTGTCTGCTATGTGTAAAGCATGAGAAGATTTGATTGAGATAACAGTCCACCAGGCAGGGAGAATAGTGCAGAGTAAGTTTTTTTTTTTAATTTTATTTTTTAAAAATTGTTAATTAACTTTAAATTAAAAAATATGACAACAAAGAGACACAAACATTCCTAATATATAATAATTCCATCCTACATATGTAATCAATAATTCTCAATGTCATCACATAGTTGCATATTCATCATCATGATCATTTATTTCTTAGAACATTTGCATCAATTCAGAAAAAGAAATAAAAAGACAACAGAAAAATAAAATGAAAACAGAAAAAAAAATTATACATACCATACCCCTTACTCCTCCCTTTCATTGATCACTAGCATTTCAAACTAAATTTACTTTAACATTTGTTCCCCGTATTATTTATTTTTATTCCATATGTTCTACTCCTCTGTTGACAAGGTAGATAAAAGGAGCAACAGACACAAGGTTTTTACAATCACGCAGTCACATCGTGAAAGCTTTATCATTATGCAGTCATCATCAAGAAACATGGCTACTGGAACACAGTTCTACATTTTCAGGCAGTTCCCTCCCGCCTCTCCATTTCCTCTTGGATAACAAGGTGATATCCACTTAATGCGTAAGAATAACCTCCAGGATAACCTCTTGACTCTGTTTGGAATCTCTCAGCCATTGACACTTTGTCTCATTTTACTTTTCCCCCTTTTCGTTGAGAAGGTTTTCTCAATCCCTTGATTCTGAGTCTCAGCTCATTCTAGGGTTTTTCTCAATCCCTTGATGCTGAGTCTCCGCTCATTCCGAGATCTCTGTCCCACGTTGCCAGGAAGGTCCACACCCCTGGGAATCATGTCCCACGTAGAGAGGGGTAGGGTGGTGAGACTGCTCGTTATGTTGGCTGGAGAGAGGGGCCACATCTGAGCAACAAAAGAAGCTCTCTTGGGGGTGACTCTTAGTCCTAAATTTTAAGTAGACTTGACCTATCCTTTGTGGGGTTAAGTTTCATATGAACAAACCCCAAGACTGGGGGCTCTGCCTGTAGCTTTGGTTGTCCACACTGCTTGTGAGAATATCAAGAATTCAACTTGGGGAAGTTGAATTTCTCCCCATTCTCACCACTCCCTGAAGGGGGCTTTGCAGATACTTTTCCACTCACTGATCGAATCACTCTGGGATTCATCGGGGCATCATTCTGGACAAACCAGCAAAATCTCATTTCCCACTCAAGGTTCCATGTACTTATGTTGTTCAACCAGCTATCTATATAAGTTATACTAGGACATGCACCAGTCAAAATACAAATTCCACACCAAATAAACATTTTTTACTTTAGTCTCAGATACAAGTTGAAATTCCAAAATATTGATTACCATCAATTTTCAGCAGCCTGCAGTAATGATATTCCTTTGTTCTTCCCCATGCAAAAACACCCTTCAAATTTGTACATTTAGTCACTATCATTATACACTCTAGGCATTCCTGGATTATACTATCTCAATCTTTATCATCTCTTTTTCTTCGTGATTTCATTTATGCCTCCAGCCCTCCTCCCTCTATCATTCTCACATTCAGCTTCATTCAGTGTTTTAACATAATTGTATTACAGTTAGGTAATATTGTGCTGTCCATTTCTGAGTTTTTATATTCAGTCCTGTTGCACAATCTGTATCCCTTCAGCTCCAATTACCCAATATCTTACCCTATTTCTATCTCCTGATGGTCTCTGTCACCAATGAAATATTCCAAATTTGTTCACTAATGTCAGTTCATATCAGTGAGACCATACAGTATTTGTCCTTTTGTATTTGTCAAATCTCACTCAGCGTAATGTCCTTAAGGTCCATCCATGTTGTTACATATTTCATAACTTTGTTCTGTCTTACAGCTGCATAATATTCCATTGTATGCATATGCCACAGTTTGTTTAGCCACCTGACTGTTGATGGACATTTTGGCTGTTTACATCTCTTGGTAATTGTAAATAATGCTGCTATAAACATTGGTGTGCAAATGTCCATTTGTGTCCTTGCCCTCGTGTCCTTTGAGTGGAGACAACATATAGATGGGTCCTGTTTTTTAATCCATTCTGCCAGTCTATGTCTTTTGATTGGGGAGTTTAATCCATTAACATTTAGTGTTATTACTGCACGGGTAGTACTTTCTTCTGCTATTTTGCCTTCTGGATTTTATATGTCATATCTAATTTTCCTTCTTTTTACCTTTACTCATAGTCTTTTTTTCAATGCTCTTCTCCACACACCTCTCTCTTCTGTCTTTTCATATCTGTCTCTAGTGCTCCCTTTAGTATTTCTTGCAGAACTGGTCTTTTGGTCACAAATTCCCTCAGTGATTTTTTTGTCTGAAAATGTTTTCATTTCTCCCTCATTTTTGAAGGACAGTTTTCCTGGATATAGAATTCTTGGTTGGCAGTTTTTCTCTTTTAATAATTTAAATATATCATCCCACTGTCTTCTCACCTTCATGGTTTCTGCTGAGAGATCTACACATAGTCTTATTGGGCTTCCCTTGTATGTGATGGATTGCTTTTCTCTTGTTGCTTTCAAGATCCTCTCTTTCTCTTTGACCTCTGACATTCTGATTAGTAAATGTCTTGGAGCACTTCTGTTTGGATCTGTTCTCTTTGGGGTATGCTGTTCTTGGATCTGTTATTTTAAGTCTTTCATAACAGTTGGGAAATTTTCAGTGATAATTTCTTCCATTAGTTTTTCTCCTCCTTTTCCCTTGTCTTCTCCTTCTGGGACACCCACAACACGTATATTTGTGCACTTCATATTGTCCTTCAATTCTCTGAGTCCCTGCTCATATTTTTCCATTTTTTCCCCTATAGTTTGTTTTTCTTGCCGGATTTCAGATGTTCTGTCCTCCAGTTCGCTAATCCTATGTTCTGTCTCTTGGAATCTACCGTTGTAGGTTTCCATTGTTTTTTTCATCTCCTCTACTGTGCCTTTCATTCCCATAAGTTCTGTGATTTGTTTTTTCAAACTTTTGATTTCTTCTTTTTTTCATTCCTTGCCTTCTTTATATCCTCCCTCAATTCATTGATTTGGTTTTTGGTGAGGTTTTCCTTATCTGTTCATATATTCTGAATTAATTGTTTCAGCTCCTGTAGCTTATTTGAATTGTTGGTTTGTTCCTTTGACTGGGCCATGTCTTCAATTTTCCTAGTGTGATTTGTTATTTTTTGCTGGCATCTAGGCATTTAATTACCTTAGTTAGTTTATTTTAGAGATTGCTTTCACTTCTTTTACCTAGGGTTTTCTTGCTGGATGAATTTGTTGTCTCTCTGTTCTTTGACATTCCGTTCAGCTTTATTGGGACCTTTAGCTTAAGTTTTTCTTTTTAACAGAGGAGAATTTTTCAGTTCTTGTTTTCTTGTTTCTTGCCCTGCTTGTGTGGTGCCTTCCCCCCCCCCACACACACTTAGGAGGGTCTACTTAGATGTTATGGACCCCAGCCAGATTTTCCCAGACCAAACTGGCCTCCTATCAGGAGGAAAGAGTCACCTGTGTTGGTTTTCCCTGAGGGTGAGACCCAGCATGTTGAAAGACTTTCCTGTGACATCTCTGGACTCTGTTTTTCTTATCCTGCCCAGTATGTGGTGCTTGTCTGACTGCAGGTCCCACTAGCATAAGATGATGCAGTACCTTTAAAGAACTTTGGCAGACTCTCCCTGCTGGGGGCGTGGTGGAGACAGAGGAGAGGCTGTAGGCTGGTTTTAATGGCTTCAAATTACCAAGCCCTGGTGTCTGAATTCCTCGAGGGAGGGATTCCACCTGAGTTGGGCTTCACCCCTCCTGGGGTGAAGGCAAAGGCTCCAGACAGGCTCTCATACAACCTTGTTTCTGCCTATGTCTGAGGCAGTTGCAGCCTGAGAAGTCCTGCCACTGAATCCAGAGGTAGTCAAGCCATTGTAGAAAAACAACCACAAAAACCTCTGTTTCCTTTTTTTTTTTTCTTTTTCCATCAGCCCTGCCCCATTGGTTCCGGGGCAAAAATCAGCGACCTATGCTTTGACCAGGTTCACCTGAGCTGGGGGCCTATTTTTAGTAGTCAGAACTTGTTAATTAATTCCACAATTGGCGTTTGGTTGGTCTCAGCCCCTGCTGCTGGTAAAGTCCCTTTCCTTTCCCCTCTGGGAAGCAGCCTGTGGTGGAGGGCAGTGAGTTCACCTGCTGATTTGGCTTAAAGAGGCTACATCTGAGCAACAGAAGAGGTTCTCTGGGGGTGACTCTTAGGTATAATTATGAGCAGGTTTAGCTTCTCTTTTTCAGGAATAAGTTTCATAGGGGCAAACCCCAAGATTGAGGGCTCAGCCTATTGAATTGGTTGTCCCCACTGCTTGTGAGAATATCAGGAATTCCCTAGAGGGGGAAGTTTGATGTTTCCTTCTTTCTTTCCACTCCCCCAAGGGGACTTTGCAAATACTTTTTTAAAATTCTCTGCCCAATTTACTCCAGGATATATCTGGCATTGCACTAACTGGACAAATCAACACGTTCTGATGTTTGATGTTTCCTTCTTTCTTTCCACTCCCCCAAGGGGACTTTGCAAATACTTTTTTAAAATTCTCTGCCCAATTTACTCCAGGATATATCTGCATTGCACTAACTGGACAAATCAACACGTTCTGATGTCCTATTCAAGATTCCATGCAATTATGGTTTTCAAGTAAACGGATCATTCTGCTTAAGTTAGATAATGCGCTACCCAAAATATAAATTTTGCACCAAAAAAACATCTTTCCCTTTGGTCTGACACAGAAGTTGAAGTTTTATAATATGGATGATATCATTCTTTACCGAATATTCTGATTTACTTTAGTCTGTCCGCATCAGCTTCATTTGTATTTCATTTCATTCATATTTCTAGTTGAAGTTGATCACTTTTTCATTTTTTTTTAACAGGTGCTGAATGAGGTAATGCTTTCATAGCTTCATTGCTCTAACTCAGAGTCTCCGGTGTCACATAAATACCCGAAGTTTCAGGGAATGACCAGGTTATACATAAATAGCTTAGGATCTCAGAAACTAGAAATAAGTTACAACTCCAGAATAGGTGTGACTGCTGTAAGAGCTTGCAATCTAGGACCCCTTTACATAGGCTCCAATCTGTTAACCCATGTTCTCAATTTCAATTCTCTTAGTTTGTATATTACAGTTAGTCCATATGAATGAGGTATGATAATATTTGTCTTTTTGTTTCTGACATCTCATTCAACATAGTGTCCTTAAGGTTCATTCACCTAGTTGTATGCCTCACAACTTCATTCCTTATACACTACAGTTCCCCCTTCCTCAGGCAATGTATCCTTAGGCTACCTCTGTCCATTGGGGTCGCGAACACTGCCACCATAAACACCAGTGTATAAGTGTTCGTTTGTGTCCTCATTCTCAGTTCCTCCAGCTATGTACCGAGCACTGGTGTTCCTGGATCATATGGCAGCCCTACCCCTAGCCTCCTGTGAAACCACCATGCTGCCCTCCAGAGGGACTGTACCTCTCACCTTCCCTACCAACAATGAATAGATACATGTCTTTCTCCACATTTTCTCTAGGCTGAGATATTTTTAAAATGACGCATTAAAAGGATAAAACTGATAAACCAATTTGAAGTATTGTTACTTTTGTCCCTAAGCTTACTTTGGAAATTCTTCAAATACAGGTTATGCTGTAGTTGTATGTTTTAGTAATAGTCGTGAATTTCTTGGTGGCCACAATGATCTCATATCTAATGTTTTCTTGTAATTACCAGTTGTTTATATCACAGAGAGATAACTGACTGTTTATTTGTTTATGGTCATCTGAAGATAGTTCATTTTAATAGAATCTCCAAATATAGATATTTAAAAAGAATTCAATTTGAGTCAGATTTAAATTATTCTCCTTTCATACAGTAATTAATAGTTCCTTTTTTTTTAATGTCTTAGAGCAGTTCTAACCTCCTCCAACAATGCTGTTATATTATAAATATGTTTGTGATTTACAAATGCAGCCAAATCACATTTGTCGCTTTAGTTGTGGAAACATTTTATTCCCAGTTTCTTCTTTTTTTTTTTTTTGCTAGGGAATTTTAAGGAAAATTTCAAGAAATGATAGCTCTTTCTTCACTAGAAGTTGCAAATTTATAGATGGCCTCTTGTTTTTGTATTTGTTTGTTGATGTGGGCTTTAATTCTTTAAAGTGCATAGCAGATACAGAATGAAGATAAGGTCATCCTGAGGGATGACAATTTGATTTCAACCACAATTAAAACTTAACAGCATTTATGATAGATATTTTGAGCTGTAAAGTCAGCGGTTAAGTTTCACTGTAAAGTTATTTGATAAATCCTATTACTAATATTTTATTGCTTCTAAGAACTATTTTTCACTTTTAATACCTCTGAATTTAGGATGCATTTAAAATTAGCGTACTATTTTTAGAGTCTGTGAAATAACAATAGTAATAATGTAATAAAGAAACCCAAAATACTAGAGGCTTAATGAGACAAATCATTTCTTTCTCATGTAAAAGCCCTGGAGAGCAATCCAGGGCTGATCCCTTCTATTGTGTTGTTCATCCTTAACATGTCATTTCTGTCTGTCATGTCTGTGTTCAGCCTAAAGTCTGGAATAGGGGAGGCTAGGCCCTTTGCTTTTTTTTCTGGAAAGGAGAATGGGGAATTAGTACTTATTCTGAAAGTCCATGTGCTCAATTAAAATAAAAGGTCCTATTAAGAAATCACTGGGTTATAAGGGTATTGGGAAAAACTAGCATTCTCTGCCATGCTGTGTCCCTGAAGAATTTCTTTTTTTTTTGTTTAATTTTTATTGATACAACAACGTACAAGCACGTACATTCTTAATATACATACGTTCCATACATGGTGTACAATCAATGACTCACAAGGCCCTTTGCTTTTAAGGCTAGTCCAGGAAGTTGCATCCATCACTTCTGCTTGGTTTGCTAGAACATAATCAGGGTGGTTACTTCTAGCTGCAGTGGATTCTGGGAAAAGTGCTTTTTACTAGGGGCCATATGCTTAGCTACCTTGTTACTGAAGAAGAGGAAAAGGATTGGGAGACAGTTAGTAGACTACCACCAGTGTAAAAATAGTAATAGGGTATATGGGAAAAAACATAGCTATTGTAAAGTATGAACTGTAGTTAACAGTAATATTTTAAAATTCATTAACAGTAACACATTTACTGCACCAATACTATGAGTCAACAATGGGGGGAGGGCGGCGGAAATAGGAGATACAGGAGGATTTGGGTTTTATTTTATATATTTTTTTATTTGTTATTTTTTATTGTATCTGTTCTGGAGTAACGAAAATATTCTCAAATCAGTCGTACAGATGTATGCACAACTGTGATGATACTGTGAGCCAGTGATAGTATACTTTGGATTGTTTGTGTGGTATGTGAATTTATCTCAATAAATTTGGGGAAAAAATCCCCCCCCCAAATTAATTTCTGTCCAGTGTTTATGATTACCTTGACTTAAGAAATCAGTTAGTAATAGTGGTCAGGGGAAATAGAAGGTAACAGAACTGAATTAGAAATAGGTTTGTAGGAAATGGGAAAATATTCTGTAGGATATTTTGATGTGATCAGAACTGTCCCTGCTTACCTTTCTTTCCTTCACTCTGAGTTGAAAAGAAATTCAATAGAAGACCTTATTTTCTTTGCAGAACATTATTATGTTTCCAAGAGGTATATTCATAGGAACCATGAGAGAACAACTATTCCTATTTCCTCCTTATGCCTGCCTTGAAGTGGCAAGAGAACATGCTAGCAGTTTTTATAGGGTTGGTCCTTGTCAAAGCACAGTACCCCAAGACGGTACTCTGATTATCATTGGGTTTTTCCCAAATCCTTTGTTAAGTAAGTGGCATTCTTCTGGAATAGTTCACTAGAATTTGTATAGCACTGAGTTCAGTGTACTTGGTTTGTTATATTGTTAAGTAATTTTGATTTAGCTTCAGGATTGGGATATTTAACCTTTAATGCTATATTAGTATGCATACTTCTGTAGTGCATAATAGAGAAAAGGAAAAAGGGAGAAATGAAAGGAAGTTGAAAAAAGAAAGAAAAATATAATCAAGATGATTTTGATGAGGAATGGGAGGGTATATATTTCCTGTAGGTTATGCGCCACTAATTTTGTTTTTTTGTTCTTTTGTTATGTGATTTTCCGTCTATTTAATAACTCACCATGTGCCAGTCTTTGTGTTAAGTGCTGTAAGTACCTTCATGAGTGAGATAGTGTGTATAGGTTTAGGAATTCAGAGACATTAACAGACAGTTATAAATTAGCATGATCAAATGTAGTGAAGTGTGCTATAGTATCACATAGGCATGGCATCCAGCACAGAGTTAGGTGGTTCCGTTATATTTTTATGTTTAATTAGCAATTCTAGTCAACAAGAAATTGTAACCCCTTCAAGATTATACATGAAATAAGAATTTATCTTAAAATCTAGATATACATGGAATGGTGTTTCTTTTTTATTCCTTCAGGAAACTCACAGCATTTTATTGAATCTAAAGTGCCACTTATACCGATTATGTCAGAAGGTGGGGGGGGGAATGTGACTGATAATGACAGTACGCACCCAGATTAAAAACACATTGTGATTTTACAGATGTTTAAATGTGAAAAATATCTCAGAATTGATGAATGTAATGTATCTGTATTCAACAGCTTTTTAGAATGGAGAAATACAATAAGAGAAACTAAAGTAATATATCTGTTTATAAATCAATATAATTTAAAATGATCTGACTTTTTCATTATAAAAATTTAGATTTTGACCTTTTTGTGTCATGAATGTTGAATTAGTAACTACGCAACCTGGTGCTAAAACAATTGGAGACTAGGGATCACCCTAATCCTTGTCCAGTTCCTCATGCTGTTAACATACTGTAGGGAGGTAATGGTATTACTCTGCTGCTTCTTGGTCATATTCTGAGTAACTACAGCTTTAAGACTGGACAGATTGACCCTTCTTTCAAGCGGTGGGCTTTGTAGTGTAGTCTTATTCACACATATTTACATATGCATGTGTACATACAGTTGAAGGGTTTCATAAAATAATTCTAGCACACTATATGGGACTCATTCTGATTGTAGCCTCTTCCCTTTCACTATAAAAAGAAATATGCTGATCATCACAACACTTTGGACATTTTTTTTTTAAATACTTAACAAGTAGAAACAACCAGGGATCAGAACTTGGAAAACTGACACTTGTGACTTTGAACACATCATTATTTCTCTTTTTTTAGTTTCCTTCAACTGTAGTAGTAATTGTGTTCTTGCTCTGAAAGAGTGAACCTTTTAGTTGAGAAAAAAAAAACAAGTAAAATAAAATAAACAAGTTTTCTTAATCTTTTTTGTAGGTCAACATCGAATTTGAAGTATTTAAAGTGGATACAAAACTGTTTCAGCAATGCAGACAATTAAGTGCGTTGTTGTGGGTGATGGTGCTGTTGGTAAAACATGTCTCCTGATATCCTACACAACAAACAAATTTCCATCTGAATATGTACCAACTGTAAGTATAAAGACTACCATCTGTTAGTGGAATATACTGTATATAATTTGATATACTCTTGAAAACTCTTCCTCTGCATACTGAAATTTTTCTGTCTGCCTTTGTTTCCTGTTTTTAAAGATCTTGACTTCTCATGGGTAAATTGTATACACTTTAAAATTAAACAGCTGAAAAATCAGTGGAAAGTCAAAAGGGGTGACACAAGGGTTTGCAAGAAGTGCTGGGAGGCAAAACTACAATAGACAAGATTCTAAAGAGTGGTGGTCTCAGTTTGGAGAAGTATGCCCTACATCTTGGAATGAGGTGACTTTTCTTTTTTTTGATATCTTGGCCAATGATTGATCAGTGCTTGGAGGTTCCCTGGGATACTTTTTGGGGTTTTGTAATTTCAAAGATACTAGTAGATTTCTCCACCTAGAGGGAATAGGAGAGAGTCTTGTGGAGCTATTCTCTTAGTAGTAATGGTGCTCCAAAATGGTCTTAGGGAACAGAAAAGACCTGGTTTGTTAGGAAAACACCAACAGAAGCCTTTGGTCCTATAATTACTTTTTATTTGTTTCTTAGAAGGGCAGAGAGAAAATGGGAATAGCAAAGTTGAAGTGAAAAGAATTATTTAGAGTAATACTTACTTGTTAAAGAATGCTTTTAAGAATCCAGTGTTTGTCCCAGTTAGGGTGACTTGACCAGTGCTGTAATTATGTTAAACATGAATGTCCAGTCAGTGGTGAAAGGGGATTTGGGGTTGACTTGGTACTGCAATAATCATCTCTGTTAAGTGAGCTGTTTTAGGGATTATGAAGTATTGATGTGCTATTAATATGGGACTGGTGTTCTTTGGAAATGAAAAGGAAGAAAATGTGTGAGTAATTTAGGTCAGTTTTCAGAAACGTGAACACTATTAAGAAGGCAAATTATAGGGTAAAGGTTTGGTGGTACACTCAGTTGGAATTGGCAGTCTGTAATAGTCCAAGGCAGGAAAAGTAATTGAGGTAGACCAAGGATATAGGAAGAAAGAAGATGAAATTTCTTGGAGCAGGAGAATTTGAAGATGTAATTAAATACAAATCACATCTTTGATTTGTCCGTTTGTGGGGAACAGTGTAAGGTGGAAGAAGTTCTGAGGTTGAAAATGATTTTTGGAGATAACAATTATTTCATCTTTCAGTGAGGACAACTATGAGAATATTTATGTTTCAGTCTCTTATTAGTGCTACTTACCTATAAGCATAGTTTCTGAGTTAGTTTGATCATAAGGTGAGTGTACTGAGTATTTGTTATGTCGATCTCTGGAAAAGGGATAGGGTGGAGGGAAAGTAGTAGTGTTAAAAAGTTTTAAATGAGCCTAGTTAGGTAAATAAACAGACCAGGAAGCACAAATAATGTACTCAGAGTACCTGTTTAAGCTGTTATGGAGATGGATTTGTGTAAAATGCTTCTTTGTGCCCATATGTGAACAGAGAATTACCACTTCTAGAATAATAGCAATTTAGAGCTGCAAAGATTCATATGTGTTATTTTTTATGGATGAGGGAATTCAGGCTCAGTTTAGGGATGAGACTTAGATGCCTAAATATTCAAACATTGGTTTTATGCCAGTCTGGAATGGCAGGCAACTTTTCTAATTCTTAATCTAGTCCTGTATTTGAACAGTCCAATAAAGTGGGAATATTTAAGTCCCTTTTCCTAAGTGTGACTTAACAAAGAAAATAACTTGTAGTTTGAGAACTTAACCAAATTTATTCCATTTCTTTGATTTTGTTATCAATATCCAAGTTTCTGTTAAGCAGTTCTCTCCCACACCCTTGCTTCCACTTTTCTTTATCTTCAATTAAGGACCCAAACAACCCTTTAAAATGTGAACCATAAAATTAGAGCTAGATAACTAAAAGCTTAAGCAAAACTGGACTTAAAATGCATCATCCTTCTGGTTGGGAAGTATCACTTTTTAATTGTAAATTAATTTAAGGAAACTGAATTAGTGTTGGATCTCTGCCAGGTTCTGCAGATTTGGCACCATTACCTTACATTTTCAAAAATAATTAGTTGACCAATACTTGTATCTACTGTCTTTGTTATGGGTTTTATGTTCTATTTGAAAATAAAGCAGCTAATCAAAGAAGGAATATTAGGTCACATGATACAGCTCTATATCTGATAACATGAATCTTACTGATGCAATCCCCAGCAAATCAGCCAGCCTTTTCTTGACACTGTTTTGAATACTTTAGGGGATCTTCATTTCTCTCAAATAGATTTGTTTGTAACAAGGTTTGGGCCCTGAGAGGAAAAAAGCTAGATTATCACAGATCTAGGAGATTTTGATTCTAGATTAAAAAGAAATGCCCTATGAAGGAATGATTTCTTAGAAATCAGATTGAACATTGAGGGTAAAACCACTGTCTCAAAAGTTTCAAACTTGAGCAGGATCATTTGTGTAGCTAGGCAACCTTGCTCCTGTAATGTCTCTCAACCTTCTGTGGCTTTTTTATCCAGGTTTCTGGAGTAGAGCAGATGTTCTAGAACACATTCTCTGTCACTTTTTCCAAGAACCACCTTGTTGGCAAGGTTGCTTATATGTAAGGAAGGTAGACTAAGTCAGAGAGAATTAAGTCTAAAGTAGGAAACATTGCTTTAGCTTGAGTTTTCATTTCCCATTTTGACCATCTCTGTACACTAATGATATATTTTTGTGTTTTTAGGTTTTTGACAACTATGCAGTCACAGTTATGATTGGTGGAGAGCCATATACTCTTGGACTTTTTGATACTGCAGGTGACAACTTAATGTCTTTTATAATGTTTTAGTCTGTAGTTAAAAAGCAATTGCCGTTGTCTTGTTTGGATACTTTGGGAGACTAACATATTAGCAAACCACTTGAAGTAGTTAGCCTGATGGGATAACATGCTGGTTGATACCTGACCGAGGAATAATCCCATACCTGTCAGTGGGAGTTTGGAGTATCCTGGGTAGATGTGTGGTAGGATAAGCTCGGGTGAGAGCATAGTATGTCACACAAGGTCCAAATTGAACAAAATCCTTGGTCTGTGTGCCTTGCAAGGAATTGGGGACTGCATTAATAGTTGAAAGAGACTTAGGAAAGAATGCATATGAAAATGTCTACCCATTATCTCCCTTCATCCCACTTCCCAGTGTTTCTTAAATATCCAGATAGGCTGTAAATACATAAACAGTACTTATTATTTTCACCCTGTGAAATTTGAGAAATTTAGTATATGTTTCAGTATAATATATGTATAAATAGCTTGTATTTTATACTCTATCTGAAGATATTTTGAGAGCAAACTAATACCTAGCTCCCAGTGGTGACATTTGTGGTCAACTTTCCAAATTCTAAAAACAAATGATTTCTTCCTAAATGTACCTACTTTCTCTGTGTTACTTCCTTGTTTTAACAGTACTGTGCAGCTTAATTTTTGTCTTCTTTCTCTATAGTCTCTATTATTATCAGCTCAGTTATCCACTGGAAAATTTCAGAAGGGTATCCTTTAAAATGCAGGAATTTTAAACTTTCTGCTTTTTAGATTATCCTGTTAAGCTTGATGAATTTTGCTGACTATAGTCGTATAACCTCTTACCATAATCTAGATAAGAACATTTCTGTCACCCTAAAAAGTTAATTCTTTGTGCCCTTTTGCAGTCAGTCTTTTAGCCTGACCCCTGACTCCAGGCTTCTACTGATCTGTTTTTTTGATACTATGGTTTTGCCTTTTCCAGAATTTCACATAAATGGAATCATACAGTATGTAGTCTTTTGTGTTTGACTTCTTTCAGTTAACATAATGGTTTTGAGATTCATCTATGTTGTGTGTATCAATAGCTCATCCATTTTTATTACTGAGTAGTAGTCCATTCAATGAATATAGCACAATTTGTTTATCCATTATGAGTGGATGGATGTTTCAGTTCCAGTTTTAAGCATAATAGAATAATGCAATTTATGAACATTTGAATACAAGCTATTTTGTGTGGACCTGTGCTTTTATTTCCCTTCAGTAAATAGCTTGGCGTGGCTAAGTCTTTAAAGCTAAATTTTTTACCAAAATAATCAATTTTAATCCATTCTCAAAGGTGGCCAGTGGTCCTTTGGTTAATATTGGTTTATTCAACTTAGTTTGATAAGACTTTAGCTCATTCAGCCTCATTTATAACTTTGTTAAATTCCCTCCAGCATTTCAAACTATAAATTTAGTATATTCAGTTTTCTGTTTTAAGAATTCAGTTCCTTCATCTGATAAATGAAACATTCCCAAATTTTGTAACTTTAGTAAATCTGATAACTTGTGATTTCCTGTATTTATGATCCTAAGCTGGATTGTTTACACATTTCATAAAATTCCGAATATTTTTCAACCAAAAACCCTCAAGCTTAAGATCAGTTATTCAATTACACATTTTAAATAGGATTCAGAAAATAGACCACATTCTTACTATGGTGGATTATTTTAAATATTATAGACCTCAAGTGTAAAATAGGGATAGATTATTCCTAAATGTAACTGAATGTTAACAGTATGGGAAGTGATTTATTTAATCTCTATATTAGATTCTGAATCTTCCTGGGATTTTAAGACGTTAAGGTTCTATTCACTAAGGACATAATTTTACTATTCAGACAAGTTGCGGGGTTTCCGTATCAGTGGCTAAGGTCAGGGTTAGTCAGTAGTTACCCACTGACAGGTATGGGATTACTCCTTGGTCCAGCATCAACCATACTTTTTTGACAGGCACTTGGAGCACTGAGGCTGTAGACATCTACAATGTGTCTTTTACCTTTTAAGACATAAGGAGATTCCATATCCTTCTGCAAAGACCATAATCTTATAGTGCCTGTCGTTAAGTAATGCCATTAACTCAGTCTTCTTTCTGCTAAAGCTTTCATCCCCACTCAAATGTCTTCTGACTTCCTTTACTCTAGATTGTAGATTTGTTCACTGCCAGATTTTGCCTCTGACTGCAACTCTTACTGATATATTTAAATAATAACATTTAAGAACAGAGATTGGGCTTTGCCTCTCTCTCTCATGACATTATTATTGCTTTCATGGTAACAACACTGAATTTTTGCAGTAATTCTCCAGAATTATTTTGTTCTTATACATATATACAAAAAAAGCGATAAATTTCAAAATACATTATAACAAGTAGTTAGAGAAGAAATTTCAGAGTTTGTATGAGTTACAGTTCCACAATTTTAGGTTTTTCCTTCTAGCTGTTGCAAGATGCTAGAGATGAAGAAAAATACCAATATGATTCAGCAATTATACTCATTTGTTAAATCCTATCTTTTCTGTTATAACTCCTTCTTCTCCTTTGATCCTTTACCTAATCTTGAGAGGGTATTTGGGCTATGCTCATTCTAACCTTTTCATGTTGGAAAGGGGTGTTGACAATATGGGATGGGGGATGAAACTAGGTGATATTCTTGGAGAGGCTGGCCCCTCTGGGTTTCAGGACTTACTGGCCTTGGAACCCATCTGGAGGTTGTAGGTTTCTGGAAGTCGTCTTCGTGCATAAAACTTCTGTAGAATCTCAAATAGAGCCCTGTATGTTCTTAAGGGTTAACAGTGATGGTTTTGGCAAACCATGCAATTCACAATTATCTAGTTGAAGCTTGCAAATAGTAGTCTCCAGAATAGCTCTAGACTCTATTTGAACTTTCTTAGTCACTGATACCTTATTTTGTTTTCCTATATGTTTTAATATTGTGTATAGTTCTTTGTTTAGTTTTTTTAACATGTTTATCATAGGCCCTTTCCCATGTTGTGTAAATTATTACCCCACCACCAATTCTTTTTTCTGTCAAAATGTTTGTTATTCCTTATTATAAGAGTGTGCAGTTTTGCTTCTTATAAGAAAAAATTGAAATATAGATTTAAAAAAAGGCGAAAATATAAAGCATCTGTTAAGAGACAATTACATCTTAGTGTATATCCTAATAGAACTCTTCTTATACATTCATTGTGTTTAAATACCCTGCCCTCATACCTGCCTTTTCCCCTTAAAGTATGTGTATTGTTTCTACGTATTGTACTTGTATTTCATCATTGTTCATGGTCATTTAGTAGTTCACTGTGTAGCAAATCACACCACAATTTATTTCTTTTCTTTTGTTGGATATTTGGGATACATTACAGTTTTCTTTTATATTTTGTTGTTACCTGTACAAACATTTAATCTTGATTTAATTTGAAACACCCTCTGGAAATTATAGGTTCCAGGAAAGTTGATCGTTCTCTCAATCTATAGGGATCTCATAGTTAATGTCTGTTCTGACTTTTTCATGTTGAGAAGAGGTGTGGATACCAAGGGGATGTAATTAGTTGATAATCTTGGAGAGGTGGTCTCTCTGGCTTTCAGAATTTATCTGGCCTAGAACTGTCTGGAAATTATAGGTTCCAGGAAAGCAAACATAGTGCATGAAACTTTTATGGAGTCTCAGTTTAAGCCCTTGGTGTTCTTAAGAATTAACAGGATTTTTCTTTTTTCATCATATCTTTTTCTGGAGTGATGCAAATATTCTAAAAATGATCATGGTAATGAATACACAGCTATGTGTTGCTATCGTGAGCCATTGATTGTATTCTGTGTTTGGACTCTGTGTGAAGATTTCTCAATTAAAATATTTAAAAAATGAAAAATAAAGGATTTGATCAGAAAAAAAAAGTTGAACAGGGGTGGTTGTTGGTTGAGGTTTAGCAGACCTTGGCAGTCAGCACTGTCTAACTGAAGCTTGCATAAGAATAGCCTCCAGAATAGTCTCTTGACTCTATTTGATTTCTCTTAACCACAGATACCTTGTTTTATTACACTTCTTTTTCCCCTTTTAATCAGAAAGGCATTGTTGATCCCATGGTGCTAGGGCCAGACTCATCCCCAGGAGTCACGCCTCATGTTGCCAGGGAGAATCACACCTCTGGACACCATGTCCCATGTGTGGTGGAGGGTAATGAGTTTCCTTGGAGAGTTGGGCTTAGAGAGGGTGAGAGACTACATCTGAGCAACAAAAGTGGTTTCCTGGAAGCAACCTTAGGTATCATTATAGGTAGTCTTAGCTTCTCCACTACAGAAGTAAGTTTTATAAGGGCAAGCTTCAAAATCAAGGGCTTGGCCTATTTTCCTGAGAGTCCCCAATGGTTGAGAGGGTACTTGGGGTATCCCAGATGGGAAAGTTTAATAATTCCTTTTTTTTTTTTCTTTGGTCTCTCAAAGGACTCTACCAGCCCACCATAGTCTGAGATGTATCCTGGTATTATATTAAGATACACAGAATTACAAGGCCTCATTTCTGTTCTGGACTCTAGGAGCTTGGGTTGTTTAAACGAGATGTCCAGACAGATTGATTTAGATTTTGTGTTACAGAAAATTTAGGTTTTAGACACAATAACCCTCTCTACTTTTGGTTTCATACAGTAGGTGGAAGTCTAGAGTTGCATACACTATTATCTTTTACTCTGTGTTTTGATTTACCTTATCCCAGCCAAATTGGCTTTGTTTTTATCTCTAATTGAGGCCTGACCTCTTTTGATTTACTTTATTGTTATTGTATGCAGCTATGCTGACTTTCAGGGCTGCACACTCCATTTCTGGGTCTTAGGTGTCATAGAGTTACTCTAAGTTCCAGGGAAACACCAGCTGATACACATATAGCTCAGTGTATGAAAATCTAGAAATACAGCTTACAACTTTAGACTAAGTGTGGCTGCTATAAGTGTTTACAATCCAGGCTGTAATTTTCTTGGAAGCATTTTCTAAAAGAGACCTTATATATTTTTTTCTTTTATTTCTGGCTTATTTTCCACTACACATTGTCCCCAAGGTTTATTCAGTTTGTTGTGTGCCTCTCTATGTCCTTCCTTTTTGTAGCTGTACCATGTTCCAGCATACAACTGTATCACAGTTCGCCATTCTGCTTCTTAGTCTTTGTACCCTTCGGCTCCCTTCATCTATGGGGCATCATGAATAATTCCAAAATAGGCTTTACAGTGTCCTCACTTGGTTGTACAGTCAGCTGCACTCTCAATTTTAGACCATTTTCATTGGTTCATAGAGACAGCTGACAAACAGCCTTACCAAATACCAAATCAAAACTACCCCTTATTTCCTGTCCTTCCCTCTCCAGTTAGTTGCTCTGTTAGTGCTGTGATACTGTTGATGTCTTCTTGTTAATTATTGGCCATAGCATGCAATTTAATTTTCACTCTGTACCCCGCTACTATTGACTCTCTGTCCAATATCAAACCTTTGAAGTAGTTCATGTGTGAACCTGTTTATAATTGTAGATTTAATCAGTGGATGGATGGTACCATACATTCCCTTTCAATCACATTCACTTTCAATATGGCAGAGTTACCTTTCACCCCACTAATTAGTTACCATCACTTCTGTCTGTTCCCCTGCATCTGAGTTCAACCTCATTGGGTAGCCTTTCCCCTGCTTCTATAGCTTCTGTGTCCCTCTAGGTCTGCTGTATTCTACGGTGTAACCTCTGAGATTACCAGAGTCATAATCGTGAAATCATAACATTATCTGCCCTTTTGTGTCTGACTCATTTCACTCAGCACCATGTCCTCAGGGTTCATCTATATATGCTTTGGGACCTCATCTCGTTCCACTGCTGCAGAATATTCCATCATACCTACATACCAACTTGTCAATCCACTCGTCTGTTGATGAGCCCATGGACTGGCCCCATCCCATGGCAGTTGTGAATAGCGCCACCATGAACATCAGTCTGCAAATGTATGTCTTGTTACTGTCCCTAGCTCCTCTGGGTATAGACCAAATTTTGGTATTGCTGAGTCATAGGGCAACTCAATATCCAGGCCTCTGAGGAACTGACAAACTATCCTTCACAGCAACTGCACCACTATTCACTCCCACAAACAGTGAATGAGTGTTCTAATTTTTCCATGTCCTCTCCAACATTTGTAGTTTTCTGTTTATTTAATAGAAGCCATTCTTATAGGTGTGAAGCAATAGTTCATTGTAGTCTTCATTTGCATTTCCCTTATAACTAATGAAAATGAGCATCTTGTACTTTTTATTCATCTGTATTTGCTCTTCAGAAAAGTATCTATTCATATCCTCTGCCCATTTTACAATTGGGCTGTTCTTTTGTTGAGCTGTATAATTCTTTATGTACACTGAGTATCAAGCCTTTATTTGATACATGGTTTCCGAAAATTTTCTCCCATTGAGTTGGCTACCTCTTCACCTTTTTGTCAAAGTCCTTTGAGACTCAGAAGCTTTTGATTTTAAGGAGTTCCCATTTGTCTATCTTTTCTTTTGTTGCCTGTGCTTTAGGTTAAGAAGCTTCCTCCTATTACTAGATCTTGAAGATGTTTCTCTGTGTTTTCTCAGAGCAATTTTATGGTACTTGCTCTTCCATTTAGATCTTTAATTCATTCTGAATTAATTTTTGTGTAGGGTGTGAGGTAGGGATCCTTTTGGCTATTGATACCCAGTTCTCCCATGTCCATTTATTGAAAAGACTATTCTATCCCAGTTCAGTGGATTTTTGAGGACCTTATTGAAGATCAGTTGTCCATAGATTTGGTG
This sequence comes from Tamandua tetradactyla, assembly GCF_023851605.1. Classification (NCBI taxonomy): domain Eukaryota; kingdom Metazoa; phylum Chordata; class Mammalia; order Pilosa; family Myrmecophagidae; genus Tamandua; species Tamandua tetradactyla. The sequence continues at coordinate 204,324,880 of NC_135328.1, read as the reverse complement.
GTCTTATTTCCACACTCTCAGTTTGATTCCATTGGCCAGTACGTCTATCTTTTTGCCAGAACCATGCTGTTTTAACCATTGTGGCTTTGTAGAAAGCTTTAAAACCAGGAAGTGTTAGTCCTCCCACTTTGCTTTTCCTTTTTTAGGATATCTTTAGCAATCTGGGGTCTCTTTGCTTTTCAAATAAATTTGATAATTAGTTTTTCCAAGTTTTGAAAGTAGGTTATTGGGATTTTATTGGTATTGCATTGAATCTGTAGATCAGTTAGGGTAGAATTGACATCTTAGCCACATTCAGCCTTCCTATCCATGAGCTGATGTTTTTCCATCTATTTAGGTCATTTTAAAACTTCTTTTAGTAATTTTCTGTGTATAAGTCCTTGATATCCTTGGTTAGGCTTATTCCTAGATACCTAATTCTTTCAGCTGCTATTTTGAATGGAATTTTTTTTTCCTGAATTGTCTCCTCAAATGGATCATTGCTTGTATATAGAAACATTACTGATTTTCACACATTAATCTTGTATCCTGCCACTTTGCTGGATTTGTTTATTAGCTCAGGTAGCTTTGTCGTAGATTTCTCAGGGTTTTCTAAGTATAAGTTCATGTATGTCATCTACAAATAATGAAATTTTTACTTCTTCCTTTCCTATTAGGTTGCCTTTTCATTCTTTCTCCTGTCTAATTGTTCCAGCTAGGACTTTGTTCTAGTTTGCTAGCTGCCAGGATGCAATATACCAGAAATGGAATGGCTTTTAAAAAGGGGAATTTAATAAGTTACAGGTTTACAGTTCTAAAACTGAGAAAATGTCCCAATTAAAACAAGTCTATAGAAATGTCCAATTTAAGGCATCCAGGGAAAGATACCTTGGTTCAAGAAGGCTGATGACATTCAGTGTTTCTCTGTCAGCTGGAAGGGCACATGGCGAACACGGCGGCGTCTGCTGGCTTTCTCGTGGCTCTACAAAAGGGGACACTTATCCAAAATGTTTTTTCTTTTAAAGGATTCCAGTCAGCAACTCCACCTTCAATGGGTGGAGACACACCTCCATGGAAATCATCTAATCAAAAGTTATCATCCACAATTGAGTGGGTCACATCTCCATGGGAACAATCAAAATGTTTCCACCCAGCAATATTGAATGAGGATTAAAGGACATGGCTGTTTTGGGGTCCACCTACCACAATGTTGAATAACAGTGATGACAGTGGACATTCTGATCTTGTTCCTGATATTAGTAGTAATGCTTTCAGTCTCTCACCATTAAGTATCATGCTGGCTGAGTATTTTTCATATATTCCCTTTATGATATTGAGAAAGTTTCTTAACAGTTCTTCCCTTTTGAAGTATTTTTATCAGGAAAGCGTGCTGAATTTTGTTGAATGCTTTTTCAGCATCAATCAATATGATTGTGTGATTTTTTTTCCCTTTCTATTTGTTAATGTCTTGTATTACATTGATTGATGTTCTTGTACTGAACCACCCTTGCATTCCTGGTATAAACCCCACTTGATCATGATGTATATAATTCTTTTAATGTATCCTTGGATTCTATTTGCTAGTACTTTGTTAAGCATTTTTTGCATCTGTGTTCATTAGGGAGATTGGTTTATAATTTTCCTTTCTTGTAGCGTCTTTATCTGATTTTGATGTTAGAGTGGTGTTAGCTTCATAAAATGAGTTAGGTAGCTTTACTTTTCTTCAGTTTTTTGAAAGAGTTTGAGCAGAATTGTTAGTTCTTTTTGGAATGTTTGATAAAATTCCCCTGTGAAGTTGTCTGGTTCTGGGCTTTTCTTTGTGGGAAGATTGTTGATGACTGGTTGAATCTCTTTCTTTTAATTAGTTTGTTGAGAACTTCTTTTTGAGTCAGTATAGGTTGTTTGTATGTTTCTAGGAATTTGTGCATTTACTCTGTCTAGTTTGTTGGCATATAGTTCATAATATTCTCTTACAGTTTTTAAAATTTCTTCAGGATTCATGGTAACGACATCCCTCTCATTTCTGATTTTGTTTATTTGCATCCTCTTTTTCTTTGTTAGTCTAACTAGGGGTCCATCAATTTTATTGATTTTTCTCAAAGAGCCAACTTTTGGTTTTGTTGATTCTTTGTATTGTTTTATTGTTCCCCAGTTTGTTTATTTCTGCTTTAATCTTTATGCCTCTTTTATTTGCTTTGGAGTCAGTTTGCTATTTTTTCTCTGAATTCTCAAGGTGAATAGTTAAATCCTCAAGTTTTGCTTGTTCTTGTTTTTTAATATAGGCATTTAGTGCAATAAATTTCCCTCTCAGCACTGCCTTTGCTGCATCCCATAAGTTTTGATATGTTGTATTATTATCACTCGTCTCCAGATGCTTTGAGTGTGCTGTTTAATCTCCATATATTTGTTAAAACTCTGATTCTTTGGTGATTATCAGTTTCCAGCTTTATTCCGTTGTGGTCTGAGAAAGTGCTTTGGATAATTTCAATTTTATTAAATTTGTAAAGACTCAGTTAGTGTCCCAGTATATGATCCATCATGGAGAATGTTCCATGTGCTCTAGAGAAGAATGTATATCCTGGTATTTGGGGGTGTAATAATCTATAGAAGTCCATTAGGTCTAATTCATTTATCCCATTGTTTAAGTCCTCTATTTCCTTGTTGATCCTCTATCTGATTCTTCTGTCTGTAGTGGAGAGTGGTATATTCGCTTTAAATCTAACTGTGTATTGAGTCTTAAGATGTGTCTCTTGTCAACAGCATATATATAGATTATATATTAATCCATTTTGCCAGTCTGTGTTTTTTAAATGTTGAGTTTGGCCCATTAATGTTGAAAGTAATTACTGTAAAAACATTTTCTGAGTCTACCATGTCTTAACCTTTGGTTTTTATTTGTTAGATCTCTATCTTCTTTTTCTTCTCTCTTTTTATCCTTTAAATTACCTTTAGTGGTATTCTTCAATTTGGTGCCCTTCTCTGGACTTCCCTATCCTGTCTTTTTTTTTTTTTTTTTCAGCTGACAGGACTCCCTTTTGTATTTCTTGTAGGGCAGATCTTTTTTTTAAAAAAAATTATTTATTTTTTATTAATTTTTAAAAATATATAACAAAAACATTCTTAACATATGATCATTCTGTTCTATATATATAATCAGTAATTCACAATATCATCACATAGTTGCATATTCATCTCATGATCATTTCTTAGAGCATTTGCAGAAATTCAGAAAAAGAAATAAAAAGACAACAAAAAATTCATACATACCATACTCCTTATCCCTCCATTTCATTGATCACTTAAGCATTTCAGTCTAAATTTATTTTAACATTTGTTTAGGGCAGGTCTTTTATTGACTAATTGTCTCAATCTTTATTTGTCTTTGATGATTTTGATCTCTCCCTCAATTCTGAAGAATAACTTGGCTAGATAAAGAATTCTTGGCTGAAAGCCTTTCTCATTCAGTATCTTAAAGATATCGTACCATTGCCTTCTTGTTTCCATGGAAAGATACCTTAATTCAAGGAAGGCCAGTGGGTCATGTACGCCTTTTTCAGCTGGTCCTTTACTCCTAGGCTCTGTTGTTTTCAGCCTCTGTTCCTGTGGGGGTTCCTCACTTTGCTTCTCCAGGGATGGCTTTCATCTTTTGGCTTCCCTTGGCTCTCTCCAGGTTCTGCCTTGTTTAACATCTCATGGTGATGTCTGCTGGGTTCCAGGCATCTTCAATCATCTGTGTCCCTGTTCTCCAACTGTCAGCATCTGTGTCAACTCTGCTCTAAAGTTTCTGCTGACTCTGTCATTTTCTGAGGTTTCCCCAAACTTTTTCCCTTTATAAAGACTCTAGTAAACTAATCAAGATGCCCCTGAAATAGGTGGATTAAAATCTCTATGTAATCAAAAGTTCACACCAACAATTGGACATGTCACATGGTTGTGGAGATAATCTGATAAAAAATTTCCAACCTATATTATTGAATCAAGATGAAAAGAAACAGCTACCCCCACAAGATTGAATCAGGATCAAAACATGGCTTTTCTGAGGTACATAATACTTTCAGACCAGTACATGCTACTTTCAGGAATTTTTGTATCTTTTCAACATTTGACAGTTTGATTAGTGTATGTCTTGGAGTCAGCCTATTTGGATTCATTCTATTTGGAGTTCATTGGGCCGCTTTGATTTTCATATTTATGTCTTTTATAAGACGTAAGTTATATATGGAAGTTTTCTCCAATTATAACTTCAGTTAACTTTCCCAGCCCTTTACTCTTCTCTTCTCCATTTGGGACACCAGTGATTCTTTTATTTGTATGCCTGTTGTTGTCTTTCATTTCCCCGAGATCCAGTTTTATTTCTTCCATCTTTCTTCTCATTTGTTCTTTTGTGCACTCTAGTTCATTTGTTCTGTTTTCTAGCTCACTAATTCCTCCTTCTGTTTCTTTGAATCTGCTGTTGTGTGAATCTAGTATATTTCTAATGTAGTCTCCTGTACTTTCATTTTTGTGTGATCTGCCATTTCCTGTTTAATCTTTATAATTTTTCTTTATGCTCTCCTAGTGTCTTCCTGATATCCTTTATTTCTCTGTAAATGCAGTTGAGTCATTCCATATTCTGTGTCCTCTTTGACTTTTTTTTGTCCCTCTTTGGCTTTGTAATGGTCATTTGGCTGGGCCATTTCTGCTTCATGTGCTTTGTGATTTTCTGGTTTTTTTGGGGATGTTTGATTATCTTAAGATTATTTTACAGTTGGTTTCATTCACTCCTCTAAAGCTTTGTATTTACTTGGTTTTGTGTTGAAGATTTGCTGTTTCGGGCGGGCCAGAGTGGCTCGGTATGTAGAGTTCTCGCCTGCTGTGCTGGAGACCCTGGTTCGATTCCCGGTGCCTGCCCAAGCAAAAAAAAAAGATTTGCTGTTACGCTTGGTTTGTCAGTTATTTCCTGCCAAACCAAGGAAGGCCCCGATCTCATGTAGGGGATGCAAGTCACCTTGAGGGTCTATGAAAACCTAAGGGCCTTTGTGCTTCAGTGGTAGAACTGCTGCCCACTACATGGGTGACCTGGCCCATGCACCCAAAAATGAAAGAGAAAAAATATATATGTAATAAAAATATGAAAAACCGACAAGAACAGCAAAACACACCTTAACAGTAGTAGGCCACAAAGTCAGGTGTAGATACCTCAAGATATCCTGGGAATGAACTCAGACTGGTGCTCACCAAAGGGAGAGAAAACTTAAGAAAAAAAAAAAGTAATAATAAAAATAAATGAAGTAAAGTAATAAAAATATATAAAACAAATAATAAAAAATCTAAATACATAAAACATATATAAAAATGAAAATAACCATGCTAACAAATATATGGAAAATATATTTTAAAGAAAGGAAAAAAGAAAAAATATTAGGAAAAAATAAAAGCCTAGGTGATAGGAAGTTAGCCTGCCTGCGCTTATGCCTTCTCACCAGCAGGTGGCATTCTTCAGGCATCTCCTCCCTCAGGCCTGCCCCTCCCTGGCTGCAGTGGCTAGAATATGGGCATGCATGGGCCGTGCGTGTGCGCCGTCTGCTCCCGGCCCGTGTTGGCTGTGCGGCTGGACTTGGGAGCCATCTAGTGCTGGGGGGGATCAGCCTACTTACAGTACCTGGTGGGTCCGACAGATACGGCATCCACAGGACTGGTTATTCCTGGCATGGGTGATCACTCTCAGCGCCTGGAGGCCCGGCCTCCCACAGTAGATGATCAGGTCCACCTCCAGGGGTCCCCATGGGCGCTGTTGACTGAGAAGTTGTATGGGACATTTCCCCAGCTTTTACTTGGGGCAGGGTCTAGTGGAGGGACAGTCAGTTCCCCCAGTCCATACCTCTCCTTATGCCGCATCCTATCCCAGGTGGGGATCATGGTTGTTCAACCCACCCTGCTCTCCCTGTCCTGATCCCCCCTGCCTCTCTCTTCCCCAAAACTCCCAGAGACGCTTTCTTTACTGACACCCCAGGACTGAAGTTCCAGTCATTTTCTCCTGATCCCTTCCCTATCTTGTTCCATGGAGCAGGAGTAAATTTAATCCACTCTGTTCCACCATCTACCCACAGGTCTTGTCTTCTTATTTTTTAAGTTTGTTTTTGTTGGAGCGTCAGTAGGTGATGCTTCAAAATTCCAGATGGTGTTAGAACTGTTAACTCCTTTGGCTGGTTTTGTTCTCTTTAAGTCCATTCTTTAATTTGTAACCCCTTAGGCCTCTGGAATTATAATTTAAGAAGTGAAAGTTATACATTTCTGTGTATACCTTTGAATAACCCTAGCACATTGTTTTTGCAAGTATTTTATAAATGTTAGAAGTACTGATGGTGATTTTATTGTTTTGTTACCTTTTTCATTTTAACTTCTCCTTTAACCTTTATTTAATTTTTGTAAAGTATTGTCCTGACAATACTTTTATTGTCTAATTAGGGTATATTACTTATTTGAGTGGTAGTAAAAGTAACATCTCACATTGCCAGTTTTGATAGCTCCTCTGTTATATTTTCCCTCAACATTGGCTTAAAAAAATCACTTGCATGCAAGATATTTAATTATTTTTGTAAAACATAAGATTGCTGAAGCTCAGCTTTGGAATTGGAGTGATAAATCCCACTTCTGAACCCACCCCCTCTCCTTCCCAGGTTTGCAAATATATATGGATATTTAAAAAAAAAACTTTATCTGGAAATAATTTCAAGCTCACAGAACAGTTGCAAGAATACTGCAAGGAGTTCCTATACACTATCTAACCAGATTTACCTGTTGTTAACAATTTGCCTTATTTGCTTATTTTTCTTTTTTTACATTTGTGTACATTGTTATTATTTTTTCCTAACTATTTGGGAGTAAGTTGCATATATAGTCTTTAGTCTTGAATGAATTATGTATTTCCTAAGAACAGACCATTTTCTTCTAACCTACAAACAGTTATCAACTTCAAGAAATTTAACATTGATATAATACTTGAACCTAACAACCATATTCCAGTTTTATCAATTGACCCAGTAGAGTTGTTTCTTTTCCTCCTTCAGTACAATAGCATGTATTTAGTTGACATGTCTCTTTAGTTTCTGATGTGTATTAGTTCTTCAGCCTGTCTTTCATATTATTATTTTTATAGAATATAGACTCTCTCTCTTCCTCTTTCTCCCTTATAGGATGTTCTTTTTGGCTTTGGCCAGTGTTTCCTAATGATTAGATTCAGGTTATGCTTTTTGGATTAGAATATTACATTAGTGTGTGTCTTTCTCAGGATGCAAATCTGGAAGTATGTAACGTTTATCTGCCACTCATTGGTAATGATAATTTTGATCAGTCAGGGTGTTACCTGTTTTTCACAATGTAGTTATATTTTTCTTCTTGCAGCTTACCAACAATCTGTAGTGAAACACTTGTAAAATTGTATAAATATATTCTGCTCCTCATTAAATTTTTTCCCACTTAGATTTAGTATCCATTGATTCTTGCCAAGCTATTGTTTTCTAGACGTCTTTTGTTTCAAATGCTGGTCTTTATACTAATAGGTTAAGTGAAAATATGAACCTGCTTTGCTAGTTATGTTGGGCTATGTATTTTGTTATGTTGATTTCACTGTGATTTTTTTAAAGCTTATTTTGAAATACTGTCAAACCCCAGATAGAAAACTCCAACATAGTCTGTCCCCCAGATACACATATCCGCCATATTAACATTTTGTCACATTTGCCATATCATTCTAGCTGTCTGTCATTCTGTCAGTCCATCTGTCAAGCCCTCTGTCTTGTGTGAGTGTGCTTGTGAATCTGTTAATTTATTTTCTGTGGGTCATACACATTGTACTCCTTGAACACTTAAAACTGCCATGTACATTTCCTCAGAACAAGGATATCCATTTATTTGTCCATCTTAAGTACAGTTATCAAACTCAACCTATTTAACATTGATATAAAGCTTACAGTGTAGATGCCATTTTTTTGTATGCCCAAATAGTGTACTTTTTTCTTTATTAGGTTTTCAGAAGAATCATGCATAAAATAGACGATTGCCAGTACCATCCTATTATTAACACCTTGTATTGGCGTGGAACAAATTGTAACAATTTGTTACAGTTGATGAAATCACATTTTTATGATTATATTATTGGCTATAGTTCACGGTTTAACTTAGGGTTCACTGTTTGTAGCTTGTAGTACCATGGGATTTATTTTAAAATTTTCTATTCTGTTACCATATATGCAACCTAACATTTCCCCTGACAACGCTGTGTTGTAGTTTTCTGTGTATAGGTCCTTTATGTCTTTGGTTAACTTTAATCCTAGATATTTTGTTCTTTTAGATATTACTGTAAATGGAATTTTTTTCTTGATTTTATTCTCAGATTGCTTATTATTAATGTATAGAAAATACTGATTTTTGGGTGTTGATCTTGAACCCTACCATTTTGTGGGTTCAGAATTACTTCTAGGAGCTTTGTGCTGGGTTTTTTTAGGAATTTCTGTATATATGATATGTCATCTGCAAATAGGGAAAGTTTTACTTTTTCATTTCCAGTTTGGATGCTTTTTATTTATTTTTCTTGCCTAGTTGCTCTGGCAAGAACTTCCAGTAAAATGTTGAGTAACAGTGGTGACAGTGGTCATCCTTGTCTTGTTCCAGGTCTTAGAGGGAAAACTTTCAGTCTTTCCCCATTGAGTAGCATGTTAGTTGTTGGTTTTTCATATATTCCCTTTATCATGTCAAGGAGCTGCCTTCTAAGTGTTTTTATTAAGAAGGGATGCTGGATTTTGTCAAATGACTTTTCTTCATCCAAGGAGAGGATCATGTCTTTTTTTTCCCCCTTCATAAAAGATGTTGATCTGTCATTTTCTTTTCTTGTGGTATCTTTATCTGGCTCTGCTATGAGGGTGATGTTGGTCTCATAGAATGAGTTATGGAGCATTCCTTCCTCTTCATTTTTTTTGGAAGAGTTTGAGCAGAATTTGAATTGTCTTCTTGGAATGTTTGGTAAAATTCCCATGTGAAGCCATCTGGTTGGTTCTGGGCCCCTCTTTGTTGAGAGGTTTTGATTACAGAGTCAGTCTTTTTACTACTACTTGATTTGTTGCCATCTTCTATTTCTTATTAAGCCAGATAGTTTGTGTGTTTCTAAGAATTTGTCCATTTAATCTCTGTTGTCTAATTTATTGGTGTGCAGTTGTTCATAATATACCTTATAAGCCTTTTTCTTTCAGTGGGGTTGGTGGTAACATCCCCCTTTTTATTTCTAATTTTTATTTGTGTCCCCTCTTCTTCTTTGTCTTTTTTTTCCTAGCTACAGGATTATAAATTTTATTGATCGTTTCAAATAACCAACTTTTGGTTTTGTCAGTTCTTTTTTTTGTTGTTGTTTAATTCATTGTTCTCCACTCTAATCTTTATTTCCTTCCTTCTGCTCCTTTATGGTTTAATTTGCTGTTCTTTTTCTAGTTCTTCCAGTTTTGAGGTTATATCTCTGATTTAAAATCTTTTCTTCTTCTTCTTTTTTTTTTTTGGTATGGGCAGGCTCTGGGAAACGAACCCTTTTCTTCTTTTTTAATTTAAATATTTAGAGCTATAAATTTCCCTCTCATCACTGCCTTTGCTACATCCCATAAGTTTTGGTATGTTATATTTTCATTTTCATTTGCCTCAGGATATTTCCTAATTTTCCTTGTGATTTCCTCTTTAACCCATTAGTTGTTTAAGAGTATATTGCTTAATTTTCACATATTTGTGAATTTTCCCTTTCTTCCTCTTATTGATTTATAGCTTCATTCTATTGTGGGCAGAGAAGATACACTATATAATTTCAATATTTTTTAATTATTGAGAATTATTTTGTGACCTAACATTATGGTCTAACCAGAAGAATGAACTATATGTACTCGAGAAGAATGTGTATTCTATTCCTGGGTGAAGTGTTCTATTATTTGTCTGTTAGATCTAATTGGTTTAGAGTATCGTGCAAGCCTTGTATTTCCTTATTGATCTTCTGATGAGATGTTTTATCCATTATTGAAAGTGGTGTATTGAAGTCCCTACTATTAACGTAGAACCATTTATTTCTCCTTTCAAATCTGTCAGTATTTACTTCATATAATTTGGGGCTCTGCTGTTAGATGCATATATATTTATAAGTGTTAACATCTTCTTGCAGAGTGACTTCTTTATCATATATAATGGCTGTCCTTGTCCCTTGTAACTATTTTTGACTTAAGGTATACTTTTTCTCATAGTAGTGCAACTATCCCAGCCCTCTTTTGATTACTACTTGTATGGTATATTCTTTTTTGTCCTTTCACTTTCATCCTACTTGTATCTTTGAATGTAAGTTGAGTCTCTTGTAGTCAGCGTATAGTTGGGTCATGCTTTTTTTTTTTTATCCATTCTGCCAGTCTTTGTCTTTTGACTGGAGAGTTTAACCCATTTACATTTAAAGTCACTACTGATAATGCAGGACTTTTTGTCCATTTTGCTATTTAACCTTGCTAAGTTTTACTCCTTTTTTGTCTGTCAATTCTTTTGTGAATGCCTGCTTTTATATTTATTTGATTTTTTTGCGTTGTGTCATATTGAGTGCCTTTTCTATCAGAACATATTTTTAGTATATTTTCCTTGTGATTATTATGGTGTTAAAATTTAACATCCTAAATATGTAGCAGTCATATTTGGTTTGATACCAATTTAATTTCAGTAGCATATGCATATATTTTCCTATATTCCTGTATCTCCTACCTTCTTTAGTACTTGTCCCTTATAGCTTTGTATGTTGTATGTGCAAAACGATACTTATCATTTGCTTTTTTATTATATTAATTAAAAAAAATTAACTAACACAACTTTTAGAAATCATTCCATTCTACATATACAATCAGTTTCTTAATATCATCACATAGATGCATATTCATTGTTTCTTAGTACATTTGCATCGATTTAGAAAAAGAAATAGAAAGACAACAGAAAAAGAAATAAAGCGATAATAGAAAAAATAAAAGAAAAAAGAAAAAAAACAAACTATGCCTCAGATGCATTCATTCAGTGTTTTTTTATTTTTTATTTTTATTTTTTTATTAATAAAAAAATTAACACAACATTTAGAAATCATTCCATTCTACATATGCAATCAGTAATTCTTAATATCATCACATAGATGTATGATCATCATTTTTTAGTACATATGCATCGATTTAGAAAAAGAAATAGCAAGACAACAGAAAAAGAAATAAAATGATAATATAGAGAAAAAATAAAAATAAAAATAAAAAATACAAAAATGTATAAGAAAAAAAACAAAACTATAGCTCAGATGCAGCTTCATTCAGTGTTTTAACCTAATTACATTACAATTAGGTAGTATTGTGCTGTCCATTTCTGAGTTTTTGTATCCAGTCTTGTTGCACAGTCTGTATCCCTTCAGCTCCAATTACCCATTATCTTACCCTATTTCTATCTCCTGATGGTCTCTGTTACCAATGACATATTCCAAGTTTATTCTCTAATGTCGGTTCACATCAGTGGGACCATACAGTATTTGTCCTTTAGTTTTTGGCTGGACTCACTCAGCATAATGTTCTCTAGGTCCATCCATGTTATTACATGCTTCATAAGTTTATTCTGTCTTAAAGCTGCATAATATTCCATCGTATGTATATACCACAGTTTGTTTAGCCACTCATCTGTTGATGGACGTTTTGGCTGTTTCCATCTCTTTGCAATTGTAAATAACGCTGCTATAAACATTGGTGTGCAAATGTCCGTTTGTGTCTTTGCCCTTAAGTCCTTTGAGTAGATACCCAGCAATGGTATTGCTGGGTCGTATGGCAATTCTATATTCAGCTTTTTGAGGAACCGCCAAACTGCCTTCCACAGTGGTTGCACCATTTGACATTCCCACCAACAGTGGATAAGTGTGCCTCTTTCTCCACATCCTCTCCAGCACTTGTCATTTTCTGTTTTGTTGATAATGGCCATTCTGGTGGGTGTGAGATGATATCTCATTGTGGTTTTGATTTGCATTTCTCTAATGGCCAGGGACATTGAGCATCTCTTCATGTGCCTTTTGGCCATTTGTATTTCCTCTTCTGGTAGGTGTCTGTTCAAGTCTTTTTCCCATTTTGTAATTGGGTTGGTTGTCTTTTTGTTGTTGAGTTGAACAATCTCTTTATAAATTCTGGATACTAGACCTTTATCTGATATGTCATTTCCAAATATTGTCTCCCATTGTGTAGGCTGTCTTTCTACTTTTCTTGATGAAGTTCTTTGATGCACAAAAGTGTTTAATTTTGAGGAGCTCCCATTTATTTATTTCCTTCTTCAGTGCTCTTGCTTTAGGTTTAAGGTCCATAGACCGCCTCCAATTGTAAGTTTCATAAGATATGTCCCTACATTTTCCTCTAACTGTTTTATGGTCTTAGACCTAATGTTTAGATCTTTGATCCATTTTGAGTTAACTTTTGTATAGGGTGTGAGATATGGGTCTTCTTTCATTCTTTTGCATGTGGATATCCAGTTCTCTAGGCACCATTTATTGAAGGGACTGTTCTGTCCCAGGTGAGTTGGCTTGACTGCCTTATCAAAGATCAAATGTCCATAGATGAGAGGGTCTATATCTGAGCACTCTATTTGGTTCCATTGGTCGATATATCTGTCTTTATGCCAATACCATGCTGTTTTGACCACTGTGGCTTCATAATATGCCTTAAAGTCTGGCAGCGCGAGACCTCCAGCTTCGTTTTTTTTCCTCAAGATGTTTTTAGCAATTCGGGGCACCCTGCCCTTCCATATAAATTTGCTTATTGGTTTTTCTAATTCTGAAAAATAAGTTGTTGGGATTTTGATTGGTATTGCATTGAATCTGTAGATCAATTTAGGTAGGATTGACATCTTAACTATATTTAGTCTTCCAATCCATGAACACGGTATGCCCTTCCATCTATTTAGGTCTTCTGTGATTTCTTTTAACAGTTTTTTGTAGTTTTCTTTATATAGGTTTTTTGTCTCTTTAGTTAAATTTATTCCTAGGTATTTTATTCTTTTAGTTGCAATTGTAAATGGGATTCGTTTCTTGATTTCCCCCTCAGCTTGTTCATTACTAGTGTATAGAAATGCTACAGATTTTTGAATGTTGATCTTGTAATCTGCTACTTTGCTGTACTCATTTATTAGCTCTAGTAGTTTTGTTGTGGATTTTTCCAGGTTTTCTACGTATAGTATCATATCGTCTGCAAATAGTGATAGTTTTGCTTCTTCCTTTCCGATTTTGATGACTTGTATTTCTTTTTCTTGTCTAATTGCTCTGGCTAGAACCTCCAACACGATGTTGAATAACAGTGGTGATAATGGACATCCTTGTCTTGTTCCTGATCTTAGGGGGAAAGTTTTCAATTTTTCCCCATTGAGGATGATATTAGCTGTGGGTTTTTCATATATTCCCTCTATCATTTTAAGGAGGTTCCCTTATATTCCTATCCTTTGAAGTGTTTTCAACAGGAAAGGATGTTGAATCTTGTCAGATGCCTTCTCTGCATCAATTGCGATGATCATGTGATTTTTCTGCTTTGATTTGTTGATATGGTGTATTACATTAATTGATTTTCTTATGTTGAACCATCCTTGCATACCTGGGATGAATCCTACTTGGTCATGATGTATGATTCTTTTAATGTGTTGCTGGATTCGATTGGCTAGAATTTTGTTGAGGATTTTTGCATCTATATTCATTAGAGAGATTGGTCTGTAGTTTTCTTTTTTTGTAATATCTTTGCCTGGTTTTGGTATTATTTCCCTTTTCAGTATTTGTAGTGTATTCCTCACGTATTTTGGAGCATTCTGATTCGGTGCGTAAATATTTATGATTGTTATGTTTTCTTGTTTAATTGTTCCTTTTATTAGTAGATAGTATCCTTCTTTGTCTCTTTTAACTGTTTTACATTTGAAGTCTAATTTTTTGGATATTAGTATAGCTACTCCTGCTCTTTTCTGGTTGTTATTTGCATGAAATATCTTTTCCCAACCTTTCACTTTCAACCTATGTTTATCTTTGGGTCTAAGATGTGTTTCCTGTAGACAGCATATAGAAAGATCCTGTTTTTTAATCCATTCTGCCAGTCTATGTCTTTTGATTGGGGAATTCAGTCCATTAACATTTAGTGTTATTACTGTTTGGGTAATGCTTTCCTCTACCATTTTGCCTTTTGTATGATATATATCATATCTGATTTTCCTTCTTTCTACACTTTTCTCCATACCTCTCTCTTCTGTCTTTTCGTATCTGACTCTAGTGCTCCCTTTAGTATTTCTTGCAGAGCTGGTCTCTTGGTCACAAATTCTCTCAGTGACTTTTTGTCTGAAAATGTTTTAATTTCTCCCTCATTTTTGAAGGACAATTTTGCTGGATATAGAAGTCTTGGTTGGCAGTTTTTCTCTTTTAGTAATTTAAATGTATCATCCCACTGTCTTCTTGCCTCCATGGTTTCTGCTGAGAAATCTACACATAGTCTTGTTGGGTTTCCCTTGTATGATGGATTGTTTTTCTCTTGCTGCTTTCAAGATCCTCTCTTTCTCTTTGACCTCTGACTTTCTAACTAGTAAGTGTCTTGGAGAATGCCTATTTGGATCTATTCTCTTTGGGGTGCGCTGCACTTCATGGATCTGTAATTTTAGGTCTTTCATAAGAGTTGGGAAATTTTCAGTGATAATTTCTTCCATTAGTTTTTCTCCTCTTTTTCCCTTCTCTTCTCCTTCTGGGACACCCACAACACATATATTTGTGCGCTTCATATTATCATTCACTTCCCTGAGCCCCTGCTCAAATTTTTCCATTCTTTTCCCTATAGTTTCTGTTTCTTTTTGGATTTCAGATGTTCCATTCTCCAGTTCACTAATTCTAACCTCTGTCTCTTGAAATCTACCATTGTAGGTTTCCATTGTTTTTTTCATCTCTTCTACTGTATCTTTCATTCCCATAAGTTCTGTGATTTGTTTTTTCAGACTTTCCATTTCTTCTTTTTGTTCATCCCTTGCCTTCTTCATGTCCTCCCTCAATTTATTGATTTGGTTTTTTAAGAGGTTTTCCATTTCTGTTCGTATATTCAGAATTAGTTGTCTCAGCTCCTGTATCTCATTTGAACTATTGGTTTGTTCCTTTGACTGGGCCGTATCTTAAATTTTCCTGGTGTGATTTGTTATTTTTTGCTTGCGTCTGGACATTTAATCAGATTTCCCTTAGTGTGAGACCCAGCAGGTTGAAAGATTTTCCTGTGAAGTCTCTGGGCTCTGTTTTTTTTTTTATCCTGCCCAATATGTGGCACTTGTCTGTCTGCGGGTCCCACCAGCAAAAGATGTTGTGGCTCCTTTATTAATGCCACTATTGGTGTTTGGTTGGACCCAGTCCCTGCCACTGTCGGAAACTCCCTCCTCTTCCTCCTGGCTGCCGCCTGTGGGGCAGGGGCACCAGCCGCCCACCGCCCTGGCCCCGGGGAACTTGCCGATCCAAGACCCGCCGACGGACCGGAAAGCTGCCTGCGAAAGAGGGGCACCAGCTGCCGCGGCTTGGGAAACTTGCCTCTCTGATACTCTCAGCTGGTCCGGGAAGGAGGGAGGGAGGGGTGCCGACCGCCAGCCGCCGCGGCCCGGGGAAGCGCGTGCCGCTCGGGGAGCTCACTGCAGCAGAGTCTCGCAGTCGGTCCAGACTGGGGTACGCTGTGTGTCCGGTCCCTGCTGTGGCCCTGGGATCTGTTCTGCACTGTTTCTGGTCATCTAGTAGTTGCTCTAGAGGAGGAACTAAGATGCCCGTACCTTACTAAGCCGCCATCATGGCCCCGCCTCCCATCATTTGCTTTTTATTCATTTGTATTTTAGCCCCTGTAGGAGGTGAGAAGTGGAACTACAATGCCAAACAATACAGTGCAATAATACTGGTATTTATAACCCAAATGGATACCTTTACTTTAGGTTTTTTTCTTGATGCTGCTTTAAACCACTGTGTAGTGTTTTTTCCTTTCAGTCTGTAGAGCTCCCTTTAGCATTGCTTGTAGGACAGCTCTAGTGGTGATGAACTCCCTCAGCTTTGGTTTATCTGGGAATGTCTTACTCTTTTCCCCCTTATTTTTGAAAGAAAGTCTCAGATATAAAATTCTTGGTTGGCAAGAATACTTTAAGTATTTCAAGCCATTGCCGACCTTCCTCTGTTTTTTCTGATGAGAAATCACTTCATCTAATCAGTATGTACATAACACATTGCTTTTCTCTTGCAGCTTTCAGAAGTCTCTCCTTGTCCTTTGTATTTGACAGTGTAATCAGTTTATGATGGGGTGTATTTTTCATCATGTTTATCCTGTATAGTGTTCTCCGGGCTTCTTGGATGTGCATATAAATGTCTTTTGCTAAGTTGGGAAGTTCTCAGTCATTATTTCTTTAAGTAGTCCTTCTGCCATTTTCTCTCATTACTCTCATTCTGGGACATTTAGGATATTTTTGCTTTTTATAATTCTTTTTTCTTTCTGCTCCTCAGCCTGACTCATTTCAGTGGTCTTGTCTTCAAGTTTATTGATTCTTTGTTCTGCCAGCTCCAGTCTGCTTTTGAAACCCTCTTGGGAATTTTCGTTTCAAATATTGTGATCCTCAGCTCTTATAGTTCTGTTTGGTTCTCTTTTAAAACTTCTCTTTACTAAAATTCTCATATTGCTCATTCCTTGTTTTCCTGTTATCTTTTAGTTTTTTCTCTATTTTTCCTTCATTTCCTTGAGTGTTTTTCTTTTTTTTTAATATGGAAGGCTTCACGAATTTACGTGTCATCCTTGCGTAGGGGCCATGCTAATCTTCTCTGTATCGTTCCAATTTTAGTATATGTGCTGCCGAAGCAAGCACTCTTTGAGTGTTAAAGTCTTTGGTATTTCCACATTCTGGTTTTCTTCATTGGTATTTTTAAATTTTTTGTTTTTATCTTCTTCCTTTGAATGGGCCATTATATCCTGTGTGTCTAGTACTCTTATTGAATACTGTATACTTCAGTACTTCAAAATGTTAACTCTGGGGATTCATTCCCTGAGGTGTCAGTTTCTTGATTTTGTAACTGGTGATAAATCAGAGCTTTTCTTGAGCCTCAACCCTCCTGTCAGAAATGTCTGCCCAAGGCATGTGCAGTGTTCAGGGTCTGCCCTGTCTTTATTGGACGTGTGTCTTGTCCTGGGCTTAATGCTTGTTAGTTGTTGTGGAGTTCACCTGTTCATGGAAGTTTGAATGCCCCTTCTTTTTCCCAGGAGACAGATCTGTCTCTTCCTGGTATTTAAAGCATACAAGCTTTTGCCCTAAACTGTCTGCTTCCATTACTCCTTTAGTTGTCTCAAGCTGCTTTTGCCTGGTGGGCAAATTCTGGGAGAAAGTTTCCCAAGTGAGTCTTTCTCATCTTTTGTCTGGGGCTGGTTGGAACAGTGACCACCCTCAGAGCTCTGCCCTAGTTGATCTGAAGTTTCTAATCAAAAGCTGTGGTCACTGATGTTCTGTACCCACCCCTTGTCTTGGGGAAGAGGACTTCTATTTTCCTTTCTGTCACCAGTGAGCTAGGGAGGGGTCTGGTAACTGCTCCACGGAGAGAGCGATTTACTGACCCTAGTGATTTACCAGCTTCTTCCTCCCGCTCTTCCCTGGATGCTTTGCAGTGGTCCAGAGTTTCAAAATAGTTGTTTCAGACAGTTTCTGCCAATTTAGTAATTGTTGTGGTGGAAGGACTTAATCCTGCAGCTCTCTTATCTCCACCATCTTCCCACAGTCCTAATATTGTCTTTTTGAATCTTCTTCCTCCCTTGTTAAATTCTTGTTCAGGATCATGTGTTGCCTTTAATTGTAATTGTCTCTTTAGTTGCATATTCTTTCCATCTATCTTCTATCTGTCTAATCTCTCTGTTTCTCCCCACCCCTTCCCTCCCTTTTCTTTAAAAAAAATTTTTTTTTGTGGGAACAGATTTTCCCATCTCAGCCACTCCCAAGCATACCATTCAGTGGGATTAATCATACTCACTTGTGTTGTGGTACCTCACCACTACCTTCTGTTACTAAACCTTTTCCATCCCCAGACAAAAGCCCTATACCCACTATGCATTAACTCCCCATTCCTCCTGCTTCCACCCCTGATAATCTGTCCTCATTTCTTTCCTGTGAGCTTATATATTCTCTGATATTTTCTTTGTGGTTACCTTGGGGCTTGATTGTAACATCCTAAATTTGTAAAAATCTCGTTTGCTGTGATTTTGTTTAATCTCAATTGTGATTTTTTTTTTTTTTTGGATGGAGTCGAACCTGGGTCTCTGGCATGGCAAGCGAGAACTCTGCCTGTTGGACCACTGTCACCCACCCTGTTTTTTTTTAAGTTTAAAAATATATATTACCAAAAAAAAACTCATTTCAAACAATACTGAAGTTAAATCAAATAAAATAAACAGTAAACATGTATGCACTTTTAAAATAAATAATGCTGCAGAAATATCTGCCATCTTATTTTATGGTATACTGCAAATTTGGATTTGTGAAACAAGAATGGAAATTCTGTTTGAAAATTATTGTGAACACAGCATAAGCAGAAGTAAAGCTAATGAAAAATTTCACTCCAGTAATTATGGGCTCTATAAAAGCAAGGGGCATTACAGAGAAAGCTAAGTGTCTGAATGCCTCCTGAGATGTTAAGAGGCATTCAAAATGGAAGAATTGTTCTATTGGCATATAAAATTTAATAAAAAGTTGGAAGCCATGTGAGATAAACAAATGAAACAAAACCAGAAAACTCAAGATAAAGCAAATTAGTCCTGATGACATCTTAGAAGGCCCAAACCAACTTACATTTGGAGAGAAATTAACTGATTATTTTGTCAATGCCAAGCAGACATAATGATAATTATCTTTGTTTATGTCCCTGAACTTGAACAGGGCCACTCAGTACACAAGCTTTATACCAAGAGCACAAGGGCGCTTGTGCAGTGGGGTTCTGCTTCCTTCATTGCCAAGTATAACCTTAAAAATGCCAGTCATTGATTACAGGTGTGAATATTTACTGTTGAATAAAAATTTTCAATACCTAAAAATTTTGAGAAAACTTAACATTCTACTTCTCTTCAACCCAGAATTATGAAATGCCGGCATGCTTATAAAAATTGAATATTCAAGTTAATTGTAAAAACATTTTATTGGAAGTTGAAAGATATCTAAAGTCCCCTTGTATGTAGTAGAAAGATCAAATTTCTACATGTAAAGCTGTAGGAGAACAGTGCCCTCGTGTAGATAAGTATAGTAAAGAAAACAGAGAGAAGTAAGTGTACAAAGCCCTGGAGCTATTCTTTCCAGTGTGAAGTCATTCTTTGATGGTCTCAGTGGCCATACTTTTCTGCTAATAGATCTGATGTCTCAGATTATCTTGTTATTGGATGGGAAGAGTGGCAGTCCTACAGGTCAGTGAGAACCTCCTGGCATGAAATGTATGCCTACACTCCATTCTGCATTTCAAAACTTGAATCTGGATGTGACTAAGGCAGAAGGGACACTAGTGACTCATAAGACCACGTCATTAATGGCGATATAACTTCTTTACTGTTATTTTTGGGGGCACTCACTCTTGGAACCCCTGCTACCATGCCATGAAAAAGCCCAAGGAGCTTTTGGAGAAGCTCATATAAACAGGAGACCCATAGCAACACCTCAGTACCATTGTGCTTGCCACATGAATGAGCTGTTTTGAAAATAGATCATCAGTCCCCACTAAAGTTACCCCAGCTGACAGTATTTGGAGCAAAGGCAAACTGTCTCCACTGAGCTCTGAGTAAATTGCATATTTTGAGCAAAATAAATGAGGACTGTTATTTTAAGCCACCAAGTTTTGGGGTAGTTTCTTATGGCATAAGAGGAACCTGATACAGGAACCATATTCAAAAAGGAAAGTTTTGAGCTGTGTTACCTCTACAGGATAAAAGGGAATTCAGACTTTGTAGAATGACTTCTCTTTGTACAAAGGGGATAAGCAGCTTTCAAATTTAGTAATTTTGCAGAAATGATCTAAAGTTGTTTCTTATGAAGATTTCTTCTTTAGTAATTTTTTTATAAATAAAGGAAATGTGGATACTCTGAAAGTTGAAAATGGCAGACTATACAATCTGGAACATTCAAATCAAATTAAATTTGGGTTTTAAAAAAGAAACCCAAATTTCTTTGAAACCGTTAACCATTTTGATCACATAAAATGTTACTAAATTTGATATTTAAAAATAGGTGTATCACAGAGAATATAATATAGAATATGCCATTTGTCTAAATATAGAATACCTTTTTTTTAAAACTTTTTTTATTAATTAAAAAAAAATGAACAGACAAAACATTAAGATACCATTCCGTTCTACAGAATACCTTTTTAATAGAAAGTTACAAAGATCGTTTTTATGAAAGCATTTATGAAAAGTGAATTGTGTAGCTGCCATCAAGACAAACATCCTTTGTGTGTTTCACAAATACATCAGAGCCAACTGAGGTTTTTTCGTTTTCTGAAAAAAGAATTTCAGATCTTCACGAAGGATAAAGGAGCATTTCAAGTCATTTGTATAGGCTGGTAAACACATAGTCTCAGAATCTGTGAGAAAGGTGCCTTGAAGAGTTTCCCCACTTCAGAGACTAATAACAGCATCCGCACTGATGTCATCATGATTGAAAGCAAAAGTAACAAATTGTATTTCTGTCTACAGTATTATATATTCAACACACTGTAGATAACCAAGGGAGTGGGTTTTGTTTCTTAATAAGCTAGCTTCTGATGCTAATGTGATGCGTAGCCTTTAATGTGACTCATGTATATCAGATTAGCCAAAACACACTGGACTTCATCAATACGCACATTCTCTACTTGTACGAAATTCAAGCAGCTAGACAAACATCGAGACCACTGATGTGTACACTTTCTTAAAAAGATTCCTGTAGGTGTTGATCTTCAGCTTTTCAGGGATCAGGAGAATACCACAAGAAATAAAACACATTTCCTGCTTTGTTAGAGCCTCATTCAGTAGTAAGAGATTGCCTTCACTTACAGCTTTTACAGCTTTGGTTTCTTCAGCGAACTGCATAAGGTGATACTTTTTCAGAAGCTCAGTAGTTGGCATATGACCCAATAGCATTTTCAGTAGAAGTAGCTTTATTAGAATTATTCTTTTGTTCTGACTTGAGTGGTGATAGTGCCCAAAAGCAAATGACAGTTATTCCTCAGTTTGCTTAAAGTCAATATCAAACCTAGCCCTGGTTCCAACATAGTATTTATATGTAACTCTCTGTGTGCAGTGCTGTAATTTTCTTTCACATTTGAGCTGTCAGTTGCTTTAATTAGGGGTTTACACAAATGGCATTTGTTGATCTTAAAGTAGATTTTAAATAGTTGATTCACTGGAAACTACATCTCCAACTTTTTAGAATCCTGTATACTAGCACAGGTGTCACTGGCATAGATGTGAAAACAACTCATCAGTAATTCAATTGCTTTTTCAGTTTGTCCCAACTTTGCTTTTTCCTTTCTTTACTAACTGTTGATCTGCATTGTTGGCAGATATTTGAAAGTCAAGTGCTACTGCATACATAATAGGCAAAACTCGGTTTTCTTCTTTGTGGAACTAAAATGCTCACAGGAATGATTGGATTTTTACAGTCTGGCATTTATATACCTCTATGAAATCACGGTTTCTCACTGCATAAGTATACCCCAAATGAGCTGCAAACATTTCATTATAAGGAGATTCCAAAACTTGTTGACACTTTTCTTTTGTAAAAGGCAATTGAAGCCTTGGATTTGTAACATGAGGGCACTTAACAGACACCAACTCTGCACAAGGTGTTCCATCTCTGGTGTCATATACCTGCTGTAAGTCCTGGTTAGTGATGATGTGCTCCATGGAAGCTGACTGTCCGGTCCACAGCAAGAGTGAGCAATGATCACTGCCTCTTGCTGGGTCTTCAGAAATAACAGCCAGTTCCCAGTTCTTCTGGTGCGCTGGTGTTACTTCTGGCCCAGGGTCTGTCTCTCAGCCCGAATGCTCCCAGGTGGTCTGGTCATACTTTCCTTGAGCTGGTCGCTCCTGAGGAAGAATTCCTGTGAAGGTGGGAAGTAGAGATGGCTTGTTAGTGTGCTGGGGTTTCTGGGCCACAGCTGGGTGGGACAGCAGGTAAAATGGGCTGAGGAAGACTGAGACATCGGGTCCTCATTTCTTGTTTGGTCCTAAGTAAGACGCACTGGAGCAAGTCGAATCAGAGACAAAGGGATAGGTGAAAGAGTGTCATGGAAAGTCCCCTGGGAGCTGAGAGGGATTGGGTGGCAGAGATAGCTTGCCTTTAGACTCTTCTCCACAACTCTGGAGGGGACCGGGCCTACAGGTGGGGAGAAGGAGGCAGGGAGACCTGGAAGAGGAGGTAGAAGCATGACCTGAGCTGAAACTATATTGTGATCGTTTCTTAATATCTGGCTAGGATTGATTATAAATCACTTCTGTAGCAGTTTAGTTTTTATTAAATTATTGTGCTGCTAATGGACACAAATTGGTAATAAAAACAAATAATAGCAAAGTCATTGCTTTTCTAAATACTTGACATATTAAATAGAATTAACTGGGTAAGATTATTGTTCAAATTTTATATTACAAAACTGCACATATTCTTAGATAACTAAGTCGTTTTCATTCTGGTTAATTTCAGTGCGTTGTTAAGCTCCATGCAGTCTGTTGACTGACTTGTGCCTTTAACTCTATGAGGACAAGATTCTATTGCTGACTTCTTTCTAAATTATTTTTCTAGGGCAAGAGGATTATGACAGGTTACGACCGCTGAGTTATCCACAAACAGATGTATTTCTAGTCTGTTTTTCAGTGGTCTCTCCGTCCTCATTTGAAAATGTGAAAGAAAAGGTGAGTTAATTGGATGTCTCTGCCATGACAAAGATTGTCAGAGAATTTCTGTTGACCGTTTTAAAACGTTTAAAGGGTGTGGTTTAACAAAATGTGTTTTTAAATACCTTTTTTTTAGTGGGTACCTGAGATAACTCATCACTGTCCAAAGACTCCTTTCTTGCTTGTTGGGACCCAAATTGATCTCAGAGATGACCCCTCTACTATTGAGAAACTTGCCAAGAACAAACAGAAGCCTATCACTCCGGAGACTGCTGAAAAGCTGGCCCGTGACCTGAAGGCTGTCAAATATGTGGAGTGTTCTGCACTCACACAGGTGAGGACTGTTTGAAACATCATTTATTTGCTTACTGTTAAATGGTTTCTTAGAGCATTAGGATACAAGATTATTTCTAAGAGTGGTCAGCAGTGCTCAGAAAGATACCCAGGAGGAGTATGACCAGCTTCATACCGTCCAGTGTGAAGCTAGTGTTGTTTATGAAGAAAATTATATGTCTCTAAGTAATGCTCTTATGTTTGTAAGCTCCTATATGTATTGAATGATTTGTAGTGATCAGAGATTTGGTCAAAAAAAAATTCATGGGGAAAGTCTAGATCAGTGCAAAGTTATAAGAGAGGATGTGTGTGATTTTTTTTTTTCCCCAAGAAACTTAGTAGTTTTTACAAGTATATGTGATCTTTTGCCAATTCTGACAGTTGTTGCTATACTGTTTTTGGGGTACTTTGGTAGGGACAGGGAATTAGTCATATTAATTGAGACTTTTATGTCTAAGACAGCCACCTTGGCTGTTCCTGCCACAGTTATTGAGCATTATTTGTATAGTGTGTCTATTCCTGTGGTTTCGGAGGTATTCTTTTCATTTTGTGACCCCTCTTTCCTCTGTCCATTTCTGAATGATTTAAGTGGACCGCCTCTCTCTTAGTGTGATGGAAAATACCAGACCCTGAAGTCAGGGGAGTAATGTTTAGAGTATTTAAAGTGAGTGTTGGACTGACCTGTGTGTTTAATGTTCTTTACCTTCATGGTATTATGGTTCCTTCCTTTGGGTCCTATTCTGTGGGCAAAGGAAATAATTATGGAAATTATTAGCATAGAACTCTTATATGCTACTGGTGCTTTACCATTGAGCAAATGTGCTTAATTAGAATAGAACAGAACTGATGGGTAGAGGTTTCTAGTAATTATGTTAAATCCACCTATATTTATGGTTTAAAAAAAAAGCCATTTTCTTTGGTATATTAGATTTTTGATTATGTATATATCAGGACAAATGGCATATGTAATTACATATTTAGTATATAAGGCCAAGTGCATAATTTAATAACTTCCAACTTAGTGTTTTGTTGAATATTTAAAGATAAAAACTTATCCAGAGAATAACTTGAAGGCGGAATGGCCAATGATTTATACACATTCACTCAAACCCAGATTTTCTTGGACGTTTAATGCCATGAACAGATATTTAAAAGTTCAAAAGAATTTACATCATCTTACACACAGTACAACTGAGCTTTTAAAAATAGTTCCTGATGCTTCTCTCGGCTGTTCGATACCATCCCCAGAAAAGTATGTGTGTTGGGGGAAGGGAGAAGGAGCAGCATGTCAGAATAGTATTATATATGTATCTGTTGCATGCCCCTGTTCTCTAAATGTGAAATTCCTTTGGGGAAATGGAGGCAAGTAGGCCATGGGGACTCAATTTAAGGTCACTGGTGAACGTTGTTTTAAATAACTGGATGCTTTTATATAATATTTTAACAGATACTTTGCAAAGAGTAGGTGTTTAAAATGTCTTAGCAGGCACAATTTTCTTACCAGATTTTGATGTTTGGACAAGTCAAAAGAGAAGATAGAAAATAGGGTTTATGGTTTTATTTGGGAGCTAGAACTTTTAGGACTCCAGATTCTCTTTGTTGGTTTCTCCAAAACCAAACCCTCTATAAAACCATACTCTATGTGAATAGTGGATAAAGCAAAGATTAATTTTGTTTTATATAGTATTTTTGATCTTTGTCCACAGCAAGCAAGAAAGAATTTGCTTCTTGATAAGAAATACCCTAGTTTCTGATGGTCCTCCCTCTCTCTTTTTTTTCTTATAAAAATATATTTCCCTTTCCATCACCCGCCCCGTTCCTTTTATATTTGACTACCAGAGTTTGTTCCTAGATGTGAAGAAAAACTCCTTCTCAGAGGAAATCCTTCTCTTGTTTATAAGCTTTTCTACTTTGCAAATGATATAGAAAGAAGAAAACTTTTTAATCCCTTTGGTTCCATTTAAGTACTTACTGTTATTTCTCAGTAATGTATGGGTGTTAATCCTCTGGGATATCCTGGTGAAGATGGATGGGTGATTGGGTGATGTAGACCTGACATTACTGGAGCTGTGTTTTGGGACTTTTGGGAAATTTTTTCTTGGGATCAAATTTACCTAAAGAACATTTGAAGCTTCTTTGGGTGGTAAACCTGTGGTTTCAGGTTTAGGTGAGTGTAGGTGAGTCTATAGACCTGGGCCCAAGATACTAGTAGTACTGAGTCACATTGTCATGGTGGAGTTTCTGGCTGAGGTGTAAGTGTATTTCTGCCTCTTAAGTACTATAGAGTATTCTTTGTTTTCTCACCGTGCTTTATGCTCTGATACCCATGTGAACATCTTAAAGCATTGGACTGCTTGCTAAAACTCATTCTAGGACACCATTCTTTGTTTTCCTATGACTTGGGTGGTGGTTACTTGCTCTAATAACATTACTGAATAACTGAAGCATATGCTGTTTCTAGTGTCTTTTCTTTAAACTCCTCCCAGTTGGTATTTTTAAACAATACTTTCTAAATGTTGGAACTTTTTTGTTCTGACATACAGTTTACTCTGAAATCTTGATTTAATCCCATCTAGAAATGTCATTTTGAACCTAGAAACATGTAGCATGCCTGTTAGTCTGCTATTTGTGTCCTTCAGTTATTCAGGGGCTGAATTCACATAAGCCTAAAATTGTAATAGATCAGAATTTTATGCTGTTCATAGGAGAATATTGGCAAATTCCACAAGACTTGATTATTCAGTGCAATTTTGTTTATATATGCTGGCATTATTTTCATTATAGTGTTATAATATTAAATTTCAGTGTGTGATTATTTCAGAAGTAAACATATTGCATTTTCATAGAAATTGCTTTCTTAATCAGGTAATCTTTTTTGCAGTATGAAGTTTCTTTGCAGTTATTGACTCTCCCAGTAATGGGTTTAAGATCTAGCTATATTGCATTTATTTTTCTTAAAGCGCATTGCTTTTGCGAATTCAGCCCATTTAATCCAAACTGCTGTTTGTATCTGCTAGTCTTTCTAATCCTCTAACCTGGCTGCTATTCTCTCTCTTCCCCTCTGTCTTGTAGAGAGGTCTGAAGAATGTGTTTGATGAGGCTATCCTAGCTGCCCTCGAGCCTCCGGAAACTCAACCCAAAAGGAAGTGCTGTATATTCTAAACTGTTTTCTCCTTTCCCTCTTTGCTGCTGCTTCCTGTCCCACTACTGTAGAAAGATCGTTTAAAAACAAAGGAATAAAACCATCCTGTTTGAAAGCCTCTGCGTCTTTTTACTCACCATCTTAGAGCAAACTCTGTATTAGTTTTTGGTCAAGAATGTGATATCTTAATAGAATATTTTTTGTGATCAGTAGTCGAACTGGACTTATTTAACTTTCTGCTGCTTGAGTTGCCTGATGCTCAGAGATTTTTGATTTGGGTTGCTATTGCATAAGGGAACTTGGTCTGGTATTAAGAATGTCCTCATAGAGAAAATAAGAGTTTTGTTTTGGTTTTTAAACACTTCTAGATTTTATAGTTCTAGACGGAGAAAATAACACAAACATCATTTTACTCTTAAGCTCAATTGTTAATTGTAATTGCATGACAAACCTTCATGGAAAAAAGGTGACCTACTAGTAGAGTGTAATGGGGAAGGGAGGAATCTTTTCTGGTTTTCCTTTGTGCAGTGAAACTTTGTGTTGCTGTTGCTTTGGCTGTCTGTGCTGTAGGTGGAGTATTTGTCAGTCTGGGGTGGAAAGATATTGATGTATTTGCTACTGCTTTATGAGATCATTTGTTATATTATCTTTTAAGGTTAGCATCCGTTTTAAACAGTTGACTTAAGGTTTGTTAATGTTGAGATGTAAAGCTGCCACCTTTATATTTTCCTGCTTCTGATTTAATGTTGTGAGGGAAACATACGACTATGGTTACCTTAAAGTTTTGAAATTAAAAAAAAAATACAATTGTTTGTATAAATGCCTGATGAAGCTTTATTCATGTTGTACTTACTGGCTCTAGTTTTACATATGTACCGGGTACCCACATTTTTGCTTCCTTGAATCCCCTTGACTCTGTCTAATTGGTGGGATAAAGGGAGTTCAAAGTCAGTATCTTCAATATAGCTACTGTGATTGCTCTGTCCATCTTTGCCTGCACCTCCCACATAATAAGGATGCCACTGCTCCGTGCCAGTCCTCAGTCCTGCTCCATATCCACCTGTTTCATTTGAATGCAGAGCTGCTTCACTTGTTTTTATGTAAAATGTTTCTGCAGCACATTACAAAACTCATAATGAATGAGCAAATGACACATGTGCTTGTTTGCTTCTTGTGACATACATTGGTCTGCAAAAAGCTTTCTCAAAGAACCACTGTCTCACTCACGAATATCTGCTCCTCTGCTCCTGGATCCTTCCAGTACCCTGTCTGGACAAAATTTGGTGAAGTGAAATTATTGTGTTGAATTTCAGGGTTGTTTTTAATGTTTCATTCTTTGCCATCTTTTGGGGGTTTGAGTGTTTTTTATTTGATCTTCAACTTTAATTATACTGAAAATCAGACAGCCCATTTTTTTCTTTCACCCCTTTTCAGAAAGGCCTAAAGAATGTATTTGATGAAGCAATATTGGCTGCCCTGGAGCCTCCAGAACCGAAGAAGAGCCGCAGGTGTGTGCTGCTATGAACATCTCTCCAGAGCCCTTTCTGCACAGCTGGTGTCGGCATCATACTAAAAGCAATGTTTAAATCAAACTAAAGATTAAAATTAAAATTCGTTTTTGCAATAATGACAAATGCCCTGCACCTACCCACATGCACTCGTGTGAGACAAGGCCCATAGGTATGGTCCTCATGCCCCCTCCCAATACTAGTTAATTTAGAATAATTGTATGTTGTCAGAAAAGTGATCAGTACTAGTTTCTGTTTTGTTGTTTCAAAAAAAAAAAATTTTTTTTTGTTTTTTTTTTTTGTTTTGTTAAAAGCAAGGCATGCTTTTGATGACTCTGTAACAGACTGATTTGAATTGTTGAAGCTGCTCCCTGGTTCCACTCTGGAGAGTAATCTGGGACATCTTAGTGGTTTTTTTTTTTTTTTTTTTTCCTTCTTTCCCTTTTCTTTTTTTTTGAGGGAGGGGAGTTTGGGGAAGTTTGTTTTTATTTAGTTTTGTTTTTTTTTATTCCTTAACCAGTGGTGGACAGCCCTTGAGGAGAGGAGGATGGATTGATTCCACAGTCCACTTCCTAGATCTAGTTTAGAAAACATGTTCCCCATCTGGTGCTCTTAGGAAGGAGTATAGTAAATGCCTCATTTAATAACATACTCCTTTTTGAAAGTTGCCTTTTCTCTCCACCCTTGAGTAGGTTCAGTATTTGATGAAATTCCTGAAAGTGGGTGGAACCTGTCTTGCCCCTCCTCTTTTCTGGGATGCACTATATATGTGACTGTGACTTTCAAGGAAATCTGTTTGCTATTTGAATTTTTTTTTAAGAAGTTATTTTCTAACTTCTTTTACTGATAAATGAAGAAAAGTATTGCACCTTTTGAAATACACCAAATGGGTTGGGTTCTTAATTAAAACAATTTTTTCCCTGTCAGTCATTGTCTAATATGCTTAGCATATAGATAGGCAGCTTAATATGATGTGGTGTTCCTAGAACACAATGAAGACCTGGTATATAGAGGAAATATGGGGAGTGTTGCTGAAAGACAGATGTATATGGAATGATTCACATCCTCTTTCAAGTGTTGGGGTAGGAGGCCCGCTGCATTAAGAAGCTAGGGGTGGGAGTGGGACGGGGAGAACATTTAACAACATGGGGACCAGTCAGGGGAATCCCCTTATTTCTGTTTTGCGTATGAGGAACCCTAGAGCAGCCAGTGGAGGTTCTCTAGTTTAATAAAAATCATGGAAAGGGTCTTATGAAGACTGTTCATGAGTGTTAGTAGGGATATTACCAGCTTATATTTTGCCTTTTTTTTTTTTTTTAATGTTTAGGTAATCTTTTCCAACTTCCCCAGTCCTAATTCTTGTAGATTCATTAGTGTTGAACCAATGCTTTCTCATGTCTCAATTCTTTGTATATGCATTCTTTTCAAATGTATTAAACAAACAAACAAAAAACCCTTCACAAGCCAGCCTGA
Source organism: Tamandua tetradactyla (assembly GCF_023851605.1). Taxonomy (NCBI): domain Eukaryota; kingdom Metazoa; phylum Chordata; class Mammalia; order Pilosa; family Myrmecophagidae; genus Tamandua; species Tamandua tetradactyla. Next base: position 204,295,535 of record NC_135328.1, on the reverse strand, counting down.
GGGTTGTTATTTTCCCTCCGCCTCCTACTCTTAGGTATTTAGGAGTGGGTACTCTAAACATGAATTTCTAACAAATTTGAGGATAAAACTTTATTATTTTTATTTATTTTATTTCCTTTCTGGAATTCAGTTTCAGATAATGTTTTTCTCTCTGTATATTCAAGTTTGTGCCTTTGCCCCTAAGTTTTTCAAGCATCCCAGAAACATCTTCCCTTAAATACCAAGTGAGTTCATAGCAGTTCTTAGCAAAGAAATGTTTAAGAAGGCTCACTGCTCATGTTGGAAGGAAATATCAGTACACCGCTAATCCATATATTAGTTGGAAAGCAACCAGGTTTTCCCAGGTTTTCTATGTCAGTGATTCTCAAACTTGGCTACAAAAGTGCATTTTGGGCAACAGGAGTTTTAAAAAGCTTTCTAGGTATTTTCAGGATGCTGTCATGTTTGGGAACTACTGCTTGAGGTTGTTATCCCAAACTATTTCCATCAGATTCCAGATTCTATGTGGTGAATCTGAATATGGGATGCATTTTCTTTAGGTGGTAAGATTGATTGATTTATCTGAGGGGCATTATGTAGATCTGTGTAAATATCTTAGAAACTAAAGATCATTTTCCAGTTGATACCAGATGACTCTAAGGAGTCATGCTTGGCTGGATTCCATACTGTTTGTTAGAACAGTAGCTTTGTATTTTCCTTATGACTACACTAGAGAGAGAGCTGGTTCATGCTATGAAATCCTGGGAAGTAGAGCTTGTATATGCTTAACACTTAGCACAGTGGTCCTTAATATATATTTGAATAAACACTGGTCATTTTTGCATGCTTGACTGACCTGTCCAAAAGCTTGCTTTATATTCTCATTTGCTTTTTTCTAGTAGAAGTTTGGTTATTCAGTTTTTTTTTCCCTCTCTGAAATATTTATCTTCAGGCTAATCCTTGTACACAGTTCATAAATGTGCTTTAAAAATTTTGTTATCTTAGTAAAAATTTAAAAAATTACGGGAAGGTTGTTAGTAATACAATTTAATCTACTTTATATACTACTGAAAGTTCACATTTAAGAAATTACTCATGCTAATTTTTTAAAGGAAGTTTTGTAAAGATGTAAGAGATTGACTAAATCAGTAGGTAAAATAATGGGAAGTATTAGCTTAGTGTTTCCCAACTTTTTTTTCATTGTTGCTCCGGAAGGATCCTTTGTAAGACCCTCCCCCACCTCTCCACCCCCACTCCCACCCCCAGTCACTATCCTCTTCTCCCCCTGAAGTTAGAGCTAAGGAATAAGATTTTGTCAGGCAGGGTTGAGCTTTGAAGGGCCACAAACCATTGTAATATATAGGAATATTTTTGCCCCCCAGAAACTACTTTTTGTCCCCTTGGAGGCATGATAATTGTCCTTACTGAGACTACTTGGCCTTGCTTTTCTTATTTTAAAATCATGTATGTAATTCCTGATAGCACTTCCTGACTCTTCAAGATGAGGTTGACTAACAAAGGAAACTAGCAGAGAATTTGGGTTGAAGTAATAAGTAAATCTTCTTGCTGCCAAATTTTAAATAGCACCTGATTGTGCATCTCATTGTGTATTTGAATCTGTAAGTGCCATCTTGATTCTGCTTTCAGAATTTCAGTATAGTATATTTCATTCCATTAGGAACATTTTTCTGAACATGGGTATAGGTGGGAAAGAGGTGCAATCAAGACTAAAAACTTGGCAATCGATGTAATTCAGGGTGGGTTTGTTAGAAGAAGTGTTTACATTTAATATTAAAGTCCACAGGGTTTGGTCCTAGTTAATATTGGCCTTTATCAGTTGTATTTTTCCATCATATACTTTCTGTAGTTGAAGATTATCTGTTAACAAAAATATTAGTCATGTACATTTTCCTCCTTACCTCTCTAGTGTTGACTTTTCTATAATCTCTTGAATAGAACATTTGAAATGATTTTAACGGCCTGCATACTTCATGATGCATACTGGGCAAGGGAGGTGGTATTAGTCAGTAAAGGTACCCAACCATTTTAAGTTCTGAGAAATGAAAGCAGTCTTGAACATCTGAGACAAGGACAAGTCCTTTGATTAGGAGGCAAGAAACACCCAGTAGAGATTTATTTTGTCATGAGTATTAGGATGTGATATATCGAAAGATTCAGTTCTCTCCTTGGTGAAGAGTGACTGCTTAATTGAAGTTAAATCATCTTTTTTTAAAAAATATTTTTACTGAAAATCTTCATGTACCACAGTCTATCCAAAGTACACAATCAGTGGCTCACAATACAATCATATAGTTGTGTATTCATCACTGCGATCATCATGTTTAGAACATTTGCATCACTCCAGAAAAAGAAATAAAAGGTAAAAAACCATACATCCCATGCCCCTCACCCCTTCCTCTCATTGACCATTAGTATTGCAATGTGTCCATTTTTTTTTTTACCCCTTATCCCCCCTATTATTTACTTTTGTCCTTTTTTTAAAAACTCATTTGTCCATACCCTGGATAAAGGGAGAATCAAGAACAAGGTTTTCACAATCACATGGTTACATTGTAATAGCTACATTGTTATACAGTCATCTTCAGAATCAAGGCTATTGGAACAACAATTTATCCGTTTCGGGTACTTTCCTCTAGCCACTCCAACACACCATAAACTAAAAAGGGTTATCTATATAATGCATAAGAGTAACCTCTAGATAACCTCTCAACTCTGAAAACTCTCAGCCACTGAAACTTTATTTTTTCTCATTTTTCTCTTCCTCCTTTTGGTCAAGAAGGCTTTTCAGTCCCATGATGCTGGGTCCCAGCTCATCCTTGGAGCCTTTCCCACATTGCCAGGGGGATTTACACCCCTGGGAGACATGTCACACTTAGGGGGGAGGGCAGTGAGTTCCCCTGTCCAGTTGGGTTAGAGAGGCTACAGCTGAGCAACGAAAGAGGTTCTCTGGGGGTGACTCTTAGGCATAATTATAAGTAGACAGTTTCTTCTTTACAGGAATATGTTTCGTAGGAATGAGCTCCAAGATTGAGGGCTCAGCCTCTTGAATTTATTGTCCCCACTTCTTGTGAGCATATCAGGAGTTCCCTAGATGGAGAGTTTTAATATTTCCTCCTTTCTCCCCAGTCTCCCAAGGGGACTTTGCAAATACGTTTTTATTCTCTGCCCAAATTTCTCTGGGATGTATTGGGACATCACACTAATGTGTACAAACCAAGACGATCTCATTCCCTATTCAAGATTCCATGTGATTATGGTGTTCGAATAAACTGACCATACAGGTTAAATTAGATAATGAGCTACCCAGAATATAAATTTTGCACTAAATAAACATCTCTTCCTTTGGTCTCACAAAGGAGTTAAAGTTTTAAAATATAGACCATATCATCCTTTACCCTGTATTCTGAATTTATCTTAGTCCTATCAAGATTGGCTTCATTTATTATCTCTAGTCAAATCTGATCATTTTTTCATGAAGTTAAACCACCTTTAGTCTAAAGTGAGTTCATTATAGATAACCTGTTTGCCATGAAAGTTTTTGTGCCATGGTGATGACTTATTTTCAAGTGCTGATGTGTGTTGTGGAATTTGATCCTTGTTACAGCTAATCCCTCGTTTTTCTCCTTCCTAATGGGATTTCTAATTGTCACAATAGCTTTTACCTATTCTTTTTTTTTTTTTTTTTTGGCATGGGCAGGCTCTGGAAACATTCATTTTTTTTTAATAATGTCTATCATTGGTTATCAAGAGATAAGAGAATAATCATATTTAGAAATATGTCCTACATTAGAAATAGCATTTTTATTGAAATCTTTTAGCACTACTTAAAATTTTTTTTATTAGGAAAGTTCTAGGTTTACAGAAATACTGTTCAGAAAATAGAGTCCCATATACTTCCTATTATTAATACCTTACATAAAGTGTAATGCATTTGTTACAATTGATGAAAGAATATTTATAGTATTGTACTGTTATTGTATTATTAACTCTAGTACATAGTTTATATTAGAGTTCAGTCCTATGTTTGTGTAGTACAGTCTCATGTTCTTATTTATTCTAGTAACAAATATATGACCTAAAATTTCCCTGTTTACATTCAAATACATGGTTTAGTACTGTTAGTTACATTCACAATAGTGTGTTATATATACACCACCACCACCCCTTACCAAAACTTTTCCATCACCCAAAATAGAAACTCTGTACAATTTAGCCATTAACTCCCTGTGGACTTTATTTTTTAGAACAGTTGTAGTTTTATAGACAAATTATGCAGAAAAGTACAAAGTCCCCCCTCCACCCTCCATTTTTTCTATCGTTAACATTTTGTATTAGTATGGTACATTAGTTACAATTGATGAACTGATGTTACTAGAATTTATAGTATTAACTGAAGTCCACAGTTTACATTAAGGTTCATTCTTGGTGATGTATGGTTCTATGGTATTATTGTAGTTTTTGTTTTGTTTTAATTTTTATTGTGGCAACTAGAATGTTGCATTCATTTGTGTTTTTTTAATGTTTTTTTTTTTTTTACTGTTAATTATAGTATATATGCAAAGAAAAGAAAGAAAAAGCAGTGATTTTCAGAGTACACTTCAACAAGTAGTTACGGAACAGATTTCAGAGTTTGTTATAGGTTACCATTCCACTATTTCAGATTTTTCCTTCTAGCTTCTCCAAACACTGTTGGCTAGAAGAAATATTTTCCCCCTTTTTGTGAAAAATAACATATACACAAAAAACAATAATTTTCAAAGCACATTGCAACAATTAGTTGTAGGATAGATTTCAGCGTTTGGTATCAGTTACAGTTTCACAATTTTAGGTTTTTAGTTGTAGCTACTCAAAGATATTGGAGACTAAAATAAATATCAATGCGATGATTCTGCAGTCATACTCATTTGTTAAACCCTTCCTACTCTGTATAATTCCACCATCACCTTTGATTTTTCTCCCACTCTTAAGGGGTATTTCGGCTATTTTACATGTGGGAAGAGGCTGTTGATAATATGGGATAGGGGGATTGGACTAGTTGATGTTCTGGAGAGGCTGGCATCTGGTCCAGGAACCCACTTGGTTTCTAGAAAGTTACCCTAATGCATGGAACCTTTGTAGAATCTCACATAACACCCTAGGTGTTCTTTAGAATTGGCAGGAATGGTTTTGGTGGTTGAGGTTTGGCAAGTTATGGTAGGTAGCAATGTCTAATGAAACTTGTGTAAGAGTAACGTCCAGAGTAGCCTCTCGATGGTATTTTAACTCTCTCAGCCACTGATACTTTATCTATTATACTTCTTTCACCCCTTTTGGTCAGGAGGGCATTATTGATCCCACAGTGCCAGGGCCAGACTCATCCCTGGGAGTCATCTCCCATGCCACCAGGAAGACTTTCACCCTTCGATGTCATGTCCCACATGGAGGGGAGGGCAATGATTTCACTTGTAGAGTAGGTCTTAGAGAGAGAGAGGCCACATATGAGCAACAAAAGCAATCCCCCAGAAGTAACTGTAAAACATACCTACAGGTAGGCTAAGCTTCTCCACTACATACATAAGCTTCATAAGAGTAAGCCTCAAGGTCAAGGGCTTGGCCTATTAATTTGGGTGCCCTAATGTTTGACACAGTATTCATGGTTTCCCTAGTGGTATAGTTTAATAGTTCCATATTTTTCCTCCCATTCCTGAAGGGACTTTTGCAATACTTTTTGATTATCTGCTTAATATACTTTGGGATGTATTCAGACATTACGTTAAGCTATACAGGATTAAAGGCCCTCATTGATGTTCTGGGCTCCTTGTGTTTGGATTAAGTGATCTGTCCAGACAGATTGAGTTAGATTATTTGCTACAGAAAATTTAGGTTCTAGACAAAATAAACCTTTTTTTTTAACCTCTGGTCTCAAAGAGTAGAGGAGGTTCTAAAATAGAGACAATGTCTTCGTTACCCCTGTGTTCTGAATTACCTTAATCCCGACCTGACCAGTTTCGTTCTTATCTCTAAAAACCAGATTATACATATATAAAATATCCTTTCAGAATCCGGAAATAATAATTGTCACTCTAGACTACATGTGACTGCTATAAGAGCTTACCATCTAGGCCCCTGTTTTCTTATAAATAATTTCTAAATGAGATCATACAATAATTGTTCTTTTGTTTCTGGCTTATTTTGCCTTATCATAAATCCCACAGGTTCATTCACAATGTTGCATGCTCACAACTTTGTTTTTGTAGCAGCACTATATTTGACTGTATGTATATACCAATGTGTGCCAGTCTACTTCTTAGTCAGTGCATCTTTCAACCACTTCCTTTCATTGGGCATCATGTTCCAGTGTCCAAAGTCAACAGTCTGTCCACGCTCTGAAATTTAGATAATTTCATTGTTCCCAAGAGAAAGATAACCAATAAACAAACCCTCACCAAATAGAAAATTGAAACCTTCCCTTAACTCTTGTCCTTCCCCCCATCATTTACCTGTGGTGTGGCTGTGGTACTGTAATGTTTTCTGGTTAAACATAGCCCATAGCATACAATAGCAGTTTTCCCCCATTCATTTATTTTTATACTGCATTTTCATATTTCCACCTATGTCTAATAGCTGAAAGTGCAAAGAAGGAACTGACCCTTTTTGACAATATTATTAGTTACCAACAGTTATCTATCTGCTAACTTTTTCTGGTGCTTATCTGATAGGCTGCACATTCTATGAAATATGATCATTGCTCTTTTACTTAGGTAGATAATCATGTCTTAGAGCATGGTACGTGATTCAAGCTCTCCTTTTCAGAACTGAAGACTTGTTCAATCAGGATACAGATAGTTGTGTATATGTGTGAATTTTATTTTCATTATATGTCTGCTTGATGTGGCTATTGCCTTTATATGGGGGGGAAAGGATTGTGTGTTCTAGATACTGTCCTCTATCCTAAGATACAGGGTTTTGGAGAAAACAGGCAAGAAAGTACCAAGAGGTGAGATGGAGATAAAGTTGGACATTTAGAGAGTATGGGGGGAGCACATAAAAAAATGTGAAGTTTGGGTGCAATAGGAGAGGAAAGATAAAGGGGTTAGGTGAAGTTAGGGAGTAGCGAGCAAGTAGGTAAGAGGCCCTTATTCTTTTTTTTAAAGAAAGACAGACAGAGAAGGAAGGAAGGATGGAAGGAAGGAAGGGAGGAAGAAAGGGAAACATCTTTAAACATTTTCTTATTTTTATTATATTTTGTTTGTTTGTTTGTTTTTTACATGGGCTGGGGCCGGGAATCGAACCGGGGTCCTCCGGCATGGCAGGCAAGCACTCTTGCCCGCTGAGCCACCGCGGCCCGCCCCTTTATTCTTTTTGTGAGGAAATAATAACTGTACCAAATCTCCCACTGAGAATGCAGGGAAACCCAAAATTGGTTGGGAATGTGGTTGTGCTAATTCCTTGGTGGTATGGTGGATATGATTACTTTTGCCTGTAGATGACTAGTCATTTATTAGAGACCTCTAGCTTAAGGGGGACGTTGGGTGTTGCAATAGATCCTTACGCGTGGATGAGGAGACAGCAGTCTGAGCAGCTTTGAGCTTTTGTCTGCCTTATCCTATAGAATATTAGCCCAGTAAGAGCATGCTTGTCCATCTGGTTTATCGGTGTATCCCAGGCCTAGAGCGGTACTTGGCACAAAAAACTTTTGAAGAAGTTAGCTCCATTGGATGGATATGTGAGTCCAAGAATGAATAAATGAAAATAAAGTGGTCACATGGTTCAGTCAGTTATCTACACATCAGAAGAACGGGGGGTTGTTTTCTATTTAAATATTTCCAATTTGATTTCTACTGTTGGAACATGGTGGCAAGTTGATGAAGCTGACATTTTGTATTTAATTTTTTTCTTTTTGACTTAAAATTATTTATCATCTTGACTTAGTGAGTGATGCTACCCAGGAAGGTTGGAAAAGGGTTATGAAAAATAGTATATAGCAGACTTTTGGATTATGGCAAAGGTTATAGTATTTAGTCTAATAGGACGCTAATAGATCACTTGCATTCTAAAATATCAGTGTTTTATTGAAGTTTTTTTGGATATCGGTTCTGCAGTTTGTTAGAGCTGGATTTATGCTAGTAGGCAAATTTATTCTAAGGGGAAGACAATTATGGCACAATGACATCCCCTACGAATTTTGGGTTTCCCTGCATTCTCAGTGGGAGATTTGGTACAGTTATTTCCTCACAGAAAGAATAAGGGCTTCTCACCTACTTGCTCGCTACTCCCTAACTTTACTAACCCCTTTATCTTTCCTCTCCTATTGCACCCAAACTTCACATTTTTTGTGTGCTCCCATATAAGGAACAGTACAATATTCTTTTTACTTAAAGTGTATTAATCCCGATTCGATTCCTGGTGCCTGCCCATGCGGGAAAAAAAAAAAAAAAAAAAAAAAGAAAAAAAGTGTATTTATCCTCACATTTTTTTTCCTCCTTGTGAACTGGTGTGTTTCAGTTTTTCTATTTTTTTGCTACTACAAAAAATAGATTATTGTTATTACTCATTTTGGATGATAATAATCTTCATTGAATTACTTTGTTTGCATTCCCATTTCCCTGTGGGCTAGAGTTCGAGGTCCTGGCTCTATAGCAAGGTGTCTGTGACCCTAGGAGTAATGAATGGGGGTTGTCTGGCTGTACCTGTTCCACCATTCTTGGCATTGGGAAACTGCGAAGCAAATGCTAAGAAGTCATTAGCTCTGACTTACAACATTTTGGACATCTTAGGCACATCTTCTCTTTTCTAATTATTCTGTCATGATTGGTGTTTTTTGTTTCCTCAGTGTGTCATTTTATGGTGTGGGTTCAAAGTCCCGTTTTATTAAATAATTAAGACCCCAAAACTTTATGCAATGATTCGTTCTTTAAATTATGAACCATCACAGAAAAAGAGAATCTAGCATGAGTGCAGCAGTGTAGAATGGGATCATTTTACACTCGTGTCAGCAGAGTGTTAGGGTTCTGCATTCCCCCTGGATTTGGGATCACTAAATTTAATTCCACGTCCTCTTCCCCACCAGTCTGGGGGATGAGCTTCGACCTGTGGAGTGAGCATTGTTCTGCTCCCCACTTTACTGCTGAGGAAACAGAATCAGAGGGATTCAGCTGCTACTCTAAGGTCACATAGCAAAGAGGGTTAGCATTAGGAGTTGGGACAAGGTTCTGATTCTCCGTTCTGTCTTGGGCTCTTGCAGAGCCCTAGTCCCTCTGCATAACTGGAAGCCTGAGTGGCGTCAGCAGGCTGCAGCTGGGGGATCCTTGAGCCAGGACGTTGGGGGCCTGGGAAAGTTGCTGGAGAAGAGTGGAGTGATACAGGGGCTCCTGGGCTGGCTTGGATGGTTGGAGCAAAGCCCAGGAGTTCTGCAACGTCGATGAGTGAGGACCTGGTACACTCATATTTTAATATTACAATCAGGATACATAAAATATTTGTGTACATTTAATGTAATAGTACTTATTCCTTTTTTGGTCTTGAAAAGCCCTCATTGAATCATTGATATCATAATTGTTACCTTCATAGAATGTATAAAAGAATGGTTTTTTATTTTCTTCATTGTTTAGTTTGGAGTATTTTCTGTTTTCTACTTCCATTTGAAGTTGTTAGTGGTTATTTGGGTACTGGATGCTAAGGACTCTGCTCAAGAAGAATTGGAACTTAGTCTCTGCTGGGTACAGCTAACATATATTGGAAAGTTGTTACGTAAGTGTGGGGAAGGAACATCATTTCAACAGGAAGTAGCAACTGCCTTATCTTTTATGAAGGGCTGAGCTCTTTATGGGAATGATACATGAGAGAAGTAGCTTCAAATCACACTCCTAAATTAGCTCTTCTTGGTCTCTGTCAGCCTTACCCTGGGTTCACTCAGTTTCTCAGAGCTTGGCAGTTTAACTACTTAGAACAACAGAAAACCTCACCATGTTATTCTTTCCTGGGCTACTTGAATTCCTAAGTTTATATACAGTTTTTAGTTTTTTTCAAGATGCCGTGACCCTTTTTTCTTTTTTCCATCATTGTATTAGCTAATGTCACAATAATGTTGCATTCTCAGCTATGCTATAATAAGCATTTATTTTTCTCACTCCTGCCTCCAGGCTTGCCTTAGACTTCAGGGAGGGCTCCGTATTTCTTATTCTGGAGTCCAGCTGTAGAGGGCAGAGTCTGCATGACAGTCCACTTCTCATGGTGAGCCTGGTGAATGCAAAGTTAAGCACACTTAAAACTTCTCACATTTCATTGACCAGAGCATACCACATGGCCAAGCCATTCATTCATCAATTTTTTATTTAACATTTGAGGCACTGAGGCTATAGTGGAGAAGTAAATAAATATAGTCTTTCCCTTATAATTTTGATAGCTGCCTATTCTTGAATAACCATGGATTTTCCCCACTTTGAATTGCTCTCAAGAGAGTAAATGTCTGTGTGCATGCCCATGGCATTTGTCACTCAAAAATGACAATCTCATCCAGTGCAAATGTAAGCAGGTACAGGCAAGGGCTTCCCCTGAGTGTTCTGTCCACTCTGTTCTGTGTACATCTGCTACTGTGCGAAGGGTCACCTGGAACCGAAGGTGGCAATCTAGGCCACTGTTAGCCCACATGGAGCCTTTGTGTGGATTAGAAAAGCCCTTCCAAAGACACCCTAATCTCCCTTTCAAAGCTGAGAGCTCCCTTTCCTGTCCTAGTTAGTTTCTCTCAGTCTTTCCATACTTGTTTTGCTGCCTTCTGGTAATTTGGACATTAGAACTGGCTTGTGACAGAACCCTTAAACTTTTGTGAATTTAAGAATCTTGCCTGTTTGAGGCATATCCATTGGGTCATTAAAGCCCTATGTTGCATAAAAATGTAAAATATGTTTAATAAAGGATAGAGTGGAGATGGGAGGTTTAAAAACACTTTACCGTAGTTGTAGAGGCGATTTCCTAAAAAGCATATACATAGTGGAATTTGAGTTCATCATTGCATTCTCTTCTGAGTTAGGAGTAACAGATTTTCAAGTCCAAAGTATGCATAACATTTTCTTAGCCCTATTAAAGTGAAATACGGGTTCACAACCAACTCTCTTTGCTCTGAGGCATCCTGTAGGGCAGTGCTTTTCTCACCTACAGAACTACTACAGAGTTACAGAACACCTGCCTTAGTCATCAAGATTCTTGGGCCCCACAGGACTCATGTCCCCATGAGTCCCATGGGCCCCACTCCAACCTCTGGAGGTGGAGATCAGGAGCTTATTTAAGAGAAGCATTTCTTAATTGTGATAAACTTTGGGACCTGCTGCCAGGAATTCTGCTTGCTGTGCTGCCTCAACTCACCATGCCTTTGGGGGTAACTTCTATTTTCATGGCCTCTTTATCTGTAAAAAACCTCATTGAGGTTTCAAATGCAAGTTGGGTGCCTGATTAGGCAACAGTTAATTACTTGGGAAATATTTAAAGCAATCAAACCCCAAGATTCTGAATCTATTAATAGAGGGTGGAACCAGAAAATCTAGATTTAAAAAACTTTCCAGTTATAACTTTGATTTACCATATTTGGGGACCAGTATACATCTCAGTGGTTCTTAACTTTATCACCTAGTGACACCAGAGTGTCACCTAGTTTTTTATTTTTAATGTCTGGGGCCATTTTAATCAATTTTTGGAGATAGAGTCTGGGTCCCTTTTTAAAAAGTTTTTAAAAAATTATTCTTTGAGGGGCATTTTAAAGCTCACTAGATTATTATTATTTTTAAATGAAATTTTATTGAGATATATTCATATATCATACAAACCATCGAAGTATACAATCACTAGCATACAGTATCATCACATAGTTGTCCATGTATCCTCACGATCAATTTTAGAATATTTTCATTACTCCAGAAAAGAAATAAAAAGAAAAAAGAAAACCCAAATTCTTCTATAACTCTATCCTCCCTTTTTATTGACCCTTAGTATGGGTGTGGTATATTTGTTACTGTTCATGAAAGAATATTAAGATATTACTGTTAACTGTAGTTCATGGTTTGCAATAGGTACATTTTTTCTCATAATCCCTGTATTATTAACTCCTATTAATAGTGTTGTGCGTTTCTTCTAGTTTGTGAAAGAACTTTTTAATGTTTTACAGTTAATCAGAGACATTAGTTACCACAAGATTCACTGCATTATACATTCCCATGTTTTAACCTCCAACTTTCCTTCACCAGATTATTTTAATATGCCACCAGGTTTGAGAACTGTGATACTACATGATCTCTTAAAGGTTCTTTTAAATCTGACATGATATATTTTTTTTAGTAATTCTAGACTACAGGTCTTTACAGCTTAATTTTCTTTGAGTAGAAGGTTTTCTTAACTTGTGGTCCTAAACCAGCATTTGGTTCTTGACTCTTTAATCCAAAAGAGGGTGTTCAGAGTTCATAGTCAGATATCTTTTTTGGTGAATTGGTACTGAGATGGTTTGGTCAGACTCCTAGGTTATTAAGTCACTTAGGCAGCAATTTGAGAGAGGATGGGTATTTGAGGATAGGTATTTGAATTTGCAGAGATCACTTAAAGTTTTCTTAACTGAAGCAAAGTTAGAATTTCTGTCAAGGAAGAAAGTATTGGCCAGATAACTTCGAGCCAAGTGAGCCATGCGTTTTTTTTTACTAGAGATGATCTCCTTTCCACATCCCTTAGGAGTATTCTGATTCATTTGCAGAGGGAACACAGGATCACATTCCCAATAGTGTAGGTTACTGCTGGAAATGAATATGAAATTGAAGTTATTCCAACAGACTGAATGGGACTTCTCTTGCTAACTTAAGCACAAGTTTTACTTTGTTCTACTGCTGCAGGTCTCCCCTACCCCTTGATTTGATTTCATGATCTGCTAGACCTTTGGGTAGGATGTTAGCTTAGGCCAGTGTTGTGGATATAGTTCAAGTTGGAACGTATTAAGTCTGAGTGATAAAACAAGGTAGCTGATGATAAAGCAGTTAGCTTGTATTGATGAACTAATATTTGATTGGATAGGGTCTTGGTTCCTGTTTTTTTGGTTCGTGGTTTAGCTGTAAATTGGTGCAAAGTCACATGGCTTTGGAGAAGGATTCCCGGGTGAGTTTGCAAATATTCAGTGCTTTTGAGCATAGGACTTGAACTGAAAGAAGGTGTCTCTTTACTCCCTAGTCATGGCCTATTGGAGCATAGCCACACGATGGTGAAGAAGCTTGTCAATACCATGCTGTCTATTTCCTGCTTTTTTAAACTACTTGAGCAATTAAAAAAATATATATTTTTATTGAGAAATATACACATATGTATAGTTCAACTATATTATACAATGAGTGGCTCATAATATCATCACATAGTGTGTATTTTTTTACCATGATCATTTTTAGAACAATTGCATCACTCTAGAAAAAGGAAAAAAAGAACTCATACATCCCATACCTCTTAACCCTCCCTCTCATTGACCCACAGTATTTCAACCTCTCCAGTTTTTACCCTTTATCTCCTCCTATTATTTGTTTATTTTTTATCCTTATTGTTTTTTACTCATCTCTCCATAACCTGGGTAAAAGGAGCATCAGACACAAGGTTTTCACAATCACATGGTCACATTGTAAAAGTTACATCTTTATGCAGTTGTCTTCAAAAATCAAGGCTACTGGAACACAACTCAGTGATTTCATTTACTTCCCTCCAGCCACTCTAGTACACCATAAACTAAAAAGGGATATCTATATAATGCATAAGAATAACTTCCCGACTCTGTCTGAAATCTCTCAGCCACTGAGACTTTATTTTGTCTCATTTCTCTCTTCCCCCTTTTGGTCAAGAAAACTTTCTTTTTTCCCGTTATACCGGGTTCAGGCTCATCTCCGTGAGTCATGTCCCACATTGCCAGGGGGATTTATACCCCTGGGAGTCATGTCCCACGCAGCGGGAAGGGGTTGAGTTCACCTGCCAAGTTGGCTTAGAGAAAGAGGCCACATCTGAGAAACCAAAGGTGCTTTCCAGGGGTGACTGTTAGGTATAACTATTGGTAGGTTTAGCCTCTCCTTTGCAGGAATCAGCTTAAATTATATATACATATGTATCTTTAAACTATTTTTCCTCCTTTTAAAAAAATTTGTATACTTTGGTGTATACAAATTCATACAGTTTGCCATTTTAACAGTTTTTAAATATACAATTCAGTGGCATTAATTATATTCACAATCTTGTGCAACCATCATTGAATACGGATTTTTTCCTGCTTTTTAAAAATTTATTTTATTACACATACCAACATACAAACACAAACTTTCTTGCCATAGAATCATTCCATTTTACATATATAATCAGCAATTCACATCATCATCACATAGTTGTATATTCAGCATCATGATAATTTCTTAGAACATTTGCATCAATTCAGAAAAAGAAATAAAAAGAAAACAGAAAAAAATTCATACATACCATACCCCTTACCCCTTCTTTTCATTGATCACTGGCATTTCAATCTACTAAATTTATTTTAACATTTGTTTCCCCCATTATTTATTTATTTTTAATCCATACGTTTTACTTATCTGTCTATAAGGTAGATAAAGAAGCATCAGACACAAGGTTTTCACAATCACACAGTCACATTGTGAAAGCTGTATCATTATACAATCATCTTCAAGAAACATGGCTACTGGAACACAGCTCTACATTTTCAGGCAGTCCCCCCTAGCCTCTCCATTGCACATTAACTAAAAAGGTGCTATTTATTTAATGTGTAAGAAAAACGTCCAGGATAACCTCTCGACTCTGTTTGGAATCTCTCAGCCATTGACATTTTATTTTGTCTCATTTTTCTCTTCCCCCTTTCGGCCGAGAAGTTTTCTCAATTCCTTGGTGCTGAGTCTTAGCTCATTTTAGGATTTCTGCCCCACGTAGCCAGGAAGGTCCACACCCCTGGGAGTAATGTCATAGACAGGGGGAAGGCAGTGAGTTTTCTTGTCCTGTTGGCTGAGAGCGAGAGAGGCCACATCTGAGCAACAAAAGAGGTTCTCTTGGGGGTGAGTCTTAGGTCTAATTTTAAATAGAGTTAGCCTGTCCTTTGCAGGGTTAAGTTTAATATGAACAAACCCCAAGATTGGGGGCTACCTGAGAAATTTCTAACTCTGGTCCCTGTGTTTTCTCTTTCCCAGTGAGCTAGCCTTATGAGCTACTTTGAATGGTTTAGATTAGCGCCCTCCAGTGGTGAATATAAAGCTCTGGAAGTTGCATCCAGGGTACACTCACCCACATACCTGGACTGTACTTCCTTATGTTATGGAGTCTTTATGGATACCACAAGTGTGAGGAAAACGTGGTGAGGCAGAAGAGAATAGAGGCAATACCTGGTGAGCTGGGGAAACTTCTGAATTACTTAGGAGATGTTGCTAAGTGTCAGTCTAAGAATTCATTATCAAATCAGAATTTAAAATCCAAGATAGTGTCTGCTGTAGGGATATTAATTGCTCAGAGAGTCTCAACTCTGTCCTTACTAGCTGTATAATGTTGGATAAATCTGTGAATGTGCCTAAGATCCATTTGCTTCATCTGTAAATTAGGAATAATGATAATGTGTGAATCTCAGTGGTGGGTGAGGATTAAATGAGATCATAGATGAGAAAGTTTTTGTAAACACAAGTGTTATGCGCATGTTAATAGTTACAATGGAAAGAATTTAGGTGATGTATGAGGAAGTATTTACTGATAGATTTTGTGTTTTAGTGATTATGGGACTACAGATTCAGTTTTTACAGAACTAAGATGTCAGAATTCAAGATAGTTCAGTACTTCCTTTAAGAAAAAATTAAGATTCAGAGAAGGGGTTTCTCCTAAGTGCTTTAATTTCGTATGTGCAATACATTGTTTCTAAAGAGCTTTAAATATGCACCTTCTAAATAACTTACATATTTTCAGGACCCCTGGGAGGCAGGGAAGCTAGAAACCTCTGAAGATAGGTCAGCTGTGTAGTTTCCCTTGTACCAGAATTACCAGGACTGATTGTTTTAGGTTGGCCAAATATCAGAAGCCAGTATGAAGATCCTGTTGGTCCAAGCCAGTTGTTTATGAAACATCAAGGGAAAACAAATGTCTGTAATATAGTTAGCCATAAATCTCCCAAATGTTTTGTACAATATTTACTTAATAGATGTCTGTTTTGTACTGAGACTGTACGTGGCCCGGTGTTGGTTAGCAAGATGGGTGAGGATGGTTCTAGTAAGAATGAAAGTGGGGGTCGGGGGTAACTGAATATATCAGGAGGAAGAGAAGTCATATTTAGTTGTATGTGAATATCTAGGTGGGGTGAGAGCAAAAGGCTGAAATCAGGAAAGACTTCATGAAAAATGTGACATTTTAGTTGTACCTTGAAGTCTGATTTAGACATGCAGAGGTACGTAGGGGTTGTGGTGTGTGTGTGTGTGTGTGAGAGAGTGAGAGGGAGAGAGACAGAGACAGAGACAGGTAATGTCAAGTGGATGAATGTAGATTTTCTGGATAGAAGGAATGGGAAAAAAGAAGGAAGAGCCTTGACGTGTTTGAGAAATAGCCAAGAGCTTTATTTAGCCACAGCATAGGATAGGTGTAGTGGGAGGAAGGTTACCTTCAAGGCCCCCATAAACAAATGAATGCGCTAAACAAGGAACATTGATCACACTCATGGGGGGCTCTGCCTAGGAACGGAGAATCATAAAAGAAATAGAACATGCTCCTCGTGAGTGAAATAATAGCTAAAAGCGCTGTGAGGTTGATACAGGTGTCTTCATTTTATAGATAAGGACCTGAGTCTCCAAGACTCCAAGAGGGTATTAATATATCTCCTGCCAGTGTTAGAACTCATGTCTGTCTAATTCTGGAACCTGTGTATTTATCCATTATGTATCTTGTGAAAAATGTATGACTAATGACAAAGGTGAAAATTGTAGTTTGAGCATAATATAATGGCCAGGGCAAGCATAGCAATGTAAAGGCCTCATCTGTAATGGTAGGTATATTGGGGAGGAGCTTTTTGGGGAAGGTGACTTTAGGATGAATCACAACATGACAAATGACACCCTTTTACTTTGTATACCTTTAGAGGATCTTGAGGTATCTTTGCTCATTGTGTCATTTGGTCTTTTTCTTCCCACCCTTCCTTTTTAAACATTTGATTGTTTATTCTGTACTAGGTATTCTTCTAAGCCCTTTTGTGAATTAACTTGAGTCTTTATAGTAACTCCCATTTTTCAGATGTAGGTAGGTTTAGTAACTTTTCTGAAGTTTCAGAGCTGAAAAATGAGGGAACTAGGATTTGAATTTGGATAGTCTGCCCCTGGAGTCTGTCCTCTTTTTTTTTTTTTTTTTTGTTCTAGCCCTGTGAATTGGCAGAGCAGAGTTTGGTGTAAAAGCTGGGCCTGGGGCGGGCCGCAGTGGTTCTCGCCTGCCATGCCGGAGACCCGGGTTTGATTCCCGGTGCCTGCCCATGCAAAAAAAACAATAAAACAAAAAGGTGGGCCTTGCTGAGTATACCCAAAGCTGGGTGAATGGTGAATGTGCTAGCTCTGAAATCTGGTTCTCTTTCTCTTTTCTTTTTACTAGCCCATAGCATGAGTTTTAGAACAGCACTATTGTTTCCATATATCCAGTATGGGCCTGGTCATGAGAAAGGCTATGATTAGGTAACAAAATCTTCTAAGTCTGATGAAAATATAGGGAGATGATTGAGGCTCTTGAGCTCCACCTTCTCCTTAAAGGTCAGGGATCCTCATGCTGTTATTAGTTTAGGTAAGTAAGTGTCTAAACTTCAAATCATGTTTGCATGAGTGGTTTCATTTGATTCTCAACACAACCCTATGAAGGAGGCAGGTTAGATGGTATCATTTGTCAGAAGGCAAAACTGAGGTTAAACAACTTGGCATTGTGGTGTTGTGGAAAGTGCAAGCATAAGTTTTGGATTTAAGTTTTGGCTCTGCCACTGATTTGAATTCTGAACTTAGCCAAGTAACTTAAACCTTCTGAACCTTGCATTCTCCTCTGTGAAATGGAAGTAGCTATATTTACTTTACTGAAGAGTTGTGAAGGTTAGATTAAATGCTTTATGTAAAGCACTTACTGTAGTGCCTGGCAAGTCATAGGTACTCAGCAATAAATGGGAAGTATAATAACTGTCAACACCATCAACATCATTGTCAGCTCATATCAATCCAGGACCAGAGTCCCTGCTGACTTTTGATTCTTAGGCTGCTGTATAAATAAAGGACCCTCAGCCTCATTGCCAGGAATAGGATAAGGCTCTCAGGGAGCTTGAGAGTATATCATACTCTCCCTTATGTTTCATCTCCAGCCAACTCTGTGATAATGGGAGAAATTGCCTGAAGCTGCACCACCATGGAACCTCAGTACCAATTTCTGGGCTTCCTTTTGTAAGACCTTCTGAGGGCTGCACTAGGCTGATGAGGATGGGATTTTGGCTTGATTCTGAAGCTCTTTCTCCCTGAAGAGTTACAGACTTTCTCTAATATGAGGACTTCACAATTACATCGGAGTTACAGGTGTTAGGGAATCTGGTATAACCCTTGGCAGCTTGTGAAAGGTGAGAGTAAGCACCTGTGTATCCTAGTATTCTCCATTACAATTTATATAAAATATCACATTTGCTGTTGTTATTCATGTTTCAGGAATCATTCTTATGCCTGTTCTATATAGAACTTTTAGTTTTAAAAAGAAACACTATTGAATAGAATGAAAAACAAACATACTTTGGAGTAGAAGGGTTCTAAATTTGAATCTAGCTTTGTTAGTAACTAGCTGTGTTTGAGCTTTAGTTTTGGAGTCTCGATTTCATATGTGTAAAATTGAGCCAATAATACTTGCTAACCTTTTGCAGAATTGTCATGAGGATTAGGGATGATGTATCTTCCACTCCTCATTTCCCCCCAGTAAGTACTAGATCAGACAAAAGGGCAGACAAAATTATCTGTTAAAGTAATTCTTCTTGTATAGGAACATCCATTTATATAATAGTTTAGTGGGTACATTTAATTTCAGGGGACACATCTTGTCCATTTTGTAGGAGACGGTATAGAGTAGTGATTAAAAACATGGACTAGAGGACCAGACTGCCTGAGTTTGAATCTTGGTTTCACTGTTTACCAGCTATATGAACTTGGACAAGTTACTTTGGTGTTTTCCCTTGTGGGGATGGTTATAATATCTACTTCCCTTGTGAGGATTAGATGAATTAATAGGTGTAAAGTGTTTAGTACAGTGTTTGACTGTTATTAACTCTTAGCTGTTGTATGATTTTCTTGATGGGAGCTTGCTGCTTAGAGAAATTGGGATGTATGAAGATACCCTGAATAGCAGATTTGTTTAAATGGGAGCATTTCCTGTTCACATGAGCAGGGAACACTTTTCAAAATTCTGTTAAGCAATTACAGCATGTTTCTAATGGACTACGCCAAGTCCCCCAGGGTAAGAACACATCTAGTAGTGAAATGTTCTGAGGCCCTGTGTTTCATCCCTGAAAATAATGATCAATATTTTACATTTGCACAGTGTTTTACATTCTTTTGCCTTACCCCACAATCTCTGAGATAGGCAGGTGGCCAAGAGTGGTAATTTATTACATTTTAAAATAAGAGGCTCTAGGAAGGGAAATAATTTGCTTACTATTTACACAGCTGATTGGTGACTAAACTCTGGACTCTTGGTTTTTAGGCTGGTATTCTTTATGTCAATCTTGTCCTGTCCTACTTCAATGGAGGGTTTAGGAGAAGGGTGAGGATCCTTGGCATTGAAGAGTGGTGACCAGTACCTTTCCAGCTCTTAGAGCTGCCAGAGGAGCTGATGGTTCTTGCCCAGGGGGGTCCAGTGGTAGATTTGGTGCCCTACTGGGAAAAATAATAGTAAAAATAAAGGAAGCAACAAAGTATGGTTTACCTGATTGTAGGTGGCTGAAAGTGACTTTGGGAACACATCCGAATGTTTATCAGTAGAGGTGTATTCTTTTTTTTTTTCTTTTTTGTGAAAAATAACATATATACAAAAAAAGGAATAAATTTCAAAGCACATCACAACAATTAGTTGTAGAACAGATTTCAGAGTTTGGTATGGGTTACAATTCCAGAGTTTTAGGCTTCTACTTGTAGCTGCTAATAGGTATGTATTCTTATTCAGCCACGTGTAGTCTCTGCCTGCAGTGATTTCTAGCCACCTTTCTTACCATGCTGTGTTTCTCTGTGGTGTGCCTGTACATTTTGGTATAGGTGTAAGTACATTGTATAGTCCCTTTTTTCTGCTTAATACTGACTTACTGCAATGCATTCATTTGTGTGTTCATTTGTTCGACAAATGCTTAGTGCATACTACATCAAAGACTAAATTCCTTGCAGGCAATTAAGTAAAATATATGGCATGCTGGAGATAGTGTAAAGTTCTCTGGAAAAAAAGAAAATAAGGGATTTCACAGTCCCACCCCCAGCTTTAGTTCCTTAGACTTCAGGAATTTTTTTTTTTTTTTTTTAACGGAAAGAAAAAAAAAAGAAATTAACACAACATTTAGAAATCATACCATTCTACATATGCACTCAGTAATTCTTAACATCATCACATAGATGCATGATCATCGTTTCTTAGTACATTTGCATCGGTTTAGAGGAACTAGCAACACAACAGAAAAGGATATAAAATGTTAATGTAGAGAAAAGAAATAAAAGTAGTAATAATAGTAAAACAAACAAACAAACAACAACAAAAAAAAAACACACAAAAAAACCCTATAGCTCAGATGCAGCTTCATTCAGTGTTTTAACATGATTAATTTACAATTAGGTATTATTGTGCTGTCCATTTTTGAGTTTTTGTATCTAGTCCTGTTGCACAGTCTGTATCCCTTCAGCTTCAATTACCCCTGTTTCTACCTCCTGCTGGACTCTGTTACCAATGACATATTTCAAGTTTATTCTCGAATGTCCGTTCACATCAGTGGGACCATACAGTATTTGTCCTTTAGTTTTTGGCTGGACTCACTCAGCATAATGTTCTCTAGGTCCATCCATGTTATTACATGTTTCATAAGTTTATCTTGTCTTAAAGCTGCGTAATATTCCATTGTACGTATATACCACAGTTTGTTTAGCCATTCTTCTGTTGATGGACATTTTGGCTGTTTCCATCTCTTTGCAATTGTAAATAACACTGCTATAAACATTGGTGTGCAAATGTCCGTTTGTGTCTTTGCCCTTAAGTCCTTTGAGTAGATACCTAGCAATGGTATTGCTGGGTTGTATGGCAATTCTATATTCAGCTTTTTGAGGAACCACCAAACTGCCTTCCGCAGAGGTTGCACCATTTGACATTCCCACCAACAGTGGATAAGTGTGCCTCTTTCTCCGCATCCTCTCCAGCACTTGTCATTTTCTGTTTTGTTGATAATGTGGCCATTCTGGTGGGTGTGAGATGATATCTCATTGTGGTTTTGATTTGCATTTCTCTAATGGCCAGGGACATTGAGCATCTCTTCATGTGCCTCTTGGCCATCCGTATTTCCTCTTCTGGTAGGTGTCTGTTCAAGTCTTTTTCCCATTTTGTAATTGGGTTGGCTGTCTTTTTGTTGTTGAGTTGAACAATCTCTTTATAAATTCTGGATATTAGACCTTTATCTGATATGTCATTTCCAAATATTATCTCCCATTGTGTAGGCTGTCTTTCTACTTTTCTTGATGAAGTTCTTCGATGCACAAAAGTGTTTAATTTTGAGGAGCTCCCATTTATTTATTTCTTTCTTCAGTGCTCTTGCTTTAGGTTTAAGGTCCATAAAACCGCCTCCAGTTGTAAGATTCATAAGATATCTCCCTACATTTTCCTCTAACTGTTTTATGGTCTTAGACCTAATGTTTAGATCTTTGATCCATTTTGAGTTAACTTTTGTATAAGGTGTGAGATACGGGTCTTCTTTCATTCTTTAACATATGGATATCCAGTTCTCTAGGCACCATTTATTGAAGAGACTGTTCTGTCCCAGGTGAGTTGGCTTGACTGCCTTATCAAAGATCAAATGTCCATAGATGAGAGGGTCTATATCTGAGCACTCTATTCGATTCCATTGGTCGATATATCTATCTTTATGCCAATACCATGCTGTTTTGACCACTGTGGCTTCATAATATGCCTTAAAGTCTGGCAGCGCTAGACCTCCAGCTTCGTTTTTTTTCCTCAAGATGTTTTTAGCAATTCGGGGCACCCTGCCCTTCCAGATAAATTTGCTTATTGGTTTTTCTAATTCTGAAAAATAAGTTGTTGGGATTTTGATTGGTATTGCATTGAATCTGTAGATCAGTTTAGGTAGGATTGACATCTTAATTATATTTAGTCTTCCAATCCATGAACACGGTATGCCCTTCCATCTATTTAGGTCTTCTGTGATTTCTTTTAGCAGTTTTTTGTAGTTTTCTTTATATAGGTTTTTTGTCTCTTTGGTTAAATTTATTCCTAGGTATTTTATTCTTTTAGTTGCAGTTGTAAATGGGATTCGTTTCTTGATTTCCCCCTCAGCTTGTTCATTACTAGTGTATAGAAAAGCTACAGATTTTTGAATGTTGATCTTGTAGCCTGCTACTTTGCTGTACTCATTTATTAGCTCTAGTAATTTTGTTGTGGATTTTTCTGGGTTTTCTACGTATAGTATCATATCGTCTGCAAACAGTGATAGTTTTACTTCTTCCTTTCCAATTTTGATGCCTTATATTTCTTTTTCTTGTCTAATTGCTCTGGCTAGAACTTCCAACACAATGTTGAATAATAGTGGTGATAGTGGACATCCTTGTCTTGTTCCTGATCTTAGGGGGGAAGTTTTCAATTTTTCCCCATTGAGGATGATATTAGCTGTGGGTTTTTCATATATTCCCTCTATCATTTTAAGGAAGTTCCCTTGTATTCCTATCTTTTGAAGTGTTTTCAACAGGAAAGGATGTTGAATCTTGTCAAATGCCTTCTCTGCATCAATTGAGATGATCATGTGATTTTTCTGCTTTGATTTGTTGATGTGCGACTTAAGGAACTTTAAAAGGAGTTCCTTGAAAATTCTAAAGGCCATAAAGGAAAAGAAATTGCTTTTATTTTGGGAGGGGGTTGTGTGTGTGCATGGTCTAGGAATTGAACCTGGGTCTCCCATATGGAAGGAGAGCATTCTACCACTGAACCACCCGTGCACCTGAAATAAATTGCTTTTTAAAAATCTAAATTTTATATGTGTCATGAAACTAGAAGCATTTTAAAAAGCTAGAGGAAAACATTGATTAAGTTTATTTCCCAACTGTTTTTTTTAATTTTTAAATTTCTTTTAAAAATATGACAAGAAACACAAACATTCTTAACATATGATCATTCCATTCTATGTATATAATCAGTAATTCACAATATCATCACATAGTTGCATATTCATCATCATGATCATTTCTTAGAACATTTGCATCAATTCAGAAAAAGAAATAAAAAGAAAACAGAAAAAAATTCATACATGCCATACCCCTTACCTCTCTCTTTCATTGATCACTAGCATTTCAATCTAAATTTATTTTAACGTTTGTTCCCCCATTATTTTTATTCCATATATTTTACTCGTCTGTTGATAAGGTAGATAAAAGGAACATCACACACAAGTTTTTCACAATCACACAGTCACATTGTGGAAGCCATATCATCATAAGATCATCTTCAAGAAACATGGCTACTGGAACACAGCTCTGCATTTTCAGAGAATTCCCTCCAGCCTCTCCATTACATCTTGACTAACAAGGTGATATCTAATTAATGTGTAAGAGTAACCTCCAGGATAACCTCTTGGCTCTATTTGGAATCTCTCAGCCATTGACACTTTATTTTGTCTCATTTCACTCTTCCCCCTTTTGGTCGAGAAGTTTTCTCAATCCCTTGATGCTGAGTCTCAGCTCATTCTAGTATTTCTGTCCCACGTTGCCAGGAAGGTCCACACTCCTGGGAGTCATGTCCCACATAGACAGGGGGAGGGCAGTGAGTTTGCTTGTTGTGTTGGCTGGAGAGAGAGAGGCCACATTTGGGCAACAAAAGAGGTTCTCTTGAGGGTAACTCTTAGGCCTAATTTTAAGTAGGCTTGACCTGTTCTTTGTGGGATTGTTTCATATGAACAAACCCCAAGATTGGGGGCTCAGCCTATAGCTTTGGTTGTCCGCACTGCTGGTGAGAATATCAAGAATTCAACTTGGGGAAGTTGAATTTTCCCCCTTTCTCACCATTCCCCGAAGGGGACTTTGCAAATACATTTCAATTCACTGTTCAAATCACTCTGGGATTTATCGGGGCATCACTCTGGACAAACCAACAAAATCTCATGCCCTACTCAAGGATCCATGTACTTATGGTGTTCAATTAAGGTGTATACATAAGTTATATTAGGAAATGCACTAGTCAAAATATACGTTTTGTACCAAATAAACTTTTTTTGCTTTTGTCTTTCAATAAGTTAGAATTTTAAAATATTAATTACCATCTATTTTCAGCATCCTGCAGTAATTACATTCCTTCGTTCTTCCTCATGCAAAAATATTTTTTAAATTTGTAAATTTAGTCACTATCATTATACATTCTGGGCATTCCTAGATTATACCATTTCAGTCTTCGTCTATCTTTCTTTCTGATTTCATTTGTGCCCCCAGCCCTCCTCCCTCTACCATTCTCACATTCAGCTTCATTCAGTGTTTTAACATAATTGTATTACAATTAGGTAGTATTGTGAGTTTTTACAATCAGTAAAACTTATGTGTGTTTTACAGTCAGTCCTGTTGCACACTTCAGCTCCAGTTACCCAATATCTTACCCTAGGTCTATCTCCTTATGGTCTCTGTTACCAGTGAAATTCTCCAAGTTTATTAACTAATGTCAGTTCATATCAGTGAGACCATACAGTATTTGTCCTTTTGTTTTTGGTTAATCTCACTTGGCATAATGTCCCTAAGGTCCATCCATGTTGTTACATACTTCGTAAGTTTATTCTGTCTTATGGCTGCATAATATTCCGTCGTATGTATATACCACAGTTTTTTTAGCCACTCGTCTGTTGATGGACATTTTGGCTGTTTCCAGCTCTTTGCAATTGTAAATAATGCTTCTATAACCATTGGTGTGCAAATGTCTGTTTTTGTCCTTGCCCTCATGTCTTCTGAATAGATACCTAGCAATGGTATTGCCAGGTCATATGGCAATTCTATGTTTAGCTTTTTGAGGAACCGCCAAACGGCCTTCCACAGCGGTTGTACCATTTGACATTCCCACCAACAGTGGATAAGTTTGCCTCTTTCTCCACATCCTCTCCAGCACTTGTCATTTTCTCTCAGAAAATTCTTGAGCCAGAGCCCAAAGGAGAGGATGTTTCTGATGTTTATATAGTGGGCTTGACTTATTGAATGTTATCCCCTATTTCCAGTAGTGGGAGATCTTATTCATAACCACTTTATGAGTTCATAACCACTTTGTGAAATTTAGGCTCAGAGTAGCTGAGTTTCTAAATGGTGAAACCATTGTTCAAATCCAGATCAGTCTATTTTTCCACAATGTGTGCTGCCTCCCAAAGTATGAATGAATATATGGCAGGATTGAGCACAAGCTGGATCCATGCACTAGGAGGATGTCTGAAGTTTGGACCTTTCAGGTAGGGAGAGAGGGCATCTACCTCATGCATGCAGATAAGTTGCTCAGGGTCTGGAGGGAAGATATATAGCAAGGTAATTTAGCTGGCCTTTGATGGGACGGGTCTTAATAACATTTTGAGTTAGTTCAGGACAAGTTGTTAGTTCTGGGAGTGACAATGCTAGACAATTGCCTCAGCTAAATAGACATCTAGAGGGGTCCTTTAGAGGTTATTTGACCAACCTTCTCCTCACTTTTTTTGTTGGTAGTTAATTGAATTGAAATATAGTTCACATGCCATACAATTCACCCACTTAAACCGTACAATTTGCTGGTTTTTAGCATATTCACAGAGTTGTGCAGCCATCACCATAATCAATTTTAGAACATTTCTGTCACTTCAGAAAGAAACCCTGTACCCTTTAGCTGTCACCATTCCAGTCTCCCCATTTCCTCCAGCTCCTGTTACTTCTAATCTACTTTCTGTCTGATGGTTTGCCTATTCTGGGCATTTCATATAAATGGAGTCATATAATATGTAGTCTTTTGTTCCTGGGTTCTTACACGTAGCATAGTTTTCAAGGTTCATCTACATTATAGCTTATATCAACAGTTCATTCCTTTATGGCTGAATTAGTATTATTCAAAATAATGTGATTATATACCAATACATGTAATTTCGTATTTCCATAAATTTTCCATAAAATTTTGTTTATCCGTTCATCAGTTGATGGACATGTGGGTTGTTTCCACCTTTTGGCTATCAGGAATAATGTTGCTATGAACATTGGTGTACAAATTTTTGTGCAGCCTATCACTTTTCAGATGGAGAAATTGAACAGGGTGGTTTGCTCAATTCACTGTGCTGTTTCTAATAGATTGTGAGGTCAGAGGAGCCTGTAGAACTTGGAGTATGTGGGAGTTTATGGAAGAATTGGTATACCTTTGGTTTGGGGACTGTCAGTTCCTTCTGGAGTAGTGGTACAATGGCATGAAAATGGATGTAGGTATCATGTTTTCTTCTGACCCTCTGACTTTGCAGGACCCAAGTGACTTTACTTCTGTAGGCTTTGTTTTTCCTATTTGAAAAATGGGATTAATACTGACCTTGTAGTATTGTGGAGGTTAGCAATAATGAAGGTAAAGCACTCAGAATAAATGCCTGGTTGTCTGATTCCATTATTTAGGAAAATATTGGAGAAGGTAAGGAAAATGGCCACATGGTAGACTGGTAATGATCCTGCGTATCCACTAGATGGCAGAGAAACAGCAGGAAAAGCCTCACTAGTTGTACACCTGGGACTTTGCAAGGTTTCTTGAATTTCTGCTTTTCTTTTGCTCCTGGAAGGAGTGTACAATCTCCAGATTCCTGGGAAAAGAGCCCACTGCCCATAGGGACTCCCTCACCCATAGCTGCAGACTGCACTTCCAATTCTGAGAACCACTACTACCCTGCGAAGCCAATGATCGTGATTCCCATGGCATTGCTTGCCTTTCATTTAACCTTCAGCTAAGCATCAGTCTTCATTCTCTCTCTCTCTATCTCTCGCTCTCTTTTTTTTGCCATTGGGTCATGTGCAGACTCTGTCTTTAGAGAGCATGTAGATCAAGACAGATCATCTATTATAGACAACTGTGTTCCATCCTTCCAAGTAACAGCATCAAAAATGGGCTGTTGGGTAATAGTGAAATATATGGGGTTTGGGGTGAATTGGTTCATTTCAAGGCTGTAGAGGCGGCTTGGGTTACTTGGAATGTGTGCAGAGAGTCCCCTTTAAGGGTGCTCATTGGGACTGTTGGACCAGATGACTTTCACATTCTCTTATAGTTCTGAGTCTAGCTGGCCAGAATGGGTAAAGAAGAGAATATTCTGCTTTACCCTGTATTACCCGGGAAGATTTCCTAGTGCTTGGTTTCTCCCGATCTCTTCTTTGCTCCCGGGGTGGCGTGGGGTGGGGGAGGGTCGGTAGTGTATCTAATAGAGTCATGGCTCCCTATTTTGCAAAGTCTCATGAGTAGAGGGTGGAAAAGCAGGTGAGTTAGGGTCAGACAGATGGGATCCTGGGGGCTTGGAAGTAGCCTTAACAGACCAAGTGGTTCATATCCTTGTCTTTGGGCAGATAAATGTCTGAGTTAGGGAGAAGCTAAACCTCTAGTCCTGAGGCCCAATAGCCAGGCCAAGAGGGCCTTGAGCAGGCCTGAAGCTTAAATAGATAGCAGTGAGTAGCTCTTGGCCATTCTTGTACCTCAATTCATTATAAAATCTATTTGGCTCTGGATTCACACTGTCTCTGCCATCTTTTCTTAACCTTTGTGTGAGTCTCTTCTTGTATCCAGCAGGGTGTTGAGCACATAAATGAGTTCAGTTGTTTGAACAGAAGAAAGAAGAGGGGGAGTCAGGAATGCAAAAGAAATTAACAGGGAAAAAACATGTGGGTTATAATACCATCTATTTATAAAGCTGCTGATAAAATGCCTTCATTTTCCATCTTCATAAAAGCCTGTGAGGCAAGCAGAGCAGGTGTTTATTTCACAAATGAGAAAACTGGCTAAGAGTTGAGCTTCCACAAGATTCCATAGATTGAACCAGAGTCTTGGTTCTGAGTTTAGTGCTCCCTCTATCCAAATACTTTACTTCTGTGTGGGTGCTGCCCCTTTCCATATAGTGGGTTTTGTGGTTAGGAGGGCTAGGACAGGCCATCCATCAATTCACAAAATGTGTAAGATTCATCCCTAGCACCTCTTTTGACCCTGTTCTCCCTCCATGAAAAGCCATACACCCTTGGGACAGGCCATTGTATTGTTTGGTCAGATTGAGGTATAAATGACTCATGAGAGACTAGATTGACAGCTGCTGCTTTGGCTTCCAGATTAAAGAATCTGGGTTTTGCCTCCCTCATGATTTTTTTCCTTCAGATTTTAAAGGGACGCCCCCACCCCCACCCCCCTTTTTTATGCTATATAGTAGGGGTCACATTTCATTCTTTTCCCATGTGACTGTCCTGTTATTGCAGCACCATTTGTTGATTTTTTTTTTTTTTTTGGAAGTGCACAGGCTGGGAATTGAACTCGGGTTTCTGGCATGTCAGGTGAGAATTCTACTGCTGAATTACCCTTGCACCACTCCCACCCCTTTCTGGGGTTGAGAAACCTGAGGCAAGGGGGAGATGGGGCACTTAAAAAAAAACAAAAACAAAGACTGGGTTTTAGAGTTAGAGCAGCAGAAAGGCTTTGGGGTGGAACAGATCTAGGTTTCAAACTCAAATTTGCCATCTATTAGCTGTGGATCCAGACAAGTCCATTAATCTCTCTGGACTGGTTTCTTCATCCTAAAATTAGTAGTTCCTATGTTGTAGGGCTAGTGAGAACTAGAGCTGTGCGCACAGAGAATGGCATGTAGTGAGTTTTCATTAAATGTGCATTATTAGTATTATCTCTTATGTGCTGTCAAGGGATGGACCGTCCCCTGGTTGGCTTTGGTGAACTGAGAACAGGAACCCCCAGACCCAGACCTGGCTCTTGGCCAGCTTCTTGAGAAGCTCACCCCAGGACTGTAGAATCTGATGCATTTGTACTTTCCCAGGAGAAGGGAGAGGATGTCTTTAAAGCCTTCTCACAGGCTGCTGGGCCCTGGGACAAAGGGGAGACAAGCCCCAGGGCTGAGACAATCATGTCTTTATTATCTCAGATGTCTCAGGCCTGTCCCCCACACAGAGATATATGGCCGGCAAGGCTAGCTCCGTGGCCTCGGCGTGATTCCAGCTCCTAGGAATGTCTGGCTGTTTTATAGCAAACAGGATCACGCACAACAGCCCAGCATTCAGGCATCTCTGCCCTAGCAAGCCCATTCTCTCCGCCAGCTTGTAAAACAGTGGGACCTACAGCAGTGTGACACAGGCCCAGTGGCTCTTGAGGTCACAGCAGCCTGGTATGGGCAGCAATCCTGAACCATGGCAAACCCATCCAAGGCTCTGGACACAGGGCCAGAGTGGAGGCCTGGCCATACTTAAAGCTACCTTTTAGACCAGACCTGCTTGGCTCATTTCTCATTTTTAAGCCATGGCCTGCCCTGATTCTAGCTTTCTCTCCCTTGACCCCCTTGGGGAGCAGCTGCAGGGAGCCACTGAGAAGGCTTGTTTACAGATGCACTTGGCATAGGATGGAGAGACCAGCAGCGATGAGTCCTTGAGTTCCAACCTCCAGCTGCTTCCAGGTGCTGGGGAGACTTCCACTCTGGGCCCCGAAAAAACGAATCCGTGTTGTTGTCTTTGGCTGAGGCTTCAGGAACTTGGGGATGAGGAGACTAGAAGACAGTGGGTCGGATGGCTGTCCAGGGCATCATTTATAACAAAGCCATATGGGCTGGCCTTCCAGGGAGGCCTTGTACAGAGACCAGGGGTCATGGACTCAGGCCGAAGCTCTTCTATGGGGCCCTGGAAGGGGAATGGGGTCCTGAAATCCAGGGACTAGCTGTAGTTTAATCCATTCCCCTGACTCCTTTATTCTGGAGAAGGAAGATTCCAGAAAAACAGCTATAGAACTGTAGAGTTTCAGAGCTTTAAGGGAATTAGAGCACACCTCTCTGCTATCCTTTATCAGGAAGTTAGTCCACCTTGTATCTATCTGGTACTCTATAGGTTGAGTTTTTTTCTAGCATGCATTCCTCAGTTCATTTGACATTTTTCAGTGCTTTCTGTACTCTAGGCACATATAGAGAAGGTCTGGATCCCATCTTCAAGGAGCTTACTATCTAGAGGGGATACCAACATGTGCACAGCAGTGTGTGTGAGGCAGTGTGGCATGTACCTCAAAGGAAGCACAGGGCCTATAAAGGGACACCAGCTCTTTTTTTTCTGTAAAGTGTGTTCCCTGCTCAACTGAAGTCTGGGGAGCCTACTTTGAAACATTTGCTGGCTCAGCGATTCTCAGAATGGGTGCTGGGGGTGGAGGCAGGTGCATTCTCTAATTTAATAACAGCATTAGTGATAGCTGATGACTGAGCACTGACTGTGTGACAAGCAATGTGCTAAGTGTTTAATGTACTTTATCATCTCAATAGCTCTATGAGATAGGTATTCTTTTTATTCCCATTTTAATAACTGAGGAAACAGATTAACTGATTTGCCCAAAGCACACAGGTAGAAAGTGGTAGAATTGGGATTATGTGATTCCACAGCTTTTAAATCATTAGACTACCCTTGTAGAAGGTGGAGGGTAGGATAAATATTAGACTAGCCAGTGGGCAAGCCACAAGTATAATTTGAAAATGCTTATTTTGAAATCACTGTTGCTTTGATTTGCTTTTAGTCCCACGATTTATTTATTTTATTTTATTTTTGACATGGGCAGGCTCTGGGAATTGAACCTGGGTCTCTAGCATGGCAGGTGAGAATTCTGCCACTGAGCCACCGTTGCACTGCCCAGTCCCAAGATTTATTTTGAAATGTCAGAATTAACAGAAGGCAAGTTTCTTTTTTTTTTTAATGTAGAATCAGTGACTTTATTGTACCTTTTATATTAGCTTCCAAATATGTGCCGTAATGGGTTATGACTACCACATGGAAACACTCTTGAGTTGTGGAGCGAGAGTGGCTCTGGGGTGGCCACATCATCTCTCAGCGGACTCACCTCTGCATTCTGGAAGCATATGTATGGTGCTCCCTGCCTTGCCAGGCTGGCTCACCCTTGCCGTGTAGCCTCTGCCCGCTCAATCGGAGGCTTCCACCTGGCCCCAGCGCTGTTCCCTGTGTTTGTTCTCAGTACTTGCTGTCCCCTGCTGTTCCCTGTTTCCTGACTCTGTTCCCTATGTTTTAAACTCCCAGGATCTCGGGCATCCCTCTCAGGTGCTAGAGGTAGAGAAGGCAGGGGTTTTCCCTTTCTGTGGCAGGGACCGTAGATTAGAGGTAGAGAACCTCTTGTTAATGGACTGATGCCTCTGTGAGTGAGCTGTAATGAGTGCTGACCCTTGAGGGCATATTGGAGGGGATGAGCCCTGCTTTTCCCCTCACTATGCTGGGATCCCCCTATCAAATCGAAGCTTGCTATGGTTGAAAATTTGTGCCTGAGCAGTTTGAGGACCAGAAGTTGTATGCTATATTGAGTGTACTCTAGGTTCTGAGAGGAGACAATTGGTGTGTGTGTGTGTGTGTGTGTGTGTGTAGGGAATGGGAGAGGCAACTATTTTTTGGATGTCTATGTGCATTATGGCTCACATCTCACAATAGTACTTAGAGGTGGTACAAATGTGGACGCTGAGACTCAGGGGTTAACTCATCTGAAGTTAGGCAGCTAGAACCTAGAAGGTTCATTTTCAGATCTCTGTGACTTCAGCTCTCAGGCTTTTTTCACCATGCCATGGTGAAAATGCTTTTGAAGAGCAAGCCTAAAGTTCCCTCCTCCTTGTCCTTTCGATTTGAATGATTGAGACCCCCACCCCCACCCCTTGGCCTTCTTTCCAGACTGAAGCAGTCCGAATTCTTTACAGCAGCCCCACATCCTCTCGGTCACTTTTTTGGATCCACTCCAGCTCCGTGATGAATCAGAGGGGCAGCAACTCGCCCTGTCCTGGCTGCGATAACCATCTGCCATTCCTGAAGCTTCCCAGGTGGCTCCAGCCACTGTCCAAGAAGGTGGGGGAGGTGCTGGAAGGAGGGAAGAGGAGGGATGGGAACACTCAGAACAAACCAAGAAGAGTGACCCAGTAAATTCTGGTGTCATCCCAACCTGATGGGTCCAGGAATTAGTCTGAACCTACAATGCCATTCTGCATACCCCTCACATCCCCTCACTTTTAAAGAGCCAGGGATGTTGACTGATGTCTCCCATCACTATCCCTTACAGCCCTTCCTAGGCCATGGAGCACTTGCCTGTTTAGTGCTTCATTGGTCTTCCACCAGCCCCAGTGTGGGTGGCAGGACTGGAAACCTTTATAGGATGGAAGCTTTAGGATTAGATCCGGGTCCAGCCTTGGCTTTGCCTTATCTTTATCTCTGTTTTACAGATGGGATCTAGAGGTATATTAACTTGCTCAAATTCCACAGGCCATCAGTGGTGGAGCTGGAATGAGAACCTGAGTCTTCTGATGCCTCGAAAGAGGCTTTATGAGGAGGGAAGGAAGAAGCAGCATCTATAGGGTTCTGGTTAGGTATTGGTTAAAGTCCTGCTGAGGAATCTGCTTGTTTCTGTGTACTTATGATCTGTTTATTGTCCTTCAGTTTCCTAGTTAAAGATCTTTTGAAAAAATACCTCCCTGTTTTTGGTGAACTGAAGGGAATAAGAACTCATCTACATATCTACCTACACCTTGGTCCAGACTAGATGTTCTAGAGCCAGGTATGGGAGCAGCCCAAAGAGGGTTTAGATTGAATTGTCAACCCTTTCCTGCTGTGAGTTGGGCCCAAAGTCGTCTGCCATACCAGACAGGGCAGGGAGTGGCAGAGAAGGCTGCTGTTTGCAGCTCTTTGTCTCCAGCCTTCCTCACCCTCTACCCTAGAGAGAAGGGTGTGTTCACAGAGTGATGTATAAGTCCCCAGTGTAGCAACAGATTTCAGCTTATCCTCACCAGGGTCAGATAGTGCTACTTTGTGGGGAGGTGGGGTGGACTCAAGGCTCTTAGGCCCTTGAAACATCAAAAGTAGGGCTAGCTAGCAACGGGCTGAGGGAAATGGAGAGGCTTGAGGGGCTGGAGGAAGGGCCCTGGTGGCATGTCTGAAGACCTCAGCTCTATCTTTAGAATGTCTCTTTTCTTCTCTGGGCGTTGGTCTCCTTATCTGTAAAATGAAGATAAATTATATACCTGCCACTCAGCTGTTTGTCCAGCAAGAAATATTTACTTATGTTTGGCTGTTTGCTTGGCACCATGACATGGAACAGTGCTAGAAAAGTGGTTTAGTGTAGGCTGGACCCATAGTTGGTAGGTGCTCAGTAAATGGTGGTAGCAGTTGCCACCCAGGGACAGCTTCCCAGAATTGACAGTCCAAAGAGGCTCTAGTTCCTGACATTGCTTTAGTCATTTTTTACCTTTAACACTGGTTGGGGCCTGTGGGACTTGGAAGGGTAAGTAGAAGGGGTACCTGGGTAGGTGAAGAGCCGGATTGAGAGTAGAGGGTTTGGCTGAAAAAGGAGCTACACCTGGATTAGGTCTGATGAAGGTAGAATTGGTCTGGCATCAATCAAGAAAGAGGAAAGGCACAAGGAGGGCCTTATCTGGGATATGAATTTTCCCAGTGTTTGCTGAGTTGATCTAGTTAAACTTAGAATCACTATCTGGTCCAGGACCTGTCTCTGACAAAGCTTGTCCTGGGCTCCCTCTTGCTTCCCTTAGCACCATTTCCCCCATTTGTTAATCTGTGGGGCCTCAGTTTGTTTCCTCTCTTGGGCCCTCCTTTACCTTCCCTGTTTTTGGGGGGGTTCTACCTTAGCCTTTCCAAGTCTTGGGGGTGCTGATTGGGTTTAGGGGCTGCACACAGTCTGTTCTTTTGCTAGACTATGAGCATCTTGAGGGCAGGGTCCAGGTTTGAATTGTCTCTGGGCTTCCATATCCAGAAGGAAGCCTCTAATCCTTGGGTCCTGACCAGAGGTCTCAGTCTGTCCTAGCCTCAGTTGATAGGCCGGCCAAGGTAGCCCAAGCCTGAGTTGGGCCCTTTCCCTCACAGGTGGCATGGTTGGGGATGGGATGTGTACGCTGATTCAGAATACATGGGCCCTGTGTCTAGCTTCCTCTTCCTGGCTGGCCCAGGGCTTGGGAACAGTGGCTGTCTTTCTGGGGCAGCCAGGGCACATGGCCAGGGTGTGCTCTGTCGGGCACTGTCAGCTCTTCAGCAAGCCCTGGTCCTCCTCTTAACCTGGAGAAGGCCCCGGGTTATTGGTGTTGTTCTTGGCGGACCACCGGCCCCTCGGCAAACAGGGAGGCGAGTGTGCACCCGGCCCGGGCCTGTTTGTGTTGGCCTCACCAGGCGGGGGATTAGCTCAGCTGGGCTGCTAATTGCCTCCGAAGTGCCGGCCGGGATGCTGACAAGGGCTGGGCCTCTATTCCCCTCCTCCCCCAGCAGGCACTATGCCAGGCTTAGGGGCCTGGCCCAGAAGGGCCCCTTTTCTCCCCTGTCAGCGCCTGCTTGGCCTAGACCCTTGAGATGCGGGCAGGGGGTCACTAGTGCTGGCGGCTCAGGAAGGAGTGGGGGTAGATGACTATGAAGTCATCGCCTGGGCTAGGCCAGGCCATACTCCCCACATGCCTCCCCCATATCCCTGAGAGCCCCCCTCCTTCCTGAATCAGACTCCACTTACCTCACACTTTGTCCTGAGGCTCACCATTTTCCTCTTATAGGAAGCTGCTGGGCTCCTCTGCCCAGATGCCCTCTATCCAAGTCACTGCCCCTAGATCCCTCAGCCTCTTGTCTCTTTCTCTGTCTTTGTTCTTCTGTGTCTCTTCCACCCTCTGCCTTTTCTATATATTTTCTCCACCTTTCTTGCCCCCACCTCAGTCACTCAGTCCCCCGCACTTTCTCTTTCATTTTCCTGTGTTCTTTGGCCCTTCCTTGGTCTATGATTGATCTCAAAGTCTATACCTGTTGTTCCCAGACTTTCCTTGGACTTCTTGCTGTTGGGAAGAGGCTGTGGAAGGAGATTCTCTTTATCACTGTAGTTTCACTGCTCTAGAGACCTGAAGGCCTGTGCTCTGAGGGTAGCTGTCAAGGATGGAGCCTCTTGGTGTGCATGCCCAGACTGGGAGCCTTGAAGACCTCCTCAATGCTGTTTTCTGGGCTCCTCCCATACTCACAGGTAGAGGCTCTGGGCCCCTTCCTATATTTCTGACGCTCCCACCTCCACTGCTGACTGTGCTCTCCTTGGCTCCAATCCCTGTCCTAGCCCTGTGTCTCTCCCCAGCTGGGACCTTTGTTCAGCCCCTCCAGCTGGTGCCTAGAGACAGCCTTAACATAGACTTCCACACCTTTGTGTGGACAGCATTGCCTGGGTATCCTCATTCCTGGGATTCTCTGCTCTTCTACTTGGTGATCTCTGCCCTGATCTCCTTGCTTCTGCCCGCTGGGATGGGTCCAAAGTGGAACCACACTCTGGGGTACTGTCTGTAGCTCCTAACCTGTTCCACACTGTCTTTGCTCTCGTTGTTCCACCCCTCTTTTGACCTCTTTAATCTTAATAGCTACCTTAACTATCTCCTAAATTCCTGAAAAGGAAATAATGTTTGTATTAATAGCTGCCATTTACTGAGCTTTCCATATGTTGTCTTATTTTAACATCCCCCCAAAATAGGTTCTCATTCTTTAGCCCCATTTGAAGGGAAGAGGGTGGGATGGGGGGCTATATTACAGATGGAGAACATGAGTCCCTGAGAGAAAATGGGTTGCGTTAGTTCCATTTAGTGAGTAAGTTAGCACAAGATTCACACCCACGTCTGTCTGATTTAAAGCCTTCAGTTCTAGAAAATGGTTGAGTGTGGCTATCTTTACCACTTTGCTCCACAATCTGGATCCTCTACGTCACCAGTCTCCTTTCTCAGCCTTTGATCTCTTGAGTTTGGGATAAGGTGTCTTTTTCTGTCTACCTGTATGTACTCCAGATTCCACCCCCTCTGCTTGTATTCCCACCCCCCATTCTTCACTAACTCATGTGTGCCCCCTGCTGTCCTGAAAGCACTTTTCCTCCATTAGACTTTTGGAAAACCAAGCACACATAGCAGCCCGCTGGGCTTCATGCAGCTTAGCTGTTCCCAGGTTGGGTGGACTTACTGGAAAGGGGAGAGGATTGAGGTGAGTTGAGGGTGGGCCATGGCCTCCCTTGATAAGGATAAAGACTTCACTCAACTGGAGGTTCCTGAGAAGCCACTCTAGGTCTCCCCATTGGCAGGGAGTCTACCAGCTGTGACTTGTGACTTGAGTTATGTGACACTCTCTATCCAGACTCCTTATCCTAACTGGGCTCTAATCCTAGAGTTTAATTCCAGCCATAGGAATTGGACCCTTTTATTCCGGGCAGGAACTAAGTTCTTTTTCTATTCTTCCCTACCTCCCATATCAGCACGCACTCCACTAGAACCTCCCCTGCCATTTTATTTATCCTCTCCATATCAACATCCAAGAAAAGTTCTGATCAATTCATTCAGTCCAGTGTTTAAATAGCTGGTCATGGCTCAGTGAGGTGCAGGAATGGCCTCTGTACGTTAATGGTGGAATTTCAGGTGGCATGCAGGTGGTTCTTTTCTTGTGGTGCTCAGACCAGTTAGAAGAAACAGAGCAAAGGAGGTCCCATAATTTGAATTAGCTATTCTTTATCTGCTTTTCCCATGTCTTTCCCCAAGTCTCTTTTCTCCCTCTTCTACAAAAAAAGTTACTGCTACAAATACAGGATAAAGAAATAATCATTTTATTGTGCATCAGACTATGTCATGGGGATGTCACAATGGCAAGGAGCTTAGTATAAAAATTGGATGATGAGATGGGAGCAGCGGAGAGGGATAGCAGCATCCAGAGCTGGGGCTTGTCCAACCATAGGCCTCAGAAGGCAGGCATCCTTGTTGCCTTAGAACAAGACTAGTGGAGAGGGTTTTGGGAAGGACCTCTGGCAAGTTCCTAGGCCCCTCTGGGACCAAAAGTTGTGTGCTATGTCTGAGGCCTGTGTCAGTTCCTCTTGCCCTTTATTTGGGCAGTTTGGAGCTGGTTGTATCCAAGGAATTACCATTTTCCTGGGGCTGTAGATCCGTTTTGGCCTTTGGGGTGATAGTGGTGGTAGGGCTGAGTCCAACAGGGGTTCCCAGAATCTGGTCTGAATAACACAGGCCATGACCCTTCAGAACCCCCAGAGGATCAACTTTGAGGAACCCCAGACAGGCAGAAAAGTGAAGCCTAGGAATGGCACAGACACATCTTACTTCTGGGACAGTGCCCATCACACCAGCATCCAGCCTGGACCCACTGTAGGGACAGGACTAAGGGATCGGGGAGAGTGGCTCAGCGCTATTCTCTAGAGGAGGAGGGGCTCCCACTGCTCCTTTGTCCGGGTCTGGCCTCTGCCAGTGAGTGGTAGTGTTTTCCCTGGCACTGAGCAGAGAGCTGAACTGAGCTTGCCAGGGGAGCAGAGGGCCCAGCTGGGTAGCGATGGGGACACTTAGGCGGCTCAGCTTTCATCCACATCAGAACAGCCTGCCCCAAGATTCTCCCCACATTCAGCTCCAGCATCTCACTTGATTTTGGCCTCCTCCTTGGAAGGACATTGAGCAGAGAGCTTGGCTGGGGTCCAAGGGTGTTGACCCTCTCTCTTCACTGGGAGCCAACCCCAGAAGGCACAAACCACAAGGCCTTGAGCAGAGTTTCTGCAGGCTAGAGCCCGTATTCTTAATCTGAGACTTTGAACTCAGACATTGAACCCTGGAGCCAAGAGCTTGGTATCAGAGAACCCCAAACCAGGAGCGCAGAGTCCTGATGTGGGACAGCTTAGAGACTGAGCAGGGGCTGAGTGGAGAGCCTCCCTGACAGTGAGTTCCTCTGGGGAGTGGGAAGTAGTTGCCTCAAGGGCCAGGCCTTGTTCTGCACATCCTGCTCCCAGAAGTCTGGGCTGGACCCCCGATGATTGGACTGGTGTTCACATGATCCTTCAGTACCCATGGTGCCTGGGAGGTTGTGTGGGTGGGGTTGGGGTCTCAGCTGCTGAGACCTTACTTCCTCAGCCTTCCAGGTGCTCTCTTTATCCCTCAGAGTTCATCTGCCCTCAGGAAGCATGCAGGCTCCAGCTAAGCTTATGGTCTGTGGCTCCTCCTGCTTACCTGCCCCTTTCCTTCAGCTAGAGCCCCTTCCCAGGCTCAGACCCAGAAACACCTGCAGTTCCTTTTCATTGCGTAGAAGAGGCAAAGGAGGAG
Source organism: Tamandua tetradactyla (assembly GCF_023851605.1). NCBI lineage: Eukaryota > Metazoa > Chordata > Mammalia > Pilosa > Myrmecophagidae > Tamandua > Tamandua tetradactyla. Next base: position 204,257,008 of record NC_135328.1, on the reverse strand, counting down.
GGAGGCCTGGCTGGAGGGTTTTTCTGGCTTTGCCTTTTCGTTTAGCTCACTGCATGACCTGGATCATCATTGCCCTCTCAGCTGTAAAGTAGGCAGAAGAATCTCCATCCCAGGGCTGCTGTGATCATCAAATGAGATACTCAGTCCAGGGCCTAGAACATACCTGCTCAATAAATTTTTTTAAGTGAATGAAATAATGGTTGGGAGAGGACTTCTTTTTTATACTCCCTTTTTTCTCCATGTATGTGATGGTATATGTGTGAGATTTTCCTTTTCAGTTTCACAGAGGAGCAGCACTGTGAGGAGGTGATTTGGATAGGGAGGGGACATCACTGCAAAGGCCCAGTTGGGATCTCTGATCCAGGATGGCAGCCTTTGCTCCTGTCTGGGAGGACCTGGAGGATGGGAGGAGTTCCCCCTTTGAGGGGGAAGGCTGGGCTCTGGATTGGACTGTAGTCTTCTCTTGTCCTCTCCCCAACTGTTCTTCCTGCCTGGAAGTCCCCACAGATCGAATCTCCAGTTGCCCATGTGAGGACTCAAATTAACCGTTTGCCCTTGACCTGGTTAACTGCTTATTTCCTTTCACAGGGCTAGAGAGAGAAGGTTACCAAACTCAAGCTGCCAGGGGTACATGTAGGTGTGGGGGTGGAGAGTTATGAGCTCTTTCTTCAGGGAGTTGCAACTTCCATCATGATGGCACCAGTTTTCCCTGCTGTTGGGTGACCTGCTTTCCCTAGATGGCAGGGTCAGTAGCTATGTGACTGTAACACTTGTTGTTACCCACCTAAGCCTGCAAGTCGAAAAATGGAAACAGGTAACAACTGAGTGGTCAGCATCAGCCGCCTGTGGACAGCCAGAGGCATGAGCAAGGTCCCTTTGGTCAGTGAAAGCCACAAAGGCCTGGGCTTTGGGAAGGCCCTGGTTGGTGCCTTTGGGGTTGCCTGCCTGGTTTTGGCAATAAATAACATGAGGACCCAAAAATCAAACCAAAACAAAAAAATACAACCAGTTTCTTTTGGGGTGGGTGGTGGGGAACTGTTTAAATTATCGACCTTCCCGGGGCTGCTAGGTGGTTGCTGGGCATATGGCTGGCAGGCAGTCATCGGCATGTGTGCAACTCTACAAGCCGCTGGCACTGCCGGCACTTGACGAAGCAGCACCAGTGGAATTTGCAGCTGCAGCGTTCAGCCAGCTCTACCTGTGCTGTGTGGAAGCCACGGCCACAGCACAGCAGCTCACAGCCATCAATGGCCTTAGACGTCTTGTTGCATGTGCGGCCCCTTGTGCCCAGCACGCCGCTGCGCATGTCCTGCTCACAAAAGTCTGGGCTGGGCTCCAGGTACACCAGGTCCTCATCCGTATGTGGCTTGAACTGTGCATTGCGTGGCACCAGTGCCTTAGAGGAGCCCACGCGGCGTGGCTCTACTTCAGTGGCACCATCAAACTTTTCCTTCAGTGTGTGGCCCACCTGGCGGAAGGGTGGCACAGCTCGCCAGCATGTCTTTACCTCACAGGAGCCTGACACCCCGTGGCACTTGCACTCCACCCGCATGTGTGTCAGGATAGCCTGGGGGGAAAGGAGCCATCAGGAGATGTCAGTGGAAGTTAAGGAGGGGCCCTTGGGGCGGGAGGCAGACAATGGGGGCAAGCTGCAGAATCGGAGAGAGATTTACTCTTATACTTCCTCTGTATTAAGCTCCTACTATGTGCCGAGTTGGGCTAGTAGGAAGTGCTGGGGACAGATGAATTGTCCCTGCCTGTGGGGCACTTGGAGTTGATGGAGAAGAGAGACTTTAGAGAGCCATGTCATGAAACAGTGAGTGACAGGGACATAATGGGGAAGAACACTGCTACATGTCATTTTCACAGGAACCTTGAAAAGTAGATATTGAAGAGGCAGATGATGTCATGGTTAAATACATGATTTTTTGCTGACACAGGGGTTCATATCCTGGCTCCGCTATTCACATGGTTTGTGTGTGTGAGGGAGAGGGATGGATACGCATGCATGCATAGGTAATTATGTGTGTATGGGTGGGGCCTGTGGGGGGCACGAGTGCTGTGCTGGTTTGTTTATGCTACTCTATAACACCTACTCACCTGTTTGCTCCCCCAACCCTGCCCCCTCTGCACCCCATTAGCCTGTGGCCTCCTTGTCATCAGGGTCTTGGACCTAGTCACCACATGTCCATTACTCAGCTCAGTGTCTGGCCTACAGGGGGTGCCTGATACTGATAGAGACTGAAGGGAGGTTTTCCAAGCAGTCATGTGTATGGGAAAGGGAGTGGGGCCCTGCCCAAAACTCCTACCCCAGTAGTGATGGTGGTGGGCGGGAAAGCTACACTACCTTCCTGCCGGCCTCATTGTTGTGGAGGTTCATGAGGGCCCGGCTGGACGAAGCCCCTTTGCTTCTCTCCCGCACGTCCACAAACGACTGTGAGAAGGCCACGCCATAGGCGATGTTGTCGGAGCATCCTGACCACTGGAAGCCTGGGTGTGGTGGGGTGTAGAGAGGGCCATGGGTTAGTTAGGGCCAGGATCCCAGAATGCTGCCGTCCCACACTGCCCACACCCTGTGCTCACCCTGTGGGCTGACCCCTTGTACTGTTCGGTCACAGCCACACTTCTCCAGCTCCCCGCTGCTGCATGCCCGTGTCACTGCAAAGGCCACACCTGCTGAAGAGATGGCATACACGAAGGCCGCCTCCCGAGTCCCTGTGGGGAGGCAGAGGGTCAGGGCTGGGTCCCAGTTCTCCTTCCCCTCTCTTTTAGAGAAGGGAGGGATATTGAGGCCTGCTGAGGTGGAAGCTCAGGGAGAGAGCATGGAACGTGGGACTCTTGTCAGGCACAGTCCTGGTGCTTTTTATTGTATTGATAATATGCACTTACTATCCAACAGGCCTGCTCTGAGGTCTTCATAAGCAGTGGTCATTTAATCCTCGCAACCACACCATGTTCTTAGCTCTGTTTTACGGAGAGGCTAGGCAGCTTGTCCAAGGTCATGCAGTATGTAGTAGAGCCAGCAGACAGTCTGGCTTCAGAGCCTGTGCTCTTAGCTACTACAGAATACTGGTCTCACCACCTCTTCAGAAGATGAGGAGGAGTGGTGTTGGGAATTGACTTACCCAAGACTACAGAGCTATGAAGTAGCTGAGCTGAACTATAAACCTAGGCCTGGCTTCCTCTAAAACCTGTGTACTTTTTCCCTGTCTCTCAGCTGGCCCCACTGGGCTTTGAGGGGTCCCCTACCTGACCCTTCCTCCTGAAGCTAGGCCCATTTCTATGAGAGTCTGTCCCAACAACAGCTGCTACTACTTCTCATAGCTACTGCTGATTGTCGGATGTCTGTTGGCACTAGCCCTCTACCACCAGAGCCCTGCTAAACGGGTGGTAATGGGCTGATGAGGAAGTGGTAGAACCAGGACTCAATACACAGGTCTGTCTGCCTTGGCTATCTGTTCCTTCTCTTCTGCTCCATGGCTTCTCCTTGATTCTATTTTGGTGCCTGTGCCCCCTACCACCTGAATGGGTGGTTTTATCCTCTTAGGAACTGCCTGTGTAGAACTGTGCCTCAGGAAGTAGCAGCTTGGAGTCTTTTGGGTATGTGTGTGTGTGCAGTGCATGTGCACATGGCTGGCTAGGTGTGTGACCAGACGAGCCCAATTCCTCTCCTAGGCCCTGTGAGGGCCTCTGTGTGCCTGTGACTATCCTTCTGTCTCTCGCTGGAGTGTCTCTGTCCGCAGGAGTGGAAGGGGCAGGTTTTGGCCTCGTGGTTGGCAATTACCTCCGTGTCACCTAGGCCTGTCTTCTCGGCCGCCCCGGGGAGCAGCCACTGTGGTCAGATGGGAACAATCACCTCCTCTGTGCCCATGTCTGTGGATAGAGGCAGCAGAAGCTGAGCACCGAGGTGGGAGGCAGTGCCGTCCCTGACAACTCAGGATGTCCCCTTCTTAGTTCAGGCCTTGAGCTGGGGATGCGGCCCTCCACGACATTCCATTGCCCACTCTTTGTCCCATCCTGGTCACTTTGGGTCGGCCTTGGGGGTCTTGGCAGAAGCAAAGGGGCCTTGACAGCCTGAGACTGAATCGTCTCCAAGTTAGTCGAGGTTAATAGTAGGATCATGTTGATTGGTTTTGTGCTGTGGCCTCCCAAAGAGAGGCGACTTCAGTTTCTGGTATTTCTGGTATTTCCAGGCCTGAACCAGCACAATCTTTGCCCCAAAGACCAAGGGGGAAGGGAAGTAAAATCAGGAGATAGGATTGATGGGACCTAGTGGGGCGGCCAAGCTCTTGGCCTTGCATGGTTCAAGTCTCCTCTGCTTCCTTGGCTCTCAGCAGTCCCCAGGTCACCTCTAGTGCAGGGCTGAACTCCTCTCCTGATCTAGTAGCTTCTGGGGTGCAGGGCTCCCAATAAGGTTGCCTAGGAAGCCCTCTGCCTCGTTCCCTAAACCAATTTCCTTCTTGTGGACTTGTTGTCTCCCTTGCCCTGACCTCAAAGATTCCTTGGTCAAGGACACCATGCTTTACTCAGTTTGGGAGTGAGCCTGAGGAAAAGATTCTGGAAGGAAGGTAATAAGAGCTAAAGCTTATAGAAAGTTCACTATGTGCTGGGCATTGTTTAAGTACTTTGCATATATTTATACTCTTCACAACAGCTCTATGAAGTAGATACTTTTAACCCTCATTTTATGGGTGAGGAGACCGAGGCACTGAGTGGTTAAGCAACTTGTTCAGCAAAACCCAGCTGTGAAGTGTTGGGGCTGGGATATGAACTCAGTCTGGCTCCAGAGCTTTTTCAAGTTTGACATTTGATCCTGCTCATGGAGGCCCTGAGCCCCCTGGAAATACACATGCAATTGATCTCTTCCACTTCCCATGTATGAAGTCAAGATTTAGGTCTACCCTAAATCCCATATGTTATAGGATGAGCCCTGTTCCTTTTGTGGGTTCCTTACTGGGGGATGGTGAGCAGTTAGCCTCTGTGTCTAGCCCAGGAGGCTCCAGAAGAATAAGAGAATGTGGTCAGGCTACCTGGCCCCTAAAGCTGATGAGGTGGCTCCTACAGCCTTCTCCTCCTGGCCCTGGGTCCCAGCCCTTTGACTCCAGTGCTGTGGCCCCTTGTAATTCCTCACATCTGCCTGGAGTCTGGGTGCCCAGGCTGAGGCCTTGCCTGTTAGTGGAGGACCTTGGCTGGGTCTGCTCTTCTCAGAGGCTGTTCAGATATAGAAAAAGGATTGGGATATGCCTGGAAATAAAGCAGTGGGGAGTTCTATGGTGAGGTGGCAGATAACCCCTCCCCAGTCAGGGGCCTTCCCTGTCCCAGCCACTCTGTCTTTTCTTGGGATGGTGGAGCCAGGCCAGAGTAAAGCAGAACTCTCTAAGGCGCTGACAACCATCTGTGTAACCCCCTTTCTTTTCCATTAAACTGTTTGTCCCATTCCACACCCAAATCCCTTCTGCTGTTTCCTCTTCCTGGAGCACCTCCCTTCCTTAGCTCCACAGATTCAAATCCTGTGTATCTTCTGGGCCCTCTTCAGTGCTATCTTTTTCAAGGTGTTGCCTGGGGCTGGGAATTCAGAGTTGTCCTGTTGATCCAATAACAGCTACTTATTCTGGGAGCCTACCCTGTGTCAGGGCCTTTCCATATGTTGTCTAAGGCTCACAACAATGTGCAACCAATTCACTCCAGCTCTATTCTGTAGAGGAAGAAAGTGAAGCATGGTGGCTTGCCCAGGGTCCCTCAGCCGGTAAATGGACTCAAGACCCAGGCTCTTCTGGCCACATTACATGTGATGCCTCTTTCTGATTTGGAAGGAAGACATTTGAGTAGGAAGGAATGTTTTGAAGAGAAGGGGCTGAGACTGTGTTGGGCTGGCAAGAAAGCCATGGGCTCACTGATCCTCTGGGCACCAGGGTGGGAGCCTGGTGGGAGTAGAGGCAATGGACATAACATGGGCTGTTTCTAAAGCAGATCCAGCTTTATTCCTAGGGAGGTGGTGCAGGACAGCCACTGGTCTCAGAGAAAGACCTTATCTCCCATCCTTTCCCCATCCATGTCCTCAGCCTGCTTTCTAATTTCTATTGCTTTCTTATTTGCAAAAGCTCACCTTTTCTTCAAACTACCTCTAGGAAGCCTCTTTGGATTCAAGAGGCAGTGTAGGACAGGGCAGAGAGGAAAGGCTTTGGAGGTAGAGCATGCCATATTAGACTCTTACTAGTGATGTGAACCTCCTCCCCGAGCCTCATTTTCCTAACTGTACCAGGGGGACAGTGATGCTGCCCTAGCAGGTGAGCCCCTAGTTCTTCTCCCACATTTCCTCCCACCCTCACAGACTCCCCAGGACCCCAGCACTGATCACAGGACCCCATGTGATCAGCATCGGGCTAATTGTCTTATCTGTGTAGTCCCTACAGCCAAGCTGGAAGCTCTAGTGCTAGGCTATCCCTCATACTTCTTCCCTGGCCCCATAACACAGATTGGGCACAGAGCAGGCCTTTCATAGCTATATGGATACAGAGTTGGATATTGTCACCAAGAGCAAGGGCACTTGCCAGGCAGATCTGCATTCTACTCTAGTAGCTTTGCCACTTTCTAGATGTGTGATTTCAGTTTTCTTGTTCATAAAATGGGGCTAATAATGGTACTTACCTCATCAGGTGATTATGAAGATTGAATGAGATAAAATATGGAAAGTATTTAGTTCAGTCCCTGGCACATAGTAGGTGCTTGATATGTATCAGCTATTGGGATTGTGGTTGTGGGGTGGTAATGCAGTTTCATTCATTTGCTAACATACTGGCTGGGCATGTACACTTTGGGGGTCATTGAGTTAACCATGTCTTTGCCATTGGGCCATAAGCCTCCTTAGGGCATAGTTACTTCCTCTCTTGCTTGTTTGCTCCCTAACTGAACATTTATTGATCACAAGGGTGAGAACACAGATTTTAGTCACAACCCAAGACTGAAAAGCACTTCTTAAATGCAGCCTGGTGTGTCCTAGATGTGTGTTAGGCGTGTGGGGAGAGGACATAGGAGGGGCTTTGGAGTCAGAGGCAGATCTCCCAAACAGCAGACAGAGCCTAGAGGGGCCTTAGGGCTCTCCTAGGACAAGGACTTGATCAAGGTCACAGAGCGAGACAATGATAGAGACAGGAAGAGGCCCAGTGCTGTCCACTGATGGAGGACAGCAAGAGTTTCTATTACCTTTTCCACTTCTCCCTGTCCTGCTCAGGCCAGCCCACTCTGGCCCCCAGCATATTCTGCTCACTGTGACTTTTGAACTTTGGCCAGACTTTGTGTGCTCTCCCACCCTTAACACCCTTTCATATATTCAACAGATATGTACCGATAGTTTACTATGTGCAGGAACTGTTCTAGGCACTGGGGTCCAGCAGTGACTAAACCACACAAAGGCCATCCCTCATCTGGACCTTAGCACTTGCTACCTCCCCTTTTCAACTGCCCCAGATTCCATCTCTACCCAGTTTCTGGTAGTTTTTCAGCCTAGAGCACACGACTTCACCCTAAATTACTGACTGTCTTCATCAGTCACCATTTTTTCAGCATCTGTAGGCTAGGAGCAGGGATGGTCTCCGCTGCTTTGGAGTGGATGATCTGTGGAGTTGGAGTTTGGGAGAACTGGGATAATGCTGACAACAAGGAGAGCTGTGCCTGGGGAGACTCATAACAGTAAATTGCCCCTCATTGGCATCATCTGTATCCTTACTGGAGTTCTAGGATTGTTCCCATTTTATAGGAAGGAGGATGCTGAGGCTTAGAGAGAGGATGTGCTTTGCCCAAGATCTCATAGCCAAGAAGTGGCAGATACAAGATCTGGGTATATCCCTACTCTCTCCTTACTGAGCCTTCTTTTCCAGCTGTTACAAATTGTTTCATTTCACAGACTGTGAGAATGATTTGATGAAAGCACATAGTAGGCCCTCAACAAATGGGGGCGCCTTTTCTTAAGCATGGGTTGGATCCTGGGTGGGATCTGTTAGCTCTGTGCTCTTTCATGGTCTGAGGCCATCACTCCATCCAGGCAACTCATGTGTGGGCTCCAGCCAACCCCCCAACTCCTGGTGTGCGCGCGCGCGTGTGTGTGTGTGTGTGTGAGTAGCAGTGAAAAGTCTGCCCAGGTTGGCAGTTGCTGATGATGACAATGACAATGCCGAGCATGATGACAACAGCTGGTGGTGAATGGCAACTTTTCTGGAGCAGGGTCTACTCAGTGCTTCACACATAATATGTCATTGGATCTTCACAGCTTCCCTGTGAGGTAAGCATTTGTGCTGGCATCATTGATAGGTAAGGATACCAAGGCTGGGAGGAGTGAGGTCACTTGCCCAAGGTTGTGCTTGCCCATGCTCCCCCTCCATCTGCCTTATAAACCCCTGGGCTTTCTGAGAGCCAGTACTTTGCTTTCAGGCCTTGGGAGGGATATGTCTCTTTTTCTTTTGTTTAGTGGAGACAAGTGAAGAATTTTCTTTGAGGAATTTTTTTTTTTGACATGGGCAGGCTCCAGGAATCGAACCCTGGTCTCTGGCATGGCAGGCAAGAAAGAACTCTGCCTCTGAGCCACCATTGCCCACCCTCCATGAGGAATTTTATCAGGAAGAAAACCAAAAGTAAAAAAGTGGGGAGATGGATGGATGAATGGGCAGAACTCGGATTCCTCCTCTAAACACAACCAGTGTCTGTCTGGGATAACAGGCCTGGCCTCAGGGCATCTTGACTCAGCTCCAAGGGAACTGGATGTTTGATCAAGCCATTTGGACTTGAGCCTGGAGCAGTTCTGGCCTGGCAGAATTCTCAGTGTCCTAGAACTTGCTGAGCAAGAGCTGGGAACCCTCTCATTGGTTCTTGCCCCCACAGGTAAAAAAGGCATTTCTTTATGGGGTTCTGAGAATGCTCACTGCCTTCCAGCCAGCACCTATGTGTCCCTTTCTTTGTCCCTTCTTATCCTCAACCTTGCTTCTTATCAACAGAATATAGCAATTGACTCTCTCCTCCATGCCAGGTTCTGCTACGTTCTGGGCCTGGCACTGGCTGGGGAAGCAGGTGATATCACCCTTACCTTCAAAGAACTCAAAGTTTAGTGATGGGCAGTGGTGGGAGTGGAGAGACAGGCTTCACAGTTCAGTCCACAAGGTGTAATAAAAACAGTGTGAACACAAATGGCTTAGACAAAAATGTGCATATGTATAAATACATGAGTGAGAATGATAAGGCAAATGGGCTAAAATATAAACAGTTGATGAATCTGGGTAAAGCATATATGGGAACTCCTTGTATTAGTTTTGCAACTTTTCTGTAAGTTTGAAATTATATCAAAACAAAAAGTTACCAAAAAAAAAAGCAAGGACAAAGAGCTTTTGAGCCCAGAGAAAGGAGTAGCCACCTGCCTGCAGGAGCTTGGAAGACTTGTGGAGGAGGGAACTGCTGAGCTCGTAAAGAAGAGGAGGTGGGCATTGGGGTAGAGGACAGCATGTGCAAAAGCATGGAGGTGGGAAAGGGCCCGACATATGAAACCCTGCTGACTTACCCACCAATCCATCCAGAATATACTGAACACCTACTGTGTGCAAAGAGCTCTGTTGTTTGAGCCTAGTATCTGGCCTCATCAGTCAGGCAGCCATGGGCCTTCAGCAGTGGGCAGCACCATCCCAGGAGATTCTCCACTACTAGGCTGTTTGCTGGGTCTCTACCTCTTTTCCAGAGCAGTGATATTCAACAATGCCAAGCATGATCAGGCTTTTTTGGCCCCTGCCAACTCCCAGGAGAATGGCGTCCAAATTTCTATCACAGTTGGTTTCCAAAAACATCCAAATAGCTTGCCACAAGTCCGGCAGCCCTCATCATCCAGGACCATAGGTGCCAAGACAAGGTTGGCTTAGGCAATCCCTTCTTGCTGCCTGTGGCAAGTCAGAGGCCCCTCTTGACTATTGGTGGCTCAGAAGTGTCAGTTTCATGTTCAGGAAGTAGGAAAAGAGGCCACTGGTTTAGAACACCTTCCTCGAGGGCAGGGGCTTGACCTGAAGATGAAGGCTACAGGAGCCTTCCAATTCCATGGGACTTTCTCTATGCCCTGGCCCATCTTCCTTTGGCTTAATGCGTTCTCATCTTTCTGGTCTTTACTGAAAACCTACCTCCCTGGGGAAGGCTTTCCTTATCATTCCACTGCTAGCCAGGAGAGGTGTCACCTTTGTGCTCCCACAAGCTTGCACATGTCTCCCCCTCATGGTATTTTCTCATTGTGGGAAAGAGCATAGATTCTGGAGCTGATAGCCTGCGTTAAAGTCCTGGCCCTGCCACTCCCTAGCTATGTACCTTGGGCAAGTAACTTAACCTCTGTATGCCCTAGTTTCTTCTTTTGCAATTTAGGAGCCTATCTCAAAAGGCTGGCTGAATTAATATTGTTTAAAGCGTGTAAAACAGTGTCTGGTCCAAGTGCTACTGAAGTAAGCTCCTCCTCCCTCTGTGTCATAGTTGAATACCTGTCCATCTTCCTATAGACTGAGCCCAAGAAGACAGGGTCTGGGACCCATTTGTCTCAGGGCTGGGCATAGTGGAGGCCCTCAGTATGGCTTGTCCAGTGGACAAATGACGAGATGGGCTCAAGTTAACCACACTGGACTGGGGGTTCCTCCCAGGAACTGTGGGCCAATTAAGACCTTTCCACTGCGGGAACTTCTCTTTCTTCCTCAATAAAGTAGGATGGTGGTTCCTCCTGTTCACTTGCCCATGAGGCAGAACTGAAGATGCTGCCCACTGTAAAGCACCACACAAGTATAGAGCAGCCACCTCCCCCTCTGACGCTGCACTTGCCATCACCTCATCTTCCCTAGTGCCTCCAACCAGTCTGCATTCTTTACGCTCTCCTTTTGGGCAGTGTGCAGTTTTCTCTTGATAAATGACTTAGACGAGTCCAGCCACTCATGAGCGTATTCCTCACCCAACAAAATGGTGGTCTCCTTTGGTGTCCTCTGGCCCAGGGCCCACGCCCCTGCTGGCCTCCCAGTGCCCCCGGTGTGCCCTCCCCTCACCTTGTGTCACCACCTTGCCAAAGACGGGCAGAGAGTCGAGCGTGGAGCAGTTCCAACGCCGGTTCCGGAACTGGTACTGGCACTCTTCGATGGCGAGCTGGGCGCCACGGCGCACTGAATCCATCACCTCCAGGTTTCGCTTGCACATCTGCACCTGCCTCTGGATCAGGCCCTTGAGCTTCTCGCACGTTTCTTCCTCTGAGATGCTCCCCACTGACGACAACTTGGCCAGGTACCTGGAGAGAAGGCAGAGGGAGGTGGATGCAATGCGAAGCTGGCCCCATAACCACACCCCCTCCTCTTCCATTCCCAGGGCAAAGCTTATGCCCCAGGCCCAGTTTCTGGGAACAGGCTTGTTCCTGCAATTGTGTTGCCAACTTCTCTCTAGACTGAGAGACAGGTCCTCCTGCTTGGCTCTCAGGGGCCAGAGGGACAGGAGTGCTGTGTTCCATAAGAAGTCCCCTGCCACAAACTGGCCAAAGCAAGTGGCAGTACTGGGAGAGAAGCTGACAGTTCCACCCCACCCGGTGGGCTCTCTCCCTGCCCTGGGCAGCCTCTGCACCAGTGTCTGTCCCCCTGATGTTATCCCAGACCCAGCCCATGGGCTCTGGCCTCTTCATGTAGAGACATCCTCTACCTGGGAGGCTGGAGCCACTGTTCCCAGGCAATGACCTCAGCGACCTGGGCCACCTTCCAGCTGCAAGGCCAAGATCCTCTCCACTAGCCACAACCCACGAGTACCAGATGAAGACCTGTGTCATTGCTGTAGCACTTGGGGGTGCAACAATTACTGTATGAAGGGCTGGGGGGTGGCGGGGAGAAGGTGGTGGGCACTGGACAGGATGTAAGTGGAGCAAGGGGGCTCCAAAACCATTTTGCTGTGTACTCCCCTCCGCCCCTCGATTTTTACAGCCTGAAGTTTGGAGTAAGGATGCTTGCCCACTCACAGGCTTATTGTAAGGACCACAGGGAAGTAGTGCACAGGAAGGTGCTTCTTGACCAGGTGCAGGGGCAGAGGGTGTCTTTGGCAGTGGAAGGAGAGAGCATTACTGCTTATTGAACACCCACTGTACACTGTGTACTGTGGCAGTGCTTCGTACTGCAGCAGAATCTGCAAATCTGTGAGGTAACAACTATTCTGCCTATTTTATGGATTCCAAAACGAAGGCTAAGAGGGTGACATGCCCCAGGTGACACAGGAAGCAAGTGCCAGAGCCAAGGCTCAACCTCCCTGAAACCCTTGGGCCTTCCTTATGCCCATACTCTTTGGCTCTGCCTTGTCTGGTGAGGTACATTTCGTGATCTGAGTGAGGAGGCAAGGGGGCCTGGGGTAAGATGCAAAAATGCTCCTTGGGATCGGTGCCAAGCTAGTGAAAGGCCCTATGGAGAAGCCGCCCCCCTCTCAAGGGAAGGAGGCTCTTATGAAGGAATCCTACTAAATGCCTGGTACTTCTCAAAGAGATGATGTGACTGGCTCATGGTCACCCAGCTTGGAAGGGCACACCTGGATTGGAGCTCAGGTCCAGATAATTCCAAGGCTGTTGTTCTTAGCACTGGCCTTCAGCCTGTCCACCCCTCTCCAGCTCTCAGTAGGCACATAGACAAAGCGACAGCCTGACATGGGAGGGGAGCGGTGACTCTGGAAGTCTCCTTTCCTTTCCCAGCCTCTTTCTGCATCTGTTTCATGGAGAGATGCATTTGATATCCTTCCCAGGGCAGGGCTGCTGGGGCTGCCTTCCAGGTTCTTGGAAGCCCAGCAGAGTGCGCAGAATCCCAGATGCAAAGCATGTTCCCTGACAGGGACCTGGTACAAACACCTCATTTTACACATGAGCACACAGGCCCAGGAGGGGAAGGAGGGAGCTCAGGCCAGTGATGGACAAAAGAGCTTAAGTGCCTTGCTGCCCCAAACTCTGCAAGAGACCAAGCTTCCCTCCAGGAGTTTGTCTAGCATACAGGGTCTCCCAAGGGGGTACCCTTTTGGGAGGATGCTGTTGCTGTCTGATAAGGGATGCTGCAACATATCCCAGGAATGATCAAGGGGAGGTGGGGCCAGGGGACTAGTTTTGAGTTCTAGTTGTGTCCTTAAGATCTGTGTGACTCTCTGGGACTCAGTTTTTCCTTCTGTGAGGAAAGACTTCCACCTACATCAAGGAGCTGTTGTCAGAAGCAAAGCAGGATCCTGTTTATGAGAGATGGTCTGAAATGGGACCAGAGGCAATAAGGCAGAAACTTGACATTTGTTTGCTAAATGAAGGAATGAATGAATGGTGACCAAATGGGAAAGTAAACAGAAAGTGTTATTAAAACATGATAAATTTTTATGACAATGCTAATAAAAATAGCTAACTTTTATGGAACTGCACCAGGACTGAGCTAGGTTGTTTATTTACATTATTGCATTTAATCCTCTCTGCAAGCTAATGAAGCCCCATCTTAGAGAAGAGGAAACTGTAGCACACAGGTCAAGCAATTTATGCAAGGTCACATGAGGTGGAACCAGGATTTGAGCCTGGTTTTGTCTGACGTCACAGCCTTTGATAGAGACAATATACTTTTATGTGATTCAAGGACTAGAACAGGGACCAGTGGGCAGAAGCTGCTGGGAGCTGGGTTTGAACTGGCTGTAATGCAGTTGGTGGGCTGCCTAAAAGCTCCATCCCTGAGGTGTGCAAGGAGTCCTGGACTGGACCAGTGTATGGTTCTCAAATCTGTGCATCAGAGATATTTATGTGTTTGTTGAAAATGCAGGTGCCTAGACCCCACACTAGTGGGGTTTGGTGGGCAAACACCCTTCCAGGCACGGTTATTCAACCAAACCTGCGTTGATTTGGACATTAGTTTGGGGATGCTCTTGATAATCACTGGTGACATTTCCTGCTCCGCTGGTGGGAGATTTGATTCTGGGGCATTTCTGTCTTCCTCATTGCTGCATCAGCACCTAGAGACATTTCCTGTGGCCCCTGGTTGTGGTGCCTGAGTTTGGCTTTCCTTTTCTGTAAATGGCCATAAGGTTCCTATCCCAGAAAGCTGCTGTGAGCAACTATCGTGATTTGAAATGGGCCAAGCATCGGCTGTCAGCCAGGCACACTGTTGGTGCCCAGTAACTTTGAGGCTCTTTCCCGTCCCTGGCAGCATGTGTGAGTGGGAAGTGCGTGGTCTCAGGAGAGACAATCCAACCTAACCTTGCCCCCCCTGCATTCCTGGTCTCCCAGGGGCCTTCCTGTCCTCTCTACCAATGTCCTCCCCAGAGGATGCACAGATAGAGTTGGAGCTTCTTGGGGGCGGGGAGGGGGGCGCTGAGGACAGGAAGAAGGCTGAGAGGCGGGGTGCATGTATCTGGAAAGGTAGGACTCCTCAGCCCTGTCTAGGTGCTCACGCTTCCTTGGCGAGTTGAGTGAAGGGGTCTCCTTCGGAGTTAGTCTCACCTTCGCTCTTGGCCTGCAGGGGGCGCCAAGAGCCCAGCTACTGGCTATGGGCCAGGTCTGTGTTTAGTCCACTGGTGTCCCTGAGTCAGGGGACAAAGATTTGGATCTAAAGTTGGATCCTACTCTGCTCAGACTCAGACTTGCCTGCTGGGCCCCTATTCCTTCTGCTACTTGGGGGCACAGAGCAAGTCAGTCCCCACTTGGCTTCTCTTTCCTCACGGTCCAGCCAAGGGGGCCAGGTCAGCTCTGTTGGACCCTAGTCTTTGAAGATGGGGGTGTTCAACGGCAGGACTTCTTCCAGTAGAGGAGTAGACTGAGGAGGCCTGGCTGTACCACAGATGCACTGTATGACCGTGGGCAAGTCCCTACCCTGCTTGGGGCTGCAGTCCCCCCATGGGTACAATGGACTATTGGTTCTGCACAGCCTTTTCTGCTGTCAGAATTGGTGGTCTTCTTTCTCCAGGCTGGGACGGGTGTCCAGGTCTCGCAGGCTGGTGGGTGGAGCCTGTGCCATTGAACAAGGAGTGAGATGGAACAGATGACCTGTCCATACCCTCCCCCTAGGCTACGACCTCAATGAAGGAGACAGGCTGAAAGGGCAGTAGCAAGGATTTAGGGGTGAGCTGCTGGGCTGCCATGGCTGTGAGTCACTGGGACAGCTTCCAGGGAGAACTGAGAAACTTCTTCCGCTGAGGAGTTTTCCTGGCTCCACTCCTGGCACCGATGCCCATCACCTCTAGCCCCTGCCTTTATCTGGTATAACAGCTGCCCCCTTCCATGTTACATATGGCCCCACCCCCACCCCACTCTCCTAGATCCCAGGATCTTGCCAGTGAAGGGCTGTATGGACTGTTGGGGTGGGGATGGGGCAGAGGGTAGAAAGCATTAGGACCTCAGGCATCGAGGCAGTTGCCCACACTCTATTTCTGCTTGCTTACTCAGGAATCTGGCCAGGGTACCAGGCCTCATTTTACAGATGAGCAAACTGAGGCTTAGAGAGATGAAATGACTCACCCAAAGTCACATAGCTAGTGAGTGGCCAAGCTGGGATTCAAACTCAGCATTGTTTGGTTTCTCAACTCTCTTTGCACTGGACCCCACCTGTTGCTTCAGGGTCTGTCCCCAGGCCTCCCCATTGCTTAGCACAGAGGCAGTACTCAATAGGTCCTTGCAGCCTGACCAGGGGGCTTTGTCTTGACTCAGTTCCCTCTGCTCATCTCCTGGCAAAGGACTCAGGGTTGGGAAGAGCAGAGGGTGAGGAATGAAAATGGGGCTACCTCTCGGGGCCCTGATCCTGTCCCTTGTCTTCCAGTCTGCCGAAGGCTTGGAGACCCTGAGGGCTAGGCCCAACTGGTCCTGGGGCCCCAGGAATCCCTTCATCAGTCCTAAGGTGGCTCAACCTCGGTCCTAGGTGGCTCAACCTTTCCCCTAGAGACACAGACACACTTGCCTGCCTGGAGCTGTGCAGAGCTCAAATATCGACTGCACAGGCGATTTCTGGAAAAGACTAAGAGGAGGGGTGTGATTGAGTCAACGGCCACTGGACTGGGCTGGGCTGGATCTGGCCTGTGGAGGCTCTCAGCCACCCCTTCTTCTCTCCGGTCCTGGTTGCATTGCCCCAGTTTAGGCTTCTTCCTGCCACTGCCGACTCCAGGGGTAGCAATTTGCCACCTGCTACCCAGGCCACCCAGGACTGCAACCATGGCCATGCCATTGATCAGTTTACTCCACTGGCCCAGGCTGCCCCTGCTGCTGCTGCCAGCCAGCCTGCACCCTGATCTCCTCAAACGGAAGCCGCAGGTCCTTCAGCTCCTCCCAGGAGGCCCTCCTAGCGCCCAGCCCGTGCCTTCAGCCTGTAAGCTTGAGGGCCCTGGCCCTGCCAGGGGGATCAGATCCTCTCAGCCACCTGCTGTTTTCATTAGAAACTAAAATTAGCTGGGCTTGTCCCAAGCTTTTCCAGGTTTGCTTGCTTTTTTTAAAAAAAACATACAAATTCCTAGAGGGAAATCTGCACCTCTCTGACTTCTCCCCTTGCCTGCTCTGAACGACAAGCAGAGATGGTATGGGAAATAGCTGGAGCATTTGGGAGGCCAAGCAGATCTGCTGTGGGTCCTGGCCCTGCGATGTCCAGGTGGGGGCTGGGACGCTGGCTGGCCCAGGCCTCTCTGCCCCTCCCTGTGGCCTCCTGCCTGCCTGGGCCACATTTAGAGCCTCCTCGGGAGCGGTTGTGATGGCCATACCAGGGTGGAAGGGGGCCAGGCAGGCGAGAGGTGGAGCCGGAAGGAAACAAGTGCCTACTGGACACAGAACTGCCCTGGGAGACGGGGCTGGGGTGAAAGCAAAAGTGACCACAGACTCCAATCAGGATCGTGTTCTTAGTGTGTATGTGTGTGTGTGTATAACCCAGTTCCCTGACATCCTTAGCATACCCACTTTCTCCCGACTCATTTTCAGACCTTTGAACATTTCTATCACCACTGACTTAGTATCCTGCTGCCCTTGCTCCCATAGCCTCCCAGACCCATGTTCCTCGGTGTAGCAGGTGGCGTGGTGCACTGGATAAGGGCATACACTGTGGAGCCAGACAGATGGGGTCAGAATCCCACCTCTACCATATATTGGCTGTGTGACCTGAGGCAAGGCTGTAAACATCTCTGAGCCACCGCGTCTTCATCTATAAAATGGAGATAACAGTGGTTCACTGAATGGATTAACATGTATATAAAGCACTCATACAGTAGGTGCTCTTCCCCTGATGGCAATATCATTATATTATTATCATTATTAAGATGTTTACCATCATCATTATCACCACCACCATCATCGTCACTGCCTCCATCCCAAAGGCCCTCGAACTGACTCTGCTGGACCCCAACCATTGTCACCAGATGTTGGGCTCTGCCCCTCTTTCTTCTTTTGCCTACCTCTAACAGCCCTTAGATCTGGGGTCCCAACCTGCTTTTCACCTGAGCTCACCTGTGGGCTAGGACACACTCCTGGTGGGCAAACTAGATACCTTCAGCCCCGATTCCCAGCCGCAGAGTTTTGACCAACTCTCCAGACAGTTGGATCAGGGCTACAAACATGTTTTCATGTAACTCTGACCTACCAGTCAGCCCTCTGAGGACTGAGGGTATGAGTGATGAGGTGGAAGGGGTGGTGCTGTTAGGAGACCAAGGGCTGGGGACACCAAGGTGAGAATAGCAGGGACGGTGGGACCCAGAAATGACTCAGGTGTGCTGAGGGCAATTGGAAACTGTTTGTGGGAATTTTCAGTGATGGGAAGAGTGGGACCTTTGATCCCCTGTCACTTGTGCTATACAAACAACAGTCTCATGCCTCCATAAGGCCTTATTGCAACAATACAGAATGGGCCAGGCAGATACCATCACCCCATGTCACGGATGAGGAAACTGAGACTCAGAGAGGCATGTGTTCAATGTCATTCGGTCAGTCAGGTCTGGGTCAGGATTTGAGAACAGACCACTCTGCCTCCCAAGCCTGAGGGTGGGCTGATCAGGACCAGGCTCCAAAGATGGCCCAGGGTACCCGAGGGCATACTAGTTTGACAATCACTGGACAGTGATTTGATATAAGTGTCCTGATCTTTCCACTCACGAGTCTTTCTAGAGCCCCATGAATTTTGTGAACCATAGCAAGGGCCTGTGGTCAGAGGGCTTCTGGGCTGCTTTCAGGAGTGAGAGGTACTGGAGAAGGTGACGGGACAGGTTATGTGGTTGCCTGGACAGTGTCTGGGCCTGGGGTCTCTGCAGCTACTGGGTCCATGGAAGGTCTCTACCACTGACCTGAAGGTCCTTGAGGGGCAGCCAGTGAGGAGGGTCTGGCATGGTGGTTTGCTGAGTGGTGGGGGTGGACTCCATGCACCTTCTTCCTGGTCTGAGCATAGCTCTATGGTTTTCAGTGCCCAGGTCAAGTTCTCTTTGCCACAAGTACATTTCCCAGGTGGAGGGAAATGGTGACCTCCTTTGAGCTTACGACCCCCTCCTGTGCCTTAGGCTCCAATTTCCCCTCTCCCTGTCTCCCAGGATCCCCATTCCCTTTACTCCCTATCCTTAGAGACCTTAACACATCAATTTGCTTTCTTTTGGCTTCCCAGTTGCCATTTTTTTTTTTTTTACCTCCAGCTCCCTGGTACCCCGGCTCCCTACATTTCACCTGCAAGGGCTCTGTGCCCCCATACCTGTTTGGGAGGCTCCCCCCATTTCCCATCTCACTGCATTTGTTCCCAGGGGAGCCAATGCCAGAAGATAAAAATTTTCATCTTTCCCTGGGGCAGGTGTGGTTGTGGAGATGAGGGGTGTCAACATTAGGGCAACCCCTCTCCTTACCTTGCCTCCTAATTTGCCAGAAGAGCTTCTCCTTTGCTGAGACCTGTCCAAACCCTCACCACAGAGTGCCCATAGTGCCTTGGGAGCCCTTTACTTAGCTTGGCTGTGGCAGCCCTCGGGGTGGTGAGCAAGGAGGGATGGACAAAGCCCCAGCTGAGTAAGGCTCAGGCTCAGGTGCTCCAGATTTTCAGAGAGTTTCTCTGCCTTAGTGGATCCCTTTTAAAGATCAAATCCAGTCTGTGGCCGCAATCCTCCCTGCTCAATCAGGGCAGATGAGAAAACCTTGGTTCCTTCCTAGCTCCAGGTGCTCATCACCTCTGACAGAAAATGACTGGCTAGGGGTATGGGGCTACAGAACTACTTTCATCTGTTACAGAGAAAGTTTTGGAAAGGCAGTCAGACCAGGGATCAAGTTCCAGTTCTACCGCTAATATGTTGTATGACCCTAAGTGCCCATCACGAGTAGGTCTTGACAAGTAAGTGCTTGAATGTGCCTTGCTGAGTGTCCCCTTCTGTGCAAGGAAGGGGTTGAAGCTGCAAACCCCTCTAATACCGATATCTGTGATTCGGTCCTCTACGCCTGGGGTGCCAGGACAGCTGACTTGAGAGGGAAAGCTCTGCTGTCTCCAGCCCTTGAGGGAGGATTCCTGCCCCCTAATTCTGGGGTTTCAGAACTTTTGAACAGAGTGAAAATCAGGGTCACAGCGGGAAAATGGCCCCTCTTGTCCCATTGGCAATTCTTCATTGCTTCTAATGGGCCTCTCAAAAGACATCATGAGTTGCTGGGAGGCTGCTGGTCTCCCTGAGGACACATCCCTCCCTCTTTCCACCCTCATCCTTCCTTCTCTCTTCTCAGACCAGGTCCCCTCCACTGCGGGGGCTCTGTCTTGGCCGGGGAACTTTTAAGACATAATTTGGTTTCACATTTTCCAGAAGGTGGGGGAGGCAGGGAGGGGTTTGGATGGGGAAGGGGAGAGCTGGTGGGGTCACAGCAGGGAGCGAGCCTTCTGCCGAGTTTGGCTGAATCACAGAAGATGCAATTCAGGACTCGGAGATAAAACCTGGCAACCCCTGTGGAAATCTGGACAGCAACCACGGGGTCGCAGGTTCACCTTCCAGCTGGGTTTGCCGACAAAGGCGCGGCTCTTGCAAGCTTGTTTGGGGTGGAGGGGTGAATGGAGGGGTCGACGGCAGGCAGCTGTCATTCCTGCTGGTGGCAACCTCGTCAATTTGAACTCCATGCCGGGTTGGCTCCCCGAGGGAGGAACAAGAGGAGGAGGCTTTTGGTGCAAATGCTCAGTTCTCCAAATGCACCCACAGGGCCTGAAGTGAGCGAGTTTCAACAGGTTTGGGAAGCACCGTCTTGTCAGATGCTTGCAGAGTTGCTCAATTGTTAATCCTGGGTTGAGGGAAGAAAGTCAAACCAGAGCAGACAGCTCGGTCGTGGCTCCTGCTTGAGCAAACCCCTCGGGCAGAACCTGGTCCTGGGGCCCTGTGATGGAAGGGTGAGAAACGGCTCAGCCTGATGCTGAGGGGTCTACCCTGGCTGAGAGGCTGAGGAGTGGAACCACACTTCCGGACAGCAGCTTCAGTGCAATTGAGCATCACCAGAGACTCCCACTGACTTGAGTTCTTGGAAGATGGAGTCCCATCCGACAACAACTTAAAACCCTCTGTAACGAGCAAGTCCTGTCACTCATCCATCAAATATGGACTGAACACCCGCTGCACATCAGACGTGTGCTCAGCTCTGTGAGGACATTCAGAGGTATCTGTGCCACAGCCTCGGCCTCAGATGTTTATAACTTTGTAGATGTAATGAAACTATTGGACTACATGATATGAAACTTTTTATAGATGGGGATAAAAACCATGAGGTTTGGACATGTGAGTACAAGTCAAGTTCAGGTCCTGTTTCTGATTTGCAGGCCGACCTCAAGATAGTCACTGTACTTCTGCATCCCTGAAGAGGTGCTGAAAATGATGCAGGTTCCCCTCCCCTTAAAGTGGGGAGGAAGGTTATAAGCTCAAATGAGATAATGGGTATGAAAGAGCTTTGTAAATCATTGATTCCAAAATGGGGTGACTTTGCCCCCCAGGGGACATTTGACAATTTCTGCAGATATTTTGGGTTGTTACAACTGGGGGGTGCTACAGGCCTCTAGTGGGGAGAGGCCAGGGATGCTGCTAAACATCCTAGGTGCACAGGAAAGCCCCTACCCACACACACAATGAAGAATATCTAGTCTAAATTGTCAGTTAGAGGATGGGGTTGGGGCAAAGGGCGTGTTGTTGCTTGGTGGGTATAGAGTGTTTGCAAGGTTTGGAAAGTCGTAATTAAAAAAGATAGACAATGGTGTTGAGGTTGAGAAACCCAGGTATAAACTATAAAGTGCTGTGGTCATGTTAGTGATTATGATTGAATGCCTAGAGCCATGGCAGGAGCTCGAAGGAGATGGGATTTCACTATTTAGTGGGGAGGGAGAGATTCTCTTTAGCTGGGGACCAAGAAACACTTCCTGGACGAGACAGGCCGCACCTTTACCTGCGGGGCTAGCACTGCACATCTGGGCTGGCTGGACCCCACACCTGGCCCAGCCTTTTGGGCCTGGAGCACTGGGCCTCACTCCACCCATGGCCACCCGCGCTGGGCGAGCAGGCACATGGGAGCTTGGCATGAAGACACACACCTGTAGGGATCAGACTCAGTGAGAAGGGCGCTGGCTGCCTTTGCTTCCCCCAAGTGTCACCCAAGGGTGCTTCTAGTCACAACCTTGGCCAGCAGGATTTGCCCAGGAGTCCAGTCTGGCCTTTGTAGCTCTGTGTGGCTCTTGCAGGGGGCCTAGTTGAAGAGCAGAGTAGGGTCCTTCCTGTGTAATCCGTGCAATACCATAGAAACCAGACAGAACAGTTTGGGATAATAAGGGCTTGGGAGCAGCCCGAAGGCCTGTTCTCTCCATCATCCCTAGACACAGGAACATGGCTCCCCTGGCTCACGGCAGCAGCCCTTCACTTCTAGCAGCAGCCATGGCTGCCATTGCATCCGGGTACTGTGCTTAGCACACTACATGCATGAGCTCATTCTTTCCTCACAGCCCCATCAAATGGTGTGAGCCATTTTACAGATGAGGAACCTGAGGTTCAGAGAAGTAACTTGTCTATGGCTACTCAGCTGGTAAGTAGGATGATGAGCAGCGTGGGATGTAACTCTAGGCTGTCTGTCTAGAGACTCAGTTCTTATCCCCTCTGCCGGCCCGTGGGGTGTGGCAGGACTCCCTGCCCTTGCCTAGGACCCCAGTTCAGCATACTCCAGCCTCTTCTCAGGTAATCCACAATAATGAAACCTTAGTTTATCTTTCCCCAACTCTTCCCAATACTTCCATTTGGGGTTCAGAGCAATCTGTTGAGGACCATGGGCCACATGGGGGAAGTGAACCCGCCCATCGCCACCCGGTCTCCTGACTCTCAGCACAGCCCAGTGCTCCTGGGCAGGGGGTGGGGGACTGAGACATTCAGAAATTTTTCTGAAGCCCAGGTCAGTGGCAGGCCTGCCCCTTCGAGGAGAGAATCCAGGCTTGCAGGATTTAGGGCCTTTTACCAATGGACTGTTTTTATGCATCTATCCCTCCTTTGGAGGTGGGAGCTGCCACAAGCTGTCAGCCTCCTCTAGGTGCCAGACGGGAATTTAATCAACAACCTCGAGCTTCTCTGGGCTTGCCCAGGCCTCAGGCCATGGAGGCCTCCCAGCTCCAGGCTTCATCCTGCCCAACTGCTGCACGCAGCAGGACACCTGGTCTTCTAAGATAACAGACAAAACCAGCTCTTGCAACTGGCCAGCTGACTGGTCCTGAACTGAAGCCTGGCTCCAGGTACTGGGAGGGAAGTGGACACCCAGCCTTGCCCCATGGTAAGAGGATGCCAGCCATCTTCTTGGGGCCAGGACCCCAGGTATTTGAAAAGACCCAGTACCAGCTGCCATGCCTGAATGGATATCTGTTTGGTCAAAGCTTTTCCTTTGAAAGGCAGCTTTTGGGTCAGATGGCTCTGCCATTTCCTAGTGGGTGACCTTTTTGGCAACTACCTCTGTATTCTTCAACCTTCTCATCTGGATTTAGATACTGTAGACAACACAGTGGGAGGTATTATGATTATTAGTGTTGTGATTCTACAATCTCCAGGCCAGGTGTCCTCTCCCCGACTGCTCCTTTCCTCTGATAGTTATAGTAAGCGCATTCTGTCTTACTTTAAAAAACTTTTTTATACCCCAGCTTTTATAGACCCCAGCTCCTTGCAGGCCAGGCAGTGACATCTATTTCCCCCAGAGCTGGCCCAGTCTCTATCCTGGGGATGGAAGTTGATAAAAATGAGGCAAGTGACCAAAACTTGGAATGTGACCAGAGATTTCTTCTCCATCACAACCTCTTTTCTTAGGTGGGGTCTTGGGAATCCCTTTATTCCTCCTGCCTTGGGATGAGCAGAGAGACCCTTGGCTTGCAGCCCAGGGTGGAGCAGAAGTGAGCTGGGTCATCTAGAGACCTGCTTTGTGACAACCTGAACCATCACCGTTGCAGAGAACAGGTTTGCCAACCTCTCTCCCTCTAGGCTGCCCCTCCTCACCCCACCCCCTAGGGTGCAGGCACGGGAACTGAGCTGTAGGAATTCCCTGCGGTTTGCGTGACCCAGACCATGGGCTGCCTCCCGGGCTGGGGTTCTAGGCTTCGATGTAGCTGAGGGTGGGTGGTGACACTACCCAGGCCACACTGGCTCAACTTTGGAATGGCTTCTGGGAAGGGGGTATGGTGTCTGGGAGTCAACACCTAAATTCTGGTCTCAGCTCTGAGTTTAGGTAAGTAGCTTCCCCTCTCCAGGCCTCAGTTTCCTCATCTGTGCTCTATCACGTATGTGGCTATCTTCCCTGAAAGCCCTAGTCACACACTTGAGCTGCCACTTTTTTCTCTGCTTTCTTGGTTGTTGTTTGCAGCTCTTGTGTCTGGGCAGGTCAGGCATAGCTCTTGCCCCTTCTGAAGAACCCAGGTCCGAGCCTTTGCTTTTGAGAGGCTTCCCCACATCCAAATCAGCTCTCCAACTCGGTTGTGGGACCCAGGCCCTGCTCATGGTGGTGGTCTGCAGGGGGCAGTGGGAGGAGGTGGTGGTGCCCTGGTTTCTGTACACGCTGCCACTGCTCCTGAAGTGTTAATCAAATTAAGGCTCCAAGAAAAACAAAAGCTCCACAGCCTACTTCAGGCTGTCTTGTAGTCACTTGCTCTCCAAACAGCTGGGAGAATTCCACATCACCTCCGTCCCCCTAGCCCTGGGTGGCTCTGACCCCAACTGAACATGCTCCTTCCAGCCTGCAGGGCCTCGGCAGGCCACAATGACCTCATAGCAACAGCCATTGGACACTCGGGGCAATTTCATGGGAGATATTTGTTCTTTGGTCTTGATGCAGAGAGAATTTTTTCCTTTCCCGCTGTCTCCATGGAAACCCCACTACACTGTTGGCTATCCCCCTTCCCACCTCATGCTTTTCAGATCAATATTGGAGCTTGGCTCCCCACTGGCTGCCCACAGCGGATGGGGGCAGAGCTCTGGGCAGGAGGAATTGGGATCAGGGTTAAGCTTGGGACATGGGGGGGCAGGGGTGGGGGTGGGGGGATCAGTCACAGAAGGGGATGAAGGAGTCCGGGATCCTCTTACTTCCATGTTAACCCACTCACCCCTTAGTGCCCTTCCCTCCAGAGAACTGTCTGCCCCTTCCCAGAGAGTCACCTGAGCACAGGCCCACTCAAGAAAAAACAGGTCACTGGCCGCGGTCACCACCCCTCCCTCCTTAGGTGAGCCACAGGGAGGTGGGGGGCTGTTGTCCTCTTTAAGGTTTAGACAGAGTTTTCTTTTTGCCCTGGGGAGAACCAAAGCTCGGTCAGCACCAGCCACAGGTTCACGAAGAACCAGCGTCCCGGCCCCTTCCCTCCTATCCTTGCCCCCTGGCCCCCCAAGCAGAAACAGGTCCCTGCACGCCTCCAGCCAAGCCCATAGCGCGGCGCAGCCCGGCGCGGGGATCTCGCTCCCGGACTTCTCTGGATTAACCTGCTATTATGTCCCAGAGCCCTTTTCCGTAACGGGCTTCCTCCGCGACCTGTCAGCTCCGCCTGGGCTGCGCCCGCGCCCGGCTCCCGGCCTGGCCACCACCCCGCGCTCACACCCACCGGACGCCCCGGGTCGTATTTGGGCGCGGACTTCGCCGCCACCGCTGCGCCTCTGGGCTGGAAGCCGGGCCCGGGCAGGGGGCGACCCGGGGGCTCCGGAGGGAGGCCGGGACAGCGGCGGCGCCAGCGGAGAGAGCGAGCGAGCCTTCCGTCCTGCGCCGAGACACCTGCCGGCGCCCCCCGCGCCCGCTGCCCCGCGCTGCCTGGCACCGGCCGCTGCCCCCAGGGCCTGCCCCGCCCCGCCAGGCCCCGGCCCGGCCGGGTCCCGGCCCCACTTACAGCCAGTTGCTCGCGGCGGCCGAGAAGACTGCGAAGACGAGGAGGCGCAGCGATCGCAGGCATGAGCGGGGACTCATGGTGCCGCCGCGGGCGCCCGGCCCGGGGCAGCGGCTGCTGCGGCTGGGGGCCTCCCGTCGGGGCGGCAGGTGGGCGCTCGGCGGGTGGGCTCGGGGCGCGGCGCCGGGCGCGGGCCGGGGCACGCGCGGCGGGGCTCTCTGCCTCCGTGCCTGCCGGCCGCCCTGCCCGCTGCTGCGCCCGCTGCCCGGCGCGGACCAGACTGTCAGCGCCGCCCCAGAGCCGGGATGCGGCGGCGGCGGCGGCGGAGGCGGGCGGGCGGGGGGGGGGGGGGGGGCGGGCCGGGGGCGGGCCGAGGATGGGGTTACCTGGGCGGGCCCAGTGGGCCGGGACACCCCCCGGGGGCGGGCCGGAGACGCGGCGGCAGTGGCCGCCTGAGCCCGCGGGACTGGACTTCTCCAGGGGCCTCCACAGCCGGGCGACCTGGAAGACTTGGGGCCGGAGCCCTCTCCGGGCACTCCCGGCTGCGCGCCACCGGGCCCGGCCGGGCTAGAGGAGCGGCGACCCGGCTGTCCGGTCCCTGCCTGGGCCCTGGGGACAGCGGACACAGCTCCCCCAGCCCGCCGCTGTGGGCACTGCAGCGCCACCCGGGCCGTCCCGCTCACCCCGCCAGCGTCCGGGAGTCCAGACCCCGGCCCGACAAGCTGAGCGCGGCTCCTGCTTGCGCGGAACCCAGCCGCCTGCACTCCCGGCGCCCTGGGCTGCGCACTCCCGGCGCCCGGTGCCGCCCGGCCACCCCCCCGCCAGGCCCCTCCCTGCCTCCCAGCTGGCGCGTCCTCAGGCCCAGCCCTTCTCTGGCGCTCACCTCCCTCCAGCCTTCCAGGAGCTGGACGGGGCCTCCCCGGCTTCGGGAAGCTAGGGACAGCGGCGGGAGATTGCGGGAATCCGAAGCCTTGCTTTTGGCCAGCCACAAAATTTGGGTGCGCCCTGAGCAACAGGGTCTTGACCAAGCCCTTTACCTCACCGAGCCTCCGTTTCCTCATCTGAGAAATGGACATAAGACTCTGGAGTTGTGAGGATAGAAGAAGCTTAGGGAAGGTCTCAGCACGCTCACCAAGTCCTACTTGTGATTTGATTTTCTCTATGCTTTTTGTATTCATCCTCCCATGCCGTGCAGAGACAGCCTCTTGCTGGTCTCTGGACCTCCTGGCACAGTGTGGGTGGCTGCTATGGTTGTGCACCAAATGCATGAAATGGAATGGGCTGCAGTGGCCTGTGCCTTGCTGGTCCAGTGAGCTCAGTCTCGTACCATAATAACCCATAAACATTATCTGCCCATTCCCAGGTCACAGATCTTTGATTCTGCGTCCTGTCTCCCACAGTCTCAGGCTATATCCCACAGGCTGGAAGGCCATCTTATCTAAATGGGGAAACTAAGTCAGAGAGAGGGACAGGAACCAAGCCTGTGCTCTCACCTCTGTCTGGTGCTCATCGCTGTTTTAGGAATGTGAGGTTTGCTCCCACAATAGATGATCATGTTTGTGTGCTGGGATGGTGCCCTTTGCTCCAAAGAGTCCCCCTGGGCTCAGCACAGAGCAGGGACCCAGTGAACATTATGTATTGAGGCTGGGCACAAGGTGGCAGGGATTTGTGGGGCTGGGCAAGAGTTCAGATGGAGTTGCATGTACCATATGTCTAAATATTTGCAAGTTATAAATCAGGCTAACAAAGTGCGAAATAAAATATGTTCTATTTTCCTACCTTGGCAAATACATTTTCCCAACAACCTGGAAGGCCAACTTTGAACGTAGACTTCTCAGATTCCTTGGGCTTTGCACTGGAGCTTGATGGCTCAGGGAGAGGAGACCCCCAGAACCTGGCCTGTAGCCCTCTCCCCCCGCCCCACATCTGTCCTGCCCTACAAGGGGCCTTGTGCACACACAAGTGACCATCTCAGTCTGCACATACTATTTCTTTCTGCACCCCATAGGACTTGGGGTGGGCACACCAGCAGGGCAATCTGCCCCCAAGGTGAGAGGCCTGGGGAACAGATCTTTGCTGGTTCTAGAAATGGGCTTAGGGCCATACCAGCATGGAATCCAGGGCCCTGGGTACCCAGAGAGTGTGCCAGAGGAGGGGGCCCAGGAATGTGCCCCTCCTCGCCCCAGTTCCACAATCTCTTCTCCCCGTGGTAAGAGGCCTGCCTGTGGGGACCCGGGGCATAGACCATTCTCACCTTGCTCTAAGGGCAGCACTGAATGAGCTATTTTGAGCCAACACATTCATTTCCTGTAGACTCGTTGTGATATGGTGGAACTAATGATAATAGACACAGTAGTCATTTAAAAAGCAACAAGCAATTACTTTAGGGTGCCCACAAATTTTCTTCCAAACCAGAGCAGTTTTGAGAGTGATGGCAGGTACTGACTGGAAAGTTGTCGGGGTATCCGGCAAAAACCAGGACTGTACCCGGCAAACTGGAACATACTGTTCTGCTGAATTAGGGAGCACTATTCCCCCATTTCACAGATGAGGAAATGATGGTTCAGAGAAGTAAGTGACTCGCCCCAGGAAAGTGGCAGACCTGGGACTCTAGCATGCCCTGTCTGCGGCACATGCCCCCAGAACTTCAGCGTCTGTTTTCGGCCAGGTGGGGATGATGTTACCTGCCTCATCTTTTCCCCGGGCTGCTGGGAGACACACAGGAAGAGCGGGTGGGAGGGCGTCCTGTGAGCTGTGAGCAGCTGAGCCAAGGGAGGGAAATGGAGCCCAAGACCAGCAAGGCTCGCCCTGATCCGTGATAAGGAGAGGAGGAGCCCTTTGGCCTGAGTCAGTGGAAAGTCTTCATGTGAAAGTCTTTTTGAGGAAATGCTCTTCTAACTATAGGAACAGTTCAATTGTGAAGATATAAGTCAATTTGAAAGTTCAATTATCAATGGGTCTTTAATGTGCTATAAAATATCACAATAGTAGCAAGTGCTTATCTAGCTCTTCCTATGTGCCAGCCACCGTTGCAAGTGCTTTGCCTATGTGAATCCTTTTCCTCTTGGCCGCTGTCCTAGGAAGTTGATGCTATTGTTATTCCCATTTTACAGTTGGTGAAATTCAGGAGCTGCTCTACAATGCTTTAAGGTATATCAACAACCCTATGACATAGGTACTATTACTCCCACTTTTCATATGGACAAACCGAGGCACAGAGGAGTTGAATGGATTGCCTGAAGTCACACAGCTAGTAAGTGGCACAGCCAGGGTTTGCATGCAGGTGGTCTGGGTGCTGAACCCCCCACTAACTGTTCAATAGACATGAGCCTTCCATGTGTACAAATTAACACTTGGGTCCAGAGGGGAAAGGCCCAGGGTTTCCCTAGCCTCCTTCCAGAAGTTACTACTGAGGTGGGCTGAACTCCTTTCACTCTGGAACCCCTCTCTGTGCCCAGCACATTCAGTGTCCCACATATGGTAGAATTTGTACACATCTTTGTTGAAGGAACAAATTCCTTAACTTTCTGAGTGGCCCATTTTAGGAGTGAGTTCTCCTTCCTTCCTAGCAAAACCATGAAAATTCACCGAGGAAAGGAAAGCTGGCCAAGTTTTTAATCAGAAAGAATCACATAACCGTGTCTAAATTATTGCCAGCTCTCAGTGCACAGGTCCAAAGCAGTGTGGTTGGACATGTGTCCAGCCCATTCCTAGAAGTGCCAGGCCAGGCAATGAGCATCTGAGCCGAGGGCCCTAAACATCAGCTGGTGATTGGAATTTCCAGTCCAATTTCCCAGATTTTTAAGGTGGAGAAACTGAGGGCCTAGATTTGAAGTCTAGAACAGTCTTAAGCCTATACATCCATTTTTTCAAGACGATAAAACAAAAGTTATTTCCTCTGCCACATGGACTTCACTGTCTGGCTTGGGTGTCTCCTCCAGAGCTGTCCACCCTATGGCTCCGGCCAGGAAGAGGGCAGGAAATCTGCTATCAGTCCCTGCAGGCCACTTGTGTTTAGCGGCCCTGGGCAACTTACTGTCCTTCCCTGGGCCTGGCATTTGCTCCTTAAAGAGACTTTTAGCAATGCAGAGAGGCAGTGAACTGGAATGTCAAGTTCCCGGGAAGACCTACGTTTGTTCCCAGCCCTACCAGCTATTGTTACCTCTTTGAGCCTCAGTTTCCTCCTCCAAACACTGGAAACCGTAAGAGCTGTTGTGAGAAGTCAATGCGACGATGTGTGTAAAGCCCTCTGAGCTCAGGCCTGGCGCTGAATAAGGCTTCCCATAGCTCTATGGTTTAAACCAGAAAGTCGCACAGTGGTGGTCTGCAGATGCGTTTGTCTGGCCCACTTGGTGTTTTAAAAAATATGAATTTTTGACATTTAAAAATCGGGAGATTTCATTTAAGAAGCTGGATCCCCAGCTTCTCTTGAAAAATGGGAAGACTTGGCAACATGGAACACACATCCTTGGGTGAAGAAGAGGTGACCACCACCTTTACATAGGATCTTGCAGAGGTCTTTGGGGAAGAAGGAGACTGGCATTTGCTGTGCATCCAACTGTGTGTCAGAGACCATGGCAGGAGTCACGTCTACATTTCATGTTGGATCATCACCAGAAGTTAGAAATCATTTTGCCAATGAGTAAATAGAGGCTCACACACTTGGGGTCAGTCACCCAACATCAACCATAACCAGGTCTTCCAACTGGGACCCATGCCACTTTTCTCTGTTTTGGGATTCTCTTTCCACCCTCAGCCTGGCATGTTAATGGATTTGGAGATGGATTTAGGCATGAGGTATCCATGACTGTGGTTCTCTCCTTTATCTGGGACCATCCCTGGCCTCCCCTCTGAGGGATGTGGAGCTAGGGTAAGGCATCCAAGGATCAACGTGCACCCTAGAAATCTTAGAATAAAGGTCTCCCACCTATATATAAGATGGCTTCAGTTTTTTACCTCCATATATGCATTACCCAGATTCAACAATTATCAAAGTTTTTTCCCCATTTGCTTCATCTACTCTTTTTTTGTTCTTTTCCTTACTGAATTATTTCTACACAAGCTCCTGACCTGTCATTTGACCTGTACATCTCTAAAACCAGTGATGTGCTGGAGCCAGTTGGCTCTGGCTGCCCAAAGCTGCCTGCACAAGTCTCTTCCCAACTCTGTGTTCAGTGACGTCACGTTGGTAGCCTGAAATCAGCCATGGTGCGAGGATTTACACCTTGGGAATCGGCAAACTCTACAAACCAGGCCTCCCCACCCCTACCCCCACCCTAGAGAGCTGGTTGTTAAACACTTACGGGCACATCACCGTCTAAAACACATGGGTTGTTTTCTTACATAACCAGTATGTTGTTATCCTACCTAACGAAATGAACACTAATACCCTAATCAAATTTCCCAATTGTTTAAAAAATGTCTGTTTACAGGTCGTCCCTTGTAATCAGGAATCAACAAGGTCCCCCTGTGATATTTGGTGGTTATGTCTCTTAATTTTTCTTAGTCTAGAGCCATGTCCTCCCCTCCTCACTTGTGTGTGTGTGTTTTTTTTAATTCCTTTGATTGTTGCAGGTCCCTCTATAGAGGGACCCCCTATTCTGCATTGGCTATTTGTGCTGTCATCAACATGACCCTCTGTCCCCATATTTGTTATATATACTCTAGAATCTCAATGGATTGAACTCGACATTTTTTTTTTTTTGCCAGAAGATGTCATAGGTCTTCTGGCAAATTGTGCTGAGTCGTACAATTAATTTTTCAATGTTTTTAGATGATTTTTGGCATATTTGTAGATTATTTTTGGAGGAATCAAATGCGAAGTCATTGGAAAGCATTTCAAAATTTATGGGTTTTTAAAATTTTATAATCAACAGACACTAAAAGTGCGCACACGATGGAATGTTTTGCTATTAAGGGGGGATCCTTGGACTCAGGCAATGTGAGCCCCTCTCTGATTAGGTTTTGCTGGTCCTGGCAGGTCTTTGCAGGTTCTGGTCTCCGGGATGAAGAACCTGCAGTTGCCTTTGGGAGTTCATCCCAGGATGCTGTCACTTGGTCAGGTATTCCTACTTCATGTCTAACTTCAGTCTTTCCTGTTTTAGGTGAAGCGTATTTCCTCTACCTGGAACCCTGGAATTTCTCAATCCCTTCTCTCAGGTGTCCTCTAGCACAGAGAAGAAAATCAAACCAAAATACACTATGATTCCAGGATTCTAAATCCTGTGCTTGAAGAAGCACTCACTTCACCCTGGAGTGTTTATAACCCCGTGGTTCCAGCCTCTGTCTAGGAGAAGTACAGTACCTTCTCCACCTAGGGAAGAGGGGTCCTCAAAGATCAAGCAGAAGGCCCGTCATCCTGGGATCCCCCACAAGCACCTTGAATGGCAGGTCTGGGGTCCTTTCCACCTACCCAGCCTGCAGTCTGACCCAGCTCCTGTCCTTCCTGGTCTCCCCATCTGGATGGAATCCTGGATGCCGATTCCTCTCAGCCTTCAAACTTTTATCTGCTTTCTTGAGCACTGACCCTGTCTCTCTGAGTTGGCTAGGAGCTTGTCCTTTCCTTCCAGAAACAGAAAGTCTTTGATGAAACCACCTCTTATAGCCAAGCATTCTGCTTGAATCTTGAAAATGGCTCGGGCTGGAAGTGATGAGGGCTCCTCTGGGAATCAGTGTGGCATCTGGGCAACACAGAGGCTTCGGCAGCACTGTGCCCTGTGCCAGAAGTTTGAATCGCAGCCTGC
Organism: Tamandua tetradactyla; assembly: GCF_023851605.1. NCBI lineage: Eukaryota > Metazoa > Chordata > Mammalia > Pilosa > Myrmecophagidae > Tamandua > Tamandua tetradactyla. The sequence continues at coordinate 204,224,961 of NC_135328.1, read as the reverse complement.
GTTGAAGCTACTGTTAAGAGAACAGCTGTATTCCACAGGACTTAGCCTGGGTGGGAAGGCCCTGTTAGACCAATCTTTTGCACATGTTAGAACTCTAAAGCAGCTCATTGCTCTGAGAGGAACTTGGAGGTGGACAGTGTGAACTTGACTCTTTATTGTGAATGATCCTGGGGAAAGGAATCAAAGGAATCGGGAGGAGCTCAAAGCTAGCCCTGTAGTTACCGTTAAAGAGGGAGGCAAACAGCCTAGGGGGTCTTAAATACCTGTAATCCTAGAGTCTCAGAGCAAAGGTCTGACTCATAAAGAAATATTGAAGGTAAGTTAGAAAAGGAATTTTGTCAATTCATGGAAACAGGGAATGTAACTGACAGCTAAAAATTGCTCAAGAAGGTGCCAAATTGCGCATAGATGTTTGTTTCCTTTTTTTATTGAGAACTTTAAAAAATGGATTCCTATGGTGTCAATAAAGAACTAAATTTTCTTAGACATTCCCAAAGGCAATGAGTGATGCTAATCTGTTTTTCATGCTTGTGCCTGAAATCCAACTTTCTGGACAGGGAGGCAATAAGGGAGGCAGTTCCCAGTGACATTTGTCCAGCTGCAGCTCACTGTCCCAGTGGGGAGGCACGAGCAAGTGTCCTGGGGCCAGCCTGCCTTGGGCTATGTGGCTTTCAGCATATTGTCTACACTGGCCGTCCACTCCCCCTCCGATCCCCTTTCAACGTCCTGCCTATCCTCCCTCCATTTCCCTTCCATTCCCCCCCCCCATCCCCACCCTACTCCTCCTCCGTCCCCCCACCCCCCACCCAAACCCGGACATTTGCACAGACGTGGTTTCCCCTGCTGGGCAGGCAGGCTCCTCAACCTGCTCTTCACGGGGCTAAGTCCCTTCAGGTCTTGGCCTACGCGTGGTGTCTGAGAAGGCTTCCTTTGGCCCCTCGTTACCTGCTCTCTCTCACGCCCCTAGACTTGTTCCTATCTACCTAGTCAAAATAATTATCCAACAGTTTTAATCAAATTACATGTTTAATGTCTCTCTTCCAGGAGGTCTGACCTCCAAGAGGGCCGGGGTCATGCCTGTCCTGCTCACCACACCCCACGCACCTGGCACATGGTGGGAGCTCAGCAAGTGACGAATGGATAAAGGAAGTGTAAGCCTCAGTTTCTGCATCTGAAAAATGGGTCTATGAGTACGTTTTTTTGAAATGTGATTATCTATACGTGCCAAATATCAATTCCTTTCCTAGCCTTGCCTCTTACAAAAAATCTCAGAAGAATGAAATGATCTTTTGAATGACTAGGCTCAAAAACCCAAGGGAGAGAACATGGATGACCCTCTTAGATCCTGAGGAGAAGGAGACATTTTGCCTGGTGATGAGAGAGCCAGTTTGCCTGTGTGTGCAGAGCCCAGGGCTGGGCGGTGGAGTCTGTGGAGAGCGGTGGGGGCTCTGTTGTGCCCTCGTGTGGCCCCTAAGCGTCCCTTAGCCTCTGAAGTGGAAGGTAGGGTCACCCAGAACACTTTCTCTCCTATGCTGGTCAGGAAAGCTTCCTGGAGGAGGTGACATCTATGTTCAGGCATGAAGGGTTGGGAGAGTTAGGAAAGGATAAGAGGAAAAGTGTTCAGGTCAAGGGAACAGCCTGTGCAAAGGCTGGAGGTGGGTTGGTGTGGTGCATCTGAGGCCTGAAAGAAGTTCAGAGGGGTGGGAGGACAGAGGTGGAGGGGTAGGTGGGTGTGTCATGTGCCAAAACTGGAAGGGGTCTGCAGGAGTCAGGGTGAGAGCAGAGAGGAGGCTACCCAGCACACGCAGGAAGGCCTGGAGAAGGGGAAGCTTGTGGGACACGGTGCCTGCGTGTGCATGTATGTGTGCATGTGTGTTTGTAGATGGGGGGTGGGGCACAGAGGGCAGACTCCTAGCCACGGACACAGACACCCAGCCGGCATCCCAGCAGATGCAGACGGCCTGAGCACCGGAGTATCAGAAACCCGCCGAGGCCCGAGCAGCTGCTTCTAAATCGAGGCCAGAAGCAGCCGAGGGGCCGGGTTGGGTTTGGGGGCTCTGCCTTATGGGCCCGTGTGGGGGCAGGGACTAAAGGGGGCTCTCTGGCCGCGATTCTGGGCCAGAATGAACTGGCTGGTTTGTGGAGGTTTATTTTGGAAGCTGGGATGATGCAAAATTAAGTGGGGAGGAAAAAATAGATGAGGCGGCCACGAGGGTCTGTCTGTGGCTGGCCAGGCTGAACATGTCCAGCTAGAAGAGCGTGGTCGGGTAAACAGATGGGGGCGGCAGCTTTTCTGCATGTCCGCTATAAATACCCCGCAGCTCGGCCGACCCTGCAGGGGCTTCCCAGCACTGTGGGTGTGGAGATCAAGGTACAGTCAGCGGGTGCTGCTCGGAGCAGCAGAGGGCGGTGAGGGCACTGCTCAAACCTCAGCCCCCTGGGGTGGGGGGTGGGGTGGGGCAGGCACTGCCCTCTGAGGCTGAGGCTCTTACGCAAGTCCCATTACCTCTCTGGGGTTCGGTTTCCTCTCCGGTAAGATGGAAACAGCATTGCTCCCCTGGCAGTGAGATAAAAGGAGGTAAGAGCAGTGCGGCTCCTGGCGCAGGGACAAGGCCACTGCAGTGCACAGGTGATGCTCTGTCCCGAGCTCGCCGCTTTCAGGTGCTTGGTGACCTGGATTCTCTGCAATGGGGGAGAAGAAGCCTGGTCTGGGTGTGGAGTTGTGGGTGTGGCAGGAGACTGCCTTGTGAGTCGGCAGGGCCGGGCTCTCCCCCTGCCCCCCGCCCCAGCCCCCAGGGGTCTCTCCATCTCTGCAGTGTTATAGCATTTCATAATAATGTTTGCAATGATAAGAGTCCTGCTCACGCTTTGCAAAAGTTCTCTCAGTCCATACTCCAGCCTCCGCATCTGACAGACAAAGATCCTGAGGTTCAGAGAGAAGGATCTGCCAAAGACCACCCCGCTGGAAGGAACAGAGCTGGGATTCACACGTTCATTCATTCGGTCTATAAACAGACACTGAGGATCAGCCACGTGCCAGGCCCTGGGCCAGGCGCTATGGAGTTAGTGGGAAACAAGACTGACCTGGTCCCTGTGCCTGGGGCTCGCAGCTTGGTGGGGGAGACAGGTTAAAATCAGTGAATAGAGTCCAGGGACTCTATATAGCCACGCATCCAGCATCAAGGGAACAGCCTGCTGTTTCCTGCATAAGCTCAGGCCTCAGTGCTGGTCACTTTCTCCGCCGCCTGCTGAGAGCCGAGGTGCCGTGGGATGCCTGGGTGGCCTTGACAGAGCCTCTCTTTGCTCCCACAGGAGGTTTGGCTGCCTCCCCGGCCCGAGAGTGGCTCAGGTCTGCTTTGGGGCAACTGGGTCACATTCCCAGGGGCCCCAAGGGCTGAAGGCAGGTGGCAGGCTGGGGGCCAGTGGGCAGCAGTGGCCGTGGCACTGGAGAGTTGGCAAGTTGTTTCCCAGCACCTTCTCCCTCCTCCCCAGGCTCTTTTCTCCCCTTTCAGCCTCCCCAGGGCCATGGGTACCCTCGTTCCGGGACCCCCTTCCCGCCCTCTTACCAGAGGAGAATCAGCCTAAGGGTGTGATCCAAGCTACACACCCATTGTAGGGATAAAGAAATTGAGGCCCAGGGATAGGAATGATGGCTTGCCCAGGATTCCCAGAACCGGGAACCTGGACTCCGGATTCCCAGCCCACAGTTCCTTTCTCTGTATAATGCTAGCATGGTCTTATTTCCCAAAACATTATTTGGTTCCCATGGGAAATGGAATAGGTGATCTGAAATTAGAGCTGTCAGAGGAAAGCTGGGACACACAGTCAGCACAACTGCACCACCCTGTGCCTCTCTGCCGCAATGCCCATGTCAGTGACTGAGCGTGTGACTTCCGGGCTGAGGAGACAGGGCAATGCTTAACCCAAATCCCCGACCCCCCAGGGTAGGATTTCAGGCATGGTGGCACTTGGGCAGGGAAGAAATTTGGAACCAGGGATATTCCTGGCTTCCCTCCGGTCCTACTCCAGGCCGGCCTTCGGGAAGGCTGACCAGAGCCCTTGTGCCAGGCCGGCCTCCTCAGAAGGCTGTTTCCGTGTCTTCCTGTTGCGGTTTTGACTTTGGAGAAATGCTCCGGCCTTGAACTCATCGAGGGCCGGCCCCATGTGAAGCCCGAAGTTTGTTCAGCCGTTTTGGGTTCCTGGTGGCTGGGACTCGGCCTTAAGCAAAGTCCAAACTGACCGCAAGTTTCCAGGGCGACTCTGGAGCGGATGGGCCTATTTTTATGTGGTGGGTATTATATCACCACTTCCCTCCATGCTCAGTTTGGGAAGGTTTGTCTCCAGAGAGAGAGGAAGCATGGCCTCTTTTCCCCCATCACCCAGGCTTTTCCTGGCCCCTGAGAGCAGGGGGCCGCCGGACAGTGGGAGGCAGTGCCATGGCGGGGTTAGAGTGTGGATGCCGAATGGCTTGGCTTTAAATCCTTTAGGTCTCAGCTCTGGGCCACCTCCACTGAGAGGCCTTTCCTGACTACCTGGCCCAAGTTTTTGGTCCTCATGGTATCTGAACTCTCTTGTCATATAGGGATTTGTCTTATGTCTGTCGCCTGCACTGGGATGTCAACTTTTAGGCTAGGGACCGTTTCTGTTCATAGATATGTCCCCAGTGCCTAGAACAGTGTCAGGTACACAGTTGACACTCAATAAATGGTTGCAGAACAAATGCATGGATGAGGTGTGTTCCCTCCAACAGTGCCTCTTAAACTTCAAGGAGCATGGGAATGACCCAGGATGCTTGTTAACCATTAGGACGTGGGGCCCCATCCCAGAGTCTCTGATTCACTGGGTCTGGGGGAGGCCAGGAGTTTGTAGGTGACCTGGGGACATCCCCTGGGAAACACTGTGCCCAGGGGCCTGGATGCCAACTGGGTCTAGGGCACGGCAGGGCTGGGCTGAGCTGTGGACTCAGTACCCTAAACACCCTGTCTTGGGGTTGTGGGAGGGGGTCTTGACAGGAGGAGGAGGCTTAGGGGACTCAGTTGGGGGTTGGGGAGTGGATATCCCCACCAGCTGAAGCCAGGCTCTCTCTCCACAGCCATTCGTATCACGGATGCACTTTCTTATCATTCTTTGTTTGACATCTGCTTTCTCTGTTAGACTGCATGCTCTCCAAGGGTAGGGAGGGTCAGTTGGTCTGTACCTGCCCTTGGGTGCTGGGCAGGTGGGAACCTAACCTTGATCCTGGGCCCTCTCCTGCCCACAGAGTGAGAGGCCCACCCAAAGTCCACACCACACCCCCTCACAGCCCCCCATCTGGTGCTCAGAACACTAGAACCGCCTGTCCCAAAGGCCTGGGCCCACTCCAGGGGCCCCTATGGGACTCTTCCCTGGGCCTGTTCTCCAAAGCATGGACTGCTCTGCAGGCCGAGGAGCTGATGAGGTGCATGGGCAGAGCTTGGATGTGGGGACTGAGCTGGAGCAGGGAAAGGAGGGGCGCAGGCCAGGGACTGGGGGCTTCAATGTATTCTTACTCTTGGATTGGCAAAGTTCATCTTGCCCCATTATATCCCCATTGCCTCACTCGGTACCTAGTACCTGCTTGCCTCTCCTTGTTTCTCCCTGGGCTTCTCTACTTGCAGCCTGCACCCTTTAGATGGCAAATGGGAAGGATGGAAATGCGTCACACCCATCATTTATGGAAGGCCTGCCACGTGTTCAGGGCTCCCTTAAATGTCCATGGGATATTTTCTCCACCCTATGATGCACAGAATGGGGTGGGGGCTTGTCCAGTGACACATGGCAGCAGGACCACCTTGTGCCTCTAACTCCAAAGCCAGCGCTCACAGGTGGGGGAAATAGTGAAACTCTGGGGCATCTGGTGATTTTGCTTGTGAATGCCCATCTCTAGAGTGGTGATGGGATGATGGAGGAAAGGGGCGGGTGTGGCTGAAGCGCGTCTTGAAGAGGCAAGGGCAGGACCCAGGCCACATGGGAGGGTCATGGCTGGTGGGGCGTCAGCAATGCCGAGGGACGACTTGGGGCCAATTCAGATGCCCAAAACACCTGTCAGGCCCCCCCAGAGGCTCCGCAAATAAACCTGCTGGCTACATAAACAGTGTCAGCTCCAAGTCTGATTCCTTTCCAACCAGGTGGCTGTCCCTAAAAGTGGGTCTCACTCCCCTCTGGGCCAGGGCACCTGGAGTCAGCCAGTGTTTAACCTTGGGCACAATGCTAATTTCATTCTCAAAACAGCCCAAAGGCTGGTAATGGTTATGATCCTCAGGTACAATTTGAGGGGATTGAGGCTCAAAGAGATGAAATGACTTGTCTGAAGTTAGAGCTGCAAGTGGGAGAGGCGCGATTTGAACCCAGGTCTCTCTGGCTCTGAAGGCTGAGGGCTTGTCCTCCACTCTTCTACTGGGTGTTTGCTGAAACCTTGGGCACTGCAGCCAGAGGAGCCGGGAGAGATGAGTTCTGGCTCCCAGCTGCTCTTGGCTCCCAGACAGACCAGAAGGTGAGTGTGTGCAATGCTGGGGCTGTGGGCAGCTGGGGTGGACAGGGAGCAGTTGGGGGTAGGGAGACCCAGTGTGGTGATGCCAGCCCTTTGCAGGAAACACCTTTGCTTATTTGGCAAGGCCGTGGGCAGAGGGCAGCAGTGTGGGGTGCCTCCTGCCACAGGCAGGAGATGGTTTTGAAGGACGGAAGGTAAACAATTGCCTTGGTTACTTGGAAGTGCCACCTGGGGAGATGGGTTGGTTCTGAAATATCCTGGGAAGTGAGACCCGAGGCCTCAGGTTCTGAGAGTGAGATGGAAGTGCCCTCTCTTAGGGCCTGGACTGGAGGGCCTGAGAGGAGCCCGCTGCCCTAGAATTCGGCCCCAGCTGGGAGGGCACAGGGCAGGGTCACTTTCCCACTGGGAGACATCCGGGAGGCTTCCACTCCAGTCAAGCTGACAGCATCCCATCAGATGGGAGAGAAAGTGGGCATCCCCTTTCTTATCACAATCTCTTTATGATCACATACTGTGGGCTGTCCACTTTCCATTTCATTTGCTCATCCAACAGATAGTAATTGAGCTGGGCCCCGAGCCAGGCCTTAGGGCAAGGCAGAATCCCCATCTTCATGGAATTTACAGTCCAGAAAATTTGCACTGGTCTCATCTCACCTTTTGTTTACAAGCAACTGAAACCCAGGTGCAACCACAACCACAACAAAGGTAAGGGAGAAGATCACTCAATTGGGAAGTACTTCAGACATGGTAGTTCAGGGCAAAAGGACACTTTTGGGCCCAGACGCTCTCTCATCTCTTGGTTTTACTTTCTCTGCCAGAAGCTTTATTCTCATCTGGGCATTCTCCATGGGGCAGGGGCGATGGCTGCTCCACCTCTTCTCCTGTGGCTCTTTCAACATCATTGTCCATTCATTTTTTTTTTTTTAAATTGAGGTAAAATTCTCATAACATAAAATTAACATATAAGACATTCATAATGTTATGCAACTACACCTTCCATCTAGTTCCAAAACATTTTCATCTACCCAAAAGAAAATCCTGCACACCTTCGGCAGGTGCTCCTCACTCTTCCCTCCCCCGTCCCCTGGCCCTGGCACCCACCAATCTGCTTTCAGTCTCAATGGATTCACCTCTCCCGCATCCTTCATATAAATGGAATCATAAAATATGTGATCTTCACTTGGCAAAAATGACTTTCGAGGTTCGTCCACCTTGTAGCTTGAATCAGAACTTCATTCCTTTTTATGGGTGAATATTTTTCCATCATGTGGACATACCACAGTGTGCTTATCCATGTATAAGTTGATGGATATTGGGGTTGTTTCCACTTTTCAGTATTGTGAATAATGCTGCTATGAATTTTGGCATGTAAGTATCTGTTTGAATTCCTGTTTTCATTTCTTTTGGGCATAGACCTAGGAGTGGTGCTGTCGGATCATAGGGTAATTCTATGTTTAACTTTCTGAGGAACCATCAAACTGTTTTTCACAGCAGCTGAGCCATTTTACATTCCTACCAGTTTTTCCATATCCTCATCAACACTCGTCATTTTCATTTTTATTTATTTTTTAATTGTAGCTATGCTAGCGGGTGTGGAGTAGTCACACAGCCAATCTTAATCCAGACAGAGCTCTGGGGCTTGGAGCTGGAGGACAGTGAGTGATAATCCATCAGGAATTTTGAGGCAGGGGAAAAAATCTTTCTTCCGAGAAAGAGACAAAAACAACGTCCCTACGACTGGGGAAGACAGATGTACCATTTCAGCCAGTGATTATATATTGCAGCTGTGATGGGTGCTCCAGAGAAGAATGGTGTGAGATCAAGAAATGAGGGATCTGATCTAGTCTGAGAAATCAAGGAAGGCTCCCATGAGGAAATGACCTATGGACAGGAATTTGAAGCCTAAGTAGCCTAAGATAGGGAAGGGTGTTTCAGGTGGAGGGAACAGAGCTGCCATTAGACTGGGCGCAGAGAGACCTGCAGAGGGGGCAAGGGAGGGAAATGACAGGGTCAGCCACGAGCCTCTCCAGAGAGGCAACAGTAAGAATTTTGGGGTTTCCTTGAGAACAATGGGAAGCTGTTGAACGGTTTTAGCTGGGGAATGGCATCATCGAATATACGTTTTATAAAGATCTCTCAGGCTGCAAGGCGGATAAGGGAGAGCTGAGTTGGTTGGCTCCTGTGGAGTCCAGGAAGAGACGGTGGCTTGGATGAGGGAAGTGATACAGAAGACAGGGAGAAATGGACGAATTTAAAATATATTTTAATTGGTTCAGAGTTTCTTTTTGGGGTGAAGGAAAAGTTTTGGTACTAGATGGTGGTGATGGTAGCACAACATTGTGAACTTAATTTAACAGCACTGTAGACTTGAAAGTGGTTAAAATGGGAAATTCTACGTTGTTCTGCTGGTAATAAATGACCAGAACTAAAAAAATAATAAAAGCTTATGGAGCTGTACAACACAGAGTGAACCCTAACAAAAACTATGGACTATAGTTAATAGTATGATTATAATGACATTGTTTCATCAATTGTAACAAAGGTACCACACTAATGCGCAGTGCTGATAATAGAGAAAATTGTGTGCGTGCATGGGGGGGAAGAGTATATGGGAACTCTGTACTTTCTGCATGATTTTAACATTTTTACAACTGCTCTAATTAAAAAAATGAAAATAGAAAAATATATTTTAGAGGTACAATTAAGAGGAGTTGGTGCATGATCAGCTGGGGATGAGCGACGATAAGATAAACAGCTTAACAACAGCTTCTAGGTTTCTGGTTTGCACAACCATCCTACAAAGTGGGGATTATTGGCCCTCATTTAATGCAGTGGAAACTGAGCCTCAGAGTCAGGAGATGGCTTGTCCAAGGTCACACAGCCAGTGAGTGGCTGAGCAAGGATTCACACTCAGGCCCGCCTGGGGTCAAAACTCAAGCTCTTCATCTCTCTGGTCCTCTAGCTGCCTTTACTGCCTCTGATAAGGCTCTGAGAAATGAACGGCAGGTTTAGAGAGGCTCGGGGAGCCCAGCTATCTGCTGAGGGTGCTTCTGAGGCAAAATTGTTGGTCTGAAAGTTCTAGAAAGTTCACAGCCAGGAGCCCAGGTCAGAAGGCTGAGGGAGGGTGATACAAGAAGGCTGAGGGAGGGTGATCCGGGCTCCCAGCCTCTTCCACCCCTGGGAGCCCGGATATGCAATGCTGGGTGGCTGGGTGTATGTCTGTAGCACTGGGAATTTTGATGTCTCAGGACAAGCAGGGATTCCAGAGTCTCGTTGGAGGTTGTTAAGTCCTAGCCGTGTGACTTTTGAGCACCGTCCAGCTCTAAGATTCAATTTCCTTGCCTATGAAATGATGTTTATCTCCCAAGGTAAGGAGAGATAAACCCTTGATACCATGTAGGGTCTTGTAAATTGTAGCTATTATAATTCTCCACGTGAACCTTGGGATTTGAGTAATCCTGTGAGAGCTAAGCAGGCTTCCCTATTGGGGATTCTGGGCTAGAAATTCCATGAGGTAGGAATATTGTAAAGGCAAATCCCCATAGTACTTGTGGGAGGTGGTGGGCACCAGTGCTACCCTGGGCACCTTCAATCTGTACTCTCATTCTCCTTGTCTTAGTAAAACTTGTGCTTCCTCCATGACGCCTTCCCTTTCTACTCCAGTCCACAGCATACCTCCCATTTAGGCCTTGAGTCCTTAGTGGACCCCTACATTGCACAGCAGTCTTGTCACTGATATGACCTCCAACAGCCCTTTAGAAAGCAAGCCCCGGTGGAGTTGTCCAACCAGCTGAGTGGCCCAGAGTTACTTAACTTTAGGGATCCAGAGGGGATAAGGACCTCTTCCCCAGGGCCTTGTTTTGACATTTCAGATAATGGATATGTACTGCCCAGGGCAGCAATAATCATTACTTCCCACTTGAGTTGTCATTATAGGTTTCTCCCTGTCTCCTTTCTAGACCATGAACCTCACAGGAAGTGGGAATTATACCTTAATGACCTCTGACCACTTGGAGCCTGGCAAGATGCTTGACATGTGGTAGGTGTTTAGTTAAGGTCTGCCAAGTAAATGAGCTCCATTTCTTGGTGTCCCTAGCAGTCCCCCCCTTGTGCTTGAGAGGCAAGATGGGAAGAGGTTAGGAGAATGGATTTTAGCATCTGATAGACCTGGGTTCAAATCCTGCCTCTGACTCCTGTGATGCTCCAAATCACTTCACTCAACCTCAGTCTCCTTATCTGCAAAATGGGATTAAAGGGCCACCTCACAGGGTCTGTGATGATACATTAAATTACATAACTAACATGTAAAATGTTTGTTTTCAGAACTTTTAACAAGATGGGAGCTGCACTTATGGTGATTAATGATTAAGCAACTCCCATATCTGAGGCTGCCCAACACAGTGGGCATGTTGGGAGTGCCTTTCCCAGAATCCCTCCGCCTTCCCCTATGACCTTGGTTTGGGTTTGGGGATCCATAGTTCCAGTGACTCCTCCTCTGCTCTTCTGGTGGTGGGGAGGAGCAGGGGGTTGGGGTGGGCTAAGTCAGTAAGTGCTGATCTGACCCAGCGGCTCCTTAGAAAGCAAGACCAAGTGGAGGTGCCCAACCAGCTGAGTGACCTGGAGTTACTCTCATGGTCCTTCTATTAACTCAGGGATATAGAGGCGGTAAGAACATCTGAGAGCAAAATAGCACTCTAATAGCAAAATAATTGACTTCTTAACTCAGTGATTGGTTTTGGAGTTGGCATGTGACCTGGGCTTGTCACATCAGAGTCAGCCTCAAGTCAGCCTCAGGACTTTCACTGGGAATCCTGGGATAAATATACTTTTCTAACTGCCTAATGGGCACGAATAAAGCAGTCTTTCTCTTGGAACTGCAGGTAGGTGTCTTGGGACTGTGAGGGGAGCCAGTCTTGAAAAAGGCAACTGAAATGAGAGAAAGAAACTGGGTTCTTGCTGGCACTGTTAAGGTGCTGGATCAAGCCTTTCCTGAAGGATTTTTCAATAATGTGAGCTAATAAATTGCCTTTATTGTATGGAGGCTGCTTGAATTGGGTTTTCTGTTCCTTGTAACCCCAGTCATCCTATGGATACACCCAATATGTTTCTCCACCTTGTGTAACTGTCACTTCCTGTCCATGGGTGGGGTGACATCGGCTGAGGCCACATTTCCTCCATTAGCACATGGATGCTGTGAGAACCAGCTGACGCTGCTGCCTGTTGGAAACCAGACCACCCAGGAGCCAAAAGATTATGGAAACATAAAGAAAACCAGAGCAGGGAAAAATCCAAGTGAATGCTTCCAGGATAACCAAAAAGAAAAAAAAAAGTGGTGGCAACTCTAATAGCAAGATAATTGACTGCCACCCTCAAAGTGGGTAGGCTCTGATTGAGGAGGGTATACCCCAGTCTGAACCACCTGAAGGACATGTTATTCATTGTCCCTGCAGGGAGCATTTACTGCCTCTGGCTCCCCGCATCCATCCCCTTGCTTGGCAGCGTCACACTCTCCTTTGCTGGAACTGTCTCAGGGGTTCCACATTCTCTTAGCTAAAGGTGGGCATATCATATAAGCTGGGCTAATCAGAAGCTCTTTCACTTGAATTGTGAGTTGAAGATAAAAGAGATTGATCTGATCATTCCTGAGGTGGGATCCTCAACACGTCATTACAGTTGTGAAGTCCATGTTGTAACTCCTGCTTCCTAACTTCATGGCATCCATGGTTCCCAAATCTGATTCTCCAACTGCCTGTGGATCCTGAGTCCCAAGTAGACTCCTAATATATTTTCTTTTGCTGAGATTAGCAACGAGCCATTTCTGCTGCTTGCAGTCAGAGTCCTCTGATATACCTGCTTGACAGGTATATATGACCAGGTGGAAGAGGGGTCTGCCATTCACTAAGGATTGTCAAATGCAGGCTGGTCATTTCCCCATGAAGACCTTGCTCTCCACTCCAGGAGTCTACTTTTGGGAGGGCAGACTGGGGTCATACAGAAGGGACCTCAAATGAACGCATACTTCAGGCATTGCTTACAGGCCAAATAAATAACACATATATCCATGCTGAAGTGATGACTAAATACAAAGTATTTTCAAGGAATTCCTGAATTCACAGAATTTTTTTGTTTTATCAATAGGTAGTTTTTTCATATACCCAACACTAAATGTCAACTCTGGAAAATGTTAACATGGAGAACGGATGTGCCTCTTGAATATGTTAGAACGATAGCTGCGGGGGTACGATAAGCAGAGGGCATGCCTGGTGGGGCCACAGCGGCCATCCGTTCTTAAGGTCTCCCAAGGCCCCACTTGCCCGCCCTCCAAGACTTGACCCGGAACTAACTGCCCTCACCGCTTCCAGGATGGGGCATGTGACTCCATCTGGCCAATCAGAGCATTTTGTTTCTCTGGCCACAGTGATTGGTTCAGGGATGGGCAAGCAATCCAATCAGAGACAGTGAGAAGCCATGCGCGTTTTGCTGGGGCTGCTGGGAAGGAGGTGGCCTGTGTGGGCTTGGAGGATTTCAAATTGACGAAGTGCGAAGGGCTGCGGCCAGTGAAGGTGACTCTGTTTGAGAATGGGGTTAGCACAGAGGGGAAGGGAACTGGGCTGCCATGGTCTCGCCTGGTGTTAGCCCATCCCTGCACTTCTCAGGGACTGGAGCCAAAGAATCCCCTTTCTGCCTAAGCCACTCAGGGTTTCTCAGGGGCACGTGGGAGAAGTGAGACTGAAATTCTGAGATTCATTTAGAAAACCATCCCATTGTCGTCAGCCGCGAGGGATCTGCCTCTTGGGAACAGCCGCATTCAGTTTAATTCAACCAAGATATCCTAGGAAGAGACTTGCTTCCCTTTTGGGGTGTGAATTCCACTGGGACCCGCCCGCTAAGGGAGGGGAGCCCATTTTAAGGTTGCCAGATTTAGCAAATAAAGATAAAGGACATTCAACTGAATTTGATAAACAGTAAACAATTTTTTAAGCATATGTCCTATGCAATATTTGGAACATACTTAAGGCTAAAAAGTGTTTGTTGTTTATCTGAAATTCAAATCTAACTGAGCATCTGTATTTTGTGTGGCAGCCCTACCCCATTTACCCAGAGGAAGTGAAGGCACCCTGACAGGTTGGTTACCCAAGAGGCAGGCACCAGGCATGTGAGCTGTCACTGGATGGAATGGAAGCCTGGAGCTGGAGCTGGTGCTGGAGCTGGAAGGGTGCCTGGGGAGTAGCTCAAGGAGGAGAGAGAGAAGAGAGCAGAGATGAGTGGGTTCATGAGGCCCAGCAGGAAGAAGTGCGCTTGGCCTGCAGTCCCTGCCACAGCCCCTTGAAGGGGAAGCTTTCCTGCCCATACCCTGCTCGAGGAGGCCATATTTGCATCTTGTGATGCCCCCACCCAGCCATCACTGATTGGAGAAGGATGGAGCCCTCACCACACGGGAGCCAATCTAGGGCTAGCAACTTTCTTTCTGACTCAAGAAGAGTTGAACTGGCCTGGTCGGATTCCTGTGCCCTAGCGTAGAGATGAGAAGAGGCCTAGACAGCCGGCAGTGGGACCCGAAGCTGAGTGGAGATAAGGAGAGAGGCCATGTGGGGCCTGTGCAAAGGGAGTCTGAGGGAGGGAAGCTGTGCATAGGCAGAGGCTGCGAGGTCAGGGAGAGATACAAGTGGTGCGTGTGGTCAGTGCCTAGAGAAAGGGGCTGAGGCGGGTTATGACGGCGGGGTGGGAGTACAGCCTCTGTGGGGGCCACTTCATAACGGTCCCTTTCCTGATTTCTCTGGGACCTGCCATCCTTGCTGTTCCATGTTGTCACTGCAGTAACGCACTGCTGTTCCTTGCATTCTGAATATCCCGATGTGACCAGAAATGACATGTCCAGATTAGAGGGACAGCTTGGAGCAGAAGCCCCTGAAGCTGTATAAGAGGGACTGCCAGGCTGAGAAGCATTAAAATCCCAGGCAATGACTCTGGGATGCACAGGCCTGAATGTTACAGATTGACCTACCTTTGTATGGACTGCAGACTTGAATGGAAGACAGTTTCTTTTAGATGGTGCTTGTGGGGACTGGAGAGCAGATAGAAATTCAACTAATATGGCCAGGTCCTATATTAGTCCTTGGGGCTCCAGAGACGCTCCCACTCTTAAGTTTCCTCTGTAGTGGGATGCAGACCCCTAAGGAATGAATCTCGTGTGTTGGTGAGAATAGGAAGATATAAGGTGCCCCTGAGACACAGAGGAGGAAAACTCCCAATTCTTTTTTCTGTTTGTTTAAAATTTTTTTTTAGACACACCAACATAACACACACGAACGTTCTTACCATATGATCATTCCATTCTTGGTATATAATCAGTAACTCACAATATCATCACATAGCTGTATATTTATCACCATCATAATTTCTTAGAACATCTGCATCAATTCAGAAAAAGGAATAAGAAGAAAAAAGGAAAAAACTCATACATTCCATACACCTTACCCCTCCGTCTCACTGATTGCTAGTATTTCCATTTACCCAATATATTTTAGTCTTTGTTCCCCCTATTTTTTTCTGTACCCCTTATCACTTCCTTTTATTGATCACTAGCATTTCAATCTACTAAATTTATTTTGACATTTGTTCCCGCTATTATTTATTTATTTTTAATCCATATGTTTTACTCATCTGTCCATACTGTAGATAAAAGGAGCATCAGGCACAAGGTTCCACAGTCACATTGTGGAAGCTGTATCATTATACAATCATCTTCAAGAAACATGGCTACTGGAACACAGCTCTACATGAAAAACTCCAGTTCTGCTGGGCAGTTGAGGAGGGCTTTGTGGAGGAGGTAGACTTTGAGCAGGATGGGTAAAGCTTTGCTGGGGAAGGAGACAAGGAAGGCAGTGGAAGAGAAGGCACCAAGAAGTGAGCGATACCCATGTGTTCAGGCAAGAGCCATGGGGAGTTCGGGAAGAGGGGATTGTATTAGAGAGGAGGACTTGGGGGTTGTCATTCTAGAGTGTGCTTTTGGATGAGGCTGGTCAAGGAGGGGTCAGAGACCAGGGTCACAGGCTGCTGCTTTTTTGTGGTTCTGACTTAATTGGTCCAGGGTGGAGCTCAGGTGATTCTAGTTTACTTCCAAGGTATAGTGGGGTCTGAGAACCACTGGTCCCAGAGAAATACCAGTTGGCACCATGCAGGCATGTGTACTCCCAAATCTTTTGGATTTTTCAAAAAAAGGTTTTTTTTCTTCAAGATAAAGATTTCTTCGAGAAAAATTTTTCTGTGAAGGCTCACTTTTAAATGTTGATTTAACTTAGGAAAAAAAAAAAGCCAGATTGAAGAGCAGTTACTGCAGGCTGTTCTAAGCTCCTTATCCTCGCTATGTGACTGTTCGCTCCATTTTGCATGTGAGGAAACAGAGGCAGGAGAGGCTTTATAACTTGTCTGAAGTCACAAAACCAGAAAGTGCCAGACTCCAGAGCCCATGCTTTTAGTCATGGAACCCATCTGTAGGTCTGGACCTGGCTCCTGGTCTAGGAGTTCGTGAGCTCTGGTGGAGGAGAAGAGGAGAAGAGGGCCTGGGCAGAGTCCTGGGACTCCATGATGAGAAAGAAGGGCAGGGTCTGGGAAGGAGTGGGCAGAGAGTGGGCGAGCTGCAGGGCTGCTACCCCCAGACACTAGTTGAATAAAGGAAAGAACGAGCAGAGTACCAGTGGCGGCAAGGGGCCTCTGGCATCTCTGAGGTCCCATGGCCCTGCCCAGGGAGTGGAATTGGCAGCCCAGCTCCCTGCAAGGCCTGGCAGGTTCAGACTTGGGCCTTCACCAATGGCCCTGGCGGCACTGGCTGAGCTGAGATGCTGCAGATAAATGGGCCTCACCTGGTGGGGGGTGGTTCTTCAGGCCCATTTGTCACGGTGAATTATTGCAGGTCCTCACTTGGTGGCAGCCATCACATCTCATGCCTATGGCTCCAGGCTGGGCCCTGGGAGGCCATTTCTGCATGAGGCTGGTCCAGATCCATCCAGGGAGCCCTGATCCTGGAGTCACTGTAGAAGGGGATGTTATCTTCCTGCCTGCTTGGATGATGGGGTCAGAGGAGCACTTGGGGTAATGGGCAAAAGAAAGGGTTCAGTCAACCTGGTGAGCTGGGAGAGGAATGTGGGCCTTTTCTGTGCCCTATTATGTGCATAGCACTAGATTAGGTGTCTTTGCATTCAGTTTCTTGGTTTTCATGGTAATTCTGAGGGGTCAGTGTTACTATTTTTCAGATGGGGAAGCTGAGGCTCAGAGAGTTGAAGTGACTTGGCCAAATTTCCATGATTTATAAATAGATCTGGGATTCGAGTCCAGGTGGCTCTGATTTTAAAGCCCTTCCCAACCCCACCCTGCTCTGGAATTTTCACTCCACCACCTGGCTGTGTACCTTCTTGAGATGTGTGCTAAGGCTGCTCTCCTCAAAAACCACCCAAATCCATTCATTCTGCACCCAAGCCCTTACTGCTTTGGCCTGATGGGTCTGACCCTCTGTAACAGATTTACAGGTCAGCAGATGCCTCAGACAGCACAACCAACAGTTGAAAATATGTGGGCTTTTATACAGACCAGCTGCAGGGAGATTTGGGGTTGAAGATCACTAACACAGATCAGAGCATACGATAAATCCATGGCCGTTAGGACAAGAATCATTTGAGTTAAAAAAAAAAAAAAAGGAACAGAGTTACATGTTTTTATTTAGCTAGAAATAGTGATTAATTTATTTTCCAGCTAACTTTTAGCTCCAAAAGAGTGGTTTAGAAATCAATATTGTCTTTTCACTCAACTGGGAACTCCCTTTCCTGCCCCTCTGCACACAGGCTGGCCTGGTGGCTCCTGGCCCCTTGTGTCTTCTGTGTGGCAGTAGCCTGGCTCCTCCTGCTTGTCTGTTCAGTCCTGCTGGGGAAAGGCACAGGCTGAGCTCAGATGAAGACCCCATCTAGTGGAGGGCTGAACTTGGGTGCCAAGGAATTTCCTGGACGAGCCCCTTGGGTCCAGGCATGGACATTTCCCAAGAGGACCTCCTTTTGTGGGGTGGGCTGGGTAGTAGTTAGCTGGAGCCTGGGCCCCATGGGGAGGGAGGAAGCCAGGCCAGGCCTCAGTGGCTGTTCACAGTCTTAACAAGAGCCTAGCTTCTTGGTTTGACGTTCCAGGCCCTTTACTATCAGGCCCCTGCTATCCACTGCTACAGCTTCCTCCCCTGCAGCCCATTCAATCTCCCTGTTGCACATCTGCATATCTTCTCATGGGCTGTTCACTCTGCTAGAATCACCTTTCCTCCCTTGCAGGGATAAGCTGGGCGAGAGAGCCCAGAAGGGGTAAAAACCCAAGTGTGCACCTTCCTCCCTCCTCTGTATGTTGAGAAGCACAGCCCTCCCTGCTCCGGGGAACTCTTAGAATATGAAAGAGGCAGAACTTCAAGCCAGAGAATCCTCTAGTTTAGAATGATGGAAGAAACACCTCTGAAACTCATTCTGGAAGCTGTTGGTTGGGTTTTGTCTGTCACCCAGGATCCCTGGGGATCCTCCCCTGCCCACTCCACATCCATCTGCTTTGCATGAGGCTTCTCCCTCTTAGAGTTGGAATAGGTGACCTGTCTAAGCCAACCAGGCCATTGTGTTCCTCTGCCACAGGGACTGGCGCAGTGATGGGCATGTGACCCAATCAGAGCCCTTGGGGCACAGGGCGATGTTGCTGAGCCTGCCCAGACAGATTCGGACCCTCCTGCCAGATTCCAGCCTGAGAAGTAGCAGAGCCTGAGCCTGGTTCCCCAGCATGCCTTTCACTCTGAACTCCCTGCAGCTCTCCAGTAACCCCCCTTTGAGCATCAGGGGGCCAAGTTGGATTCTGTTGTTTGCAATCCATTCTGTTTGTTTGAGGGAGAGAGCCCTCAAACCTACATACATCCACCCCCACTCCTGGGGTAGAGGAGCCTGAGACCTCTTCATCTGTAGCCAGACAGACTGCGATGCAGGGCCCCAGCAGGGAGGGCAGTGTGGTGGCGAAGGGCTGGGCCGGACGCAGGGATCACTGCTCTAATCCCTGAGTGATTTCCAGTGCCCCAAGCTCCAGGAGCAGCCTAGGCCTGACACCCAGGACTTTGCCTAATCCTTTCCCCTGAGGCCTGGGACTCAGGATGATGGGGCAGAGGAGGGGAAGGAGAGACTGCTTCCTTCTAGGCTGGTGCTGTGATCAGAACTGTAGTCTCAGCTTCAGGGTCCCTGGGTACCCCGAAGCGAATCCACAAGTAGGGGAAAAATGAAGGCTGTGAAACATCTAAGAGTAAGGAGGGGAGGGATGGACAGATGCCTTTCCTCAACAGAAAGAGGTGGGATGGAGTCGTGGGGGAGGGGAGGGGAAAGAGTGCCAGCCCTAAGCTGGCTGGATCCGGGTCTGACTCTACCTCTGCCTCTGATCGGCTCTGAGAACTGGGGCAGGTCACCTCACTGCTCTGAGTCTTGGTTTCCTTGTCTGTAAAATGGGAATAACCCCACATGCTTCCTGGGAGGATGTAAAGATATTAAAGAAGATAAATCATATGAAATGTTCAGTCCGGTGCCAGGCACAAGCAAGAGTTCACAAATGTTTGTTACAAACTGGATTAGTTCCTTAAGGATTATAAACCTTGTTTATAATTTGAGTTCTGAGCTGAGTGACCTTGGGCTTTCTCTATCTGTATCAGTTTCTTTGTCTGTAAAATGGAATGAATAGCATTGTCCCTACTTCAAGAACACATGTAAAGTGCTTAGCATCATGCCTGGCACATAGTAGGTACTCAGTAAATGTCAGTTCCCTCCCTGTACTTAATACGGAGGAGCAGATGGTGTGGGGAGTAGAGGAGCCCAAATCTGGGGTCAGAGAACCAGGTTCTACGCCAGGGCTGGCACTGAAATGCTGGGTTTCCTTTGGATGGCACTCTGACCATTCTGGATCTTGGCTGGCTTCTCATCTGTTAAGTGATGGCCCCTCTTCTGACTCTAAAGTTCCATATTGTGAAGGGGAAAAAAACACCCATATGTTACTTAGACAAAGGCTGAAGGCAGCTACTCCTTGCTTAGGATGGGGCAATAACAGAAGGAAGCTACCTTTGATTTGGAAAATCCCTTGAGAGGCCCTTTTTGGTTCTGAAAGGGCAGGAACCCTTCTCCCGACTCCCCCGTGGACCAAAAGCGGAAGGTCATCACAAAGTGAAGGGCCTGGCTCTCCCTAATGAGGAGCAGAAGCTTGGGAGTTATCTCTTGGAGGCTGGACAGTGATTGGGAGGCACGGGGAACTCGGAGCAGAGTGGGGATGGGCAAGGGGGATCATTGGAGCAGAGTGGCTAAGGATCATGGAGTCAGTCAGAGTCAAGGAGAGAGCCAGGAGGGAATTGTTACTGCTGGTTGGGTGCTGAAATCTGTCCCCTTCCCCCATACCTTCAGTAAAATCTATTACCCACATGGAATCTTCTGGGGAATGAGGGAGTCAGGACAGTGGCGCCACACAAGATGGCAAAATGTGATGGAGTTGGGATGTGGGCCAAGAGCAGAACTTGGAGTGAAACAGAATAAGGGCCTTCACCCTTCTTGGAAGGTTTTAGAAATATTGAGAAGCATGTAGGACTGCAGTGTGGGGCATGAGGCTTGAGTTCTTTTATTCTAAAATTAAGGACATGGCAAACCCAGAGTTCATGGGCACATTGGGTTTATGGTTTTATGTTTGTATGATTTGGCTTGGCAGAGAGGAAAGGGTATTTCACCTTGAATGGGGGCAGGAGGAGGATAGCATGACCCAGGGCCTGGAGTTGAGAAAATATGAGGTTGGAGTGGAGGATTCATGGATGGTGTGGCTGAAGAGGAAAATGGGGACTGGGCTGTGAAGGCACGGCATGCTGGGTGTGATGGTTAAGTTCATGTGTCAACTTGGCTGGGTTATAGTGTCACACCAGTTGTTTGGTCAAGCACTGGTTGTTACTGTGAGGGTATTTCATAGATGGGATTTGCATCTATAATTAGTTGATTGTATCTACAACTAGTTGTGTGCATCTATAGCCAAGAAAAGAGATTGCTTTTAGCAACATGGGTAGTCTCCTCATCCAATCTATTGGAGATCTTATGAGCTAGAATCCAGGGTTTCACAGTCCAGAAGAATTTCTGTCTCAACTTCAACATTGGTTCTTACTGGAATTTCCAGCCATCCACCTTCCACTGAGGAATTTTGTCTAAGGACTTTGACATTACCTTTATTGGAGTTTTTAGCTACGGCCTGCTCTATAGAGTTTGGACTTGCCAGACTCCATGGTTGGGTGAGCCAATTCCTTATAATAAATCTCTTTATATGTTACATCTTGTTGGTTCTCTTTTTCTGGAAAATTCTTATTTATTCACTGGGTAAGGACTTGTCTCCTTCCATAGGCAGAGGCGATCCATGAAAGACTTTGGAGCAAGAAAGGTGAAGGAATGAGCAGGCTGTGGGAAGATGTCTCCGGTGATATGCAAAAGATGGTCTGAAACAGGATCCAGACAAAGGCAAGAAGGCCTGGAATGAGCGTTCGGTGTTGAGTGCAATTAGCTATAGAGGGTTTGTTGTGACCAGATCAACACAGGTTGGTTACCAAGGGCGGGATGGGATGCAGCCTCTTGTGCAAGAGGGCACCTGTGTAATGGTCCTGGAGGCAACCTGATTTTACCTGGCTTCCTCCCAGTCTCAATCTCTCTCGTGACTCAGCTCCCCTGAGGACCCAACAGAGTAGGGGGAATTTTGAAAGTTCTGTCATTTTGGAGGTGACTCAGTTAAAGGGGCAGGCTGGGAGAAAGGAAGCTCTCTTCCCAAGAATTTTCATGAAGTTTCCAAATCTTCATAGGACACAGCTAAGGTCCAGCTATTACACTGCCCAGTCTTGTATTATGGAGGCAGAAACTGAGACCTAGAGAGAGAAAGGGTCAAATGGCCAGAGCAAGGGCCTGGGTCCAGCTCAAGTTTGGTCACTGACACTCTGTGTGATAATGCATGAGTCCTTTCTCCACTTTTGGCCTCTGTTTTCTTATCTGTAAACTGATAACCATGTCTGCTCTAAAGCTTCAGTTTTCCGTCATCCTTTCATTTCTTTATCTTCCTACCCTCCATCATAGATGTCTTTATAACTCACAGAAGGCCTTGTCTCCTCCTCAACCTGACACTGGCTCTGCATCCCTCCTAGGAGCCCGCTTCCCTTGGGATACCCCTTCCCAATCCCGCCAATCTCTAGCAGGCTGGGGTCCTCCTTGTTGCTACCCTGCACCTACCTCCCTGCTACCTTCCAAGTTCCCTCAAGACTTCATTCCCACTCTTTCCCTTCACCCTGTTCCTCCCAGATGGCTTTCCTGGGCACCCTCTTTCCCATTCTTATGGGCTTCTTTGACTCTATCTGCCCCACAAACCCCCAATCCTGGTCAACCCCACCTTCTACCTTTTCTGCTGCTTGCTTGCTTGAGAATCACTGAAGAAAATCACCTAGCCAGTAAGTCATGACCACTCCAGATCCATGATTTCCAGTCCAGCTAGGGCTTCAGCACCTTCTTCAAGCCCCCTTGTAGTTGCAGGTGGATTCCCTCTCCGGGTGGTGATTACAATTGTCCTGTCCTCCACCATCTTCCTCAGAGGCCCAGCTGCTTCCCACCTACTCAAATAAAAAATTTAACCACACCTGTTAAATCACCAAGACCCCCAGACCCTTAGTGGGAATATCTTGGTTTCCCACCCTCACCCATCCACCTACAAATGACTGCACTCCACTCCCACTCCATCTTCCCCTCCTCTCTTTTGGTCCCCAAGGTAGAGGACTCCTGCCCAGTACGTGGCCACTTCCTCCACTGTTCTGAATCTTGTTCTCTCCTATCTCCCCATTCTCACCTACCTCTTTACCTCCTTTCTCTGGCTCAGCCCTCTCAACCTATGTTTTAGTCCTCACATCTCAAAATAGAGGACCCCAGGCCTCCCTTGACCCTTCTTCTCCATAGTAACCAAGCTCTTCTCTTAGCCAGGGGCCTCCTAGATGTGGTCAATTCATGTTTCACCTACCTGCTTCTTGCTTCAAGCCACTGCCATTTGGCTCCATTACCCCTTCCCCAGAGGACAGAGCATTTCTTGCTGCTTGGAACATGAACGTGATGGCTAGAGCTGCAGTGGCCACAAAGTGACTTTCAAGGTGGAAATAAGGCTAAGAATAGCAGAGCTTGAGAAAGAGTCTGAGTCTCTGCTGATGGCGAATTGCCTCTCTCCACCCTTCTTTTACATGGGAGAAAACTGAACCCCTATCTTGATTAAGCTACTTTTATTTGGGTCTTCTGTCAAATACAGAAGAATCTAATCCTAGACCACACAGCCATCACAAACCACGTCTCTTGGGTTTACACCTACTTCTCAGCTTGCTCCTTCTCTCTATCTGTGGGTGCAATCATTATCCCACTGCAAAAACTGTGCAGACTCTAGGCTTCTCTCTGGGCTCACTTCTCTCTTTATCCTATGCTTCCTCCTTAAGAAATCTTGCTTTTGCTCTGACTTCACGCAATATGATGATGACTTCCAATTGCCTCTGCAAGGCAATTACAGACCTCTAGACCCCAATATCCACCAGGATGCCCCACAGACTTCTCAAGATTAATGGTTCCCAAATTCTTCCCAATGCCTGTTTTCTCTCCGGAATCCCAGCTCAGTTGGTGACTTCTTTATTCACCAAGTTCTTTAGGTTGCAAACCCATTTTCCTCACCCTCCTACTCTCTAAGCCATCACATGCAATCATTCACTAAATTTTGACAAATTTACTTCCCAGATTGTCTCATATTAGTTCCTTTGCTTCCTTCACAGCCATTGACCTTCAGTGGGACCACCACATCAGCCCTTTCACTGGTCTCCCTGCCTCCGGTTTTACTCTCAGCATCTATAGGCCAACCCCTCAATCAGAGCGTTTTTTCCTAATCCTTAAAATCTGTTCCTGTCTGATCCTTCCATAGAACCTTCCATGGCTCCTCATTACCTAGGGATTAAGTCTGTGTTCCTTAGCCTTGTCTTCAAGGCCCTCCTTGCTCTGTTCCTTGCTTCTCTCTCTAGACATTCCCTTCCCCTTTATGGTTCAATGATTCCTCAAGTGCTCTGGGCTGTTACAAACCTTTGTGCCTTTGCAGGTGCTGTTCCCTCTGCCCAGATGCTCACTAGAACACCTATACCTTCTTGGTCCATTCTTTTAAGTTCATTCATTTGCTTGGTCCATTCATCCTCTAGAATTCTGATTCAGAGGCTTCCTTCTGTGATGCCTTCCATAAGCAGAGTCTTTGGCCACCATGCTGCTCCATTACCATGTGTATCAACTGCTGTGTTCGTCATGTTGCATTGTGATTATTTGCTTGCATGTCTGTCTCCAGGAAATCCTTTTTCCCTTCTCTTCCTCCAGTAAGTCCTTTCTACTCTTCCAGTCTGCAGCGCCCTCCACCTCCCTGAACTCAGTCTCTGGCAACCCATTGGAGGTACTATGTTGGCATTTAATTAGACCCTCTCTTGTTTTCACTTCTTTCATAAGGATTAGTCTTGCCTCCAGTGTGCTGGTTAAAAAGCCCCTTGGGGTACAGAGATTGTGGCCTTAGTTCTCCTGTTATCCCAGTCCATAGCACAGGGCTGACTGCCTAGGAGAAAGTCAGGAGTGAACATTCATCAAACAGCTTCCTTGTCCTGGCACTCTCATGTCTGCCATGCCCTTTCATCTTCCCAATGACTCTTTGAAATGACCGTTATCATTCCTACTGCACAGCGGTGGAACAAGGACTTGAGCCAAGGCCAGTCAGACTCCCACACTGGGGTTCTGCTTCTGGCCAAAAGGCTGGGCTCCAGAAAGACTTGCTGGATTGAACTGGGCTGAGATAGGCACCCGCTCAACATGGCTCCAGAACATGTGGCAGTGTTTGATTTTTCCAGCCAATTCTAGTACATGCAAGTTGGAGGCAGCATCAAGGGGAAACAGCTCTGGGCTAGGCAACCATCCAGGGCTGCAGAGGCTGGTGGAGAGTTGGGCGGCAGCAGGGCCATAGGCGAGCTCCCCCTGGTCATCCCAGGAAGCCTCAGCCATGATGGCTGTCCCAAGCTCGTGGCCCTTCTCTGCTGGTTGGACCTTCTGCAAGAGGAGGTACTATAGGAACAACTCCTTAAATTTTTCCAGACTTCTATTTTTCAGTGTGGTGGAGAGATTAGAGTTATCACTCACTGGCTGCTACCATCTCAGGCCGCTCCCGTCACCTGTCTAGCTCTCAATTTCCTCATATAAAAGGTAGTAACTTAAATAGTTGTCACTCTCAGATTTTGGGGGACAGATCCTTTGCAAGGATGGCTGTAATAGTGCCCTGATGACAAGAAAAAGTCCTGTGCCCCCCCCCCTTTTTTCTTTGTATGTTGTATGGCAGGGGTCACATCTCATTTTTTTCCATGCAAGTATCCCCTTATTGCAGCACCATTTGTTGAATTTTTGTTTTTATTTGGTTTTTCCTTTGTTTCTTTGCTTGCTTGTTTGTTTTTGGGAAGTGCATGGGCCAGGAATTGAACCCGGGTCTCTGGTATGGCAGGTGGGAATTCTGCCACTGAACTAGCCTCACACCCCCTCCTGTGCCCTTTTGAGAGCTTTATTATCGTCTCCAAGGTTCCTAGTTTACAGCTGAGGAATACTGGAGCCTGTGGCTACAGATAGATTTGCTCTCGATGCATAGTTTAAAAAGAGGGAGTGGGAACTATACTGAAGTGTTTTTTTTTTTTTTGAGCTAAGTCTGGGAGCGTCTTTTATTTGACTTTACCCAATAAATCAAAACAAGCAGATAACAGGCTAAATAATTGGAATTTAGGGCCAGGGGCAGGAGAGTTTAATGGTAAGGAAGTGAGCATTGGAGAAAGATTGTCAGCATTCATTACTAGCTTAGGGGACCAGAGGGGAGGAAATCAGTTGCCCATAGTAACAGTGCAGGCTTGTGGCAGAACTGAGGCCAGAAGGTATCTGCAATGACAGAGCAATGACAAAAAAAAAATTAAAAAGGAAGAGAAGAAGAAGAAGACGAAAAGGACCTTGTCCCTTCTCGTTGTCACCATTAATTGCATCTGCTGGGTCTTAGGCGCCCTAGGTACACTGAAACAGTTAATCGTCCCAGCAGCCTCATGGGCCCATACCCCTGTTACCTGTTTACAGATGTAGAAAGAGAAGCTCAGAGAGGTGGCCCCTCTTGTGCAGAGCTCACGCTTGGTTAGTGGTGGAACTGGCATTTGAACCCAGATCTGATGCCAAAGCCTGTGTTCTCAGCTATGCTGTTCTGCCTCCGTACATGCACATGTGTGCTTGAGTTTGTGCAAACATAGCATGTTAACCAGGGGGTTTGAACTTTCAGAAATCCAGGTCAGGGCAGACTGCCAGGTGGTTGCTGGGTGCCAGTCATCAGGGCCTCAGCCTCTGTGCAGCCAGGTGTGCAAAAACTCCTCCAAAAGGTGATGTGTGGAGTGCGGTGGCCTGGAGACCAGGAGGCTGGGTTCTGTGTGACCTCGGGCACATACTTGCCCCACACCTTGGTTTCCCCATCTGCAAAATGTAGACATTGATGGATTCCTAAGGTGCTTCCCAGTCCCACATTCCTGGCCTCACCCCTCAAGGGGGCTCTGGGGTTGAGGTTGGGGGGAACCGGCTGGCCAAGGTGTGAGCCATGGGGGGGACGTGGGGCTGGCTGTCTTGGCAACCCTGTGTTGCGAAATGATGTAATTGAAGTTCCAAACGCGTGAAATCAAATACAACATCCGCAAACACAGCCTGGGGGTCGGCATGGCAACCGCAGGGCACCAGGACAGGCAGACGCTCCCTGCCTGCAACAGCCAGCCTGACTCAGCCACCTGGGCTGGCCCGGAGGGCAGTGGGCACACTGCCTCACCCCCCCACCCCCCTCAAACAGGCCCTGCCTCTTCCCTCTCCTGGAGCCTCTGCAAGATCCTCTGCTGTTACCCCTTCTCTTCTATCTCCTTCCTCTTCTTGCTTCTCGTGGAGGCAGCATATCCAGGTGATTACGGGAGCCAGCTTTAGCATGGCACAGCCCTGGGTTTATGGCCTGCCGCATAGCAGCTGCGAAGCCTTGGGCAGTTGCTTCACCTCTTGAACGTTTCTCGCCTCACCAGTGAAGTGGATGTAACAATAAAACCCCCTTCATAGTTTTTCTGGGAGGCTGATGGATTATTTTTGTATACTTTCCCTTTTTCTTCCCCTTCTGTATTCCTCTCCCTGCCTTCCACCTGCCCTGGGACTGACAGTGGCCTGGGGCCCTGCGTGGACTTTCGGTGTGAGCGGATCCTTAGGCCTTCCCTTCTGAGGCCCTGGGCCCTCTCTGTGAATAAGGGCACGGCCCATCTGCCTTTCAAAGGCTGGCCCCTGGGCCAGCTACATCAGCATCCCCCAGGCACCAGGTTAAAGGTCCAGATTCCTGGACTCTGCTCCCTTGATATATATTTTTTATTTTATTATTTTTATTGTAAAAACTTGGCATACAAACATATGTTCTTGACGTAAAAGCATTCTATACACGGTGTAGAATCAATGGTTCACAATATCATTACATAGTGGTATATTCATCACCATGATTATTTTTTGAAGATTTGCATCACTCCAGTAAAAGAATTAAAAAGAAAAATCTCATACATACCATACCCCTCACCCCTCCCTCTCACTGACCACTACCCAATTTATTTATTTATTTACCCGATTTATTTTACTCTTTGTCCCCCCTATTATTTATTTATATCCTTATTTTTTATCATATGTCCACACCCTGGAGTAAGGAGCATCAGACACAAGGTTCTCACAATCACACATTATAAACGTTATATCTTTATACAATCATCTTCAAGAATCAAGGCTACTGGAACACAGCTCAGCAGTTTCAGGTACTTCCCTCCAGCCATTCCAATATCCCTTGATATTTTGAGTCAGTAGGTCTGGGGTGGGCCCAGGAATCTGCATTTTAACAGGCTTTCCTGGTAAACCTGAGGGACACCAGGTGTGAGAATCCTGGGACTACCTGATTCTTGCAGCCCTAATGCCTGGCTCTGATTGGCTGCCTTCCCGTGCCCTCTTTTTTATTGCCGGTGCTGCCACAGGCCACAGGGCAGCCTTCCTCTCTGCTCTCTGTCTCGGACTCTCCCACTCATTCAGTCAGTAAGTGTCTCGGGCAAGGCCCTGGGCCAGATACCGTTCCCAGACCAGTGAAGACCTGGGTGTGAACTGGTGCTGTGTGTACGTGTGTTTGGGGTGGGAGCGGGGGCACTGGCAGGGCGGTGGGACTGAGAAGGTAGAGACTGAGAAGAAACGCACCTCTCTGGGCCTCAGTTTCTAACTGTGCAGAATGGTGATAATGATTTCATCATGTGGGGGTCCTGCCACCCTCGAGCGGGTGTGGGGCTCAGGTGAGGGGATGACAAGGACACATTCTTTGAGGGCCTGCACTGCGCTGGGTGCTCTGCGTGTGTGTCTTGACTCCACCGAGGTCACTTGGCAGTAACTGAGCTGGGATGTCAACCCTCCCTTGAGTCTGCACTCCCCTCTGTGGTTCTTCCTCTCTTCTCCCCCCCCCCCGCTCCTTCCCCCTCCTCTCTCCCTGCTCCCTCCTCCCCACTCCCGGCTCCCAAGGTTCCAAGGACCTTCTTGGGCTAGCCTAGTGGTTTTGATGTCTCAGCAGCATCTACCTCCTCCGTGCAGTCTTCCCTTCTCCTCACTTTCCCCAACCTCTCCTGGGTTTTCTTAATCCCTTAAAGGATTTCTTAAAGCCCATCTATTGAGCACCTGCTACTGTGCCAAGTGTGGGGATATGTGGTGACAGACATAGGCCGCCCTCGCTCTTCTGAGCCTGGAGCCCACAGGCGGTCCCTGTCTGTGCCTCCGCTGCCTCCTCCTGGTTCCTGGGCACTGATGTGCTGCTGCCTCCCTGCCCTGCCGGCTGTCCTCTCTCTGCCTGCCCTCTCTCCCTGCCTCTCTCTCTCCCTCCCTTTGAAGTTATTCTAACTTGAAGGCCAGAGGTGGGAAAGACTTGAGGACTATCTTAGTCCATTGAATGTGACCCTACATCTCATCCGTGCCTTCTTCTGGGTGCTGCCTTGGCACCTAAGTTGGCTTTGTCCTCAAACTGACTTCCATCATGGTCGACCGGGCTTCACATGCTCAGATAGAGGGCATCTCTCCTGGCAGCTTTCTTATGACAGCAAGAAGATGTTATTCTCAGAAATCCTCCCTCCCCTACAAAAAAACCTCCTCAATGTCTCATTGGTCTGAGTTAAGTCATGTATTTTAGTCTTAAGGCAAACTCCAGGGCCAGGGGATTGTTTTGAGATTAGGCTTCAGTCATCATTACGGCATGAGGAATGGAGTGGGCTCAGCTTTAGGTCAGTGGTGCCACGACAGGGCTGAGGAGGGGGGCCATGTCCCCTAAGCACCAAAGCTTCTCTGAATCAAATTTAGGGAATTGTAAATAGGGTGCAGAGTGGAACGGATGCTGGGACGACAACTGTCTTATGTCCATCTGGTAATGAATCCTCTAAAATTTCCTCTCAGACCATATGAAGTAACAGTAATAAACATATAGGGAAAAACAGACAGCTTAAACAAGTTAAATTGATTTACCTGAAAATGTTGTCTGCGGTTTCCTACTTTATGGTGGTTGATTCCTGCTGATTGGCTATAGCTGCTTACAATATGAAGAAAATTCATTAAAAATAATGAATAATTCAGTTACAAAGCACTTCACTGTGCCACGGATTCACTTCAGGTCCAGTCATGTTCCCGGTTTAGGGCAGTGCAGCTTTCTCACTGTGACACAGCATACCGAAAGGGCTTCCTCCTTTCCCCCGTTGCTAACATTTACATAATTTAATTAACTTATTTTTAATTACGGTAAAAAATACATGACATAAAAATAACTTTAACCATTTTGAGTGGACAATTCTTCGTCATTAAGTACATTAAATTGACAGTACTGTGCAACTTTCTTAAGGCAAACTCTATTTCCAGTCTGTTTTCATCATCCCACACCAAAATTCATACTCATTTAGTCAAAGCTCCCCGTTTCCCTCTCCCCCAGACCCCCGGTAACCACTATTCTGCTTTCTGTCTCTATGAATTTGTTGTTAAAAGCGTTTCATATAAGGGAAGTCATACAATATTTGTCCTTTTGGGTCTGGCTTATGTCACTTAACATGATATCTTCAGGGTTCATTCTTGTAGCATGTATTAGCGCTTGACTTCTTTTTATGGCTGAATAGTATTCCATTGTGTGGATGGACCACATTTTGTTTATTCATTCGTCTGTTGATGGACACTTGGGTTGCTTCCACCTTTTGGCTGTTACGAATGAACACTGGTGTGCAAATACCTGTCTGAGTCGCTGCTTTCGATAGTTTTGGGTATACACCTAGGAGTGGGATTGCCAGACGTGACTTTCTGAGCAACTGTCAAATTGTTTTCTGTAACGGCTGCCCCATTTTACATTGCCACCAACAGTGTTCGAGGCCTTATTTTTCTGCATCCTTGCTAACGCTTGTTATTTTCAGTTTTTAAAATAATATCCATCCCAGCGGGTGTAAGGTGATCTCATTGTAATTTCAAATTGCATTTCTCTAATAGATAGTAATGCTGAGCATCTTTTCGCATCTTATTGGCCATCTGAATATCTTCTTTAGAAAAATGTCTATTCAAATCCTTGACCTATTTTTAAATTGGATAGTTTGTCTTTTTGTTGTGGAGTTGTTGGAGTTTTGGTTTTTTTTTTTTAATATATTCTGGGTATTAAGCCCTTATCAGTTGCTATTTATCATGGTTTGCCAAACCCCAATCAAAACCATTCCTGTCCACCTCAAAAAACATTTAAAGCTTTATCTGAGATTCAGTGAAGTTTCCATGCACATTTGATCACTTTCCATAAACCTACAACCTCCAGATGGGTTCCTAGGCCAGATAAGCCCTGAAGCCCAGAGGGGCCAGTCTCTCCAGAACATCGACTAGTTCCATCCCCCTATCCCATATGTATTAGTTAGGGTTCTCTAGAGAAACAGAATCAACAGGGAACACTTGCAAATATAAAATTTATAAAAGTGTCTCACGTGACTGCAGGAACCCATAGTCCAAAATCCACAGGGCAGGCTGTGAAGCCGACGACTCCGATGGAGGGTCTGGATGAACTCCTCAGGAGGGGCTCACCAGCCGAAGCAGGAATGGGGCCTGTCTCTTCAGAGTCCTCCTTAAAAGGCTTCCCGTGATTAGATTTAGCATCACTAATTGTAGAAGACACTCCCCTTTGGCTGATTACAAATGGAATCAGCTGTGGATGCAGCTGACGTGATCATGACCTAATCCTATGAAATGTCCTCATTGCAACAGAGGCCAGTACTTGCCCAATCAGATAAACAGCTACCACAACTTGACCAAGTTGACACGTGTCCCTAACCATGACACCATATTATTGACACCCCTTTCCAACATGAAAAAGTTAGAGTGGGCATAGCTCAAACACCCCTAAAGATTGGAAGATAGATCAAAGGAGGAGGTGGAGTTATAACAGAGAAGGTAGGATTTAACAAATGCGTATGATTGCTGAATTGTTATATTGATATTTCTTTTAGTCTCCAGTGTCTTGGAGCAGCCAGATGGAAAAACCTAAAATTGTAGAACTGTAACCCATACCAAACTCTGAAATCTGTTCTATAACTAGTTTTTGCAATGTTCTTTGAAATTTATTGCTTTTTTGTATATGTGTTATTTTTCACATTAAAAAAATAAAAATTAAACCCTTATCAGATATATGGTTTCCAAATATTTTCTCCCATTCTACAGATTGGCTTTCACTTTATTGATAATGTCCTTTGGTGCACAAAAATATTTAATTTTGATGAAGTCCATTTTTTTAAATTATTTTTTTATTTTGTTGCCTGTGCTTTTGGTATAAAATTTAAGTGCTCATTGCCAGCTACAAGGTCCTTAAGATATTTCCCTATGTTTTCTTATATGAATTTTATGGTATTAGCTCTTATATTTAGATAATTGGTCCATTTTGAGTTAAATTTTGTATATGGTGAGAGAAAGGGGTCCATGTTCATTCAAAAATTTTGCATGTGGATTTTCAGTCACCCCAGAACAATTTGTTGCAGAGCTATTCTTTCCTTTTTGAATGGGCTTGCCACTCTTGGTGAAACTAACAGGCCATAGATATGTGGATTTAACTCTGGACTCTCAATTTTATTCCATTGGTCTATTTGTCTTTCTTTATGCCAGCACCACATGGTTTTAATTACTTTAGCTTTGTAGTAAGTTTTGAAATTAGAAAGTGTGGGTCCTCCAACTTTGTTCTTTCTTTTTTTCAAGATTATTTTGACTATTTGGACCCCCTTGTATTTCCATATAAATTTGAGGATCATCTTTTCCATTTCTTCACAAAAGGCTAATGGATTTGTGGTGGGGATTACATTAAATTTGTAGATCACTTTAGGCAGTATGGACATCTCAAAAATATCAAGTTTCCAATTCTTGGACATGGGATATCTTTCTATTTATTTAGGTCTTAAGTTCTTAATTTCTTTCAGCAATGTTTTATAGTTTTCAGTATACAAGTCTTTCACCTACTTGTTTAATTTTATTTTTAGTATTTTTTTCTTTTAGATGCTATCACAAGTAGAATCGTTTTTTTTAATTTCCTTTTCAGATTGTCATTACTGGTGTATAGGAACCCAACATGACCTGTATCCTGTAAATTTGCTGAATTCATTTATTAGCTCAAGTATCTTTCATGTGGATTCTTTGGGATTTTCTAGATATAGGATCATATCATCTGTGAGTAGGGATAATTTGACTTTTTCCTTTCAAATTTGTATACTTCTCATTTCTTTCTCTTGCCTGATTTTTCTGGCTAGAAGTTCAAGTACAATGTTAAATAACAGTGGTGACAGTGGGCATCTTTGTCTTGTTCCTGATCTTAGGGGGAAAGTTTTTAGGCTTTCACCATTGAGTAAGATATTTGCTGTGAGTTTTTCATAAATGCCCTTTATCATTTTGAGAAAGATTGCCTCTATTCCTAATTTTCTGAGTGTTTTTTATCATGAAAGGATGTTGAATTTTGTCACATGCCTTTTTCTGCATCAATTGAGATAATCAATTAAATTAATAAAATTAATAAAAGTGTTTTTTCCCTTTATTCTATTGAGGTGGTGTATTGCATTGATTAATTTTCTTACATTGAACCATCCTTACATGATTGGTCGTGGTGTATAATCCTTTTAATATACTGTTGGATTCCTTTGCCAGTATTTTGTTGAGGGATTTTCATCTGTATTCATAGGGGATATTGGTTTATAATTATCTTTTCTTGTGTTGTTTTTATCTAGTGGTGTTGGTATCAGGGTAATGCTGATCTCATAGAATGAGTTAGGAAGTAATTCCTCCCCTTCTGTTTTTTGGAGGTGTTTTTAGAAAGATTGGTATTAAGTCTCTAAAGGTTTGGTAGAATTCAGCAGTGAAACCATCTAGTCCTGGACTTTTCTTGTTGGGTTATTATTATTATTATTATTATTATTATTATAAATCAGTATCTTTACTTGTTATAGGTCTGTTGAGATTTTCTATTTCTTTTTGTATCTAATTAGGTAATTTGTACGTTTCTAGGAATTTGTCCCTTTCACCTAGGTTTTCTAATTTATTGACATATAAGTGTTCATAGTATCCTCTTATAATTCTTTTTATTTTTGTAAGGTCAGTAGTAATGTCCCCACTTTTGTTCCTGATTTTGGTTGTTTGTGTTCTCTCTTTTCCTTTGTCAGGCTGGCTCAAAGTTTTTAAATTTTATTAACCTTAAAAAAAAAACCCTTTAGTTTTGTTGATTTGCTTTACTGTTTTTATATTCTTTATTTCATTTTTCTTTGCTTTAATCTTTACTATTTCCTTCTTTCTACTTAGATTTAATTTGCTCTTCATGTTCTAGTTTTTTTAGTTGAGAAGTTAGGTTATTGATTTGTGACTTTTGTTCTTTTTTAATGTAAGCATTTAGAGCTATAAATTTCTCTTTAAGCAATACCTTAGTTGACTCCCATGAGTTTTAGCATATTGTGTTGTCATCATTTTTGTTCATCTTAAGATAATTCGTATAATTTCTTTGAGCCATTGGTCAAAATATATTGTTTTATTTCCACCTATTTGTAAAATGTCCAGTTCTCCTTCTGTAGTTCATTTCTAGCTTTTCTGTTGTGGTATAAGAAAATACTTTGTATGATGTCAATATTTTAAAATTTATGAAGATTCGATTTGTGGCCTAACATAATCTTTCCTGGAATGTGTTCCATATGAACTTGAGAAGAATGTGTATTCTCCTGTTGTTGGATGGAGTGTTCTATGTATGTCCACTAGATTTAATTGGTTAATAGTGTTGTTCAAATCCTCGATTTCCTTACTGATCTTCTCCTTAGATGTTCTGTTAATTAATGAAAGTGGTGCATTGAAGTCTCCATTCAATTCCATTTCTCCCTTCAATTCTGTCAATTTTTGCTTCATATATTTTGGGGCTCTGTTGTGAGGTGCACATATGTTTATAATCATTATATCTTCTTGCTGGGTTGAATCTTTTATCAATATATAATATCCTTCTTTGTCTCTTGCAATCTTTTTTTACTTAATGTCTGACAATAATTTTCTGACAATAATATAGCCACTCTGGCTCTCTTTTGATTACTGTTTGCATGGAATATCTTTTTATACCATTTTACTTTCAACTTTTTTGTGTCTTTATACCTAAAGTGAGTCTCTTGTAGGCAGTATGTAGGTGGATCATGGTGTCTCATCCTGTCTGCCAAGCTCTGGCTTTTAATAGGGAAATTTAGTCTGTGGACATTAAAGATAATAACTGAGAAAGAATAATTTACTTCTGCCATTTAGCTGTTTGTTTATATTGTAGGATTTTGTTATCCAGTTACTTCCTAACTACCTTTTTGTGACTATTTAGTTGCTTTTTCGTAGTATACAATTTTGATTCCCTCTTTCTTTCCATTTCTCTCTATATTTTTAGTTATTTTTTTAGTGGTTACTTTGTAATTAAAATGAATACCTTAGGGTGGGCCGTGGTGGCTCAGCAGACAGAGTTTTTGCCTGCCATGCTGGAGACTTGTGTTCGATTCCTGGTGCCTGCCCATGCAAAAAAAAAAAAAGAAAAAAATAGAATACCTTAAAGTAACAACAACCCAGTTCAACTAGTACCAACCTAGTTTTAATAGTATACAAACTCTACACCTATGTATATATCCATCCCTCCTATTTTATATTGCTTTAGATTACATCTTTATACATTGGCTGCCCATTAACATAAATTTTTAATATTTTTTTTACACATTTACCAATTAAGCCATATGGGGGATAAAGCAGTTATATACTAAAGTAATCCTGTAATAATACAGGATTTTATGTTTACTGATGTAATTACCTTTACCAATATTCCTTATTTCTTCTTATGATTTCAATTTACTGTCTGGTAGTCTTTTATTTCAATCTGAAGGAGTCCCTTTAGCTTTCTTGTAGGACAGGTCTTCTTGTAATGAGCTCTTGTAATGAGTTTTTGCTTATCTATACATGTCTTAATTTCTCCTTCATTTTTGAAAGATAACTTTTGCTGGATATAGAATACTTTGTTGACAGATTTTTACCCTAAGGACTTCAAATATGCCATCCCATTGTCTTCTGTCCTCCATAGTTTCAGATGAGAAATCCACTGTTATTATTTGGGATCACTTCTCTCTTGCTGCTTTAATCTTTGATTTTGACAATTTCACTTAGAATCTCTTAGAGTCTATCCTGCTTGGAGTTCACTGGGTTTCCTGGATGTGTGTATTCATGTCTTTTATCGGATTTGGGAGGTTTTTGGCCATTACTTATTCAAATACTTTTTCTGCCCCTTTCTCTATCTTGTCCTTCTGGGACTCCAGTGGTGGTATTGGCATGCTTGATTGTGTCCCACAGGCTCTGTTCATTTTTCCTCATTATTCTTTCTTTCTGCTCCTCACACTGGATAATTTAAGTTGTCCTTTCTTCAAGAGTGCCAAGCCTTTCTTCTTCCTGTTCAAATCTGCTGTTGAATCCATCGAATTAGTTTTTCATTTCAGTTACCATACTTTGCAACACCAAAATTCCTGTTTGACACCATCTTATAGTTTCCATCTCTTTATCTTCTTCAGACAAAATTTTCCTAATTTCCTTTAGTTCTTTGTGTATATATATTCCTTTAGGTCATTGAACATATTTAAGGTGGTTGCTTTAAAGTCTTTGACTAACAGTTCTAATGTACAAGCTTCCTCAGGGGTGGTTTCTGGAAAATTCTTTTTTTTCCCCCTGTGAATGGGCCATACTCTCTTGCTTCTCTTTGCATTTTGTAATTTTTTTGTTGAAAACTGAACATCATAAGTATTATGTTTTTGTAACTCAGGAAATCTAGTTCTTGCACTTTTCTGGGATTGCTAGGGTTTTTTGTTATTGTTGTTGAGGTTGAAGCTGTTAATTTGTGGCTTTTTCAAACTATTTTTGCTCCCAAACACTTTTCATTTCCCAAAATTGAGTCACAATAGAATAAAAAATATAGGTACTGCCTCTTCAATACTCCTCTGCTGCCTTTTCCTGTGGGGGATTGGAGCAGTGATCACTCTCAGAGCCTGTTTTCCAGCGACCAAAGCATCTGTTCCGTTGCAGCAATCAGACCAGACTCCCCCGGATTTTGCAGGACTAGATCCTTATAGCTCATGCTGACCTCAGCAAGCAGCACCCAGAACCCAGGCTGCAATCTCTACTCCTGCGTGTTCTGCTGCACAGAGGGTGAAATTCACCAGCATTTACCACAATTTGCTGGATTCTTTTTCCAGCTCTTCTCTGGATGCTGCACTGTGTTCCACTAGACTCGATTTCCAAAATAGTCGATTCAAACAGTTCTTGTCAGTTCAATAGTTGTTTTGGTGGAGGGTGTGATTCCTGGAGCTTCTTACTTTGCCATCTTCCCACAGTTCTCTGCCTCTTTCTTGATCGTCTTCTCTCTTTCCATGACCTGGGCCACCAGCTGCAGCCTGAGGACTTCCCAGCCTCCAGTTCAGATCACTGTCATGAGCTTCAGCCTCAGACATCTACAGGCCCCATGAACACACCATTTATCCTTAACTAGCCTAGACTCAAGGTTCCCCTCAAGTCCCTCTTGCATTGAGTTGCCATGAGTTGCTTTCTCTGAAACACTAGTCCAGCTCTAGCTGCCCAAAGCTACAAGGTAAATCCTCACTTTTTCACTCTGTCAACTCCTACTCAACCTCTGAGACTCAGCTCAGGTGTCACTTCCTCCAGATTGATCGAGTCCCTCTGCTCTGTGTGCCCCAGCATCTGGGGCTCCCCTCCAGCACTGTGGGCTTTCTGAGTCCATAGCTTGGCACTTCATTTCTCCCAGTACTCAGCCCAGGGCCTGGCATAGAGTAGACATCTGTGAATGCGTCTTGAATGGAGTCCAAGTGGCTGTAAGAGCTCACATGTCTAATCCAAACCTTTTGTTTTACCAATAGGGACACCAAGGCCCGAAGTCTTTAATGGAATTAGCAGTAGAGCCAGGACTCAGCCCAAGCGTATGGATCCTGTTTCAGAGCCCAGCAAGCTCTGCAAGGGGAGAGGAAGGGGAGAGCAGGTGCTATAGAGAGAGGCCACCAATGACAGTGCTTGGACATACTGAATTGTCCTATATCCTCACAATCAAGATCTGGGCTTATTTTCCTCTGGACAGATGGGGTCAGTTCTTTGCATTTGGTCCAGAGTGGTGTTCCTCATAGTAAAATGATGGATATTTACAAAACGCCTACTGTGTGCTGAGCACTTGGCTGGTGCTTTCCCACATATTACTTCAGGAGGGGATAACAGCTGTGATACTTTGGTCTCTTTCCCGAGTGCTGGATACACTCTGACTACTTGTTGAGGTTTGCCCTCCATGAAGGGCATAGTAGTCATGCCACAGGTTGTAGGGCTGAGCTTGGATAGAAAATAATTTGAGCATCAGTATGCTTGGCCTTAGACCCCAGCTTTCTCCATCAGCAGGACCAGCTAGACCAATGGGCCCAGCTTCCCCAAGGTTCAAGGACTTTCTCCTCCTCAGTTCCACCTGGGTGAGTACCTCTAGGACTAAACCTACTTCAGCATGGCCCTCTGGGACCCAGCACAGGCTTCAGCCCTCAGGAGGCCCCCAGGCATGATGAGTGAGTGGACTGAACTACCTGTGTGATCGTGGGTTAGCCATGTCACTTGAGCCTTAGATTCCTTGTGGGGCCCTTTCTCCCTCCAGAGGGCATTGCTTAAATCCCTTACGGGTGAGCATTTATTGAACACTTCTGTATTCCAGGCCCTGTTCTAACATTTCACGAGTGCTGACTCATTTAGTCCTTTCTTCCACCCTTCAAAATTGGTACTTTTGGAGCACGATTTTACAGAGGAGGAAACCGAGGTTCAGAGAAGTTAAATAGGTCACCCAATGTCCCACAGCTGATGAGTGGTAGAGGCAGCATCAAACCCGGGCCATGTGGCCCCAGAGCTCAGCTTCCCACTGCCATGGGCTAAAATCCAGCTTTCCTCACTGTAGCCTTTGGGGCCTCTGCATCTGGCCTCTGTCTGTCTTGGGTCTCCCAATTCAGCCCTCTACACTGTCTCTACAAGTCTTGCTGCTGGTTGCTTTTTGTTGGATGGATTAATTAAGTGCACAGATGGTTTGAAGAGTTAGTTTCAAAAATCATTTAGGACTTACACCCCACTTACTTTCAGAAGTTTTTGGGATCACTTGCATGTAACCTTGCATACCAGAACATGATGAAAGCAGATAATAAAAGATGAAAATGTGGCAAAATGCATTGAATTGGCAGAGGCCCAGTTTGCCAGGCTCTGGCACACAAGAATCTCAGCAACCAGATGCTGAATTTAACAGCAGTCACTGACAATGAAGCCAAAGAAGGAGCTTGTGGGGCTTTACAGGTTTTGCTTGTGTGTCTGCTTCCTCGTCTTTAAAATGAGGATATAATAATATTTCCCTTACAGAATTGCTGAGGGGATTAAATGAATTATTATACATAAAGGGCTTGGAACAGCACATGGCCCAGAGCTGATGCAATGTAAAAGAAAGTGGCTGTTCTTATTATTATTACTAAAGTACAAACCCACATGTGTGGCTGAAGATAGAACTTCATTCTGGGGACTTGATTCAAAGAAGAATGTAAAAATGGGGCATGGGGAATATATTAGTTTGACGATTTGCAAAAGGCAAAGGATTTGCAAGGATTTACATTTAAGGCATGAATCTAATCCAAATTGATTTTTATTCCTGTCTTGTCCTTTGCTTGGCATGGGACTCAGCAACTCTTCTCTACTTTTCTGGGTTTGGGTTGGGAGCCAGCCCACTTCCCAGGGCAGCAGGACCTGCCCTTGTGTGTGGCTGGTCCTGGCTTAGACTCGGGAGCCTGGGAGCCCCTCAGTAGCCCAGACAGGGCTCATTACCTATCCCCCATGCCTTGGCAACTGACCTCAGGGCAGATGGGGAGCAGAAATCCCAGTGTGCGGAAGGAAGGGTCATGGCTGACCAGGGTGACTCTGTTCCTGTGAGTTCCCAGCCTTCTTCTTTCAGCAGGGATCTTAATGGGCATCTGGGCAAATTGAGAGCATGGCCCTTCTCATCTGGCAGAGTTTTCTGGAGGTCTCTCCTGAAGTTTGGGATGTGCTGACTGGTGGGCACGAGCTGGAGGAGTCAGGGACGGGATCAGGAAAGTGGAGGATGATTTAACTAAAGCTGTGAACTTGAAAGTCAGGTTCTAATTCTGCTCTCCCTCCTGACCTTGGAAAGTTGTTTCCTGCCCAGAACTCTATTTTTCTTTTCTCTAAGTGGGTATAGTAACCATGCCCCTGCAGAATCTTTGTAAAGATGAAAAAAGACCACAAAGGGAGGGGACTGATTGCAGGACCACACAAAGCCTGGAATAAATGGTAGCTGATGTTATTAGAATTCATGCCAGGGCTCTCGCCATCTGAGCCAACAAGCTGAGTCTACGTTCCCCGGTAAGCGAGCACATGATCAGGCCTGGACAATCAGAGCATTTCATCCCTTTGATTACATGTCAATAATAGACTTATGACCCATGCCTGGCCAATGATGTTATGGGACTTTTGTTGGAACCATTGGGAAAGACAGGCCCTCTCTCTTCTGGGGTTGCTGAAAGGATAGGAGGCCAATCTGGAGCTGCTGGTGGCTGTTAGGTCTCCATCAGGAAGAGTCTGAGGTTCTGTTAGGCTGGACCACAGGTGGAGAGTGGGAGACTGAAGCCCAATGTAACAGCTTGACACTCTAGAGCCAGTCTCACCTGAAGCTGAAGCAGACTCTTGTGAGTTGATAATCTCTTCTTTTTTTTGTTGGGGGTCACATTTTGTTCTTTTTCCTTGTGACTATCCCATTATTGCAGCACCATTTAGTGAATTTTTTTTTGAGGAGTGCATGGGCTGAGGATTGAACCTGGGTCTTCTGCATGGCAGGTGAGAATTCTACCACTGAACTACTCTTGCATCTCCTATGATCTCTTCTTTTTAAAGCTTGCATTCTGTCTCTTGTAATCAAAATCGTCCTGAGTAATGAAGGTCAATTCAAGGCCAGGACAAACCTGGTGGATTTTGTTCTTGTAACGTCTGTTGTGGCGGAGTGGAATAGACACAGTCAGTGGTTGAGTCAAAAATTATCTTTTGTAGACTGTAGTTTGGCAAAAGTGGCAGCTTCATGAGGGATGTGTATTGAGGAGACAGTGATAACCATGGAGATAGCCATGTAATTAATTCATTTGATATTCAACTTCCTGAGCATATCTAGTGTGTGTCACATGGTGAGCACG
This sequence comes from Tamandua tetradactyla, assembly GCF_023851605.1. NCBI lineage: Eukaryota > Metazoa > Chordata > Mammalia > Pilosa > Myrmecophagidae > Tamandua > Tamandua tetradactyla. Next base: position 204,184,522 of record NC_135328.1, on the reverse strand, counting down.
CTGTTGGGTCATGGAAGATGTGCATGAACACACTAAAGTATGCTTACTTTAGTAGATCCTGCTGAGCATGTTAACAAAGTGGTTGTATACTTTTTTTTTTTTCAACTGTTTTCATTGTAAAATATAACATATATACAAGGCAAAGAAAGAAAAAAGTCCATATTTTTCAAAGCACACTTCGACAAGTAGTTTCAGAACAGATCCCAGAGTCTGTCATGGGCTACCATTCCACCATCTCAGATTTTTCCTTCTAGCTGCTCCAAAAGATTGGAGGCCAGAAAGAATATCAACATAGTGATTCAGCAGTCATACTCATTTGTTAAATCCTATTTTCTCTTTTATACCTCCTCCTTCTCCTTTGATCCTTCTTCCAATCTGTAGGGATCTTTGGGCAGTGTCCCTTCTGAATTGCTCATGTTGAGAAGGGGTGTCCCCACTAAAGGATAGGGGGTGTAATTCATTGATAATCTTGGAGAGGCTGGTCCCTCTGCGTTTCAGGATTTTTCTGACCTAGGAACCTTACGGGAATTAAAAGTTCCAAGAAGACAAACCTAGTGAATGAAACCTTTATAGAGTCTCAGTTGCAGTCCATCGGATCTTCAAGGGACTCTACCAATACTTTTAAATTATCAACCCACCATAGTCTGAGATGTATCCTGGTATTATATTAAGCTATACAGAAACACAAGGCCTCATTTCTGTTCTGGACTCCAGGAGTTTGGATTGTTTAAATGAGCCATCTCATTGGACAGATTGATTTAGATTAAGTGTTACAAAAAATTTAGGTTCTAGACATAATAAACCAGTCTGCCTCGGGTCCTGTACATTAGGTGAAGGTCCAGAGTACATACACTATCATCTTTTACCTTGTATTCTAATTTACCCTAGACCCAGCCCGATTGGCTTCGTTTTAAGCTCTAATTGAGGCCTGATCTCTTTTTTGGTTACTTTAACTGTTATTATATATAGCTATGCTAACTTTCAGGGCCCCATTACTGGGTCTTAGGTGTCACAGAGTTACTCAAAGTCCCAGGGAAATACCAGCTGATACACGTAGCTCAGTGTCTCAGAGTCTAGAAATATGTTTACAACTTCAGACTAAGTGTAGCTGCTATAAGGGCTTACAATCTAGACTCCCAGTTTCTTACAAGTATATTCTGAGAGAGTCTTTGGCATATTTGTTTTTTTGTTTCTGGCTTATTTTGCATAACACATTGTCCCCAAGGTTTATTCAGTTCGTTGTGTGCCTCTTGATGTCCTTCTTTTTTGTAGCTGCATCATATTTCATCATTTAAATCATTAAAAAAAACCATTTTGCTTCTCAGTCATTGGTTGTACACTTTTACACTCCATTAGTAGTGTATCAGAGTTCCAATTGCTCCATATCCCTGCCAACACTTTCTTGTCAGTCTTTTTATTTTGTCTATTCTTATGGCTTTGAAGCAATACCCCATTGTGATTTAATATGGCCATTGGATAGCCCCCTTAGCGAAGTGCTGTTTCTTCTGTCCATTTTGATTTTGAGTTGTCCTCTTTTTCTTACTGATATCTAGAGTGCTTTATATGTTCTGGACATAAGTCCTGTGTCAGATATATGTATTACAACATTTTCTCCTACTTTTTTTGGCTTGTCTTTCTACTCTCTCAGTGATACCTTTTGATGAACAGAAGTTCTTAATCTTAATGTACTGAAAATTTTGAATTATTTTCCTTTATGGTTAGTGCTCTCTGTATCCTGTTTAAGAAGTTTTTCCTGGCCTCACGATCAGGAGGATATTCTCTCATGTGTTTTTAGAAGCCTTGACATTTTAATCTTTTACATCCATAAAAAAATTTATCTGGAATACTTTTGCGTGTGAGCTGGGTCAAGACTTTCTTCCCATAGGATCCTCCTTCCCCACTGCCAAGTATGTGAGTCTGTTCCTGGGCTCTGTAGCTGTTCTGTTGGTCTTTCCATCCTTGCAGCAATACCGCACTATCTTAATTGTTATAGGTTTACAACATTCATGGTGCCTGGTAGTGCAATTTCTTCTTCTGTAAGTTTGGCTTGACTATTTCAAGTTCTTTGCATTTCCCAACAAATTTTAGAATCAGTTTGTCACCTTTCACATTTTATACATATACGTGTACGTATACATTTACATTTACATATGCATGGATATTCTACATGTGTGTCTGTATCTATACCTATATCTATACCTCATACGAAAAAAAGCTGCTGGTAGTTTTACCATGATTTCATTCAATCTCTATACCAGTTTTGGGAGAATTGACATCTTTATGATATTGAAACTTTTCATCCATGTTATATTTTGTTTTAAAAATAAAGTTGATTTTAGGTTTTCCTGTTTAGAAGTAGTAGGGTTGAAAATATAGGAATACAGATATGTGAGAAAGAAGTTATTTTCTTTTATAGTTGTTTAATGCCCATACCCACCAGTAGTAACATGATTGTGTATCTCTTTTTCTTTTTCTACAAATTTTATGTAGTTGGGGTTATATTAAGTGAGCGATTATGCGTTCCATTTTGCTCTTAACATCACAAACTCTTTATATATACAAGCTTCAACCCCTGGAAAGTCATTTATGAGTTGATAGTCCATAGTGTATATAACTTCTTCTCTATATTGGACACTTAGATTCTTTCCAAACGTGGCAAGGTGGTGAGCGTCTTTGCGCATGAGTCCTTGTCTGGATTCTGGATAATAAGCTTGGGATAGACTCTCAGATATGAAATTATTGGGTCAAAGATAAGACCATTTTAAGGTTCTTGATCATTATTTATTATCAGGGAGTCTCTAGCTCATGGAGCCATCCAGTGGCCAAGCTGGGACTATAAACTATAGCCCTGACCCTGTTTAGTCTTCTCCCTCTAAGGCCAACTCGACAGATTTTGGGGCTTCCAGGCAATGAAAGAGACAGTCTCCCTTCTTCAGGCCTGGAGTCAATTTAGTGGCCCCTCTCCAGGCTTTTCCTGGCTGTTTTGCTGAGGTTGACCAAGACTCAGGGTAGCAGATAGAGACTCCCTCCTTCACTGATGTGATCCTGGTAGGAGAAGCCAGCCTTTCACTGGGTCCCCTGTTGCAATGGGATTGAAGGATAACATTCCTTTCAGTGAAACCCTGTGAAGGTTTTCTGCTCACTTACTATGTGCTAGACAATGTAAGGTAATGGAAGAGGTATAGTGTGTGGGGATAGAAGGTCCAGGGAGGATTTCTGATCATTTATATCCCTACAACTATATACAAAAGATGAGTTCAGTCCCTTTAGCCTTGGTTGCTTGGTCTGTCAAATGGGGACAAGCATACTAACCTCACAGGGTTGTTGAGAGTTTAAATGAGATTATGTAGAAGAAAGGGTTTTGTAAATGACTTAGGCCAGGAACTCAAACATTGATATTCATGGGTGAAAACCCTTCTTATAACCAAAGAAGAATATTATGTCTCACCATTTTCTCAGATTCTTCTGTTTCTCACCCCGGCAAGGATGCTCTCAGTAGTCTGCCCCAAAAATCTGTGGTCATGGTCCCTCCTGCTTCAAGGTTGTATTGTGCTTCTCTAACCAGGCATCAGATGGACATGCATCCTCCATCCTTGATGATTCTCAGACTCTTGGCAAGAATCTAGGGTCCCAGGTCAGAAGCTCTGTGAAGTTTGCCAGTTGTGTTAGGTGATTCCCACTTTGTTTTGTGCAAGATTAGCTTTATGGTCAAACTCAGAACAACTTTCTTTTGTTCACTCCCATCCAAGAGTGGTCTGCCAATTCCCATGGCAAATGTCACTTCTTCATGAGCTGGAATCCTCAACTGTGGTCATGATGGGACATGGTAGCTTCTGATGCAGGGACATGTGTCTGCTCGAGTATTGGGAGGTTCTGGGCACCACATGAGGATTTTCTGGCCACCTGTCTGTCAATTATTACTTGATTCTGTCCTTTGCAGGGTCTGATCTTGAACAATGTACACAAGTTCCTTAGGCTTTAATTTCATCTTCTATAAAAGAGGATATATAAAATATTCCTCCTTAAAATGAGGGTGAAAATATTCACTGTAAAGTAGGGGTAACACTAATCTTTATCTTACAGCATATTTAAAAATTGTAATAGACTTTATCTTTTAGAATAGTTTTAGGTTTACAGAAAAATCGAAAGAGTTCCCATATTACCCATGCCAACTTTCCCTTATTATTAACATTTTGCATTAGTGTGGTACATTTGTGATAATTGATGATCAATATTGATACATTTTTATTAACTAAAGCCCATAGTTTATATTAGGATTCACTCTTTGAGTTGTATAGATTTTTGGGTTTTGAGAAATTCATAATGACATGTATGTACCATTTACAGTATCACACAGAATATTTTCACTGCCCTAAAATCCCCATGGGTTTCACCTATTCATCCCTTACTTCCTCTCCCACAAACCCCTGGCAACCACTGATCTTTTTTTTTGGGTGTATGGTCCGGGAAACCACTGACCTTTTTTACTGACTTTATAGTTTTGCCTTTCCCAGAATGTCATATAGTTGGAATCATGCAATTTGTAGGCTTTTTAGAATTGTTCACTTAGCAATATACATTTGAGGTTTCTCCTTGTTCTTCTGTGGCTTGATAGTTCATTTTTTTTAATTGCTGAATAATATTCCACTTTATGTATACTGCAGTTTGTCTATTCACCTACTAAGGGACATCTTGGTTGCTTCCAATTTTTAGCAGTTACAAATAAAACTCCTTAAACATTTGTAGGCAGGTTTTTATTTGGACATAAATGTTCATCTTATTTGGGTAAATACTTGTGTTCTACTTTGCTAGCTACCGAAATGCAATATACCAGAAACAGAATGGCTTTTAGAAAGGGGAATTTAATGAGTTGCTAGTTCACAGTTCTAAGGCTGAGAAAAAGTCCCAGTTACAACAAGCCTATAGATATATCCTATCAAAGGCATCCAGGGGAAGATACCTTGGTTCAAGAAGACCGGTGAAGTTCAGGGTTTCTCTCTCAAATGAAAAGGCACATGGCAAACACAGTCAGGGCTTCTCTCTCAGCTGGAAGGGCACATGGCGAACACAGCGTCATCTGCTAGCTTTCTCTCCTGGCTTCCGGTTCCATGAAGCTCCTCAGGAGGCGTTTTCCTTCTTCATCTCCAAAGGTCACTAGCTAGTGGACTCTCTGCTTCGTGGTGCTGCAGCATTCTCTGCTCTCTCTAAATCTGTTATTTTCCGATATATTTCCTCTTTATAGGACTCCAGAAACTTATGAAGACCCACCCCAAAAGGTGGAGACATGTCATCACGTAATCCAGTTTAACAACCACTCTTGACTAAATCACATCATCCAGGGAGTTGATCTGATTAGTTTCAAACATACAGTATTGAATAGGGATTATTCTACCTTTATGAAATGGGACTTTGATTAAAACATGGCTTTTCTAGGGGACATTCATCATTTCAAACCAGCACAACTTGGAAGTGCATTTGCTAGATTGTATGGCAAGATCATGTTTATCTTTGTAAGAAACTGCCAGATTTTCTTACAAAGTGGCTGTACCATTTTGTGTTCCCACCAGCAGTGAATGAGACTTCTTGCTACTCCCCATCCTCATCAGCAGTTAGTATTGTCAGTGTTTAATTTTATTTTATTGTAGCCATTCTGATAGGTGTGTAATGATATCTCATTGTTGTTTTAATTTGCAATTCCCTAAAGACATATGATGTTGAGCATCTTTTCATATGTTTATTTGCCATCTGTCTATCTTCCTTGGTAAGGTGTCTGTTCAGATCTGTTGCCTGGTTTTTAATTGAGTTGTTGGATCTGTTGCCCAGTTTTTAATTGAGTTGTTTGTTTTCTTATTGTTGAGTTTTAAGAATTCTTTGTATATTGTGGATACAAATCCTTTATTAGATATGTGTTTTGCACATATACCCTCCCCACCCCCTGCCCAGTTTGTGGCTTGTGTTTTCATTCTCTTAACAGTGTCCTTCACAGAGCAGATTTTTAATTTTCATGAAGTCAACTTTCCAGTTTTTTCTTTCATGGACTGTGCTTTTGGAGTTTTATCTAAAGATTCATCACTAAATTCAAGATCACCTAGATTTTCTACTATGTTATCATCTAGATGTTTTATAATTTTGTGTTTCAGTTTTAGGGCCATGATCCATTTCTCTATTGAATGGACTTTACCCTTTCATCAAAGATCAGCTGACGATATTGTGTTGACCTATTTCAGGACTCTGTTTTCTGTTCCAAAGATTTCTTTGTCTATTCTTTCACCAGTACCACTCTTTGTTGATTACTGTAAATGTATAGTGTGTCTTGAAGTTACGTAGTGTCGGTCTGCTGACTTTGTTATTCTTCAGTATTGAGTCAGCCATTATAGGTCCTTTTCCTTTCTGTATAAACCTTAGAATCAGTTTGTTGATATCCACAAAATAATTTGCTGGAATTTGGATTGGGATTACTTTGACTCTATACATCAAGTTGTGAAGAACTGCTGTCTTTCCAATATTGAGCGTTCCTGTCCACGAACACAGACTATCTCTCCATTCATATAGATCTTCTTTGATTGTTTTCATCATAGTTTGTCATTTTGCCATAAGATCTTGTACATATTTTGTTGGATTTTGCCTAAGTATTTCATTTTTTTAGTGCTAATGTAAATAATCTTTTTTTTTCATTTCAAACCCAAATTTGCTAGTATATGGGGAAAAATGACTTTTGTATAGTAATTTTGTATCATACAACCTTGATATAATTGCTTATTAATTCCGGGATTTTGTTGTTGTTGTTGTTGTTAGTTCTTTTGGATTTTCTAGTAGACACTATGTCATTTGGAAACAAAGATAGTTTTATTTCTTCCTTCCCAATCTGCATACCTTTCATTTCCTTTTCTTGTATGATTGCACTGGTTAGGACTTCCAGTACAGTGTTTAAAAGGAGTGATGGTAGGGGACATCTTTGCCTTGTTCCTAACCTTGTGCATAAAGCACCTATTTTCTCACCATTGAGTATGATATTAGATGTAGGTTTCTTGTAAATATTACTTATCAAGTTGAGGAAGTTTCCCTTTATTCATAGTTTCCTGAGAGTTGTTGTTGTTGTTGATTTTGTCATGAATGGGTGTTGGTTTGTCAAATGTTTTTTCTAACTGTATGAGGCTTTGAGAGGTTTAAATGAGCTAATGCATTTGGAGCACCCATCCTGGGGGTGCTATGTGGCAGATGTTCAACATACATTATAATCAAAGGGCAATATCACATGTTGGTTCAAGCATACTGACTCCAGAGCCAAATTGACTGCGTTCCAATCCTGGCTCTATCACTTGAGCAAGTTACTTAACTACTGTGTGCCTCAGTTTCCCCACCTGTAAAATGGGTATGATAATTCTGTGTCCCTCATAAAGTTGCTTGAGGATTAAATGTATGCGTTTTTATAAAATGCTTTTAGAAGCACCTGGTACATAGTGAGTGCTATACTATTAATATATTATTAGTAGTAATCTTATTGTTATGATATGAATCACCATGATCCATTCCTTTTCATTGCAGGCATATTTCTGCACACCAGAGAAGCAATTAAGAACAGATGGTCAAATGGGCTGTGTTTGAGGTCTAGCTTTGTCACTTGCTAGCTGCATGATGTTGAACAATTGACATCAACTCTGTATGCCTTAGTTTCCTCATTTGTAAAATAATAACAGTATCTACTTCATAGAGTTACTATATGGATTAAATGAGTTATATATGTAAAGTATTTAGAAAAATGCCTGGCCAACGCTGTTAGCTGTTACTGTTATTATCGGACGCCAGCTTTCCAAGGCCCAGCCTTTAGGTACCATATCTAAGAGCTGAGTCATTTGGAGACAGTGGTGGGTGAGGCAGACAGATCCAGGGTGCAGAGTCTAGAAAGGCACTTTGCAGATGTTGGATAATCTAACCCTTAGGATCGCCCTAGTTATTGCCTAGATTTCCACCACCGCACATGTTCAAGCAGAGGCTGGAGACTTGGCTGGTTGATTTAGAACCATATGTCTAGGCTTAGGGCCTGGAAAGTCTTAGTCTGGGTGAGAGGAGGTGCCTCAAGGACCTCTGAGGGTGGCAGTGGGGCAGCTGTGTCCACTGGGGAACTTGCCTGGGCTTGGTACCCTTCCCCAGCTTTAATTAGAGCTATTCCACTTGTACCTGTTTTATCTTTTGAGTCTCCAGGGACCGTTTTGTCTGAACAAAAAAAGAGTCTTGCACTAGGATGCATTTGAAAGTTTTAGTGATAGGCCAAAACCTCTTTTTGTTGCAAGGGAAATTGAGGCCCAGAGAGGAAATCATTTACTGAGGTCATTTGCCAATATAATTCAGAGACTCAGTGAGTCTGAGGAAAGAACTGGTCCCAAAATCTTCAACTCCTGACTCCTAGTCCAGTGCTTGATTTATCCCAACCTCCTGACCTCTCTGTTGCTGTAACTTTCAGCCCCTGGTACTCTGCCCCCAGGTCCTTCATCGATTGGTAACACTGGCCCTGGTTTTGCTTCAGCTCAGCTTTATGAAATGGAACCTGCAAAGATGGCTCTTCCATAGGCCAGAAGCTTTTAATTCCCCTCTCTGGACCTGACTTACCTGGGTTCTGGGGAGCTGCAGTATCCCTATGGTGACTAGAGCAGCCTACTCCATCCACTGAGGTTATAATCATTTATTTATTCATCCATTTAACAGTATTTATTGAGCTCTTACTATAATCCTGTTCACGATAGTCCCCGCCCTCACGGATATTACAATTTAGAGATAGAGACAGACAAGTAGACAATTAATTCTATTTGAGTGTTGGTTTAGTCAGTTAAGCAAATTGTTATAACAAACAATCCTAAAATTTCAGGAGTTTAATATAACATGGGCCTTTCTAGTCCCTTCTGCTGTTCTCCTCCAAGCAGTGACTCAGGGACCCAGGCTCTTTGTATCTTGTGATACCTTTGCTTTCCTGTAGATCCTCAACATTCTTTCCATTCATCTGGAAAATGGGTGAAGAGAGAGAGCATGCAGGATTGTGCGGGAGGTTATTATGGGCCAGGCCTGGAACAGCATCCACCACTTCGGTCCTTCTTTCATTGACTAGCACTCAGTCACATGGTCCTGCCTAACTCCAAAGGAGACTGGGATATGTCTTCTAGTTGTGTGCCGAGGAGGAACAGGAAACAGTCTGATCTACTCGTATGTGATCACTGCTACCTCACGGGTAAGCTTGGGAATGGGGGCACCTCAGGAAGGCTGCTCAGAGTTGATGCATCTGACCTGAGACCTGACAGATGAGTAGGAGTTGGCCTGGGGAAGAGGATGAGAGTAGTGGTCCTTTCAGAGGGAAAGATGAGCTGGTGCATTTGGCAAACTAAAAGATGTTCCATCCAGCTAGAGCCAAAAATAAGAGTTGGGGAGAGAGGTAAGCAGTGAGGCTGGACCACCAGCGGCACTCAGAGCATGAGTGACGTGTGGGACCCGGCCAGGACAATGGTAGCCTGGAAAGGGGAGTGACAGGGTCAGATTGGTGATTTAGACAGATCTCCCTTGCGTCTGAGTGGAGCGTGGACAGGAGGGATGAGGTTGAAGGGGGGAGGTGTTGGAGTGTTCAGGCTGGGGGTAATGGGGCTGGACCAGGAAAATGGCTGTGGGGTAGGAGGGAGGGGACTCTAGAGGGAAGAATGGACGGAACTTGGTGACCCAGCAGATGAGGGGGTGAGTTGAAATCAAGGACACACTTAGGTAGCATGGTGAGAATTTGGCTGTTCGATCAGAGAGATTGGCCAAATCTGGCCTGCCTCCTGTTTTGTAAATAAAATTGTATTGGAACACAACCATGCCTGTTTTGTTCATGTATTGTTTATAGCTGTTTTTGTACTACAGCAACATTTGAGTAGTTAGCCTCTACAGACTAAAATGTTTATTATCTGGCTCTTTACGGACAAAAAGTTTGCTGAGCCTTGAAGCAAACAAGGCTTTAATTATTTCAGTAATTAAAAAAAAATCAGTTAAAATAGTATATGACTTAGACAACGATTGCTTTCATTCATTCACTCATTCATTCATTCAGCTCCTATTTCCTGAGCCCTCTTCTTTGGTGCCTCACTTGCCTGCCCTTCTCCAAAGAACCGGTTGGTGAGATTGGTCTGGTGGCTGTGGACCACAGCCTTGGAGGAAGATGCCTGCTCTTACACGTCGGGACAGAAAGCATGGGCTGGGATCCACAGCACATTTGGCAGATGGCCGTTGCTGGCTCACATGTAGGACTTGCCTGTGCCAAGCTGACCTCTGAGGCTGGGCTGATCAGGCCGGTGGGTCTTCTGGAGTAATTACATTTACATGAATCTTTTCTCAAATGTGGTATCCCTTGGAACAAATGACAGTCCCTGGAGCTCAGCATTACGACACTCCCATTGTGCAGTTCAAGAAACTGAGACCAAAAGAAGCAATTTACCCAAAGCAAAGGGAAGAAGCAGGCAGACCCCTTCCTGGCTGAGCTGTAGATTCAGTAGGGGCAATTGTGGTCTCGATCCCTTCTCCCCCCAGGCTTTGGGAGAAGAGAAGGAGTGTCCGCAGGGACAGATCCCAGGCACATCCCCCCACCCCCAGCCAGCTGACACCTCCTCTACTTTGGTCCCAATCAGGGTTACAGATGTGAGCAGGACAGTGTGGGAATGCAGCTTCGCAGCAGTAATTAGTTTATTCCTGAGGTCAGCAGTATAAATAGTAGAAAAATGTATTTCCTGTTCCAAGCCAAATAAGCAAGTGGCAGCCAGTTGGCCGGGTGCCATTGATGGGATTTCAGCTGTGCGTGTGCCTTGCCCTTGGCCACAAGTTCGGGCGGGAGAGCACGGGGAGGAAAGTCCCTCCTCAGGCCCCATCCCGCCATTGCCCCGTGACTTACTGGGAAGGTTCGAAAGCCAGCTGTCCAACCAGGTTGTTCCAGGTTCCTGCTGTGATCATGGGGTCCAGCAAAGGTGGACAGGCAGATCAAACCAGTTAGCACCAGGCCTGTCTTTTCCACTCTGTGTCCTCTCCACGTGCCTGGCATGGCTCCTGGTGCACGATCGATGATCAAGAGATGTTGTTGACGGGGCAAATGTGTGGAGAATTGCCTAGCCTTTCAGTGAAAGGGGAGAAGCCCCTTGAAGTTTCTGTAGGAACAGAGCTCACATGAATGGATGAAGGGACAGAACCATCGTCTCCTTCCTGGAGTTCATGGAAGAAATTGGAAGCCAGAGCCTTGTACCTTTCCATGTGGTGCTGAAATAACCTGATGGCTGGCCCCACCTTACAGAAAATGCTCACTGTCCATTTGAATATATATATATATTTTTTAGCTATTTGGATATTTTTTCATTTATTCATTCATTCACTGCTGCAAGAGTAAAGTGTGGTGGTTAAGAAATGGGGGAGGCAAAGAGGAAGATGCTCCTGGCCTTTGAAAATGTAGGCCCACACCTAGATCCTTTCTGATCACCTCTATTTTGCTTGGCGACCTCTCCCTCATCTTTAAAGCTGTAATTTAGAAGCCACTTCTAAATGTCTCTCTGCTCTGCAGCTCCTACCATGGCCTCTGGCAGAACCTCCATCCCCCTGGCAGGACCTTGTCTTCCTGTCTATGTCCTCAAGGGCAGTGGCCGTCTCTAATCCCTTGAGCGGGGTTGGCTTATGACAGGAGCTCAACAAACAGCTGTGAGTGAATGAATGAATGACAGATGAACTTGTATTCCCAATCCATAACTTCCGTGCCCTTCTTGAAATGCTTTCTATTGAGATAAATGCCACCATTCCTTCGTTACATGGATCAACAGCTGTCTTCATCCTGAATGTCCCTCACCAAGCACTTATAAGGGGCATTCATCGTTCATGGAACTGAATGACCCTGTCAATTCTCCTCCTCCTCCTTCATATTTTTCACCCAGTGAACTAAAAGCACAGAGAGAGTGAGCAACTCACTTAGGCACACACAGCCTGATTGAGGTGTGGTTGGAAGTTGGATGGAGCTCTGGTGATCATTCTTGATATGGGAGCTGCCAATCAGGAGTCCTGGCAGAAGACTGGGTGGGTATTCTGCTGTCTGGGATGTCCCCTCCAGGGACCCTGAAACATGGTGACATGATCCCTCTCCTCTGGGGCATGTGCTGCCATTGATTTCCTGGGACCCCACTTCCTGCTTGTGAGCAGAACTGGATGCTTATTCCTTGAGCCAAGGATGTGACTAAGGTCCAGACAAAGATGCTCTGAAAAGTTCATGGGACCAGCCTGGCTCATGGATGAGGGATCCTTCCCCTGCCCCACTCATCCCCTATAGAGGCAGGATAGAACTTTCTCTCTGTCAGACAGGCTACTCCTCTTTCCAGCCCTTTCTAGAACTCTGTCTGCACTGTGGCACCCAGACAATGTTTCCTTCGAGAATTTTCTCCCTGGCCAACTTCCATTCTAGGGTCTTTGGGCTCATCCACATTGGCTCAGTGAAGCTTTATCTACTTCTTGCATGTGTGGGAGCCCCATCTGCTCTCTCATGTGGCTATTAAGCATTGGGGCAAACTGCAATTTGCTGCTTCTATTTCTTTTATTATCAAGATATATGGTTCTCTTTGCACCTGAGTAGGTCCGTGGTGACTGAAATATGGAGTAACTGAAACCACCCTCAACTGCATCCCCCTGCTCTGTCTCTCTTCCCTTCTCTTTCTCATCAGTTGTTGTAAATTATGGTTGGGGCTCCTGGGCTGGGGGTGGGGTGGCTGGATGGAGGCGAAAGCAAACAGGGACCACAGGCAGTGCTGGCTGAAGCAGTGCCTCCCCACTCCAGGTCTGTTCAACCTAGTAATGAGAGCTTTGCTAAGGAAGTGGCTGCCCAGAGCCAGTCTTGGGGGTGGGGGTGGTGAGGGGGGAGGGTAGTCTCATGAACCCCCCTTTCCAGCTTTTTTCTCTTGGGTGGCAGCAGCAGCAAATCCAGGGTGCATGGCTTTGCGCCAGGGGTGGTGGGGGCCCAGCTAGGTGGGTTTGTCACTTGGCTTGGGGCACCCTGGAGGCCGGACTTTCACCATGTCCATCTCAGTGTCCTATTAACTGCAGCCACAGACCTGCCTTCTCCGACCCCCCCACCCCGTGCCGTGCCAGAGGGCTTCTCTTTGTGGCTGACCCCACAGCTCATGGCCAGCTGAGCTCTGTGGCCAGGGAGTGGCAGAGATGCAGTCCCCACTGTCTGCCATCACCTGATCCGGGAGGAATCTGCCTGGAGAACAGAACTGGGCAGCTGGTGTGCTGTGTTCTTAGCTGTAACTGAGACACAGCTGGTTGGCACGGGCTGGGGCCTTCCAGTTGGGCTGCTGTGTTTGGAAGCTCCAAATCCTCGGCTCTTCTTGAACAGCAAGGAATTCAAGACGCTGATCCCACTGAGGATGAAAAGGCCACGGGCTCCCAGACAGCCCTCCCTCCACCATGGGGAGCTTGGCTAAAGCTCTTAGGGCTAGAGCACATAGTGTGTGTGGGTGGGGGTGGTGGCAGACCCCCAGCCTGTGGCAGCCAGCGCTACCTGGGGGCAGGTTTGAGTGGAAACAGGTAGAGAGGGGAGTTGTTGCAGACCTCTAACTGCTGGCTGGGCAGCAGTACTGCATGCTTTTCCTTTATCATGGCATTTGATCAGTCTCCTTTTGCAGTAGGTCTCATTGACTATCTTTCCGTTGAGGAAACTGAGGCCGGGAGGGACTGGCTTGCCTGAAGCCTGGGACCTGTCAAACATCCAGCCCAGTCTCTGTAAAGATTACTTTTAATACCGACTTGTTATAAATCCCATTCTCCTCCTCCTCCCCACCTCCCCAGGATCTCCAAGGATTGTGACAAATTGAAAATCCTATTAGTGTTAAATTAATGGGCTTTTCTTGTGGGGCAGTGGGCTGGAACGGCGGCCAAGGGCCGCGAGCATTCACTGGCAAAGGGAGTAGGCAGAGAGCGGTGGTGGGCCTGCCTTCCCAGAGCCCTCCCCTGCCCTTTATTAACCAGCTCATCTCTCCGGCTGAGCAGCCTTTTATCTGGGAAGGGGCAAAGGCGCTTTGAACCTTGGAATTAAATTCTGCTGGGGCCTGGGACAAAGGATGGAGCCCACAGACCAGCCCTCTCTCCTCCGCGACCTCGACGTGAAACATTTGAGGGCTTTGGGGCCTGGGGTGGTCGTCTCAGTTCCGTGACCCCAAGGGCAGGGAGCAGGTGCCCGGTAGGGTTGGAGGAGAGCTTTGTGCTTTTCCAGGCCGTGAAGATGCTCAGCAGGGCAAGCCCTGGAGTGCTGCTGCTGACCGGAGCGGGCATCAAGGGAGGGTTCTGCAAGCTTCTCTCCCCGACCCCACTGGCACTGCTTCTCCAGAGCTGCAGAACATGAGTCCTCATTCATTAACTGAGCATCTACGCTGGTTAGATGCAATATAGGTTCCGAAGACCTGGCTGTAAAAACAGGCAGACACTGTCCCCTGTCCCATGGAATTTGCACTCTAATGAGGATTGGCACCCAGTCAACAAATAATATATTAAAGACCAGGTTTTACTAAGAAGAACAAGTAGGCTCAGAAGAATAAAGCAGGTTAAATTGAAAATAGAAATGGGGTAGTCAAGGAAGGCCCCTCAGAGGAGGTGACCTTTGAATAGAAGACTGAATGAAGGGAAGGCAGGAGGAGTCTGAGCACAGGGCACTGCTTCACAGTGCTTTCGAGACCAGCACATGCCCCGGGAGTCTGAGGGCCAGCAAGGGCAATGTGCTGGGGCCAAGGGAGCACAGGGGAGAGAGCAGAAAGCAAGAGAGGCAGAGGGAGCAGATCCCAGGGAGCTTCCCTTCAAATCCCAGGTTAGAGCCAGCAGGATCTTCATCTTAATTCCCCATTTCAAAGTCCAGGAAGCAGTGCCAGGGCCAGGATGGGAACTGCCCACCACTCAAGGGCTGGGGACCAGGGATGGGTCTCTTGATGTCTAGCCAGGGCAGTCAGGGATAGAAAAATAACAACCACAACTGTCACAAATAGCACTTACTGGACACCTACTTCATGCCAGGTTCTGTGCGGAGCCACTTTTACATATATTGGCTCAAATGTTTTACATAGATTTAGCCTCACTAGAATGATTTTACCCTCCTTTTGCAGATGCTGAAGTTGAGGCTCAGAGAGGTGGTGCCTGAGCCTCCTCTCAGGGTTGGAGCCTGTCCCGCCTGATTTCAGAGCCCTTCCTCTATCGTGCCAGGCTCCTGGTGCCACCACTGCGTTGGGTCCTGCTGTGGCAATGGCCACACCATTTCCTGTTTCCTAGAGATGTTTATCTGCCATCTCCCTGGCTAGACGAGGAGTTCCTGGGAAGGCAGAGAACAACCTAGATGCTGACAGAGGCAGAAACGGAGAGAGAGATACAGAGCCCTGCAGAGAGGTAGGGCCCAGAGAGAGGCAGACACGAGGCCACTGCAGGTTGGAGATTCAGGCTTCCCAGCAGTGGGGCCTTCATGCCAGCCTCTTCAGTAAGCCCTAGGTGTGGACAGGAAATGGGTGAGGGTGGCAGGTCAGGCAGAACACGCAGGAGGCAGTGAGCAGGGCTCATTTATGAAGTGAGGATGTGACCAGGTAGGGTTGAGGAGGTGCCTTGGGAGGGGAGAGGGCAGTGCAGGTGGTGGGCTGGGCAGGAGGGACCTGGAAGGCCAGAGAGACAGGAGCTTGGATTTCACAGGCTCCAGTCCCAGTGCGTGTCTCCGTGGGTTGGAAGGGCCTCTGGGGCAGGGAGGATAGCCTGGGGACCTCTGGCTGCCCCAGAACTCTAGCTCGAAGCTGGACAAGGGTGACGGTGGCCAGTGGGGCTGTCATTGGATATCCCGATTTCTCACCTGACCATGTACCCTGAGGGACAAGACAGCCACTAGAGCGAGAGGGATTATGTCCCATCTCTGGACGTCCATCTTCCTGTCTCTCCTCTCCAGCCCTGTTGTCACAGCCTAGGTTCCAAATTCCTCATCTCTCATTGGAGCCATCACAAGTGTCCCCAACTACTCCCTGCTCCCAGCGTCTTCCTCCCGATCCAGGCTGCAGCCTGAAGCGCTTTTCTAAAGCAGTCTGACCATGCCATTACCCCTCCCTAAAGCCAGTGACTCTCTAGTGCCCACAAGCCCTGTGTGACTTGGCCCTGTCCAGGTCCCCAGCCCCAATCAACCCCTCCACCCCCATCTCAATTCTTTGCTCTGGCCACACCCACTTACAGTTCAGCTCTGCCTTAGCACTTTGTTCCTTCTGCAAAATGTTCTTCCTTCCTTTGTCCACCTGGGGAACTTCCAGCTGTCCTTTGAGAGAGGGCTCTAATGCCTCTCCCTCCAGAAAGCCTTCTCTTGCCACCTTGTTTCTGAGACTGGGTACAGAGCCCACCTCTGCTCCTGTAGACCCCTCTTCCCCAGGATGGCAGGTAACTGTTTGCATTGTGATTACTGGGGTGCCTGTTCACCTTCCCTTTTAGATGGTGAGTCTTGGGAGAGCAGGGCCCTGGGTGAGGGGAGAGGTGCAGAGCCACATGTTACTTAATGTATATTGCAAAGCCTAATACAGGGTCTTGTACAAACTATGCTCGTAGTAAATGTTTGAATGAATGAAGAATGGTGGGCATAGGCGTCTGGGTGGGATCTCTGGGCCCGACGGGGGGGATGTGGCATCCTGGAGTTCCCAGGCTGGGCACCGGGATGGGATGAGACAGGAACTCAGCTTTTCCCTGGCGAGGTTATTTTGGTCATGGCAAATAAACCCCTTTGGAAAATGTGACCAGCTTCTGATCCCCATGTCTTCACTCCTGACGCCTCTTTTCAGCGTGTAATGAAGGCAGTAGCCTCTGTTAATAAAGAATAATTATGGGGCTGGATTAGAGAGATTATCAGGAACAGGTGGAGCCCCCTTGCCCCACCCACTCCGCCGGCCGGCAGCCGCAAGGATGAGCTCACACTTTCCCCCTTTCTGGGGAAGATGTGCCACGGGAACCTCCCAGCCGTGGCTGCTAATCCCTTGGGCAGGGCAGAGAATTCTCTAACCAGTCCCTTCCCACTCGGCCCAGGTGGGATTCCAGAGGATCAATGGAAAAGCATCTCCCCAACACAGCAAGGGACCGATGCTACCTTCCCACTCCCCATTCAAGAATGCAAGATGTCAGAGGGTGCGAGCAGCTTGGGGGCGAGGGGCAGGGTGGACCCCGTCAGGGCCACAGACGTGGGTTCCCGTCCTGGCTCAGCTCCTGGCCCAGCCTGGTGACTCAGGCCGTTATACCTGTCTCTGGGTCTCAGTTTCCTCATCTGTGTAGAACAGCCAGCTGGGCTCCGTGTAAGTCAGTTCTAGGGAATAAGAGCTCAGGGAATAAATGCCCCAAAATCTCCTCTTGAAGAGGAACTTAAAAAGGAGAAATTATGGCAAAAGGGTAAGGACTAATCAGGGAACTGAATCATTTTATTTGTAGGTCTAAGACTAAAACCAAGGTAAGGGTCCTGGCTACAGAACAGATCGAAAAATGTAGAAATGAATGAAATAAGTGGAAATTATATAACTGACATATTGGGAAAGAAAGAGGGAAAGAAGGCACAAAATAATAAAAATTCCTCATTTTTTATAACTCGAGCGCAAAAGATATAATTTAAATATGAAAAATAAAATAGCTTTATTAAATATATGAAGGTAAACACAAATATAAAATAATAAATTGGGGTCATAGAGGGTAAAAGGGAGGAAAGGGAAATATATTAATTTCATCATTGCTTCCAATAATAGTTACAGCAATATAATAAGAAATTAATTGTAAAACATTAATACATTTTACCACTCTCTTTTAAACAAAAAGAGAAATCAAAAAGGAAATCAAAACAGATTTCAAAAACTCAGAAAACTAAGATTCTAATAGCAAGCCATATCAGAACTGTGGAATTCAGCTAAAGCAGAGCTCAGAGAAAAATTCATAACCTTAAGTACTTTTATTAATAAATGGTAAAGATTGAAAATATAAATTAAGCATCCAACCCAAGAAGTTAGAAAAACAACAATAAAATGAACCTAAAGAGTTTGCAGGGATTAAATTTAGAAAGATGAAAGTGGAATTAATAAATTAGAATCAGAAAAACACCAGATCTAATGAAGGTTATTTGGAAAAAAAAAAAAACAACCAAGCAAAATGTAAGATTGTAGGTAATCTAATCTAGAAAAGCACAAATTCGTAAAATAAAAAATGGTAATGGGGAAATAACACCAACACCAGTTTCAGAGGAAATCAAAATAATATTCAAATGTTCTTGAGAACTTGGATGAAGTGGATGATTTCCTAAGAAATATAAAAATGTACTAGAAATGTCAACAAATCTAAGCAGACCAATAATCATATAAGGAATAGAGAAAGTTACTCCTAAAAAAAAATATCACTGGACCCGGATGGTTTCACAAGGGAGCGCAATATTTAAGGAAATATTGAAACTATTTAAATTGGTCCAGGGCTAATTTCCTTCATATGTAAAGAGCTCCTTCAAATCAATAAGAATGTGCTGACACCTCAACGGGAAAACAAATGAAGGATCTGAACATCAGATCCTTAGCAGAAGGAAAACAAATGTTTTTTAGGGATATGAAAAGATCAGTACTACCCAAACAAGAAAACTGCATATTAAAATTACAGTATGATGCATTTTTCACAAATCAGAAAAAAAATTGCAAAATAGGATGTCACCAGGTTTCTGGGGAAACAGAAATGCTCATAAAAAGCCTGGTGGAGAGACTGGTTGACCAAGATGACAGAGTAAGTTTCCACTCCCCCACAGAATCTTTGAACAACTAGCAAACTGGCAGACCTATCTTCCTCAAAACTCCAGAAAACAGTTAAAGAGTTGTAGTAACTGGGTGAGTGCCAAATCAAGAAAATGCAAATTAAAAAATGGTAGAAGCGTGTGGCATGCTTACTGGCTTTTCCCCTCACACCATCCCAGGCATGGTGTGGAGCCAGCTGCACTTCCACTGTGGGCCACTGGCCTTGTTCTGGAGGAAGCAGAGTTAACTCTTTTGCAATACTGGGTGCCTGAATGTTAGTGCCAACCTATAGGGTGGCAGCTTGAAAGACTAAACCAGGAAACTGGTCAGGCTCACCCCTCCCAGAACTTGTCCTGCAGATAGAAGCAGCTTTTGGACAACAAAAACAGTGTAAGAAGAATTAAGTCAAAGTGGACTGAGACAAAGGATTAACTTCTTTAAGTCATGTAAGAGAACACTTGAGAGGAGGTGAAAATCTATTTCAAAAGGAGTAGAGGGGATATTTGAATTCTTGTAAATGAGGGAATTTCCATGACCATGAGCAAGGACAAGTCCAGGAGAAGCCTCAGGCTCAGAAAAGATAGCGAGGACCCTGCACTTCACAGTCACCTCTGGCAGATCTGCCTGGCAGGATGGCTAAACTCGGAAAGAGAACACCAGCCAACGCCAAGCTAATTTGAAAGATTGTGAACGATGGTTTTTTGTTGTTGTTCTTGTTTGTTTGTTCTTTTTTGCAATGGCTTGTTTGTTTTTGATAGCTCTTGGTGCTCAAGGAAATCTCTGTCATATCACTAGCTTGATACGAACTTAAGGAACAGACTGTTCAGGTACTAAATCCAAAAGTTAAGACCTTTAAAAATTAAAGTATACAGTGTGTAGCAAAAAATTATAAGACAACCAAAGAAACTGGAAATGATTGCACACCTAAAGGAACAAGATAAAATCCAGAAACCATTGATGAAGAAGACCAGACTTTGAACACATCAGACAAAGACTTAAAAAAAAAAAAGGCCTTCAACATGCTCAAAGAGAGAAAGGAAAATACAGAGATAGATTGAAAGGATATCAGGAAAACAATGAGTGAATAATATGAGAATCTCAATAGATATAAATTTTATAAAGGAACCAAACAGAAATACTGGAGTTAAAGACCACAATAACTGAAATGAAAAATTTCCTAGAGCCTTTCAACAGCAAATTGGAGCTGGCAGAAGAAAGAATCAGTGATATTGGAGATAAGACTATTGAAATGATTCAGGCTGAGGAGCAGGAAGAAAAAAGAATTTTTAAAAAGTAAACAGAGCTTAAGAGAAAGAGAGAAAGTGGCAGAAGGAACAGTCAAAGAAATAATGGTAGACAACTTCCGAAATGTAATGTCAGACATGATTATGCATGTTAAAGTAACCCAACAGCCCCCAAACAGGGTAACTCAAAGAGAACCATGACAAACAGACAGAAGTCAAACTGTTGAATGCCAAAGACAAGGAGAGAGTTCTGAAAGCTGCAAGAGAAAAGCAACATGTTATGTACAAGGGAGTCCCGATAAAATGAAGTCCTGATTTTTTATAAAAAAACTATTGAGCAAAAGGGCAGTGGGACAAAATATTTAGAGTGCTGAAAGAAAACAATTGCCAACTGATGATTTTATATCTGGCAAAACTGTCTTTCAAAAGTGAGGGAGATGCCTGCCTATGCCAAAAAAAAAAAAAAAAAGGGTGAAGGAGAACCATGCACCCCCCCCCCACCACCCCAAAAGAGAGGGAAAATGGGTGCACGGGTGGTTCAGGAATAGAATGCTAGCCTTCCATGTGGGAGAACCGGGTTTGATTTCCTCCCAAAAAATGAGGGAAAGATGAAGACATTCCCAGATAAACAAAAGCTGAGAGGGTTTGTCACCACTAGACATGCCCTACAAGCGAAGCTAAAAGGAGTTCTTTAGACTGAGAGGAAAGGACATTAGACAGAAGATTGAAATGGCATAAAGAAACAAAAATTTCTAGCAAATGTGTCATATGGACAATTATAAATGTCAGTACTATTTTATTTATTAGTATATAATTCTACTTTTTTACATCTTACAGATTTTAAAATGCAAATGCATAAGAAGTAATGATAAATTTATGACTCTGAACATATAGGGTATAAAAAATATAATTTGTAACGAGTAGAACAAAAAGTTGAGGGAATGGAAGGGTATGGGAACAGCATAGGTATATGCTATCAAAATGAAGTTGGTGTCAAATAAAATATGATTGTTATAGATTTTGGAGGTTATTTTTAAGCCCCATGGTTACAACAAAGAGAATATATGAAAAATATATACCGAAACAGAACAGACTTAAAAAGGTACAACAACACACACACACACACACACACACACACACACACACACACACACAAAACCCAAACAAATAAATAGAAAAGTAGGCATTAACAGAAGAATTGAGAAACAAAAAAGGTATAAACTTACAAAGGCTAAATAACAAAATGGTAGATGAAAGTCCTGCATTTTTAGAAGTTATTTTAAAGGTGAATCAATTAAGATCTCCAGTCAAAAGGCAGGGATTGACAAAATGAATAAAAAAGCATGACAAACTATAAACTATTTATATGAGACTTGTCTTAAATTCAAAGACACAAGTACGTTGAAAGTGAAAGGATGGAAAAAACATATCATGCAAACAGTAACCAGAAAATATAAGATAAAATTGACTTTAGGTAAAAAACTGTTACAAGGAGCAGAGAAGTTCACTATATATTGACAAAAAGGTCAACAAAAAGGCATAAAAATTATAAATATATATGCACCTAATGGCAAAGCCCCAAAATATAGGGAACAAATATTGACATATTTGAAGGGAGAAAGAGCTCTACACCAGAAGGAGAAGACTTCAGTACATCACATCCAATCATGGATAGAATATCTAGACAGAATGCCAGTAAGGAAACAGAAGACTTGAACAATACTCTAAATGAACTAGCCCTAAGAGCATATATAGAACATTTCACTCCACAGAAGCAGGATACACTCTTCTATAGTGTACATGGATCGTTCTCCAGGGTACACCATATGTTCTGTCACCAAACAAGTCTCGGTAAATTAAAAATATTGAAATTGTACAATATGTGTTTTCTGTCCACAGTGGAATAAAGCTAGAAACCAATAACAGAGGGAGAACTGGAAGATTCATAAATTTGTGGAAATTAAACAATGCACTCTTAACCAATGGGACAAAGATGAAATCATAAGGGAAATTAGGCAATATCTTGATGCAAACGAAAATGAAACAGAGCATACCAAAACTTATGGGATGCTGCAAAGGCAGTGTTGAGCAGGAAATTTACAGCTCTAAATGCTTACATTAAAAGACAAGATTTCAAATCAGAGGCTTATCCTCACAACTGGAAGATCAAGAAAAAGAAGAGCAAACTAAATGCAAAGTAAGCAGAAGGAAATAAAAAAGATTAGAGCAGAGATTAAAGAAATAGAGAATTAAAAAAAAAGTAGAGAGAATCAATGAAATCAAAAGTTTATTCTTTGAAAAGATGAATAAAGTCAACAAACCTTTAGCTAGTCAAAGAAAAAAAAAGAGAAAGGACACGAATAACTAAAATCAGAAATGAAAGGGGTGATATTACTACCAACCCCACAGAAATAAAACAGATTATAAGAGGATACTATGAATGTGCACCAACAAATCTGATAACTTTGGTGAAATGGACAAATTCCTAGAAACACATAAACTACTTATACTGACTCAAAAATTGTAAAGAATTTCTATTTGGGTTGATTGTAAAGTTTTGATAATGAATAGTGATGGTGATAGCATAACATTGTGAAGGTAAATAATTAACAGCACTGAATTATAACCTCCTAATAAAGAAAAGCCTAAGACCAGATGGCTTCACTGGAGAATTTTACCAAACGTTCCAAGATGAATTATCAGCAATCCTTCTCAAACTCATCCAAAAAATTGAGAAGGAGGGAATACTCTTTCACTCATTCTATAAGGCCAACATCACACGACTATCAAAGCCAGTTAAAGATACCACAAGAAAAATAATTAGAGACAAATATCCCTTATAAATACAAAAATTTTTATTATAAAATTTTATTTATTTATAATATAAATTTTATTTAAATTTGTAATAAAATTTTATATATAAATATAAAATTTTTTAACTGAATTCAACCACATATTAAAAGAATTATACACCAAGATCAAGTGGGATTTATCTGAGATATGCAAGAGTGGTTCAATATAAGAAAATATATAAGAAAATAATGCCACATTAATAGAGTAAAGTAAAACAAACTATATGGTCATCTCAATTGAGGCAGAAAAAGCATTTAACAAAATCTAGCATCCGTTCTTAGCAAACTAGTCCTAGAATGAAACTTCCTCAAAATGATAAAGGGCATATATGAAAAACCCACTGCTAAAATGATATCCAATGGTGAAGACTGAAATATTTACCCCTAAGATCAGAAACACCACAAGGATGCTCATTGTCACCACTGCCATTTAACGTTATACTGGAAGTTCTTGCCTGAAAGCAATTGAGCAAGAGAAAGAAATACAAGGCATCCACATTGAAAAAGAAGAAGTAAAACTTTCCCATTTGCAAATGGTGTGATCCTATATACAGAAAACCCTGAAAAACTACAACAAAGTTCCTAAAGCTAATAAATGAATTCAACAAAGCAGCAGGGTACAAGATCAACACCCGTACACTAGCAATGAATAATCAGAAGAAACCAAGAAAAAAATTCCATTCATAATAGCAACTAAAAGAATCAAATATCTAGGAATAAATCTAACCAAGGATGCAAAGGACTTGTACACAGAAAACTATAAAACATTGCCAAAAGAAATTAAAGAAGAACTAAATAAGTGCAAGGATATTCTATGTTCATGGGTTGGAAGACTAAAAGTATTCTTAAGAAGTTAAAGAATATTCACCTTTCATGTGGGAAACTTGGATTCTCCAGACCGTGCACCCCCAGCCCCCCCCCCCCAAAAGAAGCCAATACTACTCAAAGCAATTTGTAAATTCAATGCAGTCCCAATCAGAAAATGGAAAAGTCAATCACCAAATTTATTTGGAAGGGTAAGAGACCCCGAATAGCTAAAGCCATCTTGAAAAAGAAGAATGAAATTCAAGGACTCTCACTTGCTGATCCAAACTTATTACAAAGCCACAGTAATAAAACAGCATGGTATTGGCCCAAGGACAGACATATGAAACAATGGAGTTGAAGTGAGAGCTCAGAAATCCACCCTCACATTTATAGTCAAAATTTTTTTTTTCATTGGCAGGAACCGGGAGTTGAACCCAGGTCTACGGCATGGCAGGCAAGAATTCTGCCACTGAGTCACTGTCACACTGCCCTATAGCCAACTTATTTTTGACCTGGTGGCAAAGATGACTCAATTAGAAAAGAATAGCCTTCCCAACAATTGGTACTGAGAAAATTGGATCTCCATTTGCAAAAAGAGAGGTCCCTCATACCATATATAAGTACCAACTCAAAATGGATCAAAGATTTTAATATAACTCCCAGAAGAAAATGTAGGAAAGCATCTTTAGGACCTTGTGTTAAGCAAAGGTTTCTTAGACTTTACACCCAAAACACGAGCAACAAAAGAAAAAAAAAGATAAATGGGGCCTCATCAAAAGTAAAACTTTTGTCCTTCAAAGAACTTTATGATGAAAGGAAAGCAACGACCTACAGAAGGGAAGAAACAGTTAGAACCACATATCCAGTAAAGGATCAATATCCAGAATATATAAAGAAATCTTTCAACTTAATGATAAAAAGACAAACAACCCAACTTAAAAATGGGCGAAAGACTTGAACAGATATCTCTCCAAAGCGGATATAGAAATTGCCAGAAAGCACATGAAAAGATACCCCACATCACTAGTCATTGGGAAAATGAAAATAGAAACCACAATGAAATACCATTTCACACTCATTAGAATGGAGCTATTAAAAACATGGAAAATAATAAAAAATAAAAGAGGGATTGTAGGTTGTGTATATGTTACTAGGATAGTTGGAGAAAATGTGGAGAAATAGGAACCCATTCATTGCTGGTCACAATATAGAATGGTGCAGGTGCTGTGGAAGACAGATTGTCAATCCCACTACTAGGGATATGCCCAAAAGTATTGAAAGCAGGGACTCAGAAGTTTCCACACTGATGTTCACAGCGGCATGACTCACGATTGCCAGAAGACGGAAGCTGCCCACGTGTCCATCAACTTAACGAATGGATAAACAAAAGGTGGTATGCACATATAACGAGATATTATTCAGCCATAAAAAGAATTAAATTCTGATCCATGTAGCAACATGGATGACCTTGAAGACACCATGTTGAGTGAGATAAGCTAGACAAAAAAGGAAAATACCATATGATCTCATCAATAGGAAATAATTACAACAAGCAAATGCAAATGCATAGAATTAGAAACTAGAGTAAAGGTTACCAGGGGCCAGGGAGGGGGATGATAATGTTTGATTAGTGTGCAATTTCTGATTGAGGCGATGGCAGAATTTTGGTAATGGATGGTGGTGATGGTCGCACAGCATTGCGAATGCAATAAACTACTGAATTATATATTTGAATGTGGCTAAAAGGGGGGTTTTAGGTTGTGTATATGTTACTAGAATACATATTTTTTTAGAAGCTAGCGGAAGTGCATGCTGTTAAAACCTCCATGGAAAGCCTTTTGGCAATATCTATTAATGTAAAAAGTTCACATAGCCTTTGACACAACAGTGTGACTTCTGGGAGCTTTTCCCACAGATAAGCCCACACATGTGGGAAATGCTATTTCAGTCACACATTGTTTGATAACAAGACCTGGGACACAGGGTCAGAGTCTGCAAGAGGAGAAAGGCTGCACATATTGTATTCCAGTGGAATATTATTAAGTCATTAACAAAAAAGGAGGCAGCTCTTTATGTGCCAAGATGGACAATTGCCAAAGGGCATCATTAGGTGAACAAAATGAAGAAGTGTGACAGCGATATGGTTTGTTATCGTTTGTGTACAAAAGAACATGTATACATGTTTGTTAGGCTATGTCTGGAATAAATCTTGATGCACACACAGCTAATAAGAGGAGGTTTTCTAGAAAGGCGAGACTGGATAACTGGGGACAGTGGCAAGAGGGGAAATGACTTTCCAGCGTCTGCCTATAATTTATATACCACTAGGATTTTATACCATGTGAATGTGGCATCTTTTAAAAAAATTGAATAATGAAGAAATTTAAGGACAAGTAGGAGTTATTTGGACAAGAAGAGGACAGGGGATAAACATGCAAACCTACTCAAAGTCACTACTATCAGGGAAATGAAAATTATACATGTATGGTTCATCAGTTTGGCTAAAATAAAAATGGTTCTTAATCTTGAGGGCACGGAGTTTAGACTTTAGCGTGAGAACATTTGGGGCCCTGGGCATGCTATGACTGGGGGCAGCTGAATTAGTGGGGGGAGGGGCTGGAGGGAGGGAGACCAGGAGGCTCATCAGGTTAGACTCGGTGTTGGACTGCAGACAGGGGCAGTAGAGCTGGAGAAGAGGGGGGTGGTTGAAAAGATTTGGGGGGTGGGGGGTGGAATTGAGAGCTGAGTGAATGAGGGGGCAAGAGGAGGGGGAGCCAGTAGGTGTGAGCTCAGGCCTCTCCCATGGGTGCCTTGGTGCAGGTAAGAGCTGACCAGCCCCTTCAGGGACTCTGGATCCAGGCCTGAGACCCAGTGGTTACTCAGGAGCCCTCCACCATCCCTCTGGCACAGGTCTTCCGACCCACCAAATTGCTTCTTCATAGCTAGAAGTTCACCTATTCGTGTAAAGAAGGTAGCGCTGGGGCTGGTGTCAGATGAAAAAACCGGAGGCTCACAGTGGGTAATTGACCTGCTAGAGCCCCCTCAGCAGGTTGGGGGTAAATCCCGGGAGCACCTCTCTGCCTGCTCTGGGCCACATTTCTGGTCCCCTCTGTCCATGGCAGGTTCAGATCGAGGCTAGAGTGGACATTCCCGAGAGTTCAAAACAGACACCTTTGGATAACTGTCAGTTACCAGGGTCCAGGATAGGCTCCAAGAGCTGTGACCCCTTGGCCTGAGTGGTCGGAAAGGGTGGCCACCCAGACTTCACAGCTCCTGTCTCATGAAGCTGGAATCAAAGGGGTCAGCAGGGCTGGGCTTTTATCCGGAGGCTTTATAGAGCGTCTGCTTCCAAGCTGATTCGGGTTGTTGGTTGGATTTAGCTCCTTGCAGTTATAGGCTTGAGGGTCCCATCTTCTTGCTGGCTGCTAGCCAGAGGCCGTTCTCAGCTCCTCGAGGCCACCCTCAGCTCCTTCCACATGGCCCCCTCCATCTCAGCAAGGGAATCCCCTCCCTTGCATCATTCCTCCTTGTGCTGTGACTCTCTCTGACTCGGGCCCAGCAGCTGGAGAAAAGTGCTTTTTAAGGTCTTTTGTGAATATACTTGGCCCACCTGCACAATCTCCCTCTTGACGTGTGAGGTAACATAACCTCGGGAGGGCTACTCATCACACTCACAGCTTCCGCCCACGCTCAGCGGGTGGGGGATTGCTAAGGGTCATTGGGGAGCATCCTTAGAGTTCTGCCTACAACACATTCTTATTTGTGCATACTCACCCATGTGTAACAAGAATAAGAACGTACGTTTGTTAAGCATTTACAAAGTTCCAGACACTTCTCTATATGGAGAGTATCACTTGTATAGCTACCACCACACCCCACCTGCTCACACGTATACAGTAGCTACTGCCACTACTATCCTTTCTTTAAATGAAGAAATGGAGGCTCATAGAGGGTATGTAACTAGCCCAGGGTGACTCAGTCAGAAGAAGGTGGGACCTAAACTTGAACCCAAGTCTGTCTGATTCCAAAGCCTGTGCTCTCAAACTATGTTTTGTACAGTCTTGCACACACATGTGCACAGAGGATCATGCCCACACATGCAGGGATGCACACACCTGTGCTTAGGCATGAGCGCACATACACCCTTGCACAGGCGTTTGTGAACACCCAGAGGGCTCTGTCACAGACGCACAAGCACACTCCCATGGCCGCCTGGCTCCACGGGACCTGGAGTTAATGAAGATGCACGAGCAGCCCACGCAGAGCGGCCGCTGGCAGAGATGAAAGGCGGGGTGTGCCTAACAGCCCGCCGGGGATCCGGTTACCCATGGCCGTGGCTTCTCAAGCGGATGATTAATCGCCTAGTACTGCCTCGGCCCGGTCAGCTCCCAAGGCCTCCTGCCCTCTTATTAAAAACATCCCTTGATGTCATCCGGCCAGGGAGATCAATGGAGGCAGCGGAGGGGAGTGGGGCTTCCAGGGGACAGGGTCTCAGCCTCTCCCCACTGCCACCTGGCCCCTTGGTGCTCAGTCCCCTGGGAGCAGGCGGCGGCAGGTGATGTTCCCAAAGAGGCCTCCTGGGACTGGGTGGTGCCCGGTTCATGGAACATGGCCAGTGCCTGCGAAGCCGAGCCACTGACCAAGGTCAGAGGAAACCAGGGGACTTGGGCCTGTGGTTTGGGGCCCAGGAAGCTAGGAAGAAGGGTCTGTGGTCCTCCAACAAGCTGTGCGACACTTCAGCTCCGGAGCCTTGTGTCCCCGTGTGTAAAAGGGGAGAAGGGTACCTCTCTCGCAGGTCGACCCACTTGCCTCTTGAAATTCTTTGTCCTCTTGGCTTGGGTGGGCTGCACACTCCTGTGCCTCTCCTGTACCTCTGACCATCCCTTCTCCTCTTCTTTACTCACTTCCAGCTAGCACCATGTGAACATGGGCTCCGGGGCCATCTGCCTGGTCAGGACTCCACACCACCACGTGTGGCTAAGGGACCCTGGGCCAGCGGCCCTCAGTTTCCTCATCTCCAGAGGGCTGCTGCGAGATGCCAAGGTAATAAAAGTAAAGACTTTCAAACAGTAGCTGCCCCCTGGCCCCTGGAAGTGCTGGGTGCACTTTGGCACCCTCCTGGGCCACGTTCTTGAGTGCTGGGCATCAGCTTTGATCCTTGGTTCTCCTCTCTCTGCCTCTCTCCTCGTCCTCACCCCCAGCTCTAAGGCCAATGCCTACGGAATCTCTGGTCCAGCTTCTTGAGCCACGGGGTCCCAAGTCCACCTGCATGCTCACAGGCATTGCCCGCTCAACAAGACCCAACGGAATACAAGCTCCTGTCCACTCTTCCTCCTGGGTCACTTCTGGGCCCCCACCTCGGTGACACCAACATCCACCGGGTCCATCTCCCCACCCCCTGCTAGAAAACTTGGTCTCACACTGAATTCCCCCCTCGGCCTCCTACTGCGTGTTTAATCTGCCACCAGATCCTGTTAGGCTGATGTCTCCCAAGTATCCCTTGAATGGCCCACCTCTCTCTACTCATCCCCTCCCCAGCCCAAGTCACTCTCTGGGCCTATGACCTTACCCTCTTCTGCCTGGATGAGGCACTTACTTCCTAATAGACCTTCCCTGGGCTTGTCCCCTCCAATTCACTCTCCACTTACCAGCCACAATGAGTCTTCTCAAGTAGACGTTTGGTCACAATCATGTCACCAGTTCCCTACATAATATTCTTCAATAGTTTTCAGTGGTTCCTGGGCTAAAGTCCAAACTCCCTGACGATTTATGAGGCCTCCAAGATCTGGGCCCTGTAGGAGCTAGAGTTAAAACAAGATAAGCACTCTGTTCCCTCAGGAAATGCATGCATGCCTTTTGTCACCCTGCAGTATATAAGCAGGATCTGGTTAAGAATGAAGTTGTCCGTTATCGCTGATCTTCAGACCCCCTGATCCCATCTCTTTCTTGTCATTCCTTAATATCCTTCAAGCTCCGGTCCGTAGGAAGCAACAGAGCCCCACCGTACAGCTCTCCAAGCGGTCTCCCTCTCGCTCCAGGCAAACTGGGCAGCCTTTCTTTCCTCTCTTGCCTCTGGGCCTTTGCACAACCTGTTCCATGTGCATGAAACACTCTTCTTTCCTGCCTTATCTGTACCTAAATTAATCTAGGCTTTTCTGCCCTGACCTTCTTTGACTCCCCTGATCTTTCATATTTGGGCATCACACAGACCTGGGTTCACCACTTTCCAGCTGTCTGTCCTAAGCAAGTCTCTTGACTTCTCTGGGCCTCGGTTTTACCGACTGTAGACTGGGGCTGATAACACCCATAACTGTGGGGAAGATTAAATGCATGAAAGCCATGGCATTTTCGGCCCATAGCAGCTAGTGCATACGAGTTCAGTGATGGTGACGATGATGATGGTGATTTTGATACAAAGGGCAATACCTCACCCCAGGTCCAGACATGGGCACATACTCTCCTTTCCTTTTCTCTGGAGCCCTGGAAAGAAGGAAGGAGGACCTGAATTGTATAAACTGAGGCCTGGGCAAGGGAAGGAGCCACCTTATTTCCATAGCCAGAGGCCTGTCCATCTGCTAACTCCCCTTCTGTTCTCCCAGATGGGGACTCCTCGCCCAGTACTCCCTTTGTAGAAGACACCTTGCTGAGTTCCCTTCCCTTGGTGCCCAGCCTCATTAACAATGACAATAGTCAAAGTGCTCAATTGTGCCATGCCTTCTTTCAAGTACTTTGCATGTGTTAAGAAGAGCTCTGTTGAGCCTTATGTTCTTATGTTCTATTTACATGCGTTTAATCCACAGAGCAAAATCCTAGGAATGTGGTATTGCTGTCCCTATTTTTCAGTGGGTAAGCTGAGGCCTGGAAAGATTAAGTCACCTGTCCATGGGCACAGAGCTGCCTTTCACCTCTGACTTCTCACTCTGGACAACTCTCCCCCTCCAAGCCCCAACCTGTCTGTCCCAGAGTGTCCCTGCTTCTCTAGAACTCTGAGTCTTGTTTCCATTTGATTTGACAAGTGATCAGTGCTGAGAAAGGATGACAGCAATTTGCTTTGCTTTGGAAATTGTTTTTCTTTTTGGAGAATTTCACGACAGCTGTTGGGATTGCAAGAGATCCTGATGTGTTACAAAACCAGCGTCCATCTAC
The DNA here is from genome assembly GCF_023851605.1 of Tamandua tetradactyla. Classification (NCBI taxonomy): domain Eukaryota; kingdom Metazoa; phylum Chordata; class Mammalia; order Pilosa; family Myrmecophagidae; genus Tamandua; species Tamandua tetradactyla. The sequence continues at coordinate 204,153,688 of NC_135328.1, read as the reverse complement.
CTCTTCTCTCCCTCTTCCTTGAATCTGTTTCCTAGTCTTGAGTGCTGGTCCCACAGTTTTGGAGGTACTCTGGGGTGCACCCACTCGTGTACAAGAAAATCAGCCCACTTGGTGTCTTGTTAGATTGAAAGTACATTCTGTCTTATTCAGTGATGTGCTGATAAATGTTTATCATGGAGGGAGGGTGGTGCCCTAATTTGACATTTGCCGTTTCCATGGTGTAAATACTCTCACTGTGGTCAATTTCAAGCTACCCATGAGAAGTTGCTGAATGCAGAGTTGGTGAGAGACGCGGAATCAGCTTCTGTGAGCAGATCCAAATGGGCTTCACACACCACACGCTCCTTTCCTGGGGTCCCTGCTGCCGGACACAGCCACCGGCTGGTGCTTAACGATGGCTGTCAAATGAAGCTCACGTACCTGATAGAGGCTCCAAGCCCCCCTGGCTTATGCACCGACCTCACTGCACACGCTCACAGATACCCATGTGCCCTGCAAACACTCCTGGGCACACACCTTGCCCACAACAACACGTGCATACAGAAATCTAACATACACCTGGAGTGTGATACATGCTGCCCCACTCATGGGCACAATCTCCGCTTTTCCTGCATATACACTTTTTGGTGAGCACACATGGCCACATTGTGCAGCCACGTTGTTTATGTGTACACCCACGCTCACTCTTGACTGATGTTTTGGCACCCACAGTCGCGCACTCATCATCAAACACACACATACGTACACCGTGGCCCATGCATGCACATATACAGTTGCTTCAGAGACACTGCTGTACATGCCCCGGCACCCACGTGCACTGATGCATGTTCTCTGAGCAAGCAGACGTAGGCGTGTGAACTCATGTCCCTCACTCATAGGAACAAGCAGTAGCTAAAACTCAGCTCAGTCTTTCCTGCTTTCATGCATGTAAACCATCGTACACCTATGGCTCACTCACCACCCCACCCTCCTTCTGCTCCCCCACATCCCCTGCAGGCATCTCCCCCACCCCGCCATAACCTGGGAAGCTGGCCGGGCTGGGTTGGTGGGTGTGGTGTTTGGGAGTTAGAGAGGAATTCCAGGCAGGCCCTTTCTGCTCCCCTGGCCAACGTTAAGTGCCTTCAGACTGAAAAGAACCGTCCAGAGAGGCTTTTCCGGCTAGAGATTAATGTCACTGAAAAATGTGGGTCCCGAGCGATTAATGCAGCCTTCTTTGCCACACATTATGTGAGTGCACTAAAGCGAGAGGGGGCTCATTTTTGGCGTGTTTTTAACCTCCTTGGCTCAGAGTGAAAGAAGAATAGAAGAAGAGCCTGGGGCCCGGGAATCTGAGGGTGGGGGGCCTCATGGGCAGATAGAGCCCCAGAGGCCTGGCTGGGTGAGGCCAGGGCAACTAGGTCCAGGTCTTTGGGCAATCCCAGTCAAACCTCCACAGGACATGGAAGAGGCAATGGTGGACCCACCGCGGTCTCCGAGCTGCAGTTGGTGTAGCTATGGAGGCGTGCAAGCCTGGGTGGGTCCCTCGCAGTCTCCCAGCACAGTCGGACGGACCTGGAATCAAATACTAGCTGTGCTGAGTGACCTTGGGCACATGATGCCACCCCGCGCCCTGTTCTCCCCAAGCCTTGTCTTCTCTGTCTGCAAAACGGCAATGATGCAGCATCTTCCTCAAGGGGTGGTGATGAGGATTAACTGAAGTCACCCAGAGGAACCTCTTAGTAAAGTGTCAGCCACACAGCAAGGTCTGGTAATCTGAGGAAGCAATGTGCACGCTCTCTGTGAGTTGTCACTGCAGTGGGGCTGTGGTTGCGTGAAGAAGCATGACGTGTGTGTGTGTGTGTGTGTCGTGGGTGGGGCAGTTTGATGCTTTGAACCAGATGACCTTGGACTTGAGTCCCATTATGTGACCTTGAGCCAACGACCTGTCTCCCTGATCCTCAGTTTCTTCACCTGAAAGATAGAGTTAAACGATACCCTAGTCTCCAGACTATTGGGAGGATTAAAGTTAGTTATAGCTGAAAGTGCCTGGCCCAGTGCCCGGCACCGACAAGGGGCCCTAAAACACGATATTAACAGGGAGTGGGTCAGAGCGGGGATGTGGTCAGCGACACTTACGTCCCTCTGTTGCCTGGCAGATGCCCCGGGTGCCTCTGAGGATGGGGCAGGGGAGACGAGCTGGGGCGGGGGCTCTGCCGACACCCACTGCCTGTGATGCCAGGCGCCGAGGCGGGCGCTCAGTGTCCATTCTCTCATTTCTTTCACTTTGAAACCCTAGAGAGTTGGTCTTACACGTGGAGGGAAACTGAGGCACAGAGAGGGTGGGCATAAGTCCTATGGCCCGTAGGCACTCAGGACACAGGCTCCTTTGGAGCTGATGGCTCCTCGGCTGAGCAGGGTCAAATGGATTTTCAGGGCAACCAGGAACATCCTGAAGAATGTGTTTCTCATGTTTAAAAATGCAAACAGTTATGTTATTTCTTGCCTTAAAACTGGTCAGCAGCTTCCCCTGCTCTCAGGAGGAAGCCCGAGGGCCTGTCTGGACCACACCGTGGCCTGGCCCGGCTGCCCTCCAGCCTCAGCAGCACCCGGCGACTCGGGGTGCTGAATTCCAGCTCCTGAGGCCTCCTCTGGGTGCCAGGCTCCTCGCCCCTTTCCGGGGTCTCCCCATCCACCCTCGCGAGCCCAGCCCCAGGGAGCCTCCCCTGACCACTTCCCCACCGTGGCCGCGGCAGGTGCTCAGGTTCAAGTGCTCATAACATTGGCAGCAATTCTCACAATATAAAATGGTAACAAAGCTGTCTGCGCTTCACCTTCTCTGTGGGAGCCTGCATCCTGGGAGGGCAGAAGTCAGTATGATTTCTTGGCAGGTCTACACAGGGCCTGGTATGTAGTAGGTGCTCAATAAGTGCTTGATTTGAGAGAATGAACTGAGCTGTCCATTGGTTGGCGGCCAGCCTGGCTTCCAGGCACGAGAAAGTTCGCGAGGGGAGTTTGGGCCCCATGGACGTGGTGTGGGGGCCCCGTGGCAGAGGAGCCGGCGGGCAGTGCAGGGCCTGGCGGGGGGGGGGGGGTGTGCCCGTCTCAGCGTGCGCAGCCCTGCGGGGAGGAGGGGAGGGCCTTGGGGCCCCCTGCGGAGTTGCCTGGTTTATTTTGAACCTTCAGTTTTGCACCGAGGCTGATAAAACCAGCCCCGTCATGATGGAGTTCAGGGTAAGGGGGCTTCTCCGACGGAGTTCAATCCTCAGGACAGCCTAAAGGCTATTAGTGTCCCCATTTTTCATGAGAGGAACTTGGGGCTCAGAGAGGCTCGTGACCAGAATCTGGGTCCGACCGTGGAGCCACACCCTTTCCCACCACCCCTGAGGTCTCCATGGGGCTGACAGAACAGGCAGAGGTGAGCAGAAAATGGGGGGTGCTGGCGGCGGCAGTGGCCTCATTCCCCAAGACAGAGGAGGCTGCGCTTGCTGCAGAAGGGATCTGTTGCTGTTTTTTTTTTTTTTTTAATATTTTTATTGACATCTCCTCACACACATATTGTCCATACGTAGTGTAAGAATCAATGACACAATATCACCCCAAAGCTGTGTATTCATTCCCATGATCATTTTTAGAACATTTGTAACATTCCAGAAAAAGAAATAAAAAGAAGAAAAGAAAAAAACTCATGCATTCCATACCCCTACCTCTTCCTTTCATTGCCCATTAGGATTTTAATCTACCCAATTTATTGTATATCTTATCCCCCCTATTATTTATTTATACCCATATTTTTTACTCATCTGTTCCTACCCTGAATAAGAGGGACATCAGACACAAGTTTTTCACAATTACACAGTCACACTGTAACAGTTATATCTTTATACAATCGTCTTCAAGAATCTAGGCTACTGGAACACAGCTCTACAGTTTCAGGTACCTCCCCCCAGCCACTCTTGGGGTGGTTTTAAGATATAGCCACAAATTCTTTGATGAACTTCCCTCTAAGAGGTGGTTTACTTCTCCCTCCTACTGATGTGCTTCTAATGAACAGAATATGGCAGGAATGATGGCACGACATCAGAAATGATGGGAAGGCAGTGTGGCTTCCTCCTTGTCCACTTTTGCGTCGTTCGCTCTGGGGGAAGCCTGGTGCATCATGAGGACGCAGGTGGCCCCAGGGAGAGGCCAGCCTGGCAGGGAACTAAGGCCTGCCCCCAGCCTCGTGGGTGAGCCCTCCTGAAAAAGCAGATCTCCCAGTTCGGGCAGCCTTCTGCTGTCGGCAGCCCTGGCTGACATCGAGGTAGCAGCCTCATCAGAGTCCCTGAGCCCAAACCACCCAATTAAGCAGCTTCTGAATTCTTGGGTCACCAAAACTGGGTGATAAAACGTGTTTATTTTTGTGTGAAGTTGCTATGTTTCAGGATAATTTGTTATGTGGCAATAGATAATAAATACGCTCATTTTGGTGGAAACGGCTCAAATGCCTCTCTGCAGTAGAATGGATTGGGGTATATTCGCATGATGGAATATTCCCCAGCAATGAGATGGAATGAGCTGTCACTCCTGGCAACAGACATGATGTTGAGTAACAGAAGCAGAGGCAAATGCGGCACATGCTGTGCGAGTCCATTCATGTAAAACACAAAAATGAACAAAACTAATCTACAGCGATAGAAGTCAAGACAATATTGTCCTGGCGTGGGGGCAGATGGAGAGAGCAGGAGGGGGCCGTGGGGGGCTCCTGAGTGGTGCTTAAATTAATTCTGTTTCTTTATCCGAGCGATGCTTACAAAGGATGTATTCAGTTTGCGAAAACTCATTGAACTGTACATTTATGACTTGTATGCATTTTTGTATGATATTAAACTTCAATAAGAAGTAAGAAAAAAAGCAAAGCAAAGAAAAAGCCATCAGTCTGGAATAAACAGCATGATACAGGGTGGAACTGGGCAGATCAGGATGACATTTGGTGTAGGAAACGCGATGGTTTGGAGGTGACAGACCAGGAAACCTCTAGCAGATTTGGGAGGGGAGGGTCAGCATCAGGTCATGCAGTGGAAAGATGAAGGGGTGGGGTGGCTGTGTTGGGACCTCCCACTCCCCTGGCTAGGGCTTGGGGTCTCACCTCATCAGCCCTTTGCTCTGGGTAGACAGGAAGGGACAAAAGCTCAGCCCCCCACTGGGGTTGGGGTCAGCTGAGGGGGCCTTCCGGGGCAGTAGCGAGGGCAGGGGAAGCCGTACCGAGCTTTGTGCTTCAGGGATTTGCCATAATCCCAGCCCTTCCCTGTAGCCTGTCTAATCCCCACCCGTGGGGCTGAGCCTTTTCAAGTTCTGACTTTGGCCTGAAAGACTCCCAAAGGGGTCCACATTTTTGCCCACGGCTTCCCCGCTCCTAGGAGGGAACTCATCGGGGTCTCACCCCTCCCTGGGACAGTGCTGCTCGTCCTTGCAGAAGAACACACAACAGCTTTCAAAAGATCAGTTATAGCTAAAATGCCCAGGAGAATTTCGAAGTGCCTGCGCTTGCTTCCTTGTAGTCTCTGGCCACTGTATTCAAGGGGATGGGTGAAAGGGACACTGGAAAGAACAGAGACCTCTTTGGGGGAGTTTAATAGCCTTCAAGGCCTGGTGTGAGCTTCCTCTTTAACCTCATTTCTCTCTCCATGAGCTCCAGCCACTTGGGCTTTTCTGTGTCTAAAACCTACCAAGCCAGTCCCTGCCCCAGGGCCTTTGCATGGACCCTCCCTCTGCTTGGAGTGCCTGTTCCCCCGATGCTTGAATGACTGCTCTTGGTCATCACCCAAGTCTCAGCTCCAATGTCACCTTCCCCAAGAGACCTACCTAGAGGCCCCACAGTCACACTCTGTCATTCGACATCTTGGTTATTTATTTGTTGCCTTTCCTTGGTTTGTCCTCCCCCACTGGAATGTGAACCCCTCAAGAGCAGGGGCCTCAATTGCTCTACTCCCAGCCATATTGTCCACACAGAGCCATGCCTGGGGTAGAGTTGCTCTCAGGGCATGCGTGCTGAGTTGAGTGAATGAATTAATGAATGAATGAGAAAGGGTAGAGTTACTTGTGGAAGACAGAGCAAAAAGCCTGGAAGGGAAGTGACCCAACTCAGTTTAGTATCTTGATTATCCCTCTTAAATACTTCAAGCTGCCCTCTGAGCATTATTGTTACTCCATTTTTACAGATGAGGAGACCAAGGCTAAAGAGATTTAGTAACTTGCCCAAGGCTATGTAACCTGTGTAGTTAGCTCCACTTAGTAATGATGGCTTTGGTGATAGAGGACAGACATGTAGGAAAAGAATCCTTGCTGACCTGGAATTTCACTCTTAGTCTTATATGGAATTTTAAGTAAGTCCCATTACCTGAAATTTAACTCTTGTATATTCATTTCTTTTGACATGATATATTGCCCTCTCAAGAACTTTTCTTTTCACTTGTTCTCTTAGTAGTTAGGAAAGTTTGCATGAATGATTATTATGGATGCACAGCATGGTAGATCTGGAAGGGCTGTCAGAGGCTGTGTGCTGACCTGCCCATTTTATAAGTGGGAATATTGAGACCCAGAAAGTAGGAATAACTTCCTCAAAGTCAGCCAGGAGGTGTTCCATAAATGCTTGTTGATTGAAATAACATAAACATATATTATAGACAGAGGGAGCATGGCTTGTCTGCCAAGTCCCAGGAAATGCTGCATATGTATACTACCTCATGGTTTCCAAAAGCACATTCGTGTACATGGTTGCAGGTAGGTACTTTTATTATTCCCACCTTACAGGTGTGGGAAGTGAGGCTCGGAAAGGTGAAGCATTTTGTCCAAAGTCGCACAGTGAGTGACGAGGCACAGTTGGGATTTGAACGTAGGTCTTGTATAACCAAACTCCCGAGCTTTTACCGGAGTCTGACAGCTTTTCCTGAGCCCCCTTTGCAGTGGTCCCCGGCTGGTCCATGGGGAAACTGATCCAGGGGCCTGAGTGGCCCTGAGCTTGCTCAGCCAGGGCATGTGTATGTGTGTGTGTTTGTGCATGCATACGTAGAGGACAAGTCGGCAGCCTCACCCCTACTGCTGCGGCAGCTGCAATCCATGATTTGTGCCCGAGGAGTGTCTGAGGTCCCTGCCCGCCAGGCTGCCACCCTCCTCCCCTCCCTGTGTCTGGCAGGCGGGCAGATCCTGTGCCGGGACTTGCCGGAGCGTCCGCATCAGGCGAGGCTGCAGGTACATTCCTCCTCCCTAGAACCCTCCCGTGGCCCCTGGGGGGCCAGGCACTGACTAATTCTATACAAATTGGCTAATATTCTGAAGAATGCCATTCTGTAAGAAAGCAAATATTTAAATACCCATGGCTGGGCCCTCTCCACCCCCGCACCCCAGTCCTGCCACCTGCCAAACGCCAACAGAGCCTCTGGGAGGCGTCTTGGGGCTGCACACCTGGCGGAGCCCAGCCTCCTCTCCCCACCCCTGCCAACTGGGAGCAGCGGGTCTGTATATGCCCCTTCAGAGGCAGAACCTCCGAGGGGCACTTGCAGATGCCCCCGCCAGGCAGGTGCAGCCTAGAGGGAGAGGCTCGGCTCGGTGAGCAAAGGACCAGAATTAGGAACACAGGTCTAGTCTGGGCCCTTGGCTTGGGCCTCACGTGCCCCCTTTGGGCCCCGGCTTCCCCATATGTAATTTGGGGGGTGTCATGGACAAAATCAATGGTTCCCGGCTGTGTATCAGTATTATCTAGGAACATTTAAAAAAATACAGGTTCTGGGGCCCTGCCCCCGATCTACTGAAGCTAGAATCTGAGGGGTCAGGGCCCAGAAACCTGCATTTTCCTGAGCCCCCTGAGCAACACGATGCAGCTGGTCCAGCCGCCTTTATGCATTTCTCTTTACCTGTCATGGCACATTGACTAGAGGGAATGAGCGTGGGCAGAACTCCTGGGGGCCCCCTTCAGCTCTAGGTGGAGGGAAGGGCACACCTGCCGCGAGAAGAGCACGGTCAAGGCCAGAGAACCTGTGCGGCCTTTCAGGAAAGTGGTGAGAGCATGAGTTGTGGGGTGGGGCCTTCCCCTGCTTTCCTCTGGGCCCAGAGAGGTCCTTTGCGGTCTAGCTCAAAGTCTCAAGCATTTTCCTCTTCTTAGCGTCATTTTTGGGCCACCATAATCACTTACTTCTTTGAATTCACAGGGCACCGACTCCTTCCCTTTGTTTCACAACCCAACTGCAAGTTACACAGTCTTACATTTTGCATTATTTTATGCATTTCTCTCCTAACGGCAGGGATCACAGCCTTTCCTTGTTGAGCACTGCATGCCAGGCCCTGGGCTGGGCTCTTCTCTTGCATTATCTCCCTTTTTCCTAAGAGCCTGGGAGGTAGGTTTTGTACTGTCCCCATCTGACAGAAAGATAAACCGAGGCCCAGAGAAATTACTTAGCTTACCTAGGACACACAGCGAGTTTATGCAGAGCTAGGATTTGACTTTTCTAATCCCATGGCCTGGACTTGTGTCTGCCATCTCCACCCTCTTTGGCTGGTTGACAAGTCCCGCCAGGGCAGGGATTACAGTTGTTTTTCTCCGTGTCCCCAGTACCCAGTGAGGAAGGATACGTGGTAGACCCCATCCTGTGCCAACCTCATGGGTCTGGCATGAACAAGAAATAATTGTCCCCATATTACAGATGAGGCATAGGAAGTTGAGTGGCTCGTCTAAGGTCCTAGATCAAGCAAGTGTCAGAGGTGGTTGTCTGGGTCTTCCAGAAGCAGACCCTGAATCAAGGATTCAAGTGCAATTTACCTGGGAGGTGATATCTGGAAATGTGGGTAGAGGAAATGGGGAAGGGAGGTGAAGTGAGATGGGGAAGGGAAAGAAGCCAATAAAGTGTGTGTCAGTGAGGAGGTGAACAGTGGGGCAATAGGGGCTCAGGCCCACTGGGTATCTCTGGGAGAATGTGCAGAGCATGCCTCTGAATTGTCTGTCCAAGGGTGAGGATGCTGAGGTATTTGTCCACCGACTCCCGTGTGTCTTTGGTTGAGAGCTGTTCTAATTGCTCCAGCCCTAGCATCGCCTGTGGCTGGCGACGGCTCTCAGGCAGAGCTGGGTATTTGCAATCAGCAGCTCACAGGGGTGGTGAACGCTGAGGGAGCATGGCAGGACACTGACAGCCTGTGTTACATCAGGATTCATAACGCAGATTTTCAGAATCAAGTCCATCTGCTGCTCCGTAAATGGTAGCCCAAATGGAGAGGGCGGACAAAACAAAGACTCAAATTCTGTTTATATTTTAAGGCCTGGGGCTGCTCATTATGAGCCAGTGTTATTCAGTCATTAGAGTCTCTTTCCAGTCCAGAGAGACTCTTACGAGCCTGACCTAGCGGCTTTCCGAGAGTTTGGGGCACAGATTTCCTTCTCCAAATGAAGCCACACTTCAAATTGCAATCTATAAAGCAGCTATAATGCACCTACCTGTGCATTTACACATCCATCCATCCATCCATCCATCCATCCATCCATTTACCTATCACCCTTGGTCCCTCATGGGTGCTGGGGATATTCCCAGGTCCTTGATTTGCCGGGACAGCTGGCCAGGCTCATTGCAGTTTCTCTGAAGGAGCCGCATTTCTGGTGGTTGCTGTGAGCTGACCAGAGTGAGTAGCTGGCTCCTGTGGTCCAGAGAATGCTGCTTCCCCACCCCAGGATGTCTTGGCTCACGGCTCCCGCTTACTTGGAGGCTCCCACAGACAGCTGGTGCCACTGCCATTCCAGAAGACTCCTCGGAGGAAACAAAGCTGCACGAGTCCCATGCTGGTACAGGGATTAATACAAATTTGGGGCTCTACCTATCCTCTTATCCCAGAGCCGCTGGGGCCTTTGACTCTGCCCCCCCCCCCCCCAACCAGGCCAGCTGAGGGGGCTGTAGGCCTGGCCCAGGCTGGGGACTGCCATTTGGGTCTTCGTTGAGTGGCCTTGAGAAGCTGGGGCAGTGCCATGGATGCTCCTGGCACCCGATTTCCTCTCCATTATCCCAGCACCCAGACAGGCCAACTGATCAGACTAAGGTATGACGAGGTTTGCTCCAGGCTTGGTCCTGGAGAGAGTTTAGGGGGCCAGAAAGCCTGTCAGTGAGGGCCAGGCCCTCTGCAGGGTGGGTCTCCCTGAACTTTCATGTCAAGCTTTAAAGGTGGGCATTGTCACCCCGCCCCGCACCGTACACTCAAGGACGCTGAGCTCAGAGAGGGGATGATCCTGGCCCAAGGCCACACAGCTGGTGATTGTCAGTGCAGGAGTCCAGGGCCCCTTGACTTCGAGTCCTAGTTTCTCTCTCCAACCACATACCTGGAACAGCTGTCCCAGGCCCTTCCTGGCTTCATGGGGAATTTCCCCTCTTCTTCATCATCACCACCATCACCACCGACATCATCTAGATGGGCTGAATGCCTCTTTCCCTCCCCAGGAGCCATGGTTTTAGAACATTTGCCACACACATGCTGGAGGTTGCAGGAAACGCAAGTAACCTGCCACAGGCCACAAACTGCCGGCGGTAGGCAGAGTAGTTTGGGAGAACACAGCTGGGCCTGGTCTTGGTGTTCTTTCATTGCTGGGTAAATTCCCTCACCTTTCTGGACCTCAGTTTCCTCATCAGGAGTTGGGGAGACACACACACCTGTCTTGCAGAGAGGATGGAGACGCATCCTGGGATAAAACTTGCAAAGTGCCACGTGCAAAGGGCTGGTTCACAGGAGCTCCGTAAATGGTAGCCCAAATGGAGAGGGGGCACAAAAAAAGACTCAAATAATGTTTGTATTTTAAGGCCCTGGGGTGCTCATTATGAGCCAGTGTTATTCAGTCATTAAAGAGTCTCTTTCCAGTCTGGAGAGACTCTTACGAGCCTGGCCTGGTGGCTTTCCGAGAGTTTGGGGCATAGATTTCCTTCTCCAAATGAAGCCACACTTCAAATTCCAATCTCTAGAGCAGCTGACAGTGGACTTGACCCAGCGGCAGCGGGGAGGCTGTCTCTCTGTCGGAGCTTCCCTCCTATGTCCTTGGCAGCTCCTGGGGCCTCTGTGGAGAACCCTCAGGCCCAAAGAAGAGCAGTGTAAAGGCCCCTGGGGTCCCGGTGTGGAGAGGAGGAATTGGCTTGGCGGCCGTCAGGAGGGCTTTCCCCAGCCTGACTCTGAGTGTGTACGTGTGTTTATAATGTGTTCGTATCTCTGTGTGTGCATATGTGTTTCCATGTGTATATGTGTGCATATGTGTATGTGTGTATATGTGAGTGTATGTGTATATGAGTGTATGGGTATGAGTGTGAGTGTGTATGTGTGTTGCTGGAGCTGGGCTGGTGAGGGGCAGCCCTCTCACTCCCCAAGGCCCCACAGGCCTTCCCCCCAGCTTCCCTCTGTCCCCCAAGGGCTAAGGGGTGGGTGGCATTCTTGGTCATCCCTGGGTTTTGTAATAGATAATTTAGAACCTGCCTAGTGTGGGGCATGCAGACTGATGTGTCCCTCTGGCCTGAGTCCCTGCCAGACAGGACATCCCCTTGCCCACCTCTGGCTCCTCCTCCCACAGCAGCCCCGGGAGCTCCTGCACTGTCTGAGCCCTCTACCTGTTACCCATTGGCAAGGTGGGGAGACCAAGGCCCAGACAGGGGTGGCACCTGCCCATGGTTGCACAGCACTTCAGGGCCAGGACTCGGTTTGGGGGCAAAAGGCCAGATCTACTTTGGTCAAGGGTGGTCTGTCTGCTGGGGTGGGCATGGGAGAACAACCATGTCCCACGGCGTGGGGAGCCTGGGGCAGGGACTAACTGCCAGAGCCTCAGGGATCACATTTAGGGGCCATCTTGGTTCGTCACTGAGCCCTGCTCCCCTGCCATCTGCTTGGAGTTGACGGCTCAGAAATGGGTACACCTCTGCCCGGAGGAGCCTGCAGTCCAGGGTCGGGGGTCGGGGTGGGGGACTCAGGGCCTGAACCTCAGCTCTCAGCTTCCGGGCTGTGTGACCTTGGGGATACCCCTTAATCTCTGTTCTCTGTCTTCTCACCCATGTGAGGCAGTTCTTGAGGTCACTGTGAGGCTGCAGGCAGCGGAACTGCAGGGTGCTGGCAGCACAGCGCCCGCCTAGGTCAGCTCCCATTGTGGGCGTCACCTGCAATGGGCAGACTCTTCATATATTATCTGATGTCTCAGCATGATTTTGAGATGTCGGGTTTACAGACAGGGAAAGTGAGGCTCAGGTTGGGGAGCTGCCACGCTCAAGGTCACACATCTAGGCAGCGGTCAGGCTGGTTTAAGCCCAATTCCATTTGCCACCCCCAACTCCACCCCACTATGCTCGGTCACCTCCAGCCTCAGCAGAGCCTGGGGAGGGCAGATCCACTCTCATGGGACAGCTCTGGGGTCAGTGGGTGTCCATCTCCTGTTCCCCCCCCACCCCTGCCCCGCTTCGGGGACCGCTGGAGTCCCCAGCCCCCAGGACGATGGGTCGGGGTTGTTTTCTTCCCGGGGAAGCCACCAAGGCTAAGGGATCTGCCAGGGTCTTCTCTGGCTTGTGTCCCCCTCCCCCACCGCTTTCCCCAGGGGGCCTCGCTGCGACTGCCTGGGCCTGCCTGCTCCCTCCTCCCTCATAGCTTGCATTCCTCCAGAATCTTCTCCCCCAGGCCGGAAGGCAGGTCAGCGCCTCTCTGTGCATAGCAGCCCCCTCCCAGCCCTGCTCCCCGGCTCTTGGCAGCGGGTCCTAGGGCTCCACTCGCTTCCTCAGCCCTGTCTGGCTTCTAGGCACTCCTGGTCCATCCCGGGGGCCACCCCCAGCTTCCAGGACCCAAAGTGCATGTGTGGGTCTTTGCCTGGACCGTGAGGTGCTTCACCCAGTGGCATGGAGCCCGATGCTTGGGTCAGGGCACAGGGCACAGGAGGGGACACAGTGGGGTGACAAGGGGGACGTTCTTCAAACAGGGTCTCTGTGGGCTGCAGCCCCAGGCACGGACTGCCCCCAGGGACGTCTCCATTCCACCGACAGATCTCGCCAAGCCTTGGCTACTCGTGGGCAAAAGGGGGCCAAGAGCATTTTCTCCACTGAGGCCTGAGGGTTCCAGGAGTTTCCAACCAAACTTCCCAGGTCCTCACTGAGAAGGGATCCCCCAAATTTTATCATCTAGATTATTGAGGAGATGGTGGGAGCTTGCCAAGAGGACAGGGACGCAGAGAGAAGGGTTTGAGTGAAGTCAAGGGGGTGGGACACCCTCTGAATGGAAGCATCCATGGTGAGCTGGAGCCGGTTGGTACTGGTTCAGAAGATCCCCTCGGTAAATTCTCAGGGATTTGCCAACCTGTCGTTAGACACATGCATCACTAAAAAGCAAATTATATAAACTGGCAATTAAATAAATTTTATTACAAGCAAAGATAATAAATACTCAAAACTCACTCCCTCCTAATTCTTTTACTGCGCTTTAGTGTGATCTATCGTCGTGAAGTTACTTACGTCGGTTGTGTCTGTGTGGTGGGAACGCTGCGTGGCGGTGTGCTGTCCCCGCCTCTTTCCAGCTCTGTGTCCAGGAGGTCACATCAGTAGCTCAAAGTTGGCTGCGGTGAGGGTACAGACACGGTGGGAACAGGGCAAGGCTGCAGCCAGGGCTCCTCTCACCCCCCAGAGAGGGATTGATAGTAAATCTTGACCTGCATGCCATGGGCTGTCATTTAGCCAGTCCTGGCTGCGTGCTGGGCACTGATGCTAGGCTTTCCATGCATTGCATTGTCTCCCCCTTGCCACAACCCCGTGAGGTTGACACTGCTATATCCACTTTACAATTGTGGAAACTGAGGCACAAGGGAGGTTAAGTAATTTGCTACGAGTTATACCATGAGTGGCTGGGAAATGTTCCTGGTGTAAGAGGTGTCTAGGTGAGGGGCTATCTGGGGATGTTCTAAGTCCTGACCTTCCCCTTATCCCCTTCTCCCTGCAAAGGAGGCTGCCCTTGACAGTGAAGAGAGGGAGGCAGGAGGAGCCTCAGGGGGCCTAAAGGGGTCCCATAGACCTAGTTCTTATTCCCACTTCCGGGCTGGGGGACCAGGAGGTGAAGAACTCTGAGAGCACTGCCCAGCCCTCTCCTGGGGGCTGCCTGGGTGTCACCTGCATGCCTGGGTGTCACCTGCATGCCTGGGTGTCACCTGACTGCCTGGGTGTCGCTTGCCTGCTTGCAGATGGTGCCAGTCTGGGCCACAGCACCTGCCTGGGAGACACCTCCAAGGTGCAACCTTCCCAGGCTGCGGCTTCGCTGGGTGGTGGCCAGTTTGTCAATGCATGTGTTTTGGGCACCTTCTCCTCATTAAGCCATGTAATCGCTTTGCACCACGTGTAGCTGACACAGCTCTACTGGGGCCCCACAGATGGGGCGCCCCAGCCCTGAGCCCTTTTGGAGCAATACCTGCCTTTCTGAGGTATTGGGCATGGGGGCCCAGAGGTTTCCGACGCTGTGTGTGGGACACCCCCCCTCGGAGGGGGAGTGTATGGGGGTGGGGGCGGGGTGGTTAGGAACCTGGGCTGTGAGATCATGCAGGCCGGAAGTTGTGTGGCCTGTGCAAGGGGCTTCACCCTCTGAGCTTCAGTCTCCCAGTCTGTAAGGGGAGTGCAGTGAGAGCACCCTCATTGTTGTGGGGACAGTGAGGGCCTTCTGCAAAGTTCTAGAAGGAGCGTGCGTGTTTAGAGAGAGTGCTCTTGTTCCCATTTTGCAGATGAGGAAACCGAGGCATGAAGAGATAAGCTGCCACATGAGGCCACGAGGCCCCACAGCCAGAGCTCTTTCAATGCAGGACCATACCCTCTTCCTCATGGATGCTGGGGGCTGCACAATGTTTAATTTTGGAGGAGAAATAGCGAAAGAGGATCTTTCTTTGATCAAAATCAACCAGCACTTAATGAGCCCCGTCTTGCAGCTCCTTAAGTGACTTCCAGTCTGGTATGGAGGAGGGCTTAGGGCAGAGGCTCAGAGAGGTGAAGTGATGTGTCTGTGGTCACACAGCAGGGGAGGGCTAATCTGACCGAGCTGTTGGCGATATGACCCCAAACCAGGTCTTGGGAGACTGAGATTCCAGACTTGTGGGATTTGGGGTAAGTGACATCCCCACGCTGGGCCTCAGCTTTCCATGGAGCAGGCAGTGTGCCAGGCAGAGATTAGTGAGGAGGGAAACAGGGGTTGGAGGGCGAGCGCACCAGGACACTGGGGGTCCAGAGCAGATGGGCCCCGGCTCCCCGCTCCCACACAGCTGCGCATGCGCAGTCACACACTGCTTGAGTCCGCGCCCCCAGCCCCAACCATCCAGCACACACGAGCATGTGCATCCCACCTGCACACTCAAGCACACACGTGTGATCACATGTGTACACAGGCCCATAGCCCCATCCTATGATGCTCAGCAAAAGATGTGCTTGGTGGCAATTGATGTAACCCCTTCTTCACCCCTTTGTTTCCCAAAAGATTTCCAGGGAGCCAACCAAAGAAAAAGAGAGAAAGGAAAGATCAGAGAGGGTGTCAAAAGAGAAGTGTCTTCTGGAATATCTTTGTAATTTCAAGTAAGTGCTGAGTTGAACCTCTTAGTTTCCTGGTGGCCAAGGTAAAATTGGATGGAAACTTAGTCTGAAGTGGTAGTTGTATTTCTGGATGATGAGACGGTGAGCTCCAGATGTATCACCTGGTATTTCCCTGGAACTCTGAGTAACTCTGTGACACCCAAGACCCAGGAATGGAGCGCTGCAGCCCTGAAAGTCAGCACAGCTGTATATAACAACAAGTAACCGGAAGAGATCAGGCCTCAATTAGAAATAAAAACGAGGCCGATCTGGCTGGGTCTAAAGTCAATCAGAACACAGAGTAAAAGGTGATAGTACATACAGGTGTATGTACTGTAGACCTCCACCGCTGTGTGAGGCCAAAGGCAGACAGGTGTATTATGTCTGGAACCTGGATTTTCCTGTAACAATCTAAATCAATCTGTTGGGATAGCTCAGTGGAGCAACCCAGACTCCTGGGGTCCAGCACGAGAACGAGGCCTTGCGGTTCTGTGTAGCGTGGTGGGATGCCAGGACACGTCACACACTATGGTGGGCTGATCATTGGGAAGTGTCGGTGGAGTCCCTTGAGGGAAAAAAATATATATTTTCTCTCTAGGAAAAAATATTTATTTTTCCTTTCAAAAATATATATTGAAAATATCTATTTAAATGTATAAAAGCATTTAATTAAAATATTTTAAATATAAAACATAAATAAATATATATTTTAAAGTTTATATATACTCTCAAAATATATATATTGAAAAAATATAGGTATATATATGGAACCATTAAGTTTTCCCATCTGGGAAGCCCTGGGTACTCTCTCAACCACTGGGGACAGGGAAATGAACCAGGCCCTTGATTTTGAGCCTTGCCCTTATGAAACTTGTTTCTGTGGGGGAGAAGCTAAGGCTGCCCGTGGTGAGGCTTAGGAATTGCTTCCAGGAAATTTCTTTGTGGCTCAGATGTGGCCTCTCTCTCTTTAGGCCTAACTCTGCAAGGGTAGTCGTTGCTGTCCCCCTGTGCAGACATGACATTCAGCGGTGAAGGTCTCCCTGGGGGCATGGGGCATGCTGCCGAGGATGAGTCTGGTCCTGGCTCCATGGGATCGACAATCCCTTCTGGACCAACGAGGTGAAAAGAGGTGTAATACAATAAGGCGTCAGTGGCCAAAAGAGGCCAAATGGAGTCGAGAGGCTACTCTGGAGGCTGCTCTGATACAAGCTTCGGTCAGATAGCGCTAATTCCCAGGGTTTGCTAAACCCCAGTCAACATCGCTTCTGTTGACTCTTGAGAACACTGAGGGCTTGAACTAAGACTCTATAAAGGTTTCACGCACTAACTTTGCTTTCCTGGAACCTACAATTCCTGGAGGGTTCCTAGGTGAGATAAATCCTGACAAACAGACCAGTTTCTCCAAGATTATCAGTTAATCACAGCCTCTTACCCTTTAGTGTCGACACCCCTTCTCAACCTGAAAAAGCCAGAACGGGCATTGCCCAGGGTTCTGTAGATTGGGAGAAGGATCAAAGGAGAAGGAAGAGGTAGAACAGAGAGAATGGGATTTGGCAAACGAGTATGACTGCTGAATTACTATAATAATATTCCTTCTAGCTTCCAGTGTTTAGGAGCAGCTAGAAAGAAAAATCTGAGATGTTGAATTGGTAGCCCGTGATAAACTCTGGGATCTGTTCTGTAACTTCTTGTTGAAGTGTGCTTTGAAAGTAATTCCTTTTTTTCTTTCTTTGCTTTGTATATATGTTATAGTTTACAATAAAAATTAAAAAAAGGAAGGGTGGGCTTTTTAATCCACCCTTCTTTCAATGGATTGCTACAAGGACCACCAATCATTTTGAATATGAAAGTGCTTTGCAAACCCTGAGACCTCTGTCAGGATGGGGTGACGGCAGCTGTCACGAACCACGTCCATGTGTTTATAGCCAGGACCAATGCTGCACCCCTAACCTCATATGCCAGACCTGTCACTGGTGCTGAGGGTCCCTCCAGCCTTGTCTCCTGTGGTTCCTCACTCCAGGGTGGGTGCTCGGGTAGTACCAGGCCTCTGTTCAAGCTGCTCCGTTAGCCTGGCGTACCTGGCTCACTGTTACTCAGGAGCTTTATCTTGATGCCACCCTCCTCCAGGAAGCCCTCCCAGGATCACCCTAGGCTGGGACTGGGCCCAATTCTGGGCTTCTGGGATTCCTTCACTGCATGAAAGGAATGGATGAAAACCTTCATCTAGGTGTGTCGTCCCTTGCCCAATTCCCTGAGGGCAGGAGTGGGGCCCTGCCCGTTGGTTTTGGCATCCTCTGCCTGGCACAGAGTCAGTGCCTAGAAGGGGTTTGCTGAATGAATGCGCATCGGCAATGAGCCCACACCCTGTCCTCCAATCTCCACCTGTCCCTGCCGGAGCTGAACACCTGGGGTTCTGGGCGTCGCCACCCCTGGAACCCCGGCTCGGCAGGACCTGCCCTTGCTTGTCCAGGAGGGTGGGCCCTGACCCCAGATGTCTCCCACCTCCTGGGCTGCCTAGGCAGGGAGAGGGCTGGAGCACTGAGCTTTCCAGGCCTTAACTGGGAGGTGGCAGAGGGGCAGAAACCAAGGGTGGGTAGGCTCCCAACCAGGCCCCCTGTTTGCTCATTCAGTTCTTCACCCATTTGGCTGCTGAATTCTTTATCTACATTTTGCATTTACTCTGGTTGGCATCTCATAGCAACCTCCTGAGGTAGCAGATGTCTCATCTCTATTGCAGAGACCTGTGAACCGGGGCTCAGAGGAGAAGCGCTTTCCCAAGGCCCCACAGTTTGCAAGAGGTGAGCCTGGAGGAGGCATGCATCTGCCTGCTGCACAGCCTGCCAGGGAGTCAGGAAGGAGCCAGAACAAGTCATGGGGGCGGCTGGGCCCTGGTTGGTGACAGCCCATTTGAAGAGGAAGAGTCACTAATGCACAAGTAGAGGGCACCCTCCCTTGAGCACACTTACACGCGGTGGTCTCCCGCTGACCCCCTCCCACGCTCAGGGTCATTGGTCCCATGCTTATCCCATGTTCACTGTCACCCTTTGCACTTAGGGCGTCCCCTGCCCACCCCCCGGCACACGCTGATCTCACGTACCCTCACATGGTCTCACACTCGGTGCCCCCCCATGCTCAAAGGCTTACATGTCCGCAGACGCTCATTCTCAACCCCTCCACTGGTTCTTTTAAGATCCAGACTTGAGACCCTGGACGCACTCCTGTCCTCAAGCTCGCATGCCCTTCCTCTTGCACACCTGCTTGTTCACCATCACGTGAACACACATGACTGTGTGCCCATGCCCCGAGTGACATGGAAACCTTCCTGACCCTTGCCCACTGCAGAAGTGTGCACGGTGTCCCTCCTCGCTTCTAGCGCTCCCCAGTACCCCCTCACTGGCCTTCCTTCATGCTCAGCTGCCACCCCAGCCTCAGATGCACCCCCCTGCTCCGAAGGGTGCTGGCCTCCCCAGGCCCCCTGGGGGTTCCCACCAGGCGGGGAAGGTGCTTCCATCTGCTTGGGCTTGCCCTGAGGGTGGGGACACACCCTGAAATGGGTACAGGGCCGGGCAGCAGCTGTGTGGGCAAAGCTGGGCTGCTCACACCTGTGCTGACCTGCCTGGGGCTGGTGCCAGCTCGGCTGCCGCTCCCTGAGCCTGTAGCCTGTTGGAGGGCGGCCTGTGCCAGGCTGGCTGCTGGCTGGGGATGCCAGCCTCACATTCCTGGCGTGTCAGGGAAGCCCGGGGAGGGGCAAGGTGGGCAGGTCCAGCCAGGCTCGTCTCTCCGACTTCAAGTCCCAGCTTCCCAGTGTGACTTTGGGCCGCATGCTTTCTTCTCTGTAAAATGGGTATGTCAAACCCTCCCCTGCATGCTTGGTCAGAGAGCAAAGGAAGATATTGTGAAATCCAGAGCTTGGCTGTGCCCTCACCTCATCCTTTTCTCTCCAGTGGGAGGCCTGCTCCCTCACCTGATTTTCATTTTAAAACAGTTTTTTTGAGATATAATCCACATACCTTTTGCGTCACCACAACTTGTCATTGCAAATGGCTTTTAATATATTCATAGGTATGTGCAACCATCACTGCAGTCTGTTTTAGAATATTTTCAATACCACAAAGAGAAACCCCAGTGCCCTTTAGCTGTCACCCCCCACCCCCAACCCCAGCCCCTGGCACCATCTAACCTACTTCCTGTCTGTGTAGATTTGCTTATTCTAGACATTTCACATAAATGAGTTTGTACAGTTCATGGCCTGGTCTGGTGCCTTTCCCCGAGCAGGTTTTCTAGGTTGCTCCACGTTGTCACCTAGGTCAGGATGACGCTCCTATTTTGAGGCTGAAGAGTATCCATCAAATGGGTGTGCCACGTTTTTGTTGATCCATTTGTCAGTTTATGGCCACTGGGTTGGCTCCACGTTCTGGCTGGTGTGAACAGGGCCGCTGTGAATAGTTGTGCCATGCTGGCTTCTCACTTGGTTCTGGCTGACTTAATTTTAGCCCCTGACCCCTCCCTGGAGCCCATAGGCAGGAAGGCCAGGAGGGAGGACAAATAGAGAAGCAGAGTCACTGCCTGAGGCTGGTGGGAGGGGGTAGCAGGCCCTGGTGGGTGGGACGCCCTGTCTCTCCCACCTGTTGGAGGCCCACCCCCCCGCTCCCTTGTCTCCTTGCCCCCCACCCTCTGGAAGGAAGTAAGAAGCAATGCTACGCCAAGGCTTTTGCATGCAGGATGTCAATGATCCTCACGCACACCTCACACCCCAAACACGAAACAACGAGGTGGACACTATGTTTACACCTAGTTCACAGGTGGTGAAACTGAGGCTCAGAGAGTTGAAATGACTCTGCCAAGTTGCACAACTGCTAGGGCCATGATTTGAACGCAGACCTGTCTGATTCTAGAGCCGGGGGTCTTAGCCATGCCCGCTTTGGAGGACTGGATATGACCCCTCCTTCCTGCCCTCCTGCCATCTGCCTCATGTCTCAGTTCTTCCCCAATGCCACGTTGCTGATTTGATTCAAATCAACCCAATCCTAATTTCCCTGTGCCTAGATGCATGCCAGGCCAGAAGGGTAAGGGGGGATGTGGTGGTGGGAACTCGCTGAGACTTATTAGTGCTGACCCGGGCTTGGGCCTCAGGGCCCGGAGCTGAACAAGACACTGTCTGGAAGCTGGAGGTCAATGGGGTGGCGGGGGTGCAGACCAAGGTGGGGTTGGCATGGAGGGCCTGGTGAGGGGTAGAGGCATTCAAGGCAGCTTCCTTCCTGGAGTGGCTGTACTCAAGCTGGGTCCAGTCAGCTCCCAAGGCGGGGTTTTCCTGGCATATGGAACAGGCTGAGCAGAGGTATGGAGAAGAGAAAGGACACAGCAGCCTTGACACCTAGAGGGTTCTGTGGATGAGAGGCCAGAGTGATGGAAGATGCTGATGGATAAGATTCGAGAGTTGGGCAGGGGCTGGACCCCAAAGGGCTTGGAACACCAGGTGAAGAAGCCTAGACCTTCTCCAGTGGGGAGGCACTGTGGGATTTGGAGGGAGCATGCCTGGTCCCAGAGTTGCCTTAGGAAAGCTGCTCTGGAGTGGAAGCTGAGAGTGGGAGGGGGCTGGATGAGCAGCTGTGGGGGATCTGGACTGGGGAGGGGAGGTCAGGGGTGGCAGTGGTAGGACGTGGGATATAGACAGGACTGGGATAGGGAGAGGGTGGGGACGAGGATTGGAGAAAATCCAGGAGGTGAATCTGCAGGATCAGACATGCAGAAGCCTAGACTCCCCCTGGCCTGGGAAAATCCTGGGGTTTGCAAACGAGTTTTAGCCAGGGAACCCTGTGTTCAGATGAAACCGTCCACAGAAACCCAATATTTCACATGGCCACATGGGCGAAGCTATAGATGTTTTGCTGAGCACCAACAACAGAGCCCTATTGCAGGATTGCATTTACAAGAAGTTCTAGAAGAGGAAAAACTGATCAGTGGTGATAGAAAGCAGATCAGCGGTTGCCTGGGTGGGGGACTGACCGGAAGGGGGTATGAGGGACCCTTCTGGGGTAATGAAAATGTTCTATGTCTTGATCATGGTGGTTAGCTGGGTATAAATACTTGTCAAAACTCATTGAGCCATGCATTTAAGAGCTGTGATTTTTGCATTTTACTCTATGGAAATTATACCTCGTAAAGAGAACACAAAAAAATCCAGTAGCTAAAAATGTAAAATAGAGCAGCTCTGGGCAGAGGCAAAGGTAGGGGTGAGGGACTCTGCTCCCTTCACCCCCCAGAGCAGCCCCAAAGCCTCCCCTCACCCTGTACCCCAAGTTCCCAGGGCTCGGAGCAGCCCGGGGTGTATTCCCTGTCCCCAGGGATGAAGCCCCCTGCTCTGCCAGGAAGGCACGAAGCTTCCAGCCAGCCTCCCTTCCCCGTGCTCCCATCAGCACCCACTTAGCCTGCTCAGGTTGCTGCCAGCAGGGAGGTGCACCGGGCGGTCCCTCCTGCAAATCCTGAATTAATGAATCCCAGGAATCTGCTGCCCGTGAACAGCCTCTTCTTTGGGTGATGGTGAGAACGACGGGGATTAGGGTCTGGCAGGCAGGCACCTCCTCCCGGGGGGCTCAACTTTCACCCCAGGAGAAATCTGAACTGGGCCCCCCGACTCCCCACTCTCGTTTCCCCTTTGCAACAATCCCTTGTTCTTACAAGAGGCATTATCTGCCTAATCCCTGCCCGCCCTGGCTGGCTCCTGGGGGCGCAGGAGTGGGGGGCCCCCATGCTGGCCCCCTCCCGGCTGCTCTAGCTCTGGGTGCCCGGGGCTGCCCCCTCCCCAGTCCTTCTGGCCAAGGTGGCTAGGCTGTGGGGAGTGTGGAAATGGTCAACCAGGGGCCTCACGCACCAGGCCTGTTCACTGTCTCTCTCAACACACACACACGAATACATATGTACACATGTGTACACACACATGCACAGGCACTCACACTCATATCCTTACATACTTCCTGGGGTGGGTGGGCGGCTGGTCCCTCTGCACCCCTGCTCATGCTCAGTTCTGAAGGAAAAAGCGGTACAGAGGGCAGGACTGACATCGCCCGCACCAGCTCTGACTGGCTGCCTGTTAAACATCTTGCCTACCCCTTGCAAGGGGCCAGAGAGACCTGACTTTGAAGCCAGTCTCTACAACTTATTGGCTGTGTGACCTTGGGCAATGACTTGTCTTCTCTGTGCCTCAGTTTTCTCATCTGTAAAATGGGACTAATGAGAGTATTTTTTTTTTCCCCAAAAGGAAGGAAGACTTACATGAAACAAGACAGGCAGTGCTCTCGGAGTAAGTGCCCAAAAAAGGGCAGGGGTCATTATTTTCCAGTTATCCAGGACAGACTCCTGTCTCTCTGCACACCCAGTGATACCCACATCTCAAGGAGACACCCATCAGAATGTCTTCATATGTGTACAGTGGTAGAACCCCAGGCCCCAAATATCCCCTTGTCATGCCTAACACTGCCCCACTGAAGACCCATTCCTTGGGCGACTGAAGGCTGGCGGTGCCTCCCTGGGTCCCCTCTGAGCTTTTGCCAGTTGTGATCACCTCTGCCGTCAGGCACCCTGGGGGTCAGGAATAGGACCCCTGAGGGCCAGGCGGCTCTGACACCAGCATCTGAGCCACTCAGATGGCCAGGGTGGCTGAGATTTGCAGGTTTGGGGAAAGATGTCAAGCTGGGACCTCAAGGGCTCTGCTTAGCTTCTGGAAAGCAGAAGGAATGATACAAGGATTGACTGTTATCCTCACCAAAAGTTCTTTGTTCCCAGTCAATCCTTCCTTTCCATTAGTGCAGAGGAGGCCTGTGCGGCATTTCTGGATGCCTCTGGGAGTTCTCACACCCCTCCACAGGGGTCTCAACTCCAGCCACAGGAGGAAGGCTGAAGGCTTCTGCTCCTCTAGCCCAGCAGAGCCTGGGGCCCAGCTCAGCCTCAGGGGCCTCACGCACCAGGCCTGTTCAGGGCTCCTGGGATGACAGATTTCATGCTTCAGACAAGTGAGTGACCCCATGAGTACTCAGGATCACCAGGACTTGAAGCCTGCCCAGCACTCATGGCAAAGCTTGGCATGTAGTAGGATCTTAGCGACTGTTTCCTTACTGGAGGGAAGAACCATCTGGAAGGCAGGTAGAGCCTGGTGGTAAGGGAGAAAGCACCTAGGCTCTGGCCTGGAAGAAAGGGTGACAGCACAAGAACTGTGTGTAACTCCATGATTGTGGTTTTGTGCTGCTCACCCAGGAGGCCTGGAGTTTGGCCTCAGGTCTGTCTCTAACTTGCTGTGTGATATCAAGCAAATCAAGCCTCTCTGGGCTTTGGTGTCCTCTCTCTTAAGGAGAGGGTGGTGTTCACTTGCTGAGGTTCCCTTCAATTCGGTTATGCAAGAAGGGGCTCTGTGATTTGAGCTCTTGATTGTCCATACAGGCATGTTCTGGTGTGTGGAGCCCAGGAGAGAGGGTTCCTGCTGGGCAAATGCTGGGTGAGGGAGCACTGGACTCGGAGTCAAGAGGCCTAGGTTCAGGTTCTGCCTCTTTGGGCCTCGGTTTCCTGCCCATGGAAAGAGAGCGCTGGGCTCTCTTGGCCAGGATGAAAGGCCATCGGAGGTCAGGGTGTGTGGGTAGCAGGGGAGAGGGAGGGTGGTGGCTGGGCGGGGCGGGGCAGGAGTGGCCCTCGCCCCAGCTCACAAAGGGTCCATGTGTCCTCCGTGGGCAGTGAGGGGTGGGCTGGGGGTGTCCCTCCAGGGATGGGGATTTGGCTTCAGAGCAGGGCTTTATTATGTTTCTTTTTTAATTACGATGGTCCTGGCTCCTACAAGGGCAGCTTTTGTTGGGGCAGCTTAGAAAAGGGAGGGAGGCAGGGCTGGGGAGTCTGGGGCTGGAGGGGGCTGGACGGGAAGGAGGTAGGCTTAGAGGCCCCTCCCAGGGCCCTGGGAAGGACGGTGTGGGAGCATGAGGAAGGACAGGCTTGGTGGGGGGGGGGGGGGCAGGTGCGTTTGAGCCAAACAGACATTTCTCCCCTGCTCCACCTTTTTGCCATGCTCCAGATCTGAATTGCAATTCAGCTCACCATATCTCGAGTTAAACATCAACTTCCCCTAAACCCGCTCCATATCTTGGGTTCTCTGTCTCAGCGAGTTCATTTCATTCATTCATTCAACAAATATTTATTGAGTCCCTACTATGTGTCAGGTTCTGTTCTAGGTGATCAGACCCCAACCCCCGCCGCTGGAGAGCTGACAGGCTAGTGTTTATCTGTTACACCCTCGTCCTCAGCATTACCGAGACCTTGCTCTCAGCTGCCCAGCACTCATGGCAAAGCTTGGCACATAGTAGGCTCTTAGTGGATGTTTCCTTACCAGAGGGAAGAATCATCTAGAAGGCAGGTAGTGCCTGATGGTTAGGGAAATGCTCTGGCCTGGAGAAAAGGGTGACAGAAGACACGCCAAGGCTCCTAACTGGTTACCCCGGGCGCAGGGCATCAGGGAAAGGGAGGAGACCACTCACTGCCATGAAGCGTCTGGCATGAGGCTGTGCCCCTTGTTTCAGTACGCGTTTGCTTTATATCTCAAAAAATGCAAATAAAATCTTCCAGCAAAAAAGAGGTTAACGGTGCATGGTGGTTCAGTGGTAGAATGCTCCCAGCCCATGTGGGAGAGCCAGGTTCGATTCCCGGACCAGGCAACAAAAGAAAAAAAAGAGAGAGAGAGAGAGAGACTAAATATGCAACAACTTAAAAAAAAAAAAAGACTAAGGTACAAGATTTTTAAAAACTGAATTCACCTTTTTTCTCCCCCCGCCCCCAAAAATAGATAAGGTGAATTTTGGACTCAGATCACTGCCTCTATCATTTCCTGGATGTGTGACCTTAGACAAGTCCCTTGGCCTCCCCGAGTCTCAGTTTCCTCCTCTCTAACCTCATGGGGTCATTGATAGGATTAGGGAGGTGATGTCTGTGCGGTTTGGGTGTTATGATTACCCTAAATCCCTTGGATGAGTGGGGGCACGGCCCGTGGTAGAAAGGAATCCCTCACTGTGGGACCCTCACAGCTCCCACCTACTACAGACAACTGAACCCCAATCTTGTAATGCAGGGGTATCCCCAAGGCTGGTGGTCTCTGCACCTCAGCCTCCCACTCACTTCCGGGCTGGAGGTGAGAAGCTACCTGGAGCTCCAACGACTTCCCTTTGCCTTGGGAGCTGAAGTCCAGACCCCTGGGCGTGCCCGGGGTTCCGAGCCGGGTCCCTCTACTTTGCAGGTGCCGGGCGCTGCGGAGTCTCAGGGAGATGGGAGTGGGGGGCGTCAGGCTGAGTCCAGCTGGTGGCTTGCAACAGAAAACTTGGTTCCACCCCTAACTTTCTGGGTTGTTGTGTGGAGGGAGCAGCTGCTCCAGCCCTACCCATAATCCCCATCCTTGTGGTCTGGGGTCTCTGCATACATCTTCAGAACCACCCTAAATAAAATAGCCCAGCCTCCTCTCCCCAGGCTCCCAGCACCCACTGACACACAGCACACGGCCGTGAGCTTTGGTGCCTGTTTTCTAGTGCTCCCTGTTCTACTATAGCTCCTGCACTTGATGGAGCACTGTCCCCACTTCGCAGATGGGAAAACTGAGGTTGAGAGAAGGTGAGTAACTCTCCTGAGACCACACACATGACTGATCGTGGCCATGAAAGAACCCTCAAACTGCTCTTCTCTCTGGGACCCACTCCTGCCATTTTTTTCTGTTACTCTCCACTCCCACCCAGCCACACAGGCTGGGTTCGCATTGCCCCCATCCCCACGGCCTCCAGAAAAGGCTGGGTCCTCTGGAAGGCGGCTGTGATTTAAAGCTCGGCCCAAGCGCTGACGTGTGAGGGGGAAGCAGGTGGAGGCAGCGTGGAGTTGGGTGGGGGGGCGCTTCTCACCCTGTGGGCGCTGCATCTGGACAGCGAGGCTGCAACCTGATCTGTGATCTGTGGGCCAGAGAGCCGGGCTATTTCGGGGGTGGCACCGGAGATGCAGACGCCCTGGTGGGGGGAAGGGGAGTCTCCCGCCCCTGCTGCGGTCTTGGGGTGAGGCCTTGGCATGGACCATCCCACAGGACTGCTGCTGGGGCGGGGAACCTCTTTCGGGAAAGCACAAGTCTTCCTCGTTCAGTGGGCTGGAGGATCCAGGGCCCCAGGCATGGACAGAGGAGCCACACACCCAGGTCCTTGTCCCAGCTCTGCCGCTGTCTTGCTGTGTGACCTTGGGCAAGTCACTCTCCCTGTCTGGGCCTTACTATCCTCACTTGAAGCATGTGGAGAGCTCAGATCCTATCCAGTTCCGGGCATCCATTATTTC
This sequence comes from Tamandua tetradactyla, assembly GCF_023851605.1. Taxonomy (NCBI): domain Eukaryota; kingdom Metazoa; phylum Chordata; class Mammalia; order Pilosa; family Myrmecophagidae; genus Tamandua; species Tamandua tetradactyla. Next base: position 204,126,821 of record NC_135328.1, on the reverse strand, counting down.
AGCACCAAGTAAAAAAGTCTTCATGCCCTAAGGTCCGAGGGGGTCAATACTCTATGATAAAAGGGATAATTCTAACTTTCTAGGATTCTAGGAATAAAGAGAATGGAACCGGTGGGCCACGGTGGCTCAGCAGGCAGAGTTCTCGCCTGCCAGGCCGGAGACCTGGGTTCAATTCCTGGTGCCTGCCCATGCAAAAAACAAAACAAAACAAAGCAAAGAGAATGGAACCAATGTAAGGGGTGGGGGGAGGGATGATTAGTGCAGCGGAGGTTCGAGGAAGAGAATTTTCTGGGTCCCTGGCAGGAGCAGTGTTGGGGTTCTTATTCTCACTGGAGTGGTTGCGAAGGCATATTCGCCTCAGAGCACAGCCCACGGGGGTGGAGAGCCCTTGGGGGAGGGGGAGATGGAAGAGCCAGCGGGGGCCTGTTGGTGCCCAGAAGCGACGATGGGCGCAGATGGGCTGGAAGGGCCGGTCCTGAGCTGAGGCCGGCTACCCCTGGCTGCCCTAGCTTTTCTGCCAGGCCCCACCCAGTTGCCACGGGGCTGCTGTGTGCAGGCAGTGCCAGCCGGAGGGTCAGGGCGGGAGGGTGAGCGTGTGCAGGGGAGCCCTTGAGGACAGCTGGGCCTCCGCCTGCCCCCCCACCCCCACTCCTGGGTGGTGCTGGCCACCTTCCTAGCCAGGCCTGGACCCGGGGGAAAGCTGCCTCGGGCACAAGTGCTCTCTGAGCCCCATTGAGCCAGGGCTTCTGGGAAAATCACGAGACTGGGCCTTGCCTGGGCAAGGTCTGGAGGTGGAGGCAGGTCAGAGAAGCACCTAGCAGCCCCTACCTCATCAGCTGTAAAATGGAACCAGTGGCACTCCTGGATTCAATGAGATGAGTGGATAGTGCTTTGCAAACCTAATGGCAGTGGAATTCTATGGAACAGAGGTGGGGTCGGCCAAAGGGGAGAGGGACTCGAGCTCTGTGGGAGCCCTGAGGGAGGAGGAGCTTCCCGGGGGGAGGCAGCTTGGGCCAGAGACCCCAATGCCCCCTGCAAGGAAGGGCCAGGACTCGCGACTCCTGCCAGGTGGACGGGGCCTCGGAGAAAAGCCACTGCAGCTGCCTTCGCCCTGCCCCAGAGTTTAAAAAAAAATCCCCACCTACCAGTCAATGGAAAGCGGGATCTCCGGCTGGATGGAAGAAGGAGGCTGGAGATTCAACTGAGGTCCAGGATGTGGGGCAGAGCCTCACGGGGCACGGGCAGAGCTTGTTTATCCTTACACGATAATGAGACTCTGGGGCATGGGAGGGGAAGCAGGAGGCTGCTGAGCAAACCCCACATGGATGTCTCGGGGACACGTGTCAGTTGTTGTGTCTATGTGTGTTATCAGTGGGTGCTGGTGGGTGGCGCTTTTTTTTTTAACTGTCTCTATCAATTCTATCCAATTTATCTATCATCTATCTCTATAAATCGTTTCTTTGTCTAATTGGCTCCTTTACTTCACAAAGGATTTGAAGCAGCTACAGGAAATAATTATAACTCAAAAGAAAATAGGGAAAAAGAAACTCAGAAGTTTCTATAATGAATGTGAAGCAGAGTGTAATTAACAAACCTGGTGAAACTTCTGACTTGGACCTCCTGGTGCTGTGTGAACTGCCTGGGCTGTGAGGGAGTCGTTGTACCTCTCCAAGCCTCAGTCTCCACATCTGGAAGCTGGGGAAGAAGCTCCTGTTCACCAAGGGCTTGGCCCAGTGCCTGGCATGTGGGCAGGGCTCCCAGCAGAAGCCGGGGGTCCATGGAGATACTTCTTGGCCTTGTGGGCCAAATTTGTGTCAGAAGTGGGAAATCCAGACAGGCTTCCGGGAGGAGATGTGGCTGGGAAGATGTGCTAAGTTACAGTCCGGGTGGGAACCCATGGAAACAGGATCAGGAGGAGGAGCAGTCGCAGGCAGTGGGTGCCTCGGGTGGGCTCTGGGGAGTTCCAGGAGGCGCTGGCAGAGCCTTAAGAGTGGGTGGGATGGGGGTGACCTGGGAGGAGTGGGGTGCTCTTGCTGAGTCTATTCGAAAAGGAGGAGCAGGCGTTGGGAGGGGGTGGGGGACAGGGGGAGGGGAACGAGCTGTCTTGGGTGACTACATTCTCTCCAATCCCCCAAAACCCTGGGAGGAAGCTATAAAATGATATATAAAAATGATCCTCGTTTTTATAGCTTCAAAAACTGAAGCCCAGGGAGAGAGGTAGAGAAAGTGGACTACCCAGGCAGCGGGGCGGGGGGGGGGGGGAGCGGAGGTGGGTGACTTTGCTTTTATACAGGTTTAGCTGTGTCACATGTCATAACAAGCAAAAAATGAAGAGAAAAAGCAAATAAAGTAAAATAATCTGAAAGAGAAGGAGACCCAGGAACAGAGAGCCAAGGCGACCAACAGGGGCGCCGCAGAGCTGGGGTTGGGAGCCCCCATTTCCAAAGCCCTTCTCCAAAGCCTCCTGCCTCTGCACCCCAGCCTGGGGGCGGCAGGGGACCCCTGGGGGCGGGAGCTTCCCCTGGGCCGCCCTCTCCCCCGCTCTCAGAGTTTACTAGACACCTGCCATCTTTCTTATTCTCCTATGAAGCAGACGTCCTGGGGGGTGGTTGGGGATGGTGTGCTGCCCCCCCCCCCGCCCCCACCGCCTGTGGCCATTCTGGGCAACGCATTCCTGGGTCCTGACTCACAGGGAAATATCTTTGAGTGTTCTCAGCACTGCTTCCTGCAGCTGTGGCTGCGCACCCCACACCCCTAGCCCCCCACAAACCCGCATGCCTGCACCCCATACCCTACTCCCTCCAGCCCAGGGAACCCAACCCAGCTGTGGAGACTGAAGCAGCCAAGGGACAGGTGAAGATTTCCCAGCTGCGCCCCAGCAGAGTAAGGCGCGGAAGAGAGCCTTCTCACGTGGGGGGTATTTTGTCCCCCACTCCCCGCCCAGGGAATCTAGTGGGTAGAGGCCGGAGGGATGAGGCCAAATGCCCTACAACGCACAGCACAGCGCCCACAGCACTGCACAGCACAGCACCCACCGCACAGCATAGCGCCCACAGCACAGCACCCATTGCACAGCACAGCACAGCGCCCACAGCACAGTGCCACAGCACAGCGCCCACAGCACTGCACAGCACAGCACCCACCGCACAGCATAGTGCCCACAACACAGCACCCATTGCACAGCACAGCGCCCACAGCACAGTGCCACAGCACAGCGCGCACAGCACAGAGCCCACAGCACAGCGCCCGCAGCACAGCACAGAGCCCACAGCGCCCGCAGCACAGCACAGCGCCCACAGCGCCCGCAGCACAGCACAGCGCCCACAGCGCCCGCAGCACAGCACAGCGCCCGCAGCACAGCAGCACAGCACAGCGCCCGCAGCACTGCACAGCACAGCACCCACCGCACAGCATAGCGCCCACAGCACAGCACCCATTGCACAGCACAGCACAGCGCCCACAGCACAGCGCCTGCAGCACAGCACAGAGCCCACAGCGCCCGCAGCACAGCACAGCGCCCGCAGCACAGCACAGAGCCCACAGCGCCCGCAGCACAGCGCTGCCGGACTGAAGACGCCGACAGCGCGGCGGCTCGGCTCCCGCCCCCAGGCCCCTGCTCCCTAAGCCTCTGGCCGTGGGAGGCCCAGAGCCGGGCACGGGCACCCCGGGGTGGACCAGTTTCAAATCCCAGACGAGAACCGGGATCAGCGCCAACCACCAGGGCGAGGGCGCTGAGAGAGACCGGCCGTGGGCGCCCGTCTCGGGCCTGGCGGACAGGACCGTCGTCCGGAGGAGGGAGGACAGCCCCGCTCGCACCCGCCGGGAGAGCTGCGCCCGCCGCGGCCCAGCTCAGCGCCCGTTTCCTCCCGGGCGGCAGATCCCGGGCCTCAAGGCCCCGCCGGGCCTGCGCACGCAGACGCTGCACTCGGCTCCCTCCGCGTGGTGGGGGCGCTGGGGGCACCACGCAGGGACCGGTGGGCCGCGGAACGCGTGTGTTTGTAAATAAAGTTTTATTGGAAGACAGCTGTGTCCACTTGTGTACGCGTGGTCTGCGGCTTCAAGGCAGAGTTGAATCATTGGGACAGAGACTCTCTGGCCCTCAAATCCTAAAACATTTCCTACTTGTCCTTTACCGGAAATGTGTGCTGACCCTCCAGCTAATTGTGGGATTTCAGGCCCAGGCACAACTCAGGAAGAACTTTTTTTTTTTTTTTTTCATTTTGGAAGGGTATATTTTAAGGGACGTTCTTTCTAGTGCGTGAGTCAGGGTCTCAAACTCAAATTCCTCCAGGAACTGTGCAGGTAAAATGTGAGTGAGAGAAGCAAGGGCTGTGGCCAAGTGGGGACCACTTGCTCCATCAAAGTGGGGCAGCCAACTGTTGCCACGTGAGAAGGGACTCAGCATCCCCAGACTTTTCTAGAGAGGATGGAGATCCAGGTTTTTATGTGAAATAGTCCAAGTTTTAGGTGTTGGCGACCAATTCAAAATTTTCTGAGGCAAAGTGTGGGCAGGTGCAGTGCCCAGTAGGCTGCGAGCTCTGCCTTGGTTCTGGGTTGGCATTCCAGCTCCACCCCTCGCTGCCGTGGCCCAGGCAGGTTGCACACCGCCCCCCCCAATCCAGCCTCAGTTTCCCCACGTGTAAGCGGAACCCGATCGCCACAACCTCGATGGCCAAAACCTGTCCAGCATTTCGGTGGGTGAGGAGAAGAGGCCGTGTGCCCGGGCCAGGCTGAGCCGGGTTATTTATGGGTTTCCAAGGAAGGGGGGCTGTGGGCCAGGCTGCGTCTGACCTGAATTCTTACACTTACAGGAAATTAGAGCCCTTGGAAACAGGTGCGCTGGAGAGCCCAACATTGGGGTGGCTGAGAGGGTGATGCGGCAGGGAAGGGGGGCTGGACCCGGCTCCGGGCTGGAGGAGGGACCAGTCCCGAGGACACGGTGCTCCCACCCCACCTTCCTGCAGTCCTGGTGAGGCAAACCAGTAACTACTGCTACCGTGTACTGGGTTCTCCCTCTGGGCTTTGCTTCTATTTGCTCGGTTAGTCCTCACAACATGCTTACGGGGCAGGATAATCACCCCCACTTTACAGGTGGGGGAACTGAGGCTCAGGGCGGTGTGGGCTCACTTGCTCATGAGTCAGGATTTGGACCCAGGAACGCTTGCGTCATTCCAGCTCTCGAGTCCTGTAATCAATACCAGCTGCCCTGGGCACTGAGGTCCCCAGGGAGACACCAGTGCTCTGTGGGTTCGGGCGGCTCCCTGCCGAGGGGGCGGTGGGCATGAGCTGTCTGGGGGGTCTGCTGGCCAGGTCTCTGTGGGGAGTGGTGATACGGTTTGTGTGGGCTGGGGGCTGGGTTAGGGAGTGCCCGGGACCTGCAGTGAGAGGGTGAGAGCCTGGAGGGAGGGCAGGGGGCGGGGTGCCCCGGGCGGCCTGCCCGTCTGGCGGTGAGAATGGGGGCGCGGGGGAGGAAAGGCAGGTGCGAGAGACTGTGTGTCTACAGAGGTGGGTTTGACACGTCTTTGATTTATGAGAACATGTGTGGGTGTGAAAGTGTGTGCAAGAGTGTGAGTGTGAGAGAGGGTGGGTGTGACTGAATATTTGGATGACCCAGGCTTAGCGAGGCCCGAAATACATTCCACCAGGGGGACCTCCGTCATGAAAGCCGATACAAAATGACAAACACTGAAGTGAGTCTTTAAACTGAGAAGAGAAATCGCAGCAAATTACACAATTTTAAAAGCTGACAAATACCACGAACCTGACCAAATCCAGAAAAATAGCGTAACATTTGTATTAATGAACTTCCTGGCACACGTCTATACTACTGATTTCTCTACCCCTTTTTTTCTGGCTTTGATCACCACAGTGAACGCGCCAGGGCCTCCTGGGGCCTTGGAAGGAGTCTGCAGCTTAAGCTTTGGGGTGTGTGAGCTTGTACGGGTGACTGAGGGTGTGTGTGAGGTGTGTGTGTGTGTAAGGGTGTGACCGGGTGTGAACAAGTGTGAGTGTTTCAAAGTATATGCGGCTGTGTTTCACATAAGAGAGAGAGCTAGAGAGCGAGCCTGTTGGAGCACACTGGCTCAATGAATGCTTGTTGAGTGAATAAAAGAGAGTATTGCTATGTGTGTAACTGTGTGTGTAAAACCCATGCGTGCATGTTGAAGCCTGTGTGTGCCCGAGTATGTGGTAGTGTCTGTGAGGAAAGTGTGTGCGAGTCTGTGTGTGATTACACAGGTGTCTTTTCTTTGGCGTTCCCGGTTTTGGGGTACCCCTCCCTGCCTGCCCTCCCCCCCTGATGCCCCACTTCAGAGATAGATGGGCACAGACATGCTGTGGCATTCGGTCCAGGCCTCGCGGGGACAGACTTAGGGTGTGGAATTCACAGCTCCTGCCCCTGCCCTGCCTCCCTTCCTCTCACCGATGAATGTCGGTAATTCAATCCACAGAGAAGCGCAGAGCCCTGGGGAGAGGCTGGCACGAGCCCTGTGCACATGTGCATGCATGCGTGTGCATGTGTGAGTGTGCATGTGCATGAATGCATATGCATGTGTGTGTGTGTGTGAGAGAGAGAGAGAGCAAGAGAGAGAGAAAGAGAGAGGGAGAGGGAGAGAGAAGACAGTTGCACAGAGTCTGAACTGGGAGGGGGAGGTTCCCAAGAAAACCTGCCGTTCATACCCTTCCTTGTATGGGAAACTGAGGGAAGGGGTGTATCTGAGCAAATCAGTGAAACAGGCAGGACTGGAAGCCAGGTTCCAGTTGACTAACAATGGCTGTGTACCGGCTGCTAAGCCTTGGGTCAGGCCAGAGGCTGGAGGGCGGTTGGATGAATAGAATCATTTCTGACCTGGAGATGCTTCCAGAAAAGTAGGGGGATGTGTGCAGAGATCTTGGGAAAGAGGAGGTGTGTGTATGGAGTGGTGGGGAGCAATGCAGAAGCAGGTGGGGCGCAATCATAGGGTCCAGAGGCTGAGCTAAGAAGCTTGGTTTACTCCAAAATGGGGGGAGGGGCAGGGCTAGTGGGTTTTAGATTGATGGGGTGGGGTGGGGTGAGGGCAAATTTGTGTTTCAGAAGGAAACCTTGAATGCTGTGGGGAGATAGAAGGGGATGCTGGGGCCTGAGGATATCAAGAAGGCTGGTACCCCATCTGGACAAGCAATGATGGATCAGGGTGGGTGGGGGAGCAGATTTGTGAGAGTGGAGGTGACCCCGGACTCTGGTCTGTCTCACCACTTACCCCCTTCTCCATCAGCTCTCCCTAACAATCAGATTTTAACCCAACTATACCCAAGAGGCCCTGTGCTTGAGCATTCAGGAAGAGATTGATGCCCAGCCAACCCTGGCCTCAGTTCTAGGGGAGGATAGGCATTTCACAGCCAATCAGAAAAGGAGGCAGGGCTGGTAGAAACTAAGAACAAAGACTCTCTAGAACAGACTGCTTGGGTTTGAATGCTGACTCTGTGACTGTGTGACCTTAGGTGAGTGACTCGACCTCTCTGTGCCTTAGTTTACTCATCAATGGGATGATAACAGGAATTATCTGTAGCGCTGTACTGAAAACTAAACAAATTAAAGGGCATGTGCCTGGCATAGTAAGAGCTATATAAGGTAGCTATTATTCTAATTAAAGAAATCACACCCAAGATGGAAGGATTTCTACACTTCCAGTAGAAGGTGGAACAGCCAGGAAGGTTTCCTGCAGAAGGCACCAGCCTGTTGTAATGAAAAGAATGTTGGCTTTGGGGTGAGATTAGAATTGGGAGCCCAGCCTGGTGCCTTATGTCATGTGTGCCCTATATGAATCGCGGTCCTTCTTTGAGCCTCAGTTTCCCTCCTCCAAAGAACATGAGAGCAGTGACGACAGCTAACGGGCCCCGATTACCTCCTGTATTTCCAACAAGAGGCCAGAGCTTAGGGTCTTTAATCTTCACATTCACCTAGTGAGAGGTGGGATTATTTCAAATACTGGAGGTGAGGCCTCTTGCCTAAGCTTGCACAGCTTGGAAAGAAGGAGCTGGGATTTGAACCCATGTCTAACTGACTTCAGACGATCTTAACTATCCAGTTCGGTGTCTGGCGCATATTAGTTGTGCAGTCTATCCACAATTAGTGGTGGTAAGTGGGGCTTGAAATAGGAAGGAGATTTCCACAGGGAAGCAGGGGGAGGTGAGGGAAAACCCAGTTAAAGGCATGGGTTGAGCCCATGTGGGCAAAGGTCTTATTCAGTGGCCTGTGCTTTTTATCTCCTGCACGGGTAGATCTTGGAGCCCCTTTGTATGTTTCCTCCGGGAGACAGAGCCACATGTCACCAGGGGTTTTGGTGGCCTGGAGCTTCCAGTCAAAGCTGATAGGCCCTGATCAAAGCAGGATGTGAGAGCTACTGGCCCCTGCAGACCCATGCTGCCCCCTCTCCAGATCTGCTCTGGTCTCCAGAGCCTGGCGATTCCAGATTGCATTTCCAGAGCTCCTTGCCCTCTGGCTTCTGGCTGGTTGGGGTCACACAGTGTGAGCGTTGGAGTTGAGGGGGGGTCACGGTATTTACTTCCCAGCTCCCTCTTTGCCGAGACCGTGGACGGGCTTCATCCCTCTACAGCTTCTGCTACAGCCTCCTCTCTGGGTTCCAGTAACTGCTCCCTGCCCTTGCCCTGCAGGCTCAGGGGTGGTAACAGCTCCCCACTGTCACCAGTCCCTGGGTGCGGCACCATCTCTTGTTGGTTTCCCTTAACCTCACCCACCCCTTTTAATTTAATTAATAAATTGCCATTATTAATCCCTTTTTGTTATCCCTTTTGAGTGATTCTGTTTCCTGCCGGACCCTGGCTGCATCTCTTTCCACCCTGTCCCCAGCTGCCCTTCCTTTCACTCTCTCCTCTGGCTTGGGCTCCTGCCCCTCCTCCTGAGGAATGTCACTTTCAACTTCTCAGTAGGGCCCAGAGTCCTTGGGAGGGGAGCCCCAGCGTCATTTCAACAAACACCAAACTAATCAACCACAGCATTAAATAAATAAGGTCTGGTGGGCATGCAGCGGGGAAGGCCTTTGCTTACCGCCAATCCGTCTGGTCTGGGCACATCATGAGCTTGCCAAAGTACTGGCATCTGGAACTTTCTGGAGTCTTTGGGGCCCACCCCTTGCATCCACCAAGAGGCTAAATAACCCCCTCACAGCAGAACTTGAAGCTCAGAACCTCTGCAGATGCTTCTTTCTTATAGGTGAGAAGTTTTTCTTGTTTCTGATTACCTCCTCTCCTGCTTTGTGTCCATTTTTCCTAGGCTGTAGTGGGCAAGGGTGGTCATTTGAACCAGGGTTGTAGCTGTGCAGATGGAGAGAACTGGCTGGATTCCAGAAATTCTCCCATTTCAGCAGCACACCCCAGCATAGAATTCCTTGTTCAGGCTAAGAGTTCTTGAATTTGGGTTCTGGAAATCCTCATCCTGTCCCTGTGAGGTGGCCCATTCCCTATGGGTAGATGGGCAAAAGAAAGTTGGGAGCGAGCTGTTGCGAATCGAGTCATTTGATATGTATGTATTGAGTTTTTTTTTTTTTTTAACTCTGTGTGGGCACTGTGCTAACTGGCCCCTTTCCCCTGGTGCTGCCAGTTCCTTTAAGGGCTGTAGGTCACCATGGGACACCATTTTCCTCTTGCCCCATTTTTCCTAATAAAAGTAACGGCTGCTTATTTGCTTCTTTTCCTAAAGGATCTCAAGAGCTTGGACAGTGCCTGGCACAGAGTCGACACTAACTAGATAGCTACTCTGTTCTAGGCACACAGTGCCTCACTGAAACCTCCGTCAACCCTGAGAGGTGGGGCACGCTGAGCCCCATGCTTCTGGGAAGGACATGGACTCAAAGAGAAGCAAGGACCCTTTCTCAGGGTCCCATGCTGGGTGGTGGCAGAACTGGGCTTTGAACCCGCGCTTGTCTGACTCCCAGCCTTGTCTCTGTCCTCTCGGGGTCTGCATCTTCCCTCCCACCGCCGTTCTTTCCCTGCCTACCAGGTCCCTTCCTGCCAAGCACTCCTGAGCCAGAAACTAGGCTGGGGTTCCAAAGACTTTCTTCCTCCTCGATCCAGAGATAAATATTTGTTTCTCCCAGTGTAAATACCCTTCATGTTTAATGAGGCAATCCCAGGGCCATTTCCTGGTGCGGCTCAGTGCCTGGAAGTCTCTTTTGCTCTGGAAGGAACAGGCCTAGTAAGAGAGCTGACTCAGGACCTCTCAGCAATTCCTCCTATTTACAGATGAGGAAACTTCAGCTCTGAGAGGATAACTGTCTCACCCAAGGCCACACAGCCAGAATCCCAACCCACACAGTCCAGCTCTTGTCTCCAGGCGAGGCTGTCTTTGTACTACAGCTTCCTGGTATTCCAGGGCCTGTCCCTTGGCACTCCCAGCCTGCCACGCCATGGTGGGCAGGTGGGCGAGCTTTTCGATTCTGCACTGACCCCTCCCAAGCTTGGACCTGGGATCTCTGGGCAATATGTGGCACTTACAAGACCCTGGACACCAGCCCCTTTTTGCCATCCCCACTTAAAGTGATACTTTAATAAATTATGCTTTTATGTTATTACACGTGGAGCCATAAAAACGAAAGAGTGCAGCCAGGCTGAGGTAACGTGCCTGCGACTTTGCAATTTCCTGGTCTGGCCAGGCGCTGCTCTGCACCGTGAATTTTTCATTAATGTGCGCAGGTGATGCCACGGGGGCAGACGCAGGCCAGGTATACTCCCGTGGCAGTGTGGCCCCCTCCTGGGACCTCGCTGGGTTGGACTAGGGGAGGCGGGTTGGATTCACACCAACAGTTATTAGAAATAACATCACTCTGGGGTCCAAGGTAAAGCTCTGGGTTTAATTAGCAAGTGATAAGCACGCTGCATCTTTGGGGAAAGAAGGGGCTTCTGCCGGCCCCGTGCCAGAACATGGGACCTGCACTGGGCGTGTCATCTCCTTTTGACACCACCCCTCCCACCCCCCAAGAAAAAGCCATGAGCTTGGCATTATTAGCCCCATTTCACAGATGAGGAAAAGTGAGGCTCAGCTAATAAGTGCAAGGGACGCGCTTGAACCTAATCGGCCTGATTCTGAAAGGTGTCTTCAAGACTGCTGTCCCTCTTTTTTTCGTCAGTTCTGTGGGCCCTTTCCGCGCAGTCACAATTAATTATGAAGGCAATATCACACTGAACAGAGAAAAAAAATCTTTAGAATCTGCAGGAAAGGGAGCCTTCTAGACTCCACACCTCTACCTGTGCTGTTTCTTTCTTGGCAGGCCTTTCTTTTCCCCGGTGGGCTGCGGAAGCAAGTCACCTGTGCAGAAGCCCCCCACCCCCCACCCCCGACCCACAGCTTGCCTCCTCATACCCTGCTCCTCTCCTTGGGTGGTCACTGATAAATAACTCACTCAGTGAACTATGAGTCCTGAATCCTAGCACGTCTGAGGTGTGTCAGTCTTCCCATCTGGGAAATGGGGCTAAGATGCTCTGTCCTGCTGCCCTCAGTAGGGCCTTGAGTCTGTGAAGATGCAACCATTGCCCCCTGCCTTGGCGGAAACCAATGTCGTCCTGGGATGCTGTGTTTGCCTCCTACGCCCCCCAACCCCACCTCTGTAGTTTCCTCCACGGTTCAGCCAGGTATCAGTGGAGCACAGTGAAAATGGGCCCACACCAATCCGTTAAGCTCTGTGTGATTCTTTGATGATTCTAGACGGTTCCAGAATGAGAGAAGCCGCAAGAAGGCAGGATTCTGGGACTGGTCACCGGACAACCTGACTTTGCTCTTCTGTGATGTGGGCCCAGGAATCCACGTGGGGTCAGATGAGAACAGCTGTCCCTTCTGGTGTATGGGCCCCGTCAGGCCAGAAAACCCCTCACTCCCTTTTTTTGGGAAACTTTCCCAGGAGCTGACTTGAAAAACAAACTTGAAATAAACACTCGGCCTCTAAACACACCACAGTTCTGGGCGAGTGACTCTCCCCCCTACCCGGTGGACTTCCACACCAGGCCCGAGAGCAAACAAGACGCAGGGGCGGCTCGGGCCTCCTGCGCAGAGCTGGTGAGATTAGCTGAGAGCCGGAGCCCAGCAGATGGCCCTGCTCTGGACACCATGACTCACTTGCCTCCCTGGTTGAGAAAGGGATTTAGCCGGGCCTGAGACATCCTAACGGGTGGGGAATGAGACGCAGGGCGGAGGTCAGCGTAAACAGCCGCGGCCATGGCGGGAGGTCGGGCGGGGGTGGGGGGTGAGAAGGAAGACAGAACATTGGTGCTCGGCAGAAGGAACAGCTCGTCGGGGCCCAAGCTGCCCCAGGGCAGGCGGGGCTGCTGCAGAGGCCATGAGGCCCACAGTGGGCAAGTGGGGTCCCAGGACCCTTGGAAGGCAAGGAAGATTCCAGGAAGTGCGCGTCTCTCCAACACGAGGCTCTACTAAAGGGATCAGCAAACCTTTTCTGTAAAGGGCCAGAGAGGAAATATTTTAGGCTTTGTGGACCAGAGAGTCTGTGTGGCAACCACACAACTCTGCTGTTGTAGTGTGAAAGCAGCTCTAGACAGCATATAAACGAATGAGTGGGGCTGTGCTCCAATAAAACTTTATTTATAAACCAAATGGTGGGCCAGATTTGATCCTTGTGCCACAGAGTCTGTGCTCGTGGGACCTGGGTGTAGGGGTGAAGGGGACTCCCCCAGAAGCTCGTGGATTAGAGGAATGGACCTGCTCTCCTGTGTCCAACCCTGCTGGAGGTGGCCCCCTACCTGGGTGGGTTTGTGGTTCATTTCCATTTCCATTTCCATTTCCTTCCTTCCTTCCTTCCTTCCTTCCTTCCTTCCTTCCTTCCTTCCTTCCTTCCTTCCTTCCTTCCTTCCTTCCTTCCCTCCCTCCTTCCCTCCTTCCTTCCTTCCCTCCTACCCTCCCTCCCTCCCTCCTTCCCTCCTTCCCTCCTTCCCTCCTTCCCTCCCTTCCCTCTTTCCTATCCATTCACTCTCTTGTCTAGTTGCTTCAGCCAATCTTAGTTCATGTTCTACCTCATAACTTACTAACTCACTTATGAATTTATTCATTCCTTTATTCATTCATCCCTTCAGTTATCCCTCTACTAGAAGTTCAGTGTTCTACAAGTTGAAATGTGAAAATGCTAAAGGAACTGGAATGGTTTAACCTGGAGAGAATCTGAAAAAAAGAAAGGGCCTTGATTTTTGCCTTTTCAACTCTTGTCAAGTTAATACGCGGAGCGTTCTGAGCAGTTATTCATTTATTAGTAAATTCACAAATTGTTCACGCACCCTAAACCTCCCGTGTGGGAGGCTCTGCCCTCGGAGGCCTCCTTGCCCCCCAGGGGCTCCCGCTGCAGGCCAGCAGGCCGGGTAGGCCGGGCACGGGGGGGAGTGTGGGCGAAGGCCTGGAGGTGGGACAGAGGGACGCAGGTTCCAGGATCAGAAGTTGGGTCAGGCTGGAGCACAGTGTGTATGTATTTGTGTGTGTGTGTGTGCGCGTGTGCGCACGTGCCTGAAGGGCCTCGAATGCCAGGCTAAAGGAACTTGGCTTTATGCTGACAACAATTGGGGGCCCTAATAGAGGGCCCTAAGCAGGGGAGGGCGAGATCAGGTCTGTGATTTAGAAGAAACAGTTTGACCACCTGTAGAGAACCTACCCGCTAGGGGTGGGGGTGGGGTGTCCTCAGCTTGGGCTTCACGGGGGAGGGGGCATTTCACCAGGACCAAACCAGGTAGGGTGGGGGGCACTCCCAGTGAGGGACCCCTCCCACCTCTGGCTGGCCCCGCCTCAAGGCAGGCCTTTCCCCACAGGTGGAGGGGCTGGAGGCAGAAGCTGGGCACAATGGGAGTTCAGGCTGGCTGGGGTGGGGGTGGGAGGGAGAGGCTGAAGGGCAGGGTGTGCGAGAAGATACCTGGCCCCTGCCCTCCGCTAGCCCTCAGGCTCCTGATTTCACTATTTCTGCCTTTCCCTGCCTTCTCGGACATCCTCTCTGGGCTGGGCTGGGGGACACTGACCTGCTGGGGCCACTCCTGGGACCCCCACACTGCCCCGTTGTGCTTGCGGAGAGGCAGCCAGAGCTAGGAGCCTCAGCCCTGACACCAGCTTGCTGTGTGACCCTGGGGGAGGCTCTGCCCCTCTCTGGGCTTCAGTTTCTTCATTCGCGTCATAGCTCTGACCTCACAGGGCCATCGCAACTAATTATTAGACGAATGAAAAAAAATGAACTAGTAGGTGAAAGTTGTGCTGCTGGCCTGGGAGGATGGACTATCCAGGACCAGCGGGGGGGCAGTTAGGACTTCAGTCAAAATGTAATAGGAGGAATAATAGCTGTAGGAGCGGCTGACATTTACTAGCCACTTATAAGCTGTGCTATTTGAAAGCAATTCCCTCATCTCTTTGACCCTCAGCATTTCTTCTGTAAAATGTGGACGATGGAGGGGTCCCCGTCACAGGTTACTGTGTGGATTACATGAGAAAAATGCACTTTCGAGGCTGGTCCTCAATAAGTAACTGACATCTTTGTTATTGCCATCAAATACCCATCAATATCCTATGATTCTTGCATATTTGGGTGTTCACCATTGTTGCTCTTGTTTCCCCTTAGCAGAAGATGAGACCAGGGTCAGAGTGGATTGATACAGCCTAGGCATGAGGCAAAGGCGGAGATGGAGGACAATGGAGGACGAACCACTAAGCTTCCCTGCCCAGCCGTTACCAGGCTCAGGCCTTGTTCCTGGTAGGTTCCAAGTCCCTCCTGCTGGTTTCTCCTCAGGGACCCCTCAACCTCTTTCCCACGCCCTCCAGCCTGACCTGCTTGCCCTGCTGGGCTCCTGGTGCCCAGACATGGAAAGTTCCCGGGGCCTGGGAGAGATAAGGGGTGCCTTGCCCAGGCCCATGGGCAGTGCTTGCCCGCGGCCCCTTTGATCACAGACCAGATGGTCCTGCCAGCCCAGCTGCTGGAGAAGCAGGCCACCGTGATAGGGCAGGCCCCGGGAGGGGCTGCCTGGTATCAGGCACCTGGAGGGAGCACCTCCTGTTGTCACCACAGCAACAGGCACGCACCCCTGCAAACAGGAAGCTGCCCCTGTGCTGATGGTGGGAGAGCAGGCCTGGTGGACTCCCAGCCTCTTTAATCTCCCGGAGGAAGTGGTCCGGGAACAGGGTCCTGGGTTGGGTCACCAACCTCCCCTCTCCCTGATGAGGGGGGAGGGAGACTGAAGGCCTGCCTCCCTATCACACGGCCGCCCCAGTCCTGATGGAGGATACCCGGCAGGAAGGACCTCCCCAGGCAGCCCAGGCTCGGCACGCCAAGGGGCTGTGCAGAGCCCCTTCCTAGGAAGCAATCAAGCTGGACGCTTCTGGACTCCTGCCCAGTGCTGCCCCATGAGGGTGGCAGCATCAGGTCCGGGTCCACACTGATCCAATGCCCAGAATTGGTGTCCTAGGGCAGCACAGCACCACTTCGAGGCCCTGCCCTGCCGAGGGGGGCATGGGAACCAGGAGTCTCGGGGTCCTTGCCCTTGACCGGGCAACCTTGAGTGTGTCACCGCTTTCGCTTCTGGGGAGATAGACTCTTCCTCATGGGACCAGTGTGCGGAGCAAATGAGATAATCTAGGGAACGTGTTTCTGGGTCAAGAGTAATGGGACTTAAGTTAAGTGTCCCCACTGCAGGAGCCTGAGCCCCAGACGAATGCCGACACCCCTGCCCCAGCAGCTGGGCGGTCGGGGACGAGGCGCCGGCAGGTTTGAGGACATCTTTCCTGCTGTGTCTCGCTTCATCCTTACAACAGCCTTGAAAGGCTAAGGGTGAGATCCCCATTTTACAAACAAGGAAACTGAGGCCGGGGCACTGCATGATCAGACTGGTTCTCATTGGGTCTCGAGCTTTCTGACATTCTCTGCGGGTCCTGGGAATTCAGGCGGGGGGCTCAGCTCGACTCCTGTAGAATACCTGGGGGCTCTAGGAGAAGCCATTCGCCTGGTGGCCCTGTGGGTCCTGAGCGGGCAGGGTAGGGGATAGCCACCCAGGAAGTCCACTGAGATTATCCCAGACAGTGGGCCCCACCTGTTCAGGCCTCTCCATGGGCTTGGCAAGCTGGAATGTGTGGGGGCAGGTGATGGGAGTCACCCCCTCACCCATTGAGCTGATCCTTCCTTTAGTCCACAATGTGGAGTGTCTAGACTGGGCCAGGCTCTCTGCTGGGAGGTGGGGGTGCAGAGAGGAAAATGATACAATTCTGCTCTGGGGAGCACAAAGTTGTGTGTGTGTGTGTGTGTGTGTGTGTGTGTGTGTGTGTGTGTGCGTGTGCGCGCGCAGACAGAATGATGAGGAGTTGTGGGGTGAAGGGCAGGACAGTAGCATTGGTGAGGTGGGGTTCTGGTGGTGATGGAGCACTGTGGGGAGCTGGGGGTCAGAATCACCTCACAGCCCTGCAGGGGCCTCGGGGCACCCAGGCTCTCAGGCACGCAGGCCGGAGGGATGGGGGACTTGCTCAAGGCCATGAGAAAGGGAGTGACCCATCTAGGACTTCCGGCATCTAGTCCAGACTGTGCACCCCTTCCCTGTCCCTTTCCACATTCCACAGCACCTCCTGGGGTCCGCGGCAGGTAAGCTGCGTGCAGGTGCTTCCTGCCCTCAGCGACCTCGCCTTGAACAGACAGGCATGGCACTGGGCGATGAGGACCGGGGAGGGTGGTGGGAGCTGCAGGAGCGGAGGGCTCCACTAGATGTGGAAGTCAAGGGAGGGCACTCGAGGCAGAAGGCAATGCAGGCCCAAAGGCATGGAATTTTGAGAAAGTGGAGTGTTTTTAGGGAACTGAGGCTGGAGCATCATGTTGGGGTAGAAGAGGTGGGAAAAGAGGGTGGGACAGGGCTGGGGCTCTCAGGTGCTCTGGATGCTAAAGGGTGATGACCCCTCTGCTCCCCCAGCATGCCCCTCCAGGGAGTCATAGGACCACCCCTTCCCCCACCCCCCAAATAAATGGGATAGTTTGAAAAGACCCAGCAAGAATTCAGCTCAGCAGGTTATACTGGTTAAGGGGAAGACGCTGCAGCTAGGTTGGGGGTGGGGGTGGGGGGCAGTGGAGGCTCAGTGGGACTTCCTAGGAGAAGGTGAGAGGTCCTGACCTCAGGCCAGGGCCAGCGCCCCTGTGAGCACTGATCCGGGAGCAGATTACAAGGGAGATGGAGCCAAACCAGCTTTGAAACAGAGCTGGTGGAGCTTAACTCCCCGTGCAGCGAAGTTGCCTAGAAAAGCATCTCTCCCTGCCTGGGGAGGGGGTGCTGGGTATGGGGGTGCCAGGCCAGAACTCCAAGAGCTTGCATGTGTGCGATGATGTGTGTGTGCAGGCATATGTACATTTGTGTGACAGTGTGTCTATGTGTGACTGGGTGTGGCTGGGTGAGTTGCTATACAGGAGTTGGGTGCACTGGTACTTTGCCCACCCGCCTCTCTCTTCAGCTGTGTTTCCCGTGTGGATGCACTTGCTTGGGCTTCAACCCACACCATGGGGAGGGGTTCTAATGTGCCTGCTGCGTTTGCATGCGCGTGTGCCCTATGCATATTCTCTCCCCCTCCTCTCCCTTCCTCTCCCCGCCTTCTTTCCTAATCCTCAGCCCCACCACTGTGTTAGCATTCATTTCTTCATGCCTCCGTTCATTCAACAAATCAAGAGCCAGGCACTGTTCTAGGCTCTCTGAGGATGAACAGGAGATGAATAAGACAGAAGAGATTCCTGCTTTCATGGACACACACACTTCTGGAATGAGACAGATATTAAACAAATAACAGGCAAATATGTGACATGTCAGAAGGTGATGAGTGTTGGGGAGAAAAATTAAATAGGGTGAGGGTAAGGTGACTGAGAGGCTGGAAGGGCTAATTTACAGGGGCTGGTCAGGAAGGTCCTTGCTAATAAGATACTTGAGCAGAGACCTAAATGACACAGTCAGGGAGATATGTAGCTTTCTGTCTGGGGGCGCAGCAAGTGCAAAGGCCCTGAGGCAGAAACTGGCTTAGGAATGGTTAAGGGGTAGAGGAGTCACTGAGGCCATGGGGACTGCTGGGCAATGGAGGGCCCTGTGGGGCCTGGTGGGGAGACTTGGGCTTTTGCTCTGAGTAACATGCAGGGTTTTGAGCAGGATCACTTGGGAGTAAAGGGGAGGCAGGGAGCCCAGAGAGGAGGCTATGGGAGACGACAGCAGCTTGGCAAGGGCTGCACAGTGGAGGTGGGTGAAGCCTTCTTTTAGATGTGTTTGACATCATCACTGGTCACTGGGGGGATTTGACAATCCAAACCTGGACCCGGAAACACAAACGTGAGCACAATAGTGTCCAGAGAGCATCAGAATCTCACCCAAGGGCCACATTGGTACATTTGCTTGTGCCGTGGGCGTGCACACACCGACGTGGCTAAAGGGCTGAAACAGAGTCCCCATTTGCAGGCCAGTGCCAATAGCCTCAAGAGGGGCACGGGGTGAGGGGTGAATGCAGGCAGAGTTGGATGAAGTGGGGGGCCTGGGGGCCGATTAAGGGCACCTGCTGCTGATGTCAGCGATGCACTGGTTTGCGCCTTGCTGTGACCTGGGACAAGCCCTTAGCCCCTCTGAGTCCTGTCGTCTCTGTAAAGCAGAGACAGTAACGGCGCTGCCCTCACAGGGCAGCCGTGATGATCGAATGAGATGGCGCTCAAACTGAATTTAGAGACTCGCCTGCCATTCTTCACAATAACCTCCAGATACAACTGGAGCCCTCTCAGACCATTTTGCTTTCTTCTTCTGGGTAGGGGTGAGGAGTGCAGTGTTTCCTGCGTACCAGTCTCCTCTGCAGGCGATAATTGAGGAAACCCAGGCTCAGAGAGGTTAAACGACTTGCCCAAGACCAACCAGACAGGGATTCATGAAGCCTCATCGGAACTGGCCCCACATGTGCCACCCTCCCCCCAGGTGCCCAGGGCTTGGAGCCCGAGGACAGGGTTGGCTCTAGGCACGGCCCCATCCCCTCTTCAGCAGGGCTCTGGGTGTCCTTTCAATGTGATTTTGCCAGAACAGATGTTGGCATCCGGGGGAGGGGGCGGGGAGCCAGCCCGGTGGAGCCCGAGGCCGTGGGCACGGCAACCCTCAGGGGCGGCCCAGCTTGGGCAGGGATGCTGGAGGTGGTCAAGGCTGGACTTCCCACTCCAGAGTAGGGTGTGAGGTGGCCCCCGGCTCTGTGGAGCGTGTGCCTCACTTGTGCGTGACATTGTGTGTGCACATGTGTGTGCGTTAGGTGTGTACGTGTCGGGGTGGGAGTGGTAGGTCAGGCCCGTGTAGCCTAGCGACTCCTCCGGGGCTGGAGTTGGGGCGAAGGTCTCCCCATCCTGACTGCCCTCGGGGGCCGGCCTGTGGCTGGAGGGAGCCATGCCAGGCTCAGGGTCCTTGAACCCCCCCCTGAGCTGCAGTGGGAAGGCTCCCTGGTGCGAGGAGAGCAGAGAGCAAGGCGCATGCTGGTGGCTTATCGGCTTCTGATCCTTTTGATCTTTTTTCCCCGGAGAAACGGCCTCCCCCACGCTAGGGGCTGCAGGGGAGGCGCGGAGAGGGGCCGCCAGCTGGCCTGGAGCAGCAGGGCACAGTCGCCCGGGGACACGGGCAGACTCTTTCTCTTTCACATGTGGCCTTGCTGCTCTGTTTCTCTGCCCGTGTCACCGGGCGGCACGGCCCCGTGTGTTCAGGTGCAGTGAGGGCTTCCCGTCCCGTTTCGGCAGGGTCCAGGGCAGCCGGCCGGGGCTGGGGACTCGGCCCTCTCCCCCGGCTCTGGCTCTGCCTGCACTCTTCTAGGGTCAGCGTGTCTGGTCCCCTGTGCTTCTCCTTCTGCGAGACGCACCAGGCCTCTTCCTCCTCCTGACATCCCTAGACTCCACCCGCCACAGACGCGGTGGTTTTAGGGCCTGGATGCTCCCCTGGTTTCCACGGTTTCTCTGGTTTCAAGGGGGCGAATAAGCCCAGCTCTCAGGCAGGGTCTGGGTGTGGCCTGCTGGCTGGTCACCGGCGGGGCAGAGGCGGAGGGAAGGGGGAGCCAGCCAGACCTGGGTTCGAATCCCGGCTCTGCCCCCTCCTGGGTGTGGGACCACAGTGAGTGGGCCGTGACGCAGTTCAGACCCCCCAGCCACGGTGCCCGGCCTGTCTGCCAGGGAGGTGGGCAGCTCCGGGCCAGGGGAGGGGCAGCTGGCGGCACTTCCTTGGGCTTGACCGCCTGTGGGGGGCAAGTCCGGAAAGTCCAGGTTAGGGAAGGGGCCCTGGAACAGAGCCAGGGACAGGGAGACACGGGACCCCGGGCAGAGTTGGATCGGGGCGGGGACGGCTCGCAGGGGCTCTTGGCTGCCTTAGGCTCACCTTCTCTCTTAAGGTCAAGTCCACAGGCGGGTGTGGCCGCTGAGAAGGCGGGCGCTGACCAGAGAGGTGGGGTGGGGTGGGGGTGTGCTGAGGGAGGGTGAGCGGTCACCCCAATCAGGGGGCCGGAACCCAGAGTCCCCTTCTCAGGCGTTAGACAGAGAAGAGAGGGGGCAGAAACCTTGGCCACTGCCCCTGAGGTGTCCCTCAGGCCTGCTGCGGTGAGCACTGGGACACTGGATGTGCCTGTGGGCCCTGGCCCCTGCCTTCCCCTCACCCCAAGGGCCCTTGCAGACCAGTGGGCACCCTCTGACAGTGGGCCCCTGCTCTTTCTTTCCTCCCTCTCCACGCCTCCCCTCCTTCTCCTGTTCACGGCCTGCTTGCTCAAGGCTCAGTGTTTACACATTTACACTGATCCATCTTTTCCTTTATGACTTCTGGGCTTTGTGACTTGCTTACCTGCCCAAGATTATGAAAAGATTTTCTTTTAGGCCTTACAGTCCTCACCCCTGGTTTCCTATCCCTTGATTCTGCCCCATTGATCTTTTTTTTTTTTTTTAACTTTTTAAATGATAAAATATAACATATATGCAAAGCAAAGAAAGAAAAAAGCAGTAATTTTCAAAGCACACTTCAACAAGTAGTTACAGAACAGATCCCAGAGTTTGTCATGGGCTACCATTCCACCGTCTCGGATTTTTCCTTCTAGCTGCTCCAGAACACTGGAGGCTAGTAGGAATATTAATTTAGTCATTCAGCAGCCATACCCATTTGTTAAATCCTATTTTTTCTGTTATACCTTCTCCTCCTTTGATCTTTCTCTCAATCCATAGGGATCTTTCAATACCTTCAGGACCAAGAGGGGGGAAAGAAATGTAATAAAATAAGGTGTCAGTGACCAAGAGAGATCAAATGGAGTCAAGAGACAGTTCTGGAGG
Organism: Tamandua tetradactyla; assembly: GCF_023851605.1. Classification (NCBI taxonomy): domain Eukaryota; kingdom Metazoa; phylum Chordata; class Mammalia; order Pilosa; family Myrmecophagidae; genus Tamandua; species Tamandua tetradactyla. The sequence continues at coordinate 204,105,531 of NC_135328.1, read as the reverse complement.
CTGCTCTTATGCAAACTAGAGCACAGTTGAGTATATAGAGTATGTATTCAGTTAGATTGTGCTGATTGCTATGGGTTGCCAAACCCCAACCAATGTCACTCTGTTCACTCTTAAAACCCCCTTGGGCTCAAACTGAGACTCTATAAAGACTTCATGCTCCAGGTTTGCCTCCCTGGAACATATATTTCCCAGAGGGTTCCCAGATCAGGTAAATCCTAAAACTCAGGGACCAGCCTCTCTAAGATTATCAATGAATCACATCCCCCTAGCTTTAGTGTTAACATCCCTTCTCAACATGAAATATGCCTCCATTGAGCTTTTCGTCTGTTCCCGCCTCGATGCCACATGGTTCTTATATGTTTGCACGGTCGCTGTCCATCACCACCCATTAGAATCGGGGCTCTTTGAGGTCAGGGATTCTCGTCTGTTTTCCTCAATGCTGTGTCCCTAGCATTTCAGAAGCGCCTGGAGCAAGGGAGGCACATATGGTGAGGGAACAGGACAGGTGCCTAGAGTTCCTGGACCCAAGGCCGCGAGGATGTTTGGCAAGGAGACTGCTCACAGCGTCTGCCCCATCCCCAGCTGACCCTTTGCCCTGTGCATTCTCCGCTTGACTCTGCTGAGCAGGCTGTTCAGTCCTGTCCCAGGGCCTCTGCTCCCAGCAGAAGGTCTTCTCCACCTGGAATCCTCCTCCCCGCCTCTCCCCAGGCCGCCCCCCACCCCCACCAGCCCTCCAGTGACTGCTCCACTGTGGAGGGAAGACTGCCGACAGAATCTATTCAACAAAGACTTGTTGGGTCAGCAGGTGAACTCACGGTGGGACATGACTCCTAGGGGTGTAACTCTCCCTGGGAACGTGGGACGGAACTTCCGGGGATGAGCTGGGACCCAGCATCATGGGATTGAGAAAGCCTTCTTGACCTAAAGGGGGAAGAGAGAAATGAGACAAAATAAAGTCTCAGCGGCTGAGAGATTTCAGAGCTGAGAGGTTATCTATTCTTATGCATTACATAAATATCCCTTTTTTAGTTTATGGTGTATTGGAGTGGCTGGAGGAAAGTACCTGAAACTGCTGAACTGTGTTCCAGTAGCCTTGATTCTTGAAGATGATTGTATAATGACATAGTTTTTACAATATGACTGTGTGATTGTAAAAACCTTGTATCTGATGCTCCTTTTATCCAGGGTATGGACAAATGAGTAAAAAACTGTGGATAATAAAGAAATAAATAATGGGGGGGGTAAGGGGTAAAATACATTGGGTAGATGGAAATACTAGTGGTCAGTGAGAGGGAGGGGTAAGGGTTAGGGTATGTATGAGATTTTTCGTTTTATTTCTTTTTCTGGAGTGATACAAATGTTCTAAAAATGATCATGGTGATGAATACACAGCTATGGGATGATATTGTGAGCCACTGATTGTTAATGTATGACATGTACGTGTGTGAAGATTTGTCAATTAAAAAAAAATGCTTGTTGGGCGTCTGTGCTGCTCAGAGCTGGGAGTTGAGATGGGGGAGCCCTGTCTCCTCCGGTGACTCACAGGGCCAGGCCGGCACACCGCCCCCCATAAGTGCCACCCAGCCCGCTGAGGACAATCCCAAGGACAAGTCCAGGACGCTGGCTGGACATCCTGCCTGAAGAGACAGTTTGGATCCTTATGACTCACTTGTAATTGGCCACAAAATAGTTGCTCTTGAGCTCAATGATGTATTTGATAACCATTAATTCCCACTGTAATTGCAGGAGAAGAGCAGCAGGGCTCCAATTAAGGGAGAAGAAAGTTCCAGCCTCAAGCAGCTAATCAATAAAATGAGTGTGTAATTATACACCACGGAGCTCCATAAACTCACTCATCACACTAATAAAATGAAAAAAATTCCTGAAGCAACATCAGGACCCAGGGCTTTGCCAATTGTTCCGTGGCTGTGAAATCCGAGGCGGACAATAATCCCGGGACTCGTTTCCCGAGCATTCACCTGTGCCACGCACACTGCTCGGTGACTTGTGCACAGGAGCAGTGGGAGGGGAACCCTGAAGAGGCATGAGTGTGCTGGGAGGCCCTCCCGCAGGCCTCGGGCTGCTCGGATGTGGGTTCGAAGTGGAGCGGAGTAGAAGGACGTCTCCCAGGTTCTGGCCTGTGCACGTGCAGGTGGGTGGGCAATGATGGTGATCACGAATCAGAGCAGGACAGGCCCAGGGACAGTTCAGAGAGGTGAAGATGAGAACCGCTGGTGACCCTGCGTGACTCACGTTACTTCTCTGAGCCTCGGTTTTCTCATCCATCAAATGGGTTCCAGCACCTCTGCTTCGGCAGCACCTCTGAGAAGCACATAAAATCATGAATGTGGGCGTGCACGTCATTTGAGACCCACGATTGTAATACATTCTGTCTGACTCGAACTAGTGTGGCCCAAACCCTTAGGCCTCCCAGGCACTGACTCACATGGCTGTGGCTGTGTGGTTTTGCTTTTGTAGGAAATAGCTTTAGAACACTCTTGGTGATGCAGCCAGGCCCCAAGTGAGCCTAGATCCTCCCTGCTGGGGATGGAGACCCCCAGTGGACTTTAGAGACCAGCACCATTGCCTTCCCTTCTAATGCACCTGGGGAGAAAAGCCCCTTGCAAAGGGCAGCTGTAGATGGCACAGGACCAGCATTAAGATTTGGAATGGAAAACGGGTCCTGGTTTCAGGGGAAGTGGAAGGTTCAGAGATGCTGGGTCTTCATTTGTATTGGAACCCATCGCAAAGTTGTCAGTGCTTGTCCAGAGAAAAAGGTCCTCTTGCAGGAGGCAGCTGGGGAGTGAAAAATGAAGCTATCCAGAAGCCTGTGCTTGTCTGTGGGAGCAAGCGGGGCAGTCTCTTCACCCTCCGATGGAAACACAGGAATGAACTTGTAATAGTTTTTCTCAGTAGTTGCAGGATCTCGCTCCCACGGGAGAGTCTGAAGGCAGCACTGACCTCCCCAGCTAGGCTGCTATGTGCTCTCAGGCCACGCACCACCCTCCTTCCCTTATTTACTCATTTATTCACTCATGCACCACTCATTCATTCAGTTCTTCACTTCTTGTGTTCAGGCATTCGCTCACTCATTCACTCCTTCATTTGCTCATGCATTTGATCATTTGTTCATTCATTCATTTATTCACTCATTCATTCATTGGTCTATTCAATCTCTCATTCACTCATTCATTCATTGAATTACTGTAGTTGTTTGGGGCTGACAATAAATAAGACCACTGACAAGTAAATAAAACTAGAATAAATTGCCTAGGTGTTATGAAGTAAACCAACAGGAGCCTGAGATGGCCAATAACAAAACTCCTTTGGCTGAGGCAATCAGGAAAGTCTTTCTGGAAACAATCAAGGCGAGATGGGGATGATAAGCAGGAGAGTGCCACCAGAGGGGCGGGATCTCTAGGCAGAGCAAAGAACACCGGCCCAGCCCTGAGGTAGGAAAAGCTGAGGTTTGGGGCAATAACATGGCTGGAGTGAAATGAGGAAGGAGTGTGGAGGCCATGAGGCTGGGCAGAGGGTCTGGGCCAGAGCTGCAGGCGGGAAGGAGGCTGGAGGCTGGGGCAGGGTTGAGGGGAACCGGACAGATCCCACCCCCTTCACAACGGGGGACGGCCCGTGGGCCAGGCCCCTCCTGGGTCCTGGGGGGTGGCACAGGGCAGGGCAGGCCCACGTGGTCTCCTGCCTGGGAATGCGGGACCTCGAGCTCGCTGACAGAAGCTTCCAGCACACCTTGCATGGGGCCCTGCAGGGGCCAGACGAAGCCACACACATGCCAGCTCCAACCTGCCCTTCCCAAATGCCATCCCAAATCAGCTCGGTGAAACCAGAACCGCAAAAACCGTTAGGGCAGCTGGAGGTTAGCACAGCCATGGGAGGTTTTCCACCGCGTGGGAACTGCTCACGCGCTAGGAGGTGAGAACTCAGGCAGAGGCAGCATCGGGAAAATTAAGAAAGAAATTCCACCTCAAACCCACAACTGAAATATTTCATAAGAGCCATGCTTTTTTTTCTCCTCCTCGCTTTTTATCAAGTAAAGGATACACACAGCCTTTCTGCTTGTAACCTGGCCAAGAATAATTTGTGGCAGGAAAGTTTGAGCATTTGTAAAAATAAAATAAAAATGTAAAAAAAAAAAAGAAACGAGAGCACTTGAGTGTACATTCGTGTGAAACTAAACAGAGGGAAAGTTATTTAGGTGGTAAAACATCTCCGCGGTTCCCTCCTGCCCAGGGCTCCCTGACACGTGCCCCCCCCCCAAGTGTTGAAATCGAGATTGTTCGGTTATTTGTTTTGTCAATCTCCCACCAGGGCCGAGGGGCTGGGTTTCTTCTTGTCCATTCGGGGCTCTGGCTGCCAAGCGGCTCCCCCCTCACCCAGCCCAGGGCCAGGGGGCTGTGCACCTGTTCCCTGCCCGTCTGGGACACCTGTGGGTGGGGGGAGGGAGTGTGTCTGCCCCCTTGAGAGAGCAGAACTTATCTTACCTGGGACCTTCAGCTCCTTGAGGTTAGCACTTGACCCCCATAAATCTCCAGAGGCCATGGACGGCTGGCCTACACCCCTGGGTGGTGCTGAGAACTCACGGGCATGCCAGAGTCCAGGTGGGATGAGTGCAGCCGTTAAGAGAATAGCCTGGAGCAGGCATCCAGATCTGGGTTCAAATCCTGCCTCAACCACTTGCTGACAGTGCAAGTGACTTCACCTCTGTGCCTCAATCTCTCATCTGCAAAATGGGGGCAATGGTAGTAGCTACTTTGCAGGGTTGTTGGAAGGATAGAAGGGTCTGGAAGTGTTTCGAACATTGCCTGGCATAGCAGCTACTCAATAAACATCAGTGCTTACAACTGATGGGCTTTAAGCAGCATACCTTGGAAGCTCCAAGATGACAGTATTCCTTCTTCTGTGGCTCAGTTTTCCCCTCCGAAAAATGGGGATAATGGCTCTGCCAACCTCATAGTATCATTGATGAAGACTGAGTAAGTTAAATAAGCAAAATCTTAGGTCAGTGTTGGGGAGATGGTAAATGCTCATTACGTATTAGCTATGGTAGCGTGATTGTGGTGCATTTGCTTTGCTCTGCCATAAAAATCAATTTTGATTCAGCAAATAAGGAAAGTAGCAAATGCCAATGGGCACCCTCCATTGGCCAGGTCCTTGTGCTGCCTGATTTTCCTTAACTCATCTCATTGCATGCCCACAATCCTTTCCCACATAGATCTTATTGGCCCCATTTTGCAGCAAAGAAAATGAGGCTCCCAGAACTCAGCAAGTGAATGGCAGAGCTGGGAGTGGAGCCCAGGCTATTCTGATGCCAGGTCAGGATGTTTCTGTTAAGCTCAAGCCTTGCATGGGCTGAGCCAGACCAGAAGAGGGGTTAATTATGATGATAATGGTGCTATTAGTAATTATTATGAAAATATCGTTGAGTGCTTTATGGTGGCTACTGTGGGATGCACATACGTTCTTGCATTGGGATGTCCCAACCTTATAAGGCAGGTAACTGATTATGGTCCCCACTAGACAAATAAGGAAATGGGGTCACAAGAAGGCAGGGGGGATGGTGTCAACTGACCCTGAGGCTCCTGAGCAGCGTCTGCTCCTAACCTCTCTGAGCCACCTGCAGAGAACCCAGTACTTGGTACCTGGCACATCGCAGAGGCATAACTCACAGCCGTTCCCATGCCCTTTCGTTCATCTCGCCCTCACCCTTTCCATGAAGGGGTCAGACCATGAGAGCTGAAAGGCCAAACTCAAAGCCTGATCTCCTCATTACGCAGATGGGGAAACTGAGTCCGAGATGGGGGATGGGACTTGTCTAAGGGTGGGCAGAGAAACCCAGTGCTGATGGCCGGTGGAGGCCCCAGTAGCTTTCTGGAGGCCCCAATAGGGAGGAGCTGCTACCTGGCCCAGGGCAGAGCCTGGCTGCTGATTTTTAAAGGGGCTCGCTGGGGGCAGGTGAGAACTGTACCTGGGGAGAGGGGAGAACATTGTGAGGACCCCACCCCCAGCACCTCACAGCTTGGCTGCCCCCACCCCTCCCTAAAACTCAGCCTTCCCTGCCTCGCTCGCTGCTGTTTGCAGCCCATCCCCTCCCCTCCTGTCCCTCTCTTTGGTGGAACTCCAGGCCTGGGAGTTGGGACCTGGTGTCAACACTCAGGGGACTTGGACCAGCCCTTGACTCCCCAGGCACCAGTGAAATGGGGGACCGTGACCTGAACCTCCCCCTGCAGGTGCGAGGACAAATGAGGTAATGCAGGTGAGAGGCTGAAAACTAGACAGAAATGGGAGTTGTTGTTATTTTTATTATTACTCCATCAGATAACTGGTTGGACTGCATTTTTCCCCAGTTGCCCCTGGGGCCCTGTAGAAACAGCTTCAAACTGTGCTGGAAATTGCTGAGGATACGAATCAGGAAAGCTCGGTCCTACCCCAGCTCCCGTACCTACCTGCGGGGGCACTTTGGAAACCACTCCGTCCCCCTTCGCCTCTCTGAGTCCCATCTGGACGATGCAGGGCGACCAGGATGTTCTGTCTTGACCTCTGGGACTTTGTTAGGTGGTGGCTCTTGTCACCGTCGGGTACGGGGAGGCCCCGCTGGGACAAAGGAGGAGGGGAGACCAGGAGGAGACGGGCACCTGACCTGGCGGCCTCCCACTCTGTTGCTGGGCCTGACCGTGGGTGGGCATCCTCCCCACACTCTGTGCTCCCTCTTCCACACTGCATTTCAGGAAGGGAGGGGTGGCCCGTCCCAAGGCCCCAGCGAAGTTGTACGCATCAGCCATGGGGCCCCCCCAGGTCAGCGGGGACAGAGACTGAGCTGGCTCCAGAACTGTGCATGAAAGGAAGCCAGGGGAAGGAGAAAAGTTTCTTTCCAGGTGCTGTGCACTGGGAGCAGGAGAAAGCCGGGAGCTGGGGAGACGAAGTGTGCACAGCGCCACCTAGGCCCCGAGGAGGGCAATGCAATGCAGCTGGGCTCCAGGGCAGGCTTCAGAGCGCGCTCATCCCAATACCAGATTACCTGCCACGTGCTCTGCCTGTGCTGGACCTGGGGGAAGCAAACCTCTTAAGACCCACCACCCTCTCTTCGAGGTGTTCACAGCATGGGCAATGGCTGGTCTTGGAGTGGGACTGCTTTGTTTCCTCTACCTACTTTGTCACATACCAGTGGGCTGTGTGACCTTGGACAAGAGACCTAACCTCTCTGAGCTTGTATTTCAACTTAAAAAAAAAGGAGCTCTTTCTTTCCTTGCTTAACTGCTGAGAGCCCAAAGTGGGATATTACATCTGAAGTACCCAGCACAAGGTCTGTGCAGAAGGGGTTTTCGGTGGTCACTCATTCCCTTTCTTTCTCTCCTCTACAACTGACATTATAGGATGCTAGGAGAGCATAGCAAAATAAACAACTTAGTCCTGGGGGAATCAGGAAAGGCTTCAATGAGAGGAGAGGGCATTGGAGCAGGGTTTTGAAGTATGTGCAGGAGTTCCTTAGGCAGACCAGGACTCTGTGAAGGTAGGAACCACACTTTTCTTGGATTATCTTTATTTCCTCTGATTCCTCAAACATAATAAGAGTTTAATAAATATTTGCAGGATGGATGGGTGGCATTCCAGTTGGCAGGGCCAGTGGGAGCGGAAGTGTGGAGGTGTGCACGTGGGTGTCACTGGTGGACAGGAAGTTTAATTTCTCTTCTGGGCCCCCACAGTGCTTGCCTGCCTTGTCTGTAAAAGGCCATTTTCATAAAAGTTCACCTGCCTGTGTCCCCTGGGGGACTGTGGGCACCCCAAGGCAGTCTCCTCTTGCCTTTGCCTTACTGTCCCTGTGGCCTAGCCAAGGCTTGACTCAGAGGACAGGGCTCTGAATTCAATGCTCAGATGCAGGATTGAGGATGACTGTCAGAATGCTTTTTTGGGACAAAAGGTGTGTGTGTGTGTGTGTGTGTGTGTGTGTCACTGCTTCCCATCAATCTGCTCCCCTTTCAGGAGGTGCAAGGATGAAGTCCAGACATGATATCCCTCCTTACTTCAGATTGCCCTCTGGCCATTTCTGTGGCTTTGGCAGTTTGTACTATGCTCTATGAGAAAAATAAAGCAGGGCAGAGTCAGATGGGGGATCCTGGGTCACAAGTTGCCACTATAGGAGGGATAGACGGGGAGGAGGTCCCCCTGATAAAGTGACATTAGAGCTAAGAGTGTTTCTCCTTCATCAACTCCTTCTCCAGGCCCTGGGAGCAGAGCTTGCCCTGGCTCTCCCGGCTGGACTGGTGGACCCACTTTGGGCCCTGAATCGTTTTCTTGGCTCTAGGTTGCAAGTACCAAGCCCAGTGACTTTCTAGCCATGAGACCTTGGACAACTTGATCAGCTTTTCTTTGCCTCAGTTTTCTATCTGTAAAATGGGGACGAAATAGTCCCTGCTTCCAGGATGGCTGTGAGCAGTCCATCTGTTATCAGTGTAGAGGGCTCAGCACAGCCCGACACATATAAATTGCTCTGTAAATGAGGCTCTGTTAACTTTTATTAGTACTGCGTCCATCCCAGTTCTAATTCGGTTCCTCTTGCTGCACCAACCATCGAGTCTTGTGCAATCTTCAGAAATGCGAGGCACTTCCCAAGGGAAGTTGGGAAGGCCCAGGAGTGAAGATATCCAGTCTTCCAACTGCTGTATGCTAACGGTGAGTCATTAATCTCGGTTATGGACCAGGACAGTGCTAAGCCCTTTATTGGACGGTCATCTCGTATAGTCCTTGCAATCCCCTAGGAAGGTAACCCCACCCTGCAGATGAAGAAACCTCTAAATTAAGACTCAGTAACCTGGTCTTGACTCACAAGGGGCTGAGCCCAAATTTGAACCCAGGTCAGGCTGAGGCTACGTTAAATTTGCCCCGCTGGAGAAATACCTTCCGTCCCACGTCAGGTTAATCCTGGCTGAGCGCTCTGTTGACAAAGGAGCCAAAGCTTTATTAAACAGATTGGAATTGGAGGAGATCCGGGGGAGATCTTCTGTGGGCAGCCGTGGCCTTTCTCAGGAAAGGGAGACAAGCCTATCCTTCAGGACTGAGAGATAAAAAAGAGGGAGAAGGGGAGGGAGAGTGATTCACATGGAGGCCACTCTGCCCACCCTTCCCTTCCATTCTCAGCTTTGCCGGGAGTTGGCTCCTGTGAGCTGCGGGAAGGCCCCAGCGGTCGGCAGGTGGCCTCGGCTCCACGTGCCCCTCGTGGCACGAGCCTCTCGCTGAGCTGGGGAGTTTCTGTAGTGCGAAGATGCTGTCCCTAAACAAGCCCGCTATTTCATCTGGTCGCCAAAGAAAGAACATCCCATGCCAAAGGGAAAGTCCACTGGCTGGCAACGATGCGTCCAGCGTGGCACCGTCCTCAGTGGTTGGCCAGGTGGATGGACAAGCTGTGGTTCTCACTGTCTGCGTGGTGCCCTCAGCATGGAATTCCTCCAGGTGTAAGATGCAGAGGAAAGAGCACCAGGGTGGGGTCAAGAAGCCAGAGACTGACCCTAACTTGGACCTTGTATGAACTTGGATAAGCCCCTTCTTTTTTCTGGGCCTCGTGATTCCTCTCTGTAAAATGGGGTGGTGGCAAGAGTGAGTGATGGCTCTTCCAGTTGTAACATCGAATAAATAGGTTGTTCAGTCAGTCAACAAACATTTTCTGAGCACTCTGTCATGGCTTGAACCATGTTCCCCCTCTAGGTAGGTTTGAATCCTAACCCCTGGTACCTATGAATGTCTCCGTATTTGAAACAGGGCCTTTGCAGATGGAATCAGTGAAGATGAAGTCTTAATCCGATATGACCTGGTATCCTTACAAGAAGAGAGAGATTTGGACACAGAGACACAAACACGTGGGAAGAAATTGGCCACATAAAAAGGGAGGCAGAGATTGGAGCACTGCTGCCCGCAGTCCAGGAAGGCCAGGAGCTGGAAGAGGCCAGGAGCCTCCTTCCCTGGAGCCTTGAGAGGGTGCACGGCCCTGTTGCAGCCTTGATTTCTGATTTTGAGCCCCCAGAACTGTGGGAGGGTAGATTCCTGTGGTTTAAAGCTGTCTGGTTTGTGGCCATCTGTTGTGGTCACCCCAGAAAACTAATACAACCTGTCTGGGCCAGGTGCTCTAGGAGTCGAGGTTACAGATGGGAAGGAGACAGACAAAGTCTGCTCTCAAGGAGCTTGTGTTCTTTACGGGGAGACAGTGAACACACCGGCGATAAAGGAGGCCCTTTCGGAGGGTGGTAAGTGACAATACGATAGGTCATGGGAGAGAGTACAGGGGCTGCTCTCGAGGGGGTATCAGAGAAGGGCTTCCTGACAAGGGGAAATTGAGCTGAGACCAGAAGGATGCGAAGGAACCATGTGAAGATGGTTCTGGCGGGGCTGGGTCATGCATAGTGGCAGGGACAGCAAATGCAAAGGCCCTGAGGCTGGGGCTGAGCTTGGCATGATTGGCTGGGTGGGGAGCGAGGGACAGAGTCATATGAGAAGAGGCCTGATGGTTTCCAGTTGGAGGCAGGGGTACCATCCTCCCGAGCCTGTGTTTTTCGGTTGTCACAAGGACTGGGGGTTGTGCACTGGCATTTGTGTTCTGGGAGGGATGACAAATGTCCTACAATACCCAGAAGTCCCACATGGCAGAGAACTCTCTTGCCCCAAATTACCAATATGTCCCCTGTCAAGAAACATCTGATCATCTTTTCTCCTTGGTCAAGAGCTTGGATTTTTTCCTAAAAGTAGTGTGAGCCATTGGAAGGGAGTGATATAATTTTATAGAGACATAAATCATGCCGGCTTCTATGTGGGCAAAGGACATAAGGGCGGGGGGAATGAATGCAAACCCAAGGAGGAGCTTCATGGCATCTGGGGGCAAGAAACAGTGGCTTGGACCAGAACAATGGCAGTGGATGTGGACAGAAGTGGACAGGCTCAGGAGGGAGTGTGTGACCCAGGGCCGCTGAGGATTGGTAGGGAAGGCAAGGGACTGTCCCTCACGACCTCTGGCCTCATACTGTATGCTGGGCACATGCCGAGGGATAACCAAGGGACTGGGGCCAGTGCAGAGGGAATTCAGAGGGAATCTGGCTAAGTCATATCTGGGCTCGGCCAGCCAACTGAGGGCTTGGAAGAATGGAGAGACACCAACTTGGCCATTCTCCTGGCCCCAGACCAGACACAGGCTCATCCCTCTCTCCAAACATGTTCCAGAGAGGGGACATTTGGGGATCCAAACCCTCCCATGGCTGGCCACGGTGGTGAGAGTTTCACCCAGTCACAGCTCTGGGCCCTCTGCTCCTCTCAGCATCCTGAGGGGTCGGCAGGGAAGGTTTGCTGCTCCATTGCACAACTGAGGAAACTGAGGCTCGGGGAGGCGATGTGCCTTGGCCACGAGGAGGTGTCAGCACCCATTGTGTATCCCCATCGGCACCACTCAGGGACGCCTTAAAGACAGAAGGTGATTTGAAGCCGGGAGTTAGGGGAGGTGCCGGGCTGGGGGAAGCCAGGCCAAGGGTGATGGCATGATGTGGATTGAGGAAGGGTCCATCCCCATAAAGCACAGGGGGGCACTGGCTGCCTTCAAGGGTCAGGGGGTCATTTTTCTCATTTTTCTCCAAGCACGAGGTAGGCTCCACATCTGCAGCTTCATCCCAGGCAGGGTCTGGAGCCCACCCCAGAGTCGTGGTGCTGCAGTGCTGCCTTCTGCAGACAACCTGGAGGCCGCCGGCGCTGTCTCCCACACGCTGCTGGAACCCAGGCTGACGGGACAGATAAGGCTGCGGTCTGCTCGGAGGCCCCGCGGGACTGGCCTGCCCAGGCCCGTGGAGCGCGCAGATGTGGGGATCGGAGGTGCCGCCTTGATCCCTGAATCTCAGCTCTGCCCTTTAAGCCGAGTCCAGGAATGCGTCTGGCTGGGATCAATTGGCGTCACAGCTGCGACCCGGAGACTTCCAGGGCTGGGAGGAACCGAGAGGTCCTCCCGTTCACACTCTGCCTCCACACAGGCTGTCCCCTCTCCCCCAAAGTCCAGCCAGCCAGGGAGGGGCTGTGTTCTCTGCACCGCCCCCCCCCCCCCCGCCTCCTTTTCCTTGGACCTTCATTTCTGTGAGCAGCGACTTCCAGCCCAGGCCTCTTCCCAAGGGCTGTGAGCATCTTTAATTCCACCACTCAACCTCTGCTCCCCCTTCTGATAGCGGCACCCTGGGATTCCTTTGGGGGACTTCCTGCCTCCACTCTAGGTCACTGATTTAGGTGGGTCTGACTTCGAAAGCTGCATCCCCTGGTCTCAGGGTTGTTTTGAGGAGATGGGAGAGTGAGGTGAGAAAGGCCAACCAAATTGAATTCTTGGATTTTTTGCTGCAATAATGGGGAAAGAGATTGGGAAATTGCTAGGAGGATAGAAACCAAAGCTTCCCAATTTGGGAAGAGCCTACCTGAGAATGAGTCCAACCCAAAGGAAAGCAGAGTGGAGGGCTCGAGAGAGATGGATTCTTGACCACAGCAGTTGGGTACCCAGATCCAGCTGTGCCTGAAGCCGGCTAACCATGAGGGCTCAGTTATGTGAGCTAACAGATCCCCTTCTTGCTGAAGCCATTTGAATAGGGTTTCTGTGCACCAAGTGCATCCTAGGCCCTTGCTCCTGCTGCAAACACTTTGTCCTTCAGCTGTGCCCACGGGGGCTGGAGGGACCTTGGTGATGCCCTTAGCAGGAGATCCCGCGTCGCCCTGAGGCCTGCTGGCTATTCCACAGCTGTGTCTCCACTTGAATTCACTTTATTCCTCTCACTGTGTCTCCTTGGTCTGACGTCAACCAGAATCTTCCAGTTACAAGAGAGACATCACAGCAGCCTGGGTGAAAAAGGGAACTTGATGGCCCACAGGTCTGGACAGTGGCCTGGGGAGGAAGGTCCTAGAACTAGGGTCTCAGAGGCTGGAGTCAGAGCTCAGCATGGCCAGGACTCTCTGTCTTTCACTCCCCTTAGCTGGTCTTTGCTTTCCTGTGGGATTGGCCTCATTCTCTCCCTTCCGTGGGGAAGGGGACGCAGTCCCATCAGCCCAGCTTGGCCTTGGCCTTGTTTGGGTCATGTGCCCACCCTTGGGCCAATCACTATTGCAGGGAAATGGGGTAAAATCACTGACCAATCCTGGGCCATGTGCCCATTCCCTGTGGGTGGGCACTGCAGTTCAGGGATTGACAGAATTGTGTCTGGAGAGGAAGGGTGATTTCCCAAAGGAGATGGGGGTTGCTGACATTGAACAGTGGATGAGGAGTGGAGAGACGCTGGATAGAAAAGAGGAAGAGATAGCCACGTTAGCCACCCACCATCTGCCAACATTTACTGAATCCCTTACATGGGCCAGGTTCCATGAGAGCAGCTGTAAGGGAACCCTAATAGGAAAGCATAATGTAAGAGTGTAATGTCATTTTGGCAGGATGATCAAGGAGGGCTTCCAGGAAGAAGAGACAGCTAAGCAGAGACCCAAACAAGAACAGGAGGCGGCCATCCAGGTGAGGAGCAGGAGAAAAGCCTGTAGGAACAGTGATGCCGGGAGGAGCAGAATCCACCCCTGCCCCCTGGAGTCGGGGTGATGTGGGAAGAGAGGACACAAACCCATCCATCTGTCTTTTCCTTCTGTCACTCAGCAGGTGCTAATGGAGCGCCAGGTATGGTCTCGGGGCGCTGGGCTGGCCCCGGCGGATTTGGAGAGGAGAGCTCCCCGGCCCCCTAAGGGAGGCAGGTGGGGGCGTGGAGGGGGCACAAATCAGGGGAGCAGCTTGCTTGGCCCGGAGGGGAGTGAGAGGCTGCAGGGAGGAGGTGGGGCTGAGCTGACCAGGCAGAAAGGAACCACGGGTCCCTGATTCTCAGGGCTGGTCCCCAGAGACCAGCCTCCAACTCACTGTCTCCTTACGTGCCAGCGGGTGGGTGTCCCAACAGTGTCCTCCTGGCAGTCGCCCCACCCGAGAAGTCTCAGCCCACCCACCGGTCAGGGTGGGTCTGACGTTTTCAGCTCGCTCTCTCTGCTCATGCAGGGACGTGGGTGGGACTGCGAGCGAGATGTTGGCGAAAGGAAGGTGTGGGGACCGAGCTGGGCAATGGAGGGCAGGAGATGAGGGGCGGGTCTGGACTGGAATCCAGGAGATGGGAATTCCAGTCCTAGTCCAACCACAAACTCACCGCCTGACGTCAGGCGGGTCCGGGTCCCTCTCTGGGCCTCAGATGGGCCCCCCGTTGAGCTGGGAGGAGCGCATGGGGCCTGAAAAGGTGCCCTCGCGGTGCCCACCTCCCCCCACCCAGGGCCGGGAGGCCGCGTCCCGCCTTGGGGCTCCTGGCTCTCGGCAGCGCCTCCCCAGCCTACAGGACCTGAGTCATCTTCCAGGCAGCAAGTGACCTCCCTGCAGCCCTGGCGTCCCCCAGCCCCGTGACCCGGGCCCAGGCGGGCGGCGCGGTGGAAATCACAACACTGACCCGGCACGCAGGAAGTGGGCTCCGGCCAGGGGAGACAGCTCCCTGAGTGATGAGCTGGAGGCCAGGCTCGTCCTCCCTCCGGGGTCACCCGTGCTGCCGCCGCCCGCCAGGCCTGCTCCTCCCGGCTCCAGGGCCCCCTCTCAGGTCCTCCCTCCCCCGCATTCTCCTGGCCCGCACCCGGGAGGGGAGCTGCTGGCCAGCTCTGCGGCCGCCCGGGGCCAGCCTCCCTCCCGCCGAGGCACAGGCGCCCCAGGTCTTCTCGCTGCCGCTGGGGCCCCGGCAGGAACTGCGCCACCCCCAGGCTGCTGGCCTTTGCAGCAATCCTGCTTCCCTTTTAACCGATGGGGAAACTGAGGCTCAGAAAGTCATTCCGTCAGTCGTGTCAGAGCCAGGATTCAAACTCAGGTCTGACTCCAGCCGGTGCCTTCCCACCTCTCCTGAGTCAGTTATCAGCACTGATAACAGAGTGAATAATAAACTCCGGAATTTGTGAAGCACTGCACCTCGCTCATTCCTCACAGCAGCTCTAGGAAGGGTGATGCTATTAATCTTAGTTGACCATGGGGGAAACGGAGGCGCGGGGAGCAGATAACTTTCCCAAGGAAAGGGCACTGACTTGAAAGGAGGTTTGCCTGATTCCAAACCTAAGCTTTGTCCGTCCCCTCAGGCTATGGGGCGGGAGGGTCCCAGTGCTTGGAAGGCCTGCTCAGATGCCACCACCAGGCCTTAGGCCACCCTCTAGGTCCCTGTCCCCATGTGTATCTGCATTTGCAAAGAGGTTCCTTGGGGGACAATCTAGGAATTAACCTTGCTCTCCCATGGTGGAATTCAAGGCGTCAGTGGGCATTACCTGGGGATGGGAGAGGCTGGGCTATGGGACCTGGAGGTGACCACCCACCATGCTGATGGGTTGAGCTGGACCAAAAAGGGCTGCCCAGTGGTGAACAACCTCCAGAGAGGCAGGTAGGGTTGGAAATATTCTGGGGCTTGGGGCTGGAGACCTGGAGACCCTGCCTGTCTTACTAGGGCCTTGGTCTCTGCATCTCTAGAGAGAAGGACTTGGAATCCACTTGAAGGTCTGCTCCCAGATACCAGAAAATTAGTGATAGGAGGCTTTGGTTTCTGTTACTTCCAACACCTCTGTGAGCTGGGAGGGGAATGATAACAGGGTTTACCTCCAAACACTTTCACTGGGTTCTATTTGGATTTTATATTCTAGGTTTGACCTCAGAGGAGTCACCAATCAAAACCTGCTGAGGTCCCACCTCTGTGCTGCTCACCTCTGTGTTGCTTCCCATCTCTGCTGCTCTTCACTTCTCTGCTGCTCCCCATCTCTGCTGCTCCCTGTCTCTGGGCTGCTCCCCGTTTCTGCTGCTCCTCACCCCTACTGCTCCCCCCCCCAAAAAAAACAAAAAAAACCCCTGCTGAGGTGCTTAGTCAAGGGCTGCTGTTGAGGGTATTGTCTGATTCATCACATGAGGCCCCATTATGAGGAAGCACAGGAAAAAACCACGCAGCCTTCCATGCCAGGCAATCTACATGAAGTCTGAGCAACTAGTACAATTTTTTTTTCTTTTACAAAAGGAAAATTTAGTAAGTTACAAGTCTACAATTCTAAGGAAGTGAAAATGTCCAAATTAAGGCACCGACAAGAAGTTAACATCACTCAAGAAAGGCTACTACTGTCTGGAACACCTCTGTTGTCTGGGAAGTTGTGTGCTGGCATCTGCTGGTCCCTTGCTCCAGGGATCTGTTGCTTTCAGTCTCTGCTCATGCTTCTCTGGGGCTGTTTTTCATCTCTTGGCTTCCTTTGTCTCTCTCCAGGTCCTGGCTTGCTTAACATCCCTTGGGAAGGCACACGGAAACATGTGCTGGGCTCCAAGCATGCAAGCAGTATAATTTTAATCATGGACACGATAGTATGTGCATGTGTGTTCAAATACACATGTGCCTAAGTATTTACCTCTTTGCTTTGCCTGCCAGGAAGCTCAGGGCCAAAACTGTGATAAATTTTTAACAACAGTGAGGAACCTCCTGATCCAGCTTGCCTCCTCTGCATCCCTCTACCAGCTCCAAATAATAATAATTGCCATTTATCGAGCAGCTTCTATGTCACCAGTAAGATAAAGATCTGTAAGGATTTTCTCATTTCCTTTTTACCAAGTTGGAAACTGACTTTCAAAACATGGATCCTATCAAGTCGTGATGTCTGCCATAGGCATAGGAAGAAAATTTGGGGGGAACAGGTCTTCTATGTACCTTCCTTCATTCACACAATGCATACAGTTACGTATGTCCATAATTTTTATTTAACCATATGTAATTTTTGCAAGCTGCCTTTAAACTTTCGTAAAACAAGACTAGGTACAAATGAATAACAGTAGTTCATTACAAATAATTATAAGGTGTTTTTGCATGAGTTGTATGACTGTGTCCTCAATATATCCTCGTACAAAAAAAAAAATGGGTGGATCATTACAGAAGCAGAAACTCAAGTTCAGGGTGAGGCCCTCAGCTAGCCCACGGGCACCTTTATGTATCTTAGGAAAATGTGTGCCTTCTGGGGGATTGTAGCCCTGTGGTTCATGGCTTTGTGAGCAGTGCACAGAATAGAATTTAGCCCCATTTGCCACATCATTGCAGGTGCCCTTGTTCAGTGCACCACCTGAGCACCTACACACAGCAGCCCTGACCAGGGGATGACAATTACACCCCCTGCTCCAAATCCAGGGCTCCTTCCGCTGTATGCAGAGTGCAGACCACAGCCTGCATCTTGGACGCCCACTCGGGCAGGACAGATGGCATTTGGTCTGAGGCTAAGCCAAGAGGGGAAAGGAAGAGCAGCCTGAACAACTCAGCCCATGTTTGTGCCACAAACAAGCAAGGTCACTGTTGGTGCCTGCCCTGCCTGCCAGGTTCCGGTGAGGATCCTGTGCTATGAATAGGCCCAGTGAGGCCTTCTCGGAGGACCTGCTGGACTCCCTCAGGCCCAGTTCTTGGCCTCCACCCCAAGCTGCCCGCTGGAAAACCGGGGGTGAGGCCTCCTCCTTGGCGCCTCCATTCTGCACATTTCTTCCCGCCCGCTTTCCGCCCGGGATTACCGCTGGGGTTAGGCTTCTGCACACTGCTGACGCTCGGGCCCCCACACGGGATGCTTGAAAAACATCACTCTGAAAGCAGAGAAAGTGTGAGCCTTCGAGAAGGAGGGTGTGGAAGGAGAGAGGTCCTCAGAGGAGGGGAAATTTACAGCATTCATTTGGCCAGTTCTAAGGGCCTGCGTGAAATGTCTTCCGGAGGCAAGCCCTGGTATTTTACTGCTTAAAATCGGATATACGGTGCTTCAGCGCCTTTGGTGGTTGTCTCCACCACTTCCTCCTTTGACAAATGAGGAAACTGAGGCCTGATATGGAAAGTGACTTCCTAACCCTAGCTGAGTGAAAAAGCTCATGCACTAACTGTGGAGGCAAGGAATGTATGCCATGTTCTCTAGGCATTGTGTAAGAGAGCTGAGACCCGGGGACGATGGTGGCTTCTCAACTTGGCTCATTAACCATTAGCCTACTGCATGGCAGGCTGTTTGCTGGATACTTTACAACAGTCCTGCAAAGGCAGAGTTAATTCACATTTTACAGATGAGAAAACTGAAGGTCAGAGAGGCTGAATCACTTGTTCAAGGTCACAGTGTACCATGGCAAAGGAAAAAAATGATATGTCAGAATGGTTGGGAGTACCACCTCTGGAGGTTGGCAGTGCTGGGCTCTGTTACCACCACCCACTAGCTGTGTTGTTATGAAGATTCAGTAAGAAAATGCATGGGAGGCGCTTAGCACAGTCTTGGGATGTATTTATGCTCAATAAATAGTGATGTCAATGACTCTGTGATTGTTATTGAGCGTGTCAATATTATTGGGCAGCTGTGGTGGACATTTGTTGGGTTAGCTGCCAAAATCCAATCTAACCTCTAGATTCCTTGGAGCAGTGGCTCCTGCCCTTTGTGCACCATCTTGGTGGTAATGGTGGTGTTGGGTGTTGGGTGGGTAATTCCAGGTGTCCCTGCTCTTTCCAGAGGAGCCACCACCATTCTCTCCCAACCTCAGTACAGCATACAGCTCCAACTTGGCCAGGTGACTGCACTGCAGTCTTTGAGTTTTGAAAACTGCTCTAGGCTTGTGTGGGAAGGGTCTCCTCATGGATGGCTCTCTCATCCTGGGCCGTGTGGTCAGTGTGGAGAAGCAGGGAGTGGCCACCCCTTGTGCTGGACTTCTTGGGCCCTGGATTCCTCATCTTCCCTGCCTGATGAGCATTTTGCACTGGAGTTTGGGCAACTTGGGGTTTTGTTACACTCAGATTCTCCTTGGCTCTGGGTTCTGCTCCCTTCCCCACTCCAGGGAGTCATCCCCAAATGTCTGGGGAGTAAAGGTGACTTAGTATCATAGGCCCAGAGCGGGTGAGGCAACTCCTCCCCAGCTTGGTCTTGGGGAGGAGACTTAAATTCTAGTTCTCAGCTGGTAGAAAATCAGCCTCTGTTTTCCTCAGAACTCCCCTTTTCGGCCAAAAATTGTAGCTAAGGGGGTCCCAGTTGTGGGTTAGGTTAAGGCAGTTCCTGCCTGTGTCTACATGGGCTGAGCCTCTTGCACTGACATAACTGAAACCTTAGGACAACCACGTGGCCAAAGGCTAATTTGATGCATGAAGTGAATGGAAAGGTCTGGAAATCTGAGGATCATGTCCTGGCCCCAAGCACCTTCCCTTGCTGACCTTACATTTTTCCATCTGAAATACCTAAGCACTTAGGAAGTAGAGCGGATGCTTCAGAATGTGCTGAGCCCTATACCTGCAGCTGGAGATGCAAAGATGCCCAACAAGAGGTCCCCATTTGTTAGGGATTGACTCATATTCCCCCCAAAAGACATATTCAAATCCTAACCCCTGGACTCTCAGGTATGATCCTACTGGTAAATAGTCTCTTTGGATATGTTGTTAATTAAGGTGAATCAGGGTGTGGGTGTGGACTTTGAGGCCAAAGTGGAAAAGAATGAGCCTTAATCTAATGTGGCTTAAGTCCTTGTCAGCAGAGGAACTTCAGATGACAGAGCAGGAGTTAGGAGAATCTGGAGGAAAGCGAGATCACCAAGTGATGGAGGCAGACATGTATCTACAAACCAAAGAGCCCTGAGGATTTCCAGCAAGCTGGCACAGAACCCTACTGACTTCAAGAGAAAGCGTGGCCTATTGATAACCTTGACATTGGACTTTTAGCTTCCAAATTGTGAGCCAATACGTTCCTTCTGTTTAAGCCAACCAACCTATGGTATTGGCTCCAGGAGCCAATTTGTATGGACAGGCTGATGTGCAAACTTGTCCCTGCCAAGGGCAGTGATGGAAAGGAGAGTGTGGGCACTGACTAGAAGAATGAAAACAATGTAATTGTCAAACATCGTATGGAAGTGAGAGAAGATGGAAGCATCTGAGAAAAATCTTCACCTTTAATGATGAGATGTGATCTAAAGTTGACACATGAAGAAATGAAGTGTGATTGTGTTATAAAGGGATATGGAGGAATGACCTGAAGAACCGGGACTGGAAATGATGATAATCGACATTATTGAGTCCTCACCTCATGTTTGCATCAGTTGCTGTTATCATCATCTTCATTTTGAGATGTAGAAATTGAAGCTCAGAGCTATTGAGTAACTGGCCCAAGATCACACTGCTGATAAGTGATGGACACTATGTGTGAATTCCCAGGCATCTGACTCCCAGATACCTGTTCTTAACCATCAAATGTTGGTGCTTTCAATGCTTCAAAAAATTTTCTGGATGATGGCACTGGAGTGGAGTGGAGACCATTTCTTTTTGTCTATACTCTTTGCTACTGATATATTTGTTACCATTTGCATGAATTACTTTGTTTAGACCCAGAAACAAATAAACAATAAAGAGCACTAATTCTGGGATCAGGAAGAAATGATTCTTGTCCTGTCTTCACCCTTTACTGGCTGTGTGTCATAGAGCAAGGTACTTAACCTCTTTGTACCTGTCTCTTCATCTGGGCAATGGGGCTTAGCATGGAGTGACTGCTGATTAAACGTAAGGGTCTGTTAGGCCTGGGATTCGGTGTGGTACAGTGGACAGGCAGCAACTCCATCTGAGGGAACCAGGGAAGACTTCTCAGAGGAGCTGATATCTGGGTGTTAAAGGATGTAAAGGAGTTTGCTAGGTGGAAAGACAATCCAGGCAGAGTGGGTGTGGAAGCTTGGCGTTGCGTGGTGTGTTGGGAATAGCATATCCTTCAGGGGGTCTGAAAGGTGCTGGCGGAAGGAGGGTCGAGGAGGTAAACAAAGTCACATCCTGCAGAGCATTGTGTCTGCGTTAAACTTATCCTGAGAGCAGGGCAGGGAGCCGTGGAAGGGTTTGAGCAGGAGAGTGACCTGGTCACGATTAAGTTGTAGAAAGGTGACTTGGCTACTACATGGAGAGTGGTTGGAGGGGGCTTCCTGGAGCCTGTTGCTGTCAGCCAGGCAGTGAGACCCAGAAGAGGGAGATGGAGTGTCAGCAATCCCCTCCTACCCGGAGCTGGCAGTTTCTGCTCTGGTCCCATCTGGTCAGAGTGGCTGAGCCGACCTTCGCCGTGTGGCTTGAGGCCACGGCTCTGAAGGCCCGCAGAGCTGGCTGGAGGAGAGGCACACTCCAGCCTGAAAAGGGGAAGCAGAAATATTTGCTCAGCTGCAAAGACAAGCTCATGAATCTCTCCTTCCAAACAAAGGGGAAAGTTGTTGACCCAGGGTGGGGGTCCAGCCATGGGCTCTGTCTCAGCTCCCCAGCCTTTGTCCACCCCTCTTCCATTTCTGCAATTGAACCATCCAGAAAAAGTGTCCTTCCTCCCTCAGACAGCCCCTCTGAGATCTGAAGCCAGTGACCATGACCTCTTTCTTTTCTTCTCAAATCAAACACACCCAGTGCTTTCATCTTTCCATCATGTGACAGGGCCTGACCTTTTTTTTTTATTTTTAGAGAAATGTCCAGATTCAGCAGTCATTAACAGTCAATCTCTTTTCAACTGGCTGATATACACAAGGCACCCAAAAAGTTTAAGGGCAGACTTTGATGAGAGGCAGCCTGAGCTTGAGTCCTAGCTCCGCCACTGCTTCCCTGTGTGACCTTGGGCAAGTCACTTAATCTCTCTGGGCCTTGCTGGACCTCCCCTCTAAATAGGTATTCATAACCCCTTTACCATAGGGTAGTTGTGAAGGTTAAATCAGCCACTATTTATAAAGCACTTAAGACAGTACCTGTTACCTAGTAGGTACTCTATAAATGGTAGCTATTATGTTCTGTGTCCCTGGACACCTCAGCATTGCTTCAGCTTCCTGCAACACTGTAATTCCAGGCAGCCGTAGAGTCCCCAGTTGCAATGGTCTTGATTAATATGTTGGTGGTGGACAGGCTTTAAGATGGCCCCAGGTATGGGCGTGCCCTGTGACTTGCTTCTTAACAACAGAATACAGCAGAAGTGATGGGATGTCATTTCCCTGAGTACATTACATAAGCTTTTAATTTCCTTCCTGCTAGTAGACTGCTTCCCTTTGCTGGGCTCTGAAGAAGAAGCGATTGTGTCACCGGCTGTCCTTGGAAGAGGCCCACATGGCGAGGAACGAGGCCCTCTGACAATCTGCGAGGAACTGAACCTCGCAAAAGCCACATGAGCTTGGAAGCAGGCCCTTGCCCAGTCGAGCCTTCAGGTGAGTGTCTGGTCCTGGCTGATGCAGAGGACCCAGCTACACTACAGAAACAGTGAGATAATAAATGTGTGTCATTTTCAGTCTCTAAGATTGTGGTAATATCGTTGTACAGCAACAGATAATGAATGCAATTCCTGACAGTGCATTAGAGCCAAACCACAGTGGGCTGGTGGAATTACACGCTCTTTAACCAGCTGAGGCAGCATCCCAGGCTCCAGCAAGGCGGCTTCGCCAACAACAGTTACCAATTATTGTACATTTGCCCTATTCCTTGCTCCTGTGTCAAGCCCTTTACATGCTTTATTTTATTTAGAATTCACCACAACTGTATGAATAGCAACTATTCCTCCATTTAACAGACGGCAAAGCTGAGGTTCAGAGAGATTCAGCCACTTGCCCAAGGCCAAGGGGTGGTACAGCATTAGAACACTTTTCTGTTTTTCATGGAATAAGGTTCTCAGAAACTGGCAAACTAAGGAAGGCCGAGGCACTGGAAGTCCCCTGCTCCCCACTGCAACACTATAAGGGGTCTGAATTCCAGGGAGAGAATTGTGACAGATGCGGCAGGTACAAGGCCCAGACAATTGTGGGTTTGTGTTCTGGCTCTGCTGCTTCCCAGCTGTGTGACCTGGGTGAGTCACTACCCCTCTCTGAGCCCGTTCTCTCTTCTGGGATAAGACTATCTCAGGCACTGCAGATTGTGCCAGAGACCACGAGCTGGCCCTCAAAGCTCCTCCTCTCTTCTTCCTTCCAGTAGTAGACGCCCCTGAGTTTAGGCAGAGCCTTGTGCACACCTCTAGACACTATATTCTCCAGCCTTCTTTGCAGTGAGGTGAAGCCAACATAATGTGAGTGGATGTGAGGTGTGCAGCCTCCAGATCCCATTGTATAAGGCAGCTGTCTGCGCTCTACACCCTCTTTCCCTTCCCCATGGGGCCTTGATGCTGGAGAGGCGATTCTACCATGTCAATGAGGGCAACCCCCCAGGGAACTGCAGAGCAGCAAGATGGAAGCATCATGGTCCATAGCCAACTGTGAGGAACTGAGCCACACACGCCCTGGACCTTCCATCCATCTTGGACATAAAAGCGGTGACCCCTGCTCTTTTTATTTTATTTATTAATTTTTACATTTTTAAAAAAATACCAAAAAACACCAAACGCAAACATTCATAACTTTTGATCATTCCGTTCTACATACATAATCAGTAATTCATAATATCATCACATAGTTGCATATTCATCATCGTGATCATTTCTTGGAACATCTGCATCTATTCAGAAAAAGAAATAAAAAGAAAACAGAAAAAAGTCATACATACCATACCCCCACCCTTCCCCCTCACCGATCACTAGCATTTCAATCTAAATTTATTTTAACATTTGTTCCCCCTATTATTCATCTTTATTTCATATGTTTTGCTCATCTGTTGATGAGGTAGATAAAAGGAGCATCAGACACAAGGTTTTCACAATCACACAGTCACATTGTGAAACTTATATCATCATAACAATCATCTTTAAAAAACATGGCTACTGGAACACAGCTCCGCATTTTCAGGCCGTTCCCTCCATCCTCTCCATTACATCTTGACTAACAAGGTGATATCTATTCAGTGCATAAGAATAACCTCCAGGATAACCTCTTGACTCTGTTTAGAATCTCTCAGCCATTGGCACTTTATTTTGTCTCATTTCACTCTTCCCCCTTTTGATCGAGAAGGTTTTCTCAATCCCCTAATGCTAAGTCCCAGCTCATTCTAGGATTTCTGTCCCATGTTGCCAGTGAGGGTTACACCCCTGAGAGTCAAGTCTCACTTAGAGAGAAGGAAGGCGGTGAGTTTGCTTGCCGTGTTGGCTGAGAGAAAGAAGGCCATCTGAGCAAGAAAAGAGGTTCTCTTGGGGTTGACCCTTAGGCCTAATTTTATTTTATTTATTTTACTTTTTTATTTTTTTACATGGGCAGGCACCGGGAATCGAACCCGGGTCCTCGGGCATGGCAGGCAAGCATTCTTACCTGCTGAGCCACTGTGGCCCGCCCAGGCCTAATTTTAAGTAGACTTAATCTGTCCTTTACAGGGATAAGTTTCATAAGAACAAACCCCAAGATTGAGGGCTATAGATTTGGTTGTCCCCGCTGCTTGTGAGAATATCAGGAATTCTCCAAATGGGGAAGTTAAATTTTCCCTCTTTCTTGCCATTCCCCGAAGGGGACTTTGCAAATACTTTTTTTATTCACTGTTCAAATCACTCTGGGATCTATCGGGGCATCACTCTGGACAAACCAACAAAATCTCATGTCCTACTCAAGGCTCCATGTACTTATGGTATTCAGTTAAGGTGTCTACATAAGTTATATTAGGAAATGCACTAGTCAAAATATACATTTTGTACCAAATAAACATTTTTTGCTTTAGTTTCACACATAAGTCAGAATTTTAAAATATTAATTACCATCTATTTTCAGCACCCTGCAATAACAACATTCCTTTATTCTTCCTCATGCAAAACCATTTTTTTTTTTTTGTTTTTTTTTTTTTTTTTTTTTGTTTTTTTTTTTTTTTTTTTTTGTTTTTTTTTTTTTTTTTATTAATTAAAAAAAGAATTAACAAAACAATTAGAAATCATTCCAATCTACATGTACAATCAGTAATTCTTAATAACATCACATAGTTGCATATTCATCATTTCTTAGTACATTTGCATCGATTTAGAAAAAGAAATAAAAAGACAACAGAATAAGAATTAAGACAATAATAGAAAGAAAAAAAAAAACAAAAACAAAAAACCTATACCTCACATGCAGCTTCATTCAGTGATTTAACATAATTGCATTACAATTGGGTAGTATTGTGCTGTCCATTTCTGAGTTTTTATATCCAGTCCCGTTGTACAGTCTGTATCCCTTCATCTCCAATTATCCCTTCTCTTTTTTTTTTTTTTTTAATTAACGGAAAAAAAGAAATTAACCCAACATTTAGAGATCATACCATTCTACACATGCAATCATTAATTCTTAACATCATCACATAGATGCATGATCATCATTTCTTAGTACATTTGCATTGGTTTAGAAGAACTAGCAACATAACCGAAAAAGATATAGAATGTTAATATAGAGAAAAAAATAAAAGTAATAATAGTAAAATCAAAACAAAACAACACAAAACAAAACAAAAACCTATAGCTCAGATGCAGCTTCATTCAGTGTTTTAACATGATTACTTTACAATTAGGTATTATTGTGCTGTCCATTTTTGAGTTTTTGTATCTAGTCCTGTTGCACAGTCTGTATCCCTTCAGCTTCAATTACCCATTGTCTTACCCTGTTTCTAACTCCTGCTGAACTCTGTTACCAATGACATATTTCAAGTTTATTCTCGAATGTCCGTTCACATCAGTGGGACCATACAGTATTTGTCCTTTAGTTTTTGGCTGGATTCACTCAGCATAATATTCTCTAGGTCCATCCATGTTATTGCATGGTTCATAAGTTTATCTTGTCTTAAAGCTGCATAATATTCCATCGTATGTATATACCACAGTTTGTTTAGCCACTCTTCTGTTGATGGAGATTTTGGCTGTTTCCATCTCTTTGCAATTGTAAATAATGCTGCTATAAACATTGGTGTGCAAATGTCCGTTTGTGTCTTTGCCCTTAAGTCCTTTGAGTAGATACCTAGCAATGGTATTGCTGGGTCATATGGCAATTCTATATTCAGCTTTTTGAGGAACCGCCAAACTGCCTTCCACAGTGGTTGCACCCTTTGACATTCCCACCAACAGTGGATAAGTGTGCCTCTTTCTCCGCATCCTCTCCAGCACTTGTCATTTTCTGTTTTGTTGATAATGGCCATTCTGGTGGGTGTGAGATGATATCTCATTGTGGTTTTGATTTGCATTTCTCTAATGGCCAGGGACATTGAGCATCTCTTCATGTGCCTCTTGGCCATCCGTATTTCCTCTTCTGAGAGGTGTCTGTTCAAGTCTTTTTCCCATTTTGTAATTGGGTTGGCTGTCTTTTTGTTGTTGAGATGAACAATCTCTTTATAAATTCTGGATACTAGACCTTTATCTGATATATCATTTCCAAATATTGTCTCCCATTGTGAAGGCTGTCTTTCTACTTTCTTGATGAAGTTCTTTGATGCACAAAAGTGTTTAATTTTGAGGAGTTCCCATTTATTTATTTCCTTCTTCAGTGTTCTTGCTTTAGGTTTAAGGTCCATAAAACCGCCTCCAGTTGTAAGATCCATAAGATATCTCCCAACATTTTCCTCTAACTGTTTTATGGTCTTAGACCTAATGTTTAGATCTTTGATCCATTTTGAGTTAACTTTTGTATAGGGTGTGAGAGATGGGTCTTCTTTCATTCTTTTGCATATGGATATCCAGTTCTCTAGGCACCATTTATTGAAGAGACTGCTCTGTCCCAGGTGAGTTGGCTTGACTGCCTTATCAAAGATCAAATGTCCATAGATGAGAGGGTCTATATCTGAGCACTCTATTCGATTCCATTGGTCGATATATCTATCTTTATGCCAATACCATGCTGTTTTGACCACTGTGGCTTCATAATATGCCTTCAAGTCAGGCAGCGCGAGACCTCCAGCTTCGTTTTTTTTCCTCAAGATGTTTTTAGCAATTCGGGGCACCCTGCCCTTCCAGATAAATTTGCTTATTGGTTTTTCTATTTCTGAAAAATAAGTTGTTGGGATTTTGATTGGTATTGCATTGAATCTGTAAATCAATTTAGGTAGGATTGACATCTTAACTATATTTAGTCTTCCAATCCATGAACACGGTATGCCCTTCCATCTATTTAGGTCTTCTGTGATTTCTTTTAGCAGTTTTTTGTAGTTTTCTTTATATAGGTTTTTTGTCTCTTTAGTTAAATTTATTCCTAGGTATTTTATTCTTTTAGTTGCAATTGTAAATGGGATTCGTTTCTTGATTTCCCCCTCAGCTTGTTCATTACTAGTGTATAGAAATGCTACAGATTTTTGAATGTTGATCTTGTAACCTGCTACTTTGCTGTACTCATTTATTAGCTCTAGTAGTTTTGTTGTGGATTTTTCCGGGTTTTCGACGTATAGTATCATATCGTCTGCAAACAGTGATAGTTTTACTTCTTCCTTTCCAATTTTGATGCCTTGTATTTCTTTTTCTTGTCTAATTGCTCTGGCTAGAACCTCCAACACAATGTTGAATAATAGTGGTGATAGTGGACATCCTTGTCTTGTTCCTGATCTTAGGGGGAAAGTTTTCAATTTTTCCCCATTGAGGATGATATTAGCTGTGGGTTTTTCATATATTCCCTCTATCATTTTAAGGAAGTTCCCTTGTATTCCTATCTTTTGAAGTGTTTTCAACAGGAAAGGATGTTGAATCTTGTCGAATGCCTTCTCTGCATCAATTGAGATGATCATGTTATTTTTCTGCTTTGATTTGTTGATATGGTGTATTACATTAATTGATTTTCTTATGTTGAACCATCCTTGCATACCTGGGATGAATCCTACTTGGTCATGATGTATAATTCTTTTAATGTGCTGTTGGATACGATTTGCTAGAATTTTATTGAGGATTTTTGCATCTGTATTCATTAGAGAGATTGGTCTGTAGTTTTCTTTTTTTGTAATATCTTTGCCTGGTTTTGGTATGAGGGTGATGTTGGCTTCATAGAATGAATTAGGTAGTTTTCCCTCCACTTCGATTTTTTTGAAGAGTTTGAAGAGAATTGGTACTAATTCTTTCTGGAACGTTTGGTAGAATTCACATGTGAAGCCATCTGGTCCTGGACTTTTCTTTTTAGGAAGCTTTTGAATGACTAATTCAATTTCTTTACTTGTGATTGGTTTGTTGAGGTCATCTATGTCTTCTTGAGTCAAAGTTGGTTGTTCATGTCTTTCCAGGAACCCGTCCATTTCCTCTAAATTGTTGTATTTATTAGCGTAAAGTTGTTCATAGTATCCTGTTATTACCTCCTTTATTTCTGTGAGGTCAGTAGTTATGTCTCCTCTTCCATTTCTGATCTTATTTATTTGCATCCTCTCTCTTCTTCTTTTTGTCAATCTTGCTAAGGGCCCATCAATCTTATTGATTTTCTCATAGAACCAACTTCTGGCCTTATTGATATTCTCTATTGTTTTCATGTTTTCAATTTCATTTATTTGTGCTCTAATCTTTGTTATTTCTTTCCTTTTGCTTGCTTTGGGGTTAGCTTGCTGTTCTTTCTCCAGTTCTTCCAAATGGATAGTTAATTCCTGAATTTTTGCCTTTTCTTCTTTTCTGATATAGGCATTTAGAGCAATAAATTTCCCTCTTAGCACTGCCTTTGCTGCGTCCCATAAGTTTTGATATGTTGTGTTTTCATTTTCATTCGCCTCGAGGTATTTGCTAATTTCCCTTGCAATTTCTTCTTTGACCCAGTCGTTGTTTAGGAGTGTGTTGTTGAGCCTCCACGTATTTGTGAATTTTCTGGCACTCTGCCTATTATTGATTTCCAACATCATTCCTTTATGGTCCGAGAAAGTGTTGTGTAAGATTTCAATCTTTTTAAATTTGTTAAGACTTGCTTTGTGACCCAGCATATGGTCTATCTTTGAGAATGATCCATGAGCACTTGAGAAAAAGGTGTATCCTGCTGTTGTGGGATGTAATGTCCTATAAATGTCTATTAAGTCTAGTTCATTTATAGTAATATTTAGATTCTCTATTTCTTTGTTGATCCTCTGTCTAGATGTTCTGTCCCTTGATGAGAGTGGTGAGTTGAAGTCTCCAACTATTATGGTATATGAGTCTATTTCCCTTTTCAATGTTTGCAGTATATTCCTCACGTATTTTGGGGCATTCTGATTCGGTGCGTAAATATTTATGATTGTTATGTCTTCTTGTTTAATTGTTCCTTTTATTAGTATATAGTGTCCTTCTTTGTCTCTTTTAACTGTTTTACATTTGAAGTCTAATTTGTTGGATATTAGTATAGCCACTCCTGCTCTTTTCTGGTTGTTATTTGCATGAAATATCTTTTCCCAACCTTTCACTTTCAACCTATGTTTATCTTTGGGTCTAAGATGTGTTTCCTGTAGACAGCATATAGAAGGATCCTGTTTTTTAATCCATTCTGCCAATCTATGTCTTTTGATTGGGGAATTCAGTCCATTGACATTTAGTGTTATTACTCTTTGGATAATATTTTCCTCTACCATTTTGCCTTTTGTATTATATATATCATATCTGATTTTCCTTCTTTCTACACTCTTTTCCATATCTCTCTCTTCTGTCTTTTTGTATCTGACTCTAGTGCTCCCTTTAGTATTTCTTGCAGAGCTGGTCTCTTGGTCACAAATTCTCTCAGTGACTTTTTGTCTGAGAATATTTTAATTTCTCCCTCATTTTTGAAGGATAATTTTGCTGGATATAGGAGTCTTGGTTGGCAGTTTTTCTCTTTTAGTAATTTAAATATATCATCCCACTGTCTTCTAGCTTCCATGGTTTCTGCTGAGAAATCTACACAAAATCTTATTGGGTTTCCCTTGTATGTAATGGATTGTTTTTCTCTTGCTGCTTTCAAGAGCTTCTCTTTCTCTTTGACCTCTGACATTCTAACTAGTAAGTGTCTTGGAGAACGCCTATTTGGGTCTAATCTCTTTGGGGTGCGCTGCACTTCTTGGATCTGTAATTTTAGGTCTTTCATAAGAGTTGGGAAATTTTCAGTGATAATTTCTTCCATTAGTTTTTCTCCTCCTTTTCCCTTCTCTTCTCCTTCTGGGACACCCACAACACGTATATTTGTGCGGTTCATATTGTCCTTGAGTTCCCTGATACCCTGTTCAAATTTTTCCATTCTTTTCCCTATAGTTTCTGTTTCTTTTTGGAATTCAGATGTTCCATCCTCCAAATCACTAATTCTATCTTCTGTCTCTTTAAATCTATCATTGTAGCTATCCATTATTTTTTCTATGTTTGCTACTTTATCCTTCACTTCCATAAGTTCTGTGATTTGTTTTTTCAGTTTTTCTATTTCTTCTTTATGTTCAGCCCATGTCCTCTTCATGTCCTCCCTCAATTTATCGATTTCATTTTTGAAGAGGTTTTCCATTTCTGTTCGTATATTCAGCATTAGTTGTCTTAGCTCTTGTGTCTCATTTGAGCTATTGGTTTGTTCCTTTGACTGAGCCATATTCTCCATCTTTTGAGTGTGGACAGTTATCTTCTGCTGCTGGCGTCTGGGCATTTATTCAGATTTCTCTTGGTGTTGGACCCAGCAAGGTTGTAATATTTTTCTGTGAAATCTCTGGGTTCTGTTTTTCTTATCCTGCCCAGTAGGTGGCGCTCGTGGCACCCGTTTGTCTGCGGGTCCCACCAGTAAAAGGTGCTGTGGGACCTTAAACTTTGGAAAACTCTCGCCGTCCTGGGGGTTCGCTAGCCGAAACGGCTTGAGCCGGCCCGGGGTCCGAACGCAGGGAGGGTTGCTGGTCGCCGCAGCCAGGGAAAGAGCCCGTCCAAATTTCCTAGTCGGCCCTGGGCAACAAGCGTGGCGGGAGGGCGCCAGCGGCAGCGGCCCGCCCGAGAGAGTGCACGTTCCCCGGGAGTCACGGGTTTGGAAGGGGCCTCCCCCACCCGTCACCGTTCTCCGCGGCCTGGGGGTTTCCGATCCAATTCTCTCAGTTGGTCCGGGGGCTGCGCGTGGTGTGGGCGCCAGCCGTCTTTGTTTCAGGGGACCGCCTCTCCAATTCTCCCAGCCGGCCCGGGAAGGGGGAAGGAAGTAACTCCGGCCGCTTGCCACCCCGCCCGGTAAGGCCCGCGCGCCTCGGCGATCTCACCCGAGCTGCTTCTCTCAGCCAGCCAGCCGTTCCAGGATGGGGTACGCTGTCTTTTTTATCTCTGTTGTGGCTTTGGGCGCTTTCTGTATCGTTTCTACTCCCCTAGTAGGTGTCCTGGAGAAGAAACTAAGATCCGCGCGTCTTACTAAGCCGCCATCTTCCAGGAAGTGCAAAACCATTTTTTAAATTTGTCCCGTTAGTCACTATCATTATATACTCTAGGCATTCCTGGATTATACCATCTCAGTCTTTATCGTCTATCTTTCTTTCTGATTTCATTTGTGCCCCCAGCCCTCCTCCCTCTATCATTCTCACATTCAGCTTCATTCAATGTTTTAACATAATTGTATTACAGTTAGATAGTATTGTGCTGTCCATTTCTGAGTTTTTACATTCAGTCCCATTGCACAATTTGTATCCCTTCAGCCCCAATTACCCAATATCTTACCCTATTTCTATCTCCTGATGGTCTCTGTTACCAATGACATTCTCCAAGTTTATTCACTAATGTCAGTTCATGTCAGTGAGACCATACAGTATTTGTCCTATTGTTGCTGGCTAATCTCACTCGGCATTATGTCCCTAGGATCCATCCATGTTGTTACATACTTCATAAGTTTATTCTGTCTTACAGCTGCATAATATTCCATCGTATGTATATACCACAGTTTTTTTAGCCACTCGTCTCTTGATGGACATTTTGGCTGTTTCCGTCTCTTAGCAATTGTAAACAATGCTGCTATGAACATTGGTGTGCAAATGTCGGATTGTGTCCTTGCCCTCATGTCCTCTGAGTAGATACCTAGCAATGGTATTGCCGGGTCATGTGGCAATTCTATATTTAGCTTTTTGAGGCACCTCCAAACTGCCTTCCACAGCAGTTGTACCATTTGACATTCCCAACAACAGTGGATAAGTGTGTCTTTTTCTCCACATCCTCTCCAGCACTTGATGACCCCCACTCTTGGTGCAGGCTGAGCTGCTGTATCTCGGGGCCTCTTTGTTACAGCAGCATAGCCTGCCCAGGATTATTAGAGAGGATGAAGACAAAGCCCTTGACAAATGGTGGCTGCTGTGGTAGAAGTGGTGCAGTGAAGCTCAGGGATGTGGGCACAGAGCTGTCATCTGCTGGTCGAAGACCCTCGCTTTGGGCCCCTCCAAGGGCAGGGAGTAGCTGCTCTCTTCATTCAGCACAAGACACATATGCCATGTCCCCGGATCAGTTGCACATTGAACTGGAAGCAGAAATTTTCTGACCTGTGCGAACGTTACCTCATAGTGGGGCAGAAGCAGAGGCCTTGCCCTCCCGGCCTATGAACTGGGGATTGGGGCAAGTGTCCACATGCAGGACCTTCTGAGGGTACCATAGAGACACTTGGTTCTCCAAATCTTTCATTAGCTCTCAATGCCCCCCTCTCGAAGCCCTCTGCATCCATGTGACCATGTGATATAGGCATCCCAGCCCCCAATCCTTCCTTCTTTATTGCAAATAGTGTTCCTTCAGGGCTCAGCAAATGTCCTATGGCTCTGGGCAGGGGCGAGGGACCTTGTCACTTGGAGGTGGGAAGGCAAGGGTGCCTTGCTTTTGGTATGACCTCATCAACAGCAAGGGATTTGGCCAACTCCCTTTTGGCCTCTTTGAAGGTCAGCACACCTCACCATTGCAAGGGCAGATGTTTTGTTTAATAAACTGTCTCTCTAAAAAACTTTAGATTTACAGAAAGTTACAAAGATGATACAGAGAGAATTCCCATATATCCTCCGCCCCATTTCCCACAGTGCTAATATCTTACATTTCCACGGTGCAGTGTCAAAACTAAGGCAGGGATATTGGTCCATTGTTAGTAGCTGAACTACAGACTATTTGGATTTCAGCAGTTTTCCCACTGTGTCCTTTTTTTGTTCCAGGATCCAATCCAAGAGCCCGCATTGCATTCATCAAGTGCTGATTTTTCTTCCATAAGCTCTCCCCAGCATGGCCCTCCTGCTGTCATCCTTTTCCCCTCTGCTGTCTTGGCTGTGCTGAGAGTACATTTGCCTTTTTTTCAGGCAAGGAGGGTGTCCCTACATTAGCTAAGAAAGCTTTAGTCTGAATCATTAGGGGATTCATGTCATCCTCAAATAGCTTTTCCTCTGGTGCCCAATTTCTCTTCTGAGATCGACGCAGGGATGTCAGTTCTTTTCCCAATACCCCTGGGAAGGACTCACGGGTGCAGTCAGGGCGTTCTAGAACTTTAGTGGGATTTAGTCTTCGTTAAGGACAGCTCATTGATTAAGGAAGCAGCGTGGCAAGGAGAGACAGCGAAAGCCCACACTCAATGCCACAAACACGTGCTGAGCTCTTGCTGTATGCAGGGCTGTGTGTGGCTGCTGCCTGACATGAACTGACGGGCAGGATGCGGCGTCTGCCCACAACGGGCTCTGATATGGGCAGGAGTGAGGGTAGAGGGAGAGGAAGACGAGTGCCCACGGCCTGTCTGCTGGGTGGTCCTGGGCAAACCACCGGATCTGAGAACAGTCCTTACCTGCTAGGGTAGCTGCGAGAAACAGGGGAGACATCATACGTGTGGCCCCTAACCTGCCCCTCCCTGAGCAGGACCATGTTCCTGTTTATGTCCTTCACACTAGAAAGCTGTAAGCGTCTGAATGTCATTTCCTCCGACTTCATCTGCCCTGTCCAGGTCCTGGACTGCAGGGAGGAAGGCAGAGATGGGATGGCCACTCAGAGCTCCCAGTGATGAGGGACTTGTGTCCACTTACTGAGGGTGAGTGTGTGTGTGTGTGTGTGTGTGTCCGCAGGGTCTGAAATGACTGATGTGACAGAGTCCCAGAATATCTGAGCAGAAGACGCCTCTCGAACTCAGACCCAGAGCGAGGACATGGCTTAGTCTTCTTGTTATTTTCTACCACGTACAAACCTCCCCAAATATAGAGGCTAAAACAGCCATTTGCTACTATCCCTCATGGTTCCGGGGTGGCGCGGCTGGACGGGGGGCTCTCGTTCCCTCTTGCAGCCACAGTCAGATGGCAGATAGTGCCGTGGTTGCCTGACGGCTGGGCTGGGGGTCCGAGATGACCAGGCCCGTGGCTGGCAGCTGGGAGGGCAGCTGGGGTTGTCGACCCACCAGGGTGCCGCCCTCTGGCCTCTCCCTGTGATCTGAGCCGCCCGTAGCTCAGCAGCCCCTTCCCAGAGGGGGCATCCCAAGAGCAGGTGCTCTGAAGAAGACCCAGGAAGGCTGAACCCCAGATTAAAGCATTTTCCTTTCCCTGTTTTTATCCACCTTGCATAGCTCATCGAGTTTGGGACAAAGGAGTTGCTTAAATTTTTGTTACTTTGAATGATATTGTGAAGGTGTCTGTGTGCCACCAGCAGGAAAATGACGGGGACTGGTCCCTTCCCCAGCCGACAACCTGCTCCCCTGCAGGACCCTCTTACTTGGGGACCCAAGGCTGTTTGGGGTCAGATCCCCTGGGGCCTGAAGAACCTGAATCTGGAGCACAACAAGCTGCTTTTCTTACCCACACACCTGGGTTTGGCACTCAGGGGAAAACATTCCCCAGGCGGGCTGGGCTTGCCAAACCCTGAAAGAGGGAGACCTAATTTGCAATGTTTTCTAAATCCTCCAAACAGAGGTTCTGTGGGGCACCCCTTACCCCCTACCCCACCCCCAGGCCACTAGAGGAAGAGAAGGAATGGGTTTCCAGTCTGTTTATATTTCAGGCTATTTTAAAACCCCCCGAAGGCACTCATACACAGGGGCACATTTAAATGTACCAGGAAGTGCCCCCAGGATGGAAACTGGAGTTGGAGGGATGCTGGGGCCGGCTCTGCCGCTCTGCTCTGCTGTCCCTCAAACAGCAACCAATTCAGCCCCCTCAATGCCAAGACAGAGTTTCTCTGGCCAGAAGGGGCCTTAAAGGTCATCTAGCTCCCTCCTTCCCTCCCCCACAAACATTTACTGAACATCTCAGCATCTTTTTTGTGTCAGTTATAGGACTCTTGACCACAAGGAATATTAAAAAGCACCCAAGCTAATCTAGACCAAAAAGAGATGGGAGAGATTTTAGTAGCTCAACTCAAAGTCTAAGAAGAGTTTGGCTTCAGGTATGGCTGGATCCAGTGGTTCCAGTCATGTCATCAAGGCTGGTCTCATACATTCCTGGACTCTGCCTCCTTTATTGGGTCCATTCTCAGCACTGCAGGGAGACAAGATGGCCAACAGCCACTCCAGGCCTGCAGCTGGGAGCAGAGTCAACTCTGCTGGAAGCTCAGAGGTATCCCCCTTATCCCACTCGTATCCCCAACACCAGTAGCAAATGTGTTCTTATTCCAACAAAACGATAGCTATGTTCTCCACTCATGTGAGCTCACCGCCAACCAGGCCATCCTGTCCTTTGATAATTTTACTCAGACTTCTATATATGATTTACTCTGCTTCGGTGTAATTTATTTGTCCATCTTTCTCCCTTATAAAGTGCCTTGCTTTCTGTATCTCCAACTCTTAGCACAGGGTGTGACATACAGGAGCTGCTTGACAAATATTTACCAAATAAAGGAATGATATCTGCCATTACAAAGCCCATACTTTCCAGGTTCTTTATAGATATTATCTCATTTGATCCTTGTGATCCTTTATGAGATAAACAGCATCATCCCTCTTTCTGTGTTTAAAGAAACTGAGTTTCAAAGAGGATGAGGAATCGCCAACCAAGGTCACCTAGCAAGATTGTGGTTGAGTGAGGCTTTGAGCCAGATCTGTCAGACTCTGTAGTTTGACTGTTTTACCTCAGGTGGAAGTGGGAGAAGTGGGGATAGAAGGGAAAGGAATGGGAAATAAGGACAACAGAGAGAGTGGGGAGAGAAGAGAGACTAGGACAAGGGGAAGGGGGTGGGAGGATGCTTTAAATATTCAAAATTCCTCCTCTTGATGGTTGTTTATAATGCACTGTTTGGTAACTGACCCTTGAGAGAATCTGATAAGTTAGTATATTCTAATGAAATTCAATTAAACCACCGTATACATGAGACTATTAAAAAGAACTAAATGCTATTAATGACAACATAGCAAACGAAGAGTATTAAATTAGATAAACGAAGAAAAAAGATGGCATAATTTCACTTGGGGTATAATTTATCATTTAAAAAGAATTTCATCTTGGAACATTGAGACTGGGGAAAATTGCTTTTCTCTTGTTTTCTCAGGGGAGAATTGTATTCAGATCTGTTACACCACCTGGGCTCCTCATTTTTGTAAACAAAGTAAATTTAGTTTACTAAATTTCTAAAATATATCGTAAAAAAGTTTTTTAGAAAAAAAATTTCTGCTTAGCTTGATAAAGGTTATAATACAATGAAAAGGAAGAAATATAAGCTTGAGGCTCATGACCAAGAATAACATGTGGCTATTATACATTGGTTCCAATTCATGTCAGCACAGTTAAATTTGCTTGTAAAATTCAGAATAGTTATGGATTAGAGGACGGGCGTTTTGGCCTTCACTGCTTTGGTGTTTGGAATTATGCAACAAACATGCAAAGTAGGATAGAGCCCCCACATGACAAGTGTATATGCAGGGATCTTTCTATGTGTAATTTCAGGGCTTTTGATGCTCCAGAAGTCTCCATGAGCGTATGTGTGAAGAAATGAACCTGAGTTCAAGAAAGAATCACCCCAAAGTATTAGACAAAGTATTAGACACTCACACAGGGTCTGGAATAGCACTGCTTTCCACCAGCAAGACTGAAAAATCCTATAGTTCATGAGGGTATTGGGTAGAGTACTCAAAAGGGTCCTGTCTCAGTGGTGGGAAAAATTATCCCTATACTAAATGCTGCTCTGGTTCTCCTAGCAAGTCTCCAAAGCAGGACTTGATAAGATTCAACTATTTCCAAGTAATTGAATTATGTTCCAGAACAAATATCAAGAATTTTTATAGAAATATAAAAATATCCAGCACCCGTTAACTCAACATTTACAATGTCTGGCATCCAATAAAAAATTACCGGTCATGGAAAAAAGTAGGAAAATATGACCCATAATGAGTGGGGAATTTAACAAAGCTGACAAAGTGTTAGAATTAGCAGACAAAGACAATAAGACAGTTATTGCAACAATATTCCATATTTTTTAAAACAACCCGGAAAAGAGTGAACATGTGAAGGAGAATGATAGAAGATGTAAAGAGATCTAAGTCAAACTTCCAGCTATTGAAATTACAATCTCCAAGATGGAAAATATATTGCACATGATTGATCAGTGGACTAAACATTGCAGAAGAAAAGCTTAGTGAACTCGAAGACATATTAATAGGAATTGTCCAACATGAAACAAGACTCATAAAAATGAACAAAGAATCAGTGATCTGTGGGACAACTTCAGGTAGTATACAGGTAAATTTAATTCCAAAAGGGGAGGAGAGAAAACGGATGAGGGAAAGGAAAAAGAAGTATTAGAAGAAATAGTGGCTGAAAATTTTCCAAATTTGAGACAAGAATCTTAATGAACCCAAAGCATAAGAAACATGAAAAAAAAAAAAAACCAGAAAACAAAAAACAAAACTACACCAAGTCACATCATAGTCACATTACTGAAAGCCAATGATAAAAGAGAAAATCTTTAAAGCAGCCGGGGGAAAAAGGACATAGAATGTACATAGGTACAGAAGACAACAGATATGTCATTGGAAACAATGCAAGTGAGAAGTCAGTGGAGCCACATATTTAGAGTACTGTAAAAGTAAACAAACAAAAAAACTGTCAATCTAAAATTCCATACCAGAAAAAAAATCTTTCAAAAATGAAGTGAAACTAAGGCTTTTTCAGACATACAAAAGCTAAGATAATTCAGTCACAGAGAGATCCACCCAGTGAGAAATGTTAAAGGAAGTTATTTAGACGGTGTAAATATGGATTTACACACAGGAATGAAAAACACTTGAAATGCTAACTATAAAGATGAAAATACAATATTTTTCTTATTATTTACATTTCTTTAAAAGATATGATTTTGGGTATTTAAACAAAAACTATAACAAAGCAATGTGAAATTTATAGCATATGTAGAAGTAAAATGTATGAAAACAATAACACAAAGGCTGAGACAAGAGAAATATAATTGTATTGTTTTATAACATTGGTTGAAGGTAGAATGATAGGTTAAATATCTATAATATAAACACTAATGCACCACTGAAATAACAAAACAAAGAGTTACAGTTAATAAGTAAACAAAGAAATGAAAATGAAATCAATTAATCTAAAAAGAAGACACAAATAGAAGTTAAAGGGAACAAAGAATAGATAGTACAATTAGAAAACAAATAGCAAGATGATACATTTGAACCTAAATATATCAAAAATCATATTAAAAAGAAATGCTCTTCTTGAAGACAATTGTATAAAGATACAATGTTTACAATGTGACTGTGTGATTTTGAAAACCTTGTGTTTGATGGTCTTTTTATCCAGGGTATGGACAGATGAGTAAAAAACTATGGATAAAAATAAATAAATAATAGGGGGAAAAGGGTAACATAAATTGGGTAGATGGAAATGCAAGTGATCAGAGAAAGGGATGGGTAAAGTGTATGGTATGTATGAGTTTTTTCCTTTCTCTTTTTATTTCTTTTTCTGGAGTAATGCAAATGTTCTAAAAAATGATCATGGTGATGAATACACAACTTTGTGATGATATCGTGAGCTACTGATTGTACACCATGTATGGAATGTATGTGTGTGAAGATTTCTCAATAAAAATATTTTAAAAAAGAAATTATCTAAATACACCCATAAAAAAATACAGAGTTGTTAGATTGGACAAGAAGCAAGATGCAAAAAAATAAGAAACCTGCTTTAAATATGAGACACAGATAGTTAAAAGTAAAATGATAGAATAAGATATTCCATGTTTAAAAAGCTGGATTGGCTATATTAATATCAGACCAAGTTGGTTTCAAAGCAAAGAATTTGGCCAGGATGAAGCTCGTTTCATAATAATAAAGAAGTTTATTTATCAAGAGGACATAATAGTCCTAAAAGTTTAGGTACCTAAGAAAAGAAATTCAAAATATAAGATACAAAAACTGATAGAAGTGCAAGGAGAAATAGACAAGTACACAATTATTATGAGAGATTTCAATGCCCCTTTCTCAACAGTTCACAGAACAAGTGGACAGAAAATCGATAATGATATAGAAGACTTGAACAACACTATCAACCAACCTGGCCAAATTAACATTGCTAATACTCCAGCTAACACAGCAGAATACACAGTCTTTTCAGGTGCATGTAAAATAAGTCTCAACAAGTTTAAAAGATTTCAAGTCATAAAAAGTATGTTCGCTGACCATAATAGAATTAAATTGGAAATCAACAAGATAAAAATTTCTAGAAAACCTCTCAAATATTTGAAAACTAAATAGTGCATTTCTAAATAACTCAAGCTCAAAGAAGAAACCAGAAGGGAAATTATAAGATATTTTAAACTGAATTAAAAATGAAAACATAACATCAAAATTTGTGGGATGCTGCTAAAGCTGAACTTTGATGGACATTTGTAGCACTAAATGTCTATTTTAGAAAAGAAAAAAGTTTTCAAATCAATGATCTCAGTTTCTACCTAAAGAAACTAGAAAAAGAAGAGCAAATAAGGCCAAAATAAGCCAGAAAAAGAAAGTAATAAAGATAAAAGAGTAAATGTGAAAGAGAACACAGAAAAACAACACCAAAAAAAATTCAACAAAATCAAAAGCTGGTTATTGAGAAAACTAATAAAACTGATAACCCTTTAGTCAGACTAATCAGAAAGAAATGAGAGAAGACACAAATTATCGATATCAAGAATGAGAGAGGAAGAATCACTAGAGATTCTCTGGTTATTAAAAGATACAAGAACAGTAGGAATAACTTTGCGCCAATAAATTTAACTACTCAGATAAAATGGACAAATTCCTTGAAAGACATGAACTACCAAAGTTCACTCAAAAAGAAATAGTTTGATCAGCCCCTCATCTATTAAGGAAATTGAATGGTAATTTGAAACTTCCCACAAGGAAAACTCTAGGCTTCCCTAGCAGATTCTACCAAAGATTTAAATCTTCCCTGATGAATTCCCACAAACTCTTCCAGACAATTGAAAAGGAGCATACTAGATTGAAGAGTCTTCCCTCAAAATTCACGTCCACCCAGGACATGTGGATGTGATTTTCTGTGGAAATGGGGTCTTTGCAGGTGTAATTAAGTTAAGGTGAGATCACACT
Organism: Tamandua tetradactyla; assembly: GCF_023851605.1. Lineage (NCBI taxonomy): Eukaryota > Metazoa > Chordata > Mammalia > Pilosa > Myrmecophagidae > Tamandua > Tamandua tetradactyla. The sequence continues at coordinate 204,065,231 of NC_135328.1, read as the reverse complement.
GGACCATGGTGGACCTAATCCAACGACTGTTGCCTTTACAAGAAGAAGGAAACTTGGACGCAGACATGCACCAGGAGAACAGCATCTTGCCAACAGAGGCAGAGATTGAAATGCTGCAGCTGCAAGACAAAGAATGCCAGGGTTTGCTGGCAACCACCAGAAGGTAAGGGAAGCAAGGAAAGATCCTTCTCTACAGATTTCAGAGGAGCATGACTGTGCTATCACCTTGATTTCAGATTCTATCCTCCCAAACTGCAAGAGAATAAATTTCTGTTGTTTTAAGCCACACAGTTTGTGGTAATCTGTTATAGCAGCCATAGGAACTATAGAAGGAAAGAATCCTTCCCTCCTCGTGCGTTGAAGCCAGCATCACCCTTAAGCCAAGCCAGAATGTGACACTACAAGAAAAGAAAACTACAACTAATAGCCCTCAAGAAATAGACACAAAAATTCGTATCAAATGGAACGCAACAATATATTAAAAGGATAATACATCATAGCCAGGTGAGATTTTATACCAGGAATGCAAGTTTGGTTTAATATTTGAAATTTAACCAACTCAATGATCATCCCAATAGATGTCGAAAAAGCATTTGAGGAAATCTAACATCCATTCCTTATAAAGACTTGCTGTAAACTAGTAACAGAAGGAACTTCCTTAACTTGATAAAGGGCACCTACAAAAAAAAGTACAGCTAGCATCATACTAATAGTGAAAGATTGAATGCATTTTGCCTAAGATCAGGAACTAGACAAGGATATCTACTCTCACCACTTCTATTCAGCACTCTACTGGGAGTCTAGCCAGTGCATTAATGGAAGATACAGAAATAAAAGACATCCAGATTAAAAAAAAGAAGTAAAACCCTTGCAGATGCCATGATCTTCTATGTAGAAAGTCCAGTGGACTTTTAGAATTAATAAGTGAGTTTAGTGAGGTTGCAGGATGCAAGAATAATACACAAAAATCAACTGTATTTAAATATACTAGTGTAGTAGTTAGGTTTAGGTGTGAACTTGGACAGGTGATAGTGTCCAGTTCTGTGCTGTGGACTTAAATAAGCAGCATGTGCATTTCGCAGATGGCTGATAGCATCTGCAGTCAGCTAAGGAGAGTGCGTTCTGCAATCAGAAAAGAGAGAAACAAATCAGCACAACTCCAAGGAGCTCAGCACAGTGCAACTCAGAGCTCAGAGCCAGTTCAGAGCCAACTCAGACCCAGACATTGGGAGATGCAGAAAGAAACCTCCCCTGGGAAAGTCATTTGAACACAGAAGCCGGGAGAGGAGCCTAGTAGATGTCACTGAGCCCAGCAATCGCTGCCTGCCTTTCCAAATTAGTAAATTTGTAACTAAATGAATTCCCTTTATAAACTCTTGTCCATCTCGGTGTGTTGCATTTCCGTAGCCTTAGCAAATTAAAACACAATGAACAATTAGAGATTGCAATGAAACGTTGCCAATCACAGTAGCACCAAAAATACGAAATACTGAAAAAGAAATGTGCAAGACACGTACATTGAAAACTATAAACTATTGCTGAGAGAAATTAAAGAAAATCTAAGTAAATGGAGAGGCTATGAACAAGGGTTGGGAGACTAAATATTTTAAGACGTAAAATTTCCCCCAAATTGATAAAGTAAATGCAATGGCAATCAAAATACCTGCCTTTTTTGTAGAAATTGACAAGCTGATTCTAAAATTCACATGGAAATGTAGAGGACCAAGAATTGTCAAAGCAACTTTGTAAAAGAACAAAGGGGGAGGACTCTTACTATCTGATTTCCAGACTTACTGTAAAACTACAATAATCAACTACAGTTTTACAGACAGATCAATGGAGTAGAAGAGAAAATTCAGAAATAAATCTACACATATACCATCAACTGATTTTTGACAAGGAGCAAAGATAATTCATTGGAAAAAGTGCAGTCTTTTCATCGATGGTGAAATGAATTGAGTACCCACATGAAAAAACAAAAAAAGTAAAAGAAAACTTCTACCATACCTCAAAGTATAGAAAATATTAATTCAAAAAGGATCACAGACCTAAATGTAAAATCTAAAACTAGAAGAAAACATAGGAGAAAAATCTTTGTGGTCTTGATGTAGGCAAATATTTATTAAATATGACACCAAAAGCACAACCCAAAAAGATGAAATGGATAAATTGGTTTGCATCAAAATAAAAAACTTCTACTCTCCAAAAAACACAGTTGCAAGAATAAAAAGACAAGCCACAGATTGGGAGGAAATTTTCTAAATCACATATATGATAAAGGACTTATATCTAGAATATATAAATAACTCTCAAAACCATAAATAAAAGAACACACAATCCTATTTTTGAAGTGGACAAACAATTGACCAAAGAAGATATATGGATGGCAAATAAACAGATGAAAAGATCTGCTTTTGGTAAAGGCAAATTAAAACAATGAAATACCACAGCATACCCATTAAAATAGCTAAAATTGGAAAGACAGATCGTATCAAGGTTTGGAGAGGATGTGCGACAATTAGATCTCACACACTGCTGGTGGGAATGCAAAGTGACACAAAAACTTTGGTAAGACAGTTTGACAATTTCTTACAAAATGAAACATATACCTACCATATAATCCAGCCATTCCATTCCAGATATTTACCCCAAAGAAAAGAAAACATATGTCCCATATAGCCACACAAAGACTTGCACCCAAAATATTCATAGCAGCCTTATTTGTACACCTGGAAACAATTTCCCATCAACAGGTGAATGAGTAAACAGATTGTGGCATATCCAGATTGTGGATACTACTCAGCAATAAAAAGAAAAAGCTTTGATGTATGTGACAACACGGATGAATTTCAATATAATTATGCTGTGTGAAAAAGTCACACCCTCCTCAAAAAAGTACATTCTATATTATTCTATTTACATAAAATTCTAGAAAATGTAACTAATATTTGGTGAAGAAAAAGCAGATCAGTGGTTGCCTGGGAGGATTGGGTTGGGGGAAGGAGGGACTGGAAAGGGGCTATATTGTTTGGAGCATTGGTATCGTAGATGCATACATATGTCAAAACTTACCAAATTGTACACTTTATGTATGTGCAATTAACTGTAGCTCATTAGAGCTACATGTGTAAAAGCCACATACACTTATTGGATACCTACTATTGGCAAAGCATTTGGACACCTACAGAGAGTCATCATTCCTTCAGCAAGCATTTTTTGAGCACCTACTGTGTGCCATATACATAAGCTCTGGGAGTACTTCAGTGAACAAAATGCACAAAAAAATTCCAACCCCTCAGACCTCCCATTCTTTAAGGGGGAGTAGTGGGTAGATGGGGAGACACACAGTAATAAATCATTTAAATATTTAATATGTCAGATGATAAGTCTTATGAGGGAAAAAGAAGTGTGGTTAGGGATGACGGAGTTTAGGGTGGGGGAGGGGTTGCAATTTTAAAGAGAGTGCCGATAAAGGCCTAAATAATGATGTGGCATTTAAGCAGAAAACTGGAGGAGGTGAAGAAGTGAGGCATGTTGATATCTGAGAGAAAAGAGTTCTAGACAGAAGGAAGAATACGTGCAAAGGTCCTGAGGTAGAAATGTGCTTGGTGAATAGAGAAATAGCAAGGAGGCCAGAAAAGGAATGTAGTACAGAGTGAGTGAAGGGATGAGTAGCAGAAGAGGTCAAGGTTGGAGGCAGGTCAAGTTCAGCCACTGGAGGGACTTTGGCTTTTACAAACATGTAATGGACCCTGCCCTCTAGGAAGAGGGACAGGAACTCAATTAGCATTTTCTGTGGCCCCTACCATGTGCCTTCTGCATCAGTAGCCAAGGGCCTGACATGGCATCTGGCATATAGCAGGCACTCAATACATGTTTTTTAAGGGAGGGAGAAAGGAGGAAAGAAAGGGCATAGTGTCACCTATGTTTCCAGGCACAAACCTCTCTTTCCTATCTAGGGACTGGATCAGAATCCTGCCAAGACCGCATTTCAGGGAGTCCGAAAAAACTGGGATTCAAATCACTTTACCTCTTTTCTTATGGGACTTTGGGGAGGCTACTTCATGGCTCAGAATCTCAGCTTTGTTCTCAGCAGAATGGGGACAATAATAGCATCTCCCTCACAGGGTGTCCATCAATGTGACTTCTGCTTCATGGGGAGGACCCAGCAGATTTTTTATTAAACTTGGCTTTGATTGAGTCCTACCAGGTGGCAGGCACTGAATTAATGGCACTGACCTAAGGGACTTTTTGGGGCTAACTCTAGATTTAAGCTTTGTAACCACCCTGTGAGTTAAGTACCATCATTATCATCCCATCAAACAGACAAGGGTAGAGAAGTTCAGAGAGGTTCAGCAACTTACCTAACATCACACAGCTAGTAAGTGAGGAAGCTGGGGTTTGAACCAGAGCCTATGTCTGTAGCCACTGTACTGCTAGTCTCTTTCCTTCTCTCTCTTCCTCCAACCAGAATGAGGATTGAAACTTTGCTCACTAGGTAGTAGGGAGCTATGCATGTTCTTGAACAGGAAAATGAAGACCCCCACCTTTACCCATCTATGCCTAAGGTAGGAGTCCGACAGGGGAGCTGAGGAGGTAAGGGGGTGGATTTCTGCAAAAGAGCTCACTACCAATCTTTTCCTTTGCTCCTCCTGGGCTGGCTGTAGCTTTGAAGGAAATTGGAGACCGTTTCTCCCCCCAGCCAGGCCACCCGTTGTGCTTAGAAAAGGCTCATTTTGTTGAGTTCCTGGGAGACCCACTGGGCTCCACAGCCTGCGCTCCAAGAGGGAATTTTGCTGGCAGTGACCTGCCCAGGCAGGGAGGAAACCCAAGAGGTGCCTTGAGCTGGTTGTTCGGGCGGGTCTTGTGGCAGCTGTAATTGCCAGGCACCAAAGTCCAGGCCGGACCCTTTTATGGAGACATATATAGCCGGCCAGTCTCGGGTACAATTCAAGTGGTTTTCTCCCTTTTGTGTCCCTTTAATAAATGAGAAGAGACATCCAATTAAAGCTGATTCTAGAGAAACTTGGCTTTTCTGCGTACTCCGGGAAGGTCAGGGGAAGGTTATTCTACTCTGTGACCCTGAGGCCTGGATTTTTTTACCACAGGCTGTTAAAATGGACAGACTCAGATGTCAGGGCTGGTCGGGCCTTTGAGGTCACCCAGAGCAACTCTCAGGCTTGCGCAGGAATCCCTGCTGATGCATGTTTTGATCAGTGTCTGGTTGTAGCCTTCCAGGGATGGAAAGCTCACTACCTTACAAAGCAACCATGCTGTTGTTAGCTCTCCAGGTTCTCTCTTCTTAGGCTTGGTGGAAACAGAAAGACTTGGCATAAAATCTAGGCTCTGAGGCTCACTGGCGTCAGTAGCAGACCTTGAGCCCAAGGCACCCTCCCCTCCAAATCCGTTCCCTCCTCTGTAAATATCATTCATTTAACAAATATTTTGTCTTGGGCTAGGCTCCCCCAGAAGCAGGTCCCACGACAAAGATTTGATTGCAAGTTGTTTACGTGGGAGATAATCCCAGGAAGCATGATGGGGAAGAGGAGATTGAAATAGGGAAGGGTGTTGTTGAACAGATGACTGCTGTGGCACCTAGGGTTCACGCCCTCTTGGGGGGCTCAGGGAGACCTCGGCCATGCCTCAGAGTCACCCAGCCAAGGGGGGAAGGGGCGGGAGTATTGACCCACCAGGTTTCATCTGCCCTTGGCCAAAGAACACTTCTAGAGGGCGCTGATTCCCTGGCGCTTCCACCCTGCCCAGTGTGCGGACAGGGCAGGTTCAGGTGGCCAGAAAAGGCCCCTAGTCAGAATTGCAGTTCCAGGCAGTTGGAAGTGTCAGGAGTTAGAGTGCATGGTAAGGAGTGTGCTAAGGGGAGGTAAGTGGGACACCAACAATATCTGCCGATCTTCATGGAGCATCCCCTGTATATTGATGCAAGACATCATTCCAAGTACATGGAATACAGCTTCTAACCCAACAGACCAGCCCTGCTCTCCAAGGGACGTGGGGTTGGCCAGGGTCTATGGGGGTCATGGGGGTGGTGCTAGTTTAGCCTGGGTGGTCATTCACTGAAGAAGAAGCATCTGAACCAAGACCTGAATGTTGAGAGTTTCCAAAATTCAGACATCTGGGGGAACAGCTTTCTGGGCAGAGGGAACAGCCAGAGGGGAGGGTCCTGAGGAAGTGGAGGGTTGTTGCAAGGACTAAATGAGCCATGCCCATGAAGGACTCAGCTCCAGGCCCAGCCCAGAGAAGGCACACATTCCAAGCTTTTGTTCCTGGATCTGCCTCTGGCCTCCCAGAGCCAGGAAACTCCCTCTTCCAAGGGAAGCCCTTAGGAGGCACTCGGCACAGGGGTCAGGTGGAAAGAGCTGGGGCCCCCACCCCTCTCAAGCCCTTTGCCCTTGAACAAGGCCTTCGGCTTCGACCCTCACTTTCCTTCTCTGTCAAATGGCAGTAGTAATAGTAGCCACCAGGTAGGATTGGGATAAAGGTTAGAAGTCTGTCTTTTTCCCAGGCAGAGAAAAGGGCTCCCTAGTGTGTGATTCTCAAGCCCCTTTCTGCCTGTTCATCCCTTCTGGAAGTCAAATAATGGACAGCAAATGCTCTTTTTTGTGTGAAGGAGAGTCGCCAATTGTCCAGTTAATTGGAATAACATTTGTGTATGTATATGTGTGTGTGTGTGTGTGCATTTTTTATCCCTTAATTCTTGTATCTTTAGTATTTTCCTATGACTATTAATACACTCTGGTCCCTCCTAAAAGAAAATGAGACAAACAGAAATAATCAAACTTTTTTATCTTTTTACATCTTTATACACCAGTTTAAGGGGAAAAAAAAACCTCCTCTTTGAAAGTGGATAAGAAAGATCTCTGGAAAGAAAGAATGAGTGGGTAGGAGGAAGCTGGGCTGGGCACTGTGCTGAGCCTTCTCCGTGTATTTGCTCTTTTAATCCTCACAACAAGCAAAGGGAGATTTTTTATTTTTTATTTCTTTTTGTTGTACAAAATTAATGCATACTTATTAGTTTAAAATGTTTCAAATAATTTAGGGGTGTATAGAGTAAGAATTGAAAATCATCTGCCTCCCCTCCTTCCACTACCCAAGAGTAACCCATGTGAGGCAGTTCCTTTCAAACACATAACAGTATTTATGCATAATTTATTATACATAATAAATAATGCAGTACTTATGCATAATATTGTTGTCTTAAAAACATGGGATCATACCTTTTTAATTTAATATACCGTGGCCTTTTTCCCTTATCAGCAATCACAAAGTAAACATTATTGCCCCATTTTATTGACTGGAGAACTGAGGCTAGAAGAGTTGAAGTCTTTTGCTCAAGGCCACACACTGCTGAGTGACAGAGCTGGGACTGGGTCCCAGGACCCATTATGCCTGGCACCTGCTGGGAAGAAATACTGTTAGCCACTCCCAGCATCTCAGGTTGCTCAGGATGCATCTTATCAGGATGACCTGAGAAGAGAAATTTCCTTCCAGAGGCAAGGAAATAAGGGACAGCTGAGAGGAGCTGTGCCAGTTTCAATATGTTGTGTACTCAGAAAAGCCATGTCCTTTAATCCTCACTCAGTGTTACTGGGTGGGATCTTCTTGATTGTTTCCATGGAGATGCGACCCATCCAATTATGGGTGTAACCTTTGATTAGATGGTTTCCATTGAGATGCGTCTCCACCCATTCAAGGTGGGGTTGCTTACTGGAGCCCTTTAAAAGGGAATTATTTGGAAAAAGCAGATGGAGCCATCAGAACCAACACAGCCCACACAGCCAGAGACCTTTGGAGCAGAAGTAAAACGCCCTTGGGGAAGCCTTATGAAATGAGGAGAGAAAGCTAGCAGATGTCGCCATGTGCCCTCCCACCTGAGAGAGGAATCCTGAATTTTACCGGCCTTTTCTCTGGAGTTAAGGTATCTTCTCCCAGATGCCTTAATTTGGACTTTTTCATGGCCTTAGAACTATAAACTTGCAACTTAATAAAATTCCTTTTTAAAAGCGGTTCTGTTTCAGTTACATTGCATTCCAGAAGCTTACACACTAACACAGGAGCCAAGCCTTAAAGGGGCAGGAAGTGGGGCAGCAACCAAGTGAGAACCAGGAAACCTGTCTGGGCAGGTGGATGCAATGGTGCCAGGATGAGGAGCTGGGTGCCTAGGTGGCCCCACTCTCCCTGCCCATCTCCCACCAGACACTCTTACTTTCTCAGTCTCATCCTTGCTCCCTTGTCTGTCTGAGCCAGCCTGCAGCTCTGAGCCCTCCCCAGCTGCTGCTCATCCCCCTAGAACTTCTCCCCATCCCCTCCACATGGGAAAAGTGGTCAGTGACTGCCTATCTGACATCCTGTGTAATCTCAGAGGCATCAGGCCTGCCCCTTCGCTGATGGACGCTGGGCAGCCCCTGAAGCAATCCAGCTGGTGGTTGTGAAACTTTTGTTTGGATAACTCCAGAGATGGAAGGCTCATTACCTTCCAAGGAAGCTGATTCCATCTTGGGTATTTTTAATTGGTTGGTTGGATAATGGAATGGGCTTGGGCCTTGGAGGCAGACCCAGGTGCTTGTGGGAAGGAGGAAGAGATAGTGAATGTAAAGCCTATTCCAGTTGTGCATGAGGGGAGGGATAGCTGAGTGAACTTCAGTTTCCCCATCTGGCTTCCTTCAGCTCAGGGTTTGACTGCAGCTCACATGCAATGAGTGAGTCATATTGATCTCATAGATTGTGGCTAACATTTTATATAGTGCACACAACCGAATAGGGTAGGGAACATCAGCTTGCATCCCAAGCAATTAAGGGTAAAACTTGTTCCATGAAACTTTTGTCAACATGAGGGAGGAATGCTGGGTCAGTGGGCACAGAGGGGTCAGTGCAGGCCTGGGAGAGGGGGGAGGGCCCTCCAGCTGCACTGAGGGTGGCCTGGAGGGGCTTCCAGGCTTAGATGCCTCTTCCTGCCCACCCAGCACCCGAATCCAAGCAGGGGCCCCAGAGAGGGTGGGAACAGGGAGATCCTCTCCTCTCTCCTTGGTGTATCCAGTGGGCTCTGAGCAGCCCCATAAATCGTCTGCCCAGAGTCAGGAGCATAGAACTCCCTGATTTATGCTCCACCAGGCCCACCCCCTCGGCCTCCCTCTGGCTTTGTGGGGCCAAGGCCTGGCAGGCTGCTGGCTCCAGACATCCCCTGTGGTTGCCGTGGTGACCGGTTCAGGCTGGGACATTATCTGCACTCCTGTTTCCCACTCCCTGGGGCTCTCAGCAGAGTTGGCTTTTAGCACAGTGCCACTGGGGCTTCTCCAGCTGTGGACCCGTCCTCCCCACATGGGTCCCAAGATCTGATGGACAGGCATCCGTGCCGGGACGTCTGGCAGGAACCGGGCCATGGGGGCCACAGTGAAGTGAAAACTAATCACAGGCTTGGGATGAGGGAGTATGGGGAGCTGTTGAGTGCCTGGCCTTAGAATCCCGCAGGCCAGGATTCTGTCCCCCACTTCAGGGCTGGCGATCACAGAACCTTCTTCCTGGGGTCATTGCAAAGAATCAGCCAGAGTCCACAGGGAAGGTGCAGTGCCCTGTCATTGCACTTAAACCTCTACAAGTCTCATCTGTAAAGTGGGTATGACAATATCCAAGTTCACTGCTCTTGCCAAGGACCTGTAATAGTGTCTGACATCGAGTAGGTGCTTAATAAATGTGACTGGAGAAACAAATGCCAGGGGTGATTGTAAAGGTTCTTAACTGGAAACGTTAATTGTGGTGGATTAGAGATAGCCACAAACTCTTGGACTCTCTCCCAGTTAGGAGGTGGGGTCTAATTCCACTCCCCTTGAATCTAGGCTGACCTGAGTCCTTGCTTGTGTCTAACAGAACGTGACAGGAGTGACCCTGCCTGTCTTCTAGGTCAGAAGTTTGCGGCTTCCACTTTGGAGCTACCGTGTTAAGAGGACGGCCTGACCTCTCCAGCATGGCACGCCGTGTTAAGAGGCATGCCATGTTGGAGAGGTCACGTGAAAAGACCCCAAGCCTGCACAAAGAGAGAAGTGATGCCCGGCCAGCTCCCCAGCTCTTCCAGACCCAGGGATTCGAACCATCCCTGCTGAGGCAGAGACAAATCTTTTCCTGCCGAGCTCTGCCCACGTTGCAGATTGAGCAGAATAAGTAATTGTCATTGTCTTAAGCCACTGCATTTTGAGTTCTTTCTTTCTTTTTTTAAAATATTTTTATTGAGAAATATTCACACACATGCAGTCCACCCACAGTATTCACTCAGTGACTCACAATATCATCACATAGTTGTGTTTTCATCACCATGATCATTTTTAGAACATTTGCATCATTCCAGAAAAAGGAATAAAAAGAAAAACTCATACATCCCATACCCCTTACCCCTCCCTCTCATTGACCACTAGTATTTCAATCTACCCGATTTTATTTTATCCCTTACCCTCCCTTATTATTTATTTATTTATTTATTTTACTCATCTGTCCATACCCTGGGTAAAAGGTTCATCAGACATAAGATTTTCACAATCACACAGTCACATCGTATAAGCTATATTGTTATACGATCTTCTTCTAGAATCAAGGCTACAGGAACACAGTTCAACAGTTTCAAGTACTTCCTTCTAGCCACTCCAAGTCACCATAAGCCAAAAAAAGATATCTACATAATGCATAAGAATAATCTCCAGGATAAACTTTTGCTTCTGAAATTTCTCTGCCACTGAAACTTTATTTTGTTTCATTTCTCTCTTCCCACTTTTGACAAAGAAGCCTTTATCAATCCCACGATGCTGGGTCCTGGCTCATCCCAGGAGGCCTGTCCCACATTGCCAGGGAGATTTACACCCCTGGGAGTCATGTCCCATGGAGGTGGGAGGGCAGTAAGTTCATCTGCTGAGTTGGCTTAGAGAGAGGCCACATCGGAGCAACAAAAGAGGTTCTCTGGGGTGACTCTTAGGCATAATTATAAGTAGGCTTAGCTTCTCCTTTGCAGGAATAAGTTTCATAGGGGTGAACCCCCAAATCAAGGGCTCAGCCTATTGAATTAGTTGTCCCCATTGCTTGCGAGAATATCCAGAATTCGCCCGATGGGGAAGTTTAATATTTCCTCCTTTCTCCCCAGTCCCCAAAGGGGACATTGCAAATACTTTGTCATTTTCTGTCCACATTACTCTGGGACGTGTCAGGGCATCACACTAACCTGTACAAGCCAACAAGCTCTCACTCCCTATTCAAGATTCCATTTAATTATGGTATTCAAATAAACTGACCATACAAGTTAAATTAGATCATGCGCTACCAAAAATATAAATAAACATCTCTCTCTTTGGTCTCACACAGAAGTTGAAGTTCTAAAATATGAATCATGTCACCCTTTACCTTGTTTTCTGATTCACCTTAGTGCTATCCAAATCAGCTTCATTCATATCTCTAGTCAAAGTCTGATCACTCTTCCATTGAGTTGCTTCTTTCTGCGGTGTGGATACCTGCAACCAGGGGCGAGGTCCTGGGCTCCAGGCCCTTCCTAACTGCTCACTGAGGGTTGGAGGGGTGGTGGGTGTGGCAGTGGTCACAGTAGCAAAAGGTAAAAACAGCCTAATTATTCATAAGTGAAGCTCTGGAGTCAGACTGCAGGTGTCCGAATCCGAATTGCCAACTGTGCAACCCCAGGCCAGTTAACTTTACCTCTCTGGCTCTGTTTCTTCATCTGTATAAAAGTAGCCATGACAACGGAAGACTTTGACAGGCGAGCGTGAAGCGCCCGCGAGCGGGTGCCTGGTCCGGAGGCAGGGCTGGTGCACGCGCGCTGCGCCATCCGTGTCAGCATCGCCATCGCTTGGGTTTGACATTTATAAAGTGTGCTTTTCCGTTTTTACAAGACCCTAAAAGGGGTCAGAGCTGGGAGGAACAAAGCCATCGTGCCCATCCCTCCACCCTGCAGATGGGATGGGGTTTCTGGTGAAGGCTTTGGGTTATGCTATTTTTATACTTATAAAACGCTCTGTGTGGCCCATCTGAAAGCCACATGAATAATAACGATGATGATGAAGGAGGAGGAAGAGGAGGAAAAGAGTGATGACTTTGCCTGGTGGAATTCACCTACACCAGCCCTTGCTGATGGCTCAGTTCTGTGAGCTCCTGGGGGTGGAAGGCAAGAGTGCATCTCATTTTGTTTTTTATTGGTCCATCCTTCCCTATCAGACACTCTTCCAGATTGGCTGGCCCTATCCTCTCGTTGAATATAAGAGGATTCAGGGAAATGCAGTGACTGGCCCAAGATCACATGGTGGTACAGGGGCAAAACTGGGGCCAGAACCCGTGGCCCCTGCCTCCCAGGCTGGAATCTAGGCTCAGAAGCAACCCATTTTGGAGGAGGCCTGACTTCCAAAGCTTCCGGAGTGAGCGTTGCCCTCTCCCTGCCTGCCTATCACGGACCTTCGTGCATTACAGTTCTCACTGTGGGAGTTCAGCTATTACTCATTGCTTTCAAAATGGAATGTTAGCATCTGACACGGGCCCCTGGCGAAGGCAGCGTAGTTCGTCTTATCTGCACGCTCATCTCCAGCCCCAGCTTGAGCCAGACAGGGGTGGTTTTTTCATTTTCCTTCAGCAGATGGGGAAACAGAGGCCCAGAACAAGGAAATGACCCTTCACCGGCCCATCTCAAGAGGCCACTGTGATGTCAGGCTGGACTGGCCTCACAAACAACTAGCAGATGCCCATTTACATGGCATGCTTGGTTAAAAGGGTTGCGAGGACACTGGAAAGCTCCCCTGCCCCACAATCGTCTTCCTCAACCACCTTCTGGTATGCCTAAAAACCCACCACTGGAATTGACCAATTTCAAGTGAGGAAGGCTTGAAAGGAAAGACTCCTTCCTGGTTGCAGGCTATTGAGCTGACAGTACTGGGTGCTGTGGAAAAAGACACAGGCTGCAAAGTCATTCGATTCTGCTTACCATATGTTATCCACATGACTTTGAGCAAATCGAGAGCCCCAATCACTGGGGCTATTTCTAGAAGCACCCCTCTAAAACAGAGGTCATAATTGGATCTACCCCAGCCAGTGAAGGTGAATTGTGAATATTCTGGTTGTCTATTGCTGTAAAACAGATTGCCCACAAGCACAATGGCTTAGAACTCAACGTCCTTTGTTTTGTGCATGAGTTTGTGGTCTGGGAGGGCCCAGGCAGGGACAGCGGATCCCGGCCCACCTGGTGGCAGCTGGAGCTGGTGGGTGGGGCCGGGGACCCTCTTCCAAATTGGCTCATTCACGTGACCGCTGGGTTGGTGCTGGCTGTTGGTTTTCTCCATACGGACCTTGCCATGGGACAGCTTGGGCCTCCTCGTACCATGATGGCTGTGTCTCAAAACTGAGCGTCCTGAGAGGCAGGAAGTAGCATCTGTCTTTTAAAATTTTTTTTTAAGGGTTGGTCCTGGAAAGTGGCACAGTAGTAATGCTTTCATTGTATTCTATTGTCCAGGCCGTCACAGAGCCCAAGTTCAAGGATAAGGGACAGAGGAAACGGCATTTATCACAATTGCAATGGAATGGTTATTTATGTAATTATTTATTGACCTCTGGGTCTCCTCCCCTCAGACACTAGTCTACCTTGTTCACTGCTGTATCCCTAGAGCCTAAAACAGTGCTTGGAAGACAGAAGGCCTTCAATAAGTATTTAAATGGATGAATTAACTAATTGCCTTTACCCTGACACTCCAGCCCTGGGTCCCTATGACTCAGTCTGGGGCAGCGGTGGGGAGGAGTTGGACAGGGGTTTCGGACGGAGCCCTGGCTCCAGCATCTGAGGCCTGGGCTTGGGCCCTGCCTCTGGCCCCAGGGTGCTCAGTGACCTTGGGGAAGTCACCAACTTCTCCGTGGGTGTCAGCGAGAGCTAATAAAGCCAGACCCTGACTTTTCAACTTGTGTCATCAAAAACTCTGGGTATGACTTGCTTTAATTAAGATAAGAGCGCAGTGAAATGTTTGGACGCGCTGTCTGTTCTTTGATGTCCGGTCTTTTGCGTGGCTGTCTTTGATGTCCGGAGGCTTGGCGAACTGGACTTGGGTTTTTGGCCCTTCCTGGCCGGCTGCCTGCCTTCTGCTGTTTGCCTTGTTAAAAGCACTTATGATCTAATAAAGTGAGATTGATGTAGCCTCCCTGGGGATGAAACACTTTCCATTCCCTAAACTCACTGCACTACTCAGCTGCACTCATGGCTGACATTTATTGAGCACCAACTAAAGACTAGGCCAATTTTCATTTAATCTTTGAAACAACTCTAGGAGATGGGTACTCTTCTTGTCCCATAGGAAGTGTAGACACCGAGAGGCTTACCTGCCTAAGGTCACACAGCTGTTAAGTAGAGGTACCAGGAAATGAACCCAGAGAGTTCCTAGCCCCTGGGCAACGTGGCCTCCATGGACTGCTGGGGGCCTTGGCACAGATGGGAAGCCCGTGGGGAGCCTAGCCCTATGTCAGGACCATAGGACAGGGAAAAAGTGAACCCCAATCCCTAAGTTTGCTTAGTGCCAAGCCCTGTGTCACGTGCTTAAGAGAAACAATAACCTATGAAAGTGGTTCCCCTATTACCCCCGATTGACAGGTAGGAATACTGAGGTGCAGAGTGGTTACACAAAGGGGACTGGTTCCTGGAAAGGTCAATGACTGGGAAAAGATGACGGGGTTTTGGGACCATTTGCCCCTCTGCCTGGCTTATTGTCCAAGGGTAAGCCAGGTCAAGAGGATGCATCTTTGCTTGTCTTCTAGATGAGATGTTTGGCCAGCTGGCTTTGATGTCTTACTGAGCAACAGAGAGCGTGGATGGGACATGGTTGTGCCTCCTGAGGCGGGGCGGGGGTGGTGGTGCAGCCAGGGTCTGTGTAGACAATCCTCAGGGAGGCAAACCGATGTGGAAAAACATCTCAGCAACTCCCAAAGTGGAACTTGGAGATGTAATGGGAGTGGGTGTGGGGGAGCTACAAAGGAAGTTGGTACTCCTTACTGGGTCTCAGCTATAGGTTTGGGCACCCCCAGAAGTGCAAACAACCTAGAAACGTGCCCCATCTTTATTCTGTTGCAATGCCAGAAAGTTCACCATTAGCAGTTCCTCCTAGGAAAAGCACAACCTTGCTGAAAGGAAAGAGAAGGGACTCAGGAGGCCACTCCTATCCCAATTTAGGGAGCTTCAGGTTCCCTGCCTGGAAAATGGGTTAACTCTAACCCCAGCAGGTTATGGAAGCTTCTGGACAGTGCTGGGCACTCCAGAGGGCCACTCAGTGGAACCTGAGCATCTGGACCTTAGAGTGAGAGATGGGGACAAATCACTGGAACCCAGCGGTTCTCAGGCCCCAATGGCCTGCAGGCACCCTCGAGTTCACATTGGCATTAATAGCCACAGAGAAAAAGTTCTTAGACCTCAATCCCCTGCAAATCCCCTCCCCATCCCCAACCAGAAGGCCAGTTACTTCGGGCACCTCCCAAGGTCCATGTACAGGAACAAGTTTGCCCGTACTTTTGACCTTCCTGGTAAGTGCCTTGGCACTGCCTCGCGTGCCCCACCCCCCTCACTGTGGTCCCCTGGGCTCCCAAGCGCCCCAACTGCCCTGGGGCCCACAGTGAGCTGCACAGCGGGCAGGCTGGGTCTCTCACAGCCTCCACAACAAGGGCTTCTTCCCCCAACCTTTACTTCATCAAGGCTCAAAACCAGGGCTGGGTTCCAGCTGGGTCTCCTCCCTACCTCTCTCCCATTCTTGGACCCCGAGTACCTAACTCCTCCCTCCCCCTCCCCCCACCAGCACCCCCATCAGATCACAGGGGCCTCCACGTGAATCCCAACCTGGAGAGGACCCACGGGACCACCAGGAGGCAGTCCCTGGATCCCAGTGTGGGCTCCACGGGCACAGCCCGCTGCAGACAGGAAGCTACGCATTGGAGGAGCGCTGGGGGGCAGCGGTGGTCTGGGGGCAGCAGAGGGTCGGGCTGTGTGCCCCTGGGTAAGTAAGTCCCTTCCCTCGCCAGGCCTCATTGCCCCATCCGTGGATTAGATAATTCCCAAGGCTCCGTCCAGCTTGGACATTCTGAGCCCTGGTGTCTCCTCCATGCCTACAGCTCCCCCACGGCGCCAGGGCCACCCGAGCCCCAGTCCCTCTGTTCCATTCAGGCCAGGTGCCAGAACAGCTCAGCGGCCCTTATCATGTCCTGCTATCTTCATTGTTTGCATAGCACTTGTTTCCCTTCAGCTAAGAAAGCATGTTTGCAAAATCAGATTTCCCTGGAAAGCCGGCATGTTAAAAGGAAAGGAAACGGTTTGAATTCTGTGAAATGGGGATCTGGAGGCTGGCACGCACCTTTGGCTTTGCCCCCTCTCTTCTGGATCTCCTTGATTAGGAAATACAGGGCAAGATCCCAAATTCCAGCCCCTAAGTAGCCCCCTCCGTCTCCCCGAAAGTCCATTTCAGGGTCCACAGGCAGCTGAGGCTTAGAGAAGCTTAAAGCTTCTCACAGGATCACATAGAGTAGAGCTTTCCCTTCTCCAGTCTCCTCAAGGCCGGCACAGCTAGCCCAGGGGCAGCCTGACAGTTAAGGCTGTCTTTTCCCTACATGGCCCACTAGTTTTAGACACACTAAGCTTATCATTGTCCCCAAATAGTCCCACCTCTGATGTAAGTGCCCCTCTCTTTTGACCCCACCTCTATCTATCCAACTCCCTCCTAAACGTCAAAGTACCACTCAGATCCTGCCTCCTCCAGGAAGCCTTCCCTGATCAGCCCTGCCCTTGGGAAGCCTCTCTCTGAAGGACCTTGGCCACACCATGACCACCATCAAGTCACTTTTCATCTCTGTACCCACCATCCTCTGACAACCACACCACTGAAGTCAAACCCTGTCTGTGGCCAGCTGGACTTCTTGGGCAGAGTTGAGTTCTACTCCCCAGAGCTGGCCTGGCCTTCTCAGAGCCGCCATGAGCCACCAAGGAGAGAACCAAAGGACTTCTTTAGAAAAAATGATGCCAACAGTGGCAGCAGGCTGCCTAAGGGCCTTGCCCTGGGGCCTTTCTTAAAAAGTGACACAATATGCCACTCTGCAGCAATTAACAAGATGAGACAGACCATCTGCATTCACATGGAAAACTGTCCACAATGGAAAAAGTGAGCCAAAGACAGTTCACTGTGCTCCCAGTCCAAGCACTTCTTGTGCAATGCCTCAGTCTTCATAAGGACTCTGTGCAGCAGGTACCACTATCAACCTACAACGCAGATGAGTAAACTGAGGTTAAGAGCTGGGATTCAAGTGCCAGCTGCAGGCAGGCTCAAGTCTGTGTTCTTAACCGCTCCACTCTTTCTGAAAGAGGGGAAAAAAAGGGGGTGCAAGGGTAGTTCAGTGGTAGAATTCTCGCCTGCCATGCGGGAGACCCGGGTTCGATTCCCAACCCACGCACTTCCCCCAAAACACAAACAAACAAAACCAAACAACAAAAATTCAACAAATGGTGCTGCAGTAACAGGATACTCACATGGAGAAAGAATGAAATGTGACCCCGGTGTAAGGTATATAATAGAATAAAATAAATAAAATAAAAATAATAAAAATTTTAAAAAAAGAGAGAGAAAAGAAGGACGTACCTTTGGGCCATGAGTGAAGCCCTGTTTAGAGAAAGGGAGATTAGGAAAACTTCTATTTCCTCTTCTTATGGTCTGAATCTATTGAGTATTATAAATAATAAAAGAATTCTAGAAACAGAATTAGAAACACCTACTCATTGTAGGGAACCCAGAAATGAAAAGAAAAAAGACCCCTGAAACCAGAGCCGGCTTGGCCTCTTGGAGCCAGCAAGGAAGCATATTCAGGCCTGGGATTCTGTGGGATCACCGTGGAAATGGGTGAGTAATTGGGGTTACTCCAGGTCCTCTGATATCAAAATGGGGAGCAGCTTTGACCACTAAGAAGCACTTTATAACCCATCACAGTTGCCCTTGTAATACATTAGCCTTGTTAGGTAGTAGGCTGCCTGTCAGTGGAGGCATGCAAACAGAGGCCAGTTCCTGATTAACACTGAACTCTTTACTAAATATCTAGACTAATTCCACCCCTGCCTTCAACCCCAGCTAGACAGTAAAAGAGTGAAAAGAATGTACCTGCAAGGATGGAGCACAGTGCCTGACTGGCTAAAAAAATTGAAAAAATAATTTAAAACCCAAGCTTTGCATGGATACAGCGGTTTGCAGTTCCTAGAACCCCTCAGTGGACATGATTTCATTTGATTTCAGAATCTCCCAACACCAGAGGCAGAACCATTTTACAGTGAAGAAAAACAGAGGCTCAGAGAGGTGAAGAACTCACCCAGCATCACCCAGCTGGTGCAGAGTTCCTGACCCTGCCTGTGGCACCATCCCACACTTGGTGGGATGGATTACAGTGTTCAGCAATCCTCTGCAGAACAGTCAGAAGCCTGGGTTCTAAGTGGACCCTGGTCTACAATGCTGGATGATGTTGAGCAAGTCCCCATACTCCTAGTGCTGGTTCTACTATGCCCACTCTCTCTTCCAGCTCTGATCTATCTGCCAAAGACCCTGGTTTCTTGGTTTTCTTCATTTGTCCCCTGAATGCAGGCCCCAAGGAGTCCTCAGATGGACATCCTGATGCTTTATTCCATGTTTCTGAATGTTCATTCACTATCCACAGCCCAGCACATGGTCTAAAGACAACAGATACAATGAAAGAGATCTTGCCTGCAGATGAAAGCAGCAGGGAAACTGGCCTCCCACAGCCCTGGCCTGGCCCTGTGCCTGCCACACATCCTAGCCAAGGCAAAGTCAGGGAGGGGAAGTCTGGAGAGGCCCAGGACAAGGCTCCTGTCTACCCATGGCTTGGGGCTTTGAGAGCCTCTGGGTACAGAGCTGCACAGCAGACCCTTGGGGAGGCAAAAGGAAATGAAGACCCAATCCCCATCCAGTGAACTCAGATGCCAGGGAGAGGGATTCTGCAGCATCTGGAGTCAGCCAGGGTAGGGAAGAATGACACGCAGGTCCTCCCCTCCTACACTGTCTCCCACCACTCTGCCCTCCTTGCTCTTCTTTTAAATCAACAAGTACATCCCTGCCTCAGGACCTTTGCATATGCCATTCCCTCTGTCCCTAACACTCTTTTTCCCACTCTTCACATCGTTCAGGCGTCCAATTTAATGTCACCTCCTTCAAGAGCTTGCCAATGAATGATCCAATCCATTTCCCAGCTCAGTACTCAGTTTCCCTAGTGGTGCTTCACACCATTTCTAAGTATTTGTTTTGATGATGTGTTAGTATGCCCCATGAGGACGTGCCTCTTGTGTTATTTATCTGAGTGAAAGGGGATGTGTCTGCCACCACCTAACTGCTTTGGGTTGGGGACCAGCTGCCCTGATAACCACAGCAAACATTTGTTTAGCTTTCATCCCATGTAAAGCACTTTCCACATATGACCTTATTTAATCCTCACAGCAGCCCAGTGAGGCAGATGGGAGTATTATCCCCTTTTTCACAGAGGTGGAGATGGAGGCCAAGTGAGATTAAAGCACACCTCCGCTGCAGCCCCCAGCACGGGCTGCTGGGTATGGGAGGCCTCCTCCTGCCCCCTGAGGCTTGGGGCAAGCACCCCAATGGAGGCAATCAAACTGGTCCTCAGGCATTAAAGCTTTAGGGCGAGGTGGTCACTTCACTTCCTGAGCAATTTTCCTCTGCAAAGGGAGGAGAGGAACTCCAAGGGAGAGAAGTCAGAACAGGCTGTGGGGCCAGCGTGTGCAGTTGTGGGGATGGGTGGGGGCCCTGGGCTTTCTCTGCACAGGCTTGACCCTAGAGACCCCGCTGTCCGTGCCCGTGTCTGGGTCATAGACATCGGGTCTGGAGAACGAGACCCCCCATTGTTTCCTAGGGGGAGGGAAGCAGACCCCGTTGTGGGTTGCAGGTAGAAGGTTGGAGATGGGGGGCGCTCAGTCCCAGGAGCGAGCTTCATTTCCCCTGAGCTCCCTGAGTCTAGATAGGCTCCGAGCAGAGCATCCGAGGCTGCAGAGGCCGGGACAACAGCTTCCGGATGAGCTCTTCGCCCAGACTCAGACCCCAGCCCCGGGCCAGCCCCTGCCCGGGCTCAGGAGCAAGTGTCAAAAGCCAGCTGGCAGGGCTGGGGGCGGGGCGGGGTGTGTGTGCAGAAACAGCCGCAGACACCCAGCTGGCTGAGGGGGGGGGGTCTCTCCGCATGCCCCCTCCCCCCCCAGCTAGGAGATTCGTGACCTCTTGTCTCAGCCTTCTGCTTTGGTGTCTGATGTACACATCCAACAAACAGCAAGTGGTTAATAGGGGTAAAAATCACAGCATGAGGCTTTATTTATTGACACAAACCAGAGAAGAGTTTAACAAAAACGTGTGTTGGTTTTTTTTTTCAAACAAGCTATTCTTTCTACTTCGTATATGTTGAATTCATCTCCCATAAAAAGTAAAGAAAAAAAGAAAGCATAATACAATTCCATTTTTTTAATTAAACAAGTTATACCGTGTGTGTGTTTTGGGCATAACCTGTTTAATTAAAAAAAATGGAATTGTAGATATGTGAAAAAAAGTCTGAGAGGCTACACACCAAAATTGTTAACAACGATTATCTCGGGGGGGGGGCGGGTGACAGTATGAGTTTTAATTTTCTTTTTTATATTTTTCATTTTCTGATGGGGGGAAATAACTGTGATTTTTAAAAGAAATTTTTAAAAAAACTTAAAATCAAAAACAGAGATGTCTTGGTTCTGGGCCCCTTTGGTCCCTCCCCAGCTTCTCCTCAGCAGAACGGGGCGAGGTGGGATGCGGAGAGGCTGTGCCCCGGGGCGCCCCCCAGTAGGTTGCTGGCCCCGGGTTTCACCTGAGCAGGCCTGCGGGATCCCCTCCCCAGCGACTGCGCGCCGCCACCCATAAAACCCCAAGTGCCCCCAGACCTGCCCCAAGGACACGCAGACCTGGAAGGAGGGTGAAGCTCCTGGGTTCTTGCACACGCGCCCAGGTCCGCGGCCACCCACACACCTGCGTGCACACGCACACACTCACACGTGGTGCACACATGAGCGTCCCCGCTGCAACCTGCGTGGGGCGGCCCTGTCAACCGGCGGGGTGGGTGAGAGCAGAGAGCCCCGTCCTTCTCCAAGATAAACACAGGAAGTGAGGATCCCACGGTGTCAGGGCGAGGCTGGGAGCCATCCATAAACTGCGGGAGGAGGCGGGAGGGGCCCCAGGAGGGAGGGAGGGTGTGGGAGTCTGGGCAGGGGCCTGAGTTTGACATCCGCTGTCTTGGGTTCAAATGTGAAAAGTTGAAACGGTGACTAAGTTTGGGGGCTGTCTCGGCTCTGTTCTGTCTGTCTGTCTGGGATGTATTCCACCCCCACCCCACTTCTCACTCCCCAGCCCTGGGCTCAGTGAACCAGGTCAGGTGTCTGGGCGGGTTGGAGGCCCTAGGTCCGCAGCCGGGACACCCACCCCCCACCACCACCACCGCCGCCGGGGCAAAGCCAGAACCTCTGCTCGGCAAATGTTTGTTAAATGAGCGAGTGGGTGGAACGAAACAGCGATTACAGATTCTGGGAGGCTCCCAGGCAGCATACCCTCTGTGCATCCGGCCGGGCCTGAATCTCGGACAGCTGCCAGGGCCTAGGTACCCCCAGCCATCTCCCCAGAGTCGCTGCTCCTGTTTCCCCCAAAGGCCGGGGCACACCAGGTCCCAGGGGCCAGGGCGCCAGGGTCTCCGCACGGCTTTGAACCTGGCTGGCTTGTCCTCCAGCGCCAGGGACACAGGGCCGGCTTCTCAGGGACAGCCCGGAGAATGCTGCTGGGTGATTGAACGCGCACTGAGGACCAGGTCCTTTACATCAGCCTTAAATGCTTTTCTGGAACAAAGCAAGGACAGAAGGGGAGAGAGGGCATGCTTCCTAATTTACTTTCAAGCACCCTACCACCCTCTTTCCCTGGCTGAGGTTACTGGGTTGTTTGGAGTCACAGAGCCAGACTGCGTCGCGGGGAGCATGTGCCAGTACCCTGCCACCACACCCCCAACAATGGAAGCAGCAGGGCGGGGCGTCCACGTGCAGGGGCAGCGGTGCAGGTGGAAACCTCCCTTTAAACTTCTTGGTACAAGCCCTAAACTCACACCTTGCTGTGGCCGAACTAGGAGGAGCGTGGCCTGGGACCTGCCTCTTTCCTCAAGCTTCTCTCTCTTCACTCT